>NC_053393.1:562931923-564200398 GCF_905171765.1 Bufo bufo
AGTGTGCTTTTGTATAAAAACTGAAAAACGCTGTACAACAAGCGGTAAAATGACGCCTTCTGAAATGAGAGAGATGGCGCCAGATCCGCTTCTGCATAATATTTCACTCGCAGGTTTCTTCCTGTGTCGGACGGATCCATGTGACGCTTCCAGTGCCCCCACACTGGGAGACATCAGCACCAGGGCGGACGTGGCTGGTTGTGAGGAGAGCGAGGTCGACGAGGGCCACGTACACCTGGAGCCGGCGCCACAGCGGTCAGGACTCCCCCAGCCGTATGGCTCTGGGTCAGTGGCTTCTGTACTGGGCACCGAGCGCCGGCTGCTGGCATCATCCTGTGAGAGTCACCTGGCGCGGTGCCCGCTCGTACTTCACCCTCCAGTCATGTATGTTCTCGTCGTGGTTTCCGTGGCACAAAGTCAGTGTGTGCAGCAGAAGCCGACTCCTCCGCGCCCAGTGAGACTGGTGACTTGTATGTAGTGGAGCCGATTTGGCGCTCGGCAGGTTTATGATGCAACGGTCAGCAGCAAATGGTCCGGACTGAGGGTTCCCTTCCGTATGCGGAGCGCGAAAGTAACGTCCGGTGCGCACCGCGAAGACGGGACTCGAGCTGCTAATAAAGGCAGCAACTACTGCGCAGAACCGCAGCGGCAGAACGACCTCTCCTGACAGCCAGAAGATAATGGAGCTGCAGTGGAGCCATTGGTCCAACGTGATGCCCACTGTCCAGGCTGGTGGAGATACCATGGAGAGGGCATGAAGAAGAACAAGCCGCCTGCATGAGCATCCACACACTAGAAATGTCGCCGTGAGGTCACAGGAGCAGCTGGCTGACGCAACGTGACCTTCCCCTAAAGAAACATGGCTTCCTGGTGGCGCCATGTATGATACTGGCTTTTTCCCATCGGGTAGGGGGGTACTTGGACCACCTTCGGCTCCCAGGACCCCCGTATCTCATATAGCTACACCCTTATGGCCTCCTACGTCGCTCACATGATGCCAGGAGATGCCTGCTGTGCCGTCCTGTATGGACCCTGGCCATCCAGTTGCAGAAGTTCACAGATCTTCAGGTTGGGATGTGCGGACATTTCTCCATCCTGGTGTCAGGTGGTGAGGTCCGCAGGATATGAGGCATCTGACCTTCTCACTTGGCCTTGTTACAGCCATTCTCACAGTGTTTAGGAGACAATGGCCGGTCGGTGGGAACGTCAATGATGTGAGGAAACCACAGTGATAGAATAACAGCCCGGAACGGTGCTGCGCTGCTTCCCGGCCCACGACCCTGCAGTGTGATGAAGTCTGGAGGTCTCACAACAACACGGTGTCCAGGGTCATCATCTGCAGGGCGGAGGAGGGGGTCACTGCTGTCATCGGAGGCTACATCTGGGCAGACGGGTTCATTACCTGCTGGGTGGTCACCGAGCCACTGATCTCCATCTGCAAGATGCAGAACTGTACATCAGTAATAGTGAGGTCATATAACAAAGGAATTAGACAGTACCTCCTGTATTATACTCCAGAGCTGCACTCACTATTCTGCTGGTGCAGTCACTGTGTACATACATTACTTATCCTGTACTGATCCTGAGTTACATCCTGTATTATACTCCAGAGCTGCACTCACTATTCTGCTGTGCAGTCACTGTGTACATACATTACTTATCCTGTACTGATCCTGAGTTACATCCTGTATTATACTCCAGAGCTGCACTCACTATTCTGCTGGTGCAGTCACTGTGTACATACATTACTTATCCTGTACTGATCCTGAGTTACATCCTGTATTATACTCCAGAGCTGCACTCACTATTCTGCTGGTGCAGTCACTGTGTACATACATTACTTATCCTGTACTGATCCTGAGTTACATCCTGTATTATACTCCGGAGCTGCACTCACTATTCTGCTGGTGCAGTCACTGTGTACATACATTACTTATCCTGTACTGATCCTCAGTTACATCCTGTATTATACTCCAGAGCCTGCACTCACTATTCTGCTGGTGCAGTCACTGTGTACATACATTACTTATCCTGTACTGATCCTGAGTTAACATCCTGTATTATACTCCAGAGCTGCACTCACTATTCTGCTGGTGCAGTCACTGTGTACATACATTACTTATCCTGTACTGATCCCGAGTTACATCCTGTATTATACTCCAGAGCTGCACTCACTATTCTGCTGGTGCAGTCACTGTGTACATACATTACATTACTTATCCTGTACTGATCCTGAGTTACATCCTGTATTATACTCCAGAGCTGCACTCACTATTCTGCTGGTGCAGTCACTGTGTACATACATTACTTATCCTGTACTGATCCTGAGTTACATCCTGTATTATACTCTGGAGCTGCACTCACTATTCTGCTGGTGCAGTCACTGTGTACATACATTACTTATCCTGTACTGATCCTCAGTTACATCCTGTATTATACTCCAGAGCTGCACTCACTATTCTGCTGGTGCAGTCAGTGTATATACATTACTTATCCTGTACTGATCCTGAGTTACATCCTGTATTATACTCCAGAGCTGCACTCACTATTCTGCTGGTGGAGTCACTGTGTACATACATTACTTATCCTGTACTGATCCCGAGTTACATCCTGTATTATACTCCAGAGCTGCACTCACTATTCTGCTGGTGCAGTCACAGTGTATATACATTACTTATCCTGTACTGATCCTGAGTTACATCCTGTATTATACTCCAGAGCTGCACTCACTATTCTGCTGGTGCAGTCACTGTGTACATACATTACTTATCCTGTACTGATCCTCAGTTACATCCTGTATTATACTCCAGAGCTGCACTCACTATTCTGCTGGTGCAGTCACTGTGTACATACATTACTTATCCTGTACTGATCCTGAGTTACATCCTGTATTATACTCCGGAGCTGCACTCACTATTCTGCTGGTGCAGTCACTGTGTACATACATTACTTATCCTGTACTGATCCTGAGTTACATCCTGTATTATACTCCAGAGCTGCACTCACTATTCTGCTGGTGCAGTCACTGTGTACATACATTACTTATCCTGTACTGATCCTGAGTTACATCCTGTATTATACTCCAGAGCTGCACTCACTATTCTGCTGGTGCAGTCACTGTGTACATACATTACTTATCCTGTACTGATCTTGAGTCACATCCTGTAATATACTCCAGAGCTGCACTCACTATTCTGCTGGTGCAGTCACTGTGTACATACATTACTTATCCTGTACTGATCCTGAGTTACATCCTGTATTATACTCCAGAGCTGCACTCACTATTCTGCTGGTGCAGTCACTGTGTACATACATTACTTATCCTGTACTGATCCTGGGTTATATCCTGTATTATACTCCAGAGCTGCACTCACTATTCTGCTGCTGCAGTCACTGTGTATGCAGCACGCCAGACCTGCAGGGTATAGCGAAGTGAGGTCACGGTTATGGGCAATCGAGGGTTGCTCACTGTATTGGAGAACCCTGGGCAGGCATGCGGCAGTGAAGGAGAGGTAGACACCAGTTCCTCTGGGGCACACTCGGTATGTAGGGACCAGGCCTGATGGTGGATGAGGTGCCCTGGATGTTACAGGTATTTTGAGTGCCTGGGGCAAGGTCCCTGTTGGATTTGTGACGCCAGTGCCTGTAACGGTGGCACACCGATTTATAGTTGGAATAACTGAGGTACACAGATGGTATAGTGAACCAAACGTTGCTTTACTGAACAGTCCAACTTTGTACATACAGATGGTAATGCAGTCCTCTAGATCACAGCTTTACAAGCAGGCTTACTCCACACGATGGCTGGTATGGATCATGCAAGATACTCAGAGGGTAAATCCACAACGCACTCAGAATCAGGTTGTACCTTTCCTCAGAAATAGTGTACACTGTCCTTTCTAGAACTCCTGTCTGGCTTCAATCCCAAGGCCCGGATGCCTTAATGGTGGCTTAAATCCTTGGTAAAATATATCTTCCTCTCGTATTAAATCCTTGCTTTTCTTCCTAATGCATCTGCCCATCAGTGTTACTTATCTTTGCTGGTAAGATCCTGACTGTGGGTTTCTCCCAGGAGGTCCTGTCCTGCTACTGGGGTGTCTCTACTGAGCTAATCCTAGCCTCAGGAGCTTCAGGTGGACGAAGTAACTCCTCTAGTCCCCTGGAATGAACTAACTTCCCCTGTCTGGGCCTACCTATATATATCTAGGGCTCTCTAGCTCCCTCTAACGTCTGGGAGGCTAAACTACACCCTGACAGGCCTGACACCCAGCTAACACAGGGAAATGCATACATATAACATTAAAGGTAATTAAGACACATTAACCCCTTTTGTGCAGTGCCCACCTTCACCTAGTGGGACACTACATACCACCACGCTATAACGTTGCCCGTCCTCGGCGCAACATGGAGGGGCCCCTGCCCGGCTGGATACTGCAGCCTGAAAGACAAAATGAGAACCGGCATACATGGCAAATATCACAGCAACAATACAAACATTGACAACCAATATAACTGCAGGGAATGGTGAAAAGGGGCGTCGTTCTCTTCTCTCAGGATAATGGAAGGGAACAGGGGCGCTGACCTGGTGCAGCGTATCAATAAACCAGGATAGTCCATAAAAATGCAAAGAAACATAAGTCCTTGGAGGCTCAAAGGATCACATGAGTCCGTACCCAGGCTTGCAACAGGGTTAAACAGGGGTTTCCCGTGAGGGGCTACCTGGGCCCATGATGTAGTCCTCAAACCTCACAGGTGGGTGTCCCCTGGTAGAACGTGTAGACCTCCTTAGTAGCAGAGATTCTTCCTGCCTGGACTCAGGAAGGTCAAGGGAGCTCACCGCCTCTGGAACTTCTTCAGGAGCTCTCTGAGATAAGGTATCCTGAGACGGGAGACCAACAGGAACAGGAGCAGGAACCAGCAAATTCAGCCAAGGCGTGAGGGCCCAGTGGAGTGGCTCTTTATCGTGGATCAAGTTCTCCACAGCCTGCATAGGGTCCATAGGTGGAGCCGGCAATTCTTCCTCAGAAGGCTCAGGCTCCATCTCCTCCGCCGCTTGTTCTCCTTCTATACAGGACTTGAGACGGTTCCTGTGAACGACTTGGTTACCTTTTCCTTCTCTGGAGACCTGGTAAATGTGGGCTGCAGCATTGGGTATGGCAGTAATAAGGTAGGGAATCCTTTCCCATTTGCTGTCCAACTTGCTGGTCCGGTGGTTGTTTTTCAACCATACCTTGTCTCCCAGAGCCAGGGGTCCCGCATGGGCAGTCTGGTCATAGTCCTTCTGCTGCCTCTCACGAACAATCTCCATCCGTTCTTGGACAATCTCCTTAGCATTGAGGAGACGCCTTTGATGCTCCACTACCCAATCGGTCCTGGGCAGTGGGTTGATTACATCCGGTACCTGGACACCCAGGGAGTGATCCGCAGGCAATCTCCCTTGTCGGCCAAACATCAAGTAGAACGGGGTGTAACCGGTGGAACAATGGATGGTGTTGTTGTAAGTGTACATGAGCTGCGGCAACAGAGTAGGCCAATCACCCCTCGTCTCAGGGGGTACTGCTCTCAACATTTCAATGAGAGTCTTATTCATCTTTTCACAGAGTCCGTTACCTTGCGGATGATAGGCGGTGGTCCGGACTTTCTGGCAGTTGTGCAGCAGACACATCTCCTGGAACAGCTGTGACTCAAACGCAGACCCTTGGTCGGTGAGGATCCTTTCTGGGCAGCCGTAGGGCAACAGGAAATGCTTCCAGAACGCCTCCGCTGTGGTCTTGGCTGTCAGGTCTTTCACAGGCACTGCTACGACAAACTTGGTGAAGTGGTCAATTATAGTCATGGCATAAGTATACCCAGAGCGACTCGGCTCCAACTTCACATGATCAATCGCGACAAGTTCTAGAGGAGCTGTACTTACAATAGGACGGAGAGGCGCCCTCTGGTCATGGCGTTCAGTCCGCCCCACAGCACAGGCAGTGCATTCTCGGCACCATTTTTCGATATCCTCTCTCATCCCAATCCAATAGAATCTCCACCGTATGGTAGCCTCAGTCTTTTGTACACCGAAGTGTCCGGACTGGTTGTGGTACATGTCCAGTACCAGGCTGGCATCCCGACGTGGCAGGAGAATTTGGTAAACTCTATCACAGGACACTGGATCCAGACTCCTTCTGAGCAACAGGCCTCTTTGAAGGGATAATTGGTGGCGATGTCTCCACAGTCTCACTAGTTCTGGGTCTGCACTCTTCCTCCGGATTCTCTCAGGGATTTTCCCACTGGTAAGGAAATCGAGCAGTTCACCGAGGACTCTACTTTCGGACTGGAGCTTAATCCATCTTTCTTGATCGCCTCTGGACTCAGGATCATCTGATGAGGGAGGATCAGCAGCAGGGAGATTTTCAGTACGGATATTATCCTGCTGGGCGAATTTATTGTAGAACGCTGGCATTTCCACTTCTTCCCAGGCATCTTTTAACTCATCTGGGGCCTCTGTAGTGGGAAGCCGCGACAGGGCATCAGCATTATCATTGGAGCGGCCTGCCCGGTACTTCACAGTAAAGTCATAGTTGGCAAGGCGGGAGGCCCATCTTTGCTCCAGTGCCCCTAACTTGGCTGTGTTCAGATGCGCCAGGGGATTATTGTCCGTGAAGGCAACAAACGGTGTGGCAGCGAGAAAGTCTTTGAACTTTTCAGTCACAGCCCACACTAAGGCAAGAAACTCCAGCTTGAAAGAACTGTAATTCTGGTCGTTCTTCTCAGCTCCCTTCAAGGATCTGCTGGCGTAGGCAATTACCCTTTCTTTGTTGTCTTGCACTTGAGCCAACACGGCCCCCAGGCCTCTTTTACTGGGATCCGTGTAGAGGAGGAATGGCTTCTGATAATCTGGGTAACCCAGAACAGGGGGTTCAGTCAACTTCTTCTTTAGGAGTTGAAAGGCAATTTCTCGTTCTTGGTTCCATTCAACAGGAATAGGGGTTTTCGGGCTCTTCTTTGGATGCCCCCTCAACAGTTCCTGGATGGGATCCGCAATTTGTGCGAAATGCGGGATGAAACGCCTGTAGTACCCTGCAAAACTGAGAAAGCTTCTCACCTCTTTCACGGTCGTTGGAGTAGGCCAGTTGCGGACAGCAGCCAGTTTATCAGGATCAGGCTGTATTCCCTCGGCACTGACAACGTGCCCGAGGTATTTGACCGCTGGTTTCAGTAGGTGGCACTTGGATGGCTTGATCTTGAGGCCATATTTAGCAAGAACTTGAAACACCTCACCCAGGTGCTTTAGATGGTCCTCATACGTTTTGGAATATACAATGACGTCATCCAGATACAAGAGTACAGTCTCAAAATTCCTATGGCCTAAACAACGTTCCATCAGCCTCTGGAACGTTCCTGGAGCATTACACAGTCCAAACGGCATATAATTGAATTCAAACAGGCCCATAGGTGTAGTGAAAGCAGTCTTTTCTCGATCTTCTGGGGCCATGGGTACTTGCCAGTACCCACTGGTTAAGTCCAAGGTAGAGAAATAGGCTGATGACCCCAGAGCAGTCAAGGACTCTTCGATGCGTGGCAGTGGATATGCATCTTTGTGGGTGATTTGATTAATTTTTCTGTAATCCACGCAGAACCTTATGCTGCCATCTTTTTTCGGACAAGTACTAGGGGCGCAGCCCAGGGACTATGGCTGTCCCGGATTATATTAGAGTCTTTCATCTCTTTTATCAATTTTTTCACAGACTGATAGGTAGTAGGCGGTATGGGTCTGTGCCTCTCCTTAATAGGAGGATGAGAGCCGGTGGGCATGGTGTGTTTGATTACACTGACCTCTCCGTAGTCCGTGGAGTGTTTGCTGAAAGCCTGGTGGTGCTCCTTCACCAGCTTCAGGACTCCCTCTATTTGCTCCTTTGGGGTGGATTCGTTCCCCACATGTAGTTCTTCCCACCAGGATGTCGTAGGGGTGCTGCTGCTCTGTGTGGTCTGGAACGCCTCCGTGGCAGGCAGACGAATCACATCCTGGAAAGACACCTGGAAAAGCTGAGCAACGGGGCAATGTTTAAGGAGAGTAACGGGATGATCACTAAAGTTAATTAAACGGACAGGCACTTTACCTTGAGACACGGTCACCAGGCTCTTGGCTGTCCGTACGAAGGGATCATTTTCAAAGGGAATAGGTTCCACTAGGGCCTGATAGTCTTGGCCCTGGATCCCTAACACCGCACGGCACCACAGGATGATCTGGGAATTTGGAGGCAGAATTACCGGTCGGTTATCCCGGATCCGGACAGTGCAAATTTCTCCTTTCTTGTTGGCAAACTTTTGTTGAGCACTCAGCACACTAATAGTCTTTTGAATAACCCTTCTGGAAGCAGGTGAGGCTGAAGATATAGTTTGATTTAATGCATCAAGCACTTCAGAGTAACAATTTTTCAGAACGTTAGTCCCTAAGATCACAGGGTGTCCTCCTTTATCTCCTGCTTGTACCACAATCACGCCTTGCTGTGGCAGGGTGGCTTCTCCCACTTGAAGGGTAGGTTCCCAATACCCATGCACTTTCACTGGCTTACCGTTGCTGGCAATGATATCTAGCCAGGACTCTGGTGGCTGGGTGAGGAGACTTGGATCCCAGAACTTGTCAAAGGCAGGCCGTTGAATGGTGGTGACCTGTGACCCAGTGTCCAAGAGGGCTTCAAAGGGTATCCCGTTGATACATATATTGACTTTTGGACGGGATCCTACATACATAGGCATCCAGCTTGGATCCTTTGGACCTACTGTTCTACCTCCCGAGGGGCGGTCCTCTGCCTCAGGGGTTGCCTGTTTAACTGCCAGCACATTGATTCAGTATTTCCATATTTCTTGCAGTGGTGGCAGACAGGCTGTTTTCTACTTCTGGGCCGGTACCTCGGTCGCCCATCAGGCTCTTTTGGGTAGACGTCTCCATATGCAGGTGGGAGCCTTGGAGGAAAAGGACCTTCATCTTCTAGTAACAATGGTCTCTCCCATTCCTCTATCTTTTTGCACACCTTCTCTAGACTTAGAGTAAGATGGTTCACTTGCTCCATGAGGGCTGCCACTACATCTGTGACTGGAGCTTGGGTCGCCTGACTGACCCCTGCAGACGCCACGTTCACAGTCTTGGGCTGACAAGCCTGGGGTTCATAGGAGGCTGCTGGCCCTGGAGCCGGGTTCTGGCCTAATATACTGATGGCCAATTCCTTAAAGTCCAGAAATGCACAGTGGGGGTGTTGAGCTGACAACATGCGTAGCTGGCCCTTTAAATGCTCATTACTAACGCCCGCAATGAATTGCTCTCTAAGAGTCCGGTCCTGGTCCTCAGCTTCTTTAGGATCCACTTGGACTACCGCTCTCAGTGTCTCTTGTAAGGACAGGGCAAAATCACGGAGAGACTCTCCAGGCTGCTGCCTTTTGCTGAAGAAACGCATTTTAACTTCTGACACCGTTCTGGCCTCAAACGTGGTGCCCAAGCGATCAAAAATCTGTTCCAGGCTACTTTTCTCAGAGCGGGGCCACGACATGACTTCCCTGCGGGCGGCCCCTTCCAACTGAGCTAGGAGGATCTCCATTTGCTGTTCGGCATTTATGGGATAGAGCCGGAACAAGGCCAGTATCTGCTCCCTAAAGTCCTTTAACTTGTGGGCTTCCCCTGAATAACGTGGGAACCAGGGGGCCCCAAAATAATACGGCATAGTTAGCGGCATCAGGCTTGGCGGTGCCGCGGTGGCAGGGGCCCTAGGGTCGGCTGGGGATACTCCAGAAGGCACGACTGGGGCCACCTGTCCGATTTCCTCAGGTGTAGACATGGTGTTGCTAGGTGGGTATGGCCCTTTAAATGTAGCGGAGCGGACCGGAGCGGCAATAGTAATAACTTTTTTTTTTAGAAACGTCTTTGGCTACTAACGGGAGTCCCTCCGGTACCCTGGCAGGGGTCGGAAGGTTCCGGTAAGGTGATCGGGGGAGCCAGCAAAAGTTTTAAGTCGGTACTCACTCCGGTGGTGCTCGCTCCAGGTCTCGCGAGATGCGTGGCTACGGGCGTCTTGCGTACAGCGTCAGCAGGTGGGCGCGGCCTCTCGTAGCTCCGGGACTCAGGTAGGCAGCACCTTTTCCTCCAGACAGGGCGGCGTTCTTCCTCCTCGCCGGCTGGGTGATGACTCCGTCTGGTTCTTTTCGCGCCAAACAGTTCACCGGGCGCACTTGTAATCCACCTCAGGTTTAAGTGGCAAAATGGCTGTCTATTCACTGACAGCAAGCGGTGGCTTAAATAAGCAGCAAACAGTCCAGAAAACACTGTCTTCACACCGCTGATTCTTTCCAGTTCTTTGGCCCAGCAATTTTGAATAAAACAATAGGGCTTGGTCACTTTAAGGCACTTTTTAGCACACAGTTGTATATCCGCAATGGCGCAGGAATGTCCGTTATCCTGTTCGTGACGCCAATTTATGCAGCACGCCAGACCTGCAGGGTATAGCGAAGCGAGGTCACGGTTATGGGCAATCGAGGGTTGCTCACTGTATGGGAGAACCCTGGGCAGGCATGCGGCAGTGAAGGAGAGGTAGACACAGTTCCTCTGGGGCACACTCGGGGTGTAGGGACCAGGCCTGATGGTGGATGAGGTGCCCTGGATGTTACAGGTATTTTGAGTGCCTGGGGCAAGGTCCCTGTTGGATTCGTGACGCCAGTGCCTGTAACGGTGGCACACCGATTTATAGTTGGAATAAGTGAGGTACACAGGTGGTATAGTGAACCAAACGTTGCTTTACTGAACAGTCCAACTTTGTACATACAGATGGTAACACAGTCCTTTAGATCACAGCTTTACAAGCAGGCTTACTCCACACGATGGCTGGTATGGATCATGCAAGATACTCAGAGGGTAAATCCACAACGCACTCAGAATCAGGTTGTACCTTTCCTCAGAAATGGCGTACACTGTCCTTTCTAGAACTCCTGTCTGGTTTCAATCCCAAGGCCCGGATGCCTAAATGGTGGCTTAAATCCTTGGTATAAATATATCTTCCTCTCGTATTAAATCCTTGCTTTTCTTCCTAATGCATCTGCCCATCAGTGTTACTTATCTTTGCTGGTAAGATCCTGACTGTGGGTTTCTCCCAGGAGGTGCTGTCCTGCTACTGGG
The DNA here is from genome assembly GCF_905171765.1 of Bufo bufo. NCBI lineage: Eukaryota > Metazoa > Chordata > Amphibia > Anura > Bufonidae > Bufo > Bufo bufo. The sequence continues at coordinate 562,943,070 of NC_053393.1, forward strand.
GTGTCTCTACTGAGCTAATCCTAGCCTCAGGAGCTTCAGGTGGACGAAGTCACTCCTCTAGTCCCCTGGAATGAACTACCACTCCCCGGTCTGGGCCTTCCTATATATATCTAGGGCTCTCTAGCTCCCTCTAACGTCTGGGAGGCTAAACTACACCCTGACAGGCCTGACACCAGCTAACACAGGGAAATGCATACACATAACATTAAAGGGAACCTGTCACCTGGATTTTGTGCATAGAGCTGAGGACATGGGTTGCTAGATGGCCGCTAGCACATCTGCAATATCCAGTCCCCATAGCTCTGTGTGCTTTTATTGTGTCAAAAAACCGATTTGATACATATGCAAATTAACCTGAGAGGAGTCCTGTACGTGACTCATCTCACATACAGGACTCGTATCAGGTTAATTTGCATATGTATCAAATCGGTTATTTTTACACAATAAAAGCACACAGAGCTATGGGGACTGGGTATTGCGGATGTGCTAGCGGCCATCTAGCAGCCCATGTCCTCAGCTCTATACACAAAATCCTGGTGACAGGTTCCCTTTAAAGGTAATTAAGACACATTAACCCCTTTTGTGCAGTGCCCACCTTTACCTAGTGGGACACTACATGTACATACATTACTTATCCTGTACTGATCCTGAGTTACATCATGTATTATACTCCAGAGCTGCACTCACTATTCTGCTGGTGCAGTCACTGTGTACATACATTACTTATCCTGTACTGATCCTGAGTTACATCCTGTATTATACTCCAGAGCTGCACTCACTATTCTGCTGGTGCAGTCACTATGTACATACATTACTTATCCTGTACTGATCCTGAGTTACATCATGTATTATACTCCAGAGCTGCACTCACTATTCTGCTGGTGCAGTCGCTGTGTACATACATTATCCTGTACTGATCCTGAGTTACATCCTGTATTATACTCCAGAGCTGCACTCACTATTCTGCTGGTGCAGTCACTGTGTACATACATTACTTATCCTGTACTGATCCTCAGTTACATCCTGTATTATACTCCAGAGCTGCACTCACTATTCTGCTGGTGCAGTCACTGTGTACATACATTACTTATCCTGTACTGATCCTGAGTTACATCCTGTATTATACTCCAGAGCTGCACTCACTATTCTGCTGGTGCAGTCACTATGTACATACATTACTTATCCTGTACTGATCCTGAGTTACATCCTGTATTATACTCCAGAGCTGCACTCACTATTCTGCTGGTGCAGTCACTGTGTACATACATTACTTATCCTGTACTGATCCTGAGTTACATCCTGTATTATACTCCAGAGCTGCACTCAATATTCTGCTGGTGCAGTCACTGTGTACATACATTACTTATCCTGTACTGATCCTGAGTTACATCCTGTATTATACTCCAGAGCTGCACTCACTATTCTGCTGGTGCAGTCACTGTGTACATACATTATCCTGTACTGATCCTGAGTTAAATCCTGTATTATACTCCAGAGCTGCACTCACAATTCTGCTGGTGCAGTCGCTGTGTACATACATTACTTATCCTGTACTGATCCTGAGTTAAATCCTGTATTATACTCCAGAGCTGCACTCACTATTCTACTGGTGCAGTCACTGTGTACATACATTACTGATCCTGAGTTACATCCTGTATTATACTCCAGAGCTGCACTCACTATTCTGCTGGTGCAGTCACTGTGTACATACATTATCCTGTACTGATCCTGAGTTAAATCCTGTATTATACTCCAGAGCTGCACTCACTATTCTGCTGGTGCACTCACTGTGTACATACATTACTTATCCTGTACTGATCCTGAGTTACATCCTGTATTATACTCCAGAGCTGCACTCACTATTCTGCTGGTGCAGTCACTGTGCACATACAGTCCGGCTCTGGTAGTAAATGAATGGTTAGGGCAGAGGCCAGCTCTTCTGCTGGAGAGGGGTCAGTGGGGTTCAAAGCCTTACCCACTATACTCAGTATTGGGCTGGGAGAGAGCTGTGGAGGGGGGCTATCACTTACCCCCTCCTCTGGATACCCCATCTGCCGCTGGGGAGAGAGACCAACTGTCTCCTCTCCCTGTAGAGTATACTGCCGCTGGGTAGTCAGACCGACTGTCTCCACTACCAGTGATTCTGGTTGTTGCAGAGGTGAGGGACCGACAATCTCCTCTCCCTGTACTCCCAGTGGCAGTTGGGGATCTGGGCCGCCTGCCCAGCCACCCTGTTGGGCCGGTGGAGTGACTACGGTCCCATCTCCACCTGCCGACTGGGGTTCCTCCCAGTACCAGTCTATGAAGTCCCCTACTTCCACAGTTGGTGAGGAAGTAGGGGATACCTCAGCTGTGACTTGCCAGGGGTAGGGCTGCAGGTCTGGGCCTGGTATCCAACTGTCTTGTATCTTGCGCTGGGCTTGAATGGAGCGAAACAACTGTTGATAATCTTGCTCCAGCTCCCACTCCCTTTGGACCAGAAAGGTCAGATCTGCCCTCACCCCCCCTAGTTGTAGGCCAATTGTGCAAGTCCCCCCTGTAGTCAGTAATGTCCCAAAATCTAGACTCTTCTGTGCTTCCAAAGTCAATGTCTTCAAAAGCATCCCACAATAACCCAGGGCAATTATATTCCTCACCTTCGGGCTTCGCGTACTCCTCCATCCATGGAGACTGTCGTACTGTGTCCCACCATAGTGATTGGTAAGCGTCATCCAGACAGGTTTCCTGCCATACCAGTGTCTCAAGCTCTGACACCCACTCCGTCAATGGTTGCTCTCCCAGTAGAGGTAGTCGCAGCGCCAATCGCATTCGTAATCTCTGCTCCTCACTGGGAAGACTCTCACCCCTCCGACGCTGCACGTCCTCCAGGGCCTGGTGCAATACGCCTTTCCGCTCGGCATCCCTGTAATCCGGGTGATCTTCCTCATGGAATGCTGTGCAGGAACCAACGGCATCCATATTGCTGTAGCCAGGGGCGCTGTACGGATACTAGCGTTGCCCTCAATTGTAAAATCCACGAACGGTGTCTCCGAGCTGCTTCTCCTCACACTAGGACGCCATCCCACTGCTTGCCACCAATGTAACGGAACGCCTAGCACCCCGACCGGGTACCTCCGTTGATAGATGCCCCTAGTGCTTTCCGAGGACTCCAAGCACTCCACTTGACACCGTCAGCACTGCAGACCCCACAAACCGCCGAAGCTTGGTGGAGGTCTCGCCGTCTCCTACCCACCCTGGACCTACGCCAAGGCTCCAGGCTCCAGTGGGTGAACCTCTCCTAAATCCAGAGACAGGAACCAGGAACAAGCTCTTACAAGAGCTTATACTCAGGGGAGTATTATGATATAGCAATCCCCAAGAGTGTAGTTATCCCATCCCCCAAACATGAGCCAAGACTTCATGAAGGTATAAAACAGGAACTCTCTTTATTTGAACACACAAGCATTTTATACACATCTTCCAACAAGGTTACCACCCCAGGGTTTTGGAGTGAGGAAGGAGGAATGATAAATGTCAGAGGAATGATAAATCTGGCCGTATGTCTGGAGTAAACCCAACACATCACATCACCCAAAGAGCACCATCCCCACAGTGAGACCTGGTGGTGGCAGCATCATACTGGGGGGACTGGGAAACTGGTCAGAGCTGAGGGAGAGATGGACGGTGCTAAATACAGGGATATTCCTGAGCAGAACCTGCCCCACTCTGTGCGTGATCTGAGGCCAGGACGGAGGTCCACCTCCCAGCAGGACAATGACCCTGAACACACGGCTAAAGCAACACTTGTTGGAACGGCCGAGTCACAGCCCAGATCTCAATCCAATAGAAGATCTGTGGTCAGACGTAAAGATTGCTGTTCACAAGCAGAAACATCCGACCTGAAGGAGCCGGAGCCGTTCTGCAAGGAGGAACGGGCAACGATCCCAGCGGTCAGATGTGGCGACTGCTCCTAGAGACTGATCCAGAGCGACCGGGAGCTGTGATTGCCGCAAAAGGGGCCTCTACAGAGTACTGACTGTGGGGGGTGAATAGTTCTGCACATTGACTTTTTCTGTTATTTTGTCCTATTTGTGGTTTGCTTCACAATAAAAACAAACATCTTCAAAGTTGTCGGCAGGTTCTGTAATTACATGATGCAAATCCTCAAACAATCCAATTCCAGGTTGTGAGGCACCAAAATACGAAAAAAGTCAAGGGGGGGTGAATACTTTTGCAAGGCACTGTATATATACTACAGAGGACAGTATACTGTATATATATATATATATATATATATATACACTACAGAGGACAGTATACTGTATATATACTACAGAGGACAGTATACTGTATATATATATACTACAGAGGACAGTATACTGTGTATATACTACAGAGGACAGTATACTGTATATATATACACTACAGAGGACAGTATACTGTATATATATACTACAGAGGACAGTATACTGTATATATATACACTACAGAGGACAGTATACTGTATATATACTACAGAGGACAGTATACTGTATATATATACACTACAGAGGACAGTATACTGTATATATACTACAGAGGACAGTATACTGTATATATATACTACAGAGGACAGTATACTGTATATATACTACAGAGGACAGTATACTGTATATATATACTACAGAGGACAGTATACTGTATATATACTACAGAGGACAGTATACTGTATATATATACTACAGAGGACAGTATACTGTATATATACTACAGAGGGCAGTATACTGTATATACACTACAGAGGACAGTATACTGTATATACACTACAGAGGACAGTATACTGTATATATACTACAGAGGACAGTGTACTGTATATACACTACAGAGGACAGTATACTGTATATATATACACTACAGAGGACAGTATACTGTATATACACTACAGAGGACAGTATACTGTATATATATATACTACAGAGGACAGTATACTGTATATATACTACAGAGGACAGTATACTGTATATATATACTACAGAGGACAGTATACTGTATATATACTACAGAGGACAGTATACTGTATATATACTACAGAGGACAGTATACTGTATATATATACTACAGAGGACAGTATACTGTATATATACTACAGAGGGCAGTATACTGTATATACACTACAGAGGACAGTATACTGTATATACACTACAGAGGACAGTATACTGTATATATACTACAGAGGACAGTGTACTGTATATACACTACAGAGGACAGTATACTGTATATATACTACAGAGGACAGTATACTGTATATATACTACAGAGGACATTATACTGTATATATATATATTACAGAGGACAGTATACTGTATATATACTACAGAGGACAGTATACTGTATATATACTACAGAGGACAGTATACTGTATATATACTACAGAGGACAGTATACTGTATATATACTACAGAGGACAGTATACTGTATATATACTACAGAGGACAGTATACTGTATATATATACTACAGAGGACAGTATACTGTATATATACTACAGAGGACAGTATACTGTACAGGGAGTGCAGAATTATTAGGCAAGTTGTATTTTTGAGGATTAATTTTATTATTGAACAACAACCATGTTCTCAATGAACCCAAAAAACTCATTAATATCAAAGCTGAAAATTTTTGGAAGTAGTTTTTAGTTTGTTTTTAGTTTTAGCTATTTTAGGGGGATATCTGTGTGTGCAGGTAACTATTACTGTGCATAATTATTAGGCAACTTAACAAAAAACAAATATATACCCATTTCAATTATTTATTTTTACCAGTGAAACCAATATAACATCTCAACATTCACAAATATACATTTCTGACATTCAAAAACAAAACAAAAACAAATCAGTGACCAATATAGCCACCTTTCTTTGCAAGGACACTCAAAAGCCTGCCATCCATGGATTCTGTCAGTGTTTTGATCTGTTCACCATCAACATTGCGTGCAGCAGCAACCACAGCCTCCCAGACACTGTTCAGAGAGGTGTACTGTTTTCCCTCCTTGTAAATCTCACATTTGATGATGGACCACAGGTTCTCAATGGGGTTCAGATCAGGTGAACAAGGAGGCCATGTCATTAGATTTTCTTCTTTTATACCCTTTCTTGCCAGCCACGCTGTGGAGTTCTTGGACGCGTGTGATAGAGCATTGTCCTGCATGAAAATCATGTTTTTCTTGAAGGATGCAGACTTCTTCCTGTACCACTGCTTGAAGAAGGTGTCTTCCAGAAACTGGCAGTAGGACTGGGAGTTGAGCTTGACTCCATCCTCAACCCGAAAAGGCCCCACAAGCTCATCTTTGATGATACCAGCCCAAACCAGTACTCCACCTCCACCTTGCTGGCGTCTGAGTCGGACTGGAGCTCTCTGCCCTTTACCAATCCAGCCACGGGCCCATCCATCTGGCCCATCAAGACTCACTCTCATTTCATCAGTCCATAAAACCTTAGAAAAATCAGTCTTGAGATATTTCTTGGCCCAGTCTTGACGTTTCAGCTTGTGTGTCTTGTTCAGTGGTGGTCGTCTTTCAGCCTTTCTTACCTTGGCCATGTCTCTGAGTATTGCACACCTTGTGCTTTTGGGCACTCCAGTGATGTTGCAGCTCTGAAATATGGCCAAACTGGTGGCAAGTGGCATCTTGGCAGCTGCACGCTTGACTTTTCTTAGTTCATGGGCAGTTATTTTGCGCCTTGGTTTTTCCACACGCTTCTTGCGACCCTGTTGACTATTTTGAATGAAACGCTTGATTGTTCGATGATCACGCTTCAGAAGCTTTGCAATTTTAAGAGTGCTGCATCCCTCTGCAAGATATCTCACTATTTTTGACTTTTCTGAGCCTGTCAAGTCCTTCTTTTGACCCATTTTGCCAAAGGAAAGGAAGTTGCCTAATAATTATGCACACCTGATATAGGGTGTTGATGTCATTAGACCACACCCCTTCTCATTACAGAGATGCACATCACCTAATATGCTTAATTGGTAGTAGGCTTTCGAGCCTATACAGCTTGGAGTAAGACAACATGCATAAAGAGGATGATGTGGTCAAAATACTCATTTGCCTAATAATTCTGCACGCAGTGTATATATATACACTACAGAGAACAGTATACTGTATATATATATATTACAGAGGACAGTATACTGTATATATACTACAGAGGACAGTATACTGTATATATACTACAGAGAACAGTATACTGTATATATACACTACAGAGGACAGTATAATATATATATACTACAGAGGACAGTATACTGTATATACACTACAGAGGACAGTATACTGTATATATACTACAGAGGACAGTATACTGTATATATACTACAGAGGACTGTATATATATACTACAGAGGACAGTATACTGTATATACGACAGAGGACAGTATACTGTATATATACACTACAGGGGACAGTATACTGTGTATATATATACTACAGAGGACAGTATACTGTATATATACTACAGAGGACAGTATACTGTATATACACTACAGAGGACAGTATACTGTATATATACACTACAGAGGACAGTATACTGTATATATAGTACAGAGGACAGTATACTGTATATATATTACAGAGGACAGTATACTGTATATATACTACAGAGGACAGTATACTGTATATATATATATATACTACAGAGGACAGTATACTGTATATATACTACATAGGACAGTATACTGTATATATATTACAGAGGACAGTATACTGTATATATATTACAGAGGACAGTATACTGTATATATACTACAGAGGATAGTATGCTGTATATATACTACAGAGGACAGTATACTGTATATATACTACAGAGGACAGTATACTGTATATATATATACTACAGAGGACAGTATACTGTATATATACTACAGAGGACAGTATACTGTATATATATACTACAGAGGACAGTATACTGTATATATATACTACAGAGGATAGTATACTGTATATATACTACAGGGTACAGTATACTGTATATATACTACAGAGGACAGTATACTGTATATATACTACAGAGGACAGTATACTGTATATATACTACAGAGGACAGTATACTGTATATATATATACTACAGAGGACAGTATACTGTATATATACTACAGAGGACAGTATACTGTATATATATACTACAGAGGACAGTATACTGTATATATATACTACAGAGGATAGTATACTGTATATATACTACAGAGTACAGTATACTGTATATATACTACAGAGGACAGTATACTGTATATATACTACAGAGGACAGTATACTGTATATATACTACAGAGGACAGTATACTGTATATATACACTACAGGGGACAGTATACTGTATATATATACTACAGAGGATAGTATACTGTATATATACTACAGAGGACAGTATACTGTATATATATACTACAGAGGACAGTATACTATATATATACTAAAGAGGATAGTATACTGTATATATATACTACAGAGGACAGTATACTGTATATATATACTACAGAGGACAGTATACTGTATATATATATACTACAGAGGACAGTATACTGTATATATACTACAGAGGACAGTATACTGTATATATACTACAGAGGACAGTATACTGTATATATACACTACAGAGGACAGTATACTGTATATATACTACAGAGCACAGTATACTGTATATATACTACAGAGGACAGTATACTGTATATATACTACAGAGGACAGTATACTGTATATATATATACTAAAGAGGATAGTATACTGTATATATATACTACAGAGGACAGTATACTGTATATATATATACTACAGAGGACAGTATACTGTATATATACTACAGAGGACAGTATACTGTATACATACTACAGAGGACAGTATACTGTATATATACTACAGAGGACAGTATACTGTATATATACTACAGAGAACAGTATACTGTATATATACACTACAGAGGACAGTATAATATATATATACTACTTAGGACAGTATACTGTATATACACTACAGAGGACAGTATACTGTATATATACTACAGAAGACAGTATACTGTATATACACTACAGAGGACAGTATACTGTATATATACTACAGAGGACAGTATACTGTGTATATATACTACAGAGGACAGTATACTGTATATATACTACAGAGGACAGTATACTATATATATACACTACAGAGGACAGTATACTGTATATATACTGCAGAGGACAGTATACTGTATATATACTACAGAGGACAGTATATTGTATATATACTACAGAGGACAGTATACTGTATATATATACTACAGAGGATAGTATACTGTATATATACTACAGAGTACAGTATACTGTATATATACTACAGAGGACAGTATACTGTATATATACTACAGAGGACAGTATACTGTATATATACTACAGAGGACAGTATACTGTATATATACACTACAGGGGACAGTATACTGTATATATATACTACAGAGGATAGTATACTGTATATATACTACAGAGTACAGTATACTGTATATATACTACAGAGGACAGTATACTGTATATATACTACAGAGGACAGTATACTGTATATATACTACAGAGGACAGTATACTGTATATATACACTACAGAGGACAGTATACTGTATATACACTACAGAGGACAGTATACTGTATATACACTACAGAGGACAGTATACTGTATATATACTACAGAGGACAGTATACTGTATATATATACTACAGAGGACAGTATACTATATATATACTAAAGAGGATAGTATACTGTATATATATACTACAGAGGACAGTATACTGTATATATATACTACAGAGGACAGTATACTGTATATATATATACTACAGAGGACAGTATACTGTATATATACTACATAGGACAGTATACTGTATATATACTACAGAGGACAGTATACTGTATATATACTACAGAGGACAGTATACTGTATATATACTACAGAGGACAGTATACTGTATATATACTACAGAGGACAGTATACTGTATATATATATACTAAAGAGGATAGTATACTGTATATATATACTACAGAGGACAGTATACTGTATATATATATACTACAGAGGACAGTATACTGTATATATACTACAGAGGACAGTATACTGTATACATACTACAGAGGACAGTATACTGTATATATACTACAGAGGACAGTATACTGTATATATACTACAGAGAACAGTATACTGTATATATACACTACAGAGGACAGTATAATATATATATACTACAGAGGACAGTATACTGTATATACACTACAGAGGACAGTATACTGTATATATACTACAGAAGACAGTATACTGTATATACACTACAGAGGACAGTATACTGTATATATACTACAGAGGACAGTATACTGTGTATATATACTACAGAGGACAGTATACTGTATATATACTACAGAGGACAGTATACTGTATATATACTACAGAGGGATCTGGATAGATTGGAGGCTTGGGCAGATAAGTGGCAGATGAGGTTTAACAATGACAAATGTAAGGTTATGCACATGTGAAGGAATAATCCAAGTCACCCGTACATACTAAATGGTAAAACACTCGGTAACACTGACATTGAAAAGGATCTAGGAATTTTAGTGAACAGCAAACTAAGGGGACTTTCACACTAGCGGCAGGACGGATCCGACAGGCTCTTCACCCTGTTGGATCCGTCCTGCCGCTATTTTGCCGTGCCACCGGACTGCCGCTCCGTCCCCATTGAATTTAATAGGGACAGGGGCGGAGCTCCGGCGCAGCACGACAGTGCACGGCAAAAGGCCGCCGGACTAAAAGTACTGCATGTCCGACTTTTTAGTCCGGCGGCCTCTCACCGCGCACTGCCGTGCTGCGCCGAAGCTCCGCCCCGTCCCCATTACAGTCAATGGGGTCACGGCGAAATAGCGGCAGAACAGATCCAACAGGGTGAACAGCCTGTCGGATCCGTCCTGCCGCTAGTGTGAAAGTAACCTAAGCTGTAAAAACCAGTGTCAGGCAGCTGCTGCCAAGGCCAATAAGATAATGGGTTGCATCAAAAGGGGCATAGATGACGGTGATGAGAACATAGTCCTACCACTTTACACATCACTAGTCAGACCACACATGGAGGACTGTGTACAGTTCTGGGCTCCTGTGAACAAGGCAGACATAGCAGAGCTGGAGAAGGTCCAGAGGAGGGCAACTAAAGTAATAACTGGAATGGGGCAACTACAGTACCCTGAAAGATTATCAAAATTAGGGTTATTCACGTTAGAAAAAAGACGACTGAGGGGAGATCTAATTACTATGTATAAATATATCAGGGGTCAGTACAGAGATCACTCCCATCATCCATTTATCCCCAGGACTGTGACTGTGACGAGGGGACATCCTCTGCGTCTGGAGGAAAGAAGGTTTCTACACAAACATAGAAGAGGATTCTTTACGGTAAGAGCAGTGAGACTATGGACTCTTTACTGTAAGAGCAGTGAGACTATGGACTCTATACTGTAAGAGCAGTGAGACTATGGACTCTATACTGTAAGATCAGTGAGACTATGGACTCTTTACTGTAAGAGCAGTGAGACTGTGGACTCTTTACTGTAAGAGCGGTGAGACTATGGACTCTTTACTGTAAGAGCAGTGAGACTATGGACTCTATACGGTAAGAGCAGTGAGACTATGGACTCTTTACTGTAAGAGCAGTGAGACTATGGACTCTTTACTGTAAGAGCAGTGAGACTATGGACTCTATACTGTAAGAGCAGTGAGACTATGGACTCTATACTGTAAGAGCAGTGAGACTATGGACTCTATACTGTAAGAGCAGTGAGACTATGGACTCTTTACTGTAAGAGCAGTGAGACTATGGACTCTATACTGTAAGAGCAGTGAGACTATGGACTCTTTACTGTAAGAGCAGTGAGACTGTGGACTCTTTACTGTAAGAGCAGTGAGACTATGGACTCTTTACTGTAAGAGCAGTGAGACTATGGACTCTATACTGTAAGAGCAGTGAGACTATGGACTCTTTACTGTAAGAGCAGTGAGACTATGGACTCTTTACTGTAAGAGCAGTGAGACTATGGACTCTATACTGTAAGAGCAGTGAGACTATGGACTCTTTACTGTAAGAGCAGTGAGACTATGGACTCTATACTGTAAGAGCAGTGAGACTGTGGACTCTTTACTGTAAGAGCAGTGAGACTATGGACTCTTTACTGTAAGAGCAGTGAGACTATGGATTCTTTACTGTAAGAGCAGTGAGACTATGGACTCTATACTGTAAGAGCAGTGAGACTATGGACTCTTTACTGTAAGAGCAGTGAGACCATGGACTCTTTACTGTAAGAGCAGTGAGACTATGGACTCTATACTGTAAGAGCAGTGAGACTATGGACTCTTTACTGTAAGAGCAGTGAGACTATGGACTCTTTACTGTAAGAGCAGTGAGACTATGGACTCTTTACTGTAAGAGCAGTGAGACTATGGACTCTTTACTGTAAGAGCAGTTAGACTATGGACTCTTTACTGTAAGAGCAGTGAGACTATGGACTCTATACTGTAAGAGCAGTGAGACTATGGACTCTTTACTGTAAGAGCAGTGAGACTATGGACTCTTTACTGTAAGAGCAGTGAGACTATGGACCCTTTACTGTAAGAGCAGTGAGACTATGGACTCTATACTGTAAGAGCAGTGAGACTATGGACTCTATACTGTAAGAGCAGTGAGACTATGGACCCTTTACTGTAAGAGCAGTGAGACTATGGACTCTATACTGTAAGAGCGGTGAGACTATGGACTCTATACTGTAAGAGCAGTGAGACTATGGACTCTATACTGTAAGAGCAGTGAGACTATGGACTCTATACTGTAAGAGCAGTGAGACTATGGACTCTATACTGTAAGAGCGGTGAGACTATGGACTCTTTACTGTAAGAGCAGTGAGACTATGGACTCTTTACTGTAAGAGCAGTGAGACTATGGACTCTATACTGTAAGAGCAGTGAGACTATGGACTCTATACTGTAAGAGCAGTGAGACTATAGACTCTATACTGTAAGAGCAGTGAGACTATGGACTCTTTACTGTAAGAGCAGTGAGACTATAGACTCTATACTGTAAGAGCAGTGAGACTATGGACTCTGTACTGTAAGCGCAGTGAGACCATGGACTCTATACTATAAGAGCGGTGAGACTATGGACTCTTTACTGTAAGAGCGGTGAGACTGTGGACTCTTTACTGTAAGAGCAGTGAGACTATGGACTCTATACTGTAAGAGCAGTGAGACTATGGACTCTGTACTGTAAGAGCAGTGAGACCATGGACTCTTTACTGTAAGAGCAGTGAGACTATGGACTCTATACTGTAAGAGCAGTGAGACTATGGACTCTATACTGTAAGAGCGGTGAGACTATGGACTCTATACTGTAAGAGCAGTGAGACTATGGACACTTTACTGTAAGAGCAGTAAGACTATGGACTCTATACTGTAAGAGCAGTGAGACTATGGACTCTATACTGTAAGAGCAGTGAGACTATGGACACTTTACTGTAAGAGCAGTAAGACTATGGACTCTATACTGTAAGAGCAGTGAGACTATGGACTCTATACTGTAAGAGCAGTGAGACTATGGACTCTTTACTGTAAGAGCAGTGAGACTATGGACTCTATACTGTAAGAGCAGTGAGACTATGGACTCTTTACTGTAAGAGCAGTGAGACTATGGACTCTATACTGTAAGAGCAGTGAGACTATGGACTCTTTACGGTAAGAGCAGTGAGACTATGGACTCTTTACTGTAAGAGCAGTGAGACTATGGACTCTATACTGTAAGAGCAGTGAGACTATGGACTCTTTACTGTAAGAGCAGTGAGACTATGGACTCTTTACTGTAAGAGCAGTTAGACTATGGACTCTTTACTGTAAGAGCAGTGAGACTATGGACTCTTTACTGTAAGAGCAGTGAGACTATGGACTCTTTACTGTAAGAGCAGTGAGACTATGGACTCTTTACTGTAAGAGCAGTGAGACTATGGACTCTTTACTGTAAGAGCAGTGAGACTATGGACTCTTTACTGTAAGAGCAGTGAGACTATGGACTCTTTACTGTAAGAGCAGTGAGACTATGGACTCTTTACTGTAAGAGCAGTGAGACTATGGACTCTTTACTGTAAGAGCAGTGAGACTATGGACTCTATACTGTAAGAGCAGTGAGACTATGGACTCTTTACTGTAAGAGCAGTGAGACTATGGACTCTTTACTGTAAGAGCAGTTAGACTATGGACTCTTTACTGTAAGAGCAGTGAGACTATGGACTCTTTACTGTAAGATCAGTGAGACTATGGACTCTTTACTGTAAGAGCAGTTAGACTATGGACTCTTTACTGTAAGAGCAGTGAGACTATGGACTCTTTACTGTAAGAGCAGTGAGACTATGGACTCTTTACTGTAAGAGCAGTGAGACTATGGACTCTTTACTGTAAGAGCAGTGAGACTGTGGACTCTTTACTGTAAGAGCAGTGAGACTATGGACTCTTTACTGTAAGAGCAGTGAGACTATGGACTCTTTACTGTAAGAGCAGTTAGACTATGGACTCTTTACTGTAAGAGCAGTGAGACTATGGACACTTTACTGTAAGAGCAGTAAGACTATGGGCTCTATACTGTAAGAGCAGTGAGACTGTGGACTCTATACTGTAAGAGCAGTGAGACTATGGACTCTTTACTGTAAGAGCAGTGAGACTATGGACTCTTTACTGTAAGAGCAGTGAGACTATGGACTCTATACTGTAAGAGCAGTGAGACTATGGACTCTTTACTGTAAGAGCAGTGAGACTATGGACTCTGTACTGTAAGAGCAGTGAGACTATGGACTCTATACTGTAAGAGCAGTGAGACTATGGACTCTTTACTGTAAGAGCAGTGAGACTATGGACTCTTTACTGTAAGAGCAGTGAGACTATGGACTCTTTACTGTAAGAGCAGTGAGACTATGGACTCTATACTGTAAGAGCAGTGAGACTATGGACTCTTTACTGTAAGAGCAGTAAGACTATGGACTCTATACTGTAAGAGCAGTGAGACTATGGACTCTATACTGTAAGAGCAGTGAGACTATGGACTCTATACTGTAAGAGCAGTGAGACTATGGACCCTTTACTGTAAGAGCAGTGAGACTATGGACTCTTTACTGTAAGAGCAGTGAGACTATGGACTCTTTACTGTAAGAGCAGTGAGACTATGGACTCTATACTGTAAGAGCAGTGAGACTATGGACTCTTTACTGTAAGAGCAGTGAGACTATGGACTCTATACTGTAAGAGCAGTGAGACTATGGACTCTCTACTGTAAGAGCAGTGAGACTATAGACTCTATACTGTAAGAGCAGTGAGACTATGGACTCTGTACTGTAAGCGCAGTGAGACCATGGACTCTTTACTGTAAGAGCAGTGAGACTATGGACTCTATACTGTAAGAGCGGTGAGACTATGGGCTCTTTACTGTAAGAGCAGTGAGACTATGGACTCTCTACTGTAAGAGCAGTGAGACTATGGACTCTCTACTGTAAGAGCAGTGAGACTATAGACTCTATACTGTAAGAGCAGTGAGACTATGGGCTCTTTACTGTAAGAGCAGTGAGACTATGGGCTCTTTACTGTAAGAGCAGTGAGACTATGGACTCTCTACTGTAAGAGCAGTGAGACTATGGACTCTCTACTGTAAGAGCAGTGAGACTATAGACTCTATACTGTAAGAGCAGTGAGACTATGGGCTCTTTACTGTAAGAGCAGTGAGACTATGGGCTCTTTACTGTAAGAGCAGTGAGACTATGGACTCTTTACTGTAAGAGCAGTGAGACTATGGGCTCTTTACTGTAAGAGCAGTGAGACTATGGACTCTTTACTGTAAGAGCAGAGAGACTATGGACTCTCTACTGTAAGAGCAGTGAGACTATAGACTCTATACTGTAAGAGCAGTGAGACCATGGACTCTATACTGTAAGAGCAGTGAGACTATGGACTCTATACTGTAAGAGCGGTGAGACTGTGGACTCTTTACTGTAAGAGCAGTGATACTATGGACTCTTTACTGTAAGAGCAGTGAGACTATGGACTCTTTACTGTAAGAACAGTGAGACTATGGACTCTTTACTGTAAGAGCAGTGAGACTATGGACTCTTTACTGTAAGAGCAGTGAGACTATAGACTCTATACTGTAAGAGCAGTGAGACTATGGACTCTGTACTGTAAGCGCAGTGAGACCATGGACTCTATACTGTAAGAGCAGTGAGACTATGGACTCTATACTGTAAGAGCGGTGAGACTGTGGACTCTTTACTGTAAGAGCAGTGAGACTATGGACTCTTTACTGTAAGAGCAGTGAGACTATGGACTCTATACTGTAAGAGCAGTGAGACTATGGACTCTATACGGTAAGAGCAGTGAGACTATGGACTCTTTACTGTAAGAGCAGTGAGACTATGGACTCCTTACTGTAAGAGCAGTGAGACTATGGACTCTTTACTGTAAGAGCAGTGAGACTATGGACTCTTTACTGTAAGAGCAGTGAGACTATGGACTCTTTACTGTAAGAGCAGTGAGACTATGGACTCTACTGTAAGAGCAGTGAGACTATGGACTCTTTACTGTAAGAGCAGTGAGACTATGGACTCTACTGTAAGAGCAGTGAGACTATGGACTCTTTACGGTAAGAGCAGTGAGACTATGGACTCTTTACGGTAAGAGCAGTGAGACTATGGACTCTATACTGTAAGATCAGTGAGACTATGGACTCTTTACTGTAAGAGCAGTGAGACTATGGACTCTTTACTATAAGAGCAGTGAGACTATGGACTCTATACTGTAAGAGCAGTGAGACTATGGACTCTATACTGTAAGAGCAGTGAGACTATGGACTCTATACTGTAAGAGGAGTGTAATAATATTACAGGCTATAGCTACTAGAGAGGGGTCGTTGGTCCAGGGAGTTATTCTGATGTCTGATTGGAGTCGGGAAAGAATTTTTTATTCCCCTAAAGTGGGGAAAATTGGCTTCTACCTCACAGTTTTTTTTTGCCTTCCTCTGGATCAACTTGCAGGATAACAGGATTTTCTTACAGATTCCAAATCCTCCAGTGACGGATGAGATCCACATGCAGCGCCAGCACGCGGTGTCAGCTCTGCAGCATCCAGAACCTCATCCGTTTCTCGGTTCCAGTCCTCAGAACCAGCATTGGATCTGGTGCTCGGCACGGCTGTTTCGGATTGCGCCCGTCTCCACGCCTCGTGATTGGACGACTGACCTTGGATTTTGATATTTTCTTTTTCTCTCCCGGGAATCTGGAAATTATCAGACAAAGTTTGTTCTTGAAATTTCCAATTCTTTGGCCTCCTCCGGATCCGGAACATTCCGCTGGTGGGGAGTGTGCCACCTTCCCCCGATGCCAGCGCCGAGGCCCCGCTCCCTCCCAGTGTTGGATGGTGGGCTCTGTATTTTCATTTCCAACCTGACATCCTGCCGCTGCTGATGGGGTCACAGGGTGTTCCCCTCATCATTAGTCCGGCTCCTTCCTTCACTGGAAATGAAGGGTGTCACCCCAACGACAGCTAAGGGGTTAACACGATAATGAGGTCCATAGTAGGCACTACCTGCAGCACAAGCTGCTTACAGCATTTATCCTCTACTGAGTCACATCCAGAGCTGCAGCTACATCATGTCGTATACTCCAGTCACATCCAGAGCTGCAGACACAGTGCTACATCATGTCTTATACTACAGTCACATCCAGAGCTGTAGACACAGTGCTACATCATGTCGTATACTCTAGTCACATTTAGAGCTGCAGCTACATCGTGTCTTATACTCCAGTCACATCTAGAGCTGCAGACACAATGCTACATTGTGTCTTATACTCCAGTCACATCCAGAGCAGCAGACAGTGCTACATCATGTCTTATACTCCAGTCACATCCATAGTCTGCTGAGCCGTGTATCTAATCCTATCCTGTGTGATACATCCTGCTGTATCTAATCCTATGCTGTGAGCTGAGCAGACGTGTGGTGGAGGAGCTCCTGCCTTCCATCCCTGCCCAGGACCTGCTCTTGTCTCTGGATAGAGTTGGTCTTGAAGGGTCAATCCAGGGATGGAGCCTCGCACGGAATAAGCCGGCGGAGGGTAGGAGGTTGTCCCAACCAGATAGGACTGCTCAACCAGCCTCAGGGGTTAGGACGATCAACTCGGTGTCGCAGTGATGCGGCCTCAGCCCCCCTTGAGGTTGGGGCTAATGTTAAGGCTGCAAAAGCCTCCGAGGAAAGTACCCGAAAAGCCTCAGATTGTGGCATCTTCGGAACAGGCCCAGCAGAGCTGCAGGGAGGTGGACGATGCTGAGAGCTGGAGAATCGACACCTACCTTCAGCTTCCGTATAGCAGCCCGGGTCGAGGAATACCAGGAGGCTGGAAGATCCCTGCGGCAGCTCCAGGGTGAGCTGAGCACGGCGAGAGCCCGGCTCCAGGATTACCAGGAGGCTGGAAGATCCCTGTGGCATCTCCAGGGTGAGCTGAGCATGGCAAGAGCCCGGGTCCACGAATACCAGGAGACTGGATGATCCCTGCGGCAGCTCCAGGGTAAGCTGAGCATGGCAAGAGCCTGGCTCCAGGATTACCATGAGGCTGGAAGATGCCTGCGGCATCCCCAGGGTGAGCTGAGCATGGCAAGAGCCCGGCTCCAGGATTACCAGGAGGCTGGAAGATCCCTGTGCCGGCTCCGGGGCTGAGCTAAGCATGGCAAGAGCCCGGCTCCAGGATTACCAGGAGGCTGGAAGATCCCTACGGCATCTCCAGGGTGAGCTGAGCATGGCAAGAGCCCGGGTCCAGGAATACCAGGAGGCTGGAAGATCCCTGCGGCAGCTCCAGGGTGAGCTGAGCATGGCAAGAGCCTGGCTCCAGGATTACCAGGAGGCTGGAAGATCCCTGCGGCATCTCCAGGGTGAGCTGAGCATGGCAAGAGCCCTGGTCCAGGAATACCAGGAGGCTGGAAGATCCCTGTGGCAGCTCCAGGGTGAGCTAAGCATGGCAAGAACTCGGCTCCAAGATTAACAGGAGGCTGGAAGATCCCTGCGGCATCTCCAGGGTGAGCTGAGCATGGCAAGAGCCCGGCTCCAGGATTACCAGGAGGCTGGAAGATCCCTGTGCCGGCTCCGGGGCTGAGCTGAGCATGGCAAGAGCCCGACTCCAGGATTACCTGGAGGCTGGAAGATCCCTGCGGCAGTTCCAGGATGAGCATAGCATGGCAAGAGCCCGGCTCCAGGATTACCAGGAGGCTGGAAGATCCCTGTGCCGGCTCCGGGGCAGAGCTGAGCATGGCAAGAGCCCGGCTCCAGGATTACCAGGACGCTGGAAGATCCCTGTGCTGGCTCCGGGGCTGAGCTGAGCATGGCAAGAGCCCGGCTCCAGGAGTACCAGGAGGCTGGAAGATCCCTGTGCCGGCTCCGGGGCTGAGCTGAGCGCGGCGAGGGTCTGTAGTATCCCACTTATGTGTGTATGGTCCACTCCACATTGCTATATGCCCTTTCATGTCATCTTGCACTAATCACTGTATTTTCTGTTGTCAATGCTGCTACATTCCTATTTCAGGCTGGTGAAATGCATTACACACTACCAACACTAGAGGTCACCATAACACCATTTATATAGGTCAGCCACAGGAAGTTAGAGTGAGATTAGGAGTTCAGAGATTAGGAGGAGGAGAGGAGACAGACTTTGCTCTCTTCTCCTGGGCCTTGTCTAGGAGGTACGCTACTTGAACTTTTGGAATCCAGAAGCAGGATTTAGTAATCCTACATTATACAGTCAAGGCCAGACACTACTTGGACTATAGTTCAGACAACCTTTTCAAAGAATGGAGCAGAGAGTTTGCCTGCCATGAGGGAGACTGCCCTTGGGTTGTATATTATTAGTACCAGAGGATCCATATTATTTCAAGACTCAATAGCCAGAGCAAGGTAAGGAACCAAGTAAAGTATCATCATCCCTCCTGCATAA
This sequence comes from Bufo bufo, assembly GCF_905171765.1. NCBI lineage: Eukaryota > Metazoa > Chordata > Amphibia > Anura > Bufonidae > Bufo > Bufo bufo. The sequence goes on from NC_053393.1 coordinate 562,963,078, forward strand.
GTTGATCTGGAACCTACATACGTTGCCTCACAGAGCATGTTAATTGGGATTTGCAAATTTATCATCTTTACCATCTTCATGTAAGACAAAGTGCTGCTATTGAATGCTTTACTTATTGCAAGACTACAACTTACCAGTAAAGTTCCTGTTTGGTTCAACTATTGCCTCTCTCATCATTCTACTCCATCTCCTAATTGCACCTCACGGTGCTGGCATCACGAACATAGGGGCCCAGCCACCAAAGCACCCTAAGCATACCCACTGCCATCAAGGGCACCTCAACTTCCATCTGGCTGGCGAATTTAGTGCTGTCTTCCCCTCCACTGCGCGCCGGCCCAGGGAGTTACAGAAAAGTGAGTACAACTAGTGCACCCATTCGGCACATTATCACCACTCTCACCGTGCACTCACTTCACCCCTGTACCCCGATCGTAGCAGGTCTAGGTCAGGAAGGTCTCTGGTGCAAAGAGAGCCAAAAAGGTGGAGGTAGAGAAGCTGGAGGAGAGGAGGTCGGCCATACTGGAAGGTGGAGGGGCCTTATCCGAGAAACTCCAGAATCACGTTCCCAGTGAGACCTTAAAAAAAGGAAAATGGGGGAAGAAAACAGGAGGTACATGAGGTAGGGGAGTCATCATCTGAGGATGGTTGTACAGAGGACTCCTCTGCCTCTTGTGAAGACTCTGACCAGGAGGAAAGCAGCATGGAGGAAGGCGGTCAGGACTCTGTGGAGGGAAATGGAGGATCAGTCCAGGATCCCAAACCCACGGAGCTGACCCAGGAGGAGAAGAGCTTGGAGAGCGTGCACCTGAGAGCCAGGTAGGTGTGTCTGCCAATTAGCACCTCTGATGAGGAAGGAGACCATCCACCTGGCATGCTGACCCAGATCTGTGCAGCGTACTCAAGTTAGGTTTAGAAATGTTCCTGGGTGTTGTAGTGCAATAGACACTAACCTGAGACGGCTGACTCTCTGCAAGGGCAGGTGATGATGAGAAATGTTTGTGACGCCAGTGCCAATTAAACGGTGGCACGCCGTTTGCTGATAGCAGGAATAACTGAGGTACCACGTGATGTTAAAGCAGAACTCAAACTTTAGTAGTCATCATATAGGGACATTGACGGAAACGCAGTTCCTTTGCAGACAGTCAATTTTCAATACAGTTGATGCAGGCAATATATGTATAGCAAGGTGACTTCAGAGTGTTAAACACAGGACTTGCAGTACAGGAGCTTGCACTCTATTCCTGACTGATCCTGGAACATAGAAAATCCTCTCCAAGGCCCAATGCCCTAGCTCTGGCGTATATCCTTGGTTTTATCTTTATCAAGTACCTCCTCTGTTGTCTTGAGTACCTCTTGCTTTTCTGAGCTTTGCCTCTGTCTCTCTCTCAGCTTCCTCAGACTCTAGAAACTTCTGAACTCCCAGGCTGTTTAACAGTGGTCTTCCTGCTTCTGCATATATAAATTCAGGAGGGGAACCTTCTCCTTGGATCTGGAACCCGGTTACAGGGACTGCAATACCCTCTCCTGGTCCGCAGGCTTCAGGCCTGGACTGGTCTCTGACATAGTCTAAACTCCAACTGCTGTAGACTGACTTTAGACTAGACTGCAGACTCTAGACTCCCACTTTAGACTGACTTTCCTTTCCCTGACTGGGCCTTATATAAACTAGGGCTCCCTAGCTCCCTCTAGTGACTAAGAGCTGGAATGACACCCCTGCAGGCCTGTACATGCAAGTTTCTCAGTAACAGGGAAATACATAGCATTACATTACATTACATTTTATAAAGATGACTTATACCAACTTCCCCATAACTAAGGAGGGACGACAGCACACAAGTGACCCTTCTGTAGTGACGGGCATTACAGTCCCCGTACACTACATCTGCACCGTGGAATCACCTGCCAGAATGGGGCAGCTTTACTTTAGGTCAGAGTTACCTGCAGAGGACAGAGCAAAGAAAAACAAGAAGAGCAAGAATAACAACAGAAGCAGAAGCCTACAGAAGGTTAGGTGAGACTATGCTATATGCCACAGTCTCCCCCGTGCTCTGACCCAACTGACAAGTCAGTCCAGGGTACGAGTCCCGTTTGCCCCCCAAGTTCTGCCTCTGAAGTGGGGCCTGAATGTGGGAGCAGGAAGAGCAGTGCGAGTGAGGCCAAGATGGCGCCAGCTGCTGTCCTCCGCAGTGAGGGTGGTGTGGGTTGTGCTGAAGGCGCAGACCGGAAGTCGGCCTCCGGCGTTCACCGCCCTAAAGTTGATTGAGGGCGAGGGCGGTAGGTTGACGGAAGCCAGCGTGGCGAAAACGTGGGCGCGAAAGTGGGAGGTTCCACTGCTGTTTGCTATTCCTCAGTGGGAGAGGGGAGTGGTCCGGCACCAGAAGCCTCAGCGCCCCATTGTTTACACTAGTGCAAAGTAGTCCTACGTTTGGTTGGGGCAGGGGAGTCGCTGGGGCTGGTGGTTGCGGTACCCCTTCTCCCAAACAGTCTGTTTCACAGCCCAGGCCTATGGCAAGGAGATGCAGATCCAGTGCCAGGGGTAAAAACACTGGGCCGGGGCAATAAACTAACCTGTGAAGCGGAGGGTGCTGGCACCACCCATGACATATGGTAATGCCTCTGTGCAACCACCCAAGGATGTAGAGGTTTCAGCAAAAACCGGGTCAGGAACATCTGGACTGAGCAGCCCGCTCGTGTGAGTGATGGTGGGATGTCCAGGCATGTGAGGGTGGAGATGAATGGTTAATGCTGCTGCTGATGGTAATAATGTTTCAGAGGTTAATGCTGCTGTTGCTATTGGTGATGTTGGTCCTGAAATACGGACCTCTGTAGTTCCTCCTGGTCCGGTTGCTCCTCCTGGCAGGACTTATGCTAGTGTTGCGGCAGGAGGACCGCCGTGCCCCCCCTCCTCATCTTTCATATCATATGAGTAGGGGGCCAGCAGAGACTTGTCCTTGTGGATTAGCAGACATGGACTAGATGCTCAGCGGTCGCTCCCAACAGCTGGTGCCAAGAGGAATGTAGTCTGTCTCCGGTGGCGTGGCAATGATGCATGCCCTCCCAGAAAGAGGGTGGTGATGGGCTTTAAGGCAGGTGACCAGTGTTGGTCGAGCACCAAACACCTCGGGATGCTCAATGGAAGCATTAAACCAGGCAGCCCCTGCTCTGAAGAGGGGACGGCGTCTGCTTCATAGGAAAAGGTCAGAAATTGATGGAAACACCACTGAAATGGTTCTGGAACAGCACGGGGAGGACGTCTGGATGCACCTTGGACTCCCAGGTCGCTGCTGGGAACCATGTTGTCCGAGTAGTGCGCCACTTTTACAGACGGACAATAATACGCACAAAACCAAAGATAAAATCGATTTTAGAGGAAAAATTGTTAGGAAACATTCTTTCCTGTATATTTACTTGTATATAAAGTGCAAGTGCTGACAAAAATGACAAGGAAGAGGCACCGATACAACCTGTATATCACATAAAGGAGGCCTCATTCACATTGTGGTACAAGTGTTCAGGTAGTGGGACTCCTACACTCATAAAGCCTATGCACTAAGTGAAAGGGCTGCCAAAAATTACAAGTAACGGCGCTCCAATACACCCTTTATTACACATTAAGGAGGGCATCATACACAGCCTTGAAAAATTATGATTGATGGCCTGCTGGTGACCCTCAAAAACATTATGGGTGAGGGTGCTGGCGGGGTGTCATGAAACTGTCCCAGGCCTTGGAGAGTGTTGCCCTGCCTCTGCTGGAACTGCTGTGTGTTCCCCTCGTCTCCCCTCCTCGGTTGCCCAAGGAACTACGGTCTCTGCCGCCAGCGTTGTCAGATGGAAATATTGGAGCAGTTTTTCCACAAGGACCTTCTGGTATTGCACCATTTTGCTCGTCCTCTCCACCACAGCAATGAGAGATGAGAAGTTCTCTTTGTAGCAGGCGTCGAGAAGGGTGAACAAGCAGTAATCGGTGTTGTCCAAAATGCATAAAACGCGTGAGTCGCGGGAAAGGCAGCCTAACATGGAGTCAGCCATGTGTGCCAGAGTCCCAACAGGCAAGACTTCGCTGTCCTCAACAGGAGGATGACTCTCAATCTCCTCATCCTCTTCCTTCTCTTCTGCCCATCCTCGCTGAACAGATGGAATAAAACTTCCATGGGTACTACCCTCACCAGTAGCTCAAGCAAATTGGGGTAGGTTTTGAGAAACTGCTGAACCACAAGGTTGAACACGTGGGCTAGGCATGGTATGTGTGTGAGCTTGAACAGCTCCAAAGCCGCCGCCAAGTTACAGCCATTATCAGACACAACCATGCCTGGTTCTAGGTTGAGTGGGGAGAGCCACAGCTCAGTCCGGTCCCTTATCCCCTGCCACGGCTCTGCGGCGGTGTGCTGTTTGTCCCCTAAGCAGATCAGCTTCAGCACGGCCTGTTGCCGCTTCCCCACTGCAGTGCTACACTGCTTCCAGCTACCGACTGATGGGTGACTGGTGCTGCAAGAGGATAATTCTGAGGTGGAAGTGGAGGAGAAGGGGGGGTTGCAGCCACTAACGTAGGTGGTGGCGGTAATCCTGATGGAAGTAGGGCCCGCAGTCCTTGGCGTCGGTAGCACCTGTGCCATCCCAGGGTACGAATCGCTCCCGGCGTTCACAACGTTCACCCAGTGTGCCATCAGGGAAATATAGCGTCCCTGGCCGAATGCACTTGTCCACATGTCAGTGGTTAAGTGGACCTTCCCAGTAACTACGTTGGTCAGGGCACGGGTGATGTTATGGGACACATGTTGGTGTAAGGCAGGCACGGCACACCGTGAAAAATATTGCCGGCTGGGGACAGAGTACCGCAGGACGGCCACCGCCATTAGGCTATAGAAAGCCTCAGTGTCCACAAGCCTGAATGGCAACATTTCAAGGGCCAGTAATTTGGAAAGCTGCGCATTTAGTGCCGTGGCCTGTGGGTGGGTGGCTGGGTATTTGCGCTTTCGTTTAAAGGCCTGGGGTATGGACATCTGTACGCTGTGCTGGGACACAGAAGTGGATGTGGTCGCTGATGGTGCTTGCGAAGATCTAGGTGCAGGGCGGGAGGAATCCGGGCCTGTGTCTTGGACAGGGGATTGGCCAGCACGTAACACAGGGGAAGAGGAGGCAGTGGTGTGACCCGCAGACACTGATGTGGACCCAGGCGTTCGGCCCACCTATTACGGTGCTTTGATGCCATGTGGCGGATCATGCTGGTGGTGGTGAGGTTGCTAGTGTTCACGCCCCTTCTCATTTTTGTATGACACAGGTTGCAAATGACAATTCTTTCCTCAAAAAAGCACCAGACTGCAGAACACCTATCACTTGGCAAGGGAGATTGCCGCAATGGTGTGCCCTGGGGAACAGTTGCGGGCCTGTTTGGTGTGGCCCGCCTTTTCCCTTTTGCCACCCCACTGCCTCTTCCAGCCTGTTGCGGTGCTGCAGATCTCTTCCCCTCTTTACTGCTGTCCTCGCTCGGCTTGCCACCTTCCCAGGTTGGGTCAGTGACTTTATTGTCCACCACCTCCTCTTCCACTTCCTCACTCTGGTCATCCTCCTGACTTGACCTAACAACAACCTCACTTATTGACAACTGTGTCTCATCCTCATCATCAACCTCTTGAGATAGTAATTGTCGTTGACTTATTGGCAACTGTGTCTCATCATCATCATCCACCTCATTAAACAGTAATTGCCGTTCCCCACCGTCATCTTCTTGTGACTGTGGATGCTCCAGAGTTTGGGAATCAGGGCACATGATCTCCTCATGTCCCTCTTCAAGTGTGCTTGTCGAGAGGCCCAAATTAAGGAATGGCGATGAAAACAGCTGCTCGGAATATCCGAGTGTGGGATCACTTGTTTGCCAAGACTCTCCATGGTGGGAGGAAGGAGGATCAGGGTGAGGATTGTGTTGACCAGACTCTTGGCTACTGAGACTGGACTTGGTGGAAGACAGGGTGGTACTTAACCGACTGGACTCTTTATCTGCTGCAATCCAACCGACCACCTGGTCGCACTGGTCTGACTTCAAGAATGGTGTCCTGCGCCACCCTGCAAACTGGGACATGAAGCTAGGTATTGTGGATAAATCTGTTTCTTTTGCTCTGGCAGCAGGCACAGTTTCACCGCACCTAGGGCCACGGCCTCTGCGTGCACCATCATCAGCACGGCCACTTCCCTGTCCCTTACTGCTCGGCTTCTTCATATTAAATGGTATATATGCTTGCAAATATGTCACACGTACAGTAGCGCAGGTTTTGTAAGTGTATGCGCAAATAAAGTACACAGAATGTCACAGATGTCACAGAATGTCGGCTTGCCACCTTCCCAGGTTGGGTCAGTGACTTCATCGTCCACCACCTACTCTTCCACTTCCTCATTCTGGTTATACTCTGGTTATACAGTAGATATAGCGCAAGTAATGTCGCTGTCACCACTGCCTAATAAAAAATTACACTGAATGAATGTGTAGGAAGGAACAAGGGGCCATAGTTGATGGTCGGTGTCACCGAGGTTCCTGGCCTCGGTGAGGTAAGAGACGTTTTTTTTCCTGAAGTGTCATTATTGAAGATTGCAGTCTGAGACTTCAGATGTTTAGTATGGCTGTAAAGCTGATCCAGGACGGCTCTTACTGGGAGTAGCCAAAGTGCTGGGTGGGTGGCTACTCCCCACGTTCCAGGCCAGGTCTTGGCAGGCTTATAAAAGCAGTCAGCACTATCAGGTGGTGTGGATTTTCCTCCATCTGATAGTGAAGCTGTGGAGTCCTCTAGGCTTAAGACTGCAAACAGGCGTGCAGGCCGCCTGGAAGTCTGCCAGTGAACTATTCTGTGGCTGAGCATTTAGCTAGGTGTGAACCGACACCTAGGATTCCAGGTGAACATTGTTTTGTTTTTGCTGTGTGTGAACAAGCACCAAGACTGTTATGTGTTGCTGAGTGTGAATAAAACTGTCTGTTGGCGGTGTCAAGAGCCTGGTCACATAAGGGCCAACTGTCCCCATCGGGGGGAACCCATGGACACTAACTATGGTTACCGGCCCTCGATCTATGCCAGGAGGCTCTGTGCAAATGGTACCCCCGAGACAATAGACAATAGTCACCTGTGCCAGGTGCAAGTGGTAGATACCCTGGCGGTGGCGCTGCTGGACTCAGGGAGCCTGGTGTCCCTGGTAAGAGCTACCCTGGTGCGGCCCGCCGAGTGTACTGGCCGAAAAGTCGCCGTTGTGTGCAACCATGGAGACTTAAAGGACTATCTCACTGCTCTGGTGTCTCTATCCACAGTGGCCGGCAGGTGGACTCATGAGGTGGCCGTCGCCACAAAGTTACATTATGAACTAATAATTGGGAGAGACTTCCCTGGTTTCCCGTCACTGTGGCCTGAGGTGAGAGCCACCGATACCCATGGGGCAGGAGCAACCCCAATAGAATGGCCTTGCTCAGGGGGGAAACCTGGGAACCTGAGACAGAAGGGCCAGCAGTAGGTTTGGCCGCCACTGCGGGGGAAGGGCGGGAGCCAACCCCACTGAATGTAATGGTGGGAGACATGGAGGATTTGCCGCCGGGTCCAGAATTGGCAGACCTCAACGTCTCTGGAGACAATTTTGGTACAGCACAGCGCCAGGACCCGACTATATCTCGGGCCTGGGAAAATGTGGTAGTAGTTGAGGGTGATCTGCAACAACCAGGGGCCGAGTCTATGTTCCCCCGTTTTGTGGTTCAACAAGAGATGCTGTACCGGGTAAATCAACTACGGGGTGAGCATATTGAACAGTTGGTGGTGTCCAAGGCTTATCGCAAGCTCGTGTTGGAGTTAGCCCACCAACATCTTCTTGGGGGACACCTGGGCCAGCTGAAAACGCAGGACCGGATTCTACAGCGGTTTTACCCAGTGTGTTCAGAGAGGTGGAAGAGTATTGCAAGTCTTGCCCAACCTGCCAGATAACCATCCCCAGCCACATTTCCGTTGTCCCCCGGTCCCTTTCCTGATTATTGAGGTTCCATTCGAGCGGATTGCTATGGATCTCATAGGCTCCGTACCGAAGTCCACTAGAGGGCACAAACACATCTTGGTAGTCCTGGACTATGCCTTAAGGTACCCAGAGGCGGTGCCGCTGCGACATACCTCGGCCAAACTTATAGCCAAAGAATTAGTGGAGATGTTTTCCCGAGTGGGCCTACAGAGAGAGATACTGACCGACCAGGGGACTCCTTTTATGTCAAAAGTCATGAGGGAACTCAGTAAACTACTACAGATCAAACAGTTACAGACGTCCGTCTATCACCCACAAACGGACGGCCTGGTATAAAGGTTTACTCAAACCTTGAAAAACATGTTAAAGCGGGTGGTGTCTAAAGATGGAAGGACTGGGACCTTCTTCTGCCCTATCTCATGTTCACAGTGCGAGAGGCGCCCCAGGCCTCTACTGGGTTCTCGCCCTTCGAACTGCTGTATGGCCAACATCCGCGTGGTTTGTTGGACATAGCCAAAGAGGCGTGGGAACCGCATAAAAGTGTGATTGAGTATGTCACTCGGATGCAAGAGCGGATGGAGACAGTATTGCCGCTGGTTAAGGAACATATGGAGGCAGCCCAGCGAGCCCAGAGTAGGGTCTATAATCTCCAGGCTCGGGTTCAGAATTTTAACCTGGGAGATCGGGTTTTGGTTCTGGTGCCAACGGTGGACAGTAAGTTCTTGTCTAGGTGGCAGGGCCCCTATGAAGTGTTCGAAAAAGTTGGGGAGGTAACCTACAAGGTACACCAGCCCGGGTGGAGAAAGCCGGAGCAGATGTACCATATAAACTTACTGAAACCGTGGAAAGATAGGGAGACCAGTACAAACAACAGGCCCCGGCTGAGTTTTCTGGGGTGAAGTTTCCAGTCCCACGGACTGATACGAGGGACGCAGTTGCCACAGTAAAGATCGCTGACAACCTTTGCTCTAAACAGACTCAGGAGGCCAGGGAGTTCATCAGCAGGAACACGGATGTATTCTCGGACCTCCCTGGACGCACTTCTATCATCCGACATGACATTGTCACTGATCCTCAGGCCAGAATCGGTTGTAACCATACCGGGTACCTGAGTCGTGGCGACAGGCCATCTTGGAAGAAGTGCAGCTGATGTTACAGCTGGGTGTCATCGAGGAGTCAAAAAGTGAGTGGGCCAGTCCGATAGTCTTAATACCCAATCCAGACGGGCCGTTACGATTCTGTATCCCATGCATCGAGAGGATGAGCTTATTGAAAAGTTAGGCCAAGCCGGTATTTTTCTGTGTTGGACCTCACCACAGAGTACTGGCAGGTACCCTTGACGGAGGCTGCCAAGGAAAAAACGGCTTTCGTCACGCCAGAGGGGTTGTATCAGTAGAAGGTATTACCTTTTGGTCTACATGGCGCTCCCGCCACGTTTCAAAGGCTAATGGACATTGTACTCCGTCCACATCGTCGGTACGCTTCGGCGTACCTGGATGATATTGTTATCTATAGCACCGACTGGGAAAGTCACCTACCTAAAGTACAGGCTGTAGTTGACTCCCTTAGGAAGTGCTGGCTTAACCGCTAACCCAAAAAAGTGCGCGATAGGGTTAGAAGAGACCAAGTATGTAATTGGGCGTGGAGTTATCAAACCTCAGGTGAACAAAATTGAGTCAATTCAGAATTGGCCCCGACCTATCACTACTCGGCAAGTAAAGTCGTTCCTGGGAATGGTGGGGTACTATATGAGGTTTCTCCCCCACTTTGCCACAATGGCCGCACCATTGACAGGCCTTTTGAAGGGACGCAAGTCAGTGACGGCGAACAGTGTGTGGGTCCCTGGTTTTGGTGACGCCCAACTTCAAAAGGGAGTTTATAGTACAGACCGATGGCTCCGAGGTGGGTCTCGGGGCTGCATTATCTCAGGAGGTCAACGGGGAGGAGCATCCCGTTGTCTTCTTCAGCCGGAAGCTTACCCCAGCCGACACCAGGTATAGTATAGTGGAGAGAGAGTGCCTGGCTATTCGGTATTCGGCCAAACACCGCAATGACATCTTTGCCTTGATACATCCTTGTGGTATGGCTGAGTTTGACATCAGCTTTGTTCACCCGGGAGGCCTTGAGGTCTTCTGGGGAAATTATGAGCTGATGAAGAACGGCTGGCGAGATTTTGCTGTAGAAGCAGTTTCTCGCCAAAATGCGGTCAAGAAGGTGACCATTTTGACCCGTAACAAGTCACTTTCTTGTTATGACATCATGACCTGGTTGGGGAGATATAGTGATGTTATGGAGATGCCAAGGAAAAATCGGGATGAATCTGGCATCTGGTCAGGGGCATGGACCTTTATGGTCAAATTTAAACATCTAGTTTCCATCACCGTTATTCCTCGGCAGGGATCGTATCCTTGCCTTCTACCAGGGGCAGCTGAGGCTGTGTCACAAGTGTGGTGACCCCTCACTTCTGAGCGCCAAGTGTAGAAATGAGCTCTGTGTAGGGGGGTTGGTCACCTGGCTGCATCTTGTGACCAGATACGCTGCCACCTGTGTGGTAACCTAGGGCAAGCATTCGGCCGATGCCCGCACTCCTTTGTTAATGTTGCATCCAATCTAGCAAAGTAAGATGGTGGGGTGGCTTCTGCGTGAGAGGGGACCAGCAGAGATGAAGGAGCACAAGGGCCAAGGAAGAACAGTAAGAAGGGTCCACCTTCTCGTGCAAGGTGGATTGAAAGGTGTAGAAAGGAGAGCAAACTGGGTGAACCCCAAGTTGCTGGGGGGGGGGACGGACCTCTGGCCCTACCCTGGATATGGCTTCTACTGCTGAGGCTCTTGGGGATGAGTTACAGGATCCAGAGGGAGGAGAGGGCAGATGACTCTCCATCCTCCCACTAAGAAAATGTGGATGAGGAGGAGACGTCAATGCTCAAAATTGAGGCTGGCACAGGGAGCAAGCAGAAGGGATTGAAAACATCTGGCCTAACCCTGACCAAGAAAAGAAGTACTTGCAGCCTCTTGGTGCTGTCCCCTAACCGGTACCAAGTCCTTCAGAAGGGTGAGGTGTGGCAAGCAGCGGGCATTGACCCTCCCTCTCTGCAGGGACCATTGTCCTCAGAGGTGGAGGTTGGCCGGGAAACTAAAGATGAGGATGGGGAGCAAAATAAGAAAAATAGGAAGAAAAACTAAAACAGTGCTGATGAGGAGCTGGATTCGTCCATCTCCTCAAAATGAACTAAAGACGGTTCCTCGTCAGACTCTGGGACAGATGGGAAAAAACAAGCCGTTTAACTTAATCATCCATAATGGCGGCGCCACTCTGTTGACACTGGCATCCATTTTACAGGTCGACAAGTTGTCTTTGGAGGGGACTTTTACACTGTCGTTAGGCCCCAAGAGTTAAACTTTTATTGGAATAACTTTAAATAGTATAGCTGGTGAGGCTCGCCTGGTGGATATCCACATCCGGCACACCCAAGGCCACTTGAGTTTTGCCTATCACAGAGGTAACGCTAGGTCTAGAATAGACAGATTTTATTTGAAGGAGGAAGCTGTCACTTTTCCAGTGTCCGTCGTCGAGTTCTCCGTTCACTGTATGATTTTTGAATCTTGTAGAATCTTTTTGGATGGGAAGAGGTATATGGAGGCAGAATTCATCTCTCCTGGAAGAAGCAGAGATAAGATTTTCTTCAAAGCCAGGTACCTTTGTACCAGAGCCTGAGGTAAAACTCGAGCATTTAGTCTCGACCAGAGGTAGCCGAGAGGAGATCTCCGGAGTGAAATCCTTGCTGAAAAGGTGCCATTATGATAGGCACGCATCTTTAGTTCTTGAGAGGGATTTCAGGAAAGACCGCTCACCTGACCCCTACAGTTAGAAGACTGGTTGACAGTACAGGCTCCCTGAAGAGATCCAAATCAGGGATCCTGGAGGTCATCAGATCCTTCTACTCGCACCTTGTGAGAAAGAGGGATCTAGATCGAAATAAAGTGTCGGCTTTCCTGGCTGAAGCCGTCCCTGAACCAGGAGTAGATCGCTCGCTTGATGTTTTAACAAAATTGTCAAGGAAGAGGAAGTCAGACTGGCAATTAAGGGCTTGCCCTCAAGAAATCTCCAGGTCCAAAAGGCTTAACATCTGAATTGTATAAGAACTTCAATAAGTGTCTTTCCTTGGGCACTCTGCCAAAGTCAATGAGGAGGTCTGCCTTGGTCATTCTGTCGAAGAGTAAGGATTGAACCCGTATTGAGAATTGGCGTCCCATAGCGCTCCTCAACACGGAGAGAGAGATTCTTGCTAAAGTACTGTTTAGTCAGCTGGTGAAGTTTGCACCCCGACTCCTTTCGTTGGCCCAGCATTGCTCTGTGCCAGGCTGCAGTACTTTTAATGCTGTGCTAGTGTCCTAGAGGCAGTTGAGCAGGGTATTACAGGATGCTGGAAGGGGTACATGCTGTCCTTAGACCAAGCTAGAGCTTTTGACCGGGTGAACCATGAGTACCTCTGGTCTGTCCTTCTGAGGTACGGCCGACCTGGGGAGTTTATCAATTGGCTTCAGACTTTGTATGCTGGGGCAGAGACTTTCTTGCTAGTGAACGGTTGGGTTGGAACCCCCTTTGAGGTTGGGTCTGGTGTCCGCCAGGGTTGTCCTTTGAGTCATTTGCTATATGTGTTCGCGATTGATCATTTTCTTAGGAGGATTGATCGTGGACCATTTGCGGGAGTCTGGATGGATCTTGACGACCCAGAAGCCACTCAGAGGGTGGATGTATACGCAGATAATGTCACTATCTTTGTGTCCTTCAGAGGGGAGGCAAAGTGGGTAATGTCTAAAGTGGAACGTTACTCAGAGGCATCTGAGTCCAAGATTAATAGGGATAAGTGTGAAAGTCTCTGGCTGGGAGGAGGAGATCCTGATTTCAGTCTCCCCAGACACCTTTCCAGAGCCTCAGGAGTCTGCTAAAATCTTAGGCATTGAATTTGGCACGGGTGATTACCCAATGAAAAGCTGGGAGGGTAGGCGGAAAACAGCTGCTCAGAAGGTAGGTCAGTGGAAGGGTTGGTCTTTGACCCTTCAGGAAAGGGTTCACTTGGTCAAGGCTATCCTGTTACAATTGTTAATATACTATGGGCAGTGTATGTATTTTGCCAGAACCTCTCTGGACTCGGGTCTATAGAATGTTTTTCCAGCTGTTATGGGGGAATAGGCTTGACCTAATCAAGATGGAGGTTACTTACCTACCGAGGAGACTAGGAGGGTTAACCTTGTGGTGTTCCTTGTGAACACGTTTGTCAAGATAAACCTGGCAAACCTCTGGCAAGAGAGGGCTCCTCTGTGGATATCCTCCTCTATGGGAAGGTTTCGGCCTTTCTTCCAGGAATGGAAGAATGGAGGGCAGGTGAAAGACTTGGAGACGCCCCATGGACATCTCCTAAATTATACCGCCCCAGTTTTGAAAACAATTCGTCGGTGGGATCTGGAGCTGCGGGAGATCAAGACCTTGTCTAGAAAGTTACCCGACAGTAGGGTTTTGTTGACCCATTTCCAGAACCCGCTGGCGCTCAAAGACTGCCCAAGTGAGGTCCTCGAGGTGGGGAGTGAGGATCCCCCAGAAGAATTGGGATCTGGCTTGGCGTGGCCTCCATGGGAGGCTGTAAGTAAGGGGCAACTTGAAGTACAGGAACTCTGCTAAAAGAGGTTGTCCTCAGGAGGAATGTTGTATCTAATCCTCTCCTGTGTGATACAGTCTGCCGAGCTGTGTATCTAATCCTATCCTGTGTGATACTGTCTGCTGAGCTGTGTATCTAATGCTCTACTGTGTGATACTGTCTGCTGAGCTGTGTATCTAATCCTATCCTGTGTGATACTGTCTGCTGAGCTGTGTATCTAATCCTCTCCTATGTGATACTGTCTGCTGAGCTGTGTATCTAATGCTCTACTGTGTGATACTGTCTGCTGAGCTGTGTATCTAATCCTCTCCTGTGTGATACTGTCTGCTGAGCTGTGTATCTAATCCTCTACTGTTTTGTTCCTGTCTGCTGAGCAGTGTATCTAATCCTATCCTGTGTGATACAGTCTGCTGAGCTGTGTATCTAATCCTGTCCTGTGTGATACAGTCTGCTGAGCTGTGTATCTAATCCTGTCCTGTGTGATACAGTCTGCTGAGCTGTGTATCTAATGCTCTACTGTGTGATACTGTCTGCTGAGCTGTGTATCTAATCCTCTACTGTGTGATACTGTCTGCTGAGCTGTGTATCTAATCCTCTCCTGTGTGATACAGTCTGCTGAGCTGTGTATCTAATCCTGTCCTGTGTGATACAGTCTGCTGAGCTGTGTATCTAATCCTATCCTGTGTGATACTGTCTGCTGAGCTGTGTATCTAATCCTATCCTGTGTGATACTGTCTGCTGAGCTGTGTATCTAATCCTGTCCTGTGTGATACAGTCTGCTGAGCTGTGTATCTAATCCTATCCTGTGTGATACTGTCTGCTGAGCTGTGTATCTAATCCTCTCCTGTGTGATAATGTCTGCTGAGCTGTGTATCTAATCCTGTCCTGTGTGATACAGTCTTCTGAGCTGTGTATCTAATCCTCTACTGTGTGATACTGTCTGCTGAGCTGTGTATCTAATCCTATCCTGTGTGATACAGTCTGCTGAGCTGTGTATCTAATCCTGTCCTGTGTGATACAGTCTGCTGAGCTGTGTATCTAATCCTGTCCTGTGTGATACAGTCTGCTGAGCTGTGTATCTAATCCTATCCTGTGTGATACTGTCTGCTGAGCTGTGTATCTAATCCTCTCCTTTGTGATACTGTCTGCTGAGCTGTGTATCTAATCATCTACTGTGTGATACTGTCTGCTGAGCTGTGTATCTAATCCTATCCTGTGTGATACTGTCTGATGAGCTGTGTATCTAATCCTATCCTGTGTGATACTGTCTGCTGAGCTGTGTATCTAATCCTATCCTGTGTGATACTGTCTGCTGAGCTGTGTATCTAATCCTATCCTGTGTGATACTGCCTGCTGAGCTGTGTATCTAATGCTCTACTGTGTGATACTGTCTGCTGAGCTGTGTATCTAATCCTATCCTGTGTGATACTGTCTGCTGAGCTGTGTATCTAATCTTACCCTGTGTGATACAGTCTGCTGAGCTGTGTATCTAATCCTATCTTGTGTGATACTGTCTGCTGAGCTGTGTATCTAATCCTATCCTGTGTGATACTGTCTGCTGAGCTGTGTATCTAATCCTATCCTGTGTGATACAGTCTGCTGAGCTGTGTATCTAATCCTATCCTGTGTGATACTGCCTGCTGAGCTGTGTATCTAATCCTATCCTGTGTGATACTGCCTGCTGAGCTGTGTATCTAATCCTATCCTGTGTGATACTGTCTGCTGAGCTGTGTATCTAATCCTATCCTGTGTGATACTGTCTGCTGAGCTGTGTATCTAATCCTGTCCTGTGTGATACAGTCTGCTGAGCTGTGTATCTAATCCTGTCCTGTGTGATACAGTCTGCTGAGCTGTGTATCTAATCCTATCCTGTGTGATACTGTCTGCTGAGCTGTGTATCTAATCCTCTCCTGTGTGATAATGTCTGCTGAGCTGTGTATCTAATCCTGTCCTGTGTGATACAGTCTTCTGAGCTGTGTATCTAATCCTCTACTGTGTGATACTGTCTGCTGAGCTGTGTATCTAATCCTGTCCTGTGTGATACAGTCTGCTGAGCTGTGTATCTAATCCTGTCCTGTGTGATACAGTCTGCTGAGCTGTGTATCTAATCCTCTCCTTTGTGATACTGTCTGCTGAGCTGTGTATCTAATCCTGTCCTGTGTGATACTGTCTGCTGAGCTGTGTATCTAATCATCTACTGTGTGATACTGTCTGCTGAGCAGTGTATCTAATCCTATCCTGTGTGATACTGTCTGATGAGCTGTGTATCTAATCCTATCCTGTGTGATACTGTCTGCTGAGCTGTGTATCTAATCCTGTCCTGTGTGATACTGTCTGCTGAGCTGTGTATCTAATCCTATCCTGTGTGATACTGTCTGCTGAGCTGTGTATCTAATCCTATCCTGTGTGATACTGTCTGCTGAGCTGTGTATCTAATCGTATCCTGTGTGATACTGTCTGCTGAGCTGTGTATCTAATCCTATCATGTGTGATACTGTCTGGTGAGCTGTGTATCTAATCCTATCCTGTGTGATACTGTCTGCTGAGCTGTGTATCTAATCCTCTCCTGTGTGATACTGTCTGCTGAGCTGTGTATCTAATCTTATCCTGTGTGATACAGTCTGCTGAGCTGTGTATCTAATCCTATCCTGTGTGATACTGCCTGCTGAGCTGTGTATCTAATCCTATCCTGTGTGATACTGCCTGCTGAGCTGTGTATCTAATCCTATCCTGTGTGATACTGTCTGCTGAGCTGTGTATCTAATCCTATCCTGTGTGATACTGTCTGCTGAGCTGTGTATCTAATCCTGTCCTGTGTGATACAGTCTGCTGAGCTGTGTATCTAATCCTGTCCTGTGTGATACAGTCTGCTGAGCTGTGTATCTAATCCTATCCTGTGTGATACTGTCTGCTGAGCTGTGTATCTAATCCTCTCCTGTGTGATAATGTCTGCTGAGCTGTGTATCTAATCCTGTCCTGTGTGATACAGTCTTCTGAGCTGTGTATCTAATCCTCTACTGTGTGATACTGTCTGCTGAGCTGTGTATCTAATCCTGTCCTGTGTGATACAGTCTGCTGAGCTGTGTATCTAATCCTGTCCTGTGTGATACAGTCTGCTGAGCTGTGTATCTAATCCTCTCCTTTGTGATACTGTCTGCTGAGCTGTGTATCTAATCCTGTCCTGTGTGATACTGTCTGCTGAGCTGTGTATCTAATCATCTACTGTGTGATACTGTCTGCTGAGCAGTGTATCTAATCCTATCCTGTGTGATACTGTCTGATGAGCTGTGTATCTAATCCTATCCTGTGTGATACTGTCTGCTGAGCTGTGTATCTAATCCTGTCCTGTGTGATACTGTCTGCTGAGCTGTGTATCTAATCCTATCCTGTGTGATACTGTCTGCTGAGCTGTGTATCTAATCCTATCCTGTGTGATACTGTCTGCTGAGCTGTGTATCTAATCGTATCCTGTGTGATACTGTCTGCTGAGCTGTGTATCTAATCCTATCATGTGTGATACTGTCTGGTGAGCTGTGTATCTAATCCTATCCTGTGTGATACTGTCTGCTGAGCTGTGTATCTAATCCTCTCCTGTGTGATACTGTCTGCTGAGCTGTGTATCTAATCTTATCCTGTGTGATACAGTCTGCTGAGCTGTGTATCTAATCCTATCTTGTGTGATACTGCCTGCTGAGCTGTGTATCTAATCCTATCCTGTGTGATACTGTCTGCTGAGCTGTGTATCTAATCCTCTCCTGTGTGATACTGTCTGCTGAGCTGTGTATCTAATCCTATCCTGTGTGATACTGTCTGCTGAGCTGTGTATCTAATCCTATCCTGTGTGATACTGTCTGCTGAGCTGTGTATCTAATCCTGTCTTGTGTGATACTCTCTGCTGAGCGTTGTATCTAATCCTACCCTGTGTGATACTGTCTGCTGAGCTGTGTATCTAATCCTATCCTGTGTGATACTGTCTGCTGAGCTGTGTATCTAATCCTATCCTGTGTGATACTGTCTGCTGAGTTGTGTATCTAATCCTATCCCGTGTGATACTGCCTGCTGAGCTGTGTATCTAATCCTATCCTGTGTGATACTGTCTGCTGAGCTGTGTATCTAATCCTATCCTGTGTGATACTGTCTGCTGAGCTGTGTATCTAATCCTATCCTGTGTGATACAGTCTGCTGAGCTGTGTATCTAATGCTCTACTGTGTGATACTGTCTGCTGAGCTGTGTATCTAATCCTCTACTGTGTGATACTGTCTGCTGAGCTGTGTATCTAATCCTCTCCTGTGTGATACAGTCTGCTGAGCTGTGTATCTAATCCTGTCCTGTGTGATACAGTCTGCTGAGCTGTGTATCTAATCCTGTCCTGTGTGATACAGTCTGCTGAGCTGTGTATCTAATCCTATCCTGTGTGATACTGTCTGCTGAGCTGTGTATCTAATCCTCTCCTGTGTGATACTGTCTGCTGAGCTGTGTATCTAATCCTATCCTGTGTGATACAGTCTGCTGAGCTGTGTATCTAATCCTGTCCTGTGTGATACAGTCTGCTGAGCTGTGTATCTAATGCTCTACTGTGTGATACTGTCTGCTGAGCTGTGTATCTAATCCTCTCCTTTGTGATACTGTCTGCTGAGCTGTGTATCTAATCATCTACTGTGTGATACTGTCTGCTGAGCTGTGTATCTAATCCTATCCTGTGTGATACAGTCTGCTGAGCTGTGTATCTAATCCTATCCTGTGTGATACAGTCTGCTGAGCTGTGTATCTAATCCTATTCTGTGTGATACTGTCTGCTGAGCTGTGTATCTAATCCTATCCTGTGTGATACTGTCTGATGAGCTGTGTATCTAATCCTATCCTGTGTGATACTGTCTGCTGAGCTGTGTATCTAATCCTATCCTGTGTGATACTGTCTGCTGAGCTGTGTATCTAATCCTATCCTGTGTGATACTGCCTGCTGAGCTGTGTATCTAATGCTCTACTGTGTGATACTGCCTGCTGAGCTGTGTATCTAATCCTCTCCTGTGTGATACTGTCTGCTGAGCTGTGTATCTAATCCTATCCTGTGTGATACTGTCTGCTGAGCTGTGTATCTAATCCTCTCCTGTGTGATACTGTCTGCTGAGCTGTGTATCTAATCTTACCCTGTGTGATACAGTCTGCTGAGCTGTGTATCTAATCCTATCTTGTGTGATACTGTCTGCTGAGCTGTGTATCTAATCCTATCCTGTGTGATACTGTCTGCTGAGCTGTGTATCTAATCCTATCCTGTGTGATACTGTCTGCTGAGCTGTGTATCTAATCCTATCCTGTGTGATACTGTCTGCTGAGCTGTGTATCTAATCCTATCCTGTGTGATACTGCCTGCTGAGCTGTGTATCTAATCCTATCCTGTGTGATACTGTCTGCTGAGCTGTGTATCTAATCCTATCCTGTGTGATACTGTCTGCTGAGCTGTGTATCTAATCCTATCCTGTGTGATACTGTCTGCTGAGCTGTGTATCTAATCCTGTCTTGTGTGATACTCTCTGCTGAGCGTTGTATCTAATCCTATCCTGTGTGATACTGTCTGCTGAGCTGTGTATCTAATCCTATCCTGTGTGATACTGTCTGCTGAGCTGTGTATCTAATCCTATCCTGTGTGATACTGTCTGCTGAGCTGTGTATCTAATCCTCTCCTGTGTGATACTGTCTGCTGAGCTGTGTATCTAATCCTATCCTGTGTGATACTGCCTGCTGAGCTGTGTATCTAATCCTATCCTGTGTGATACTGTCTGCTGAGCTGTGTATCTAATCCTATCCTGTGTGATACTGTCTGCTGAGCTGTGTATCTAATCCTATCCTGTGCGATACTGCCTGCTGAGCTGTGTATCTAATCCTATCCTGTGTGATGCTGTCTGCTGAGCTGTGTATCTAATCCTATCCTGTGTGATACAGTCTGCTGAGCTGTGTATCTAATCCTATCCTGTGTGATACTGTCTATTGAGCTGTGTATCTAATCCTATCCTGTGTGATACTGTCTGCTGAGCTGTGTATCTAATCCTCTCTTGTGTGATACAGCCTGCTGAGCTGTGTATCTAATCCTATGCTGTGTGATACTGTCTGCTGAGCTGTGTATCTAATCCTATCCTGTGTGATACCGTCTGCTGAGCTGTGTATCTAATCCTATCCTGTGTGATACTGTCTCCTGAGCTGTGTATCTAATCCTATCCTGTGTGATACTGTCTGCTGAGCTGTGTATCTAATCCTCTCCTGTGTGATACAGCCTGCTGAGCTGTGTATCTAATCCTATGCTGTGTGATACTGTCTGCTGAGCTGTGTATCTAATCCTATCCTGTGTGATACCGTCTGCTGAGCTGTGTATCTAATCCTATCCTGTGTGATACAGTCTGCTGAGCTGTGTATCTAATCCTATCCTGTGTGATACTGTCTCCTGAGCTGTGTA
Organism: Bufo bufo; assembly: GCF_905171765.1. Taxonomy (NCBI): domain Eukaryota; kingdom Metazoa; phylum Chordata; class Amphibia; order Anura; family Bufonidae; genus Bufo; species Bufo bufo. Next base: position 562,983,161 of record NC_053393.1, read on the forward strand.
TCTAATCCTATCCTGTGTGATACTGTCTGCTGAGCTGTGTATCTAATCCTCTCCTGTGTGATACAGCCTGCTGAGCTGTGTATCTAATCCTATGCTGTGTGATACTGTCTGCTGAGCTGTGTATCTAATCCTATCCTGTGTGATACTGTCTGCTGAGCTGTGTATCTAATCCTACCCTGTGTGATACTGTCTGCTGAGCTGTGTATCTAATCCTATCCTATGTGATACTGTCTGCTGAGATGTGTATCTAATCCTATCCTGTGTGATACCGTCTGCCGACCTGTGTATCTAATCCTATCCTGTGTGATACTGCCTGCTGAGCTGTGTATCTAATCCTATCCTGTGTGATACTGTCTGCTGAGCTGTGTATCTAATCCTATCCTGTGTGATACTTTCTGCTGAGCTGTGTATCTAATCCTATCCTGTGTGATACAGTCTGCTGAGCTGTGTATCTAATCCTATCCTGTGTGATACTGCCTGCTGAGCTGTGTATCTAATCCTATCCTGTGTGATACTGTCTGCTGAGCTGTGTATCTAATCCTATCCTGTGTGATACTGTCTGCTTAGCCGTGTATCTAATCCTATCCTGTGTGATACTGCCTGCTGAGCTGTGTATCTAATCCTATCCTGTGTGATACTGTCTGCTGAGCTGTGTATCTAATCCTCTCCTGTGTGATACTGTCTGCTGAGCTGTGTATCTAATCCTATCCTGTGTGATACTGTCTGCTGAGCTATGTATCTAATCCTATCCTGTGTGATACTGTCTGCTGAGCTGTGTATCTAATCCTATCCTGTGTGATACTGTCTGCTGAGCTGTGTATCTAATCCTGTCCTGTGTGATACAGTCTGCTGAGCTGTGTATCTAATCCTCTCCTGTGTGATACTGTCTGCTGAGCTGTGTATCTAATCCTGTCCTGTGTGATACTGTCTGCTGAGCTGTGTATCTAATCCTATCCTGTGTGATACTGTCTGCTGAGCTGTGTATCTAATCCTATCCTGTGTGATACTGTCTGCTGAGCTGTGTATCTAATCCTGTCCTGTGTGATACTGTCTGCTGAGCTGTGTATCTAATCCTATCCTGTGTGATACTGTCTGCTGAGCTGTGTATCTAATCCTATCCTGTGTGATACTGTCTGCTGAGCTGTGTATCTAATCCTGTCCTGTGTGATACTGTCTGCTGAGCTGTGTATCTAATCCTATCCTGTGTGATACTGTCTGCTGAGCTGTGTATCTAATCCTATCCTGTGTGATACTGTCTGCTGAGCTGTGTATCTAATCCTGTCCTGTGTGATACTGTCTGCTGAGCTGTGTATCTAATCCTATCCTGTGTGATACTGTCTGCTGAGCTGTGTATCTAATCCTATCCTGTGTGATACTGTCTGCTTAGCCGTGTATCTAATCCTATCCTGTGTGATACTGCCTGCTGAGCTGTGTATCTAATCCTATCCTGTGTGATACTGTCTGCTGAGCTGTGTATCTAATCCTATCCTGTGTGATACTGTCTGCTGAGCTGTGTATCTAATCCTATCCTGTGTGATACTGTCTGCTGAGCTGTTTATCTAATCCTATCCTGTGTGATACTGTCTGCTGAGCTGTGTATCTAATCCTACCCTGTGTGATACTGTCTGCTGAGCTGTGTATCTAATCATGTGTGATACTGTCTGCTGCGCTGTGTATCTAATCCTCTCCTGTGTGATACTGTCTGCTGAGCTGTGTATCTAATCCTATCCTGTGTGATACTGTCTGCTGAGCTGTGTATCTAATCCTGTCCTGTGTGATACTGTCTGCTGAGCTGTGTATCTAATCCTATCCTGTGTGATACTGCCTGCTGAGCTGTGTATCTAATCCTGTCCTGTGTGATACTGTCTGCTGAGCTGTGTATCTAATCCTATCCTGTGTGATACTGCCTGCTGAGCTGTGTATCTAATCCTATCCTGTGTGATACTGTCTGCTGAGCTGTGTATCTAATCCTATCCTGTGTGATACTGACTGCTGAGCTGTGTATCTAATCCTATCCTGTGTGATACTGTCTGCTGAGCTGTGTATCTAATTCTATCCTGTGTGATACTGCCTGCTGAGCTGTGTATCTAATCCTATCCTGTGTGATACTGACTGCTGAGCTGTGTATCTAATCCTATCCTGTGTGATACTGTCTGCTGAGCTGTGTATCTAATCCTATCCTGTGTGATACTGTCTGCTGAGCTGTGTATCTAATCCTATCCTGTGTGATACTGTCTGCTGAGCTGTGTATCTAATCCTATCCTGTGTGATACTGTCTGCTGAGCTGTGTATCTAATCCTATCCTGTGTGATACTGCCTGCTGAGCTGTGTATCTAATCCTATCCTGTGTGATACTGTCTGCTGAGCTGTGTATCTAATCCTATCCTGTGTGATACTGTCTGCTGAGCTGTGTATCTAATCCTATCCTGTGCGATACTGTCTGCTGAGCTGTGTATCTAATCCTATCCTGTGTGATACTGTCTGCTGAGCTGTGTATCTAATCCTATCCTGTGTGATACTGCCTGCTGAGCTGTGTATCTAATCCCGTCCTGTGTGATACTGTCTGCTGAGCTGTGTATCTAATGCTCTACTGTGTGATACTGTCTGCTGAGCCGTGTATCTAATCCTCTCCTGTGTGATACTGTCTGCTGAGCTGTGTATCTAATCTCTCCTATGTGATACTGTCTGCTGAGCCGTGTATCTAATCCTATCCTGTGTGATACTTTCTGCTGAGCTGTGTATCTAATCCTATCCTGTGTGATACTGTCTGCTGAGCTGTGTATCTAATCCTATTCTGTGTGATACTGTCTGCTGAGCTGTGTATCTAATCCTATCCTGTGTGATACTGTCTGCTGAGCTGTGTATCTAATCCTATCCTGTGTGATACTGTCTCCTGAGCTGTGTATCTAATCCTATCCTGTGTGATACTGTCTGCTGAGCTGTGTATCTAATCCTCTCCTGTGTGATACAGTCTGCTGAGCTGTGTATCTAATCCTATCCTGTGTGATACTGTCTGCTGAGCTGTGTATCTAATCCTATCCTGTGTGATACTGCCTGCTGAGCTGTGTATCTAATCCTATCCTGTGTGATACTGTCTGCTGAGCTGTGTATCTAATCCTATCCTGTGTGATACCGCCTGCTGAGCTGTGTATCTAATCCTCTCCTGTGTGATACCGTCTGCTGAGCTGTGTATCTAATCCTATCCTGTGTGATACAGTCTGCTGAGCTGTGTATCTAATCCTATCCTGTGTGATACTGTCAATTGAGCTGTGTATCTAATCCTATCCTGTGTGATACTGTCTGCTGAGCTGTGTATCTAATCCTCTCCTGTGTGATACAGCCTGCTGAGCTGTGTATCTAATCCTATGCTGTGTGATACTGTCTGCTGAGCTGTGTATCTAATCCTATCCTGTGTGATACCGTCTGCTGAGCTGTGTATCTAATCCTATCCTGTGTGATACTGTCTCCTGAGCTGTGTATCTAATCCTATCCTGTGTGATACTGTCTGCTGAGCTGTGTATCTAATCCTCTCCTGTGTGATACAGCCTGCTGAGCTGTGTATCTAATCCTATGCTGTGTGATACTGTCTGCTGAGCTGTGTATCTAATCCTATCCTGTGTGATACCGTCTGCTGAGCTGTGTATCTAATCCTATCCTGTGTGATACAGTCTGCTGAGCTGTGTATCTAATCCTATCCTGTGTGATACTGTCTCCTGAGCTGTGTATCTAATCCTATCCTGTGTGATACTGTCTGCTGAGCTGTGTATCTAATCCTCTCCTGTGTGATACAGCCTGCTGAGCTGTGTATCTAATCCTATGCTGTGTGATACTGTCTGCTGAGCTGTGTATCTAATCCTATCCTGTGTGATACTGTCTGCTGAGCTGTGTATCTAATCCTATCCTGTGTGATACTGTCTGCTGAGCTGTGTATCTAATTCTATCCTGTGTGATACTGCCTGCTGAGCTGTGTATCTAATCCTATCCTGTGTGATACTGTCTGCTGAGCTGTGTATCTAATCCTATCCTGTGTGATACTTTCTGCTGAGCTGTGTATCTAATCCTATCCTGTGTGATACAGTCTGCTGAGCTGTGTATCTAATCCTATCCTGTGTGATACTGCCTGCTGAGCTGTGTATCTAATCCTATCCTGTGTGATACTGTCTGCTGAGCTGTGTATCTAATCCTATCCTGTGTGATACTGCCTGCTGAGCTGTGTATCTAATCCTATCCTGTGTGATACTGTCTGCTGAGCTGTGTATCTAATCCTCTCCTGTGTGATACTGTCTGCTGAGCTGTGTATCTAATCCTATCCTGTGTGATACTGCCTGCTGAGCTGTGTATCTAATCCTATCCTGTGTGATACTGTCTGCTGAGCTGTGTATCTAATCCTCTCCTGTGTGATACTGTCTGCTGAGCTGTGTATCTAATCCTATCCTGTGTGATACTGTCTGCTGAGCTGTGTATCTAATCCTATCCTGTGTGATACTGTCTGCTGAGCTGTGTATCTAATCCTATCCTGTGTGATACAGTCTGCTGAGCTGTGTATCTAATGCTCTACTGTGTGATACTGTCTGCTGAGCTGTGTATCTAATCCTATCCTGTGTGATACTGACTGCTGAGCTGTGTATCTAATCCTATAATGTGTGATACATCCTGCTGAGCTGTGTATCTAATCCTATCCTGTGTGATACTGTCTGCTGAGCTGTGTATCTAATCCTATCCTGTGTGATACTGTCTGCTGAGCTGTGTATCTAATCCTATCCTGTTTGATACAGTCTGCTGAGCTGTGTATCTAATCCTGTACCGTGTGATACTGACTGCTGAGCTGTGTATCTAATCCTATCCTGTGTGATACTGTCTGCTGAGCTGTGTATCTAATCCTATCCTGTGTGATACTGTCTGCTGAGCTGTGTATCTAATCCTCTCCTGTGTGATACTGTCTGCTGAGCTGTGTATCTAATCCTCTCCTGTGTGATACTGCCTGCTGAGCTGTGTATCTAATCCTATCCTGTGTGATACTGTCTGCTGAGCTGTGTATCTAATCCTATCCTGTGTGATACTGCCTGCTGAGCTGTGTATCTAATCCTATCCTGTGTGATACTGTCTGCTGAGCTGTGTATCTAATCCTGTCCTGTGTGATACTGTCTGCTGAGCTGTGTATCTAATCCTATCCTGTGTGATACTGTCTGCTGAGCTGTGTATCTAATCCTATCCTGTGTGATACTGTCTGCTGAGCTGTGTATCTAATCCTATCCTGTGTGATACAGTCTGCTGAGCTGTGTATCTAATCCTATCCTGTGTGATACTGTCTGCTTAGCCGTGTATCTAATCCTATCCTGTGTGATACTGCCTGCTGAGCTGTGTATCTAATCCTATCCTGTGTGATACTGTCTGCTGAGCTGTGTATCTAATCCTATCCTGTGTGATACTGTCTGCTGAGCTGTGTATCTAATCCTATCCTGTGTGATACTGTCTGCTGAGCCGTGTATCTAATCCTATCCTGTGTGATACTGTCTGCTGAGCTGTGTATCTAATCCTATCCTGTGTGATACAGTCTGCTGAGCTGTGTATCTAATCCTATTCTGTGTGATACTGTCTACTGAGCTGTGTATCTAATGCTCTCCTGTGTGATACAGTCTGCTGAGCTGTGTATCTAATCATGTGTGATACTGTCTGCTGCGCTGTGTATCTAATCCTCTCCTGTGTGATACTGTCTGCTGAGCTGTGTATCTAATGCTCTACTGTGTGATACTGTCTGCTGAGCCGTGTATCTAATTCTATCCTGTGTGATACTGCCTGCAGAGCTGTGTATCTAATCCTATCCTGTGTGATACTGTCTGCTGAGCTGTGTATCTAATCCTACCATATGTGATACTGTCTGCTGAGCTGTGTATCTAATCCTCTCCTGTGTGATACTGTCTGCTGAGCTGTGTATCTAATCCTCTCCTGTGTGATACTGTCTGCTGAGCTGTGTTTCTAATCCTATCCTGTGTGATACTGTCTGCTGAGCTGTGTATCTAATCCTATCCTGTGTGATACTGTCTGCTTAGCTGTATATCTAATCCTATCCTGTGTGATACTGTCTGCTGAGCTGTGTATCTAATCCTATCCTGTGCGATACTGTCTGCTGAGCTATGTATCTAATCCTATCCTGTGTGATACTGTCTGCTGAGCTGTGTATCTAATCCTATCCTGTGTGATACTGTCTGCTTAACTGTGTATCTAATCCTGTCCTGTGTGATACTGTCTGCTGAGCTGTGTATCTAATCCTATCCTGTGTGATACAGTCTGCTGAGCTGTGTATCTAATCCTATCCTGTGTGATACTGCCTGCTGAGCTGTGTATCTAATCCTATCCTGTGTGATACTGCCTGCTGAGCTGTGTATCTAATCCTATCCTGTGTGATACTGTCTGCTGAGCTGTGTATCTAATCCTATCCTGTGTGATACTGTCTGCTTAGCCGTGTATCTAATCCTATCCTGTGTGATACTGTCTACTGAGCTGTGTATCTAATCCTATCCTGTGTGATACTGTCTGCTGAGCTGTGTATCTAATCCTATCCTGTGTGATACAGTCTGCTGAGCTGTGTATCTAATGCTCTACTGTGTGATACTGTCTGCTGAGCTGTGTATCTAATCCTATTCTGTGTGATACTGTCTGCTGAGCTATGTATCTAATCCTATCCTGTGTGATACTGTCTGCTGAGCTGTGTATCTAATCCTATCCTGTGTGATACTGCCTGCTGAGCTGTGTATCTAATCCTATCCTGTGTGATACTGTCTGCTGAGCTGTGTATCTAATCCTATCCTGTGTGATACTGTCTGCTTAGCCGTGTATCTAATCCTATCCTGTGTGATACTGTCTACTGAGCTGTGTATCTAATCCTATCCTGTGTGATACTGTCTGCTGAGCTGTGTATCTAATCCTATCCTGTGTGATACTGTCTGCTGAGCTATGTATCTAATGCTCTCCTGTGTGATACAGTCTGCTGAGCTGTGTATCTAATCATGTGTGATACTGTCTGCTGAGCTGTGTATCTAATCCTATCCTGTGTGATACTGTCTGCTGAGCTGTGTATCTAATGCTCTCCTGTGTGATACAGTCTGCTGAGCTGTGTATCTAATCATGTGTGATACTGTCTGCTGCGCTGTGTATCTAATCCTCTCCTGTGTGATACTGTCTGCTGAGCTGTGTATCTAATCCTCTCCTGTGTGATACTGTCTGCTGAGCTGTGTATCTAATCCTATCCTGTGTGATACTGTCTGCTGAGCTGTGTATCTAATCCTATCCTGTGTGATACAGTCTGCTGAGCTGTGTATCTAATCCTCTCCTGTGTGATACTGTCTGCTGAGCTGTGTATCTAATCCTATCCTGTGTGATACTGTCTGCTGAGCTGTGTATCTAATCCTATCCTGTGTGATACTGTCTGCTGAGCTGTGTATCTAATCCTATCCTGTGTGATACTGTCTGCTTAGCCGTGTATCTAATCCTATCCTGTGTGATACTGCCTGCTGAGCTGTGTATCTAATCCTATCCTGTGTGATACTGTCTGCTGAGCTGTGTATCTAATCCTATCCTGTGTGATACTGTCTGCTGAGCTGTGTATCTAATCCTATCCTTTGTGATACTGTCTGCTGAGCTGTGTATCTAATCCTATCCTGTGTGATACAGTCTGCTGAGCTGTGTATCTAATCATGTGTGATACTGTCTGCTGCGCTGTGTATCTAATCCTCTCCTGTGTGATACTGTCTGCTGAGCTGTGTATCTAATCCTATCCTGTGTGATACTGTCTGCTGAGCTGTGTATCTAATCCTGTCCTGTGTGATACTGTCTGCTGAGCTGTGTATCTAATCCTAACCTGTGTGATACTATCTGCTTAGCTGTGTATCTAATCCTATCCTGTGTGATACTGTCTGCTGAGCTGTGTATCTAATCCTATCCTGTGTGATACTGCCTGCTGAGCTGTGTATCTAATCCTATCCTGTGTGATACTGTCTGCTGAGCTGTGTATCTAATCCTATCCTGTGTGATACTGACTGCTGAGCTGTGTATCTAATTCTATCCTGTGTGATACTGCCTGCTGAGCTGTATATCTAATCCTATCCTGTGTGATACTGTCTGCTGAGCTGTGTATCTAATCCTATCCTGTGTGATACTGACTGCTGAGCTGTGTTTCTAATCCTATCCTGTGTGATACTGTCTGCTGAGCTGTGTATCTAATCCTGTCCTGTGTGATACTGTCTGCTGAGTCATGTATCTAATCCTATCCTGTGTGATACTGTCTGCTTAGCCGTGTATCTAATCCTATCCTGTGTGATACTGCCTGCTGAGCTGTGTATCTAATCCTATTCTGTGTGATACTGTCTGCTGAGCTGTGTATCTAATCCTATCCTGTGTGATACTGTCTGCTGAGCTGTGTATCTAATCCTATCCTGTGTGATACTGTCTGCTGAGCTGTGTATCTAATGCTCTACTGTGTGATACTGTCTGCTGAGCTGTGTATCTAATCCTATCCTGTGTGATACTGTCTGCTGAGCTGTGTATCTAATCCTATCCTGTGTGATACTGTCTGCTTAGCCGTGTATCTAATCCTATCCTGCGTGATACTGCCTGCTGAGCTGTGTATCTAATCCTATTCTGTGTGATACTGTCTGCTGAGCTGTGTATCTAATCCTATCCTGTGTGATACTGTCTGCTGAGCTGTGTATCTAATCCTATCCTGTGTGATACAGTCTGCTGAGCTGTGTATCTAATGCTCTACTGTGTGATACTGTCTGCTGAGCTGTGTATCTAATCCTATCCTGTGTGATACTGTCTACTGAGCTGTGTATCTAATGTTCTCCTGTGTGATACTGTCTGCTGAGCTGTGTATCTAATCCTGTCCTGTGTGATACTGTCTGCTGAGCTGTGTATCTAATCCTATCCTGTGTGATACTGTCTGCTGAGCTGTGTATCTAATCCTATCCTGTGTGATACTGTCTGCTGAGCTGTGTATCTAATGCTCTCCTGTGTGATACTGTCTGCTGAGCTGTGTATCTAATCCTGTACCGTGTGATACTGTCTGCTGAGCTGTGTATCTAATCCTACCCTGTGTGATACTGTCTGCTGAGCTGTGTATCTAATCATGTGTGATACTGTCTGCTGCGCTGTGTATCTAATCCTCTCCTGTGTGATACTGTCTGCTGAGCTGTGTATCTAATCCTATCCTGTGTGATACTGTCTGCTTAACTGTGTATCTAATCCTGTCCTGTGTGATACTGTCTGCTGAGCTGTGTATCTAATCCTATCCTGTGTGATACAGTCTGCTGAGCTGTGTATCTAATCCTATCCTGTGTGATACTGCCTGCTGAGCTGTGTATCTAATCCTATCCTGTGTGATACTGCCTGCTGAGCTGTGTATCTAATCCTATCCTGTGTGATACTGTCTGCTGAGCTGTGTATCTAATCCTATCCTGTGTGATACTGTCTGCTTAGCCGTGTATCTAATCCTATCCTGTGTGATACTGTCTACTGAGCTGTGTATCTAATCCTATCCTGTGTGATACTGTCTGCTGAGCTGTGTATCTAATCCTATCCTGTGTGATACAGTCTGCTGAGCTGTGTATCTAATGCTCTACTGTGTGATACTGTCTGCTGAGCTGTGTATCTAATCCTATTCTGTGTGATACTGTCTGCTGAGCTATGTATCTAATCCTATCCTGTGTGATACTGTCTGCTGAGCTGTGTATCTAATCCTATCCTGTGTGATACTGCCTGCTGAGCTGTGTATCTAATCCTATCCTGTGTGATACTGTCTGCTGAGCTGTGTATCTAATCCTATCCTGTGTGATACTGTCTGCTTAGCCGTGTATCTAATCCTATCCTGTGTGATACTGTCTACTGAGCTGTGTATCTAATCCTATCCTGTGTGATACTGTCTGCTGAGCTGTGTATCTAATCCTATCCTGTGTGATACTGTCTGCTGAGCTATGTATCTAATGCTCTCCTGTGTGATACAGTCTGCTGAGCTGTGTATCTAATCATGTGTGATACTGTCTGCTGAGCTGTGTATCTAATCCTATCCTGTGTGATACTGTCTGCTGAGCTGTGTATCTAATGCTCTCCTGTGTGATACAGTCTGCTGAGCTGTGTATCTAATCATGTGTGATACTGTCTGCTGCGCTGTGTATCTAATCCTCTCCTGTGTGATACTGTCTGCTGAGCTGTGTATCTAATCCTCTCCTGTGTGATACTGTCTCCTGAGCTGTGTATCTAATCCTATCCTGTGTGATACTGTCTGCTGAGCTGTGTATCTAATCCTATCCTGTGTGATACTGTCTGCTGAGCTGTGTATCTAATCCTCTCCTGTGTGATACTGTCTGCTGAGCTGTGTATCTAATCCTATCCTGTGTGATACTGTCTGCTGAGCTGTGTATCTAATCCTATCCTGTGTGATACTGTCTGCTGAGCTGTGTATCTAATCCTATCCTGTGTGATACTGTCTGCTTAGCCGTGTATCTAATCCTATCCTGTGTGATACTGCCTGCTGAGCTGTGTATCTAATCCTATCCTGTGTGATACTGTCTGCTGAGCTGTGTATCTAATCCTATCCTGTGTGATACTGTCTGCTGAGCTGTGTATCTAATCCTATCCTTTGTGATACTGTCTGCTGAGCTGTGTATCTAATCCTATCCTGTGTGATACAGTCTGCTGAGCTGTGTATCTAATCATGTGTGATACTGTCTGCTGCGCTGTGTATCTAATCCTCTCCTGTGTGATACTGTCTGCTGAGCTGTGTATCTAATCCTATCCTGTGTGATACTGTCTGCTGAGCTGTGTATCTAATCCTGTCCTGTGTGATACTGTCTGCTGAGCTGTGTATCTAATCCTATCCTGTGTGATACTATCTGCTTAGCTGTGTATCTAATCCTATCCTGTGTGATACTGTCTGCTGAGCTGTGTATCTAATCCTATCCTGTGTGATACTGCCTGCTGAGCTGTGTATCTAATCCTATCCTGTGTGATACTGTCTGCTGAGCTGTGTATCTAATCCTATCCTGTGTGATACTGACTGCTGAGCTGTGTATCTAATTCTATCCTGTGTGATACTGCCTGCTGAGCTGTGTATCTAATCCTATCCTGTGTGATACTGACTGCTGAGCTGTGTTTCTAATCCTATCCTGTGTGATACTGTCTGCTGAGCTGTGTATCTAATCCTGTCCTGTGTGATACTGTCTGCTGAGTCATGTATCTAATCCTATCCTGTGTGATACTGTCTGCTTAGCCGTGTATCTAATCCTATCCTGTGTGATACTGCCTGCTGAGCTGTGTATCTAATCCTATTCTGTGTGATACTGTCTGCTGAGCTGTGTATCTAATCCTATCCTGTGTGATACTGTCTGCTGAGCTGTGTATCTAATCCTATCCTGTGTGATACTGTCTGCTGAGCTGTGTATCTAATGCTCTACTGTGTGATACTGTCTGCTGAGCTGTGTATCTAATCCTATTCTGTGTGATACTGTCTGCTGAGCTGTGTATCTAATCCTATCCTGTGTGATACTGTCTGCTGAGCTGTGTATCTAATCCTATCCTGTGTGATACTGTCTGCTTAGCCGTGTATCTAATCCTATCCTGCGTGATACTGCCTGCTGAGCTGTGTATCTAATCCTATTCTGTGTGATACTGTCTGCTGAGCTGTGTATCTAATCCTATCCTGTGTGATACTGTCTGCTGAGCTGTGTATCTAATCCTATCCTGTGTGATACAGTCTGCTGAGCTGTGTATCTAATGCTCTACTGTGTGATACTGTCTGCTGAGCTGTGTATCTAATCCTATCCTGTGTGATACTGTCTACTGAGCTGTGTATCTAATGTTCTCCTGTGTGATACTGTCTGCTGAGCTGTGTATCTAATCCTGTCCTGTGTGATACTGTCTGCTGAGCTGTGTATCTAATCCTATCCTGTGTGATACTGTCTGCTGAGCTGTGTATCTAATCCTATCCTGTGTGATACAGTCTGCTGAGCTGTGTATCTAATGCTCTCCTGTGTGATACTGTCTGCTGAGCTGTGTATCTAATCCTGTACCGTGTGATACTGTCTGCTGAGCTGTGTATCTAATCCTACCCTGTGTGATACTGTCTGCTGAGCTGTGTATCTAATCATGTGTGATACTGTCTGCTGCGCTGTGTATCTAATCCTCTCCTGTGTGATACTGTCTGCTGAGCTGTGTATCTAATCCTATCCTGTGTGATACTGTCTGCTGAGCTGTGTATCTAATCCTATCCTGTGTGATACTGTCTGCTGAGCTGTGTATCTAATCCTGTCCTGTGTGATAATGTCTGCTGAGCTGTGTATCTAATCCTATCCTGTGTGATACTGCCTGCTGAGCTGTGTATCTAATGCTCTACTGTGTGATACTGTCTGCTGAGCCGTGTATCTAATTCTATCCTGTGTGATACTGCCTGCTGAGCTGTGTATCTAATCCTATCCTGTGTGATACTGTCTGCTGAGCTGTGTATCTAATCCTATCCTGTGTGATACTGACTGCTGAGCTGTGTATCTAATCCTATCCTGTGTGATACTGTCTGCTGAGCTGTGTATCTAATCCTATCCTGTGTGATACTGTCTGCTGAGCTGTGTATCTAATCCTATCCTGTGTGATACTGCCTGCTGAGCTGTGTATCTAATCCCGTCCTGTGTGATTCAGTCTGCTGAGCTGTGTATCTAATCTTATCCTGTGTGATACTGTCTGCTGCGCTGTGTATCTAATCCTCTCCTGTGTGATACTGTCTGCTGAGCTGTGTATCTAATCTCTCCTATGTGATACTGTCTGCTGAGCCGTGTATCTAATCCTATCCTGTGTGATACTTTCTGCTAAGCTGTGTATCTAATCCTATTCTGTGTGATACAGTCTGCTGAGCTGTGTATCTAATCCTATCCTGTGTGATACTGTCTCCTGAGCTGTGTATCTAATCCTATCCTGTGTGATACTGTCTGCTGAGCTGTGTATCTAATCCTCTCCTGTGTGATACAGTCTGCTGAGCTGTGTATCTAATCCTATCCTGTGTGATACTGTCTGCTGAGCTGTGTATCTAATCCTATCCTGTGTGATACTTTCTGCTGAGCTGTGTATCTAATCCTATCCTGTGTGATACTGTCTGCTGAGCTGTGTATCTAATCCTATCCTGTGTGATACTGTCTGCTGAGCTGTGTATCTAATCCTATCCTGTGTGATACTGTCTGCTGAGCTGTGTATCTAATATCCTGTGTGATACTGTCTGCTGAGCTGTGTATCTAATCCTATCCTGTGTGATACTGCCTGCTGAGCTGTGTATCTAATCCTATCCTGTGTGATACTGTCTGCTGAGCTGTGTATCTAATCCTATCCTGTGTGATACTGTCTGCTGAGCTGTGTATCTAATCCTCTCCTGTGTGATACTGTCTGCTGAGCTGTGTATCTAATCCTATCCTGTGTGATACTGTCTGCTGAGCTGTGTATCTAATCCTATCCTGTGTGATACTGCCTGCTGAGCTGTGTATCTAATCCTATCCTGTGTGATACTGTCTGCTGAGCTGTGTATCTAATCCTATCCTGTGTGATACTGTCTGCTGAGCTGTGTATCTAATCCTATCCTGTGTGATACTGTCTGCTGAGCTGTGTATCTAATCCTATCCTGTGTGATACTGTCTGCTGAGCTGTGTATCTAATCCTATCCTGTGTGATACTGTCTGCTGAGCTGTGTATCTAATCCTCTCCTGTGTGATACTGTCTGCTGAGCTGTGTATCTAATCCTATCCTGTGTGATACTGTCTGCTGAGCTGTGTATCTAATCCTATCCTGTGTAATACTGTCTGCTGAGCTGTGTATCTAATCCTATCCTGTGTGATACTGTCTGCTGAGCTGTGTATCTAATCCTATTCTGTGTGATACTGTCTGCTGAGCTGTGTATCTAATCATGTGTGATACTGTCTGTTGAGCTGTGTATCTAATCCTATCCTGTGTGATACTGTCTGCTGAGCTGTGTATCTAATCCTGTCCTGTGTGATACTGAGAGCTGAGCTGTGTATCTAATCCTATCCTGTGTGATACTGTCTGCTGAGCTGTGTATCTAATCCTATCCTGTGTGATAAAGTCTGCTGAGCTGTGTATCTAATCCTATCCTGTGTGATACTGTCTGCTGAGCTGTGTATCTAATCCTATCCTGTGTAATACAGTCTGCTGAGCTGTGTATCTAATCCTATCCTCTGTGATACTGTCTGCTGAGCTGTGTATCTAATCCTATCCTGTGTGATACTGCCTGCTGAGCTGTGTATCTAATCCTATCCTGTGTAATACAGTCTGCTGAGCTGTGTATCTAATCCTATCCTCTGTGATACTGTCTGCTGAGCTGTGTATCTAATCCTATCCTGTGTGATACTGCCTGCTGAGCTGTGTATCTAATCCCGTCCTGTGTGATTCAGTCTGCTGAGCTGTGTATCTAATGCTCTACTGTGTGATACTGTCTGCTGAGCTGTGTATCTAATCCTATCCTGTGTGATACTGCCTGCTGAGCTGTGTATCTAATCCTATCCTGTGTGATACTGTCTGCTGAGCTGTGTATCTAATCCTATCCTGTGTGATACTGTCTGCTGAGCTGTGTATCTAATCCTACCATGTGTGATACTGCCTGCTGAGTTGTGTATCTAATCCTATCCTGTGTGATACAGTCTGCTGAGCTGTGTATCTAATCCTATCCTATGTGATACTGCCTGCTGAGCTGTGTATCTAATCCTCTCCTGTGTGATACAGTCTGCTGAGCTGTGTATCTAATCCTATCCTGTGTGATACTGTCTGCTGAGCTGTGTATCTAATCCTCTCCTGTGTGATGCTGTCTGCTATGCTGTGTATCTAATCCTCTCCTCTGTGATACAGTCTGCTGAGCTGTGTATCTAATCCTATCCTGTGTGATACTGTCTGCTGAGCTGTGTATCTAATCCTATCCTGTGTGATACTGTCTGCTGAGCTGTGTATCTAATCCTATCCTGTCTGCTGAGCTGTGTATCTAATCATGTGTGATACTGTCTGTTGAGCTGTGTATCTAATCCTATCCTGTGTGATACTGTCTGCTGAGCTGTGTATCTAATCCTGTCCTGTGTGATACTGAGAGCTGAGCTGTGTATCTAATCCTATCCTGTGTGATACTGTCTGCTGAGCTGTGTATCTAATCCTATCCTGTGTGATACAGTCAGCTGAGCTGTGTATCTAATCCTATCCTGTGTGATACTGTCTGCTGAGCTGTGTATCTAATCCTATCCTGTGTGATACTGCCTGCTGAGCTATGTATCTAATTCTATCCTGTGTAATACTGTCTGCTGAGCTGTGTATCTAATCCTCTCCTGTGTGATACTGTCTGCTTAGCTGTGTATCTAATCCTATCCTGTGTGATACAGTCTGCTGAGCTGTGTATCTAATCCTCTCCTGTGTGATACTGTCTGCTTAGCTGTGTATCTAATCCTATCCTGTGTGATACAGTCTGCTGAGCTGTGTATCTAATCCTCTCCTGTGTGATATTGTCTGCTGAGCTGTGTATCTAATCCTATCCTGTGTGATACTGTCTGCTGAGCTGTGTATCTAATCCTATCCTGTGCGATACTGTCTGCTGAGCTGTGTATCTAATCCTATCCTGTGTGATACTGTCTGCTGAGCTGTGTATCTAATCCTATCCTGTGTGATACTGTCTGCTGAGCTGTGTATCTAATCCTCTCCTGTGTGATACTGTCTGCTGAGCTGTGTATCTAATCCTATCCTGTGTGATACTGCCTGCTGAGCTGTGTATCTAATCCTATCCTGTGTGATACTGCCTGCTGAGCTGTGTATCTAATGCTCGACTGTGTGATACTGTCTGCTGAGCCGTGTATCTAATCCTATCCTGTGTGATACTGTCTGCTGAGCTGTGTATCTAATCCTATCCTGTGTGATACTGCCTGCTGAGCTGTGTATCTAATGCTCTACTGTGTGATACTGTCTGCTGAGCCGTGTATCTAATTCTATCCTGTGTGATACTGTCTGCTGAGCTGTGTATCTAATCCTATCCTGTGTGATACTGACTGCTGAGCTGTGTATCTAATCCTATCCTGTGTGATACAGTCTGCTGAGCTGTGTATCTAATCCTATCCTGTGTGATACTGTCTGCTGAGCTGTGTATCTAATCCTATCCTGTGTGATACTGTCTGCTGAGCTATGTATCTAATATCCTGTGTGATACTGTCTGCTGAGCTGTGTATCTAATCATGTGTGATACTGTCTGCTGAGCTGTGTATCTAATCCTATCCTGTGTGATACTGACTGCAGAGCTGTGTATCTAATCCTATCCTGTGTAATACTGTCTGCTGAGCTGTGTATCTAATCTTATCCTGTGTGATACTGTCTGCTGAGCTGTGTATCTAATCCTCTCCTGTGATACTGTCTGCTGAGCTGTGTATCTAATCCTATCCTGTGTGATACTGTCTGCTGAGCTGTGTATCTAATCCTATCCTGTGTGATACTGTCTGCTGAGCTGTGTATCTAATCCTATCTTGTGTGATACTCCCTGCTGAGCTGTGTATCTAATGCTCTACTGTGTGATACTGTCTGCTGAGCTGTGTATCTAATCCTATCCTGTGTGATACTGCCTGCTGAGCTGTGTATCTAATCCTGTCCTGTGTGATACTGTCTGCTGAGCTGTGTATCTAATCCTATCCTGTATGATACAACCTGCTGAGCTGTGTATCTAATCCTATCCTGTGTGATACTGTCTGCTGAGCTGTGTATCTAATCCTATCCTGTGTGATACTGTCTGCTGAGCTGTGTATCTAATCCTCTCCTGTGTGATGCTGTCTGCTGAGCTGTGTATCTAATCCTATCCTGTGTGATACAGTCTGCTGAGCTGTGTATCTAATCCTATCCTGTGTGATACTGTCTGCTGAGCTGTGTATCTAATCCTCTCCTGTGTGATATTGTCTGCTGAGCGGTGTATCTAATCCTATCCTGTGTGATACAGTCTGCTGAGCTGTGTATCTAATCCTTTCCTGTGTAATACTGTCTGCTGAGCTGTGTATCTAATCCTATTCTGTGTGATACTGTCTGCTGAGCTGTGTATCTAATCATGTGTGATACTGTCTGTTGAGCTGTGTATCTAATCTTATCCTGTGTGATACTGTCTGCTGAGCTGTGTATCTAATCCTACCATGTGTGATACTGTCTGCTGAGCTGTGTATCTAATCTTATCCTGTGTGATACAGTCTGCTGAGCTGTGTATCTAATCCTATCCTGTGTGATACAGTCTGCTGAGCCGTGTATCTAATCCTATCCTGTGTGATACAGTCTGCTGAGCTGTGTATTTAATCCTGTCCTGTGTGATACTGCCTGCTGAGCTGTGTATCTAATCCTATCCTGTGTGATACTGTCTGCTGAGCTGTGTATCTAATCCTATCCTGTGTGATACTGCCTGCTGAGCTGTGTATCTAATCCTATCCTGTGTAATACTGTCTGCTATGCTGTGTATCTAATCCTCTCCTGTGTGATACAGTCTGCTGAGCTGTGTATCTAATCCTCTCCTGTGTGATGCTGTCTGCTGAGCTGTGTATCTAATCCTATCCTGTGTGATACTGTCTGCTATGCTGTGTATCTAATCCTCTCCTCTGTGATACAGTCTGCTGAGCTGTGTATCTAATCCTATCCTGTGTGATACTGTCTGCTAAACTGTGTATCTAATCCTATCCTGTGTGATACTGTCTGCTGAGCTGTGTATCTAATCCTATCCTGTGTGATACTGTCTGCTGAGCTGTGTATCTAATCCTATCCTGTGTGATACAGTCTGCTGAGCTGTGTATCTAATCCTCTCCTGTGTGATACTGTCTTCTGAGCTGTGTATCTAATTCTATCCTGTGTGATACTGTCTGCTGAGCTGTGTATCTAATCCTGTCCTGTGTGATACTGTCTGCTGAGCTGTGTATCTAATCCTATTCTGTGTGATACTGTCTGCTGAGCTGTGTATCTAATCATGTGTGATACTGTCTGTTGAGCTGTGTATCTAATCCTATCCTGTGTGATACTGTCTGCTGAGCTGTGTATCTAATCCTGTCCTGTGTGATACTGAGAGCTGAGCTGTGTATCTAATCCTATCCTGTGTGATACTGTCTGCTGAGCTGTGTATCTAATCCTATGTGATACTGTCTGCTGAGCTGTGTATCTAATCCTATCCTGTGTAATACTGTCTGCTGAGCTGTGTATCTAATCCTATCCTGTGTGATACAGTCTGCTGAGCTGTGTATCTAATCCTCTCCTGTGTGATACTGTCTGCTGAGCTGTGTATCTAATCCTCTCCTGTGATACTGTCTGCTGAGCTGTGTATCTAATCCTATCCTGTGTGATACTGTCTGCTGAGCTGTGCATCTAATCCTATCCTGTGTGATACAGTCTGCTGAGCTGTGTATCTAATCCTACCATGTGTGATACAGTCTGCTGAGCTGTGTATCTAATCCTATCCTGTGTGATACTGTCTGCTGAGCTGTGTATCTAATCCTATCCTGTGTGATACTGTCTGCTGAGCTGTGTATCTAATCCTATCCTGTGTGATACTGTCTGCTGAGCTGTGTATCTAATCCTGTCCTGTGTGATACAGTCTGCTGATCCGTTTATCTAATCCTATCCTGTGTGATACTGTCTGCTGAGCTGTGTATCTAATCCTATCCCGTGTGATACTGTCTGCTGAGCTGTGTATCTAATCCTATCCTGTGTGATACTGTCTGCTGAGCTGTGTATCTAATCCTCTCCTGTGTGATACTGTCTGCTGAGCTGTGTATCTAATTCTCTCCTGTGTGATACTGTCTGCTGAGCTGTGTATCTAATCCTCTCCTGTGTGATACTGTCTGCTGAGCTGTGTATCTAATCTTATCCTGTGTGATACTGTCTGCTGAGCTGTGTATCTAATCCTATCCTGTGTGATACTGTCTGCTGAGCTGTGTATCTAATCCTATCCTCTGTGATACTGTCTGCTGAGCTGTGTATCTAATCCTATCCTGTGTGATACAGTCTGCTGAGCTGTGTATCTAATCCTCTTCTGTGTGTTACTGTCTGCTGAGCTGTGTATCTAATCCTATCCTGTGTGATACTGTCTGCTGAGCTGTGTATCTAATCCTCTCCTGTGTGATACTGTCTGCTGAGCTGTGTATCTAATCCTCTCCTGTGTGATACTGTCTGCTGAGCCGTGTATCTAATCCTCTCCTGTGTGATACTGTCTGCTGAGCTGTGTATCTAATCCTATCCTGTGTGATACTGTCTGCTGAGCTGTGTATCTAATCCTATCCTGTGTGATACTGTCTGCTGAGCTGTGTATCTAATCCTATCCTCTGTGATACTGTCTGCTGAGCTGTGTATCTAATCCTATCCTGTGTGATACAGTCTGCTGAGCTGTGTATCTAATCCTATCCTGTGTGATACTGTCTGCTTAGCTGTGTATCTAATCCTCTTCTGTGTGATACTGTCTGCTGAGCTGTGTATCTAATCCTATCCTGTGTGATACTGTCTGCTGAGCTGTGTATCTAATCCTGTCCTGTGTGATACTGTCTGCTGAGCTGTGTATCTAATCCTACCCTCTGTGATACTGTCTGCTGAGCTGTGTATCTAATCCTGTCCTGTGTGATACTGTCTGCTGAGCTGTGTATCTAATCCTCTCCTGTGTGATACTGTCTGCTGAGCTGTGTATCTAATCTTATCCTGTGTGATACTGTCTGCTGAGCTGTGTATCTAATCCTCTCCTGTGTGATACTGTCTGCTGTCCTGTGTATCTAATCCTATCCTGTGTGATACTGTCTGCTGAGCTGTGTATCTAATCCTGTCCTGTGTGATACAGTCTGCTGAGCTGTGTATCTAATCCTATCCTGTGTGATACTGTCTGCTGAGCTGTGTATCTAATCCTATCCTGTGTGATACTGTCTGCTGAGCTGTGTATCTAATCCTCTCCTGTGTGATACTGTCTGCTGAGCTGTGTATCTAATCCTATACTGTGTGATACCGTCTGCCGAGCTGTGTATCTAATCCTGTGTGATACTGTCTGCTGAGCTGTGTATCTAATCTTATCCTGTGTGATACTGTCTGCTGAGCTGTGTATCTAATCCTCTACTGTGTGATACTGTCTGCTGAGCTGTGTATCTAATCCTATCCTGTGTGATACTGTCTGCTGAGCTGTGTATCTAATCCTATCCTGTGTGATACTGTCTGCCGAGCTGTGTATCTAATCCTGTCCTGTGTGATACAGTCTGCTGAGCTGTGTATCTAATCCTATTCTGTGTGATACTGTCTGATGAGCTGTGTATCTAATCCTGTGTGATACTGACTGCTGAGCTGTGTATCTAATCTTATCCTGTGTGATACTGTCTGCTGAGCTGTGTATCTAATCCTCTACTGTGTGATACTGCCTGCTGAGCTGTGTATCTAATCCTATCCTGTGTGATACTGTCTGCTGAGCTGTGTATCTAATCCTATCCTGTGTGATACTGTCTGCTGAGCTGTGTATCTAATCCTATCCTGTGTGATACTGTCTGCTGAGCTGTGTATCTAATGCTCTACTGTGTGATACTGTCTGCTGAGCTGTGTATCTAATCCTATCCTGTGTGATACTGTCTGCTGAGCTGTGTATCTAATCCTCTCCTGTGATACTGTCTGCTGAGCTGTGTATCTAATCCTATCCTGTGTGATACTGTCTGCTGAGCTGTGTATCTAATCCTATCCTGTGTGATACTGTCTGCTGAGCTGTGTATCTAATCCTATCTTGTGTGATACTCCCTGCTGAGCTGTGTATCTAATGCTCTACTGTGTGATACTGTCTGCTGAGCTGTGTATCTAATCCTATCCTGTGTGATACCGTCTGCCGAGCTGTGTATCTAATCCTGTGTGATACTGTCTGCTGAGCTGTGTATCTAATCCTATCCTGTGTGATACGGCCTGCTGAGCTGTGTATCTAATCCTATCCTGTGTGATACTGTCTGCTGAGCTGTGTATCTAATCCTATCCTGTGTAATACTGTCTGCTGAGCTGTGTATCTAATCTTATCCTGTGTGATACTGTCTGCTGAGCTGTGTATCTAATCCTCTCCTGTGATACTGTCTGCTGAGCTGTGTATCTAATCCTATCCTGTGTGATACTGTCTGCTGAGCTGTGTATCTAATCCTATCCTGTGTGATACTGTCTGCTGAGCTGTGTATCTAATCCTATCTTGTGTGATACTCCCTGCTGAGCTGTGTATCTAATGCTCTACTGTGTGATACTGTCTGCTGAGCTGTGTATCTAATCCTATCCTGTGTGATACCGTCTGCCGAGCTGTGTATCTAATCCTGTGTGATACTGTCTGCTGAGCTGTGTATCTAATCCTATCCTGTGTGATACGGCCTGCTGAGCTGTGTATCTAATCCTATCCTGTGTGATACTGTCTGCTGAGCTGTGTATCTAATCTTATCCTGTGTGATACTGTCTGCTGAGCTGTGTATCTAATCCTCTCCTGTGATACTGTCTGCTGAGCTGTGTATCTAATCCTATCCTGTGTGATACTGTCTGCTGAGCTGTGTATCTAATCCTATCCTGTGTGATACTGTCTGCTGAGCTGTGTATCTAATCCTATCTTGTGTGATACTCCCTGCTGAGCTGTGTATCTAATGCTCTACTGTGTGATACTGTCTGCTGAGCTGTGTATCTAATCCTATCCTGTGTGATACCGTCTGCCGAGCTGTGTATCTAATCCTGTGTGATACTGTCTGCTGAGCTGTGTATCTAATCCTATCCTGTGTGATACGGCCTGCTGAGCTGTGTATCTAATCCTATCCTGTGTGATACTGTCTGCTGAGCTGTGTATCTAATCCTATCCTGTGTGATACTGTCTGCTGAGCTGTGTATCTAATCCTTTCCTGTGTGATACTGTCTGCTGAGCTGTGTATCTAATCCTATCCTGTGTGATACGGCCTGCTGAGCTGTGTATCTAATCCTATCCTGTGTGATACTGTCTGCTGAGCTGTGTATCTAATCTTATCCTGTGTGATACTGTCTGCTGAGCTGTGTATCTAATCCTATCCTGTGTGATACTGTCTGCTGAGCTGTGTATTTAATCCTGTCCTGTGTGATACAGTCTGCTGAGCTGTGTATCTAATCCTATCCTGTGTGATACTGTCTGCTGAGCTGTGTATCTAATCCTATCCTGTGTGATACTGTCTGCTGAGCTGTGTATCTAATCCTATCCTGTGTGATACTGTCTGCCGAGCTGTGTATCTAATCCTGTCCTGTGTGATACAGTCTGCTGAGCTGTGTATCTAATCCTATTCTGTGTGATACTGTCTGATGAGCTGTGTATCTAATCCTGTGTGATACTGACTGCTGAGCTGTGTATCTAATCCTATCCTGTGTGATACTGTCTGCTGAGCTGTGTATCTAATCCTATCCTGTGTGATACTGTCTGCTGAGCTGTGTATCTAATCCTATCCTGTGTGATACTGTCTGCCGAGCTGTGTATCTAATCCTATCCTGTGTGATACTGCCTGCTGAGCTGTGTATCTAATCCTATCCTGTGTGATACTGCCTGCTGAGCTGTGTATCTAATCCTATCCTGTGTGATACTGTCTGCTGAGCTGTGTATCTAATGCTCTACTGTGTGATACTGTCTGCTGAGCTGTGTATCTAATCCTATCCTGTGTGATACTGACTGCAGAGCTGTGTATCTAATCCTATCCTGTGTAATACTGTCTGCTGAGCTGTGTATCTAATCTTATCCTGTGTGATACTGTCTGCTGAGCTGTGTATCTAATCCTCTCCTGTGATACTGTCTGCTGAGCTGTGTATCTAATCCTATCCTGTGTGATACTGTCTGCTGAGCTGTGTATCTAATCCTATCCTGTGTGATACTGTCTGCTGAGCTGTGTATCTAATCCTATCTTGTGTGATACTCCCTGCTGAGCTGTGTATCTAATGCTCTACTGTGTGATACTGTCTGCTGAGCTGTGTATCTAATCCTATCCTGTGTGATACCGTCTGCCGAGCTGTGTATCTAATCCTGTGTGATACTGTCTGCTGAGCTGTGTATCTAATCTTATCCTGTGTGATACTGTCTGCTGAGCTGTGTATCTAATCCTATCCTGTGTGATACTGTCTGCTGAGCTGTGTATCTAATCCTGTGTGATACGGTCTTGGAGAAGCTCACGTATCTCTATTTCAGGGGTGACATCCGTGCCCATAGCGGTTCCTGTAGGTTTTATTCCACCCCCCACCCCCCCACTCCACCCGCCTCTTTTGGGGGTCATGTGACCAGTGTTGGGCGTGGCCTCTATGTTTTGGGGTCCCCTTGCTTGTCAAGATCCTGGGGGGGGGGGGGGGGGGTGTTCCCTGGGACCTGTTAACCCCTGCCATCCCAGGAATGAGGAGAAGATGTTGGATTTGTCAGGTTTCAATGATTTTTCTTTTTTTTTTTTTTTATAAAAACAGAAACAATTTGTACAAATAAAAGTTACAATTAGAAACATGAGAAGAATCGGGGGTTCCCCCATCTGTACCCCAAAATGTGCAAACGCTGCAGCGTCTCCAGATCTGGTCCACAGAACAGGACCCCCTGAGGGACCCCTCAGCCCCCCCGGCCGTCGGTTAGAAGTGCAGGCAGGTAAGCAGACGGGTTAGACTTGTGTGCAGCTTCGGCAGTGATCGGAGGAGCTTCCAGGTCATATCCACACAGTGGTCTTCCCGTCCTTGCTGCTGGTGCTGCCTTTATCTGAGCCGGCTTTGGGCTTTGCTCCTTGCTTTTCATGAGCGGTATTGACCCAGTTCTGCTCCACTACTGTCCCCCCGGACGCTGGGCTGCTGGTCCGGGATGTTTGGCCGTTGACCTGAGAACTGTAGGTTTGGAAGGCGATGTCCAGCTGCTCCTGGGCCACCCTCAGATGTTTATGTAAGGAGGTAAGGTCTGAGGGCGGCTTGTCATTGGGGCTCATACATTGATGCTCCTGGGCCACGTTGGCCAGGTTCTGCTCATGCGCCATCACACTGTTGGGGAGTTTGGTGGACTTGTCCGATTTGACCACCATATTGTATTCCGGGGGACACGTCATGTTCTTTGGGTAGGAGTAGTTGTAGGGCGGTTCTCTGGGGCTGTTATCCCTCCGGCTGCGGATGGCGTCTCTGATGGTGCCGATGCCGAGGTGGAACATCTCACAGATATTGAGCACTAGGCACAGGCAGCTGACCACGTACATGATGAGCAAGAATATGGTCTTCTCCGTGGGTCTGGACACAAAGCAATCTACGGTGTGTGGACATGGCGAGGTGCTGCACTTAAAGAAAGGAAGGACCTGGAAGCCATACAAGAAATACTGTCCGGCCAAGAAGCCAACCTCGAAAACAGCTCTGGAGAGGAGCTGGAAGACATAGATCTTCATCAGGCCTTCCTCCTTTATCCGCCTCCGCCCGTCATGCTGCTTCTTCTCCTTGTCTTTACTCTCCACCTTCTCCGGTTCGGCTGGAGCCTCGTAGATCATAGGCTCCTCTTCTTCATCGCTGGGATCTTCTACGTTCTCACCCGCCCTCCATCTTGAGAAGGATTTCTTCTTGTGGCCATGTTTTCTTCTGTCCTCCTCAGACATCCGGGCGATCCTGTGAATGGCGTAGCCCATATACATGACGGACGGAGCTGAAATCATGATGATCTGAAAGACCCAGAAGCGCACATGCGATAGCGGAGCAAAGGCGTCATAGCAAACGTTATCGCAGCCCGGCTGCTTGGTGTTACACGTGAATTTACTCTGTTCATCGGAGTAGATGGATTCTCCGCCCACTGCGGTCAGGACGATCCGGAAGACGATGAGGACGGTCAGCCATACCTTCCCCACAAAAGTGGAGTGATTGTGAATTTCCTCTAGGAGACGGGTTAGGAAACTCCAGCTCATATTGGGCATAAGGGCTGTTCATTTATCACCTGCAAGAAGCACAAACAATGCACTGAGAGGAGCGCCACATGACATCATCAGCAATCACTAAACGTCATCATCATTAGTGGATGTGATATGGTGGAAAAGAGTCAGTAGACAGGTAAACTGGCATCTGTGAAGTAAGCGTTGGCCAATCTGCTACCAAGGCAAAGGCCATGTTCACACAGCAACTGGGACAGAAACTGCAAGCTGCCACAAAGATCTGTGCTGGGAGGTGTAGTAGGCGTGCAGTGCATGTATAGTGGGCGTGCAGTGCATGTCTAGTGAGCGTGCAGTGCATGTATAGTGGGCGTGCAGAGCATGTATAGTGGGCGTGCAGTGCATGTATAGTGGGCGTGCAGTGCATGTCTAGTGAGCGTGCAGTGCATGTATAGTGGGCGTGCAGTGCATGTATAGTGAGCGTGCAGTGCATGTATAGTGAGCGTGCAGTGCATGTATAGTGAGCGTGCAGAGCATGTATAGTGGACGTGCAGTGCATGTATAGTGAGCGTGCAGTGCATGTATAGTGAGCGTGCAGTGCCTGTATAGTGGGCGTGCAGTGCATGTATAGTGGGCGTGCAGTGCCTGTATAGTGGGCGTGCAGTGCATGTATAGTGGGCGTGCAGTGCCTGTATAGTGGGCGTGCAGTGCCTGTATAGTGGGCGTGCAGTGCCTGTATAGTGGGCGTGCAGTGCATGTATAGTGGGCGTGCAGAGCATGTATAGTGGACGTGCAGTGCATGTATAGTGAGCGTGCAGTGCCTGTATAGTGGGCGCGCAGTGCATGTATAGTGGGCGTGCAGTGCATGTATAGTGGGCGCGCAGTGCATGTATAGTGGGCGTGCAGTGCATGTATAGTGAGCGTGCAGTGCATGTATAGTGAGCGTGCAGTGCCTGTATAGTGGGCGTGCAGTGCCTGTATAGTGGGCGTGCAGTGCCTGTATAGTGGGCGTGCAGAGCATGTATAGTGGACGTGCAGTGCATGTATAGTGGGCGTGCAGTGCCTGTATAGTGGGCGTGCAGTGCCTGTATAGTGGGCGCGCAGTGCATGTATAGTGGGCGTGCAGTGCATGTATAGTGGGCGCGCAGTGCATGTATAGTGGGCGCGCAGTGCATGTATAGAGGGTGCGCATGTATAGTGGGCGCGCAGCGCATGTATAGTGGGCGCGCAGTGCATGTATAGTGGGCGCGCAGTGCATGTATAGTGGGCGCGCAGTGCATGTATAGTGGGCGCGCAGTGCATGTATAGTGGGCGCGCAGTGCATGTATAGTGGGCGCGCAGTGCATGTATAGTGGGCGCGCAGTGCATGTATAGAGGGTGCGCATGTATAGTGGGCGCGCAGCGCATGTATAGTGGGCGCGCAGCGCATGTATAGTGGGCGCGCAGTGCATGTATAGTAGGCGCGCAGTGCATGTATAGTGGGCGCGCAGCGCATGTATAGTGGGCGCGCAGCGCATGTATAGTGGGCGCGCAGTGCATGTATAGTGGGCGCGCAGTGCATGTATAGTGGGCACGCATGTATAGTGGGCGCGCAGTGCATGTATAGTGGGGGGTGCAGTAACTGCAGATCTGGATATGTCTGGAGAATGACATCTTACATCAGCTGAATTATAAGTGCAGCTCTGGATGGAAGCAGGACAGCACATGCAGCTATTGATTTGAATGGACCTAAGACATGATGTATCAGCAGTACAGTGACTGCTGCTCTGGATATGACTAGGGGAAGTATAAAGATATACAAGCAGAAATGTGACTGCAGCTCCGTGTGTAACTAGAGTATTAGGCATAATGTGTCAGCAGAATTGGGACTGCAGCTCTGGATGTGACTGCAGAACAAAACATGATGTAATAAAAGAAGTGCCTGTCTTTGGATGTGACTTGAGGGCAAGCAGTAGCATTGTAAGTGCAGCTCTGGATGTGACTGGAGTATAGGACCAGATGTGACACAGATAATGCTGGATCGGTCCTGTGATTTATCCCTGACCAGTTTCATGTCAGCGCTGGGCGGTTGCGCTGTGACTAGAGGCAGAACGAGGCTTTGATGTGGGAGGATTTCCCCTCCGTGTTTTCCTTGGAAAAGACTCTTCACTGAACGAGGACGTGAAATGTTGGGAATCCTCCAAATTACACGGAATCCAAGCTGGGAGTAACCCCTTCACTGCTGCAGAGCCGAACACTGGGAGCAGCACGGACAGGGAGCCTATATACCCACCATATACAAGGAACGGATACCCCTATATATACAGACCGCCCCGTATACAAGGAACGGATACCCCCTATATACACAGACCGCACCGTATACAAGGAACGGATACCCCCTATATATACAGACCGCACCATATACAAGGAACGGATACCCCTATATACACAGACCGCCCCGTATACAAGGAACGGATACCCCTATATATACAGACCGCCCCGTATACAAGGAACGGATACCCCCTATATACACAGACCGCACCGTATACAAGGAACGGATACCCCCTATATATACAGACCGCACCATATACAAGGAACGGATACCTCCTATATACACAGACCGCCCCGTATACAAGGAACGGATACCCCCTATATACACAGACCGCACCATATACAAGGAACGGATACCTCCTATATACACAGACCGCACCGTATACAAGGAACGGATACCCCCTATATATACAGACCGCCCCGTATACAAGGAACGGATACCCCCTATATACACAGACCGCACCGTATACAAGGAACGGATACCCCCTATATACACAGACCGCACCGTATACAAGGAACGGATACCCCTATATACAGACCGCCCCGTATACAAGGAACGGATACCTCCTATATACACAGACCGCACCGTATACAAGGAATGGATACCCCCTATATACACAGACCGCACCATACAAGGAACGGATACCTCCTATATATACAGACCGCCCCGTATACAAGGAACGGATACCCCCTATATACACAGACCGCACCATATACAAGGAACGGATACCCCCTATATACACAGACCGCACCGTATACAAGGAACGGATACCCCCTATATACACAGACCGCACCATATACAAGGAACGGATACCCCTATATATACAGACCGCCCCGTATACAAGGAACGGATACCCCTATATATACAGACCGCCCCGTATACAAGGAACGGATACCCCTATATATACAGACCGCACTGTATACAAGGAACGGATGCCTCCTATATAAACAGACCGCCGCGTATACAAGGAACGGATACCTCCTATATATACAGACCGCACCGTATACAAGGAACGGATACCCCCTATATATACAGACCGCACCATATACAAGGAACGGATACCCCCTATATACACAGACCGCCCCGTATACAAGGAACGGATACCCCCTATATATACAGACCGCACCGTATACAAGGAACGGATACCTCCTATATATACAGACCGCCCCGTATACAAGGAACGGATACCCCTATATACACAGACCGCCCCGTATACAAGGAACGGATACCTCCTATATACACAGACCGCACCGTATACAAGGAACGGATACCTCCTATATATACAGACCGCCCCGTATACAAGGAACGGATACCCCTATATATACAGACTGCCCCGTATACAAGGAATGGATACCTCCTATATACACAGACCGCACCGTATACAAGGAATGGATGCCTCCTATATATACAGACCGCCCCGTATACAAGGAATGGATGCCTCCTATATATACAGACCGCACCGTATACAAGGAACGGATACCCCTATATACACAGACCGCACCGTATACAAGGAACGGATACCTCCTATATATACAGACCGCCCCGTATACAAGGAACGGATACCCCTATATACACAGACCGCACCGTAAACAAGGAATGGATGCCTCCTATATATACAGACCGCACCGTATACAAGGAACGGATACCTCCTATATACACAGACCGCACCGTATACAAGGAACGGATACCTCCTATATATACAGACCGCCCCGTATACAAGGAACGGATACCTCGTATATATACAGACCGCACCGTATACAAGGAACGGATACCTCCTATATATACAGACCGCACTGTATACAAGGAACGGATACCTCCTATATACACAGACCGCCCCATATACAAGGAACGGATACCTCCTATATACACAGACCGCACCGTATACAAGGAACGGATACCTCCTATATACACAGACCGCCCCCCCCGTATACAAGGAATGGATACCCCCTATACACAGACCGCACCGTATACAAGGAACGGACACCCCCTATATATACAGACCGCGCCGTATACAAGGAACGGATACCCTCTATATACACAGACCGCCCCGTATACAAGGAATGGATACCCCTATATACACAGACCGCCCCGTATACAAGGAACAGATACCCCTATACACACAGACCGCCCCGTATACAAGGAACGGATACCCCCTATATATACAGAACGCACCGTATACAGGGAACGGATACCCCTTATATATACAGACCGCCCCGTATACAAGGAATGGATACCTCCTATATATACAGACCGCCCCGTATACAAGGAACGGATACCTCCTATATATACAGACCGCCCCGTATACAAGGAACGGATACCCCCTATATCTACAGACCGCCCCGTATACAAGGAACGGATACCCCCTATATATACAGACCGCCCCGTATACAAGGAACGGATACCCCTATATATACAGACCGCACCGTATACAAGGAACGGATACCCCTATATATACAGACCGAACCGTATACAAGGAACGGATACCTCCTATATACACAGACCGCCCTGTATACAAGGAACAGATACCCCTATATATACAGACCGCCCCGTATACAAGGAACGGATACCCCTATAT
The DNA here is from genome assembly GCF_905171765.1 of Bufo bufo. Classification (NCBI taxonomy): domain Eukaryota; kingdom Metazoa; phylum Chordata; class Amphibia; order Anura; family Bufonidae; genus Bufo; species Bufo bufo. The sequence continues at coordinate 563,012,919 of NC_053393.1, forward strand.
ATACAGACCGCCCCGTATACAAGGAACGGATACCCCTATATACACAGACCGCCCCGTATACAAGAAACGGATACCCCCTCTATACACAGACCGTCCCGTATACAAGGAACGGATACCCCCTATATATACAGACCGCACCGTATACAAGGAACGGATACCCCTATATACAGAGTGCCCCGTATACAAGGAACGGATACCCCCTATATACACAGACTGCACCGTATACAAGGAACAGATACCCCTATATATACAGACCGCACCGTATACAAGGAACGGATACCCCCTATATATACAGACCGCCCCGTATACAAGGAACGGATACCTCCTATATATACAGACCGCACCGTATACAAGGAACGGATACCCCCTATATACACAGACCGCACCGTATACAAGGAACGGATAACCCTATATATACAGACCGCACCGTATACAAGGAACGGATACCCCCTATATACACAGACCGCACCGTATACAAGGAACGGATACCCCTATATACACAGACCGCACCGTATACAAGGAACGGATACCCCCTATATCTACAGACCGCCCCGTATACAAGGAACGGATACCTCCTATATATACAGACCGCCCCGTATACAAGGAACATATCCCCTCTCTCCTTACAGTGTGTCAGTGTAGGGGACCCGGAGAGGGTTCATGGACGCCTCCCGTCTTATAGGGTCTCTGGAGGGCGATCAGCCGCTGCCCTGTGACCCCGAGGTTCCTCTTTACATGAAAACGTTTCCTTTACTGGAGATGATGACATAATGACCGGGCGCTAACGAGGACGGAGGTCACCGGGGTCAGCGCTGGGGGCAACCTGCATAAGGCACTGAGCTGAGCTGTGTATCTAATCCTGTACCGTGTGATACTGTCTGCTGAGCTGTGTATCTAATCCTATCCTGTGTGATACTGTCTGCTGAGCTGTGTATCTAATCCTGTACCGTGTGATACTGTCTGCTGAGCTGTGTATCTAATCCTACCCTGTGTGATACTGTCTGCTGAGCTGTGTATCTAATCCTATCCCGTGTGATACTGTCTGCTGAGCTGTGTATCTAATCCTATCCTGTGTGATACTGTCTGCTGAGCTGTGTATCTAATCCTATCCTGTGTGATACTGCCTGCTGAGCTGTGTATCTAATCCTACCATGTGTGATACAGTCTGCTGAGCTGTGTATCTAATCCTATCCTGTGTGATACTGTCTGCTGAGCTGTGTATCTAATCCTATCCTGTGTGATACAGTCTGCTGAGCTGTGTATCTAATCCTTTCCTGTGTGATACAGTCTGCTGAGCTGTGTATCTAATCCTATCCTGTGTGATACTGTCTGCTGAGCTGTGTATCTAATGCTCTACTGTGTGATACTGCCTGCTGAGCTGTGTATCTAATCCTATCCTGTGTGATACTGCCTGCTGAGCTGTGTATCTAATCCTATCCTGTGTGATACTGTCTGCTGAGCTGTGTATCTAATCCTATCCTGTGTGATACTGTCTGCTGAGCTGTGTATCTAATCCTATCCTGTGTGATACTGTCTGCTGAGCTGTGTATCTAATCCTATCCTGTGTGATACAGTCTGCTGAGCTGTGTATCTAATCCTATCCTGTGTGATACAGTCTGCTGAGCTGTGTATCTAATCCTCTCCTGTGTGATACAGTATACCCTGGAGTCCATCTCCTCTCCGTCCTCCCGCTCTCAGTGCTGACCATGTATCTAACCTTCCAGCCGTAGCTCAGCAGTGTAGCTGACATGGTGTCAGGGGTTAGATACACTGCGGTCACCTCCATGTTGCCCCTCCCCCACGCAGTGTCACATTGTGTCCTCTGGTGATAATGAGATACAATGTATTTCCCGGTACAACTCCTCCTGTCACTGCATCTACCAGGGAAAGGTCCCCTCAACTGTGGATGTCACTGTTATGGGGGGCACTGTGGAGGTCACTGTTATGGGGGGGCTGTGGATGTCACTGTTATGGGGGGCACTGTGGAGGTCACTGTTATGGGGGATCTGTGGAGGTCACTGTTATGGGGGATCTGTGGAGGTCACTGTTATGGGGGCGCTGTGGATGTCACTGTAATGGGGGCACTGTGGATGTCACTGTTATGGGGGCGCTGTGGAGGTCACTGTTATGGGGGCGCTGTGGAGGTCACTGTTATGGGGGCGCTGTGATGGTCACTGTTATGGGGGCACTGTGGAGGTCACTGTTATGGGGGCACTGTGGAGGTCACTGTTACGGGGGCACTGTGGAGGTCACTGTTATGGGGGCACTGTGGAGGTTACTGTTATGGGGGCACTGTGGATGTCACTGTTATGGGGCGCTGTGGAGGTCACTGTTATGGGGGATCTGTGGAGGTCACTGTTATGGGGGCACTGTGGATGTCACTGTTATGGGGTCACTGTGGATGTCACTGTTATGGGGGCGCTGTGGAGGTCACTGTTATGGAGGCACTGTGGATGTCACTGTTATGGGGGATATGTGGATGTCACTGTTATGGGGGCGCTGTGGATGTCACTGTTATGGGGGCACTGTGGATGTCACTGTTATGGGGGCACTGTGGATGTCACTGTTATGGGGCGCTGTGGATGACACTGTTATGGGGGGCACTGTGGATGTCACTGTTATGGGGGCACTGTGGATGTCACTGTTATGGGGGCACTGTGGAGGTCACTGTTATGGGGGCACTGTGGATGTCACTGTTATGGGGGCACTGTGGATGTCACTGTTATGGGGGCACTGTGGATGTCACTGTTATGGGGGCGCTGTGGATGTCACTGTTATGGGGGCGCTGTGGATGTCACTGTTATGGGGGGCACTGTGGATGTCACTGTTATGGGGGCACTGTGGATGTCACTGTTATGGGGGCACTGTGGAGGTCACTGTTATGGGGGCACTGTGGATGTCACTGTTATGGGGGCACTGTGGATGTCACTGTTATGGGGGCACTGTGGATGTCACTGTTATGGGGGCGCTGTGGATGTCACTGTTATGGGGGCGCTGTGGATGTCACTGTTATGGGGGCGCTGTGGATGTCACTGTTATGGGGGCGCTGTGGATGGTAGATGATGGTGGTTGTGACATCTATACGTTACAGAATTTGTGCTCTTCTTTGTGATATGTCCAGGGTTAACCCCCTGTAGACCTGAGCCGTCTGGGCCCCTCTGTCTTCCATTAAGGGCAGCCCACTGTACGTTGCGAGAGTCGCTCGCACTGTAAACACGTCTCTGCCGGTCCGGACACTTCACCTCCACGTTATCTGCTGTGGCTTCACTGTCTGACTCGTCCACATTTGTCTTTCTAAGTACAGATTCTTGGAGCTTCTGATGTCCGCCGACCTCCACTCCGCTCCCCGCCGACCTCTACTTTGCCGACCCCCACTCTGCACCCCGACGACCTCCACTCCGCTCCCCGCCGACATCCACTTCGCCGACCCCCACTCTGCACCCCGACGACCTCCACTCCGCGCCCCGCCGACATCCACTTCGCCGACCCCCACTCTGCACCCCGACGACCTCCACTCCGCGCCCCGCCGACCTCCACTCCGCCGAGCCCCACTCTGCACCCTGCCGACCCCCACTCTGCACCCTGCCGACCCCCACTCTGCACCCCGCGACCTCCACTCCGCGCCACCGCCGACCTCCACTCCGCGCCCCGCCGACCTCCACTCCGCCGACCCCCACTCTGCACCCTGCCGACCCCCACTCTGCACCCCGCCGACCTCCACTCCGCGCCCCGCCGACCTCGACTCCGCCGACCCCCACTCTGCACCCCGCCGACCTCCACTCCGCTCCCCGCCGACCTCCACTTCGCCGACCCCCACTCTGCACCCCGCCGACCTCCACTCCGCGCCCCGCCGACCTCGACTCCGCCGACCCCCACTCTGCACCCCGCCGACCTCCACTCCGCTCCCCGCCGACCTCCACTCCGCCGACCCCCACTCTGCACCCCGCCGACCTCCACTCCGCGCCCCGCCGACCTCCACTCCGCCGACCCCCACTCTGCACCCCGCCGACCTCCACCCTGCCGACCCCCACTCTGCACCCCGCCGACCTCCACTCCGCGCCCCGCCGACCTCCACTCCGCCGACCCACACTCTGCACCCCGCCGACCTCCACTCTGCCGACCCACACTCTGCCGACCTCCACTTCACACCCCGCCGACCTCCACTCCGCCGACCCACACTCTGCGCACCGCCGAACTCCACTCCGCACCCCGCTGACCTCCACTCCGCCGACCCACACTCCGCGCACCGCCGACCTCCACTCCGCCAACCCACACTCTGCCGACCTCCACTTCCCTGTTCTCGACAAGCTGGAGTCCCGACCCCGTCCACCCCAGGAGAAGCCGATCACTCACCTCTCCAAACACCGTCATGAAAAATCTCCGTCCAGAGATCCACGGAAATCGGAACTAGGGGTAGAAGAGCAGGAGGGAAGCCAGAGGAGCAGCGAGCGCTCCACATCCTGCCTGTCGCCCCTCTCCATACATCCTGCCCCTCTGCATTCCTCCTGTGCTGCCTCTATACAGTGAGATCCTGTGGAGCCCGACCAGGAGCCATCCCTGCACCCACAGGCCCGGCTGACGACGGGAAGCAGAGGCAGCGGGTCCTGGGACCGTCTCTGGAATCCCTCCTTCCTTCCTCCTTCTGCTTCCCCCTGAGAGTAAACAAACGATGGGAGCGCAGGGAGCAGCTAATAAGAACCATGCGCAGGAAGGGCGCGCGCTCCACGTGTCAGGCGCAACTCTGTGCCACAGAAGAGAGGGAAGAGGTCCGGATTTATCTGCGTCCCCTCAGCGGATTGTTAATAATTATGTCTGCGGCGCCATCACCTCCTGCAGGACAAACCCGCCCTCATCTCCAGATGTTCTCTTGCCCAGTATTTTTGGGGTTGCCCACAGAGCGGGACGCCCTGGGACATATTTATCACTGTGAGGCCCTGTTCACACCTGCCCCACTGACGTGCGGCAGGATGAGGTTCTGTCATGGTGTCCACTGTTACAGGGGCGGCCACGGAATCAAGTGTGAACGGAGACATGAATCTGCTGGTCCTGGGGCAGTGATGTCATCATGTACCACAGGTCCCTATGACGTCATCGCCTCCCTATGTGTGACTATGACGTCTGCACAGGTAGAGGCGGACAATTTGGCCGCGGTCACCAGAGACCGCGCTCCATCTGCCGGAAGGCTCCTCATTTTCGGCACTGCAGTAATTCTGGTTCCCACGCATTTTAAGACCAATCCGAGAGGTAAACACAAATAGATGACCCCCCCCCCATAGTCACCGGACCCAGGAGAGAAGACCCCTCCAGATCTCCACCGCTATAGACATTTATAAGCCACCAGTGAAGAAGGGACCTAACGGTGACCGAGGATGATGAGAGTCGCTGACCTGGAGTGACCCAGACCTTGTCCCACTGCTGGGAATCTGGGGGAAGTTCTGAGAAGAGACAGAATGTGAGGAGAACCACGGAAACGTACAACATGAGCCTGCGGGGGTCCGAGGTCCAGAAGAACCCCCCGAACAGTGCTCCTGGCTACAGACGATCAGTGTGATGTGCGAAGGATGAAACGCATGAGCCGGACGCCTGACATCACCAGAACGTGGGACAGAACATTCTGCGTCACCCGCTCTACGTCATACACCCAGCGGACCGCCCGTGACATCACCAGAACGTGGGACAGAACATTCTGCGTCACCCGCTCTACGTCATACACCCAGCGGACCGCCCGTGACATCACCAGAACGTGGGACAGAACATTCTGCGTCACCCGCTCTACGTCATAGCGGACCACCCGTGACATCACCAGTACGTGGGACAGAACATTCAGCGTCACCCGCTCTACGTCATACACCCAGCGGACCGCCCGTGACATCACCAGAACGTGGGACAGAACATTCTGCGTCACCCGCTCTACGTCATCCACCCAGCGGACCGCCCGTGACATCACCAGAACGTGGGACAGAACATTCTGCGTCACCCGCTCTACGTCATCCACCCAGCGGACCGCCCGTGACATCACCAGAACGTGGGACAGAACATTCTGCGTCACCCGCTCTACGTCATACACCCAGCGGACCGCCCGTGACATCACCAGAACGTGGGACAGAACATTCAGCGTCACCCGCTCTACGTCATCCACCCAGCGGACCGCCCGTGACATCACTAGAACGTGGGACAGAACATTCAGCGTCACCCGCTCTACGTCATCCACCCAGCGGACCGCCCGCGACATCACCAGAACGTAGGACAGAACATTCTGCGTCACCCGCTCTACGTCATAGCGGACCGCCCGTGACATCACCAGAACGTGGGACAGAACATTCAGCGTCACCCGCTCTACGTCATCCACCCAGCGGACCGCCCGCGACATCACCAGAACGTAGGACAGAACATTCTGCGTCACCCGCTCTACGTCATAGCGGACCGCCCGTGACATCACCAGAACGTGGGACAGAACATTCTGCGTCACCCGCTCTACGTCATACACCCAGCGGACCGCCCGTGACATCACCAGAACGTGGGACAGAACATTCAGCGTCACCCGCTCTACGTCATACACCCAGCGGACCGCCCGCGACATCACCAGAACGTGGGACAGAACATTCTGCGTCACCCGCTCTACGTCATCCACCCAGCGGACAGCCCGCGACATCACCAGAACGTGGGACAGAACATTCAGCGTCACCCGCTCTACGTCATCCACCCAGCGGACCGCCCGCGACATCACCAGAACGTGGGACAGAACATTCAGCGTCACCCGCTCTACGTCATACACCCAGCGGACCGCCCGCGACATCACCAGAACGTGGGACAGAACATTCAGCGTCACCCGCTCTACGTCATACACCCAGCGGACCGCCCGTGACATCACCAGAACGTGGGACAGAACATTCAGCGTCACCCGCTCTACGTCATACACCCAGCGGACCGCCCGTGACATCACTAGAACGTGGGACAGAACATTCAGCGTCACCCGCTCTACGTCATCCACCCAGCGGACCGCCCGCGACATCACCAGAACGTGGGACAGAACATTCAGCGTCACCCGCTCTACGTCATACACCCAGCGGACCGCCCGTGACATCACCAGAACGTGGGACAGAACATTCAGCGTCACCCGCTCTACGTCATACACCCAGCGGACCGCCCGTGACATCACCAGAACGTGGGACAGAACATTCAGCGTCACCCGCTCTACGTCATCCACCCAGCGGACCGCCCGTGACATCACCAGAACGTGGGACAGAACATTCAGCGTCACCCGCTCTACGTCATACACCCAGCGGACCGCCCGTGACATCACCAGAACGTGGGACAGAACATTCAGCGTCACCCGCTCTACGTCATACACCCAGCGGACCGCCCGTGACATCACCAGAACGTGGGACAGAACATTCTGCGTCACCCGCTCTACGTCATACACCCAGCGGACCGCCCGTGACATCACTAGAACGTGGGACAGAACATTCAGCGTCACCCGCTCTACGTCATCCACCCAGCGGACCGCCCGCGACATCACCAGAACGTGGGACAGAACATTCAGCGTCACCCGCTCTACGTCATACACCCAGCGGACCGCCCGTGACATCACTAGAACGTGGGACAGAACATTCTGCGTCACCCGCTCTACGTCATACACCCAGCGGACCGCCCGTGACATCACCAGAACGTGGGACAGAACATTCTGCGTCACCCGCTCTACGTCATACACCCAGCGGACCGCCCGTGACATCACCAGAACGTGGGACAGAACATTCTGCGTCACCCGCTCTACGTCATACACCCAGCGGACCGCCCGTGACATCACCAGAACGTGGGACAGAACATTCAGCGTCACCCGCTCTACGTCATACACCCAGCGGACCGCCCGTGACATCACCAGAACGTGGGACAGAACATTCTGCGTCACCCGCTCTACGTCATAGCGGGACCGCCCGTGACATCACCAGAACGTGGGACAGAACATTCTGCGTCACCCGCTCTACGTCATACACCCAGCGGACCGCCCGCGACATCACCAGAACGTGGGACAGAACATTCTGCGTCACCCGCTCTACATCATACACCCAGCGGACCGCCCGTGACATCACCAGAACGTGGGACAGAACATTCTGCGTCACCCGCTCTACGTCATACACCCAGCGGACCGCCCGTGACATCACCAGAACGTGGGACAGAACATTCTGCGTCACCCCGCTCTACATCATACACCCAGCGGACCGCCCGTGACATCACCAGAACGTGGGACAGAACATTCTGCGTCACCCGCTCTACGTCATCCACCCAGCGGACCGCCCGCGACATCACCAGAACGTGGGACAGAACATTCTGCGTCACCCGCTCTACGTCATACACCCAGCGGACCGCCCGTGACATCACCAGAACGTGGGACAGAACATTCAGCGTCACCCGCTCTACGTCATACACCCAGCGGACCGCCCGTGACATCACCAGAACGTGGGACAGAACATTCTGCGTCACCCGCTCTACGTCATACACCCAGCGGACCGCCCGTGACATCACTAGAACGTGGGACAGAACATTCTGCGTCACCCGCTCTACGTCATCCACCCAGCGGACCGCCCGTGACATCACCAGAACGTGGGACAGAACATTCTGCGTCACCCGCTCTACGTCATAGCGGACCGCCCGTGACATCACCAGAACGTGGGGCAGAACATTCTGCGTCACCCGCTCTACGTCATAGCGGACCGCCCGTGACATCACCAGAACGTGGGGCAGAACATTCTGCGTCACCCGCTCTACGTCATAGCGGACCGCCCGTGACATACAGCAGGCCGGGATTAGACGCTGAAATATCTCTACAGCTGATGTCACCGGCTTCATACAGACACCTCTCCATACCAGATGTAGCAGAGCTCAGTGTGTCACACAATCCCCGGACACCGGGGGCACCATCCTGATGAGTGCGATGACTGACAGACGTGACCTCTGACCCCACCTGGCTCCTGTTTACCAGACTGTTATGGGGGATGGAGCTCCTCCCTTCATCTCCCCTCCTGCGGAGTAACCCTGCTCTTAGGGCACCGGAGACCACCGCTCAGCACTTCCTGCTTGTATGGGGGGTGCAGACAGGAGAGATTAATCAGAGCCTTCCCTCTGAGCCCCCCCTCCCAGTGATACAATGTTGCAGGTAGATACAAAGGACTTCCCCTCCATCTCACATTATATCATTGTTATAAAGGCCAAAATTCTGTGATCATCATACATGTCTGCTGCCTGCAGCCACCACCGGGGGGCGCTCCCTGCCTAGACGTGTATATACCCGGGGGGCGCTCCCTGCAGAGACGTGTATATACCGGGGGGCGCTCCCTGCAGAGACGTGTATATACCGGGGGGCGCTCCCTGCAGAGACGTGTATATACCGGGGGGCGCTCCCTGCCGAGACGTGTATATACCGGGGGGCGCTCCCTGCAGAGACGTGTATATACCCAGGGGGCGCTCCCTGCAGAGACGTGTATATACCCGGGGGGCGCTCCCTGCCGAGACGTGTATATACCCAGGGGGCGCTCCCTGCCGAGACGTGTATATACCCAGGGGGCGCTCCCTGCAGAGACGTGTACATACCGGGGGGCGCTCCCTGCAGAGACGTGTATATACCCGGGGAGCGCTCCCTGCAGAGACGTGTATATACCCAGGGGGCGCTCCCTGCAGAGACGTGTATATACCCGGGGGGCGCTCCCTGCCGAGACGTGTATATACCCAGGGGGCGCTCCCTGCAGAGACGTGTACATACCGGGGGGCGCTCCCTGCAGAGACGTGTATATACCGGGGGGCGCTCCCTGCAGAGACGTGTATAAACCAGGGGGCGCTCCCTGCAGAGACGTGTATATACCGGGGAGCGCTCCCTGCAGAGACGTGTATATACCCGGGGGGCGCTCCCTGCAGAGACGTGTATATACCGGGGGGCGCTCCCTGCAGAGACGTGTATAAACCAGGGGGCGCTCCCTGCAGAGACGTGTATATACCGGGGAGCGCTCCCTGCAGAGACGTGTATATACCAGGAGGCGCTCACTGCAGAGACGTGTATATACCGGGGGGGCGCTCCCTGCAGAGACGTGTATATACCGGGGGGCGCTCCCTGCAGAGACGTGTATATACCGGGGAGCGCTCCCTGCAGAGACGTGTATATACCCAGGGGGCGCTCCCTGCAGAGACGTGTATATACCCGGGGGGCGCTCCCTGCAGAGACGTGTATATACCGGGGGGCGCTCCCTGCAGAGACGTGTATATACCGGGGAGCGCTCCCTGCAGAGACGTGTATATACCAGGAGGCGCTCACTGCAGAGACGTGTATATACCGGGGGGCGCTCCCTGCAGAGACGTGTATATACCGGGAGGCGCTCCCTGCGGAGACGTGTATATACCGGGGGGCGCTCCCTGCAGAGACGTGTATATACCGGGGGGCGCTCCCTGCCGAGACGTGTATATACCGGGGGGGCGCTCACTGCAGAGACGTGTATATACCGGGGAGCGCTCCCTGCAGAGACGTGTATATACCGAGGGCGCTCCCTGCAGAGACGTGTATATACCGGGGGGCGCTCACTGCAGAGACGTGTATATACCGGGGGGCGCTCCCTGCAGAGACGTGTATATACCGGGGGGCGCTCACTGCAGAGACGTGTATATACCGGGGGGCGCTCCCTGCAGAGACGTGTATATACCGGGGAGCGCTCCCTGCAGAGACGTGTACATACCGGGGGGCGCTCCCTGCCGAGACGTGTATATACCGGGGGGCGCTCACTGCAGAGACGTGTATATACCGGGGGGCGCTCACTGCGGAGACGTGTATATACCGGGGGGCGCTCCCTGCCGAGACGTGTATATACCGGGGGGGCGCTCACTGCAGAGACGTGTATATACCGGGGGGGGCGCTCACTGCAGAGACGTGTATATACCGGGGGGCGCTCCCTGCAGAGACGTGTATATACCGGGGGGCGCTCACTTCAGAGACGTGTATATACCGGGGGGCGCTCCCTGCGGAGACGTGTATATACCGGGGGGCGCTCCCTGCGGAGACGTGTATATACCGGGGGGCGCTCCCTGCAGAGATGTGTATATACCGGTGGGCGCTCCCTGCAGAGACGTGTATATACCGGGGGGCGCTCCCTGCCGAGACGTGTATCTACCGGGGGGCGCTCCCTGCAGAGACGTGTATATACCGGGGGGCGCTCACTGCAGAGACGTGTATATACCCAGGGGGCGCTCACTGCGGAGACGTGTATATACATGGGGGAGCACACTGCAGAGACGTGTATATACCAGGGGGCGCTCACTGCAGAGACGTGTATATACCGGGGGGCGCTCCCTGCCGAGACATGTATATACCGGGGGGCGCTCCCTGCAGAGACGTGTATATACCGGGGGGCGCTCACTGCAGAGACATGTATATACCGGGGGGCGCTCCCTGCAGAGACATGTATATACCGGGGGGCGCTCCCTGCAGAGACGTGTATATACCGGGGGGCGCTCACTGTAGAGACGTGTATATACCGGGGGGCGCTCACTGCAGAGACGTGTATATACCGGGGGGCGCTCACTGCAGAGACGTGTATATACCGGGGGGCGCTCACTGCGGAGACGTGTATATATACCGGGGGGCGCTCACTGCAGAGACGTGTATATACCGGGGGGCGCTCCCTAAGGAGACGTGAATAAACCGGGGGGCGCTCACTGCAGAGACGTGTATATACCAGGGGGCGCTCCATGCAGAGACGTGTATATACCGGGGGGCGCTCCCTGCAGAGACGTGTATATACCGGGGGGCGCTCACTGCGGAGACGTGTATATATACCGGGGTGCGCTCCCTGCAGAGACGTGTATATACCGGGGGGCGCTCCCTAAGGAGACGTGTATATACCGGGGGGCGCTCACTGCAGAGACGTGTATATACCGGGGGGCGCTCCCTGCAGAGACGTGTATATACCGGGGGGCGCTCCCTGCAGAGACGTGTATATACCGGGGGGCGCTCCCTGCAGAGACGTGTATATACCGGGGGGCGCTCACTGCAGAGACTTGTATATACCGGGGGGCGCTCACTGCAGAGACGTGTATATACCGGGGGGCCCTCACTGCAGAGACGTGTATATACCGGGGGGCGCTCAATGCAGAGACATGTATATACCGGGGGGTGCTCCCTGCAGAGACGTGTATATACCGGGGGGCGCTCCCTGCAGAGACGTGTATATACCGGGGGGCGCTCCCTGCAGAGACGTGTATATACCGGGGGGCGCTCACTGCAGAGATGTGTATATACCGGGGGGCGCTCCCTGCAGAGACGTGTATATACCGGGGGGCGCTCCCTGCAGAGACGTGTATATACCGGGGGGCGCTCACTGCAGAGACGTGTATATACCGGGGAGCGCTCCCTGCAGAGACGTGTATATACCGGGGGGCGCTCCCTGCAGAGACGTGTATATACCGGGGGGCGCTCACTGCAGAGACGTGTATATACCGGGGGGCGCTCCCTGCAGAGACGTGTATATACCGGGGGGCGCTCCCTGCAGAGACGTGTATATACCGGGGGGGCGCTTCCTGTAGAGACGTGTATATACCGGGGGGCGCTCCCTGCAGAGACGTGTATATACCGGGGGGCGCTCCCTGCAGAGACGTGTATATACCGGGGGGCGCTTCCTGTAGAGACGTGTATATACCGGGGGGCGCTCACTGCAGAGACGTGTATATACCGGGGGGCGCTCCCTGCAGAGACGTGTATATACCGGGGGGCGCTCCCTGCAGAGACGTGTATATACCGGGGGGCGCTCACTGCAGAGACTTGTATATACCGGGGGGCGCTCCCTGCAGAGACGTGTATATACCGGGGAGCGCTCCCTGCAGAGACTTGTATATACCGGGGGGCGCTCCCTGCCGAGACGTGTATATACCGGGGGGCGCTCCCTGCAGAGACGTGTATATACCGGGGGGCGCTCACTGCAGAGACGTGTATATACCGGGGAGCGCTCCCTGCAGAGACGTGTATATATCGGGGGGCGCTCCCTGCAGAGACGTGTATATACCGGGGGGGCGCTCACTGCAGAGACGTGTATATACCGGGGGGCGCTCCCTGCAGAGACATGTATATACCGGGGGGCGCTCCCTGCCGAGACGTGTATATACCGGGGGGCGCTCACTACAGATATATCCCCGGGGGGCCACCACTGCAGATATATCCCCGGGGGGCCACCACTGCAGATATATCCCCGGGGGGCCACCACTGCAGATATATCCCCGGGGGGCCACCACTGCAGATATATCCAGTGTACACTCATCTCAGGGCTCCGGCTGGATGACGATTCTCGGGTGCGGAGACTCAGTAAATGTCAGAAATCTGCACAATGAGAAAGGAGACCGGCCCTTTAAATGCTAAAATAATAGTGGTAACGACCACGAGGGGTTAATAGCGCTGAGTCACAGAACACGTATGAGGATGGAGGCGGCAAAGATGGAAAATCAGGGTAACAGCAAAAACTGTAACGGGGTCAGTATCCGGAGCCGCCCAGTTCGCGTCCTGACAACCCGTGAATGGTCTCCAGCTCCTGACACTGCCCAGCACCCCCGACCTCTGACAACCGCACCGGCCAAGAACTCCCATCACACGAAATCCACACCTCATACTACAGGAACATCTATTACTGCTGACAACCTGCCTGTATATCCTGTCTGAGAGGTTGTCACAGCCCCGCCCCCTGCTGATGACATCACTGATATAATGACATGTGATCAGACATGAGATCACACACCTTATACTACAGGAACATCTATTACTGCTGACAACCTGCCTGTATATCCTGTCTGAGAGGTAGTCACAGCCCCGCCCCCTGCTGATGACATCACTGATATAATGACATGTGATCAGACATGAGATCACACACCTTATACTACAGGAACATCTATTACTGCTGACAACCTGCCTGTATATCATGTCTGAGAGGTAGTCATAGCCCCGCCCCCTGCTGATGACATCACTAATATAATGACATGAGATCAGACATGAGATCCACACTCCTTATACTACAGGAACATCTATTACTGCTGACAACCTGCCTGTATATCCTGTCTGAGAGGTTGTCACAGCCCCGCCCCCTGCTGATGACATCACTGATATAATGACATGTGATCAGACATGAGATCACACACCTTATACTACAAGAACATCTATTACTGCTGACAACCTGCCTGTATATCCTGTCTGAGAGGTAGTCACAGCCCCGCCCCCTGCTGATGACATCACCGATATATACTGACATGTGATCAGACATGAGATCCACACCTTATACTACAGGAACATCTATTACTGCTGACAACCTGCCTGTATATCCTGTCTGAGAGGTAGTCACAGCCCCGCCCCCTGCTGATGACATCACTGATATAATGACATGTGATCAGACATGAGATCACACACCTTATACTACAGGAACATCTATTACTGCTGACAACCTGCCTGTATATCCTGTCTGAGAGGTAGTCACAGCCCCGCCCCCTGCTGATGACATCACTGATATGACATGTGATCAGACATGAGATCGCACACCTTATACTACAGGAACATCTATTGCTGCTGACAACCTGCCTGTATATCCTGTCTGAGAGGTAGTCACAGCCCCGCCCCCTGCTGATGACATCACTGATATAATGACATGTGATCAGACATGAGATCACACACCTTATACTACAGGAACATCTATTACTGCTGACAACCTGCCTGTGTATCCTGTCTGAGAGGTAGTCACAGCCCCGCCCCCTGCTGATGACATCACTGATATAATGACATGTGATCAGACATGAGATCACACACCTTATACTACAGGAACATCTATTACTGCTGACAACCTGCCTGTATATCCTGTCTGAGAGGTAGTCACAGCCCCGCCCCCTGCTGATGACATCACTGATATAATGACATGTGATCAGACATGAGATCACACACCTTATACTACAGGAACATCTATTACTGCTGACAACCTGCCTGTATATCCTGTCTGAGAGGTAGTCACAGCCCCGCCCCCTGCTGATGACATCACTGATATAATGACATGTGATCAGACATGAGATCACACACCTTATACTACAGGAACATCTATTACTGCTGACAACCTGCCTGTATATCATGTCTGAGAGGTAGTCACTGCCCCGCCCCCTGCTGATGACATCACTGATATAATGACATGTGATCAGACATGAGATCACACACCTTATACTACAAGAACATCTATTACTGCTGACAACCTGCCTGTATATCCTGTCTGAGAGGTAGTCACAGCCCCGCCCCCTGCTGATGACATCACTGATATAATGACATGTGATCAGACATGAGATCACACACCTTATACTACAGGAACATCTATTACTGCTGACAACCTGCCTGTGTATCCTGTCTGAGAGGTAGTCACAGCCCCGCCCCCTGCTGATGACATCACTGATATAATGACATGTGATCAGACATGAGATCCACACCTTATACTACAGGAACATCTATTACTGCTGACAACCTGCCTGTATATCCTGTCTGAGAGGTTGTCACAGCCCCGCCCCCTGCTGATGACATCACTGATATAATGACATGTGATCAGACATGAGATCCACACCTTATACTACAGGAACATCTATTACTGCTGACAACCTGCCTGTATATCCTGTCTGAGAGGTAGTCACAGCCCCGCCCCCTGCTGATGACATCACTGATATGACATGTGATCAGACATGAGATCGCACACCTTATACTACAGGAACATCTATTGCTGCTGACAACCTGCCTGTATATCCTGTCTGAGAGGTAGTCACAGCCCCGCCCCCTGCTGATGACATCACTGATATAATGACATGTGATCAGACATGAGATCACACACCTTATACTACAGGAACATCTATTACTGCTGACAACCTGCCTGTATATCCTGTCTGAGAGGTAGTCACAGCCCCGCCCCCTGCTGATGACATCACTGATATAATGACATGTGATCAGACATGAGATCACACACCTTATACTACAGGAACATCTATTACTGCTGACAACCTGCCTGTATATCCTGTCTGAGAGGTAGTCACAGCCCCGCCCCCTACTGATGACATCACTGATATAATGACATGTGATCAGACATGAGATCACACACCTTATACTACAGGAACATCTATTACTGCTGACAACCTGCCTGTATATCCTGTCTGAGAGGTAGTCACAGCCCCGCCCCCCGCTGATGACATCACTGATATAATGACATGTGATCAGACATGACATCACACACCTTATACTACAGGAACATCTATTACTGCTGACAACCTGCCTGTATATCCTGTCTGAGAGGTAGTCACAGCCCCGCCCCCTGCTGATGACATCACTGATATAATGACATGTGATCAGACATGAGATCACACACCTTATACTACAGGAACATCTATTACTGCTGACAACCTGCCTGTATATCCTGTCTGAGAGGTAGTCACAGCCCCGCCCCCTGCTGATGACATCACTGATATAATGACATGTGATCAGACATGAGATCACACACCTTATACTACAGGAACATCTATTACTGCTGACAACCTGCCTGTATATCCTGTCTGAGAGGTTGTCACAGCCCCGCCCCCTGCTGATGACATCACTGATCTAATGACATGTGATCAGACATGAGATCCACACCTTATACTACAGGAACATCTATTACTGCTGACAACCTGCCTGTATATCCTGTCTGAGAGGTAGTCACAGCCCCGCCCCCTGCTGATGACATCACTGATATAATGACATGTGATCAGACATGAGATCACACCCCTTATACTACAGGAACATCTATTACTGCTGACAACCTGCCTGTATATCCTGTCTGAGAGGTAGTCACAGCCCTGCCCCCTGCTGATGACATCACTGATATACTGACATGAGATCAGACATGAGATCACACACCTTATACTACAGGAACATCTATTACTGCTGACAACCTGCCTGTATATCATGTCTGAGAGGTAGTCACAGCCCCGCCCCCTGCTGATGACATCACTGATATAATGACATGTGATCAGACATGAGATCCACACCTTATACTACAGGAACATCTATTACTGCTGACAACCTGCCTGTATATCCTGTCTGAGAGGTAGTCACAGCCCCGCCCCCTGCTGATGACATCACTGATATAATGACATGTGATCAGACATGAGATCACACACCTGATACTACAGGAACATCTATTACTGCTGACAACCTGCCTGTATATCCTGTCTGAGAGGTAGTCACAGCCCCGCCTCCTGCTGATGACATCACTGATATAATGACATGTGATCACACACCTTATACTACAGGAACATCTATTACTGCTGACAACCTGCCTGTATATCCTGTCTGAGAGGTTGTCACAGCCCCGCCCCCTGCTGATGACATCACTGATATAATGACATGTGATCAGACATGAGATCACACACCTTATACTACAGGAACATCTATTACTGCTGACAACCTGCCTGTATATCCTGTCTGAGAGGTAGTCACAGCCCCGCCCCCTGCTGATGACATCACTGATATAATGACATGTGATCAGACATGAGATCACACACCTTATACTACAGGAACATCTATTACTGCTGACAACCTGCCTGTATATCCTGTCTGAGAGGTAGTCACAGCCCCGCCCCCTGCTGATGACATCACTGATATAATGACATGTGATCAGACATGAGATCACACCCCTTATACTACAGGAACATCTATTACTGCTGACAACCTGCCTGTATATCATGTCTGAGAGGTTGTCACAGCCCCGCCCCCTGCTGATGACATCACTGATATAATGACATGTGATCAGACATGACATCACACACCTTATACTACAGGAACATCTATTACTGCTGACAACCTGCCTGTGTATCCTGTCTAAGAGGTAGTCACAGCCCCGCCCCCTGCTGATGACATCACTGATATAATGACATGTGATCAGACATGAGATCACACACCTTATACTACAGGAACATCTATTACTGCTGACAACCTGCCTGTATATCCTGTCTGAGAGGTTGTCACAGCCCCGCCCCCTGCTGATGACATCACTGATATAATGACATGTGATCAGACATGAGATCCATACACCTTATACTACAGGAACATCTATTACTGCTGACAACCTGCCTGTATATCCTGTCTGAGAGGTAGTCACAGCCCCGCCCCCTGCTGATGACATCACTGATATAATGACATGTGATCAGACATGAGATCCACACCTTATACTACAGGAACATCTATTACTGCTGACAACCTGCCTGTATATCCTGTCTGAGAGGTAGTCACAGCCCCGCCCCCTGCTGATGACATCACTGATATAATGACATGTGATCAGACATGAGATCCACACCTTATACTACAGGAACATCTATTACTGCTGACAACCTGCCTGTACATCCTGTCTGAGAGGTAGTCACAGCCCCGCCCCCTGCTGATGACATCACTGATATAATGACATGTGATCAGACATGAGATCACACACCTTATACTACAGGAACATCTATTACTGCTGACAACCTGCCTGTACATCCTGTCTGAGAGGTTGTAACAGCCCTGCCCCCTACTGATGACATCACTGATATAATGACATGTGATCAGACATGAGATCACACACCTTATACTACAGGAACATCTATTACTGCTGACAACCTGCCTGTATATCCTGTCTGAGAGGTAGTCACAGCCCCGCCCCCTGCTGATGACATCACTGATATACTGACATGTGATCAGACATGAGATCACACACCTTATACTACAGGAACATCTATTACTGCTGACAACCTGCCTGTATATCCTGTCTGAGAGGTAGTCACAGCCCCGCCCCCTGCTGATGACATCACTGATATACTGACATGTGATCAGACATGAGATCACACACCTTATACTACAGGAACATCTATTACTGCTGACAACCTGCCTGTATATCCTGTCTGAGAGGTAGTCACAGCCCCGCCCTCTGCTGATGACATCACTGATATAATGACATGTGGTCAGACATGAGATCACACACCTTATACTACAGGAACATCTATTACTGCTGACAACCTGCTTGTATATCCTGTTTGAGAGGTAGTCACAGCCCCGCCCCCTGCTGATGACATCACTGATATAATGACATGTGATCAGACATGAGATCACACACCTTATACTACAGGAACATCTATTACTGCTGACAACCTGCCTGTATATCCTGTCTGAGGGGTAGTCACAGCCCCGCCCCCTGCTGATGACATCACTGATATAATGACATGTGATCAGACATGAGATCACACACCTTATACTACAGGAACATCTATTACTGCTGACAACCTGCCTGTGTATCCTGTCTGAGAGGTAGTCACAGCCCCGCCCCCTGCTGATGACATCACTGATATAATGACATGTGATCAGACATGAGATCCTCACACCTTATACTACAGGAACATCTATTACTGCTGACAACCTGCCTATATATGCTGTCTGAGAGGTTGTCAGACCCCTCTGTGTGTTATACTGTGTATATATGAGGGTCTGGTGTCCTCTGCCTCCGTCCTGGGGGGAGGGGGGGTGAGCTGTGGCTCCGTGTGACTGTCTGCTGACGTGCAGGGCCCGGGGCCGGTCATATGCATACATCGCGTTCAGAAAGTCCTCACATTGTGTCCTCAGAATGAGAGAAATATCTGCCGCCTCACATGGACACAAGTCTGCAGCCCCTTCACTGTAGGGATGGTATTGGGCAGGAGATGAGCGGCGCCTGGTCTCCTCCAGACATGACACTGCCACCACCATGCTTCACTGTAGGGATGGTATTGGGCAGGAGATGAGCGGCGCCTGGTCTCCTCCAGACATGACGCTGCCACCACCATGCTTCACTGTAGGGATGGTATTGGGCAGGAGATGAGCGGCGCCTGGTCTCCTCCAGACATGACGCTGCCACCACCATGCTTCACTGTAGGGATGGTATTGGGCAGGAGATGAGCGGCGCCTGGTCTCCTCCAGACATGATGCTGCCACCACCATGCTTCACTGTAGGGATGGTATTGGGCAGGAGATGAGCGGCGCCTGGTCTCCTCCAGACATGATGCTGCCACCACCATGCTTCACTGTAGGGATGGTATTGGGCAGGTGATGAGCGGCGCCTGGTCTCCTCCAGACATGACGCTGCCACCACCATGCTTCACTGTAGGGATGGTATTGGGCAGGTGATGAGCGGCGCCTGGTCTCCCCCAGACATGACACTGCCACCACCATGCTTCACTGTAGGGATGGTATTGGGCAGGTGATAAGCGGCGCCTGGTCTCCTCCAGACATGACACTGCCACCACCATGCTTCACTGTAGGGATGGTATTGGGCAGGTGATAAGCGGCGCCTGGTCTCCTCCAGACATGATGCTGCCACCACTATGATTCACCGTAGGGATGGTATTGGGCAGGAGATGAGCGGCGCCTGGTTTCCTCCAGACATGATGCTGCCACCACCATGCTTCACTGTAGGGATGGTATTGGGCAGGTGATGAGCGGCGCCTGGTCTCCTCCAGACATGATGCTGCCACCACCATGCTTCACTGTAGGGATGGTATTGGGCAGGTGATAAGCGGCGCCTGGTCTCCTCCAGACATGACAATGCCACCACCATGCTTCACTGTAGGGATGGTATTGGGCAGGAGATGAGCGGCGCCTGGTTTCCTCCAGACATGATGCTGCCCTCACCATGCTTCACTGTAGGGATGGTATTGGGCAGGAGACGAGCGGCGCCTGGTCTCCTCTAGACATGATGCTGCCACCACCATGCTTCCCTGTAGGGATGGTATTGGACAGGAGATGAGCGGTGCCTGGTCTCCTCCAGACATGATGCTGCCACCACCATGCTTCATTGTAGGGATGGTATTGGACAGGAGATGAGCGGTGCCTGGTCTCCTCCAGACATGATGCTGCCACCACCATGCTTCATTGTAGGGATGGTATTGGACAGGAGATGAGCGGTGCCTGGTCTCCTCCAGACATGATGCTGCCACCACCATGCTTCACTGTAGGGATGGTATTGGGCAGGTGATGAGCGGCGCCTGGTCTCCTCCAGACATGATGCTGCCCCCACCATGCTTCACTGTAGGGATGGTATTGGGCAGGTGATAAGCGGTGTCTGGTCTCCTCCAGACATGATGCTGCCCCCACCATGCTTCACTGTAGGGATGGTATTAGGCAGGTGATGAGCGGCGCCTGGTCTCCTCCAGACATGATGCTGCCCCCACCATGCTTCACTGTAGGGATGGTATTGGGCAGGTGATAAGCAGTGTCTGGTCTCCTCCAGACATGATGCTGCCCCCACCATGCTTCACTGTAGGGATGGTATTGGGCAGGTGATGAGCGGCGCCTGGTCTCCTCCAGACATGATGCTGCCCCCACCATGCTTCACTGTAGGGATGGTATTGGGCAGGTGATGAGCGGCGCCTGGTCTCCTCCAGACATGATGCTGCCACCACCATGCTTCACTGTAGGGATGGTATTGGGCAGGTGATGAGCGGCGCCTGGTCTCCTCCAGACATGATGCTGCCCCCACCATGCTTCACTGTAGGGATGGTATTAGGCAGGTGATGAGCGGCGCCTGGTCTCCTCCAGACATGATGCTGCCCCCACCATGCTTCACTGTAGGGATGGTATTGGGCAGGTGATAAGCGGTGTCTGGTCTCCTCCAGACATGATGCTGCCCCCACCATGCTTCACTGTAGGGATGGTATTGGGCAGGTGATGAGCGGCGCCTGGTCTCCTCCAGACATGATGCTGCCCCCACTATGCTTCACTGTAGGGATGGTATTGGGCAGGTGATGAGCGGCGCCTGGTCTCCTCCAGACATGATGCTGCCACCACCATGCTTCACTGTAGGGATGGTATTGGGCAGGTGATGAGCGGCGCCTGGTCTCCTCCAAACATGATGCTCCCACCACCATGCTTCACTGTAGGGATGGTATTGGGCAGGTGATGAGCGGTGCCTGGTCTCCTCCAAACATGATGCTGCCCCCACCATGCTTCACTGTAGGGAAGGTATTGGGCAGGTGATGAGCGGCGCCTCGTCTCCTCCAGGCATGATGCTGCCACCACCATGTTTCACTGTAGGGATGGTATTGGGCAGGTGATGAGCGGCGCCTGGTCTCCTCCAGACATGATGCTGCCACCACCATGCTTCACTGTAGGGATGGTGTTGGGCAGGTGATGAGCGGCGCCTGGTCTCCTCCAGACATGATGCTGCCCCCACCATGCTTCACTGTAGGGAAGGTATTGGGCAGGTGATGAGCGGCGCCTGGTCTCCTCCAGACATGATGCTGCCCCCACCATGCTTCACTGTAGGGATGGTGGTGTTGGGCAGGTGATGAGCGGCGCCTGGTCTCCTCCAGGCATGATGCTGCCACCACCATGTTTCACTGTAGGGATGGTATTGGGCAGGTGATGAGCGGCGCCTGGTCTCCTCCAGACATGATGCTGCCCCCACCATGCTTCACTGTAGGGATGGTGTTGGGCAGGTGATGAGCGGCGCCTGGTCTCCTCCAGACATGATGCTGCCCCCACCATGCTTCACTGTAGGGATGGTATTGGGCAGGTGATGAGCGGCGCCTGGTCTCCTCCAGACATGATGCTGCCCCCACCATGCTTCACTGTAGGGATGGTATTGGGCAAGTGATGAACGGCGCCTGGTCTCCTCCAGACATGATGCTGCCCCCACCATGCTTCACTGTAGGGATGGTATTGGGCAGGTGATGAGCGGCGCCTGGTCTCCTCCAGACATGATGCTGCCCCCACCATGCTTCACTGTAGGGATGGTATTGGGCAGGTGATGAGCGGCGCCTGGTCTCCTCCAGACATGATGCTGCCACCACCATGCTTCACTGTAGGGATGGTATTGGGCAGGTGATGAGCGGCGCCTGGTCTCCTCCAGACATGATGCTGCCCCCACCATGCTTCACTGTAGGGATAGTATTGGGCAGGTGATGAGCGGCGCCTGGTCTCCTCCAGACATGATGCTGCCACCACCATACTTCACTGTAGGGATGGTATTGGGCAGGAGATGAGCGGCGCCTGGTCGCCCCCAGACATGATGCTGCCCCCACCATGCTTCACTGTAGGGATGGTATTGGGCAGGAGATGAGCGGCGCCTGGTCTCCTCCAGACATGATGCTGCCTCCACCATGCTTCACTGTAGGGATGGTATTGGGCAGGTGATGAGCGGCGCCTCGTCTCCTCCAGACATGATGCTGCCCCCACCATGCTTCACTGTAGGGATAGTATTGGGCAGGTGATGAGCGGCGCCTGGTCTCCTCCAGACATGATACTGCCACCACCATGCTTCACTGTAGGGATGGTATTGTGCAGGTGATAAGCGGCGCCTGGTCTCCTCCAGACATGAGCTGCAGCCACTACTCTGAGCTTCCATCATGTATTGCATGTTCTGGTGTGCATTGTGGGTCAAACTGAACTGTACATCAGTAGAATGCAGCTCTGGATGTGACTAGAGCATTGGTCGCCCCCTCCCAGCATTGTTCCTGGCGGATGTGTACCGTGTGTCTCCCATGTGTGGGGTGTAATAGCGAGGCTGCAGGGGTCACGTGTAATAAGCGTGTTATGTAACCATGTCCGTGTCTGTTTATAATTCCAGCATTCCGAGAAAAGAGACGAGTCCTGGAACCGCCGACCACTTGTGTCACATGAGAACGGGGGGAACAGACCGGGGGGAGCGAGACCCCAAATACTGGACAGACCCGGGGGTGCGAGACCCCAAATACTGGACTGACCCGGGGGTGCGAGACACCAAATACTGGACTGACCCGGGGGTGCGAGACCCCAAATACTGGACTGACCCGGGGGAGCGAGACCCCAAATACTGGACTGACCCGGGGGTGCGAGACACCAAATACTGGACTGACCCGGGGGTGCGAGACCCCAAATACTGGACTGACCCGGGGGAGCGAGACCCCAAATACTGGACTGACCCGGGGGTGCGAGACACCAAATACTGGACTGAGCCGGGGGTGCGAGACACCAAATACTGGACTGACCCGGGGGTGCGAGACACCAAATACTGGACTGACCCGGGGGTGCGAGACACCAAATACTGGACTGACCCGGGGGTGCGAGACCCCAAATACTGGACTGACCCGGGGGAGCGAGACCCCAAATACTGGACTGACCCGGGGGTGCGAGACACCAAATACTGGACTGACCCGGGGGTGCGAGACACCAAATACTGGACTGACCCGGGGGTGCGAGACACCAAATACTGGACTGACCCGGGGGTGCGAGACACCAAATACTGGACTGACCCGGGGGTGCGAGACACCAAATACTGGACTGACCCGGGGGAGCGAGACCCCAAATACTGGACTGACCCGGGGGTGCGAGACACCAAATACTGGACTGACCCGGGGGTGCGAGACACCAAATACTGGACTGACCCGGGGGAGCGAGACCCCAAATACTGGACTGACCCGGGGGTGCGAGACACCAAATACTGGACTGACCCGGGGGTGCGAGACCCCAAATACTGGACTGACCCGGGGGTGCGAGACCCCAAATACTGGACTGACCCGGGGGTGCGAGACACCAAATACTGGACTGACCCGGGGGTGCGAGACCCCAAATACTGGACTGACCCGGGGGAGCGAGACCCCAAATACTGGACTGACCCGGGGGTGCGAGACACCAAATACTGGACTGACCCGGGGGTGCGAGACCCCAAATACTGGACTGACCCGGGGGTGCGAGACACCAAATACTGGACTGACCCGGGGGTGCGAGACACCAAATACTGGACTGACCCGGGGGTGCGAGACACCAAATACTGGACTGACCCGGGGGTGCGAGACACCAAATACTGGACAGACCCGGGGGTGCGAGACCCCAAATACTGGACAGACCCGGGGGTGCGAGACCCCAAATACTGGACAGACCCGGGGGTGCGAGACACCAAATACTGGACAGACCCGGGGGTGCGAGACACCAAATACTGGACTGACCCGGGGGTGCGAGACCCCAAATACTGGACTGACCCGGGGGTGCGAGACACCAAATACTGGACAGACCCGGGTGTGCGAGACACCAAATACTGGACTGACCCGGGGGTGCGAGACACCAAATACTGGACTGACCCGGGGGTGCGAGACACCAAATACTGGACTGACCCGGGGGTGCGAGACCCCAAATACTTTACAGACCCGGGGGTGCGAGACCCCAAATACCGGACTGACCCGGGGGTGCGAGACCCCAAATACCGAACAGACCCGGGGGTGCGAGACCCCAAATACCGAACAGACCCGGGGGTGCGAGACCCCAAATACTGGACAGACCCAGGGGAGCGAGACCCCAAATACTGAACAGACCCAGGGGAGCGAGACCCCAAATACTGGACTGACTCGGAGGTGCGAGACCCCAAATACTGGACTGACCGGGGGGAACGAGACGCCAAATACTGGACTGACCCGGGGGTGCGAGACACCAAATACTGGACTGACTCGGAGGTGCGAGACCCCAAATACTGGACAGACCCGGAGGGAGCGAGACCACAAATACTGGACTGACCCGGGGGTGCGAGACCCCAAATACTGGACTGCCCCGGGGAAGGGGGGGGGGGGCGAGACCCTAAATACTGGACTGAGCCGGGGGAATCAGACGCCAAATACTGGACAGACCCGGGGAAGTGAGACCCCGTATAGTGGACTGATGGGGGAAGTGAGACCCCGTATAGTGGACTGATGGGGGGAGTGAGACCCCGTATAGTGGACTGATGGGGGAAGTGAGACCCTGTATAGTGGACTGATGGGGGAAGTGAGACCCCGTATAGTGGACTGATGGGGGAAGTGAGACCCTGTATAGTGGACTGATGGGGGAAGTGAGACCCTGTATAGTGGACTGATGGGGGAAGTGAGACCCCCGTATAGTGGACTGATGGGGGAGATGAGACCCCGTATAGTGGACTGATGGGGGAAGTGAGACCCCCGTATAGTGGACTGATGGGGGAAGTGAGACCCCGTATAGTGGACTGATGGGGGAAGTGAGACCCCGTATAGTGGACTGATGGGGGAGGTGAGACCCCGTTTAGTGGACTGATGGGGGAAGTGAGACCCCGTATAGTGGACTGATGGGGGAGGTGAGACCCCGTATAGTCGACTGATGGGGGAAGTGAGACCCCGTATAGTGGACTGATGGGGGAAGTGAGACCCCGTATAGTGGACTGATGGGGGAAGTGAGACCCCGTATAGTGGACTGATGAGGGGAGTGAGACCCCGTATAGTGGACTGATGGGGGAAGTGAGACCCCGTATAGTGGACTGATGGGGGAAGTGAGACCCCGTATAGTGGACTGATGAGGGGAGTGAGATCCCGTATAGTGGACTGATGGGGGAGGTGAGACCCCGTATAGTGGACTGATGGGGGAAGTGAGACCCCGTATAGTGGACTGATGGGGGAAGTGAGACCCCGTATAGTGGACTGATGGGGGAAGTGAGACCCCGTATAGTGGACTGATGGGGGAAGTGAGACCCCGTATAGTGGACTGATGAGGGGAGTGAGACCCCGTATAGTGGACTGATGGGGGAAGTGAGACCCCGTATAGTGGACTGATGGGGGAGGTGAGACCCTGTATAGTGGACTGATGAGGGGAGTGAGACCCCGTATAGTGGACTGATGAGGGGAGTGAGACCCCGTATAGTGGACTGATGGGGGAGGTGAGACCCTGTATAGTGGACTGATGGGGGAGGTGAGACCCTGTATAGTGGACTGATGGGGGAGGTGAGACCCCGTATAGTGGACTGATGGGGGAGGTGAGACCCTGTAAAGTGGACTGATGGGGGAAGTGAGACCCCGTATAGTGGACTGATGGGGAAGGTGAGACCCTGTATAGTGGACTGATGGGGGAGGTGAGACCCCGTATAGTGGACTGATGAGGGGAGTGAGACCCCGTATAGTGGACTGATGAGGGGAGTGAGACCCCGTATAGTGGACTGATGAGGGGAGTGAGACCCCATATAGTGGACTGATGGGGGAAGTGAGACCCCGTATAGTGGACTGATGGGGGAAGTGAGACCCCGTATAGTGGACTGATGAGGGGAGTGAGACCCCGTATAGTGGACTGATGGGGGAAGTGAGACCCCGTATAGTGGACTGATGGGGGAGGTGAGACCCTGTATAGTGGACTGATGAGGGGAGTGAGACCCCGTATAGTGGACTGATGGGGGAGGTGAGACCCCGTATAGTCGACTGATGGGGGAAGTGAGACCCCGTATAGTGGACTGATGGGGGAGGTGAGACCCTGTATAGTGGACTGATGAGGGGAGTGAGACCCCGTATAGTGGACTGATGGGGGAGGTGAGACCCTGTATAGTGGACTGATGGGGGAGGTGAGACCCGTATAGTGGACTGATGAGGGAAGTGAGACCCCGTATAGTGGACTGATGAGGGGAGTGAGACCCCGTATAGTGGACTGATGAGGGGAGTGAGACCCCGTATAGTGGACTGATGAGGGGAGTGAGACCCCGTATAGTGGACTGATGGGGGAGGTGAGACCCTGTATAGTGGACTGATGAGGGGAGTGAGACCCCGTATAGTGGACTGATGGGGGAAGTGAGACCCCGTATAGTGGACTGATGGGGGAGGTGAGACCCCGTATAGTGGACTGATGGGGGAGGTGAGACCCTGTATAGTGGACTGATGGGGGAGGTGAGACCCTGTATTGTGGACTGATGGGGGAAGTGAGACCCCGTATAGTGGACTGATGGGGGAAGTGAGACCCCGTATAGTGGACTGATGGGGGAGGTGAGACCCTCGTATAGTGGACTGATGGGGGAAGTGAGACCCCGTATAGTGGACTGATGAGGGGAGTGAGACCCCGTATAGTGGACTGATGAGGGAAGTGAGACCCCGTATAGTGGACTGATGGGGGAAGTGAGACCCCGTATAGTGGACTGATGGGGGAGGTGAGACCCCCGTATAGTGGACTGATGGGGGAAGTGAGACCCCGTATAGTGGACTGATGAGGGGAGTGAGACCCCGTATAGTGGACTGATGAGGGAAGTGAGACCCCGTATAGTGGACTGATGGGGGAAGTGAGACCCCGTATAGTGGACTGATGGGGGAAGTGAGACCCCGTATAGTGGACTGATGGGGGAAGTGAGACCCCGTATAGTGGACTGATGAGGGGAGTGAGACCCCGTATAGTGGACTGATGGGGGAAGTGAGACCCCGTATAGTGGACTGATGGGGGAAGTGAGACCCTCGTATAGTGGACTGATGGGGGAAGTGAGACCCCGTATAGTGGACTGATGGGGGGAGTGAGACCCCGTATAGTGGACTGATGGGGGAAGTGAGACCCCGTATAGTGGACTGATGAGGGGAGTGAGACCCCGTATAGTGGACTGATGGGGGAAGTGAGACCCCGTATAGTGGACTGATGGGGGAAGTGAGACCCCGTATAGTGGACTGATGAGGGGAGTGAGACCCCGTATACTGGACTGACTGGGGGAAGTGAGACCCCGTATAGTGGACTGATGGGGGGAGCGAGACCCCGTATAGTGGACTGATGGGGGAGGTGAGACCCCGTATAGTAGACAGGCATCCCCTCATCAACATTCTGTGGGGCAGATCTGAGTCTAATTTATCGGGATATTTGTATTTATCCTTAAAAGGGAAAATCCTGAAGATAAGAAATGTGGAATGTTCCGTCTCCTCGTCCTCCTCACGCCGCGTTACACTACTGTAGGTAAATACAATTGTTCTCATTCACTGACAGGAAGCAGAAGGATTGCATTACAAGTAAAGTCCATCAGAAACTTGTAGGCCGTCTGTAATGTGAACGGTCACCAAGAGTGACTGTCTCCTGAGAATGAGACTTTCAGACATAGTATCAACATCCCAAGAGACCACGAGACATCCCAACCCCGGGCCCCTGACCGCTCACAAGAATTCTACATGCAATATTGTACAGATGTAGATTGTACAGATGTGGAGATGTAGACCGTACAGATGTGGAGATGTGGATTGTACAGATGTGGAGATGTGGATTGTAAAGATGTGGAGATGTGGATTGTACAGATGTAGATTGTACAGATGTAGATTGTACAGATGTGGAGATGTAGATTGTACAGATGTGGAGATGTAGATTGTACAGATGTGGATTGTACAGATGTAGATTGTACAGATGTGGAGATGTAGATTGTACAGATGTGGAGATGTGGATTGTACAGATGTGGATTGTACAGATGTGGAGATGTAGATTGTACAGATGTGGAGATGTGCATTGTACAGATGTGGAGATGTGGATTGTACAGATGTGGATTGTACAGATGTAGATTGTACAGATGTGGAGATGTAGATTGTACAGATGTGGAGATGTAGATTGTACAGATGTGGAGATGTGAATTGTACAGATGTGGAGATGTGGATTGTACAGATGTGGATTGTACAGATGTGGAGATGTAGATTGTACAGATGTAGATTGTACAGATGTGGAGATGTGGATTGTACAGATGTGGAGATGTAGATTGTACAGATGTGGATTGTACAGATGTGGAGATGTAGATTGTACAGATGTGGATTGTACAGATGTGGAGATGTGGATTGTACAGATGTGGAGATGTGGATTGTACAGATGTGGAGATGTGGATTGTACAGATGTAGATTGTACAGATGTAGACTGTACAGATGTGGAGATGTAGATTGTACAGATGTGGAGATGTAGATTGTACAGATGTGGAGATGTAGATTGTACAGATGTGGAGATGTAGATTGGCGTGACATTTCAGCAGATTCAGTCATTACACTATAGTACTGTAAAATTGATGGACGCCTGACCCTCCCCAGTCTATACAGTTCTGACCCGGGTAACGCGCCTCCCCGGCAGGGGTATGGTGGGGCTCCGACCCCTGCAGCAGGGGGCAGCTATTACAGACCAGAGGCATTATAAGGGTATGTACTCACGAATCCCCCTCCATGTGCACAGCCTCTCCTCCCGCTCCTCACAATGTCCTCAGCAGTTTCCTCTGATCTGTGGGCTTCCTCTGGATGCCCCTCGCAGGGTGAGAGACCGGGGATTCTGAGTCACTGCTCCCCCCCTCCCTGCTGAATCACATCTTTATAGTATAATCGTCCTCTTCAAAAGAAGTGCGAGGATCAGCAGAGGAACTGCCTCCAGTGAGACCGCCGGGACGGTGACCCCCCAAAGAGACTACCCCCAGAAATGAGGAGGGTCAGCTAACATATATTACTGTACATAGGAGCAGTATTATAGTAGTTATATTCTTGTACATAGGAGCAGTATTATAGTAGTTATATTCTTGTATATAGGAGGCAGTATTATAGTAGTTATATTCTTGTACATAGGAGCAGTATTATAGTAGTTATATTATTGTACATAGGAGCAGTATTATAGTTGTTATATTCTTGTACATAGGAGCAGTATTATAGTAGTTATATTCTTGTACATAGGAGCAGTATTATAGTAGTTATATTCTTGTACATAGGAGCAGTATTATAGTAGTTATATTCTTGTACATAGGAGGCAGTATTATAGTAGTTATATTCTTGTACATAGGAGGCAGTATTATAGTAGTTATATTCTTGTACATAGGAGGCAGTATTATAGTAGTTATATTCTTGTACATAGGAGCAGTATTATAGTAGTTATATTCCTGTACATAGGAGCAGTATTATAGTAGTTATATTCCTGTACATAGGAGCAGTATTATAGTAGTTATATTCCTGTACATAGGAGCAGTATTATAGCAGTTATATTCTTGTACATAGGAGCAGTATTATAGTAGTTATATTCTTGTACATAGGAGGCAGTATTATAGTAGTTATATTCTTGTACATAGGAGGCAGTATTATAGTAGTTATATTCTTGTACATAGGAGGCAGTATTATAGTAGTTATATTCTTGTACATAGGAGGCAGTATTACAGTACTTATATTCTTGTACATAGGAGCAGTATTATAGTAGTTATATTCTTGTACATAGGAGGCAGTATTATAGTAGTTATATTCCTGTACATAGGAGCAGTATTATAGTAGTTATATTCTTGTACATAGGAGGCAGTATTATAGTAGTTATATTCTTGTACATAGGAGGCAGTATTATAGTAGTTATATTCTTGTACATAGGAGCAGTATTATAGTAGTTATATACCTGTACATAGGAGGCAGTATTATAGTAGTTATATTCTTGTACATAGGAGCAGTATTATAGTAGTTATATTCTTGTACATAGGAGCAGTATTATAGTAGTTATATTCTTGTACATAGGAGCAGTATTATAGTAGTTATATTCTTGTACATAGGAGCTGTATTATAGTAGTTATATTCTTGTACATAGGAGCAGTATTATAGTAGTTATATTCTTGTACATAGGAGCAGTATTATAGTAGTTATATTCTTGTACATAGGAGGCAGTATTACAGTAGTTATATTCTTGTACATAGGAGCAGTATTATAGTAGTTATATTCTTGTACATAGGAGGCAGTATTATAGTAGTTATATTCTTGTACATAGGAACAGTATTATAGCAGTTATATTCTTGTACATAGGAGCAGTATTATAGTAGTTCTATTCTTGTACATAAGAGCAGTATTATAGTAGTTATATTCTTGTACATAGGAGCAGTATTATAGTAGTTATATTCTTGTACATAGGAGCAGTATTATAGTAGTTATATTCTTGTACATAGGAGCAGTATTATAGTAGTTATATTCTTGTACATAGGAGCAGTATT
This sequence comes from Bufo bufo, assembly GCF_905171765.1. Lineage (NCBI taxonomy): Eukaryota > Metazoa > Chordata > Amphibia > Anura > Bufonidae > Bufo > Bufo bufo. The sequence continues at coordinate 563,044,652 of NC_053393.1, forward strand.
ATAGTAGTTATATTCCTGTACATAGGAGGCAGTATTATAGTAGTTATATTCCTGTACATAGGAGGCAGTATTATAGTAGTTATATTGTTGTACATAGGAGCAGTATTATAGTAGTTATATTCTTGTACATAGGAGCAGTATTATAGTAATTATATTCTTGTACATAGGAGCAGTATTATAGTAATTATATTCTTGTACATAGGAGGCAGTATTATAGTAGTTATATTCTTGTACATAGGAGGCAGTATTATAGTAGGTATATTCTTGTACATAGGAGCAGTATTATAGTAGTTATATTCTTGTACATAGGAGCAGTATTATAGTAGTTATATTCTTGTACATAGGAGGCAGTATTATAGTAGTTATATTCTTGTACATAGGAGCAGTATTATAGTAGTTATATTCTTGCACATAGGAGCAGTATTATAGTAGTTATATTCTTGTACATAGGAGCAGTATTATAGCAGTTATATTCTTGTACATAGGAGCAGTATTATAGTAGTTATATTCTTGTACATAGGAGCAGTATTATAGTAGTTATATTCTTGTACATAGGAGCAGTATTATAGTAGTTATATTCTTGTACATAGGAGGCAGTATTATAGTAGTTATATTCTTGTACATAGGAGCAGTATTATAGTAATTATATTCTTGTACATAGGAGGCAGTATTATAGTAGTTATATTCTTGTACATAGGAGGCAGTATTATAGTAGGTATATTCTTGTACATAGGAGCAGTATTATAGTAGTTATATTCTTGTACATAGGAGCAGTATTATAGTAGTTATATTCTTGTACATAGGAGGCAGTATTATAGTAGTTATATTCTTGTACATAGGAGCAGTATTATAGTAGTTATATTCTTGCACATAGGAGCAGTATTATAGTAGTTATATTCTTGTACATAGGAGCAGTATTATAGTAGTTATATTCTTGTACATAGGAGCAGTATTATAGTAGTTATATTCTTGTACATAGGAGGCAGTATTATAGTAGTTATATTCTTGTACATAGGAGCAGTATTATAGTAGTTATATTCTTGTACATAGGAGGCAGTATTATAGTAGTTATATTCTTGTACATAGGAGCAGTATTATAATAGTTATATTCTTGTACATAGGAGCAGTATTATAGTAGTTATATTCTTGTACATAGGAGGCAGTATTATAGTAGTTATATTCTTGTACATAGGAGCAGTATTATAGTAGTTATATTCTTGTACATAGGAGGCAGTATTATAGTAGTTATATTCTTGTACATAGGAGCAGTATTATAGTAGTTATATTCTTGTACATAGGAGGCAGTATTATAGTAGTTATATTCTTGTACATAGGAGCAGTATTATAGTAGTTATATTCTTGTACATAGGAGCAGTATTATAGTAGTTATATTCTTGTACATAGGAGCAGTATTATAGTAGTTATATTCTTGTACATAAGAGCAGTATTATAGTAGTTATATTCTTGTACATAGGAGCAGTATTATAGTAGTTATATTCTTGTACATAGGAGGCAGTATTATAGTAGTTATATTCCTGTACATAGGAGCAGTATTATAGTAGTTATATTCTTGCACATAGGAGCAGTATTATAGTAGTTATATTCTTGTACATAGGAGCAGTATTATAGTAGTTATATTCTTGTACATAGGAGGCAGTATTATAGTAGTTATATTCTTGTACATAGGAGGCAGTATTATAGTAGTTATATTCTTGTACATAGGAGCAGTATTATAGTAGTTATATTCTTGTACATAGGAGGCAGTATTATAGTAGTTATATTCTTGTACATAGGAGCAGTATTATAGTAGTTATATTCTTGTACATAGGAGCAGTATTATAGTAGTTATATTCTTGTACATAGGAGCAGTATTATAGTAGTTATATTCTTGTACATAGGAGCAGTATTATAGTAGTTATATTCTTGTACATAGGAGGCAGTATTATAGTAGTTATATTCTTGTACATAGGAGCAGTATTATAGTAGTTATATTCTTGTACATAGGAGGCAGTATTATAGTAGTTATATTCTTGTACATAGGAGCAGTATTATAGTAGTTATATTGTTGTTCCTGGAACATCTCTAAGTAGCAGATCAAGGCTGCAGATTCATGTAGAAGTCTTTTCCATACCAGGGAGGATTGAGCAATTATTAGATCTAGTGACTGGAGGACAATCTAGAACATGTCACCTCAAGTCCATCATTGCCATCTCCTTATGGTCGCAAACTAAACCACCGGACGTTTCTCTTTGAAGAGAACATGGAGATTTCCCAAACTGAGCTCAGCTGGGATTTGCCTGTTGGAGCACATCTGCTGGGGGTTACTGTTGTAGCAGGCGATGGTCACCTCCAGTCCATAAGAACTGTCATCAGTAATATGGGTCCTTCATACCTGTGACATTACCGGAGCCGTTTCGTTTAATGTAATCACTTTACAAACCTGACACATATTCCTGCCTCCATTGTGTGCAGGCCCGTGACTCTGGAGAAGGAGCTGCCTGGCCTCCAGCTATAATGTCCAGGTCTGTTACATTCACACTTCCCTTCACTGTGCAGGCGGACAGATGCCACGGCTCCAGAAGTAAAGTATAGCGGGTGGCCACAGAAAGGATAAGATCTGGAAGGGCAGGACATTCGGGGGATTGACAGAAATCATGGAGCGGGATGTCTGTGGTTCTTCAGTACTTGGCCTCTTATTCTTGCTGACATTGACCTAATCAGCAATAGTGGAAGCAGAAAAGAAGTGGAGGCCAGGCGCGGGTCGTACGACCTCTACCACAGCGCAGCTACAACCCGCCTAACCCCAAGCCCACCTTCAATATAAATGTATATATTGTGTATCAGCATTATGTAGACAACGCATGGCAATGTTATTACATTACTGTACGTATGGAGCAGTCGGCGGCATGCTGCCCCTATCTTGGCACTGTATGGCGGTACGTTTTCTGGGCACTGTATGGTGGTACGTTATCTGAGCACTGCATGGTGGTACGTTATCTGAGCACTGTATGGTGGTACGTTATCTGAGCACTGCATGGTGGTACGTTATCTGGGCACTGTATGGTGGTACGTTATCTGAGCACTGCATGGTGGTACGTTATCTGGGCACTGTATGGTGGTACGTTATCTGAGCACTGTATGGTGGTACGTTATCTGAGCACTGTATGGCGGTACGTTATCTGAGCTCTGTATGGTGGTACGTTATCTGAGCACTGTATGGCGGTACGTTATCTGAGCACTGTATGGCGGTACGTTATCTGAGCACTGTATGGTGGTACGTTATCTGAGCACTGTATGGTAATACGTTATCTGAGCACTGTATGGCGGTACGTTATCTGAGCACTGTATGGTAATACGTTATCTGAGCACTGTATGGTAATACGTTATCTGAGCACTGCATGGTGGTACGTTATCTGGGCACTGTATGGTGGTACGTTATCTGAGCACTGTATGGTGGTACGTTATCTGAGCACTGTATGGTGGTACGTTATCTGAGCACTGTATGGTGGTACGTTATCTGAGCACTGTATGGTGGTACGTTATCTGGGCACTGTATGGTGGTACGTTATCTGAGCACTGTATGGTGGTACGTTATCTGGGCACTGTATGGTGGTACGTTATCTGAGCACTGTATGGTGGTACGTTATCTGAGCACTGTATGGTGGTACGTTATCTGAGCAATGTATGGTGGTACGTTATCTGGGCACTGTATGGTGGTACGTTATCTGGGCACTGTATGGTGGTACGTTATCTGAGCACTGTATGGCGGTACGTTATCTGAGCACTGTATGGTGGTACGTTATCTGAGCAATGTATGGTGGTACGTTATCTGAGCACTGTATGGTAATACGTTATCTGAGCACTGTATGGCGGTACGTTATCTGAGCACTGTATGGTAATACGTTATCTGAGCACTGTATGGTAATACGTTATCTGAGCACTGCATGGTGGTACGTTATCTGGGCACTGTATGGTGGTACGTTATCTGAGCACTGTATGGTGGTACGTTATCTGAGCACTGTATGGTGGTACGTTATCTGAGCACTGTATGGTGGTACGTTATCTGAGCACTGTATGGTGGTACGTTATCTGGGCACTGTATGGTGGTACGTTATCTGAGCACTGTATGGTGGTACGTTATCTGGGCACTGTATGGTGGTACGTTATCTGAGCACTGTATGGTGGTACGTTATCTGAGCACTGTATGGTGGTACGTTATCTGAGCAATGTATGGTGGTACGTTATCTGGGCACTGTATGGTGGTACGTTATCTGGGCACTGTATGGTGGTACGTTATCTGAGCACTGTATGGCGGTACGTTATCTGAGCACTGTATGGTGGTACGTTATCTGAGCAATGTATGGTGGTACGTTATCTGAGCAATGTATGGTGGTACGTTATCTGGGCACTGTATGGTAATACGTTATCTGAGCACTGTATGGTGGTACGTTATCTGGGCACTGTATGGTGGTACGTTATCTGAGCACTGTATGGTGGTACATTATCTGAGCACTGTATGGTGGTACGTTATCTGAGCACTGTATGGTGGTACGTTATCTGAGCACTGTATGGTGGTACGTTATCTGGGCACTGTATGGTGGTACGTTATCTGGGCACTGTATGGTGGTACGTTATCTGAGCACTGTATGGCGGTACGTTATCTGAGCACTGTATGGTGGTACGTTATCTGAGCAATGTATGGTGGTACGTTATCTGAGCAATGTATGGTGGTACGTTATCTGGGCACTGTATGGTGGTACGTTATCTGGGCACTGTATGGTAATACGTTATCTGAGCACTGTATGGTGGTACATTATCTGAGCACTGTATGCTGGTACGTTATCTGAGCAATGTATGGTGGTACGTTATCTGAGCAATGTATGCTGGTACGTTATCTGGGCACTGTATGGTAATACGTTATCTGAGCACTGTATGGTGGTACCTTATCTGAGCACTGTATGGTGGTACGTTATCTGAGCACTGTATGGTGGTACCTTATCTGAGCACTGTATGGTGGTATTAGTTAAGTGTAGAATACCTCTTTGTGGCATTTTCTGACCACTGTTTGGCAGTATTATTGGAGAACAGTATAATGGTACAATGTGAGCACTTTATGGCAGTATTATTGGAGGACAGTATAATGGTATGATCTGAGCACTGTATGGCAGTATTATTGGAGGACAGTATAATGGTATGATCTGAGCACTTTATGGCGGTATTATTGGAGGACAGTATAATGGTATGATCTGAGCATTGTATGGCGGTATTATTGGAGGACAGTATAATGGAGCGCTCTGAGCACTGTATGGCAGTATTATTGGAGGACAGTATAATGGTATGATCTGAGCACTGTATGGCAGTATTATTGGAGGACAGCATAATGGTATGATCTAAGCACTGTATGGCAGTATTATTGGAGGACAGTATAATGGTGTGATCTGAGCACTGTATGGCAGTATTATTGGAGGACAGCATAATGGTATGATCTAAGCACTGTATGGCAGTATTATTGGAGGACAGTATAATGGTATGATCTGAGCACTGTATAGCGGTATTATTGGAGGACAGTAAAATGGTATGATCTGAGCACTGTATGGCGGTATTACTGGAGGACAGTATAATAGAGCGCTCTGAGCACTTTATGGCGGTATTATTGGAGGACAGTATAATGGTATGATCTGAGCACTGTATGGCGGTATCATTGGAGGACAGTATAATGGTACAATGTGAGCACTGTATGGCGGTAATATTGGAGGACAGTATAATGGTATGATCTGAGCTCTGTATGGCAGTATTATTGGAGTACAGTATAATGGTATGATCTGAGCACTGTATGGCAGTAATATTGGAGGACAGTATAATGGTATGATCTAAGCACTGAATGGCGGTATTACTGGAGGACAGTATAATAGGGCGCTCTGAGCACTTTAAGGCGGTATTATTGGAGGACAGTATAATGGTATGATGTGAGCACTGTATGGCGGTATTATTAGAGGACAGTATAATGGAGCGCTCTGAGCACTGTATGGCGGTAATATTGGAGGACAGTATAATGGTATGATCTGAGCTCTGTATGGCAGTATTATTGGAGGACAGTATAATGGTATGATCTGAGCACTGTATAGCGGTATTATTGGAGGACAGTATAATGGTATGATCTGAGCTCTGTATGGCGGTATTACTGGAGGACAGTATAATAGAGCGCTCTGAGCACTTTATCGCGGTATTATTGGAGGAAAGTATAATGGTATGATCTGAGCACTGTATGGCGGTATTATTGGAGGACCGTATAATGGTATGATCTGAGCACTGTAAGGCAGTATTATTGGAGGACAGTATAATGGTATGATCTGAGCACTGTATGGCGGTATTATTGGAGGACCGTATAATGGTATGATCTGAGCACTGTAAGGCAGTATTATTGGAGGACAGTATAATGGTATGATCTGAGCACTGTATGGCAGTATTATTGGAGGACAGTATAATGGTATGATCTGAGCACTGTATAGCGGTATTATTGGAGGACAGTATAATGGTATGATCTGAGCACTGTATGGCGGTATTACTGGAGGACAGTATAATAGAGCGCTCTGAGCACTTTATCACGGTATTATTGGAGGACAGTATTATGGTATGATCTGAGCACTGTATGGCGGTATTATTGGAGGACAGTATAATGGAGCGCTCTGAGCACTGTATGGCAGTATTATTGGAGGACAGTATAATGGTATGATCTGAGCACTGTATAGCGGTATTATTGGAGGACAGTATAATGGTATGATCTGAGCACTGTATAGCGGTATTATTGGAGGACAGTATATTGGTACGATCTGAGCACTGTATGGCGGTATTATTGGAGGACAGTATAATGGTATGATCTGAGCACTGTATAGCGGTATTATTGGAGGACAGTATAATGGTATGATCTGAGCACTGTATAGCGGTATTATTGGAGGACAGTATAATGGTATGATCTGAGCACTGTATGGCAGTATTATTGGAGGACAGTATAATGGTATGATATGAGCACTGTATAGCGGTATTATTGGAGGACAGTATAATGGTACGATCTGAGCACTGTATGGCGGTATTATTGGAGAACAGTATAATGGTACGATCTGAGCACTGTATAGCGGTATTATTGGAGGACAGTATAATGGTATGATCTGAGCACTGAATAGCGGTATTATTGGAGGACAGTATAATGGTATGATCTGAGCACTGTATGGCGGTATCATTGGAGGACAGTATAATGGTATGATCTGAGCACTGTAAGGCAGTATTATTGGAGGACAGTATAATGGTATGATCTGAGCACTGTATGGCAGTATTATTGGAGGACAGTATAATGGTATGATCTGAGCACTGTATAGCGGTATTATTGGAGGACAGTATAATGGTACGATCTGAGCACTGTATGGCAGTATTATTGGAGGACAGTAAAATGGTATGATCTGAGCACTGTATGGCGGTATTACTGGAGGACAGTATAATAGAGCGCTCTGAGCACTTTATCGCGGTATTATTGGAGGACAGTATAATGGTATGATCTGAGCACTGTATGGCGGTATTATTGGAGGACAGTATAATGGAGCGCTCTGAGCACTGTATGGCGGTAATATTGGAGGACAGTATAATGGTATGATCTGAGCTCTGTATGGCAGTATTATTGGAGGACAGTATAATGGTATGATCTGAGCACAGTATAGCGGTATTATTGGAGGACAGTATAATGGTATGATCTAAACACTGTATGGCAGTATTATTGGAGGACAGTATAATGGTATGATCTGAGCACTGTATGGCGGTATTATTGGAGGACCGTATAATGGTATGATCTGAGCACTGTATAGCGGTATTATTGGAGGACAGTATAATGGTACGATCTGAGCACTGTATGGCGGTATTATTGGAGGACAGTATAATGGTACGATCTGAGCACTGTATAGCGGTATTATTGGAGGACAGTATAATGGTATGATCTGAGCACTGTATGGCAGTATTATTGGAGGACAGTATAATGGTATGATCTGAGCACTGTATAGCGGTATTATTGGAGGACAGTATATTGGTACGATCTGAGCACTGTATGGCGGTATTATTGGAGGACAGTATAATGGTACGATCTGAGCACTGTATAGTGGTATTATTGGAGGACAGTATAATGGTATGATCTGAGCACTGTATAGCGTTATTATTGGAGGACAGTATAATGGTATGATCTGAGCACTGTATGGCAGTATTATTGGAGGACAGTATAATGGTATGATCTGAGCACTGTATAGCGGTATTATTGGAGGACAGTATAATGGTACGATCTGAGCACTGTATGGCAGTATTATTGGAGGACAGTATAATGGTACGATCTGAGCACTGTATAGCGGTATTATTGGAGGACAGTATAATGGTACGATCTGAGCACTGTATAGCGGTATTATTGGAGGACAGTATAATGGTACGATCTGAGCACTGTATGGCAGTATTATTGGAGGACAGTATAATGGTATGATCTGAGCACTGTATAGCGGTATTATTGGAGGACAGTATAATGGTACGATCTGAGCACTGTATGGCAGTATTATTGGAGGACAGTATAATGGTATGATCTGAGCACTGTATAGCGGTATTATTGGAGGACAGTATAATGGTACGATCTGAGCACTGTATGGCAGTATTATTGGAGGACAGTATAATGGTATGATCTGAGCACTGTATGGCAGTATTATTGGAGGACAGTATAATGGTATGATCTGAGCACTGTATAGCGGTATTATTGGAGGACAGTATAATGGTATGATCTGAGCACTGTATGGCAGTATTATTGGAGGACAGTATAATGGTATGATCTGAGCACTGTATAGCGTTATTATTGGAGGACAGTATAATGGTATGATCTGAGCACTGTATGGCAGTATTATTGGAGGACAGTATAATGGTATGATCTGAGCACTGTATAGCGGTATTATTGGAGGACAGTATAATGGTACGATCTGAGCACTGTATGGCAGTATTATTGGAGGACAGTATAATGGTATGATCTGAGCACTGTATAGCGGTATTATTGGAGGACAGTATAATGGTACGATCTGAGCACTGTATAGCGGTATTATTGGAGGACAGTATAATGGTACGATCTGAGCACTGTATGGCAGTATTATTGGAGGACAGTATAATGGTATGATCTGAGCACTGTATAGCGGTATTATTGGAGGACAGTATAATGGTACGATCTGAGCACTGTATGGCAGTATTATTGGAGGACAGTATAATGGTATGATCTGAGCACTGTATAGCGGTATTATTGGAGGACAGTATAATGGTACGATCTGAGCACTGTATGGCAGTATTATTGGAGGACAGTATAATGGTATGATCTGAGCACTGTATGGCAGTATTATTGGAGGACAGTATAATGGTACGATCTGAGCACTGTATGGCGGTATTATTGGAGGACAATATAATGGAGCGCTCTGAGCACTGTATAGCGGTATTATTGGAGGACATTATAATGGTATGATCTGAGCACTATATAGCGGTATTATTGGAGGACAGTATAATGGTACGATCTGAGCACTGTATGGCGGTATTATTGGAAAACAATATATTGGAGCGCTCTGAGCACTGTGTGGCTCCGCTACTTGGGACCTCCCCAGAACACATCGCACACTGACTGCAGCGTCTGGAACATTCCTGTCACACGGTTTGTGCCCCTGCAGAGTATGAGGGTGCACCTCACTGTATGCGGCCCCCAGGACCCCGCTGGTTGCTATAGACAGAGGAAGTTATTGTCCTGGATTACAGGGTCTGGCTCTGGCCCCCCGGGGAGGTCTGTATAAGCTAAAGATAGGCCGAGCCTCTAAATATAGCGGAGGATAGGAGGAACCAGGAATAAGATTCACCGCCATCCGGGATACAGCCTGGAGGTGACCTCATATCACCATGACACCAAGGAAAGCAGAGACGTGTGAGCGGCAGAGACAGCAGAGAGAAGTGTGAGAGGAGCAGAGAGAGCAGAGAGAAGTGTGAGAGGAGCAGAGACGTGTGAGCAGCAGAGACAGCAGAGAGAAGTGTGAGAGGAGCAGAGACAGCAGAGAGAAGTGTGAGAGGAGCAGAGACAGCAGAGAGAAGTGTGAGAGGAGCAGAGAGAGCAGAGAGAAGTATGAGAGGAGCAGAGAAAGCAGAGAGAAGTGTGAGAGGAGCAGAGACAGCAGAGAGAAGTGTGAGAGGAGCAGAGAGAGCAGAGAGAAGTGTGAGAGGAGCAGAGAGAGCAGAGAGAAGTGTGAGAGGAGCAGAGACAGCAGAGAGAAGTGTGAGAGGAGCAGAGAGAAGTGTGAGAGGAGCAGAGAGAAGTGTGAGAAGAGCAGAGAGAAGTGTGAGAGGAGCAGAGACAGCAGAGAGAAGTGTGAGAGGAGCAGAGAGAAGTGTGAGAGGAGCAGAGACAGCAGAGAGAAGTGTGAGAGGAGCAGAGACAGCAGAGAGAAGTGTGAGAGGAGCAGAGAGAAGTGTGAGAGGAGCAGAGACAACAGAGAGAAGTGTGAGAAGAGCAGAGAGAGCAGAGAGAAGTGTGAGAGGAGCAGAGACAGGAGAGAGAAGTGTGAGAGGAGCAGAGACAGCAGAGAGAAGTGTGAGAGGAGCAGAGAGAAGTGTGAGAGGAGCAGAGACAACAGAGAGAAGTGTGAGAAGAGCAGAGAGAGCAGAGAGAAGTGTGAGAGGAGCAGAGACAGGAGAGAGAAGTGTGAGAGGAGCAGAGAGAAGTGTGAGAGGAGCAGAGACAACAGAGAGAAGTGTGAGAAGAGCAGAGAGAGCAGAGAGAAGTGTGAGAGGAGCAGAGAGAAGTGTGAGAGGAGAGGAGACAGCAGAGAGAAGTGTGAGAGGAGAAAAGAGAGCTGAGAGAAGTTTGAGAGCAGCAGAGACAGCGGAGAGAAGTGTGAGGAGCAGAGAGAAGTTTGAGAGCAGCAGAGAGAAGTGTGAGGAGCAGAGAGAGCAGAGAGAAGTGTGAGAGGAGCAGAGACAGCAGAGAGAAATGTGAGGAGCAGCAGAGACAGCAGAGAGAAGTGTTAGAGGCGCAGAAAGAGCAGAGAGAAGTTTGAGAGCAGCAGAGAGAAGTGTGAGGAACAGAGAGAAGTGTGAGAGGAGCAGAGAGAGCAGAGAGAAGTGTGAGGAGCAGAGACAGCAGAGAGAAGTGTGAGAGGAGCAGAGAGAAGTGTGAGAGGAGCAGAGACAGCAGAGAGAAGTGTGAGAGGAGCAGAGACAGCAGAGAGGAGTGTCAGAGGAGCAGAGAGAAGTGTGAGAGGAGAAGAGAGGGGTGTGAGAGGAGCAAAGACAGCAGAGACGTGTGAGTGGCAGAGAGAGCAGAGAGAAGTTTGAGAGCAGCAGAGACAACAGAGAGAAGTGTGAGAGGAGCAGAGACAGCAGAGAGAAGTGTGAGGAGCAGAGAGAAGTGTGAGAGGAGCAGAGAGAAGTGTGAGAGGAGCAGAGACAGCAGAGAGAAGTGTTAGGAGCAGAGACAGCAGAGAGAAGTGTGAGAGGAGCAGAGAGAAGTGTGAAAGGAGCAGAGACAGCAGAGAGAAGTGTGAGAGGAGCAGATAGAGCGTGAGAGGAGCAGAGACAGCAGAGAGAAGTGTGAGAGGAGCCGAGAGAAGTGTGAGGAGCAGAGACAGCAGAGAGAAGTGTGAGAGGAGCAGAGAGAAGTGTGAGAGGAGCAGAGAGAAATGTGAGAGGAGCAGAGAGAAATGTGAGAGGAGCAGAGACACCAGAGAGAAGTGTGAGAGGAGCAGAGAGAAGTGTGAGAGGAGCAGAGGCAGCAGAGAGAAGTGTGAGAGGAGCAGAGAGAGCTGAGAGAAGTGTGAGAGGAGCAGAGAGAATTGTAAGAGGAGCAGAGACAGCTCCTCTCCTCTCGCAGAAGTGTGAGAGGAGCAGAGACAGCAGAGAGAAGTGTTAGAGGAGCAGAGACAGCAGAGAGAAGTGTGAGAGGAGCAGAGAGAAATGTGAGAGGAGCAGAGACAGCAGAGAGAAGTGTTAGAGGAGCAGAGACAGCAGAGAGAAGTGTGAGAGGAGCAGAGAGAAATGTCAGAGGAGCAGAGACAGCAGAGAGAAGAGTGAGAGGAGCAGAGAGAGCAGAGAGAAGTGTGAGAGGAGCAGAGAGAGCAGAGAGAAGTGTGAGAGGAGCAGAGACAGCAGAGAGAAGTGTTAGAGGAGCAGAGACAGCAGAGAGAAGTGTGAGAGGAGCAGAGAGAAATGTGAGAGGAGCAGAGAGAAGTGTGAGAGGAGCAGAGAGAAGTGTGAGAGGAGCAGAGACAGCAGAGAGAAGTGTGAGAGGAGCAGAGAGAGCTGAGAGAAGTTTGAGAGCAGCAGAGACAGCGGAGAGAAGTGTGAGGAGCAGAGAGAAGTTTTAGAGCAGCAGAGAGAGCAGAGAGTAGTGTGAGGAGCAGCAGAGACAGCAGAGAGAAGTGTGAGAGGCGCAGAAAGAGCAGAGAGAAGTTTGAGAGCAGCAGAGAGAGCAGAGAGAAGTGTGAGGAACAGAGAGAAGTGTGAGAGGAGAAGAGAGAGCAGAGAGAAGTGTGAGGAGCAGAGACAGCAGAGAGAAGTGTGAGGAGCAGAGACAGCAGAGAGAAGTGTGAGGAGCAGAGACAGCAGAGAGAAGTGTTAGAGGAGCAGAGACAGCAGAGAGAAGTGTGAGAGGAGCAGAGAGAAGTGTGAGAGGAGCAGAGACAGCAGAGAGAAGTGTGAGAGGAGCAGAGAGAGCAGAGAGAAGTGTGAGAGGAGCAGAGAGAGCAGAGAGAAGTGTGAGAGGAGCAGAGACAGCAGAGAGAAGTGTGAGAGGAGCAGAGAGAAGTGTGAGAGGAGCAGAGAGGTGTGAGAGGAGCAGAGACAGCAGAGAGAAGCGTGAGAGGAGCAGATACAGCAGAGAGAAGTGTGAGAGGAGCAGAGAGAGCAGAGAGAAGTGTGAGAGGAGCAGAGAGAAGTTTGAGAGGAGCAGAGACAACAGAGAGAAGTGTGAGAGGAGCAGAGAGAAGTGTGAGAGGAGCAGAGACAGGAGAGAGAAGTGTGAGTGGAGCAGAGAGAAGAGTGAGAGGAGCAGAGAGAGCTGAGAGAAGTTTGAGAGCAGCAGAGACAGCGGAGAGAAGTGTGAGGAGCAGAGAGAAGTTTGAGAGCAGCAGAGAGAAGTGTGAGGAGCAGAGAGAGCAGAGAGAAGTGTGAGAGGAGCAGAGACAGCAGAGAGAATTGTGAGGAGCAGCAGAGACAGCAGAGAGAAGTGTTAGAGGCGCAGAAAGAGCAGAGAGAAGTTTGAGAGCAGCAGAGAGAAGTGTGAGGAACAGAGAGAAGTGTGAGAGGAGCAGAGAGAGCAGAGAGAAGTGTGAGGAGCAGAGACAGCAGAGAAGTGTGAGGAGCAGAGACAGCAGAGAGAAGTGTGAGGAGCAGAGACAGCAGAGAGAAGTGTGAGAGGAGCAGATACAGCAGAGAGAAGTGTGAGAGAAGCAGAGAGAATTGTGAGAGGAGCAGAGAGAAGTGTGAGAGGAGCAGAGACAGCAGAGAGAAGTGTGAGGAGCAGAGACAGCAGAGAGAAGTGTGAGAGGAGCAGAGACAGCAGAGAGAAGTGTGAGAGGAGCAGAGACAGCAGAGAGAAGTGTGAGAGGAGCAGAGAGAAGTGTGAGAGGAGCAGAGAGAAGTGTGAGAGGAGCAGAGACAGTAGAGAGAAGTGTGAGAGGAGCAGAGAGAGCTGAGAGAAGTTTGAGAGCAGCAGAGACAGCGGAGAGAAGTGTGAGAGGAGCAGAGAGAAGTGTGAGAGGAGCAGAGAGAGCAGAGAGAAGTGTGAGAGGAGCAGAGACAGCAGAGAGAAGTGTGAGAGGAGCAGAGAGAAGTGTGAGAGGAGCAGATACAGCAGAGAGAAGTGTGAGAGGAGCAGAGACAACAGAGAGAAGTGTGAGAGGAGCAGAGAGAAGTGTGAGAAGAGCAGAGAGAAGTGTGAGAGGAGCAGAGAGAAGTGTGAGAGGAGAAGAGACAGCAGAGAGAAGAGTGAGAGGAGCAGAGAGAGCTGAGAGAAGTTTGAGAGCAGCAGAGAGAGCAGAGAGAAGTATGAGAGGAGCAGAGAAAGCGGAGAGAAGTGTGAGGAGCAGAGAGAAGTTTGAGAGCAGCAGAGAGAAGTGTGAGGAGCAGAGAGAGCAGAGAGAAGTGTGAGAGGAGCAGAGACAGCAGAGAGAATTGTGAGGAGCAGCAGAGACAGCAGAGAGAAGTGTTAGAGGCGCAGAAAGAGCAGAGAGAAGTTTGAGAGCAGCAGAGAGAGCAGAGAGAAGTGTGAGGAACAGAGAGAAGTGTGAGAGGAGCAGAGAGAGCAGAGAGAAGTGTGAGGAGCAGAGACAGCAGAGAGAAGTGTGAGGAGCAGAGACAGCAGAGAGAAGTGTGAGAGGAGCAGAGACAGCAGAGAGAAGTGTGAGAGGAGCAGAGAGACGTGTGAGAGGAGCAGAGACAGCAGAGAGAAGTGTGAGAGAAGCAGAGAGAAGTGTGAGAGGAGCAGAGAGAAGTGTGAGAGGAGCAGAGACAGCAGAGAGAAGTGTTAGAGGAGCAGAGACAGCAGAGAGAAGTGTGAGAGGAGCAGAGAGAAGTGTGAGAGGAGCAGAGACAGCAGAGAGAAGTGTGAGAGGAGCAGAGAGAGCAGAGAGAAGTGTGAGAGGAGCAGAGACAGCAGAGAGAAGTGTGAGAGGAGCAGAGAGAAGTGTGAGAGGAGCAGAGACAGCAGAGAGAAGTGTGAGAGGAGCAGAGAGAGCTGAGAGAAGTTTGAGAGCAGCAGAGACAGCGGAGAGAAGTGTGAGGAGCAGAGAGAAGTTTGAGAGCAGCAGAGAGAGCAGAGAGAAGTGTGAGAGGAGCAGAGACAGCAGAGAGAATTGTGAGGAGCAGCAGAGACAAGTGTCAGAGGCGCAGAAAGAGCAGAGAGAAGTTTGAGAGCAGCAGAGAGAAGTGTGAGGAACAGAGAGAAGTGTGAGAGGAGCAGAGAGAGCAAAGAGAAGTGTTAGAGCAGCAGAGAGAAGTGTGATAGGAACAGAGAGAAGTGTGAGAGGAGCAGAGACAGCAGAGAGAAGTGTGAGGAGCAGAGACAGCAGAGAGAAGTGTTAGAGGAGCAGAGAGAAGTGTGATAGGAACAGAGAGAAGTGTGAGAGGAGCAGAGACAGCAGAGAGAAGTGTGAGGAGCAGAGACAGCAGAGAGAAGTGTGAGGAGCAGAGACAGCAGAGAGAAGTGTTAGAGGGGATTGGTCACACCAGATTTTATTTAAGGAAATCAGAGTACAGGAGGCTGAATACTTATGCCCGCCACACTGTCCATATTATTATTTATTAAACATTGTGAAAACCAGGTATAAATTTTCTTCTCACCTCACACAGACTTGTGCTTTGTGTTGGTCGATATCATAAAATCCCAATAAAATGTTTGTGGATGTAACGAGAGAAAATGTGGAATAGTTCCAGGGTTGTGAATACTTTTTCAAGGCACTGTACATGTGTTTGAAGAGTTAATGTACCTGCACCTTCAACACTCATTTAGGTGACAGTTATCTCTCCCAACTCCTTCATACACACACATACATTCTCAGCCAAGCCTCTGTCCTCCCTCCCGACCCCTCTGTCCTCCCTCCCGTCGCCTCTGTCCTACCTCCCGACCCCTCCGTCCATTCCTCTGTCCTCTCCTCTGGACCCCTCTGTCCTCTCCTCCGGTCCCCTCTGTCCTCCCTCCTGACCTCTCTGTCCATTCCTTCGGACTCCTTTGTCCTCCCACCCGACCTCTCTGTCCATTCCTTCGAATCCCTCTGTCCTCTCCTCCGGACCCTTCTGTCCTCTCCTCCGGACCTCCTCTGTCCTCTCCTCCGATCCCCTCTGTCTTTTCCTCCCGAGCTCTCTGTCCATTCCTCCGGACCCCTTTGTCCTCTCCTCCAGACCCCTCTTTCTTCTCCTCCAGACTCCTCTGTCCTCTCCTCCGATACCCTCTGTCCTCTCCTCCCGACCTCTCTGTCCATTCCTTCGGACCCCTCTATCCTCTCCTCCGGACCCCTCTGTCCTCCCTCCTGACCCCTCTGTCTTCTCCTCCAGACTCCTCTGTCCTCTCCTCCGATCCCCTCTGTCTTCTCCTCCGGACCCTTTTTTCCTCTCCTCCGGACACCTCTGTCCTCTCCTCCGGACCCCTTATTCCTCTCCTCTGGACCCCTCTGTCCTCTCCTCCGATCCCCTCTGTCCTCTCCTCCCGACCTCTCTGTCCATTGCTTCAGACCCCTCTGTCCTCTCCTCAGAAGCCCTTTGTCCTCTCCTCCAGACCCCTCTGTCCTCTCCTCAGGACCCCTTTGTCCTCTCATCCAGACCCCTCTGTCTTCTCCTCCAGACTCCTCTGTCCTCTTCTCCGATCCCCTGTTCTCTCCTCCCGACCTCTCTATCCATTCCTTCGGACCCCTCTGTCCTCTCCTCCGGACCCCTCTGTCTTCTCCTCCGGACCCCTTTGTCCTCTCCTCCAGACCCCTCTTTCTTCTCCTCCAGACTCCTCTGTCCTCTCCTCCGATCCCCTCTGTCCTCTCCTCCTGACCTCTCTGTCCATTCCTTCGGACCCCTCTGTCCTCTCCTCCGGACCCCTCTGTCCTCCCTCCTGACCCCTCTGTCCATTCCTTCGGACCCCTCTGTCCTCTCCTCCGGACCCCTCTGTCCTCTCCTACGGACCCCTCTGTCCTCTCCTACGGAGCCCTTTGTCCTCTCCTCCAGACCCCTCTGTCCTCTCCTCAGGACCCCTTTGTCCTCTCATCCAGACCCCTCTGTCTTCTCCTCCAGACACCTCTGTCCTCTCCTCCGATCCCCTCTGTCTTCTCCTCCGGACCCTTTTTTCCTCTCCTCCGGACACCTCTGTCCTCTCCTCCGGACCCCTTATTCCTCTCCTCCAGACCCCTCTGTCCTCTCCTCCGATCCCCTCTGTCGTCTCCTCCCGACCTCTCTGTCCATTGCTTCAGACCCCTCTGTCCTCTCCTCAGGACCCCTTTGTCCTCTCATCCAGACCCCTCTGTGACTCCTCTGTCCTCCCTCCTGACCCCTCTGTCCATTCCTTCGGACCCCTCTGTCCTCTCCTCCGGACCCCTCTGTCCTCTCCTACGGACCCCTCTGTCCTCTCCTCAGGAGCCCTTTGTCCTCTCCTCCAGACCCCTCTGTCCTCTCCTCAGGACCCCTTTGTCCTCTCATCCAGACCCCTCTATCTTCTCCTCCAGACTCCTCTGTCCTCTCCTCCGATCCCCTCTGTCCATTCCTTTGGACCCCTCTGTCCTCTCCTCTGGACCCCTCTGTCCTCTCCTCCGATCCCCTCTGTCCTCTCCTCCCTACCTCTCTGTCCATTCCTTTGGACCCCTCTGTCCTCTCCTCCGGATCCCTTGTCCTCTCCTACGGACCCCTCTTTCCTCACCTACGGACCCCTCTGTCCTCTCCTACGGACCCCTCTGTCCTCTCCTACGGACCCCTCTGTCCTCTCCTACGGACCCATCTGTCCTCTCCTACGGACCCCCCTTTCCTCACCTACGGACCCCTCTGTCCTATCCTACGGACCCCTCTGTCCTCACCTATGGACCCCTCTGTCATCTCCTCCGGACCCCTCTGTCCTCTCCTCCGGACCCCTCTGTCATCTCCTCCGGACCCCTCTGTCCTCTCCTCCGGACCCCTCTGTCCTCTCCTACGGACCCCTCTGTCCTCTCCTACGGACCCATCTGTCCTCTCCTACCGTCCCCCCTTTCCTCACCTACGGACCCCTCTGTCCTATCCTACGGACCCCTCTGTCCTCACCTATGGACCCCTCTGTCATCTCCTCCGGACCCCTCTGTCCTCTCCTCCGGACCCCTCTGTCATCTCCTCCGGACCCCTCTGTCCTCTCCTCCGGACCCCTCTGTCCTCTCCTCCGGACCCCTCTGTCCTCACCTACGGATCCCACTGTCCTCTTCTCCCGACCTCTGTCCATTCCTTCGGACCCATCTGTCCTCTCCTCCGGACCCCTCTGTCCTCTCCTACGGACACCTCTGTCCTCTCCTACGGACCCCTCTGTCCTCTCCTCCCGACCCCTCTGTCCATTGCTTCGGACCCCTCTGTCCTCTCCTACGGACCCCTCTGTCCTCTCCTCCGGACCCCTTTGTCCTCTCCTACGGACCCCTCTGTCCTCTCCTACGGACCCCTCTTTCCTCACCTACGGACCCCTCTGTCCTCTCCTACGGACCCCTCTGTCCTCTCCTCCGGACCCCTCTGTCCTATCCTTCGGACCCCTCTGTCCTCTCCTCCGGACCCCTCTGTCCTCTCCTACGGACCCCTCTTTCCTCACCTACGGATCCCACTGTCCTCTCCTCCCGACCTCTCTGTCCATTCCTTCGGACCCATCTGTCCTCTCCTCCGGACCCCTCTGTCCTCTCCTCCGGACCCCTCTGTCCTCTCCTACGGACCCCTCTGTTCTCTCCTCCGATCCCCTCTGTCCTCTCCTCCTGACCTCTCTGTCCATTCCTTCGGACCCCTCTGTCCTCTCCTATGGACCCCTCTGTCCTCTCCTATGGACCCCTCTTTCCTCTCCTACGGACCCCTCTGTCCTCTCCTACGGACCCCTCTGTCCTCTCCTACGGACCCCTCTGTCCTCTCCTACGGACCCCTCTGTCCTCACCTACGGACCCCTCTTTCCTCTCCTCCCGACCTCTCTGTCCATTCCTTCGGACCTCTCTGTCCATTCCTTCGGACCCCTCTGTCCTCTCCTCCGGACCCCTCTGTTCTCTCCTCCGATCCCCTCTGTCCTCTCCTCCTGACCTCTCTGTCCATTCCTTCGGACCCCTCTGTCCTCTCCTATGGACCCCTCTGTCCTCTCCTACGGACCCCTCTGTCCTCTCCTATGGACCCCTCTTTCCTCTCCTACGGACCCCTCTGTCCTCTCCTACGGACCCCTCTGTCCTCTCCTACGGACCCCTCTGTCCTCTCCTACGGACCCCTCTGTCCTCACCTACGGACCCCTCTTTCCTCTCCTCCCGACCTCTCTGTCCATTCCTTCGGACCCCTCTGTCCTCTCCTCCGATCCCCTCTGTCCTCTCCTTCGGACCCCTCTATCCTCTCCTCCGGACCCCTGTCCTCTCCTCCCGACCCCTCTGTCCTCTCCTTCAGACCCCTCTGTCCTCTCCTCCCGGCCCCTCTGTCCTCTCCTACGGACCCCTCTGTCCACTCCTACGGACCCCTCTGTCCTCTCCTACGGACCCCTCTGTCCTCTCCTCTCCTCCCGACCCCTCTGTCCTCTCCTTCGGACCCCTCTGTCCTCTCCTATGGACCCCTCTGTCCTCTCCTACGGACCCGTCTTTCCTCACCTACAGACCCCTCTGTCCTCTCCTACGAACCCCTCTTTCCTCACCAACGGACCCCTCTGTCCTTTCTTACGGACCCCTCTGTCCTCTCCTACGGACCCGTCTTTCCTCACCTACAGACCCCTCTGTCCTCTCCTACGAACCCCTCTTTCCTCACCAACGAACCCCTCTGTCCTTTCCTACGGACCCCTCTGTCCTCTCCTACGGACCCCTCTGTCCTCACCTACGGACCCCTCTTTCCTCACCTACGGACCCCTCTTTCCTCACCTACGGACCCCTCTGTCCTCTCCTATGGACCCCTCTGTCCTCTCCTACAGACCCCTCTGCAGAGCTGTGTGTATGTATAATGCATGTACTGCAGAGCTGTGTGTATAATGTATGTACTGCAGAGCTGTGTGTCACCAACTTACCTGTCCAGGCTCCAGTGCCGTGGTCTGGGCCTTAGATGGCTGAGTTGTGTAAAACGTGCTGCCACATCGTGCCCCCTGGTGTCCATAGTAGCGGAGTGTTTGCTCACCACCTCCTCACAATGCACGCACGCTGGGGTGGATAGGCGGTCTGTGTTGGTGGATATTTAGGGATTATATGTATTGGGTGTGTGAGGTGACTACTCAGCCTGCCTATGGTGTAGATACTAGTGTTCTGGTGCAATGGGTGCCAGGTCCTTGGACCTATCAGGTTCTGATCCTGAAACTCGGTGCTCTATTTAAACCCCCTGCTGGCAATACTCCCTGATCAGTTATAGGTTTTCCTTGCTTGGATTGTTTAGTATATTGACCTCGGCGTGCCTCTGTCTTGTGATTCTGTACCATGATATCCGCTTGGTTCTGCCTTTGGCTTGGCTATTTTAACTCCGTCCTTCGATTTTTTCTACTGTATTGTGCTCAAGGTTATGACCAATTTATGTACGACCATTCTCTGTGTGGTTGCGTTCGGTGTCTATTTGCCTGTCTTTTAGCAGTACAGGGACGTCGACCAGTTGTGGACTTGCCGCTTAGGGTTTGCACTGCTAATAGGCAGGGAAAGGGGTTGGGTTCAGTTAGGGCTCACTGTGTGCGTGTTTCCCCGCTTACAGGGCTGACATTGTGTGTGTGTATAATGTGCATGCTGCAGAGCTGTGTGTGGAATCATCTAGATTTTGGCATAGATTATGGATACAGTGTGGTCCGCAGTCACATAGACACAATGTAAAGCTGCCCGTACACATTCCATAGCTGTCTCTCCCTCCCGGGTACACCATACACACGCACATTGGGTTCAGCAGAATGTGTATGTGTACTCTATGGAGAAAGCTGCTGCCGGACATTTCTTATGGGACTTATCTTCCAGGAGAACAAGAGAATTGAGTAAATATAATAATTCTGCCCGAAGAGCTGTGAGCTCCCGACACACATTAGCGCCATTGTAGGTGGGTTCAGCCAACAAAAGACTAACATGGACAAGACCACGAGGACAGCTGTAGCGTTCATGCCGTATTAAGGGCAGATTTATACGATTTTCCCCATTTCATGGAGGAATAATGTTGGGTATTATGCCACATCTGCTTTATAAACTGAGACTTTTCCCATTTCTGGACACTTTTCAATAGTGAGAACGGTGGCTGGGGCTTAGCCGGAGGAGGAGGGACAGCTGCAGCTCAACACTAACGTCTACCAAAAACTGTTGTAAATTATAGCTCGAGTCCACGTCAGCTCACAGAGAATTCATATTCTGGAGCTCGAACATCTGGAAGATGCATTTGTTAAGAGGCCTGTGCAACCGTACTGCAAGGGACTTTAGACTGGCGTATGAAACTCTGCCTTATTGAGGAACGTCAAAAGGTGTTTGAGTTAAGGAGATTATAGGAGATGGAAAATGTTTGTCTCACTGGTGTTTTCGTATTAAATAAAGGCACACTAAGCCTGGTTACTGACAAATCTGCTCTGAGTGTCCACCAATACAGTTACACAAATTGTCCACAAATGGAGGAAACTGAGGACTGTAGCTCATCTCCCTTGGAGTTGGCGTCCTGTTATGGACAGTCCTGAAATAGGTGAAAAAAGAACCTAAGGGTAACAGCAGAAGACCTACATATGACTAGAAACTGCAGAGACCTCTGTTCATGTGTCCGCTACTAGAAATGGCGTTCATAGAATGAAACCACAAAAGAAGCCACTGCTGGTCATAAAATACGGCACTCATCTCAAGTTTACCCGAGATCTCCTGGATGTTCCACAATGCTTCTAGGAAATGCTCTGTGGACAGATGTGACAAAAGTGGAACTTTATATGTATAGAGGTAAAGCACACTGCACACAAACTGCAATATCTCATTAGTGATGAGCGGCAGGGGCAATATTCGAATTCGCGATATTTCGCGAATATTTGGGCGAATATTCGCCATATATTCGAGAATTCGCGAATTCATGATCTCTAGGCATTATTCTCTTGATTGCGAAAATTCGCATAAAATTCACCTAAAGAATTCGCATAAAAATTCGCATGAACTGGTATTATATAAAAAATCGAATATTCGCGATTACGAATATATTTTCTGATATTCTAAATATTCGCGAATTCTCAAAGTGCCGATATTCGCGATTAAAATTCGCAATTCGAATATTCGTGATCAACACTATATCTCATCCCAACTGTGAAGCATGGTGGAGAAGGCATCATGGTTTGTGGCTGGTGGAGGGGACATCATGGTTTGTGGCTGGTGGAGGAGAAATCATAGTTTGTGGCTGGTGGAGGGGACATCATGGTTTGTGGCTGGTGGGGGGGACATCATGGTTTGTGGCTGGTGGGGGGGACATCATGGTTTGTGGCTGGTGGAGGGGACATCATGGTTTGTGGCTGGTGGAGGGGACATTGTGGTTTAGGTCAGGTGGAGGAATGATTAGGGTTTGGAACTGGTGGAGGGGACATCATGGTTTGTGGCTGATTGAGAAGACATCATGGTTTGTGGCTGGTGGAGGAGACATCATGGTCTGTGGCTGGTGGAGGGGACATCATGGTTTGTGGCTGGTGGAGGGGACATCATGGTTTGTGGCTGGTGGAGGGGACATTGTGGTTTAGGACAGGTGGAGGAATGATTAGGGTTTGGGGCTGGTGGAGGGGGGATCATGGTTTGGAACTGGTGGAGGGGACATCATGGTTTGTGGCTGATTGAGAAGACATAATGGTTTGTGGCTGGTGGAGGGGAAATCATGGTTTGTGGCTGGTGGAGGAGACATCATGGTTTGTGGCTGGTGGAGGAGACATCATGGTTTGTGGCTGGTAGAGGAGACATCATGGTTTGTGGCTGGTGGAGGGGACATCATGGTTTGTGGCTGGTGGAGGGGACATTGTGGTTTAGGACAGGTGGAGGAATGATTAGGGTTTGGGGCTGGTGGAGGGGGGATCATGGTTTGGAACTGGTGGAGGGGACATCATGGTTTGTGGCTGATTGAGAAGACATAATGGTTTGTGGCTGGTGGAGGGGAAATCATGGTTTGTGGCTGGTGGAGGAGACATCATGGTTTGTGGCTGGTGGAGGAGACATCATGGTTTGTGGCTGGTGGAGGAGACATCATGGTTTGTGGCTGGTGGAGGGGAAATCATGGAATGGGACAGGTGGAGGAATGATTAGGGTTTGGGGCTGGTGGAGGAGGCATCATGTATGATACTGTGGAGTGGACATCATGGATATGGGATGATTCAATGCCTCTGGACATAGATGTCTTGCAGTCATTGAGGGGACAATGAATTACAAGATGTATGAAAACATTTTACAGAAAATTGGAGCAGCGTCCATGACCTCAAGCCGAGGAGTTCTTAAGGGATGCAACAAGACATTAACCAAAACCACACAAGCAAATCAATTAACCCTCTCAAGACGCAGCAAGTTTTCACCTTAAAGGGTTATCCGGTCCTATAAAAAAGACCCCAATATGCCGGGCCCCCCACACTGAATATACTAACCCTGCTCCCCGCGCCGCTCCTGGTCCCCGCACCGCCGCTGCTGCTTCTGCCAGTGCACGGATGAGAACATCCGGTGTAAGGGGGGAGCAGCCAATAGTAGACGAGGACGGGGATGAGCCTCCCTAGTGTCCCCATGATGTTAGTGAGGCTCGTCCCTGCCTGACATTGGATGCTCCCTCCCGACACCGGATGTTTTCATCCGTGCAGTGGCAGAAGCAGCAGCGGCGGTGCAGAGACCAGGAGCAGCGCAGGGAGCGAGGTAAGTATATCCAATGTGGGGGGTCCGGCATATGGGGGGCTTTTTATAGGACTGGATAACCCCTTTAAGGACCAGGTCAAATTTTGGAAATCTGACATGTGTCACTTTTATGTGGTAATAACTTTGGAAAGCTTTTACTTTGGAAAGCCGTTCTGGACACATTGTACATCATGACAGTGGTACATTTGAGTCACCTTTATTTATAAAAAAAAATCCCAAATTGACCACAAATTTTTAAAAAATCGCAGTTTTCAAAATTTCTATTTCTCTGCTTATAGGACACATAGTGATTCGTCATAAAATATTTATTACTTTACATTTCCCATATGTCTACTTTATGTTGGCATCGATTTGTAAATATATATATATATTTCTGAATGTTAGGTAAAGTACAAGTTTAGATGCAATTTTTAAAGAAAATTTCCAAAGCTCACCTTTTAAGGACTAATTCAGTTATGAAGTCACTTTGAGGGGCGTACATAATAGGTAAATGATCTTATTTTAGAAACTACACTCCTCAGGTTATTGAAATATGATTTTAAAAACATTTTTAACCCTTTAGGTGTTTCACAAGAAATAAAGGAAAGTTGAGGACACATTTCAAAATGTCACTTCTTTTTGCAGATTTTCCATTTTTCCTGTAACACATCAAGGGTTAATAGCCAAACTAAACTCAGTATTTATTACCCTGATTCTGCAGTTCACAGAAACCCCCCACATGTGGTCGTAACCCGCTGTACGGACACATGGCAGGGAGCAGAAGGGAAGGAGCGCCGTATGGTTTTTGGGGAGCAGATTTCACTGGGATAATTTTTATTTGCCATGTGACATTTAAAGACCCCCTGATGCACCCTACAGTAGAAAATCCTAAAAAGTGACCCCATTTTGCAAACTATGGGATAAGGTGACAAATTTATTGGTACTATTTTGGGGTACTCATGATTTTTAATTGCTCGATATTACACTTTTTTTTTATATTGCTCGATATCTGCCCCCTGTCCCCACAGCACGGAGGGCTCTGCGATCCTCTTATATGCCGCGGTCAGCGTTGATCGCAGGATATAAGGGGTTAATCCGCATGCATCGGCATTTACAGTGATGCCGGCAGATACAGCAGGGGACTGGCATTGATCGTCCAAAATACATTGCGGCCATGACGTACTAGTATGTCAAGGGTCGTGAAGGGGTTAAAATGGGTGACAAAGAAGATTTATGAGTTGTAATGACCAAGTCAGAGTCCTGGCCTTAAAGGGATCCGTTCTGAAACACCCCCCACCCGAGTAAGGAGCGTATAGTGTAAGTGACGAGGAGTCCGGAGACGTCATCTTTATCTTCGTACTCGCCTTCTGACGCTGTGCCCTGACAAACCTCCTCGAGTCCTTTCCATTATGGGTGTGAGCTCAGGAGTCCTCTCTATGCACATCACTGTTGGTTTGTGAGGGCACAGCGTCAGAAGATAAAGATGACCGGACTCATCGTCACTATACTCCGCTTAATGATTACAATTATAACCCCAAAACATACGCTAAAAATCATAACAGGCCACTTACTTCACTAGGGAGGGGGTGTACAAGATAAACTCAAGACACTTGGCACCCTCTCCTCCCTCGCCGGTAGTATGTTAAAACCACCACGTCCACAAGGATGATGACCCGGGGGACTTCCAAACATAAGGTGCTTTATTAGAAACAAGCTCAACGCGTTTCGGGGAATGTATATAAAATCCCCTTCTTCAGGAGCATAGACCGTGGTTATAATTATAATCATTGTGTAGACCTACTATGTGTAAACCTCCTATGTGTAGACCTCCTATGTGTAGACCTCCTATGTGTAGACCTTCCATGTGTAGACCTATGTGTAGACCTCCTATGTGTAGACCTCCTATGTGTAGACCTCCTATGTGTAGACCTCCTATGAGCTAAAATATAAGATTGCTCTTTTTTATACTAATTGTGCCATTTTATTCTATTTACTTGGAGAACATACTGTGGAGCCGCATACACTTGTTTTTATTGTTCAGACATACGACCACCATTACTGGCGAGTCTGTGCCGTTCTTTTGGTTCTGTGGGTTGCACCCTATCACCTCAACATCTTCCTGATCTCTGATTGCCTCTTTTAGGTGTTCCATTGGCGCCCTTATTTATCCCCTATCAGCACTTGTCTTTCTATTCCACCGCTATTCCCTTCCTAGCTTTCTTTTTTTTTTTATTCCCCTCCTTTTGTGTCTCACTCCGTTTTTTGCTTTCTGTTCTCTACTCTAGTTTGGGAGGGGGGAAGGGGGGGGGGGTATTTCAGAGTTGACAGATTTCTTTTAAACCTATGTAGATGCTACAGCCTGACCTGAAATATCCTGACCTTGACCTTATGGAAATGCTGTGACATGACCTGAAGAGTCCTGACCTAAATCCTATGGAGATTCTGTGGCCTAACCTGAAGAGTCCTGACCTCAACCTTATGGAGATACTGTGACATGACCCGAAGAGTCCTGACCTTAACCCTATGGAGATGCTGTGACCTGGAGAGGGCAGTGCAACCAAGGCATCCCAGAAATATTTATTTAATAAAACACAGTTGTAGGAAGGAATGGAAGAAAATTCCTTCTCAATGTTGAGGAAATCTTATAAGGGTTCACTTAATTTTTCTCCCTGCTCTGTGGATGCTTGTTCAGTGTGCTCGGGTATCATTATAAATCAACGCAGAAATCCAGTTCGCTCCAAAGGTCTGACTTCATTTTTTTCCAGCTGTACTCCAGCTCCGTGCCTGCCCCGCTGCCCTGTGTCCACTCGCATAGGGTCTATTACAAGGTGAGAAGGCTCCTCGTGACTCTCTATTACAGTGAGGACTCTTCACCAGTAACGCAGGAAGTTTATACAAAGCTGTGCCTGACAGGTCCACTAATGATCCTGAAGCTTCCAGGCTCAGCACATCACATACATTATAGACACACGTTATATTACAGATCTCATTACCTTCTCTCTATGTAGAAAGTGTCAGAGTCTACAGAACCCCGGACCCTCACAGCATCCCAGAGAGGCTTGCAGCTTCTTCTCCTCCTGAGGTGACTGGCGCTAGGGGACAAGGAGAAGACAATTCATCATTCAGAGCAGAGAATGTCATCAATGGCCTCATTGTATCAGAGCCGAGAGCATCGTATCAGTGGATGATCCCTGCGAACCCTGTACCTGACACCAGAAGACCAGGAGGCGGCCGGCAAATACTAATAAGACAACATATGGTGAAACTCCTGGAGAAAAAAACTATGACATCACTGAGGATCTGTCCACAGAGAAAGATGAGAGACGTGATGTCATCACTGAGGATCTGTCCACAGAGACAGATGAGAGACGTGATGTCATCACTGAGGATCTGTCCACAGAGAAAGATGAGAGACGTGATGTCATCACTGAGGATCTGTCCACCGAGAAAGATGAGAGACGTGATGTCATCACTGAGGATCTGTCCACAGAGAAAGATGAGAGACGTGATGTCATCACTGAGAATCTGTCCACAGAGAAAGATGTGATGTCATCACTGAGGATCTGTCCACAGAGAAAGATGAGAGATGTGATGTCATCACTGAGGATCTGTCCACAGAGAAAGATGAGAGACGTGATGTTATCACTGAAGATCTGTCCACAGAGACAGATGAGAGACGTGATGTCATCACTGAGGATCTGTCCACAGAGAAAGATGAGAGACGTGATGTCATCACTGAGAATCTGTCCACAGATAAAGATGAGAGACGTGATGTCATCACTGAGGATCTGTCCACAGAGAAAGATGAGAGACGTGATGTCATCACTGAGAATCTGTCCACAGAGAAAGATGTGATGTCATCACTGAGGATCTGTCCACCGAGAAAGATGAGAGACGTGATGTCATCACTGAGGATCTGTCCACAGAGAAAGATGAGAGACGTGATGTCATCACTGAGAATCTGTCCACAGAGAAAGATGTGATGTCATCACTGAGGATCTGTCCACAGAGAAAGATGAGAGATGTGATGTCATCACTGAGGATCTGTCCACAGAGAAAGATGAGAGACGTGATGTTATCACTGAAGATCTGTCCACAGAGACAGATGAGAGACGTGATGTCATCACTGAGGATCTGTCCACAGAGAAAGATGAGAGACGTGATGTCATCACTGAGGATCTGTCCACAGATAAAGATGAGAGACGTGATGTCATCACTGAGGATCTGTCCACAGAGAAAGATGAGAGATGTGATGTCATCACTGAGGATCTGTCCACAGAGAAAGATGAGAGATGTGATGTCATCACTGAGGATCTGTCCACAGAGAAAGATGAGAGATGTGAAGTCATCACTGAGGATCTGTCCACAGTGAAAGATGAGAGATGTGATGTCATCACTGAGGATCTGTCCACCGAGAAAGATGAGAGATGTGATGTCATCACTGAGGGTCTGTCCACAGAGAAAGATGAGAGATGTGATGTCATCACTGAGGATTTGCCCACAGAGACAGATGAGAGATGTGATGTCATCACTGAGGATCTGTACACAGAGAAAGATGAGAGACGTGATGTCATCACTGAGGATCTGTCCACAGAGAAAGATGAGAGACGTGATGTCATCACTGAGGATCTGTCCACAGAGAAAGATGAGAGATGTGATGTCATCACTGAGGATCTGTCCACAGAGAAACATGAGAGACATGATGTCATCACTGAGGATCTGTCCACAGAGAAAGATGAGAGACGTGATGTCATCACTGAGGATCTGTCCACAGAGAAAGATGAGAGATGTGATGTCATCACTGAGGATCTGTCCACAGAGAAACATGAGAGACATGATGTCATCACTGAGGATCTGTCCACAGAGAAAGATGAGAGACGTGATGTCATCACTGAGGAGTATATCACTATATACAAGAAGATGTATAACCAGCTGTACATATATAATTTTATACAGGAGATACCCAGGTTATACCAGCATGCTCCATATCACTATAGTAGGTGCTTAGGTCGGACATCCTTCAGTTTTTTTAGATGGTATACTACGCTTGGCGTGTCGTGTGTACTATTTCCTTGTAGTACTCCATGTTCCATCTTCTATGGGGTCATGTATGAGACATATTTAGGACTTAGGGTCAGTAAACAGCTATTAATCCTCGGATGTTTTCTTGCATTTAGCTCATTACCAGATACTTGGAAAAAATCTGGATCTTGAGAAACTATTTGCAGCCACATTCAGATGACAGATAGAAGTCCCCGGAGAGGGAGGTTAATGAGCGCTGCCCTCCGCTCCTTGTGTTTAATGGAAAGAGCGGGGTCTCTATGGGAAACTGTGCTGGACGCTGGGACAAAGTTCTCATGACGGGGCCAATGCTGGAGGAAGTACTGAAAGATGAAAGAGAATGTGAAGGAGACATGGAAGTAGGTAGTGATGGGTGGAGGTGTGGTTGTAGGAATAGAGGAAGGTATGGAACCATGTAGGCATGCACGGAGGAAGGGATGGAAGCAAGTATGGATAGAGATATGGAAGTAAGTAGGGCTAGAGATATTGAAGGAAGTATGGATAGAGGTATGTGTTATGTGTCGGAGGCCCAAGGCAGACCTCTGGTACGTCATGTGAACAGGACACGGGCAAAACAGACCAAGGACCCACAGAGAACTTTATTACAAGTGTAATTAAAGCACATAACAGTAAGCAGGTGGGCAATAGTGGTAGCACGTGCAGCGGCAGACCAGAGGCAAAACCCAGAGAGCGGAGAGCCCCCTTCTTCACAGAGCCCCTGGTGGTGGGAATGAACTGGGCCGAGGGCTCACAGGTCACACCTCCAGGAAGGTCCCGGTACACTTGGCCCCTACCTGCAAAGAACCACGGAGGTGCAAGCACCAGCGAAACAGACAGCAACAGAACTGGAAGACAAGCAACCACAGGACATGGAACAGACAACAAGACAAACGGGAACAAGCACAGAAGCAGATGCCTGGACCCCAAGCGGGATGGAAGCATGGCGGTCACCGACTAGAGATACTACACAGATTAGAGATACTACACAGACTAGAGATACTACACAGACTAGAGATACTACACACACTAGAGATTCCCCCTCCAGGGAAGCCTGGGACCCTCTCACGAAGGCAGGACAAACACAGGATACCAACAGACCAGAAAAGAACTACAGGCAAACAAGAACAGACAAGAATCTGAAGCAGTTTAGCACTGCCGGGCAGGACATAGGACAGACTACCATCAGAAGCAGTAGGCACTGCCGGGCAGGACATAGGACAGACTACAATCAGAAGCAGTAGGCACTGCTGGGCAAGACATAGGACAGACTACAATCAGAAGCAGTAGGCACTGCCGGGCAGGACATAGGACAGACTACAATCAGAAGCAGTAGGCACTGCTGGGCAGGACATAGGACAGACTACAATCAGAAGCAGTAGGCACTGCCGGGCAGGACATAGGACAGACTACAATCAGAAGCAGCAGGCACTGCCGGGCAGGACATAGGACAGACTACAATCAGAAGCAGTAGGCACTGCCGGGCAGGACATAGGACAGACTACAATCAGAAGCAGTTTAGCACTGCCGGGCAGGACATAGGACAGACTACAATCAGAAGCAGTAGGCACTGCTGGGCAGGACATAGGACAGACTACAATCAGAAGCAGTAGGCACTGCCGGGCAGGACATAGGACAGACTACAATCAGAAGCAGTTTAGCACTGCCAGGCAGGACATAGGACAGACTACAATCAGAAGCAGTAGGCACTGCCGGGCAGGACATAGGACAGACTACAATCAGAAGCAGTTTAGCACTGCCGGGCAGGACATAGGACAGACTACAATCAGAAGCAGTAGGCACTGCCGGGCAGGACATAGGACAGACTACAATCAAAAGCAGTAGGCACTGCCGGGCAGGACATAGGACAGACTACAATCAGAAGCAGTTTAGCACTGCCGGGCAGGACATAGGACAGACTACAATCAGAAGCAGTAGGCACTGCCGGGCAGGACATAGGACAGACTACAATCAGAAGCAGTAGGCACTGCCGGGAAGGACATAGGACAGACTACAATCAGAAGCAGTAGGCACTGCCGGGCAGGACATAGGACAGACTACAATCAGAAGCAGTTTAGCACTGCCAGGCAGGACATAGGACAGACTACAATCAGAAGCAGTAGGCACTGCCGGGCAGGACATAGGACATACTACAATCAGAAGCAGTAGGCACTGCCGGGCAGGACATAGGACAGACTACAATCAGAAGCAGTTTAGCACTGCCAGGCAGGACATAGGACAGACTACAATCAGAAGCAGTAGGCACTGCCAGGCAGGACATAGGACAGACTACAATCAGAAGCAGTAGGCACTGCCGGGCAGGACATAGGACAGACTACAATCAGAAGCAGTAGGCACTGCCGGGCAGGACATAGGACAGACTACAATCAGAAGCAGTAGGCACTGCCGGGCAGGACATAGGACAGACTACAATCAGAAGCAGTAGGCACTGCCGGGCAGGACATAGGACAGACTACAATCAGAAGCAGTAGGCACTGCCGGGCAGGACATAGGACAGACTACAATCAGAAGCAGTTTAGCACTGCTAGGCAGGACATAGGACAGACTACAATCAGAAGCAGTTTAGCACTGCCAGGCAGGACATAGGACAGACTACAATCAGAAGCAGTAGGCACTGCCGGGCAGGACATAGGACAGACTACAATCAGAAGCAGTAGGCACTGCTAGGCAGGACATAGGACAGACTACAATCAGAAGCAGTAGGCACTGCCGGGCAGGACATAGGACAGACTATAATCAGAAGCAGTTTAGCACTGCCAGGCAGGACATAGGACAGACTACAATCAGAAGCAGTATCAGTATCGGGCGATCGGATGCAGTTGTGCACTGCCAGGCAAAACAAGGAGCAGACAAGGATCACATAAACATCATACAGGACAGGTACAGATCAGACAAGGACATAACCTCAAACACCATCACAGAACAGGTACCAACAACATCAGACAAAGCAGCAACAATGCATTACCAGGTGACTCAGCAAACAAGGGCAGATAGGAAACAACCCTGGGTCAGCAGCCAAGGTGTAACTTTTCATATACTTTTGTAGCAGTCTGTAATATAGCGGTCTGTGATGGGATGCAGCTGGTATTCAGATGAAGAAACCCTTGCGGTTTTGAAACGCGTCTGACGATATTATCTGAATACCAGCTGCATCCTTTTGAAGATACCCTGCCACATCACAGACCGCTATATTACAGACTGCTACAAAAGTATATGAAAAGTTACACCTTGGCGTCCGGAAATCTACAATACGCATGCGCGAAGTGCCGCTACCAGCGAGAGTTGACTTGTGAGACTGCCAGCGTACGAGCCATACGCAACACGGATTCCAGCAGCTACCACTCCACAGACGGAGATAAGGTTTATTAGATGAGGGCACAAAGTGAACGTAGGACGCACACAGCTAGTAAAACAGTTAACCCTTTATCACAGAACCGCTCAATATTTTTAATAAAGGCCAACTGAAAAAGTTATTTTTTGCCCCAAATAAGTAAAATGGAATCATAAAAAAAATTGTCCCCAAAGGTGTACACAGCCTTTAGACATCTTGACTTTCCTTTGCTCTCTGACTCTCTTCTGCCGCTCTCTACCATGTGTTGCCTCCATGATGCAGATGCTGCCACAAATACTACAGCTCCCGACTCTGTCGCCCCCTGACACATAACAAAACCCGAAAAATCAATAGGCAACCCTGACACCAATCTGACTAAAGAGCTGAGACCTCCAGGACTGCAGAGCGGAGATGGAGGAAATTCTAAGGAGCACTTCACCACATACAAACAATCCCTCGTCAAAGTCCTCACTGGCTGCTGGTAAACAGGAGACTCCACATCTCTCATATCTTCCCTGTCTCTCAATCCTAAAGAACTATTTAACACTTTCGTCTCTTCTCTGTCCCCCAGTGCCCTCCCCCTCACCTCGGCCATATACTTCAAACAAAAGACTGCCGACATCAGAGAAACCTTCAGCCTACAGTCCCCACAGCTCCTCTACACAACCATTCAGTCCTCTTCCCCCAAAACCTGTTTCTCCACCATTACAGAAGAACGTTCCACCCTTCTCTCCAGTTCACATCTCACCACCTCTGTACTGGACCCCAACCCATCCTCAGCCGTGTTTATTCCTGCCCTATCCCATCTCTTTGTTACTTACATTGGCTGTGGAAGCATTGTGCCAAGTAGCCAGTTTGATGCTGAGCAAATTCCTAAGGGATTTTTTCTGTTGCCTCCCTGGATGTGGACTTCACTTTGGGTTACCCACCAGACTGCTATCTTAAGACACAGCAGTACAGGAACCCAGACAGAGCACAAACAATGGCTAGTACACTAGGTCAGAATTCAGACATGAAAAAATAGAACAAACCCACTCCACCAAGAGCCATCCCTCACCCAGAACCATCGTTCACCATGAGCCATCCCTCACCCAGAGCCATCTCTCACCATGAGCCATCTCTCTCACAGAGTTATCCTCCACCATGAGGCATCCCTCACCCAGAACCATTCTTCACCATGAGCTATTCCTCATCCAGAGCCATTATTCACCATGAGCCATCCCGCACCCAGAGCCATTCTTCACAATGAGCAATCCCTCACCAAAGCCATTCTTCACCATGAGCCACCCCTCACTCAGAGCCATCCCTCGCCCAGAAACATCCCTTACATGAGCTATCCCTCCCCAGAACCATCCCTTATCATGAGCTATCCCTCACCCAGAACCATCCTCTCCTATGAGCCATCCCTCACCCAGAGTCATTCTTCACCATTATCTATCCCTCACTCAGAGCCATTCTTCACCATGAGCCATCCCTCACCCAGAGTCATTCTTCACCATTATCTATCCCTCACTCAGAGCCATTCTTCACCATGAGCCATCCCTCACCCAGAGCCATTTTTCACCATGAGCCATCCCTCACCAGAGCCATTCTTCACCATGAGCCATCCCTCACCAGAGCCATTCTTCACCATGAGCCATCCCTCACCAGAGCCATTCTTCACCATGAGCCATCCCTCACCAGAGCCATTCTTCACCATGAGCCATCCCTCACCAGAGCCATTCTTCACCATGAGCCATCCCTCACCCAGAGCCATTCTTCACCATGAGCCATCCCTCACCCAGAGCCATTCTTCACCATGAGCCATCCCTCACCCAGAGCCATTTTTCACCATGAGCCATCCCTCACCAGAGCCATTCTTCTCCATGAGCCATCCCTCACCAGAGCCATTCTTCACCATGAGCCATGCCTCACCAGAGCCATTCTTCACCATGAGCCATCCCACACCTAGAGCCATTCTTCACCATGAGCCATTTTTCACTATGAGCTATCCCTCGCCCAGAACCATCCCTTATCATGAGCTATCCTGCACCAAGAACCATCCTCTACCATGAGCCATCCCTCACCCAGAGACATTCTTCACCATAAGCCATCCCTCACCCAGACCCATTCCTCGCCATGAGCCATTCCTCCCCTTGAATGGCCATTACCCTGAGACATCTCTAAGAGTGGCCAATACTCTGGGTTATCCCTTACCCAGAGGTGCCCCTCTCCCAGAGCCATCCCTATCCCACAGTGGCCATTACCCTGAGCTATCCCTCACCCAGAAACATCCTTCACCCATAGCAGTGATTATCTACAGCCATTTCTCACCCAGATCCAAACTTCATCCATAGATGTCCCTCGCCCTGAACCATCCTGCACCCAGAGCCGCCCTTCAACTACAGACTCCAAGCACTCCTCTCCTAAAGCTTCTTCTCACCCACACCCTCTATGATTTTCGCATCTCTTACATAGTCTTTTAGCCAGTTTCTCCATGGGGGGAGGTTCAGGGGTAAATATTTTCTACCAAAGAACAATAGACGTGCTGGAGGAGTTCTGTTCCCAGGGTTGTCAGCAGAGAAGTGGCATAGACTCTCAGATCACTCGTCCACTAATGGGTGGACATTCAATTGTCTCTGATCTACAGAGATTATCAGAAGATGTAGTTCTGGATATTTTTACTTCTTCATTCAACCATTATTTGAGAATCAGAACATTGGTAAATTATTTAAGTTTGAGCCGGGCACAAAATAATGTCTCCTGTCATCGGAGGGGCAGCCAGACATCCTACCATGAATGGAGGAGAGCTGGCATCTGCTGACCTGCCAGATGTGTAATAGCTGATGTTCTGGCCTTTGGACTGTTATTAAAAACCAGCCATAAAATCCTAGCCGAGGCTGCGGCAGGAAGAGCGGCTGATGGACAGTGCTAGACTGTGATTCACCAGGAATGTCTCTCCACATGTAACGCTCGTATTTCTACATGATGCATCCAGCTGGGGCAATGAAGGCAACGTGTCGTTGAAGCTGAGCGATGTGGTGAGAGCCGACAAGTAAGCCAAAATGTGTTACACCCAGAAACGTATGGAAGTATGTTACTTCCCCATAGTAAATGGTACAAATATTAGATGTAACCATGGACCTCTGCAGATTATTACACTCATCGTGGAACATTAGGACATCAGCTCCAGAATAATGCTCCAACTGCTGCAGAACAATTTGTAGAGGAGCCTGAGGAGCATTGGGTCAGCCATCTGATGGATTGGAGATGGTACAGAGAGGAGATCCAAGTCTCACAGGTCACGAAGGACAAAAGGAAACCTCTGCTGCACCTCCTGATACTTTGGGAGTCCTGGTGGTCACCTATAGTCCTGGTAGTCTTGTGGGTGGTGAGGAGGGGGTTCTGGGTCAGAACTCCAGGATCTAACAGCAATGTAACTCAGAACACTTCTGGTTAAGACAAATGTCAGCTTCAGTTAAATGAAAATTGTAATGTAAAGGTGGTTTTACTCTAGTCCATGGCATAGCAAGTCAACGGTTCTTCACATCTGCCCGGGGTACTGTCTGAGGAATGAGCACCAGTGTCTGCCGGCAATCACTGCCCGTAACCGACCATGAGGCACCTGTACATCATGAGCGTTCAGGGGCTTTATGGAGTGGAGTCACACACGGAGTCCGCTCCATACGCAGCAGGTGCCAGCTGTATAATCCAGCAGTCACCAGGATCGGAGATGACCCCATCACTGAACCCCTCACAGATTGTGGGGTTAGACAGAGAAGGAGGCTCCCTCGGCCTTCATATCGGAGCCTCTGTGGTGAAATATGTGAAGACTCCCAGCGCTGTCATAGCAAACCGCCGGCAGAGCCGTGCCCGAGGCAGCCTGGCAGGATCCCACAGACTGCAATAGTATGCCACTGCAGTCTATGGTACAAGGCCCTTCGTCACATCCGAATGGTATCATTCTTCCTGTGCAGTGAACTCTGTAGCACAAAACAAGTAAAAAAAAAAGACTGGTTTGCTGTTTTTTGGTCATGTTGTCACCCCAAAATCTGAAAAAAAAACTGATGAAAAAGTCATATTTACCCCAATATGGAACCAACGACAACTACAGCCTCGCACGGCTCTGCAGAGCAAAACATAAAAAAATATTATGGGGTCAGAAAATAAACATTTTTAAAGGTTTTATTTTCTTAAGCAGTAAAACATAATAAGAATGACATGAACCGGCGGTGATCATGCTGATCCGCAGAATAGGGTCGCCGCGTCATTTATAGCAAACGCTGTAAACACAAAACCCAAAAAATAGCAGAATTCGGTCTTGTTTTCTTTTTTCAGTTTTACCCCATTTTTCAATATAATCTAAGGTAGAAAGGAATAAAAAAACGCAAAAACGACACTTCGCCTAGTTCTTAAGGGGTTAAAGGGGTTGGCCCATCTTGAACACTGCGGTTATATCTCCCGGATACGCTCCCATGTCTGACAGGTGCTCCTTAGAACGGAGCCCGTAAAGTGAAGCGGGGCGCACTGCAGACGCGTGGCCGCCCTCCATTCATTCCTATGGGAGCGCTGAAGATAGGCGAGTGCGCCAAATTAACATGGGACACGGTAAAGGAAAACCCCAGCAGCTCAAATGACTCCCATCATCAGGGGGATGACTATATGAATGGACGGAGGGTGGGGGACGATCATGTCACGATACTCGCATTGGTGGCCCCCGGGGCAGTGATGTTTAGGGGGTCCACTGATATTGGTGGCCGCGGACCACCAGACCTCATGTCTGCGGCTTTGTATAACCTCTCTGGGCTTCTATACAGACTTTACCGCCGTGCATTGTTCTATGATGTTCCCACAAGCGGCAGAGAAAGTCCCGTCTGTGTGAGAGAAGACAAAAGTACAAAAAAATCACAAGACTGCAGCCGATAAACCGGCACAGAACGGACGACACCTCCTGCCTGCGGTCTGCAAGGAGTTAAATCAAGCCCTGCAGTACTGCTGATGGCCACTAGAACCTTCTCAGCACCCCCTAGTCCTGTCTCCGGGGTATTACTGCCAGGTTCAATCTACGACTTGGGTCTCTGGGTCTGCGGTCCTGGTTACGCTATATAGACGACATCTTCCTTTTCTGGTAGGTTCTGGGCGGTCCGGAAGAAACCCCCAGATCAGCAGAGTTCTCCTTCCAGATGGCAGCTGTTCTATTTCTGCCGGTCTGGGTTTTTACGTCCAGACCTGGAAGGAGAACTCTGCCGATATGGGGGTATCTTCCGGACCGCACAGAACCTACCAGACAAGGAAGATGTCGTCTATATAGCGTAACCAGGACCGCAGACCCAGAGAATAGCAAATGTGGGGCCACGTTACCCCCATGGCTGTCCCCAAAACGTGAGACGTCCCCAGAAGTCGTACATTGGACCTGGCAGTAATACCCCGGAGACAGGACTAGGGGGTGCTGAGAAGGTTCTGCTCTCCAGGACACCCGCGATGTCTCCACACGGCGCAGTATAGCGGCAGCCCCCTCTAGCGGCCATCAGCAGTACTGCAGGGCTTGATTTAACTCCTTGCAGACCGCAGGCAGGAGGCGTAGTCCGTTCTGTGCCGGTTTATCGGCTGCAGTCTTGTGATTTTTTGTACTTTTGTCTTCTCTCACACAGACGGGACTTTCTCTGCCGCTTGTGGGAACATCATAGAACAATGCACGGCGGTAAAGTCTGTATAGAAGCCCAGAGAGGTTATACAAAGTCTGCCAATCAGAGCACCGCACGACAACCATCAGCCAGCGTGACAACCAGTGCACCGCACGACAACCATCACCCAGTGACAATCAGTGCACCGCACGACAACCACCACCCAGTGACAACCAGTGCATTGCGCGACAACCATCATCCAGCGTGACAACCAGTGCATTGCACGACAACCACCACCCAGTGACAACCAGTGCACCGCACGACAACCACCACCCAGTGACAACCAGTGCATTGCGCGACAACCATCATCCAGCGTGACAACCAGTGCATTGCACGACAACCAACATCCAGCGTGACAACCAGTGCATTACACAACAACCATCACCCAGTGACAATCAGTGCACCGCACGACAACCACCACCCAGTGACAACCAGTGCATTGCGCGACAACCATCATCCAGCGTGACAACCAGTGCATTACACAACAACCATCACCCAGCGTGACAACCAGTGCACCGCACGAAAACCACCACCCAGCCTCACAATCAGTGCACCGCACGACAACCATCAGCCAGTGACAACCAGTGCATTGCACGTCAATCATCATCCAGCGTGACAACCAGTGCACCGCACGACAACCATCAGCCAGTGACAACCAGTGCACCGCACGACAACCATCACCCAGTGACAACCAGTGCATTGCACGACAACCAACATCCAGCGTGACAACCAGTGCATTGCACGACAACCATCACCCAGTGACAACCAGTGCATTGCACGACAACCACCATCCAGCGTGACAACCAGTGCATTATACAACAACCATCACCCAGTGTGACAACCAGCTCCCCACACAATAACCAGTATCCAGGGCAATAATCAGCCTCACACGACAATTGTTGTCCAGTGCAAGAACCGTCACTCCGACCGACAACCAGAGCCCTGCAGGAGCCAGAAGGGCACAGAGAGGAAGGGATTAAATCGCTGGCAGACATCAATATGTCCCTGGACCCCAATGTCTATCAGGGTCTCAACCAGCAAAAACCTCAATAACAGCTGCCCCCCCCCCCATATCATAACAATAAGGAAATGGGGCAGCAGATAAAAGAAACTCATGGAGAGAAGAAGGAGCAAAATGGTCTGAGCTCAAGAGCTGACACTCTACACAAGAGCACAGAGTCAGGAAAATAATCTTTCCCCAGGAGCATCCTCACCCTCATCATCCATTATACATGGCCCCCCAGTATGAATGCCCCGGGAGTGGGCAGAGTTACTCACCGCTCTGTGCTCCCGGCTGCTGAGACCTGCTGGAGTGTGAGGAGGACAGGATGGAGAGGAGGATGTGGGGAGCGGCCGGTTGATGGACCTGAGCTCCGGATGTCGGATGGGGCTGGACATGGGGCAGTGACCGTCCTGGGGCAGCAGACATTGCTCTGCCATGCAGGGAGATCTCTGCCCGGGTGTCAGGCGGCACATCTAATTAGTCATGGCATCACACTGAGGAGTAGTGGACCCCGGAGCCACCTCCAGGCTGAGGAGGCCGAGAGACGTCACCGCTGATTAATAATGATGGACATGAAATACTGTACTCACCAAACACAGTAAAACCGCACCGCCATCACACTGCCTGTACACCACTACATCACCGTCATCACACTGCCTGTACACCACTACATCACCGCCATCACACTGCTTGTACACCACTACATCACCGTCATCACACTGCCTGTACACCACTACATCACCATCATCACACTGTCTGTACACCACCGCCATCACACTGTCTGTACACCACTACATCACCGTCATCACACTGCCTGTACACCACTACATCACCGCCATCACAGTGCCTGTACACCACTACATCACCGCCATCATACTGCCTGTACACAACTACATCACCGTCATCACACTGCCTGTACACCACTACATCACCGCCATCACACTGCCTGTACACCACTACATCACCGTCATCACACTGCCTGTACACCACTACATCACCGCCATCACACTGCCTGTACACCACTACATCACCGTCATCACACTGCCTGTACACCACTACATCACCGTCATCACACTGCCTGTACACCACTACATCACCGTCATCACAGTGCCTGTACACCACTACATCACCGCCATCACACTGCCTGTACACCACTACATCACCGCCATCACAGTGCCTGTACACCACTACATCACCGCCATCACAGTGCCTGTACACCACTACATCACCGCCATCACACTGCCTGTACACCACTACATCACCGTCATCACACTGCCTGTACACCACTACATCACCGTCATCACACTGCCTGTACACCACTACATCACCGTCATCACACTGCCTGTACACCACTACATCACCGTCATCACAGTGCCTGTACACCACTACATCACCGCCATCACACTGCCTGTACACCACCGCCATCACACTGCCTGTACACCACTACATCACCGCCATCATACTGCCTGTACACAACTACATCACCGTCATCACACTGCCTGTACACCACTACATCACCGCCATCACACTGCCTGTACACCACTACATCACCGTCATCACACTGCCTGTACACCACTACATCACCGCCATCACACTGCCTGTACACCACTACATCACCGTCATCACACTGCCTGTACACCACTACATCACCGTCATCACACTGCCTGTACACCACTACATCACCGTCATCACAGTGCCTGTACACCACTACATCACCGCCATCACACTGCCTGTACACCACTACATCACCGCCATCACAGTGCCTGTACACCACTACATCACCGCCATCACAGTGCCTGTACACCACTACATCACCGCCATCACACTGCCTGTACACCACTACATCACCGTCATCACACTGCCTGTACACCACTACATCACCGTCATCACACTGCCTGTACACCACTACATCACCGTCATCACACTGCCTGTACACCACTACATCACCGTCATCACAGTGCCTGTACACCACTACATCACCGCCATCACACTGCCTGTACACCACCGCCATCACACTGCCTGTACACCACTACATCACCGCCATCACACTGCCTGTACACCACTACATCACCGCCATCACACTGCTTGTACACCACTACATCACCGTCATCACACTGCCTGTACACCGCTACATCACCGTCATCACACTGCCTGTACACCACTACATCACCGTCATCACACTGCTTGTACACCACTACATCACCGCCATCACACTGCCTGTACACCACTACATCACCGTCATCACATTGCCTGTACACCACTACATCTCCGCCATCACACTGCCTGTACACCACTACATCACCGTCATCACACTGCCTGTACACCACTACATCACCATCATCACACTGCCTGTACACCACTACATCACCGCCATCCCACTGCCTGTACACCACTACATCACCGTCATCACACTGCCTGTACACCACTACATCACCGCCATCCCACTGCCTGTACACCACTACATCACCGCCATCACACTGTCTGTACACCACTACATCACCGCCATCACACTGTCTGTACACCACTACATCACCGTCATCACACTGCCTGTACACCACTACATCACCGTCATCACACTGCTTGTACACCACTACATCACCGCCATCATACTGCCTGTACACCACTACATCACCGTCATCACACTGCCTGTACACCACTACATCACCGTCATCAAACTGCCTGTACACCACTACATCACCGCCATCCCACTGCCTGTACACCACTACATCACCGCCATCACACTGCCTGTACACCACTACATCCCCGCCATCACACTGCCTGTACACCACTACATCACCGTCATCACACTGCCTGTACACCACCGTCATCAAACTGCCTGTACACCACTACATCACCGCCATCACACTGCCTGTACACCACTACATCACCGTCATCACACTGCCTGTACACCACTACATCACCGCCATCCCACTGCCTGTACACCACTACATCACCGTCATCACACTGCCTGTACACCACTACATCACCGCCATCACACTGCCTGTACACCACTACATCACCGTCATCACACTGCCTGTACACCACTACATCACCGTCATCACACTGCCTGTACACGGCTACATCACCGCCATCCCACTGCCTGTACACCACTACATCACCGCCATCATACTGCCTGTACACCACTACATCACCGTCATCACACTGCCTGTACACGACTACATCACCGCCATCCCACTGCCTGTACACCACTACATCACCGCCATCACACTGCCTGTACACCACTACATCCCCGCCATCACACTGCCTGTACACCACTACATCACCGTCATCACACTGCCTGTACACCACCGTCATCAAACTGCCTGTACACCACTACATCACCGCCATCACACTGCCTGTACACCACTACATCACCGTCATCACACTGCCTGTACACCACTACATCACCGCCATCCCACTGCCTGTACACCACTACATCACCGCCATCACACTGCCTGTACACCACTACATCACCGTGATCAAACTGCCTGTACAGCACTACATCACCGTCATCAAACTGCCTGTACAGCACTACATCACCGCCATCACACTGCCTGTACACCACTACATCACCGCCATCACACTGCCTGTACACCACTACATCACCGCCATCACACTGCCTGTACACGGCTACATCACCGTCATCACACTGCCTGTACACCGCTACATCACCGTCATCACACTGCCTGTACACCGCTACATCACCGCCATCACACTGCCTGTATACCGCTACATCACCGCCATCACACTGCCTGTACACCGCTACATCACCGTTATCAAACTGCCTGTACACCACTACATCTCCGCCATCACACTGCCTGTACACCACTACATCACACTGCCTGTACACCACTACATCACCGTCATCACAGTGCCTGTACACCACTACATCACCGTCATCACACTGCCTGTACACCACTACATCACCGTCATCACACTGCCTGTACACCACTACATCACACTGCCTGTACACCACTACATCACCGTCATCACAGTGCCTGTACACCACTATATCACCGTCATCACACTGCCTGTACACCACTACATCACCGTCATCACACTGCCTGTACACCACTACATCACCGTCATCACACTGCCTGTACACCACTACATCACCGTCATCACACTGCCTGTACACCACTACATCACCGTCATCACACTGCCTGTACACCACCGCCATCACACTGCCTGTACACCACTACATCCCCGCCATCACACTGCCTGTACACCACTACATCACCGTCATCACAGTGCCTGTAGACCACTACATCACCGCCATCACACTGCCTGTACACCACTACATCACCGTCATCACAGTGCCTGTACACCACTACAACACCGCCATCACACTGCCTGTACACCACTACATCACCGCCATCACACTGCCTGTACACCACTACATCACCGTCATCACAGTGCCTGTACACCACTACAACACCGCCATCACACTGCCTGTACACCACTACAACACCGCCATCACACTGCCTGTACACCACTACATCACCGCCATCACACTGCCTGTACACCACTACATCTCCGCCATCACAATGCCTGTACACCACTACATCCCCGCCATCACACTGCCTGTACACCACTACATCTCCGCCATCACAATGCCTGTACAGCACTACATCTCCGCCATCACACTGCCTGTACACCACTACATCACCGCCATCATACTGCCTGTACACAACTACATCACCGTCATCACATTGCCTGTACACCACTACATCACCGTCATCACACTGCCTGTACACCACTACATCACCGCCATCATACTGCCTGTACACAACTACATCACCGTCATCACACTGCCTGTACACCACTACATCACCATCACACTGCCTGTACACCACTACATCCCCGCCATCACATTGCCTGTACAGCACTACATCTCCGCCATCACACTGCCTGTACACCACTACATCACCGCCATCATACTGCCTGTACACAACTACATCACCGTCATCACATTGCCTGTACACCACTACATCACCGTCATCACACTGCCTGTACACCACTACATCTCCGCCATCACAATGCCTGTACAGCACTACATCTCCGCCATCACACTGCCTGTACACCACTACATCACCGCCATCATACTGCCTGTACACAACTACATCACCGTCATCACATTGCCTGTACACCACTACATCACCGTCATCACACTGCCTGTACACCACTACATCACCGCCATCATACTGCCTGTACACAACTACATCACCGTCATCACACTGCCTGTACACCACTATATCACCGTCATCATACTGCCTGTACACCACTACATCACCGTCATCACACTGCCTGTACACCACTACATCACCGTCATCACACTGCCTGTACACCACTACATCACCGCCATCCCACTGCCTGTACACCACTACATCACCGTCATCACACTGCCTGTACACCGCTACATCACCGTCATCACACTGCCTGTACACCACTACATCACCGTCATCAC
The DNA here is from genome assembly GCF_905171765.1 of Bufo bufo. Taxonomy (NCBI): domain Eukaryota; kingdom Metazoa; phylum Chordata; class Amphibia; order Anura; family Bufonidae; genus Bufo; species Bufo bufo. The sequence continues at coordinate 563,088,708 of NC_053393.1, forward strand.
ACTGCCTGTACACCACTACATCACCGTCATCACACTGCCTGTACACCACTACATCACCGTCATCACACTGCCTGTACACCACTACATCACCGTCATCACACTGCCTGTACACCACTACATCACCGTCATCACACTGCCTGTACACCACTACATCACCGTCATGACACTGCCTGTACACCACTACATCACCGTCATCACAGTGCCTGTACACCACTACAACCCCACTATCACACTGCCTATACACCACTACATCACCGCCATCACCATCACACTGCCTGTACACCACTACATCACCGCCATCACACTGCCTGTACACCACTACATCCCCGCCATCACACTGCCTGTACACCACTACATCTCCGCCATCACAATGCCTGTACAGCACTACATCTCCGCCATCACACTGCCTGTACACCACTACATCACCGCCATCATACTGCCTGTACACAACTACATCACCGTCATCACATTGCCTGTACACCACTACATCACCGTCATCACACTGCCTGTACACCACTACATCACCGCCATCATACTGCCTGTACACAACTACATCACCGTCATCACACTGCCTGTACACCACTACATCACCATCACACTGCCTGTACACCACTACATCCTCGCCATCACATTGCCTGTACAGCACTACATCTCCGCCATCACACTGCCTGTACACCACTACATCACCGCCATCATACTGCCTGTACACAACTACATCACCGTCATCACATTGCCTGTACACCACTACATCACCGTCATCACACTGCCTGTACACCACTACATCTCCGCCATCACAATGCCTGTACAGCACTACATCTCCGCCATCACACTGCCTGTACACCACTACATCACCGCCATCATACTGCCTGTACACAACTACATCACCGTCATCACATTGCCTGTACACCACTACATCACCGTCATCACACTGCCTGTACACCACTACATCACCGCCATCATACTGCCTGTACACAACTACATCACCGTCATCACACTGCCTGTACACCACTATATCACCGTCATCATACTGCCTGTACACCACTACATCACCGTCATCACACTGCCTGTACACCACTACATCACCGTCATCACACTGCCTGTACACCACTACATCACCGCCATCCCACTGCCTGTACACCACTACATCACCGTCATCACACTGCCTGTACACCACTACATCACCGTCATCACACTGCCTGTACACCGCTACATCACCGTCATCACACTGCCTGTACACCACTACATCACCGTCATCACACTGCCTGTACACCACTACATCACCGTCATCACACTGCCTGTACACCACTACATCACCGTCATCACACTGCCTGTACACCACTACATCACCGTCATCACACTGCCTGTACACCACTACATCACCGTCATCACACTGCCTGTACACCACTACATCACCGTCATGACACTGCCTGTACACCACTACATCACCGTCATCACAGTGCCTGTACACCACTACAACCCCACTATCACACTGCCTATACACCACTACATCACCGCCATCACCATCACACTGCCTGTACACCACTACATCACCGCCATCACACTGCCTGTACACCACTACATCACCGTCATCACCATCACACTGCCTGTACACCACTACATCACCGCCATCATACTGCCTGTACACCACTAAATCACCGTCATCACACTGCCTGTACACCACTACATCACCGCCATCACACTGCCTGTACACCACTACATCACCGCCATCCCACTGCCTGTACACCACTACATCACCGCCATCAAACTGCCTGTACACCACTACATCACCGTCATCACAGTGCCTGTACACCACTACATCACCGCCATCATACTGCCTGTACACAACTACATCACCGCCATCACACTGCCTGTACACCACTACATCACCGCCATCACACTGCCTGTACACCACTACATCACCGCCATCACACTGCCTATACACCACTACATTCCCGCCATCACACTGCCTGTACACCACTACATCACCGCCATCACACTGCCTGTACACCACTACATCACCGCCATCACACTGCCTGTACACCACTACATCACCATCATCACACTGCCTGTACACCACTACATCACTGCCATCACACTGCCTGTACACCACTACATCACCGCCATCACACTGCCTGTACACCACTACATCACCGCCATCCCACTGCCTGTACACCACTACATCACCGCCATCACACTGCCTGTACACCACTACATCTCCGCCATCACACTGCCTGTACACCACCGCCATCAAACTGCCTGTACACCACTACATCCCCGCCATCACACTGCCTGTACACCACTACATCACCGTCATCACACTGCCTGTACAGCATTACATCACCGTCATCAAACTGCCTGTACACCACTACATCACACTGCCTGTACACCACTACATCACTGCCATCACACTGCCTGTACACCACTACATCTCCGCCATCACACTGCCTGTACACCACCGCCATCAAACTGCCTGTACACCACTACATCCCCGCCATCACACTGCCTGTACACCACTACATCACCGTCATCACACTGCCTGTACAGCATTACATCACCGTCATCAAACTGCCTGTACACCACTACATCACACTGCCTGTACACCACTACATCACTGCCATCACACTGCCTGTACACCACTACATCTCCGCCATCACACTGCCTGTACACCACCGCCATCAAACTGCCTGTACACCACTACATCCCCGCCATCACACTGCCTGTACACCACTACATCACCGTCATCACAGTGCCTGTACAGCATTACATCACCGTCATCAAACTGCCTGTACACCACTACATCACCGTCATCAAACTGCCTGTACACCACTACATCACCGCCATCACACTGCCTGTACACCACTACATCACTGCCATCACACTGCCTGTACACCACTACATCACCGTCATCACACTGCCTGTACACTACCGCCATCAAACTGCCTGTACACCACTACATCCCCGCCATCACACTGCCTGTACACCACTACATCACCGCCATCACACTGCCTGTACACCACTACATCCCCGCCATCACACTGCCTGTACACCACTACATCACCGTCATCACAGTGCCTGTACAGCATTACATCACCACCATCACACTGCCTGTACACCACTACATCACTGCCATCACACTGCCTGTACACCACTACATCACCGTCATCACAGTGCCTGTACAGCATTACATCACCACCATCACACTGCCTGTACACCACTACATCACTGCCATCACACTGCCTGTACACCACTACATCACCGCCATCACACTGCCTGTACACCACTACATCACCGCCATCCCACTGCCTGTACACCACTACATCACCGCCATCCCACTGCCTGTACACCACTACTACATCACCATCACACTGCCTGTACACCACTACATCACCGCCATCACACTGCCTGCACACCACTACATCACCGCCATCACACTGCCTGTACACCACTACATCACCGCCATCACACTGCCTGTACACCACTACATCACCGCCATCATACTGCCTGTACACAACTACATCACCGTCATCACACTGCCTGTACACCACTATATCACCGCCATCCCACTGCCTGTACACCACTACATCACCATCACACTGCCTATACACCACTACATTCCCGCCATCACACTGCCTGTACACCACTACTACATCACCATCACACTGCCTGTACACCACTACATCACCATCACACTGCCTGTACACCACTACATCACCGCCATCACACTGCCTGTACACCACTACATCACCATCACACTGCCTATACACCACTACATTCCCGCCATCACACTGCCTGTACACCACTACTACATCACCATCACACTGCCTGTACACCACATCACCGCCATCACACTGCCTGTACACCACTACATCACCATCACACTGCCTGTACACCACTACATCACCATCACACTGCCTGTACACCACTACATCACCATCACACTGCCTATACACCACTACATTCCCGCCATCACACTGCCTGTACACCACTACTACATCACCATCACACTGCCTGTACACCACTACTACATCACCATCACACTGCCTATACACCACTACATCACCATCACACTGCCTGTACACCACTACATCACCATCACACTGCCTGTACACCACATCACCGCCATCACACTGCCTATACACCACTACATTCCCGCCATCACACTGCCTGTACACCACTACATCACCATCACACTGCCTGTACACCACTACATCACCGCCATCACACTGCCTGTACACCACTACATCACCGCCATCACAGATCAGGGCAATCTCCAATAGTAAGCTCTTGTGATCAGGTCCTTACTCCTCTTGTGTCTCCTCGTAGATTGTAAGCTCTTGTGATAAGGTCCTTACTCTTATTGTGTCTCCTCCATCTTCTCATAGACTGTAAGCTCTTGTGATCAGGTTCTCACGTGTGTCTCATCATGGATTGTAAGCTCTTGTGATCAGGTTCTCACATGTGTCTCCTTGTAGATTGTAAGCTCTTGTGATCAGGTCCTCGCTCCTTTTGTTTCTTACTATCCTCATAGATTGTAAGCTCTTGTGATCAAGTCATGAAGTAAACCAAGTAAAGAAATACCACAACTAGACTGCACCTCCAAGAATAAAATATAATTTATTGAAACATTCTAGTTAAAACCATCAATACATGGAGCAAACCTCACCAATGGGTAACATCGTATACAAAATTACATCCAGGGCCACCATTGAAGCAATGTGTGTACAAACATCAAAGGAAATGGCAACAAAATGCCAGCAATTTCTTAAATGATATACTTATCGGAAACACAGTGGTGGCACGTTCAGAATGTAGACCTCTAAGGGGGGAGAGCAGAGACCCTCACGCGTATCGCTAGTACATGGACTCACTTCCTCAGAGGTCCATGAGAATATGCATTGGCGTTTCAAAGTTATTATAGTCTTTGTAATTAACCAATAATCAGATATGGCTGTGAGCAAGTGAATAAAACAATGGAAGGAGGAGGAATAAGGGAAGGGCACAGATAGGCGTTACCTGGATTCTCCCCGGTGGTCCGAGTGCGGGCGCCAGAAAGAACGGCGTGCTTGATAAGCAGACGCGCATGCGCAAGATGGCGTCCGAGCGGAAGTCGACACCGCGATGCGTTCTACGGGGCGGAAACAAATCACGGCCTCGACAACGCTGCAGAGCGCCAAGCCGCGCAGATACATCCCCAAATGGATCACCGCAGCAGAGGAAGGTACTATTGGTTCTGGTGTACGAACAGGGCACAACAATTTGGGACAGATATCAATCAAAGAAACAATGCATAAAGGTGCAAGAGTGTCAAAGACATGATTCAATATTATGTACAATTAAATGGAAGTGGCTACATGATGATATGTAAAGTGCAATCCTAAATAAATAAACAAGGTGTGAGCATCCTGCACAATATAACATAGTAAACATATATACCTTACACATACACTGCGTGCAGAATTATTAGGCAAATGAGTATTTTGACCACATCATCCTCTTTATGCATGTTGTCTTACTCCAAGCTGTATAGGCTCGAAAGCCTACTACCAATTAAGCATATTAGGTGATGTGCATCTCTGTAATGAGAAGGGGTGTGGTCTAATGACATCAACACCCTATATTAGGTGTGCATAATTATTAGGCAAAATGGGTCAAAAGAAGGACTTGACAGGCTCAGAAAAGTCAAAAATAGTGAGATATCTTGCAGAGGGATGCAGCACTCTTAAAATTGCAAAGCTTCTGAAGCGTGATCCTCGAACAATCAAGCGTTTCATTCAAAATAGTCAACAGGGTCGCAAGAAGCGTGTGGAAAAACCAAGGCGCAAAATAACTGCCCATGAACTGAGAAAAGTCAAGCGTGCAGCTGCCAAGATGCCACTTGCCACCAGTTTGGCCATATTTCAGAGCTGCAACATCACTGGAGTGCCCAAAAGCACAAGGTGTGCAATACTCAGAGACATGGCCAAGGTAAGAAAGGCTGAAAGACGACCACCACTGAACAAGACACACAAGCTGAAACATCAAGACTGGGCCAAGAAATATCTCAAGACTGATTTTTCTAAGGTTTTATGGACTGATGAAATGAGAGTGAGTCTTGATGGGCCAGATGGATGGGCCCGTGGCTGGATTGGTAAAGGGCAGAGAGCTCCAGTCCGACTCAGACGCCAGCAAGGTGGAGGTGGAGTACTGGTTTGGGCTGGTATCATCAAAGATGAGCTTGTGGGGCCTTTTCGGGTTGAGGATGGAGTCAAGCTCAACTCCCAGTCCTACTGCCAGTTTCTGGAAGACACCTTCTTCAAGCAGTGGTACAGGAAGAAGTCTGCATCCTTCAAGAAAAACATGATTTTCATGCAGGACAATGCTCCATCACACGCGTCCAAGTACTCCACAGCGTGGCTGGCAAGAAAGGGTATAAAAGAAGAAAATCTAATGACATGGCCTCCTTGTTCACCTGATCTGAACCCCATTGAGAACCTGTGGTCCATCATCAAATGTGAGATTTACAAGGAGGGAAAACAGTACACCTCTCTGAACAGTGTCTGGGAGGCTGTGGTTGCTGCTGCACGCAATGTTGATGGTGAACAGATCAAAACACTGACAGAATCCATGGATGGCAGGCTTTTGAGTGTCCTTGCAAAGAAAGGTGGCTATATTGGTCACTGATTTGTTTTTGTTTTGTTTTTGAATGTCAGAAATGTATATTTGTGAATGTTGAGATGTTATATTGGTTTCACTGGTAAAAATAAATAATTGAAATGAGTATATATTTGTTTTTTGTTAAGTTGCCTAATAATTATGCACAGTAATAGTCACCTGCACACACAGATATCCCCCTAAAATAGCTAAAACTAAAAACAAACTAAAAACTACTTCCAAAAATATTCAGCTTTGATATTAATGAGTTTTTTGGGTTCATTGAGAACATGGTTGTTGTTCAATAATAAAATTAATCCTCAAAAATACAACTTGCCTAATAATTCTGCACTCCCTGTATATACAGATGGTATACAGTGCATGATCAAACAAATAAAAAATATATATAAAGAATATATAATAAAAATATATAAATAATGAAATCAATCACCTTTCTCCCCCAACACAAACAAACGAATCATAGATAATTACATAATTGCATAAATAAATGAAGCATATCATAAATAATGTTCATTGTGCCCTAGCCGCACCTACAGTATATTTGTTGTATCCTAAATATTGAGTTGTCCTTATTCAAACAATCAATAAGTCAGACTATATAATTTTAATAAGAAATAAGAAATGCAAATTGTCCATCCAAACTCATGTCCTCTGACCCAAAACTTCGGTGAGCCAAGAGGATAACGGACCATGCACCAGGGAGGAGAGGGCCAGGAAAGCAAGCGCAAAATAGGAAGCGGAAAATTCATATATAAATATCATAAAAATAATCAATGAATGATGCAAAAGGGACAAGAGTATAAATATACTCCATCAGAATAGTATATAAAAATATGCAGTTCCATAGGATATCAAGAATACCAAAAGTCCCCAAGTAAGAAATGCCGACCATCGGGTTGTATGTGTTCAGATAACAGTTATTACGGTGCTAAGAGCCAATCTATCTGCATTCTGATTACAAAAGCAGTGAACAATGATATGTAGACGGGGGGAGCAGAGGAAGAGGGGGTCCCACAGCTCAGTAAAGCCTGCATCCGGGTGTCATCAAACCTCTGAACCTAAAAAAGAAATAAAGAACAAACATGAATAGAAAGTGCAATTAAGTGATGAGTGATACATGGACCTGCTCTAAAGAAACAGAGCCTATGTAGAAAAGCCAGTAAAAGTGAGTTCCTCATTTAGGCCCCGTGGGACCTGTGAGCCAAGGTTGAATATCCACCTTGATTCAGATCGGAGCAGTCTCTTAGAGATATGTGCGCCCCTAATGTTACCCCGAACAGTGTCCAGCCCTGCAACCCGTAGGTCGTCATACCTACCTTCATGGCAGTCCACTCCTACACCCGTTTCCTGTGGGGTGGTAAGTGGCTGTCACCCCTGCGAAGTTGGGGTCCCCTTTTTCTGGGATTTACGTAATCCCCTCCGAGTTCGCTGTCCTGGCTGTTTTTGGATAAAAAATCCACATCACTATTTGTATTGGCGGAAGTGTGAGCAGTGTGCTTCATGGTTGTATCATTCGGAGGATTACCCTTTGAGGGTGCCCGTGTGTTTCCACTGTGTTTCCACCTGAAGGCCTGTTTTCTCTCAAAGTCACCTCTATCCCGATGGAATTTGAATTTTTTTACCCATCATAATCTCCTTATCAGAATTCTCCAAAATCTCCATAAGTCTGGCCTGAAATATATCAACTTTCTCCTTATCGTGTTGTTCCATTTTTGACTCTAACTCCACAAGCCTTAATTTAGTTTGCTGCAATCCATGTACCAGTTTAGTAGCTCTTCTCTGAACTCTCTCTAGAGTATCTATATCCTTCTGGGGATATGGCCTCCAGTACTGCGCACAATACTCCAAGTGAGGTCTCACCGCTGTACAGAGCACTAGTGAGACCTCATCTGGAGTATTGTGCGCAGTACTGGAGGCCATATCCCCAGAAGGATACTGATACTTTGGAGAGAGTTCAGAGAAGAGCTACTAAACTGGTCCATGGATTGCAGGATAAAACTTACCAGGAAAGAATAAAGGACCTTAACATGTAGAGCTTGGAAGAAAGACGAGACAGAGGGGATATGATAGAAACTTTTAAATACATAAAGGGAATCAACAAGGAAAAAGAGGAGAGAAGATTTAAAAGAAGAAAAACTACCACAAGAGGACACAGTTTTAAATTAGAGGGGCAAAGGTTTAAAAGTAATATCAGGAAGTATTACTTTACTGAGAGAGTAGTGGATGCATGGAATAGCCTTCCTGCAGAAGTGGTAGCTGCAAATACAGTGAAGGGGTTTAAGCATGCATGGGATAGGCATAAGGCTATCCTTCATATAAGATAGGGCCGGGGGCTATCCATAGTACTCAGTATATTGGGCAGACTAGATGGGCCAAATGGTTCTGATCTGCCGACACATTCTATGTTTCTATGTTTCTAAGTTCTTTGTCATGTGCAATTAGCATATCAATGAGGGTCCCAGAACATTGTAGAAGTCCCTAATAGAGCATTTGAGGTGCTCCTCCAGGCTCTTAATATTCCACCAAACCCGTGTGTAGAGTTTGTGTCAATAATCTCAGAAGTCAATGACCTAAAGTCACCACCTGTATCAGTAACACCATCAGGAACAACGCTGTTGCCTGCAAGGTCCATGGCGCCTCCCTAGCCTCCAAATTAAATTGCCATAATACTTGACCACAAAAATGGGTGCCTCAACCCCAGAAAAGCAGAAGGGAACGACAGACCCAGCAAGTATACAAGCAATATAGAACCAACAACAGGGGGCACACCTATGAATATAAATATAATGGGGGAGTGCTGTTCCCCATCATAGGTGTGCCCCCTGCTGTTGGTTCTATCTTGCTGGGGCTGTCGTTCCCTTCTGCTTTTCTGGGGTTGAGGCACCCATTTTTGTGGTCAAGTATTATGGCATTTAATTTGGAGGCTAGGGAGGCGTCATGGACCTCACAGGCAACAGCGTTGTTCCTGATGGTGTTACTGATACAGGTGGTGACTTTAGGTCATTGACTTCTGAGATTATTGACACAAACTCTACACACGGGTTTGGTGGAATATTAAGAGCCTGGAGGAGCACCTCAAATGCTCTATTAGGGACTTCTACAATGTTCTGGGACCCTCATTGATATGCTAATTGCACATGACAAAGAACTTCTGCAGCGAACTAAATTAAGGCTTGTGGAGTTAGAGTCAAAATGGAACAACACGATAAGGAGAAAGTTGATATATTTCAGGCCAGACTTATGGAGATTTTGGAGAATTTTGATAAGGAGATTATGATGGGTAAAAAAATCCAAATTCCATTGGGATAGAGGTGACTTTGAGAGAAAACAGGCCTTCAGGTGGAAACACAGTGGTAACACACGGGCACCCTCAAAGGGTAATCCTCCGAATGATACAACCATGAAGCACACTGCTCACACTTCCGACAATACAAATAGTGATGTGGAATTTTTATCTGAAAACAGCAAGGACAGCGAACTCGGAGGGGATTACGTAAATCCCAGAAAAAGGGGACCCCAACTTCGCAGGGGCGACAGCCACTTACCACCCCACAGGAAACGGGTGTAGGAGTGGAACAACCACAGGATGATGGGTCACTCCAGGTCATAAACCTTTCCTCTTATGTGTTGTCAGATAAAGAAAGATTGGTCTTGCAGAAAGGATTGTCCTTCTCCCCCATCAGTACATTGGACACATTTGAGTTTGTTAAAGATGTGTATTTATTTTTCAGGCAATTGTGTTTTAAACTACTTTATGCTCAACCGACACTAGTAAAGGAACTTGCGGAGGATGAACGGAGTGTCTTTATGGACCTGATGGAATTGCTTAGAGAAAGTGAGAGTGATCTAGGTAGGAGACCCTTTAATTTATCTAAACCTTCCACCATTACGCCATCACTGAGTATGTTCCCTAATATAAATTTATTTTTTCAAGCAGTCCTACAAGAGGTCCGGAAATTAACAAAGAATACCATTAGGGAAGAAATATGGCTGCGACAGAGTCCAACATTATCCGACAACTCCAACAGAATAAATCCTTTGTAAGTAAGGAAGCGGACAAAGGTGGGAACGTGGTACTGTGGGACATGGGGATGTATATGAGTGAAGCCAAACGCCAATTGGGTAACAGAGTTTTCTATACTCCCATTCCATCAGATCCCACTACAACGTTCAAGAAGAAAGTGGACCAGCTTTTAAGAAGGACCTTCAACATGAGGATCATCACTAAGCCGGAACTCCAATTTTTGGAGGTGAGTTGCCCCATTACACCAACATTTTATATGTTACCTAAGGTGCACAAACATTTAGACAACCCACCTGGCCGCCCAATTGTGGCAGGCATTGGGGGCCTGTGTGAACAAGCCTGCATTTATTTAGACTTTTTTCTACAGTCCTTCGTCTTGGCCTCAAATCATACCTCCGTGACTCCATGCACCTTATACAGGAACTAAGGGATGTCGTCTTGCCGTCCGGTACCTTGATGTTCACATGTGATGTCGAGTCATTATATTCCAACATTGCCCATATTGATGGGATAACCGCGGTCAAGTCCTTTCTGTCCAGTTCCACTACGGGCGATCCAGCCCACCACACTTTTTTGGTGAGTTTACTGGAATTTGTGTTGACGCATAATTATTTTGTTTTCGACCGTACATTTTACAGACAAATTTCCGGTACAGCCATGGGTGCACGGTGTGCGCCCTCTTAGGCCAACCTTTTTCTAGGTTGGTGGGAGGCCACACAGGTGTACCCATTGGACCTTTTCAGGGACCATGTGGTGGGTTGGTATCGTTTCATTGACGACATCCTTTTCTTCTGGCAGGGATCAAGGCAGGAGTGTGAGCTTTTCATTGGCCACCTTAACGAAAATCCGTTATATATATTTTTGACATATAAAATCTCGGAATCGGAGGTGGATTTCTTGGATCTCCGAATTGGATTGAAGGACTCCCACATTGTGACATCTCTGTTTCGAAAAAGCACTGCAACCAACAACCTACTCCACTATGCGACCAACAACCTACTCCACTATTCCATCCGACGCATTTGAAGAAAGGTATACCCAGGGGCCAGTTTCTACCTTTACGACGCAATTGTACCAATTTGAATGACTTCAAGGAAGCTTCACAAAATTTGTCGTCACGATTACATGAGAGGGGGTACCCTAAAAAGGTTATATCCCAGGCCTTTGAAAGGGCTAAGGAGTCCAATCGTGAGGACCTGTTTGAACCCAGGATTAAACTACGGGACAATAAAATACGAGTGATCACTAGGTATAATAACCAGTGGTCGGATCTCTACAGAATCCTGAATACTCAGTGGTTCCTACTTCTAGCAGATGGTAAACTCGCCCCACATGTCGACAATGAACCCAGGATTATAGCAAGGAGGGCCCCTAACCTGAAAGACACCTTGGTACGGAGTCACTTCCAATGCCCAGGAGGCACCACGGGCAGCGGTGGCATATTGAGAGGTACATATCCCTGGGGGGATTGCAATATTTGTCAATTTATGCTGAATTCGGACAGCTTTTCCTATGGGTAGAATTGTAGGGTTGATTTAAAACATTACGTTAATTTCCGCTCCAGGAATATAGTCTGTGCCCTTTTGTGCCCCTGTAATAGGATCTGTGTGGGCCAGACCATGCAGGAGCTAAGGAAGAGAGTACAACAGGTCACATCCAACATTCGGTTGGCAGCACGGGATAGAAGCAAAGGGGAAAAACCTCTAACATTGGTGGCGGCCCATTTCTTGAAGGTAGGTATGACGACCTACGGGTTGCAGGGCTGGACACTGTTCGGGGTAACATTAGGGGCGCACAAATCTCTAAGAGACTGCTCCGATCTGAATCAAGGTGGATATTCAACCTTGGCTCACAGGTCCCACGGGGCCTAAATGAGGAACTCACTTTTACTGGCTTTTCTACATAGGCTCTGTTTCTTTAGAGCAGGTCCATGTATCACTCATCACTTAATTGCACTTTCTATTCATGTGTGTTCTTTATTTCTTTTTTAGGTTCAGAGGTTTGATGACACCCGGATGCAGGCTTTACTGAGCTGTGGGACCCCCTCTTCCTCTGCTCCCCCCGTCTACATATCATTGTTCACTGCTTTTGTAATCAGAATGAATATAGATTGGCTCTTAGCACCGTAATAACTGTTATCTGAACACATACAACCCGATGGTCGGCATTTCTTACTTGGGGACTTTTGGTATTCTTGATATCCTATGGAACTGCATATTTTTATATACTATTCTGATGGAGTATAGTTATACTCTTGTCCCTTTTGCATCATTCATTGATTATTTTTATGATATTTATATATGAATTTTCCGCTTCCTATTTTGCGCTTGCTTTCCTGGCCCTCTCCTCCCTGGTGCATGGTCCGTTATCCTCTTGGCTCACCGAAGTTTTGGGTCAGAGGACATGAGTTTGGATGGACAATTTGCATTTCTTATTTCTTATTAAAATTATATAGTCTGACTTATTGATTGTTTGAATAAGGACAACTCAATATTTAGGATACAACAAATATACTGTAGGTGCGGCTAGGGCACAATGAACATTATTTATGATATGCTTCATTTATTTATGCAATTATGTAATTATCTATGATTTGGTTTGTGTTGGGGGAGAAAGGTGATTGATTTCATTATTTATATATTTTTATTATATATTTTATATATATTGTAGGGGTTACACGCTCAGGCTGGGCGGCGATGACAGATTCTCTTGCAGACCACGGGGTTAAAGTCCAAATGCTGCTTTATTTATCACACTGCGGCAATACAGGCGACCCCAGTTATAATTCACTGGGTAAGGTGAAGGTCCAGCACCACAAAACATAAACCAAACTGAGATAAACCCCTGCCCGTCTGGGCTCTGGCTAATACAGTGCAGATCCTAGCTCACCTATTGGACACAGGTCACACAGAGAACTCGGCTTCTCCAGCCAGCAGGGCAGCCATCTTCCCAGGCTTTCTCCAGGCCTTCCTCTCCTCAGACTGACAGCCTGGACGGTGCTTTATTTCTCCTTGATGATCCCAGCTGGCTTCACCTGGGGATCCCTCAGGCTAGGGGAAAACCTGTCCTGGATTTTATTTACCTCACCCAGTTGAGGAAGCTGGGTGGGATATACCCCCCTTCCAGGACTTTACCATACACCTTTCTGTTCACCTTACCACATATCCCCCCCCCCCCTCTTCTCGGAGGTCTGTATATTTTTGGCCAACAAGCAGTGTATCCTGGACCAAGCATCTGCGTTCCCCTGTAATTTTCCCGGCCTATGTTCAACCTTGAAATAAAAATTTTGCAGGGAGAGAAACCACCTGGTCACTCTTGCGTTTTTCTCCCTGTTTTGTTTCATCCAAGTTAAAGGCGCGTGATCTGTTACCAACAGAAATTTCCTACCCAGCAGGTAATATTTAAGTGACTCCAGAGCCCATGTAATGGCTAGACCCTCTCGGTCCACTATGACATACCTTTTCTCTGCCGGGGTCAGCTTCCTACTTAGGTACACCACCGGGTGCTCCTCTCCATTTATCACCTGTGACAGGACCGCTCCCAAGCCTGTCTCAGACGCATCAGTCTGGACCAGAAACTCTTTTCTGAAATCCGGAGAAATGAGCACTGGCTGTTGACAGAGAGCGGACATTAGGCTTTGAAAGGCCTTTTCTGCCTCTGGGGTCCACGTCACCATTACTGATTTAGGGCCTTTCGTTAAGTCAGTCAATGGTGCTGCTATCGAGGCAAAATTCGGTACGAACCAGCGGTAGTACCCCGTCATGCCAAGGAAGGCCCTGACTTGTTTCTTCGTTAAGGGCCTAGGCCAGTCTTGTATCGCCTCTACTTTATTGATCTAGGGTTTAACCAGCCCTTTACCAATAATGTAGCCCAGATATTTTGCTTCCTCTAGACCCACTGCACACTTCTCAGGGTTTATGGTTAGGCCAGCATCACCAATGGAGTCTATAAGGGCCTGTACCTTCCAGAGGTGACTTCTCCAATCAGATGAAAAAATGACCACATCATCAAGGTAAGCGGCCGCATAGTCACGATGTGGCTTCAAGATCAGGTCCATCAACCTCTGAAATGTAGCAGGGGCTCCATGTAACCCGAACGGCATCACTGTGTATTGGAACAGCCCCTCTGGAGTGGAGAATGGCGTCTTTTCTTTTGCATCATCTGACAATGGTATCTGCCAATAACCCTTTGTAAGGTCAAGGGTCATGATGTACCTTGCTTTCCCAAGCCTCTCAATCAGTTTGTCTACTCTGGGCATGGGGTACGCATCGAACTTTGATACCTCATTTAGCTTCCGGAAATCATTACAAAATCTCCAAGTCCCATTAGGCTTCGGGATTAAGACAATAGGGCTTGACCACTCACTGGTAGATTCCTCAATGACTCCTAACTCAAGCATGCGCCTGACCTCAGAGGATACCGCTTTTCTGCGTGCTTCTGGTATCCTGTAGGGCTTTAGATTCACCTTACTGTGGGGCTCAGTTCTCACAGAATGTTCTATCAGGTGGGTACGGCCTGGTAGGTCAGAAAACCTTCCTCTATTTTTCTGTAGAAACTCCTTCACTTCTTGTTTCTGGGGTACTGACAATGCCTCACTAATTTTTGCCGGAGGAATTGGTGGCGACACCTCCTTACTCATGGTCTGTGCGGCCACCAATGACTCCCGATCTATCCATGGCTTGATCAGATTTACGTGGTAAATCTGGTAGGGTCTTCTCCTTCCTGGTTGGTGCACCTTATAGTTCACCTCGCCCACTTTTTCCACAACCTCGTAGGGACCCTGCCACATTGCCAGAAACTTACTTTCTACAGTGGGAACTAGAATCAGGACCCTGTCCCCGGGATTAAAGTCCCTTACCTTGGCAGACCTGTTATAAATTCTGCTTTGAGCCTCCTGGGCTCTTTGCAGATGTTCTTTAACAATGGGCATTACTGTCGCTATCCTGTCTTTGCATGTCAGCCACATGTTCAATGACGCTCTTATAGGGAGTAGCCTCAGCCTCCCAGGTTTCTTTAGCTACATCGAGTAAACCCCTCGGGTGACGGCCATATAGCAACTCAAATGGTGAGAACCCTGTAGAAGCCTGAGGCACCTCCCTAACAGAGAACATAAGGTATGGCAGGAGGCAGTCCCAGTCCCGACCAGCCTTTATTAACATCTGTTTTAGCGTCTTGTTAAACCTCTCGACCAACCCGTCTGTCTGGGGGTGGTACACCGAGGTACGTATCTGGGTGATTTTGAACAACTTGCACAACTCTTTCATGACCTTCGACATAAAGGGGGTACCCTTGTCCGTGAGAATTTCTTTAGGGATCCCATGAACATGAAAAATAATTCCCGGGCAATATTTTTGGACGCCATGTTTCGCAAGGGTACCGCTTCCGGGTATCGTGTGGCATAGTCCAACACAACCAAGATATACTGGTGTCCCCTAACTGACTTAACAATGGGACCTACCAAGTCCATGGCAATTCTTTCAAAAGGTACCTCAATGATGGGAAGAGGCACCAAGGGACTCCGGAAATGTGAGGTCGGGGCACTTATCTGGCAGGTTGGGCAGGACCCGCAGTATATTTCCACTTCCTTGAATACTCCAGGCCAGAAAAATCTTTGTAGTACCCTCTCCTGTGTTTTGCTAACACCCAAATGACCCCAAGTACGTGGTTATGTGTGAGGTCTAGTACCATACGTCTATAGGGTTTTGGCACCAGAAGCTGCTCCACAATTCCATTGTTGCATTTATTAAGTCGATGCAGCAGGTTTCCATTCATGGCAAAATGCGGAAATTTCTGGTCAGCTTCTGGTACCTGTGGTACACCATGTATCACAGTAACATTTCCGTGAGCACTCATGAGAGTGGGGTCTCTCAACTGCTCTGTACCAAAGTTACCCCGAGACACCCCTAAGTCCAACACATTTTCCCCAGTTGGGGAAGCTTCATCTTCGCCAGCTAACACCTGCAATGGAAAAGTGTCATTGTCAGGTACGTCACATAACCCCATATTTTCATCAGACATTTCAGTTACCATGACATCTTCATTTTGCACCTTATCGGCACCATTGTTTTTAGTGGTCTTTTCCTTTAAACCATTGGATTCAATGGGCCCCTCATAGCAATGATTATTTACAGGAGACGGCACAGATTCTGCAGGAATGTTTCTCTTCTCCCACAACTTCCAAAACAATAGGGTATATTTCCACTGGACCGGGGGTCGAATGGAGGGGTGGACCGTAGGCGCAAAGACGCAACCAGAGTATTTTTATAAACCAATAGTTTTTTTTATTGTTATAGTGACGTCACTATAACAATAAAAAAAACTATTGGTTTATAAAAATACTCTGGTTGTGTCTTTGCGCCTACGGTCCACCCCTCCATTCGACCCCCGGTCCAGTGGAAATATACCCTATTCATCGACCCAGACGGCGGCTTGGCCCCCGCCACAGGGGAACGCGGACAGAATCGGCAGCACCAACCAGTGAGACGTAATCACTCCTATTCACCTCCAGCTCAGTTGCACCGAACAATAGGTGCAACAACAATAGGTGAGCAGTACCACTCTTCCTGTTACTTTGGAGGTTCAGCTTTTAACTTATTTACCCTATGAGCGCCCTTTTCTTTCCTTGGCAACTTCCAAAACAAGGGGAAGTCGCGGCCCAATATCATATCATGCATAAGTCTTTTTACGACCCCGACTTCATAGGATACAGTCCCAGCCGGAGTCTCCAGCTTAACGCAAGCCACCGGGTATGATTTTGCATCCCCATGGATGCACAGCACACTTACTCTTTTGTCCGGCACATAATTACCAGCTACGAAGCTGGCATGCACTAAGGTGACCAGACTACCGGAGTCCAACAGAGCCCTGACGGAGCAGTCATTTATCACCAGGGTACACATCTGCGGCTCAGTCTCTAGTCCTGGGGAGGCCGCACACACTGGCACCGCATACAGCGACTGTCTCCGGCTCCCGGCACACTCCATGGGCTCTGAGGTCAGAGGGCAATAGGCAGCAATGTGTCCCCACTCACGGCACCTCCAGCACTGGGTCGCCCCAGGTCTTCTAGGTGAGAAAACCTCTCCGGTCCAGACTGCCCGGGAGACTCAGCCTTATGCCCACGCCCAACCTCTAGAGCCTTATTCCCTCTTGTACCCTTCCACACACCCCCAACAACCAGAACTCTCTTACCCACAGATGACACAGGTCGGGCACTCCGGGGAGGTGTTGGTGCGGTAGGGACGTCACGGAGGTAGTCCTCAGTCGACAGGAACCTTTCCACCAGGTTTACGAGCTGACCGGCAGTTTTGGGGTCTCCATGTCCAACCCACCATTGCAGCTCCGCTGGGAGGGCTCTGAAGTAGTGATCCACCATTACTTTCTCCACAATCTGGTCTGCTGTAGAAGTCTCAGGTTCCAGCCACTTCCGTACAAGATGGAGGAGGTCAAACATCTGAGATCGGGCAGGCTTGTCCATGGTGTAGCTCCATGTGTGGACCCTCCGGGCACAAACCGCTGGTGTAACGCCCAAACGAGCCAGGATCTCCATTTCTAATTTGACATAGTCCCGGACATCCTGCACCCTGAGGTCATAGTAGGCCTTTTGTGGTTCGCCGGACAAAAAGGGCGCAAGGACCTCTGCCCACTCTGCTATTGACAGCCTCTCTCTTTCCGCCAACCTCTCAAATACGGTCAGATAGGCCTCGATATCATCATCAAGTGTCAGTTTTTGCAAGGCCCGCTGCACAGCCCTCCTCACATTCAAAGTCTCTGGGGGGCTTACCTCCACTTGTGGGGCTGGAGTTACAGCAGTCTCTGGGGGGCTTACCTCTACTTGTGGGGCTGGAGTTACAGCAGTCTCTGGGGGGCTTACCTCTACTTGTGGGGCTGGAGTTACAGCAGTCTCTGGGGGGCTTACCTCCACTTGTGGGGCTGGAGTTACAGCAGTCTCTGGGGGGCTTACCTCTACTTGTGGGGCTGGAGTTACAGCAGTCTCTGGGGGGCTTACCTCCACTTGTGGGGCTGGAGTTACAGCAGTCTCTGGGGGGCTTACCTCCACTTGTGGGGCTGGAGTTACAGCAGTCTCTCTTATTGCAGCAATATCAACAAACGATTAGTTTCCTGCTGCTGTGCCATGGCCTGTTGTTGCTGCGCATTAGCCTGTTGTTGCTGCGCATTAGCCTGTTGTTGCTGCGCATTAGCCTGTTGTTGCTGCGCATTAGCCTGTTGTTGCTATGCATTAGCCTGTTGTAGCTATGCATTAGCCTGTTGTTGCTATGCATTAGCCTGTTGTTGCTATGCATTAGCCTGTTGTTGCTGCGCATTAGCCTGTTGTTGCTGCGTATTAGCCTGTTGTTGCTGCGCATTAGCCTGTTGTTGCTGCGCATTAGCTTGTTGTTGCTGCGCATTAGCCTGTTGTTGGACACGTAAGGCTTCTTCGTGTCTCTTTTTATCCTCAGCATGTCTTTTCCTTTCCTCCAGATTGGCCTGTAACAACATCTTCATCATTTCCTCCATGGTATTTGGTGAACTTTGTAAAGCTGCAGCAGCTTTCACCCAGGACATTAAATCATTTACTGTCACGCCGTTGCCCTTAGCAACCGACTGTTGCCTATTCAGCAGGGACGCCTGCCCGCATCCGACACCAATTGTAGGGGTTACACTCTCAGGTAGGGCGGCGATGACAGATTCTCTTGCAGACCACAGGGTTAAAGTCCAAATGCTGCTTTATTTATCAAACTCCAGCAATACAGGCGACCCCAGTTATAATTCACTGGGTAAGCTGAAGGTCCAGCACCACAAAACATAAACCAAACTGAAATAAACCCCTGCCCGTCTGGGCTCTGGCTAATACAGTGCAGATCCTAGCTCACCTATTGAGCACAGGTCACACAGAGAACTCGGCTTCTCTAGCCAGCAGGGCAGCCATCTTCCCAGACTTTCTCCAGGCATTCCTCTCCTCAGACTGACTGCATGGACTGTGCTTTATGTCCCCTTGATGATCCCAGCTGGCTTCACCTGGGGATCCCTCAGGCTGGGGGAAAACCTGTCCTGGATTTTATTTACCTCACCCAGTTGAGGAAGCTGGGTGGGATATACACCCTGTAACGGACCGTTTCCGCAGACAAGGGGTTAAAATCCGTTTAGGCGATAAGCCCCTTTCTGAGAGACAGGCACAGCAACTGCAGGATACACCAACCTCCCAAACTGGATACAAAATAGCACTCCAAACTGGAACCTCACGAAAAGCTGCTAGCAGACGAACAGGAATCAGCTTACACTCCTGGCAATCAGTCCCTAACAGCATACAGCGGATCCCCCCAATAACGAGACAAGGCTCTGTGTTGAGGGTCAAGCAGTGGTCTGACTGTACTTCACGTACAGCCTCTTTTATTCATAAACCACAAACATAGTACTGCCCACAGGGGTTTGAAATACAACCAATCAGTAATTTACAACACATACAATGTAACTACAGCAACCAATCGTTCACGCCCCCAGAGGACCAGAATGAAGACTGTGACATAGGACCAATACAACATATCCCCACAATGCATCATGGTCTCCTCCTCTCTGTCCCGGGGGCAACCGAGGAGCAATCCAATTATCTCTGAGGACAAAGGGAGATCGCCAATACACATGTGAGGACAACAGAACAGACATCACCATTTAAACACACAATGGGACAATGGCACAATAGAAAGACACCCAGCATTTTCCTCCCAAGCTGACAAGTTACACTTATTATAAATTGTTACAACTTTGTGAGTTTACATTGGCCATACATATATCTAACATCAATTTAAACAGTATAACTTGGGGACAAACCTATCCAAAATTCACTTGAATAGGTTCAGGGGTTTAAAAGTTAGTATGGGCCATAATCCTGGGGCAAGAGGCCAGCAGCCAGTCCTCTCCAAAACCCAGTGGCGAGGTTGGTTTCGCCACACATCTCCCCCCCCCCCAGGGAAGACTAACCAGGTACCTGACCTCACGCCGGTCGGTACCTGAGTTAGTCTGGCAGCCCACCCACAACCCAATACTGGACCTGTTGCATTTGGTAGCCTGTCTCTGTCCAGTGAGTCCACCAAGGTTATGTTGGAAGCTGGTACTCCCGGTCTCTGTGTTGCTCCCTGGCTTGGAGTCTGGTTGTTGGAGGGGGAGACCGACTGTCTCTACCCCCTGTGCTGTAAGTGCAGAGACCACGGTCCCATCTGCACTGTTGTGGGGCTTACTGTCTCCCCCTGGTGCGTTAAGCTGCCGCTGGGGAGAGGGGGTAACGAGCTCCTCTCCCATACATACTTCCAGCCGCTGGGGAGGGCGACCGACCGTCTCCGCTCCCAATACAGTGTCCTGCTGCTGGGGAAAGGAGACTGGGCTCTCTATTCCCTGATGGACACTCTGCCGCTGGGGAATGGAGACTGGGCTCCCAATTCCCAAAAAATCACTCTGCTGCTGGGGGGCAGGAACAACTACCTCTGCCCCCTGCAACTCAGCCTGCCGTTGGGGAGGGAGGACGCTGCTCTCCTCTCCCTGCATTTCACACTGCCTTCCCGGCATATCACTCTGCTGCTGGGGGGCAGGAACAACTACCTCTGCCCCCTGTAACTCAGCCTGCCGCTGGGGAGGGAGGGCGCTGCTCTCCTCTCCCTGCACTTCACACTGCCGCTGGGGAATGGAGACTGGGCTCCCAATTCCCTGCAGGACCGATGGAGAGACCTCGGTCCCATCTCTACCGGCCACCTGGGGTCCTTCCCAGTAACACTCTACAATATCTGCCCAGCTGAATGGGTCTGGATCTGGGTCTGTCACCTTACCGTCCTGCTGAGCCTTCTCAATGGAGTGGAAGAGATCTCGGTAGTCCTGCTTTAGTTCCCACTCCAGGGTTGCTAGGTGAGCCAGGTCTTGCTCTACCTCATGGGGGTCATCCCACTTATGCCTAGCCTCCCTCTCATAGAAAATGTCCTGAAGTCTGGACTGTACAGGGCTCCCGAAGTCAGGCTCTGCAAAGGACTCCCATAACAAGCCAGGACCATAAAACTCCTCTCCCTCTGGCTTGTCATGTTCGGCTGTCCAGTGTATATACTGTGCCATATACCACCAAAGCGCCTGGTAGGCATCCTCCAGCCATAGCTCCTGCCATACCCGGTGCTCTAGCTCCTTCACCCATTCCTCCAGGGGCTGCTCTCCCAGGAAGGGCATCCGCAGGGCCACTTGCTTCTGCAACCGCTGCTCTTCACTGGGGAGACTCTCACCCCGCTGGTATTGTAGATTATCCAGGGCCTGGTACCAGATGCCTTTCCTTAATGCATCCCGGCCATCCAGGTCCTCCTCCTCGTATAACACTGCTGGTTCCATCCTGCTGCTGTCAGGGACGCTGTACTGGGACATGCGTTGTCCTTAAATTGTAGAATCCACAGAAATGGTGTCTCCTGTAGCTGTCCTTCTGGCTGTAGGAACGATCCCGCTGCTTGCCACCAATGTAACGGACCGTTTCAGCAGACAAGGGGTTAAAATCCGGTTAGGCGATATGCCCCTTTCTGAGAGACTGGATACAAAATAGCACTCCAAACTAGAACCTCACGAATAGCTGCTAGCAGACGAACAGGAATCAGCTTACACTCCTGGCAGTCAGTCTCCAACAGCATACAGCGGATCCCCCCAATAACGAGACAAGGCTCCGTGTTGAGGGTCAAGCAGTGGTCTGACTGTACTTCACGTACAGCCTCTTTTATTCATAAACCACAAACATAGTACTGCCCACAGGGGTTTGAAATACAACCAATCAGTAATTTACAACACATACAATGTAACTACAGCAACCAATCGTTCACACCCCCAGAGGACCAGAATGAAGACTGTGACATAGGACAACATATCCCCACAATGCATCATGGTCTCCTCCTCTCTGTCCCCGAGACAACCTGAGGAGCAATCCAATTATCTCTGAGGACAAAGGGAGATCGCCAATACACATGTGAGGACAACAGAACATACATCACCATTTAAACACACAATGGGACAATAGAAACACACCCAGCATTTTCCTCCCAAGCTGACAAGTTACACTTATTATAAATTGTTACAACTTTGTGAGTTTACATTGGCCATACATATAACTTACATCAATTTAAACAGTATAACTTGGGGACAAACCTATCCAAAATTCACTTGAATCGGTTCAGGGGTTTAAAAGTTAGTATATGGCCCATAATCCAGGGGCAAGAGGCCAGCAGCCAGTCCTCTCCAAAACCCAGTGGCGAGGTTGGTTTCGCCACACACCCCTTCCAGGACTCTACCATACACCTTTCTGTTCACCTTACCACTATTAAATATATTTTTTATTTGTTTGATCATGCACTGTATACCATCTGTATATATGTATAAGGTATATATGTTTACTATGTTATATTGTGCAGGATGCTCACACCTTGTTTGTTTATTTAGGATTGCACTTTACATATCATCATGTAGCCACTTCCATTTAATTGTACATAATATTGAATCATGTCTTTGACACTATTGCACCTTTATGCATTGTTTCTTTGATTGATATCTGTCCCAAATTGCTGTGCCCTGTTCGTACACCGGAACCAATAGTACCTTCCTCTGCTGCGGTGATCCATTTGGGGATGTATCTGCGCGGCTTGGCGCTCTGCAGCGTTGTCGAGGCCGTGATTTGTTTCCGCCCCGTAGAACGCATCGCGGTGTCGACTTCTGCTCGGGCGCCATTTTGTGCATGCGCGTCTGCTTATCCAGCACGCCGTTCTTTCTGGCGCCCGCACTCGGACCATGCACCCGGGAGAATCCAGGTAACGCCTATCTGTGCCCTTCCCTTATTCCTCCTCCTTCCATTGTTTTATTCACTTGCTCACAGCCATATCTGATTATTGGTTAATTACAAAGACTATAATAACTTTGAAACGCCAATGCATATTCTCATGGACCTCTGAGGAAGTGAGTCCATGTACTAGCGATACGCGTGAGGGTCTCTGCTCTCCCCCCTTAGAGGTCTACATTCTGAACGTGCCACCACTGTGTTTCCGATAAGTATATCATTTAAGAAATTGCTGGCATTTTGTTGCCATTTCCTTTGATGTTTGTACACACATTGCTTCAATGGTGGCCCTGGATGTAATTTTGTATACGATGTTACCCATTGGTGAGGTTTGCTCCATGTATTGATGGTTTTAACTAGAATGTTTCAATAAATTATATTTTATTCTTGGAGGTGCAGTCTAGTTGTGGTATTTCTTTACTTGGTTTACTTCATGTCCTTTTTTTTTTATATCAGGCCAGCACTCCCCTATTATATTTATATTCATAGGTGTGCCCCCCCTCCCTCTTGAGATCAGGTCCTCATTCCTTTCATGTATCCTCTATCTCATCATAGATTGTAAGCTCTTGTGATCAGGTCCTCATTCCTTTCATGTATCCTCTATCTCATCATAGATTGTAAGCTCTTGTGATCAGGTCCTCACTCCTCTTATGTCTCCTCAGATTGTAAGCTCTTGTGATCAGGTCCTCACTCCTCTTGTGTCTCCTCAGATTGTAAGCTCTTGTGATCAGGATCCTCACTTCTCTTGTGTCTCCTCTATCTCCTCATAGATTGTAAGCTCTTGTGATCAGGTCCTCACGTGTCTCATCATGGATTGTAAGCTCTTGTGATCAGGTCCTCACTTCTCTTGTGTCTCCTCTATCTCCTTATAGATTGTAAGCTCTTGTGATCAGGTCCTCACTCCTCTTATGTCTCCTCAGATTGTAAGCTCTTGTGATCAGGTCCTCACTCCTCTTGTGTCTCCTCAGATTGTAAGCTCTTGTGATCAGGATCCTCACTTCTCTTGTGTCTCCTCTATCTCCTCATAGACTGTAAGCTCTTGTGATCAGGTCCTCACGTGTCTCATCATGGATTGTAAGCTCTTGTGATCAGGTCCTCACTCCTCTTGTGTCTTCTCTATCTCATCATAGATTGTAAGCTCTTGTGATCAGGTCCTCACTCCTCTTGTGTCTTCTCTATCTCATCATAGATTGTAAGCTCTTGTGATCAGGTCCTCACTTTTCTTGTGTCTCCTCTATCTCCTCATAGATTGTAAGCTCTTGTGATCAGGTCCTCACGTGTCTCATCATAGATTGTAAGCTCTTGTGATCAGGTCCTCACTCCTCTTATGTCTCCTCAGATTGTAAGCTCTTGTGATCAGGTCCTCACTCCTCTTGTGTCTCCTCAGATTGTAAGCTCTTGTGATCAGGTCCTCACTTCTCTTGTGTCTCCTCTATCTCCTCATAGACTGTAAGCTCTTGTGATCAGGTCCTCACGTGTCTCATCATGGATTGTAAGCTCTTGTGATCAGGTCCTCACTCCTCTTGTGTCTTCTCTATCTCATCATAGATTGTAAGCTCTTGTGATCAGGTCCTCACTCCTCTTGTGTCTTCTCTATCTCATCATAGATTGTAAGCTCTTGTGATCAGGTCCTCACTCTTCTTGTGTCTCCTCTATCTCCTCATAGATTGTAAGCTCTTGTGATCAGGTCCTCACTCTTCTTGTGTCTCCTCTATCTCCTCATAGATTGTAAGCTCTTGTGATCAGGTCCTCACTCTTCTTGTGTCTCCTCTATCTCCTCATAGATTGTAAGCTCTTGTGATCAGGTCCTCACTCCTCTTGTGTCTTCTCTATCTCATCATAGATTGTAAGCTCTTGTGATCAGGTCCTCACTCTTCTTGTGTCTCCTCTATCTCCTCATAGATTGTAAGCTCTTGTGATCAGGTCCTCACTCCTCTTGTGTCTCCTCTATCTCATCATAGATTGTAAGCTCTTGTGATCAGGTCCTCACTCCTCTTGTGTCTCCTCTATCTCCTCATAGATTGTAAGCTCTTGTGATCAGGTCCTCACTCCTCTTGTGTCTCCTCATAGATTGTAAGCTCTTGTGATCAGGTCCTCACTCCTCTTGTGTCTCCTCCATCTCCTCATAGATTGTAAGCTCTTGTGATCAGGTCCTCACTCCTCTTGTTTCCTCTCACTCCTCATAGATTGTAAGCTCTTGAGATCAGGTCCTCACTCCTCTTGTGTCTCCTCCATCTCCTCATAGATTGTAAGCTCTTGTTATCCGGTCCTCACTTCTCTTGTGTCTCCTCATAGATTGTAAGCTCTTGTGATCAGGTCCTCACTCCTCTTGTGTCTCCTCATGATTGTAAGCTCTTGTGATCAGGTCCTCACTCCTCTTGTGTCTCCTTATAGATTGTAAGCTCTTGTGATCAGGTCCTCGCTCCTCTTGTTTCCTCTCACTCCTCATAGATTGTAAGCTCTTGTGATCAAGTCCTCACTTCTCTTGTGTCTTCTCTATCTCATCATAGATGGTAAGCTCTTGTGATCAGGTCCTCACTCCTCTTGTGTCTCCTTATAGATTGTAAGCTCTTGTGATCAGGTCCTCACTCCTCTTGTGTCTCCTCATAGATTGTAAGCTCTTGTGATCAGGTCCTCACTCTTCTTATGTCTCCTCTATCTCCTCATAGATTGTAAGCTCTTGTGATCAGGTCCTCACTCCTCTTGTGTCTTCTCTATCTCATCATAGATTGTAAGCTCTTGTGATCAGGTCCTCACTCTTCTTGTGTCTCCTCTATCTCCTCATAGATTGTAAGCTCTTGTGATCAGGTCCTCACTTCTCTTGTGTCTCCTCTATCTCCTCATGATTGTAAGCTCTTGTGATCAGGTCCTCACTCCTCTTGTGTCTCCTCTATCTCCTCATAGATTGTAAGCTCTTGTGATCAGGTCCTCACTTCTCTTGTGTCTCCTCTATCTCCTCATGATTGTAAGCTCTTGTGATCAGGTCCTCACTCCTCTTGTGTCTCCTCATAGATTGTAAGCTCTTGTGATCAGGTCCTCACTTCTCTTGTGTCTCCTCTATCTCCTCATAGACTGTAAGCTCTTGTGATCAGGTCCTCACGTGTCTCATCATGGATTGTAAGCTCTTGTGATCAGGTCCTCACTCCTCTTGTGTCTTCTCTATCTCATCATAGATTGTAAGCTCTTGTGATCAGGTCCTCACTCCTCTTGTGTCTTCTCTATCTCATCATAGATTGTAAGCTCTTGTGATCAGGTCCTCACTCTTCTTGTGTCTCCTCTATCTTCTCATAGATTGTAAGCTCTTGTGATCAGGTCCTCACTCTTCTTGTGTCTCCTCTATCTCCTCATAGATTGTAAGCTCTTGTGATCAGGTCCTCACTCTTCTTGTGTCTCCTCTATCTCATCATAGATTGTAAGCTCTTGTGATCAGGTCCTCACTCCTCTTGTGTCTCCTCTAACTCCTCATAGATTGTAAGCTCTTGTGATCAGGTCCTCACTCCTCTTGTGTCTCCTCATAGATTGTAAGCTCTTGTGATCAGGTCCTCACTCCTCTTGTGTCTCCTCCATCTCCTCATAGATTGTAAGCTCTTGTGATCAGGTCCTCACTCCTCTTGTGTCTCCTCCATCTCCTCATAGATTGTAAGCTCTTGTGATCAGGGTCCTCACTTCTCTTATGTCTCCTCTATCTCCTCATAGATTGTAAGCTCTTGTGATCAGGTCCTCACTCCTCTTGTGTCTCCTCTATCTCCTCATAGATTGTAAGCTCTTGTGATCAGGTCCTCACTCCTCTTGTGTCTCCTCCATCTCCTCATAGATTGTAAGCTCTTGTGATCAGGTCCTCACTCCTCTTGTGTCTCCTCCATCTCCTCATAGATTGTAAGCTCTTGTGATCAGGGTCCTCACTTCTCTTATGTCTCCTCTATCTCCTCATAGATTGTAAGCTCTTGTGATCAGGTCCTCACTCCTCTTGTGTCTCCTCTATCTCCTCATAGATTGTAAGCTCTTGTGATCAGGTCCTCACTCCTCTTGTGTCTCCTCTTGTGTCTCCTCATAGATTGTAAGCTCTTGTGATCAGGTCCTCACTCCTCTTGTGTCTCCTCATAGATTGTAAGCTCTTGTGATCAGGTCCTCACTCCTCTTGTGTCTCCTATCTCCTCATGATTGTAAGCTCTTGTGATCAGGTCCTCACTCCTCTTGTGTCTCCTCTTGTGTCTCCTCATAGATTGTAAGCTCTTATGATCAGGTCCTCACTCCTCTTGTGTCTCCTCATAGATTGTAAGCTCTTGCGATCAGGTCCTCACTCCTCTTGTGTCTCCTTATAGATTGTAAGCTCTTGTGATCAGGTCCTCACTCCTCTTGTGTCTCCTCTATCTCCTCATAGATTGTAAGCTCTTGTGATCAGGTCCTCGCTCCTCTTCTGTCTCCTCATAGATTGTAAGCTCTTGTGATCAGGTCCTCACTCCTCTTGTGTCTCCTCATAGATTGTAAGCTCTTGCGATCAGGTCCTCACTCCTCTTGTGTCTCCTTATAGATTGTAAGCTCTTGTGATCAGGTCCTCACTCCTCTTGTGTCTCCTCATAGATTGTAAGCTCTTGTGATCAGGTCCTCGCTCTTCTCGTGTCTCCTCATAGATTGTAAGCTCTTGTGATCAGGTCCTCACTCCTCTTGTGTCTCCTCCATCTCCTCATAGATTGTAAGCTCTTGTGATCAGGTCCTCACTTCTCTTGTGTCTCCTCATAGATTGTAAGCTCTTGTGATCAGGTCCTCACTCCTCTTGTTTCCTCTCACTCATAGATTGTAAGCTCTTGCGATCAGATCCTCACTCCTCTTGTGTCTCCTTATAGATTGTAAGCTCTTATGATCAGGTCCTCACTCCTCTTGTGTCTCCTCATAGATTGTAAGCTCTTGTGATCAGGTCCTCACTCCTCTTGTGTCTTCTCTATCTCATCATAGATTGTAAGCTCTTGTGATCAGGTCATCACTCCTCTTGTGTCTCCTCATAGATTGTAAGCTCTTGTGATCAGGTCCTCACTCCTCTTGTGTCTCCTCCATCTCCTCATAGATTGTAAGCTCTTGTGATCAGGTCCTCACTCCTCTTGTTTCCTCTCACTCCTCATAGATTGTAAGCTCTTGTGATCAGGTCCTCACTCCTCTTGTGTCTCCTCTATCTCTTCATAGATTGTAAGCTCTTGTGATCAGGTCCTCACTCCTCTTGTGTCTCCTCCATCTCCTCATAGATTGTAAGCTCTTGTGATCAGGTCCTCACTCCTCTTGTTTCCTCTCACTCCTCATAGATTGTAAGCTCTTGTGATCAGGTCCTCACTCCTCTTGTGTCTCCTCTATCTCTTCATAGATTGTAAGCTCTTGTGATCCGTTCCTCACTTCTCTTGTGTCTCCTCATAGATTGTAAGCTCTTGTGATCAGGTCCTCACTGCTCTTGCGTCTCCTCTATCTCCTCATAGATTGTAAGCTCTTGTGATCAGGTCCTCACTCCTCTTGTGTCTCCTCTATCTCATCATAGATTGTAAGCTCTTGTGATCAGGTCCTCACTCCTCTTGTGTCTCCTCTATCTCATCATAGATTGTAAGCTCTTGTGATCAGGTCCTCACTCCTCTTGTTTAAGAGTGGTGGCGGATGAGGTAGTTATGGCCGGTTGCCGTAAAGAATGAGGTGGGTATAACTGGGTGTGGTGGAGGATGAGGTGGGTATAACTGGGTGTGGTGGAGGATGGGGTGGGTATAACTGGGTGTGGTGGAGGATGAGGTGGGTATAACTGGGTGTGGTGATGGGGTGGGTATAACTGGGTGTGGTGGAGGATGAGGTGGGTATAACTGGGTGTGGTGGAGGATGAGGTGGGTATAACTGGGTGTGGTGGAGGATGAGGTGGGTATAACTGGGTGTGGTGGAGGATGAGGTGGGTATAACTGGGTGTGGTGGAGGATGAGGTGGGTATAACTGGGTGTGGTGGAGGATGAGGTGGGTATAACTGGGTGTGGTGGAGGATGAGGTGGGTATAACTGGGTGTGGTGGAGGATGAGGTGGGTATAACTGGGTGTGGTGGAGGATGAGGTGGGTATAACCCGGTGTGGTGGAGGATGAGGTGGGTATAACTGGGTGTGGTGGAGGATGAGGTGGGTATAACTGGGTGTGGTGGAGGATGAGGTGGGTATAACTGGGTGTGGTGGAGGATGAGGTGGGTATAACTGGGTGTGGTGGAGGATGAGGTGGGTATAACTGGGTGTGGTGGAGGATGAGGTGGGTATAACTGGGTGTGGTGGAGGATGAGGTGGGTATAACTGGGTGTGGTGGAGGATGGGGTGGGTATAACTGGGTGTGGTGGAGGATGAGGTGGGTATAACTGGGTGTGGTGGAGGATGAGGTGGGTATAACTGGGTGTGGTGGAGGATGAGGTGGGTATAACTGGGTGTGGTGGAGGATGAGGTGGGTATAACTGGGTGTGGTGGAGGATGAGGTGGGTATAACTGGGTGTGGTGGAGGATGAGGTGGGTATAACTGGGTGTGGTGGAGGATGAGGTGGGTATAACTGGGTGTGGTGGAGGATGAGGTGGGTATTAGGGTTGCACTGGGTGTTGAAGTCTTGATAATTTTTCGATACTTTGAAGAATGCCGATCCCTGTATCGTATGAAACCGGGTATCAGATACTAACCTGTGCTAGTATTAGTCACTATCAGAGAACATGGCGCTCACATCGCAGCGGCCGCACAGTGGAGAAAAAGGAAGAGCGTCCCTCCCTCCTCACTGCCACCAATGAAAAAGCCGAAGGGCTCTTAGTGTCCGGAAGGGGAAGTCTCCGGGAGGGAAGGAGAAGAGGAGGCCGAGGAGAGGGAAACTCGTCTGTGCGGTGCTGGAAGCTGATAACTTAAAGGACCTTTGATGATGTAATCTCCATGTGACCAATAACATCCATTTGTTACTGACGACATGGCAAAGACATCATCAAAGGTCCCTTAACTTTGTGCAAGAGGTTTCCTGCAGTGTATAGGTATGTGCCTCCTGCCATGTGCTGTATTAATGTGACACACAAGGTCTGATTACATTAGTACCTCCATGCGCCTCACATTAATAGCAAACAACACCATTATGTACTACATAATCTAATGGGCAACATGGGGTTAATGATGGTGTCAGCTAATGTGAGGCACATGGAGATTTAAAATGAATAACACCATGTGCCTCCCATTAACCCTTTAATGCATAATGCCGTACGTATTATGCAGAGGTTGCTGGCTGTATAATATAGCAGGTACCCGGCCACAATGATGGGGAATGGCGATCACGCTGAAACCAGTCAATAAACCCCTCAGATGCTGCATTCAACAGAGATTGCGGCATCTATGAGGTTAGAGCCTCCGCAGTGAAATTGCAGGCCTCCGATCAGTTGCCATGACAGCCATGTTAAGTTTCCTGCTAAGCTGTGCACGAGGCATGGATCAGCAGGGAGCGTGTCAGAATCCTAAGATTTCTATTAGGGTGAATGGGACAAGGATTCAAATGATTAAAAAATATAAAAAACATGTCTATTTTAACAGCACTGACTAGATAGAGTGAGTCTGTGCAGGGACACCCCCCAACTGGTTACCCCCTCTGTACCCTTACTGCAGACTGCTAGTAATTCATTCATAACTTCTAGCAGGAATAATAAAGGAACGGCAGAACACGGAGTCATAAGAGCAGATGCTCCAGAATTGTTATTACATGGGGAGTGCATGAAGCTATTAACACCGGCCTGTGAGGAGAGGGGAGAGGACCTCTTTACCTACAATTTGTCTCGCAAAAACAAGCCCTCACACAGCTCTGTAGACCAAAAATAAGTCAGGTTTATAAGTAATAAAACAAAATAAAAACTATTCAAATATGGTATTGCTATAATTGTATTGAGCATGACATTAATACTGTACGTGGGTATTTTTGTGATCATTATTTATTTTTGCGTGGTATCGAATAGTATTAAGAATCGCAATACTTTTTCTTGGTATTGAAACTGAATCAAAATTTTGGTATCATGAACACCCTACTGGGTATAATTGGCTGTGGTGGAGGATGGGGTGGGTATGGCCTGGTGTGGTGGAGTATGGGGTGGGTATAACTGGGTGTAGTGGGGGATGGGGTGGGTTTAACCCGGTGTGGTGGAGTATGGGGTGGGTATGGCTAGGTGTGATAGAGAAGGGGGTGGGTATAATCCGGTGTGGTGGAGGATGGGGTGGGTATAACCTGGTGTAGTGGAGGATGGGGTGGGTATAACCTGGTGTAGTGGAGGATGGGGTGGGTATGGCTGGGTGTGGTGGAGGATAGGTTGGGTGTAACCCTATAACCCGGCGTGGTGGAGAATGGGGTGGGTATGGCTGGTGTGGTGGAGGATAGGGTGGGTATGGCTGGGTGTGGTGGAGGATGGTATGGCCGGGTGTGGTGGAGGATGGGGTCTGTATAACCCGATGTGGTGGAGGATGGGGTGGGTATAACCCGGGGTGGTGGAGGATGGGGTGGGTATAACCCGGTGTGGTAGAGTATGGGTGGGTATGGCTAGGTGTGCTAGAGAAGGGGGTGGGTATAACCCAGTGTAGTGGAGGATGGGGTGGGTATAACCCGGTGAGGTGGAGGATGGGGTGGGTATAACCTGGTAAGGTGGAGGATGGGGTGGGTATAACCCGGTGTGGTGGAGGATGGGGTGAGTATAACCCGGTGTGGTGGAGGATGGGGTGGGTATTGTCGGGTGTGGTGGAGGATGGGGTGGGTATGGCTAGGTGTGCTAGAGAAGGGGGTGGGTATAACCCGGGGTGGTGGAGGATGGGGTGGGTAAAACCCGGTGTAGTGGAGGATGGGGTGGGTATAACCCGGTGTAGTGGAGGATGGGGTGAGTATAACCCGGTGTGGTGGAGGATGGGGTGAGTATAACCCGGTGTGGTGGAGGATGGGGTGAGTATAACCCGGTGTGGTGGAGGATGGGGCGAGTATAACCCGGTGTGGTGGAGGATGGGGCGAGTATAACCCGGTGTGGTGGAGGATGGGGCGGGTATAACCCGGTGTGGTGGAGGATGGGGTGAGTATAACCCGGTGTGGTGGAGGATGGGGTGAGTATAACCCGGTGTGGTGGAGGATGGGGTGGGTATAACCCGGTGTGGTGGAGGATGGGGTGAGTATAACCCGGTGTGGTGGAGGATGGGGTGAGTATAACCCGGTGTGGTGGAGGATGGGGTGGGTATAACCCGGTGTGGTGGAGGATGGGGTGAGTATAACCCGGTGTGGTGGATGATGGGGTGAGTATAACCCGGTGTGGTGGAGGATGGGGTGAGTATAACCCGGTGTGGTGGAGGATGGGGCGAGTATAACCCGGTGTGGTGGAGGATGGGGCGAGTATAACCCGGTGTGGTGGAGGATGGGGCGGGTATAACCCGGTGTGGTGGAGGATGGGGCGAGTATAACCCGGTGTGGTGGAGGATGGGGTGAGTATAACCCGGTGTGGTGGAGGATGGGGTGGGTATAACCCGGTGTGGTGGAGGATGGGGTGAGTATAACCCGGTGTGGTGGATGATGGGGTGAGTATAACCCGGTGTGGTGGAGGATGGGGTGAGTATAACCCGGTGTGGTGGAGGATGGGGTGAGTATAACCCGGTGTGGTGGAGGATGGGGTGAGTATAACCCGGTGTGGTGGAGGATGGGGTGAGTATAACCCGGTGTGGTGGAGGATGGGGTGAGTATAACCCGGTGTGGTGGAGGATGGGGTGGGTATAACTTGGTGTGGTGGAGGATGGGGTGAGTATAACCCGGTGTGGTGGAGGATGGGGTGGGTATGGCTGGTGTGGTGGAGGATAGGGTGGGTATGGCTGGGTGTGGTGGAGGATGGGGTGAGTATAACCCGGTGTGGTGGAGGATGGGGTGAGTATAACCCGGTGTGGTGGAGGATGGGGTGGGTATAACTTGGTGTGGTGGAGGATGGGGTGAGTATAACCCGGTGTGGTGGAGGATGGGGTGGGTATGGCTGGTGTGGTGGAGGATAGGGTGGGTATGGCTGGGTGTGGTGGAGGATGAGGTAGGTATGGCTGGTTATGCTGGAGAAGGGGGTGTTGAGGTTTATTGGTCACGGTGTCCCAGGACATGACTTCCAATCAGCGTTCCTCTCCCCGTTATCCTGAGACTTTCCATATAGCAGCTGTTCCTAGGATATCTGAGAATTCCACATATTTCCCTACCATCCATACAACAGCCAGATTTAACCCCTTAGATCCTTGATTTAATTAATCCCTGTGTTCACCGGGAGGCTCTGAGGAGGAATACTTGGTGGCTGTGCCAGGACAGGAGCTTACTGGTAATGTCATGTGCGCTCATTGTGGAGTCTGGCGCCATCTGTTGTCTGCTGAGCGCTATGAACTAAAAAGGCGTAATCGGACAAGTGCTGAAAACGTCCTTAGAAAATCACCGCACATGAGACGCAAGATCTTATTACACGTCACGTTCTAGAACATCAGACATTACACCGCCCCTGCAAGGGACCTTAAATGTATTACTGTGTATGTGTAAATTGTATAATTACTGCAATGTCTCACTTTGGTCAGTAGATGGCAGCAAAGGATAACATTATAAAAGTCTACATGGAGCTGCCTAAGAGTAAGGCTACTTTCACACTCGCGTTTAGTGCGGATCCGTCATGGATGGATCTGTTCAGATAATACAACTGTCTGCACCCGTTCTGAACGGATCCATTTGTATTATCTTTAAAATAGCCAAGACGGATCCGTCTTGAACACCACTGAAAGTCAATGGAGGACGGATCCGTTTTCTATTGTACCCCATTGTGTCAGTGAAAACGGATCTGTCCCGGTTTGGCTCAGTTTCATCAGACGAACACCAAAACGCTGCAAACAGAGCGGAATGAGAACTGAACGCAGGCAAACTGATGCATTCTGAGCGGATCCTTTTCCATTCAGAATGCATTAGAATGCAAACTGATCCGTTTTGGACCGCTGACGGATCTCACAAGTGGAAAGCGAATACGCGAGTGTGAAAGTAGCCTAATATTAATAACCTGTTTTGCTTGCAAAGTTGGTAATTAGCTAATTTATGGCTGTTTGTGTACCCCTACAAGCGTGATAGCAGGCTGTATATGCAGGTTTGACACTGCTCTTAGCAAATGACTTATTGCATCACACTCTCCCTGTGAAGGGGAGGAGGGGCAGAAAGGGAGCAGACGGAGGCTGTGCTTGGTGCTGCTGGAGACCAGAAGAGATCTACTCTGCAGATTCTGGAAGGGAATGGACCGGCTCACAGTGAAGACTGGCGTCAGCACGAAGGGGAGGTTTGCAGCGACAACCCCAGGAGTGTCGTGTCTGTAGGATCCAGTTCTGGAGTGGACCAGGAAATAAGATAAAGCACCAAGAACCTGCTCAAGGAACTGTACGTGCGGCTCTGCCATGTCACATTGCACCACACTGGTAAAGTGGCATTTGGACATACAATAACACTCCAAATAGAGTTACATTGCAGTGTACGGGTTGCAAGCTAATGCATAGCCCTAAGGGACTCCTCCGCTGTCACCTTCCTATCTCACTGGCTGCTCATAGGGTGTTATATGCTGGGAGCTGGAGTAAGGATTAAAGTTACAAGAGACAGACATCATTCCCTGTGAATTACAAATAGTATTACAATACTTAGGGTGCACCCCAACGAGGAACTCGTCCAGTGACATACAAGTGCAGCTGGGCTGCTTAATGGACTTTGGGGAAAACATCACATTACTGGTTTATTGTTAGACAGTGTTACATTTACTGGTTTATTGTTAGACAGTGTTACATTTACTGGTTTATTGTTAGACAGTGTTACATTCACTGGTTTATTGTTAGACAGTGTTACATTTACTGGTTTATTGTTAGACAGTGTTACATGTACTGGTTTATTGTTAGACAGGGTTACATTTACTGCTTTATTGTTAGACAGGGTTACATTTACTGGTTTATTGTTAGACAGTGTTACATGTACTGGTTTATTGTTAGACAGTGTTACATGTACTGGTTTATTGTTAGACAGTGTTACATTCACTGGTTTATTGTTAGACAGTGTTACATGTACTGGTTTATTGTTAGACAGTGTTACATGTACTGGTTTATTGTTAGACAGTGTTACATTCACTGGTTTATTGTTAGACAGAGTTACATTTACTGGTTTATTGTTAGACAGTGTTACATTTACTGGTTTATTGTTAGACAGTGTTACATTTACTGGTTTATTGTTAGACAGTGTTACATTCACTGGTTTATTGTTAGACAGTTGTTGTGCCTTTTCATAAGTGTAAACAGTTCTATCTACTTATTCTAATTATAATGGGTATTCATTGCCTTTAAGAGCAACGTTGATTTATATTCACTGCTTTGTAGGAATTTTCATGTAGGCCGAAGTAAGTCCATGAGAAGATTACTGTGCTGTTCAAAGAGCTAGTGTTATTGTAACAATATATTATACATTTAGACAGTTAGAAGATACACCGCACCTGCAGATTTAGAGGCTTCATTGTATTTGTTATCTGAACATGAATTCCACAGTGTGAGAATTGTCTAGATGTTCCTCAAAGTATACATTCATGTATCAATGTTTGTCCCTCGGCTCTAAGACAAGGCCTCCAGATGTCAGAGGTGTGTAGTATTAAAGATGTCAGGCATGTATGAGTTAACCCTTAATGGTATGATGCTTATAGCTTATACAACAGTGCCACCTAGATATAAGCAGTGAATACTACACCAGTAGCAAAAGTGCATTCTGGGTAGCATTACGATGTCACACTCCTTATCAATGTACACGCCCATCCAACAATGATTGGAAAGTTCCAAACTAGGAGGGTGATAAGTTTTGGGTTAAGAAAACAGATACCAAAAAGAGGGACAGAAAGAAAAAAATGAACAAAGAAAGAAAGGGAGATCTCTGGAGAAACATTTGGATTATCGGAAAAACTCTTTAGAGCTGACTGCCCCAAGACAATGCACATCACTTGACCCTTGGGCAATGTATATTTTTGTTTTATGTAGTATTGGTTTAAATTAATTGGCTTGATACTTAGCCAAATACCCGATCATTTGCGGACGCTTAAAGGGGATAATATTGGAGAAACTCTGTTGGGAATCTTTATATTCCCTAGTTTGATATCAAGCCAATAATTTATAAGTTTTTTTGCAATACTACCTCATATCTGAGATTGCTCGTCATTTTGGGCAGAGCAAGGGCTCGTATCTGTCATCTTCTTGATTGAGTTTTTCGCATAATCCATTGATTGTATATCTCTCACAATTTTAAAGCCATATTGCATAATATTCTTGTGTTGGTTGAGTAGTGGTGTGTTGGCTCCATATAGTGGTGAATTCTGGGTACTGCATATTATTGTATATTATTGAAATTTACGTTGATAAATTTTTGATTGTATTTTAAACTATTGGATAATAAACCATTTATATTTTTGCAAAGACGCTTGTACCCTGTTTTACTGATTGCACAAAATAATCAGGTTGGTTTATTCTCTGTTACCAATCTGTTCTATATATTCTCAGCTTCTTGTTCCCTACATTGTTCAGTAAGCTCAACGTTGTCTGTGTGGTATTGTATATCTTCTGTGACTGTGGGCCGGGCCCTCGGGCTTCTTTCATCTACATACGTGTGTCCATGTACATATAGTCACCCGCATACACGTCCAAAGACTGCGACATTTCAGGGCGGTCAGACGAAGCGTCGCGCAGGCCCCGATTCTGCAGGTC
This sequence comes from Bufo bufo, assembly GCF_905171765.1. Taxonomy (NCBI): domain Eukaryota; kingdom Metazoa; phylum Chordata; class Amphibia; order Anura; family Bufonidae; genus Bufo; species Bufo bufo. Next base: position 563,125,970 of record NC_053393.1, read on the forward strand.
ATCCTCATGGATTTCAATCTCAGATGTCGGTGTAATGTCCGATGTTCTAGAATGTGACGTGTAATAAGATCTTGCGTTTTATGTTCTGTGCATTATCTGAGGACGGACGTCCGACCGGGAACGCTCGCGATACTTGCCTGATTACCATTAAAAAAAAGCTTAAACGCCGCATCTTATGTGTGGAAGATGGGAGCCTACAACTCAGCCGTGAATAAAACTGTGGCCCCTTCAATCGATTCACACGGACAGGACAGTGCGCTACGTCAATATCCCTAATCGGCCACAGTCCAGACTGACTACAAAAACCGCACTGAAGCCGCAGACATCTTCTGGTAAATGCTGTGTCCATACAGGAGCTCATCTTCTAGGAGATCGTCCACACTTCACATACAGGCCGTTGTGTAAAAGAGGTTACATCGAGGTTCAGCGCGCCCAGCGCCGGGCAGACATGTACGTTTCGGGGGGACCCCTTCATTGTCCAGTGTGCTGATCCGCTACCAGAGTCTGAGTACTCTCCACGTATTCAACTGGTTTCCCCAAGTGTTACTGACCACAACAATTTAAGGGGTTCTCCCGGCTTTTCATATTAATGATCTATCCTCAGGACAGGTGATCAATACCAGATAGGCGGGGGTCCGACACCCGGGACCCCCGCCAATCAGCTGTAGGAAGGAAGGTGTGCGCAGTGTGCCGTCTCCAGTCTATTCCTGCAGCAGCGAGCAGGAAGAGAGGCGGCATGGGTGCAGGTCGTGTCTACCCTTTATACAGCGGATCGGCGGGAGTCCTAGGATCAGACCCCCAGCCGATCTAATATTGGTCACCTACCCTGAGGATAGGTCAATATTACAAGCCTGTAGAACCCCTTTAATACAAAGACAAAGCAACCACTCTCTACAGAAACATTGGGCCACATTTACTAATTAGATGTAAAAAGGGTCGCAAGTCACCATTTCTGTCCAGCTGTGCGACACAATTTCGATGCACAGTCGAATTTGCACCTTGTATGCCAGATGCGCGTGACAGGGGGAGGGGAGACGTGTCAGGGGCCGCGCTGGCACTGGGACTCCAGCCCCGGCAAATTTACTTACATTTACGCCTGGACACAGGCACAAATGTAAGCAAAAAAGTAGGAAAGCCGGGGGCGCTGGGACTGCCACAAAGGAGCGCCTCCTCATAAATTAGGCATATCTAGTGGCAGAAAAGGGGGGGGGGGGGATTGGCCCCATTAAAGGTGCAGCATTCATTTAACCCAGGGATCAGCAACCTCCATAACTACGGCTGCTGGAACTACAACTTACAGTAAAGAGCCCATAGTCTCACTGCTCTTACCGTAAAGAGTCCATAGTCTCACTGCTCTTACAGTATAGAGTCCATAATCTCACTGCTCTTACAGTAAAGAGTCCATAGTCTCACTGCTCTTACAGTATAGAGTCCATAGTCTCACTGCTCTTACAGTATAGAGTCCATAATCTCACTGCTCTTACAGTAAAGAGTCCATAGTCTCACTGCTCTTACAGTAAAGAGTCCATAGTCTCACTGCTCTTACAGTAAAGAGTCCGTAGTCTCACTGCTCTTACAGTAAAGAGTCCGTAGTCTCACTGCTCTTACAGTATAGAGTCCATAGTCTCACTGCTCTTACAGTATAGAGTCCATAATCTCACTGCTCTTACAGTATAGAGTCCATAGTCTCACTGCTCTTACAGTAAAGAGTCCATAGTCTCACTGCTCTTACAGTAAAGAGTCCATAGTCTCACTGCTCTTACAGTATAGAGTCCATAGTCTCACTGCTCTTACCGTATAGAGTCCATAGTCTCACTGCTCTTACAGTATAGAGTCCATAGTCTCACTGCTCTTACAGTAAAGAGTCCATAGTCTCACCGCTCTTACAGTATAGAGTCCATAGTCTCACTGCTCTTACAGTAAAGAGTCCATAGTCTCACTGCTCTTACAGTATAGAGTCCATAGTCTCACCGCTCTTACAGTATAGAGTCCATAGTCTCACTGCTCTTACAGTAAAGAGTCCATAGTCTCACTGCTCTTACAGTATAGAGTCCATAGTCTCACCGCTCTTACAGTAAAGAGTCCATAGTCTCACTGCTCTTACAGTATAGAGTCCATAGTCTCACCGCTCTTACAGTATAGAGTCCATAGTCTCACTGCTCTTACAGTAAAGAGTCCATAGTCTCACTGCTCTTACAGTATAGAGTCCATAGTCTCACCGCTCTTACAGTATAGAGTCCATAGTCTCACCGCTCTTACAGTAAAGAGTCCATAGTCTCACTGCTCTTACAGTATAGAGTCCATAGTCTCACTGCTCTTACAGTATAGAGTCCATAGTCTCACCGCTCTTACAGTAAAGAGTCCATAGTCTCACCGCTCTTACAGTATAGAGTCCATAGTCTCACTGCTCTTACAGTAAAGAGTCCATAGTCTCACTGCTCTTACAGTATAGAGTCCATAGTCTCACTGCTCTTACAGTATAGAGTCCATAGTCTCACCGCTCTTACAGTAAAGAGTCCATAGTCTCACCGCTCTTACAGTATAGAGTCCATAGTCTCACTGCTCTTACAGTAAAGAGTCCATAGTCTCACTGCTCTTACAGTATAGAGTCCATAGTCTCACCGCTCTTACAGTATAGAGTCCATAGTCTCACTGCTCTTACAGTAAAGAGTCCATAGTCTCACTGCTCTTACAGTATAGAATCCATAGTCTCACTGCTCTTACAGTATAGAGTCCATAGTCTCACTGCTCTTACAGTATAGAGTCCATAGTCTCACTGCTCTTATAGTAAAGAGTCCATAGTCTCACTGCTCTTACAGTATAGAGTCCATAGTCTCACTGCTCTTACAGTAAAGAGCCCATAGTCTCACTGCTCTTACAGTAAAGAGTCCATAGTCTCACTGCTCTTACAGTAAAGAGCCCATAGTCTCACTGCTCTTACAGTAAAGAGTCCATAGTCTCACTGCTCTTACAGTAAAGAGTCCATAGTCTCACTGCTCTTACAGTAAAGAGTCCATAGTCTCACTGCTCTTACAGTAAAGAGTCCATAGTCTCACTGCTCTTACAGTATAGAGCTCCATAGTCTCACTGCTCTTACCGTAAAGAGTCCATAGTCTCACTGCTCTTACAGTAAAGAGTCCATAGTCTCACTGCTCTTACAGTAAAGAGTCCATAGTCTCACTGCTCTTACCGTAAAGAGTCCATAGTCTCACTGCTCTTACCGTAAAGAGTCCATAGTCTCACTGCTCTTACAGTATAGAGTCCATAGTCTCACTGCTCTTACCGTAAAGAGTCCATAGTCTCACTGCTCTTACCGTAAAGAGTCCATAGTCTCACTGCTCTTACAGTAAAGAGTCCATAGTCTCACTGCTCTTACAGTATAGAGTCCATAGTCTCACTGCTCTTACAGTATAGAGTCCATAGTCTCACTGCTCTTACAGTAAAGAGTCCACAGTCTCACTGCTCTTACCGTAAAGAGTCCATAGTCTCACTGCTCTTACCGTAAAGAGTCCATAGTCTCACTGCTCTTACAGTATAGAGTCCATAGTCTCACTGCTCTTACCGTAAAGAATCCATAGTCTCACTGCTCTTACAGTAAAGAGCCCATAGTCTCACTGCTCTTACAGTAAAGAGTCCATAGTCTCACTGCTCTTACAGTAAACAGTCCATAGTCTCACTGTTCTTACTGTAAAGAGTCCATAGTCTCACTGCTCTTACAGTATAGAGTCCATAGTCTCACTGCTCTTACAGTATAGAGCTCCATAGTCTCACTGCTCTTACCGTAAAGAGTCCATAGTCTCACTGCTCTTACAGTAAAGAGTCCATAGTCTCACTGCTCTTACAGTAAAGAGTCCATAGTCTCACTGCTCTTACCGTAAAGAGTCCATAGTCTCACTGCTCTTACCGTAAAGAGTCCATAGTCTCACTGCTCTTACAGTATAGAGTCCATAGTCTCACTGCTCTTACCGTAAAGAGTCCATAGTCTCACTGCTCTTACCGTAAAGAGTCCATAGTCTCACTGCTCTTACCGTAAAGAGTCCATAGTCTCACTGCTCTTACAGTATAGAGTCCATAGTCTCACTGCTCTTACAGTATAGAGTCCATAGTCTCACTGCTCTTACAGTAAAGAGTCCACAGTCTCACTGCTCTTACCGTAAAGAGTCCATAGTCTTACTGCTCTTACAGTATAGAGTCCATAGTCTCACCGCTCTTACAGTAAAGAGTCCATAGTCTCACCGCTCTTACAGTAAAGAGTCCATAGTCTCACTGCTCTTACAGTAAAGAGTCCATAGTCTCACTGCTCTTACAGTAAAGAGTCCATAGTCTCACTGCTCTTACAGTATAGAGTCCATAATCTCACTGCTCTTACAGTATAGAGTCCATAGTCTCACTGATCTTACCGTAAAGAGTCCATAGTCTCACTGCTCTTACAGTAAAGAGTCCATAGTCTCACTGCTCTTACAGTAAAGAGTCCATAGTCTCACTGCTCTTACAGTAAAGAGTCCATAGTCTCACTGCTCTTACAGTAAAGAGTCCATAGTCTCACTGATCTTACCGTAAAGAGTCCATAGTCTCACTGCTCTTACAGTATAGAGTCCATAGTCTCACTGCTCTTACAGTAAAGAGTCCATAGTCTCACTGCTCTTACAGTAAAGAGTCCATAGTCTCACTGCTCTTACAGCAAAGAGTCCATAGTCTCACTGCTCTTACAGTAAAGAGTCCATAGTCTCACTGCTCTAACAGTAAAGAGTCCATAGTCTCACTGCTCTTACAGTATAGAGTCCATAGTCTCACTGCTCTTACAGTAAAGAGTCCATAGTCTCACTGCTCTTACAGTAAAGAGTCCATAATCTCACTGCTCTTACAGTAAAGAGTCCATAGTCTCACTGCTCTTACAGTAAAGAGTCCATAGTCTCACCGCTCTTACAGTAAAGAGTCCATAGTCTCACTACTCTTACAGTAAAGAGTCCATAGTCTCACTGCTCTTACAGTAAAGAGTCCATAGTCTCACTGCTCTTACAGTAAAGAGTCCATAGTCTCACTGCTCTTACAGTAAAGAGTCCATAGTCTCACTGCTCTTACAGTAAAGAGTCCATAGTCTCACTGCTCTTACAGTAACGAGTCCATAGTCTCACTGCTCTTACAGTAAAGAGTCCATAGTCTCACTGCTCTTACAGTATAGAGTCCATAGTCTCACTGTTCTTACAGTAAAGAGTCCATAGTCTCACTGCTCTTACAGTAAAGAGTCCATAGTCTCACTGTTCTTACAGTAAAGAGTCCATAGTCTAACTGCTCTTACAGTAAAGAGTCCATAGTCTCACCGCTCTTACAGTAAAGAGTCCATAGTCTCACCGCTCTTACAGTAAAGAGTCCATAGTCTCACCGCCCTTACAGTATAGAGTCCATAGTCTCACTGCTCTTATAGTAAAGAGTCCATAGTCTCACTGCTCTTACAGTAAAGAGTCCATAGTCTCACTGCTCTTACAGTATAGAGTCCATAGTCTCACTGCTCTTACAGTAAAGAGTCCATAGTCTCACTGCTCTTACAGTAAAGAGTCCATAGTCTCACTGCTCTTACCGTAAAGAGTCCATAGTCTCACTGCTCTTACAGTAAGGAGTCCATAGTCTCACTGCTCTTACAGTATAGAGTCCATAGTCTTACTGCTCTTACAGTAAAGAGTCCATAGTCTCACTGCTCTTACAGTAAAGAGTCCATAGTCTCACTGCTTTTACCGTAAAGAGTCCATAGTCTCACTGCTCTTACAGTAAAGAGTCCATAGTCTCACTGCTCTTACAGTATAGAGTCCATAGTCTCACTGCTCTTACAGTAAAGAGTCCATAGTCTCACTGCTCTTACAGTAAGGAGTCCATAGTCTCACTGCTCTTACAGTATAGAGTCCATAGTCTTACTGCTCTTACAGTAAAGAGTCCATAGTCTCACTGCTCTTACAGTAAAGAGTCCATAGTCTCACTGCTTTTACCGTAAAGAGTCCATAGTCTCACTGCTCTTACAGTATAGAGTCCATAGTCTCACTGCTCTTACAGTAAAGAGTCCATAGTCTCACTGCTCTTACAGTATAGAGTCCATAGTCTCACTGCTCTTACAGTAAAGAGTCCATAGTCTCACTGCTCTTACAGTAAAGAGTCCATAGTCTCACTGCTCTTACAGTATAGAGTCCATAGTCTCACTGCTCTTACAGTAAAGAGTCCATAGTCTCACTGCTCTTACAGTAAAGAGTCCATAGTCTCAATGCTCTTACAGTAAAGAGTCCATAGTCTCACTGCTCTTACAGTAAAGAGTCCATAGTCTCACTGCTCTTACAGTATAGAGTCCATAGTCTCACTGCTCTTACAGTAAAGAGTCCATAGTCTCACTGCTCTTACAGTATAGAGTCCATAGTCTCACTGCTCTTACAGTAAAGAGTACATATTCTCACCGCTCTTACAGTAAAGAGTCCATAGTCTCACTGCTCTTACAGTAAAGAGTCCATAGTCTCACTGCTCTTACAGTATAGAGTCCATAGTCTCACTGCTCTTACAGTATAGAGTCCATAGTCTCACTGCTCTTACAGTAAAGAGTCCATAGTCTGACTGCTCTTACAGTATAGAGTCCATAGTCTCACTGCTCTTACAGTAAAGAGTCCATAGTCTGACTGCTCTTACAGTAAAGAGTCCATAGTCTCACTGCTCTTACAGTAAAGAGTCCATAGTCTCAATGCTCTTACAGTAAAGAGTCCATAGTCTCACTGCTCTTACAGTAAAGAGTCCATAGTCTCACTGCTCTTACAGTATAGAGTCCATAGTCTCACTGCTCTTACAGTAAAGAGTACATATTCTCACCGCTCTTACAGTAAAGAGTCCATAGTCTCACTGCTCTTACAGTAAAGAGTCCATAGTCTCACTGTTCTTACAGTAAAGAGTCCATAGTCTCACTGCTCTTACAGTAAAGAGTCCATAGTCTCACTGCTCTTACAGTAAAGAGTCCATAGTCTCACTGCTCTTACAGTAAAGAGTCCATAGTCTCACTGCTCTTACAGTAAAGAGTCCATAGTCTCACTGCTCTTACAGTAAAGAGTCCATAGTCTCACTGCTCTTACAGTATAGAGTCCATAGTCTCACTGCTCTTACAGTATAGAGTCCATAGTCTCACTGCTCTTACAGTATAGAGTCTATAGTCTCACTGCTCTTACAGTAAAGAGTCCATAGTCTCACTGCTCTTACAGTATAGAGTCCATAGTCTCACTGCTCTTACAGTAAAGAGTCCATAGTCTCACTGCTCTTACAGTAAAGAGTCCACAGTCTCACTGCTCTTACAGTAAAGAGTCCATAGTCTCACTGCTCTTACAGTAAAGAGTCCATAGTCTCACTGCTCTTACAGTAAAGAGTCCATAGTCTCACTGCTCTTACAGTAAAGAGTCCATAGTCTCACTGCTCTTACAGTATAGAGTCCATAGTCTCACTGCTCTTACAGTAAAGAGTCCATAGTCTCACTGCTCTTACAGTAAAGAGTCCATAGTCTCACTGCTCTTACAGTAAAGAGTCCATAGTCTCACTGCTCTTACAGTATAGAGTCCATAGTCTCACTGCTCTTACAGTAAAGAGTCCATAGTCTCACTGCTCTTACAGTAAAGAGTCCATAGTCTCACTGCTCTTACAGTAAAGAGTCCATAGTCTCACTGCTCTTACAGTATAGAGTCCATAGTCTCACTGCTCTTACAGTATAGAGTCCATAGTCTCACTGCTCTTACCGTAAAGAGTCCATAGTCTCAATGCTCTTACAGTAAAGAGTCCATAGTCTCACTGCTCTTACAGTAAAGAGTCCATAGTCTCACCGCTCTTACAGTAAAGAGTCCATAGTCTCACCGCTCTTACAGTAAAGAGTCCATAGTCTCACTGCTCTTACAGTAAAGAGTCCATAGTCTCACCGCTCTTACAGTAAAGAGTCCATAGTCTCACTGCTCTTACAGTAAAGAGTCCATAGTCTCACTGCTCTTACAGTAAAGAGTCCATAGTCTCACTGCTCTTACAGTATAGAGTCCATAGTCTCACTGCTCTTACAGTATAGAGTCCATAGTCTCACCGCTCTTACAGTAAAGAGTCCATAGTCTCACCGCTCTTACAGTAAAGAGTCCATAGTCTCACTGCTCTTACAGTATAGAGTCCATAGTCTCACCGCTCTTACAGTAAAGAGTCCATAGTCTCACTGCTCTTACAGTAAAGAGTCCATAGTCTCACCGCTCTTACTGTAAAGAGTCCATAGTCTCACTGCTCTTACAGTAAAGAGTCCATAGTCTCACCGCTCTTACAGTAAAGAGTCCATACAACCTACAAAATCATCCGAAGGATGAACTTAATGTATGCCAATATGTTATAACACAACCGATTAGACAAGACACACATGTACAAATATAACACATTTTATTTGGGTAAAAAATATTACAACACACTATAAACAATGATAGGCTACTTTCACACCTCCGTGCGGAGGCGAGCGGATCCGTCCAGACTTACAATGTAAGTCAATGGGGACGGATCCGCTTGAAGATGACACAATATGGCTCAATCTTCAAACGGATCCGCCCCCATTGACTTTCAATGTAAGTCTGGACGGATCCGCTCCGAACGCAAGTGTGAAAGTAGCCTTACAATGTAGTAGCGGCAGTGCAGGGTAAGTGCTGTGATAAGCAGCTCGTCCGCCAGACCTGAAGGTAATGGATCTAAATAAAGGGGGAATTAGGAAAATAACATATAGCGCAGCAGGCAAAGAGACCCCCAATCGAAGTAATGACCTCCGCTCCCCACAACTACACGTGACAACAATACCATAAAAGCCAAAAAGAGGCCAATTATACAGCAACGACCCAAAGCCTAAACACAGTGTAGAGGATCAGCAACAGTAGTAATAAATATACAAGACAATAATACAGCATATTACCTGGAGGCAATACAAGATCAAACCCAGGACCGGCAGAGAGCGCACTCAGGGGGTACATTATATTACAGTGCCCCCCCCCCTTATATTGATGAGATACATGATTTGGGGTACATTATATTACAGTGCCCCCCCCCCTTATATTGATGAGATACATGATTTGGGGTACATTATATTACAGTGCCCCCCCCCTTATATTGATGAGATACATGATTTGGGGTACATTATATTACACTGCCCCCCCCCCCTTATATTGATGAGATACATGATTTGGGGTACATTATATTACACTGCCCCCCCCCCCTTATATTGATGAGATACATGATTTGGGGTACATTATATTACACTGCCCCCCCCCCCTTATATTGATGAGATACATGATTTGGGGTACATTATATTACAGTGCCCCCCCCCCCCCCTTATATTGATGAGACACATGATTTGGGGTACATTATATTACAGTGCCCCCCCCCTTATATTGATGAGATACATGATTTGGGGTACATTATATTACACTGCCCCCCCCCCCCTTATATTGATGAGATACATGATTTGGGGTACATTATATTACACTGCCCCCCCCCCTTATATTGATGAGATACATGATTTGGGGTACATTATATTACACTGCCCCCCCCCCCTTATATTGATGAGATACATGATTTGGGGTACATTATATTACACTGCCCCCCCCCCCTTATATTGATGAGATACATGATTTGGGGTACATTATATTACACTGCCCCCCCCCCCCTTATATTGATGAGATACATGATTTGGGGTACATTATATTACAGTGCCCCCCCCCCCCTTATATTGATGAGACACATGATTTGGGGTACATTATATTACAGTGCCCCCCCCCCTTATATTGATGAGATACATGATTTGGGGTACATTATATTACACTGCCCCCCCCCCCTTATATTGATGAGATACATGATTTGGGGTACATTATATTACACTGCCCCCCCCCCCCCTTATATTGATGAGATACATGATTTGGGGTACATTATATTACACTGCCCCCCCCCCCCTTATATTGATGAGATACATGATTTGGGGTACATTATATTACACTGCCCCCCCCCCCTTATATTGATGAGATACATGATTTGGGGTACATTATATTACACTGCCCCCCCCCCCTTATATTGATGAGATACATGATTTGGGGTACATTATATTACAGTGCCCCCCCCCCTTATATTGATGAGATACATGATTTGGGGTACATTATATTACAGTGCCCCCCCCCCCCCCTTATATTGATGAGATACATGATTTGGGGTACATTATATTACACTGCCCCCCCCCCCCCCCTTATAATGATGAGATACATGATTTGGGGTACATTATATTACACTGCCCCCCCCCCCCTTATATTGATGAGATACATGATTTGGGGTACATTATATTACAGTGCCCCCCCCCCCCTTATATTGATGAGATACATGATTTGGGGTACATTATATTACACTGCCCCCCCCCCCCCCTTATATTGATGAGATACATGATTTGGGGTACATTATATTACAGTGCCCCCTTATATTGATGAATTGTATGATGTAGGTGTCTTGTGGCCCCTCGGGCCCCTCAGTAATGTGTGTGGTGAGAGGCCATTCAGAATGTACTGACCGCAGTTCTCTTGGTGACGTCACAGCTTCCCGCCATTTTCTCCCGCGGCTCCGCCCCCTCTGCCTTTCCCACAGCCGCGGTTTGGTTTCCTAGAATAGGAGGCGGGGGCGGGGCTCAGGTAGTCACTGGCTGCGGAGGACGGGCCCCTTTATTGGTTGCACAGGGCGGAGATCTAGTAACATCCCGCCTGAATGGAGCCGTGAGAGACGTCAGGGCCTGTGGCCCTCACTGCTGGGGGGGCTTCTGTGAGGTGATGGTTGGAGGGGCGCTAACCCCTCAGTCTTCTCAGTGATGGGGGCGCTGTGGTCATCATCACTGCTAGAGTGCGGACACTGGCCCTCCTGTCACAGTGGAGGCCTCAGTACGATTACAGAGATACCACATTTATATAGTAGATAGTGATCGGCACTGTGTTCAGTACGATTACAGAGATACCACATTTATATAGTAGATAGTGATCAGCGCTGTGTTCAGTACGATTACAGAGATACCACATTTATATAGTGGATAGTGATCGGCGCTGTGTTCAGTACGATTACAGAGATACCACATTTATATAGTAGATAGTGATCGGCGCTGTGTTCAGTACGATTACAGAGATACCACATTTATATAGTAGATAGTGATCAGCGCTGTGTTCAGTACGATTACAGAGATACCACATTTATATAGTAGATAGTGATCGGCGCTGTGTCAGTACGATTACAGAGATACCACATTTATATAGTAGATAGTGATCGGCGCTGTGTTCAGTACGATTACAGAGATACCACATTTATATAGTAGATAGTGATCGGCGCTGTGTTCAGTACGATTACAGAGATACCACATTTATATAGTAGATAGTGATCGGCGCTGTGCTCAGTACGATTACAGAGATACCACATTTATATAGTAGATAGTGATCGGCGCTGTGTTCAGTACGATTACAGTGATACCACATTTATATAGTAGATAGTGATCGGGGCTGTGCTCAGTACGATTACAGAGATACCTCATTTATATAGTAGATAGTGATCGGAGGCTGTGTTCAGTACGATTACAGAGATACCTCATTTATATAGTAGATAGTGATCGGCGCTGTGCTCAGTACGATTACAGTGATACCACATTTATATAGTAGATAGTGATCGGCGCTGTGTTCAGTACGATTACAGAGATACCACATTTATATAGTAGATAGTGATCGGCGCTGTGTCAGTACGATTACAGAGATACCACATTTATATAGTAGATAGTGATCAGCGCTGTGTTCAGTACGATTACAGAGATACCACATTTATATAGTAGATAGTGATCGGAGGCTGTGCTCAGTACGATTACAGAGATACCACATTTATATAGTAGATAGTGATCGGCGCTCTGTTCAGTACGATTACAGAGATACCACATTTATATAGTAGATAGTGATCGGCGCTCTGTTCAGTACGATTACAGAGATACCACATTTATATAGTAGATAGTGATCGGCGCTGTGTTCAGTACGATTACAGAGATACCACATTTATATAGTAGATAGTGATCGGCGCTGTCTTCAGTACGATTACAGAGATACCACATTTATATAGTAGATAGTGATCGGCGCTGTGTTCAGTACGATTACAGAGATACCACATTTATATAGTAGATAGTGATCAGCGCTGTGTTCAGTACGATTACAGAGATACCACATTTATATAGTAGATAGTGATCAGCGCTGTGTTCAGTACGATTACAGAGATACCACATTTATATAGTAGATAGTGATCGGCGCTGTGTTCAGTACGATTACAGAGATACCACATTTATATAGTAGATAGTGATCGGCGCTGTGTTCAGTACGATTACAGAGATACCACATTTATATAGTAGATAGTGATCGGCGCTCTGTTCAGTACGATTACAGAGATACCACATTTATATAGTAGATAGTGATCGGCGCTGTGTTCAGTACGATTACAGAGATACCACATTTATATAGTAGATAGTGATCGGCGCTGTGTTCAGTACGATTACAGAGATACCACATTTATATAGTAGATAGTGATCGGAGGCTGTGTTCAGTACGATTACAGAGATACCACATTTATATAGTAGATAGTGATCAGCGCTGTGTTCAGTACGATTACAGAGATACCACATTTATATAGTAGATAGTGATCAGCGCTGTGTTCAGTACGATTACAGAGATACCACATTTATATAGTAGATAGTGATCGGCGCTGTGTCAGTACGATTACAGAGATACCACATTTATATAGTAGATAGTGATCGGCGCTGTGTCAGTACCATTACAGAGATACCACATTTATATAGTAGATAGTGATCGGCGCTGTGTTCAGTACGATTACAGAGATACCACATTTATATAGTAGATAGTGATCGGCGCTGTGTTCAGTACGATTACAGAGATACCACATTTATATAGTAGATAGTGATCGGCGCTGTGTTCAGTACGATTACAGAGATACCACATTTATATAGTAGATAGTGATCGGGGCTGTGTTCAGTACGATTACAGAGATACCACATTTATATAGTAGATAGTGATCGGCGCTGTGCTCAGTACGATTACAGAGATACCACATTTATATAGTAGATAGTGATCAGCGCTGTGTTCAGTACGATTACAGAGATACCACATTTATATAGTAGATAGTGATCGGCGCTGTGTAGAGCCGATCCTGTATTAAACACTTGCACCAGAGTAATATTTCTGCTCACGGGGTCTGTGCCATGTGGTTCTGATATATCCTATCACAGGTAATGGCTATGGCGCTCTCCAGGGTCGTCAGGTGCAGGGGCCCAGGCCTCAGCTGTATCTCCCTGGTCAGCGGGGATACAGCTCCACATCATTAACTCATAATAATCTGGTCACTCCTCTCGGTACAAGAGACCGTCCACCCCATGTAATAATTTGATCGATCATCTCGGTATAAGAGACCGTCCACCTCATATAATAATCTGCTTGATCCTCTCGGTATAAGAGACCGTCCACCTCATATAATAATCTGCTTGATCCTCTCGGTATAAGAGACCGTCCACCACATGTAATAATCTGGTCACTCCTCTCGGTATAAGAGACCGTCCACCCCATGTAATAATCTGCTTGATCCTCTCGGTATAAGAGACCGTCCACCTCATATAATTATCTGGTCACTCCTCTCGGTATAAGAGACCGTCCACCTCATATAATAATCTGGTCACTCCTCTCGGTATAAGAGACCGTCCACCCCATGTAATAATCTGCTTGATCCTCTCGGTATAAGAGACCGTCCACCTCATATAATTATCTGGTCACTCCTCTCGGTATAAGAGACCGTCCACCTCATATAATAATCTGGTCGATCCTCTCGGTATAAGAGACCGTCCACCTCATATAATAATCTGGTCACTCCTCTCGGTATAAGAGACCGTCCACCTCATATAATAATCTGGTCACTCCTCTCGGTATAAGAGACCGTCCACCTCATATAATAATCTGGTCGATCCTCTCGGTATAAGAGACCGTCCACCTCATATAATAATCTAGTCGATCCTCTCGGTATAAGAGACCGTCCACCTCATATAATAATCTGGTCACTCCTCTCGGTATAAGAGACCGTCCACCTCATATAATAATCTGGTCGATCCTCTCGGTATAAGAGACCGTCCACCTCATATAATAATCTAGTCGATCCTCTCGGTATAAGAGACCGTCCACCTCATATAATAATCTGGTCACTCCTCTCGGTATAAGAGACCGTCCACCTCATATAATAATCTAGTCGATCCTCTCGGTATAAGAGACCGCCCACCTCATATAATAATCTGGTCACTCCTCTCGGTATAAGAGACCGCCCACCTCATATAATAATCTGGTCACTCCTCTCGGTATAAGAGACCGTCCACCTCATATAATAATCTGGTCGATCCTCTCGGTATAAGAGACCGCCCACCTCATATAATAATCTGGTCACTCCTCTCGGTATAAGAGACCGCCCACCTCATATAATAATCTGGTCACTCCTCTCGGTATAAGAGACCGTCCACCTCATATAATAATCTGCTTGATCCTCTCGGTATAAGAGACCGTCCACCTCATATAATAATCTGGTCACTCCTCTCGATATAAGAGACCGTCCATCTCATATAATAATCTGGTCGATCCTCTCGGTATAAGAGACCGCCCACCTCATATAATAATCTGGTCGATCCTCTCGGTATAAGAGACCGTCCACCTCATATAATAATCTGGTCACTCCTCTCGATATAAGAGACCGTCCATCTCATATAATAATCTGGTCGATCCTCTCGGTATAAGAGACCGCCCACCTCATATAATAATCTGGTCGATCCTCTCGGTATAAGAGACCGTCCACCTCATGTAATAATCTGGTTGATCCTCTCGGTATAAGAGACCGTCCACCTCATGTAATAATCTGGTCACTCCTCTCGGTATAAGAGACCGTCCACCTCATATAATAATCTGGTCACTCCTCTCGGTATAAGAGACCGTCCATCTCATATAATAATCTGGTCACTCCTCTCGGTATAAGAGACCGTCCACCTCATATAATAATCTGGTCACTCCTCTCGGTATAAGAGACCGTCCACCTCATATAATAATCTAGTCACTCCTCTCGGTATAAGAGACCGTCCACCTCATATAATAATCTGGTTGATCCTCTCGGTATAAGAGACCGTCCACCCCATGTAATAATCTGGTCGATCATCTCGGTATAAGAGACCGTCCACCCCATGTAATAATCTGGTCACTCCTCTCGGTATAAGAGACCGTCCACCTCATGTAATAATCTGGTCACTCCTCTCGGTATAAGAGACCGTCCACCCCATGTAATAATCTGGTCACTCCTCTCGGTATAAGAGACCGTCCACCTCATATAATAATCTGGTCACTCCTCTCGGTATAAGAGACCGTCCACCTCATATAATAATCTGGTCACTCCTCTCGGTATAAGAGACCGTCCACCTCATATAATAATCTAGTCACTCCTCTCGGTATAAGAGACCGTCCACCTCATATAATAATCTGGTCGATCCTCTCGGTATAAGAGACCGTCCACCCCATGTAATAATCTGGTCACTCCTCTCGGTATAAGAGACCGTCCACCTCATGTAATAATCTGGTCACTCCTCTCGGTATAAGAGACCGTCCACCTCATGTAATAATCTGGTCGATCCTCTCGGTATAAGAGACCGTCCACCTCATGTAATAATCTGGTCACTCCTCTCGGTATAAGAGACCGTCCACCCCATGTAATAATCTGGTCACTCCTCTCGGTATAAGAGACTGCCCACCTCATGTAATAATCTGGTCACTCCTCTCGGTATAAGAGACCGTCCACCCCATGTAATAATCTGGTCACTCCTCTCGGTATAAGAGACCATCCACCTCATGTAATAATCTGGTCACTCCTCTCGGTATAAGAGACCGTCCACCTCATATAATAATCTGGTCACTCCTCTCGGTATAAGAGACCGCCCACCTCATGTAATAATCTGGTTGATCCTCTCGGTATAAGAGACCGCCCACCTCATATAATAATCTGGTCACTCCTCTCGGTATAAGAGACCGTCCACCTCATATAATAATCTGGTTGATTCTCTCGGTATAAGAGACCGTCCACCCCATGTAATAATCTGGTCACTCCTCTCGGTATAAGAGACCGTCCACCTCATATAATAATCTGGTCGATCCTCTCGGTATAAGAGACCGTCCACCCCATGTAATAATCTGGTCACTCCTCTCGGTATAAGAGACCGTCCACCTCATGTAATAATCTGGTCACTCCTCTCGGTATAAGAGACCGCCCACCTCATGTAATAATCTGGTTGATCCTCTCGGTATAAGAGACCGCCCACCTCATATAATAATCTGGTCACTCCTCTCGGTATAAGAGACCGTCCACCTCATATAATAATCTGGTTGATTCTCTCGGTATAAGAGACCGTCCACCCCATGTAATAATCTGGTCACTCCTCTCGGTATAAGAGACCGTCCACCTCATATAATAATCTGGTCGATCCTCTCGGTATAAGAGACCGTCCACCCCATGTAATAATCTGGTCACTCCTCTCGGTATAAGAGACCGTCCACCTCATATAATAATCTGGTCGATCCTCTCGGTATAAGAGACCGTCCACCCCATGTAATAATCTGGTCACTCCTCTCGGTATAAGAGACCGTCCACCTCATGTAATAATCTGGTCACTCCTCTCGGTATAAGAGACCGTCCACCTCATGTAATAATCTGGTCACTCCTCTCGGTATAAGAGACCGTCCACCTCATATAATAATCTGGTCACTCCTCTCGGTATAAGAGACCGTCCACCCCATGTAATAATCTGGTCACTCCTCTCGGTATAAGAGACCGTCCACCTCATGTAATAATCTGGTCACTCCTCTCGGTATAAGAGACCGTCCACCTCATGTAATAATCTGGTCACTCCTCTCGGTATAAGAGACCGTCCACCCCATGTAATAATCTGGTCACTCCTCTCGGTACAAGAGACCGTCCACCCCATGTAATAATCTGGTCACTCCTCTCGGTATAAGAGACCGTCCACCTCATGTAATAATCTGGTCACTCCTCTCGGTATAAGAGACCGTCCACCCCATAGGAAAGTGAGGACGTGTCACCCACAGTGGCCAGAGGGGGTCCTGAGCTCCTCAGTGGTAGAAGCTCATGTGGGTGGTTGAGATGCCGGCGGCCGCCACGTGTGGTCTGACCGCGCAGTAGCGCTCTAATCCATGTCCCATGTGATCAGACACACTTGCTTAACCCTTTCTCGCCCTCTCCTGTAATATGTCCCTGCAGGATTTGAGGGCTCAGGAGTGGGGCCCCTGCCATCATGTTCCACATCTGCCTCCTGCTCTTACTGCCGTTTCAGAGTTAACTCCAATCCAAACTGCGAGGTTCTCTCTGTTAACCCATGAGCAGAGCCTAGTAGAGGAAGCCGTTGTGGGAGGGCCGGGAGGTGAGTATATGGCGGTATAAACACTGCATCCTCAGTGTCTACCTGCTGGGGGTCGCCTCATAGACCCCTGTGTTTCAGATACTGATCTCCCTATTGCTTGCAGTAAATGGCGGGCCCCTGACCTGCGGGGACCCTGCGAGGAGTCTGTTCCTCTGTAAATAACACATGAAGTGACATCCAGCATATATCTGTGCACCCCATGTAATAATCTGGTCACTCCTCTCGGTATAAGCCTCTCGGCCTGATACACAGCTCCAGATCCTCTGCACACAGCTATAACATTCTGCAGGCACCAGGGGGCGCTCCTCGCACAGCATTCATAGTAGGGCTGCAGATAACCATTATTTTAGCAATCGAGTATTCTACCAATTACTTTTACGATTAATCGAGTACTCTAATAAGAAAGAATAAGTTAATAGACAGTTTTCCTTTATAAAAACTCATCAGACAGGTCACGGCGTGCGTACGTCAGGAGGTCAGTGCAGCGCAGAACCATGGACGTGCCGTGGAGTGTCCGGAGGCTGGAAAGGTGAGTATTCCAAGTGCATTGCGGGCCAGCGGGAGACCACGGAGCCAGAGTAATAGCAAGCGCTTCACTCCCACTCCGTGGTCACGTGACACAAACGAATCCTCGAAGCAAAAAATTTGCATCGAGGATTTTTTTGTGTCGAATAACTCGATTTAATCGAGTACTCGTTGCAGCCCTAATTCATAGCGACATGACACGAAGGAGCCTCCCGACAGTAAAAGTCACATTTGTGACGGCCGTCGGAGGCTTTTCTTATCGGAAGTTGTGGCACCTGACGTGGTAACGCCCATTGTACTGTGTCACTGCGGTGTACACTGTGACGTTATATCGTAGGAGCAGAACAGTCAGGGATCAGTCGGAGGATGACTACCAGCGGCGCCTGACTAACGCGTCTCCGCCATGGTGTCCGTCACTTTACGGCACGCGGCACTCTTCTGTTGGCCATGTTTGATCTGCAGATGTGAACACAGAATATATTCAGAGAAAAGGTCATAAATAGATCCAGCGTGCGGAATGGCTCCTCACGTTGAGCAGCCAGACTGAAGAAAGAATGGAAGCCAGGCGTGAAATGTACTGGATCTACCGCTACCGCTGTGTTCTAAAATAACCTCCGGATCCGCCAATACTGCCTGTGCGTCCACCATGTTGTATCAGTCGGACATCTTATATTTTTAGGCCAGACACATGCGAGGACCTAGCAGTGTGTGTCAGTGAGAGGTCTCCTCCGCTCATCTGACAAGATGCTGTGGTTGTGTCTGCACTCCGTCAGCAGCTCCGGTGGTTGTGTCTGCCCTCCGTCAGCAGCTGGTGTGGTTGTGTCTGCACTCCGTCAGCAGCTCCGGTGGTTGTGTCTGCACTCCGTCAGCATCTTTGGTGGTTGTGTCTGCACTCAGTCAGCAGCTCTGGTGGTTGTGTCTGCCCTCCGTCAGCATCTTTGGTGGTTGTGTCTGCACTCCGTCAGCAGTTCTGGTGGTTGTGTCTGCACTCCGTCAGCATCTTTGGTGGTTGTGTCTGCACTCAGTCAGCATCTTTGGTGGTTGTGTCTGCACTCCGTCAGCATCTTTGGTGGTTGTGTCTGCACTCCGTCAGCAGTTCTGGTGGTTGTGTCTGCACTCCGTCAGCAGTTCTGGTGGTTGTGTCTGCACTCCGTCAGCAGCTCCGGTGGTTGTGTCTGCACTCAGTCAGCAGCTCTGGTGGTTGTGTCTGCACTCCGTCAGCATCTTTGGTGGTTGTGTCTGCACTCCGTCAGCAGTTCTGGTGGTTGTGTCTGCACTCCGTCAGCAGCTCTGGTGGTTGTGTCTGCCCTCCGTCAGCATCTTTGGTGGTTGTGTCTGCACTCCGTCAGCAGTTCTGGTGGTTGTGTCTGCACTCCGTCAGCAGCTGGTGTGGTTGTGTCTGCACTCCGTCAGCATCTTTGGTGGTTGTGTCTGCACTCCGTCAGCATCTTTGGTGGTTGTGTCTGCACTCCGTCAGCAGTTCTGGTGGTTGTGTCTGCACTTCGTCAGCAGTTCTGGTGGTTGTGTCTGCACTCCGTCAGCAGCTCCGGTGGTTGTGTCTGCACTCAGTCAGCAGCTCTGGTGGTTGTGTCTGCACTCAGTCAGCAGCTCTGGTGGTTGTGTCTGCACTCCGTCAGCATCTTTGGTGGTTGTGTCTGCACTCAGTCAGCAGTTCTGGTGGTTGTGTCTGCACTCCGTCAGCAGCTCTGGTGGTTGTGTCTGCCCTCCGTCAGCATCTTTGGTGGTTGTGTCTGCACTCCGTCAGCAGCTCTGGTGGTTGTGTCTGCACTCCGTCAGCATCTTTGGTGGTTGTGTCTGCACTCCGTCAGCAGTTCTGGTGGTTGTGTCTGCACTCCGTCAGCAGCTCTGGTGGTTGTGTCTGCCCTCCGTCAGCATCTTTGGTGGTTGTGTCTGCACTCCGTCAGCAGCTCCGGTGGTTGTGTCTGCACTCAGTCAGCAGCTCTGGTGGTTGTGTCTGCACTCCGTCAGCATCTTTGGTGGTTGTGTCTGCACTCCGTCAGCAGTTCTGGTGGTTGTGTCTGCACTCCGTCAGCATCTTTGGTGGTTGTGTCTGCACTCCGTCAGCAGCTGGTGTGGTTGTGTCTGCACTCAGTCAGCATCTTTGGTGGTTGTGTCTGCACTCCGTCAGCATCTTTGGTGGTTGTGTCTGCACTCCGTCAGCAGTTCTGGTGGTTGTGTCTGCACTCCGTCAGCAGCTCCGGTGGTTGTGTCTGCACTCAGTCAGCAGCTCTGGTTGTTGTGTCTGCACTCCGTCAGCATCTTTGGTGGTTGTGTCTGCACTCAGTCAGCAGTTCTGGTGGTTGTGTCTGCACTCCGTCAGCAGCTCTGGTGGTTGTGTCTGCCCTCCGTCAGCATCTTTGGTGGTTGTGTCTGCACTCCGTCAGCAGCTCTGGTGGTTGTGTCTGCACTCCGTCAGCATCTTTGGTGGTTGTGTCTGCACTCCGTCAGCAGTTCTGGTGGTTGTGTCTCCACTCCGTCAGCAGCTCCGGTGGTTGTGTCTGCACTCCGTCAGCAGTTCTGGTGGTTGTGTCTGCACTCAGTCAGCAGCTCTGGTGGTTGTGTCTGCACTCCGTCAGCAGCTCCGGTGGTTGTGTCTGCACTCCGTCAGCATCTTTGGTGGTTGTGTCTGCACTCCGTCAGCAGTTCTGGTGGTTGTGTCTGCACTCCGTCAGCAGATCTGGTTGTTGTGTCTCCACTCCGTCAGCAGCTCTGGTTGTTGTGTCTGCACTCCGTCAGCATCTTTGGTGGTTGTGTCTGCACTCCGTCAGCAGTTCTGGTGGTTGTGTCTGCACTCCGTCAGCAGCTCTGGTGGTTGTGTCTGCCCTCCGTCAGCATCTTTGGTGGTTGTGTCTGCACTCCGTCAGCAGTTCTGGTGGTTGTGTCTGCACTCCGTCAGCAGCTCTGGTTGTTGTGTCTCCACTCCGTCAGCAGCTCCGGTGGTTGTGTCTGCACTCCGTCAGCATCTTTGGTGGTTGTGTCTGCACTCCGTCAGCAGTTCTGGTGGTTGTGTCTGCACTCCGTCAGCAGCTCTGGTGGTTGTGTCTGCCCTCCGTCAGCATCTTTGGTGGTTGTGTCTGCACTCCGTCAGCAATTCTGGTGGTTGTGTCTGCACTCCGTCAGCAGCTCTGGTTGTTGTGTCTCCACTCCGTCAGCAGCTCTGGTTGTTGTGTCTGCACTCCGTCAGCATCTTTGGTGGTTGTGTCTGCACTCAGTCAGCAGTTCTGGTGGTTGTGTCTGCACTCCGTCAGCAGCTCTGGTGGTTGTGTCTGCCCTCCGTCAGCATCTTTGGTGGTTGTGTCTGCACTCCGTCAGCAGCTCTGGTGGTTGTGTCTGCACTCCGTCAGCATCTTTGGTGGTTGTGTCTGCACTCCGTCAGCAGTTCTGGTGGTTGTGTCTCCACTCCGTCAGCAGCTCCGGTGGTTGTGTCTGCACTCCGTCAGCAGCTCCGGTGGTTGTGTCTGCACTCCGTCAGCAGTTCTGGTGGTTGTGTCTGCACTCAGTCAGCAGCTCTGGTTGTTGTGTCTGCACTCCGTCTGCAGCTCCGGTGGTTGTGTCTGCACTCCGTCAGCATCTTTGGTGGTTGTGTCTGCACTCCGTCAGCAGTTCTGGTGGTTGTGTCTGCACTCCGTCAGCAGCTCTGGTTGTTGTGTCTGCACTCCGTCAGCAGCTCCGGTGGTTGTGTCTGCACTCCGTCAGCATCTTTGGTGGTTGTGTCTGCACTCCGTCAGCAGTTCTGGTGGTTGTGTCTGCACTCCGTCAGCAGTTCTGGTGGTTGTGTCTGCACTCCGTCAGCATCTTTGGTGGTTGTGTCTGCACTCCGTCAGCAGCTCCGGTGGTTGTGTCTGCACTCAGTCAGCAGCTCTGGTGGTTGTGTCTGCACTCCGTCAGCATCTTTGGTGGTTGTGTCTGCACTCCGTCAGCAGTTCTGGTGGTTGTGTCTGCACTCCGTCAGCATCTTTGGTGGTTGTGTCTGCACTCCGTCAGCAGCTGGTGTGGTTGTGTCTGCACTCAGTCAGCATCTTTGGTGGTTGTGTCTGCACTCCGTCAGCATCTTTGGTGGTTGTGTCTGCACTCCGTCAGCAGTTCTGGTGGTTGTGTCTGCACTCCGTCAGCAGCTCCGGTGGTTGTGTCTGCACTCAGTCAGCAGCTCTGGTTGTTGTGTCTGCACTCCGTCAGCATCTTTGGTGGTTGTGTCTGCACTCAGTCAGCAGTTCTGGTGGTTGTGTCTGCACTCCGTCAGCAGCTCTGGTGGTTGTGTCTGCCCTCCGTCAGCATCTTTGGTGGTTGTGTCTGCACTCCGTCAGCAGCTCTGGTGGTTGTGTCTGCACTCCGTCAGCATCTTTGGTGGTTGTGTCTGCACTCCGTCAGCAGTTCTGGTGGTTGTGTCTCCACTCCGTCAGCAGCTCCGGTGGTTGTGTCTGCACTCCGTCAGCAGTTCTGGTGGTTGTGTCTGCACTCAGTCAGCAGCTCTGGTGGTTGTGTCTGCACTCCGTCAGCAGCTCCGGTGGTTGTGTCTGCACTCCGTCAGCATCTTTGGTGGTTGTGTCTGCACTCCGTCAGCAGTTCTGGTGGTTGTGTCTGCACTCCGTCAGCAGATCTGGTTGTTGTGTCTCCACTCCGTCAGCAGCTCTGGTTGTTGTGTCTGCACTCCGTCAGCATCTTTGGTGGTTGTGTCTGCACTCCGTCAGCAGTTCTGGTGGTTGTGTCTGCACTCCGTCAGCAGCTCTGGTGGTTGTGTCTGCCCTCCGTCAGCATCTTTGGTGGTTGTGTCTGCACTCAGTCAGCAGCTCCGGTGGTTGTGTCTGCACTCCGTCAGCAGTTCTGGTGGTTGTGTCTGCACTCCGTCAGCAGCTCTGGTTGTTGTGTCTCCACTCCGTCAGCAGCTCCGGTGGTTGTGTCTGCACTCCGTCAGCATCTTTGGTGGTTGTGTCTGCACTCCGTCAGCAGTTCTGGTGGTTGTGTCTGCACTCCGTCAGCAGCTCTGGTGGTTGTGTCTGCACTCCGTCAGCATCTTTGGTGGTTGTGTCTGCACTCCGTCAGCAGTTCTGGTGGTTGTGTCTGCACTCCGTCAGCAGCTCTGGTTGTTGTGTCTCCACTCCGTCAGCAGCTCTGGTTGTTGTGTCTGCACTCCGTCAGCATCTTTGGTGGTTGTGTCTGCACTCAGTCAGCAGTTCTGGTGGTTGTGTCTGCACTCCGTCAGCAGCTCTGGTGGTTGTGTCTGCCCTCCGTCAGCATCTTTGGTGGTTGTGTCTGCACTCCGTCAGCAGCTCTGGTGGTTGTGTCTGCACTCCGTCAGCATCTTTGGTGGTTGTGTCTGCACTCCGTCAGCAGTTCTGGTGGTTGTGTCTCCACTCCGTCAGCAGCTCCGGTGGTTGTGTCTGCACTCCGTCAGCAGCTCCGGTGGTTGTGTCTGCACTCCGTCAGCATCTTTGGTGGTTGTGTCTGCACTCCGTCAGCAGTTCTGGTGGTTGTGTCTGCACTCCGTCAGCAGATCTGGTTGTTGTGTCTGCACTCCGTCAGCAGCTCTGGTTGTTGTGTCTGCACTCCGTCAGCATCTTTGGTGGTTGTGTCTGCACTCCGTCAGCAGTTCTGGTGGTTGTGTCTGCACTCCGTCAGCAGCTCTGGTGGTTGTGTCTGCCCTCCGTCAGCATCTTTGGTGGTTGTGTCTGCACTCAGTCAGCAGCTCCGGTGGTTGTGTCTGCACTCCGTCAGCAGTTCTGGTGGTTGTGTCTGCACTCCGTCAGCAGCTCTGGTTGTTGTGTCTCCACTCCGTCAGCAGCTCCGGTGGTTGTGTCTGCACTCCGTCAGCAGCTCTGGTGGTTGTGTCTGCACTCCGTCAGCAGTTCTGGTGGTTGTGTCTGCACTCCGTCAGCAGCTCTGGTGGTTGTGTCTGCCCTCCGTCAGCATCTTTGGTGGTTGTGTCTGCACTCCGTCAGCAGTTCTGGTGGTTGTGTCTGCACTCCGTCAGCAGCTCTGGTTGTTGTGTCTCCACTCCGTCAGCAGCTCTGGTTGTTGTGTCTGCACTCCGTCAGCATCTTTGGTGGTTGTGTCTGCACTCAGTCAGCAGTTCTGGTGGTTGTGTCTGCACTCCGTCAGCAGCTCTGGTGGTTGTGTCTGCCCTCCGTCAGCATCTTTGGTGGTTGTGTCTGCACTCCGTCAGCAGCTCTGGTGGTTTGGTCTGCACTCCGTCAGCATCTTTGGTGGTTGTGTCTGCACTCCGTCAGCAGTTCTGGTGGTTGTGTCTCCACTCCGTCAGCAGCTCCGGTGGTTGTGTCTGCACTCCGTCAGCAGCTCCGGTGGTTGTGTCTGCACTCCGTCAGCAGTTCTGGTGGTTGTGTCTGCACTCAGTCAGCAGCTCTGGTTGTTGTGTCTGCACTCCGTCAGCAGCTCCGGTGGTTGTGTCTGCACTCCGTCAGCATCTTTGGTGGTTGTGTCTGCACTCCGTCAGCAGTTCTGGTGGTTGTGTCTGCACTCCGTCAGCAGATCTGGTTGTTGTGTCTGCACTCCGTCAGCAGCTCCGGTGGTTGTGTCTGCACTCCGTCAGCAGATCTGGTTGTTGTGTCTGCACTCCGTCAGCAGCTCTGGTTGTTGTGTCTCCACTCCGTCAGCAGCTCTGGTTGTTGTGTCTGCACTCCGTCAGCATCTTTGGTGGTTGTGTCTGCACTCCGTCAGCAGTTCTGGTGGTTGTGTCTGCACTCCGTCAGCAGCTCTGGTGGTTGTGTCTGCCCTCCGTCAGCATCTTTGGTGGTTGTGTCTGCACTCCGTCAGCAGCTCTGGTGGTTGTGTCTGCACTCCGTCAGCATCTTTGGTGGTTGTGTCTGCACTCCGTCAGCAGTTCTGGTGGTTGTGTCTCCACTCCGTCAGCAGCTCCGGTGGTTGTGTCTGCACTCCGTCAGCAGCTCCGGTGGTTGTGTCTGCACTCCGTCAGCAGTTCTGGTGGTTGTGTCTGCACTCAGTCAGCAGCTCTGGTTGTTGTGTCTGCACTCCGTCAGCAGCTCCGGTGGTTGTGTCTGCACCCCGTCAGCATCTTTGGTGGTTGTGTCTGCACTCCGTCAGCAGTTCTGGTGGTTGTGTCTGCACTCCGTCAGCAGATCTGGTTGTTGTGTCTCCACTCCGTCAGCAGCTCCGGTGGTTGTGTCTGCACTCCGTCAGCAGCTCCGGTGGTTGTGTCTGCACTCCGTCAGCAGTTCTGGTGGTTGTGTCTGCACTCAGTCAGCAGCTCTGGTTGTTGTGTCTGCACTTCGTCAGCAGCTCCGGTGGTTGTGTCTGCACTCCGTCAGCATCTTTGGTGGTTGTGTCTGCACTCCGTCAGCAGTTCTGGTGGTTGTGTCTGCACTCCGTCAGCAGATCTGGTTGTTGTGTCTCCACTCCGTCAGCAGCTCTGGTTGTTGTGTCTGCACTCCGTCAGCATCTTTGGTGGTTGTGTCTGCACTCCGTCAGCAGTTCTGGTGGTTGTGTCTGCACTCCGTCAGCAGATCTGGTTGTTGTGTCTGCACTCCGTCAGCAGCTCTGGTTGTTGTGTCTCCACTCGGTCAGCAGCTCCGGTGGTTGTGTCTGCACTCCGTCAGCAGCTCCGGTGGTTGTGTCTGCACTCCGCAGGGCAACATGTGAGGCTACGGTGGCCCGATGGGGGTAGTAGTAGTTTTGGTACTCACGGTTGGCAGAGCCTCCTTGGGCCGATGTGCAGTGATGGGGAAGACAGCACTTAATCCTCCGGTGCACTCTCTACTGCAGGGAAAACCAGCCAGATGGAAGTTGAGGTGCCCTTGATGGTAATGGTTATGCCTAAGGTGCTTTGGTGGCTGGGCCCCTGTGTTAGTGACGCCAGCACCGTTAGGTGCAAATGAAGTTGGTAGGAAGGATGAGGAGTCAATTGTAGTAAACAACAGAACTTTTACTGAATCACTTGTCTTCAGGTAATCAGTACAGTCCATTAGGTACAGAAGAAGGTAATAGTTCAAATATCAAATATGTTGTAATTCTCTTATCAAGCTGGGCAGTTGTCAGTTAAGGAGTTTTCCTAAGGCAGTTGCTCTAACAGGCAAGACATAGATTGTTGCTGATATAGTTTTACACTAGGTCCACTTGCTAGCACTCAGGTACTGAATATAATATTTTCTTACTATGTGTTGAGCAATCCAATAAGGGCGTTCTCCCTCGTGGCAGGCAAACTCTTTGCTACATTACTTATGCAGGATGCTTTCCTGAAGATGTTCAGGTCCACTATGTCCATAGAGGCATGTGGTAAAGAACAATTAGGCGCCTTTAACCCCCTCAGCCCCCAGTGCTTAAACACCCTGAAAGACCAGGCCACTTTTTACACTTCTGACCTACACTAATTTGACCGTTTATTGCTCGGTCATGCAACTTATCACCCAAATGAATTTTACCTCCTTTTCTTCTCACTAATAGAGCTTTCATTTGGTGGTATTTCATTGCTGCTGACATTTTTACTTTTTTTGTTATTAATCGAAATTTAACGATTTTTTTGCAAAAAAATGTCATTTTTCACTTTCAGTTGTAAAATTTTGCAAAATAAACGAGATCCATATATAAATTTTGCTCTAAATTTATTGTTCTACATGTCTTTGATAAAAAAAAAATGTTTGGGTAAAAAAAAAATGGTTTGGGTAAAAGTTATAGCGTTTACAAACTATGGTACAAAAATGTGAATTTCCGCTTTTTGAAGCAGCTCTGACTTTCTGAGCACCTGTCATGTTTCCTGAGGTTCTACAATGCCCAGACAGTACAAACACCCCACAAATGACCCCATTTCGGAAAGTAGACACCCTAAGGTATTCGCTGATGGGCATAGTGAGTTCATAGAACTTTTTATTTTTTGTCACAAGTTAGCGGAAAATGATGATTTTTTTTTTTTTTTTCTTACAAAGTCTCATATTCCACTAACTTGTGACAAAAAATAAAAAGTTCTATGAACTCACTATGCCCATCACGAAATACCTTGGGGTCTCTTCTTTCCAAAATGGGGTCACTTGTGGGGTAGTTATACTGCCCTGACATTCTAGGGGCCCAAATGTGTGGTAAATAGTTTGAAATCAAATTCTGTAAAAAATGACCAGTGAAATCCGAAAGGTGCTCTTTGGAATGTGGGCCCCTTTGCCCACCTAGGCTGCAAAAAAGTGTCACACATCTGGTATCTCTGTATTCAGGAGAAGTTGAGGAATGTGTTTTGGGGTGTCTTTTTACATATACCCATGCTGGGTGAGAGAAATATCTTGGTCAAATGCCAACTTTGTATAAAAAAATGGGAAAAGTTGTCTTTTGCCAAGATATTTCTCTCACCCAGCATGGGTATATGTAAAATGACACCCCAAAACACATTCCCCAACTTCTCCTGAGTACGGAGATACCAGATGTGTGACACTTTTTTGCAGCCTAGGTGGGCAAAGGGGCCCATATTCCAAAGAGCACCTTTCGGATTTCACTCGTCATTTTTTACAGAATTTGATTTCAAACTCCTTACCACACATTTGGGCCCCTAGAATGCCAGGGCAGTATAACTACCCCACAAGTGACCCCATTTTGGAAAGAAGAGACCCCAAGGTATTCGCTGATGGGCATAGTGAGTTCATGGAAGTTTTTATTTTTTGTCACAAGTTAGTGGAATATGAGACTTTGTATGAAAAAAAAAAAAAAAAAATCATCATTTTCCACTAACTTGTGACAAAAAATAAAAAATTCTAGGAACTCGCCATGCCCCTCAAGGAATACCTTGGGGTGTCTTCTTTCCAAAATGGGGTCACTTGTGGGGTAGTTATACTGCCCTGGTATTTTCCAGGGGCCCTAATGTGTGGTAAGTAGGTAAATGACCTGTGAAATCCTAAAGGTGCTCTTTGGAATATGGGCCCCTTTGCCCACCTAGGCTGCAAAAAAGTGCCACACATCTGGTATCGCCGTATTCAGGAGAAGGTGGGGAATGTGTTTTGGGGTGTAATTTCACATATACTCATGCTGGGTGAGAGAAATATCTTGGCAAAAGACAACTTTTCCCATTTTTTTATACAAAGTTGGCATTTGACCAAGATATTTATCTCACCCAGCATGGGTATATGTAAAATGACACCCCAAAACACATTCCCCAACTTCTCCTGAGTACGGCGATACCAGATGTGTGACACTTTTTTGCAGCCTAGATGCGCAAAGGTGCCCAAATTCCTTTTAGGAGGTTTTTTTTAGACATTTGGATACCAGACTTCTTCTCACGCTTTGGGGCCCCTAGAATGCCAGGGCAGTATAAATACCCCACATGTGACCCCATTTTGGAAAGAAGACACCCCAAGGTATTCAATGAGGGGCATGGCGAGTTCATAGAAATTTTTTTTTTTGCCACAAGTTAGCGGAAATTGATATTTTTTATTTTTTTCTCACAAAGTCTCCCTTTCCGCTAACTTGGGACAAAAATTTCAATCTTTCATGGACTCAATATGCCCCTCAGCGAATACCTTGGGGTGTCTTCTTTCCGAAATGGGGTCACATGTGGGGTATTTATACTGCCCTGGCATTCTAGGGGCCCTAAAGCGTGAGAAGAAGTCTGGAATATAAATGTCTAAAAAATTTTACGCATTTGGATTCCGTGAGGGGTATGGTGAGTTCATGTGAGATTTTATTTTTTGACACAAGTTAGTGGAATATGAGACTTTGTAAGAAAAAAAAATAATAATTCCGCTAACTTGGGCCAAAAAAATGTCTGAATGGAGCCTTACAGGGGGGTGATCAATGACAGGGGGGTGATCAATGACAGGGGGGGTGATCAATGACAGGGGGGTGATCAATGACAGGGGGGGTGATCAATGA
This sequence comes from Bufo bufo, assembly GCF_905171765.1. NCBI lineage: Eukaryota > Metazoa > Chordata > Amphibia > Anura > Bufonidae > Bufo > Bufo bufo. The sequence goes on from NC_053393.1 coordinate 563,154,861, forward strand.
CAGGGGGGTGATCAGAGAGTCTATATGGGGTGATCACCCCCCTGTCATTGATCACGCCCCTGTAAGGCTTCATTCAGACGTCCGTATGCGTTTTGCGGATCCGATCCATCTATCAGTATGGAGCTTTACAGGGGGTTGATCAATGACAGGGGGGTAATCAATGACAGGGGGGTGATCAGGGAGTCTATATGGGGTGATCAGGGGTGATCAAGGGTGAATAAGGGGTTAATAAGTGACAGGGGGGGGGGTGTAGTGTAGTGGTGTTTTGTGCTACTTATTACTGAGCTACCTGTGTCCTCTGGTGGTCGATCCAAACAAAGGGGACCACCAGAGGACCAGGTAGCAGGTATATTAGACGCTGTTATCAAAACAGCGTCTAATAAACCTGTTAGGGGTTAAAAAAAACACATCTCCAGCCTGCCAGCGAACGATCGCCGCTGGCAGGCTGGAGATCCACTCTCTTACCTTCCGTTCCTGTGAACGCGCGCGCCTGTGTGCGCGCGTTCACAGGAAATCTCGCGTCTCGCGAGAGGACGCGCCGGCGCGTCCACCCAGAAGAGCAGGGCCGCCGCAAAGACGCAATCCTGCGTACGGCGGTCCTGAGGAGGTTAAAGGGCTTCTGTCACCCCACTAAACCTTTTTTTTTTTTTTTTGCTTACTTATAATCCCCACACTGCGATTTATGCCTACATAATCAAATTAATCATTTTGGTCCTGTAGATTTTGTTTAAAACATGCTTTTAAAATATGCAAATTACCTTGCTACCAGCAGTAGGGCGGTTACTTGCTGGTAGCAGCCGCATCCTCTGACCCTAATGACGCCCCCTCCGCATTGTGATTGACAGGGCCAGGGAACGGAATCGTTCTCTGCTGGCCCTGCCTGTTAGCATTCAAAATCTGGCGCCTGCGCCGCGGCCGTACCTGTCTTCAATCGGCGCAGGCGCACTGAGAGGCGGCCGCTCGCTCGGCCGCTCCATCCTCAATGCGCCTGCGCCGATGACGTCACATCTACACCCAGCGCAGGCGCATTGAGGATGGAGCGGCTGCCTCTCAGTGCGCCTGCGCCGATTGAAGACAGGTATGGCCGCGGCGCTGGCCCTGTCAATAACAATGCGGAGGGGGCGTCATTAGGGTCGGAGGATGCGGCTGCTACCAGCAAGTAACCGCCCTACTGCTGGTAGCAAGGTAATTTGCATATTTTAAAAGCATGTTTTAAACAAAATCTACAGGACCAAAATGATAAATTTGATTATGTAGGCATAAACCGCAGTGTGGGGATTATAAGTAAGCAAAAAAAAAAGGTTTAGTGGGGTGACAGAAGCCCTTTAATCATCCGGCTGTGTCCAGGTACTTTTATGTCTTTCCCGGTCACTGGTGCTTGTGAAGTCCATTGGCTAATCTTAGCTCTAATCTCCACTAGACTTTCCCCATATTCAGACATAGACTTACTTGTGGTCGGATCGGCTATCAGAAAGGTGAACCTAACCTATCTAACCCTATCTACAACGAGCAGTAGAATTATGCCATAACTGCTGGGAAGGGTAGCCTAAAGTGGCCAAAAAGAGCAGACCTTAGTTTAGAGCAGTACCTCTCAAATAGTGGGGCGCGCCCCCCAGGGGGGGCGCCAGGCTCTGTAAAGGGGGGCTCGCTCAGGGCCGGCCTTTGGGGTGTGCGAATTTCTTCTGTATAATGCCGGCAGGCGGGCCGGGCGGGCGGCGCGTCCCTCAGTGATGTCACGTGCCTGCGCCGCCTGCTTTATGAATGAAGCAGGCAGCGCAGACAAGTGACGTCACTGAGGGACGCGCCGGCCGCCCGGCCCGCCTGCCGGCATTATACAGAAGAAATTCGGATATACGGTACTATTAGGAGTGAGGGGGGCATGTTTAATAACTTTAAACGGCAGGGGCGGGCACACGGAATCTGCGGATGGCACAGTTAAGGGGTGGGGGTCTGTGGATGGCACTGTTATGGGCTGGGGGGGGCACTGTGGATGGCACATATATAACAGTGCCAGCCACAGATCCCCCTGTAACAGTGCCAGCCACAGATCCCCCCATAAGTGTCCGTCATCCACAGATCCCCCCATAAGTGTCCGTCATCCACAGATCCCTCCATAAGTGTCCGTCATCCACAGATCCCCCATAAGTGTCCGTCATCCACAGATCCCCCCATAAGTGTCCGTCATCCACAGATCCCCCCATAAGTGTCCGTCATCCACAGATCCCCCCATAAGTGTCCGATCCACATTTCTTTCTTTTTTTATTCTCGTATACGTTAATAAGGATACAGTGTTATGCAGAGGTGTACTTATAACAATGTTATAGACAAATGATACTATTTACAGTCGCGCGGGGGGCGCAAAATGTTTTCTTCTTCCTAGGGGGGGGGGCATGACAGAAAATAATTGAGAAGCACTGGTTTAGAGTAATTTATACATACCGTTACGACACCCACTTTTGAACGGAAAGACCTTTCACGATGCAGGTGCGGAATAGACCGTATATAACAGTGACTTCCATCTACATTACCTCGTTGTCTTGTGCATCGGCACATCGTTCTTGGAGATGGTTAATGCTGATGTGATTGGACGAGTGGCCGGTAACCAGAAACGATTTACTCCTATGTACACTAACACGTGACCATACAACGAGAAGGTCTGAATCCTGAGAGCTGCAGACTGAAACAAACAATGGTGAACCTGTTGGAAGGGCCTGAATTAACTCCAACCATTGGCCAAGGACCCTGATAGGACACCACCTGTTCCTGGTGGCAAAATACTTGATCGCTACTTATTCCCCAGGCCACACTTTATTTTATTTTTATTTTTTATAAAGGAGCCAAAAAGTTAGAACATGGCGTCTGCCGTCTTACTCTAGTAGTAGATTAATAGAAATGTGTAAACCCACCAGGCCTGGGGAACCATCCACAGGAATACATGGCTATTTCGATTAACGAGCTAACGTTGCCTGTAATAAGGACAGAACGTACACATAATACCTGCAGTTGTAACAGAAAATAAGCTTAAGGTCGTGATAAACTATGTATACTGCGCCTGTAGTCGTGATATGCTTTGTCGTGTCTGTAGACGTGGCAGACTTCGTAAATTGCACCTTATTACTGTACCTCCTACTGGAAGACAGACCGATACCCAGGACTTAGGCCGGACACCAACACCCTCAGCCCGAGTTTGTAGATGAAGTAAGCCTGCCTGGGAGAAGGTGATGTCCGCAAAGGCAGGCTCGGGATGACGGCTTATAAAGAAAACAACGATTTCCTTTTATACCCAACAACCTAGAAATTAAAAGTTAGAGAAACAATAATGTGAGTGAGGCTCTAATGACACGGGCCACCACAAGAAATTGTATTGCGAACCACAGATGACAGCCATGCGAGCGGGTCTGAAGGCAGAAAAAGACATGGAACCTACTTGTGGTGGGACCACGCAGCCGGCCTCGAATGGCGGAGTCATATGTGTAAACCTAAAACAGAGAAGCCATGCGTGAGAGACTAATGGCGGAGTCATACGTGAGAGACTAATGGCGGAGTCATACGTGTAAACCTAAACGGAGAAGCCATGCGCGAGAGACTCTAATGGCGAAGTCATGCGCGAGAGACTCTAATGGCGGAGCCATGCGTGAGAGACTCTAATGGCGAAGTCATGCGCGAGAGACTCTAACGGCGGAGTCAAATGTGTAAACCTAAACGGAGAAGCCATGCGCGAGAGACTCTAATGGCGGAGCCATGCGTGAGAGACTCTAATGGCGGAGCCATGCGTGAGAGACTCTAATGGCGGAGCCATGCGTGAGAGACTAATGGCGGAGCCATATGCGTAACCTAAACGGAGAAGCCATGCGCGAGAGACTCTAATGGCGAAGTCGTATGCGTAAACCTAAACGGAGAAGTCATGTGTGAGAGACTAATGGCGGAGTCATATGTGTAACCTAAACGGAGAAGCCATGCGCGAGAGACTCTAATGGCGGAGCCATGCGTGAGAGACTCTAATGGTGGAGCCATGCGTGAGAGACTCTAATGGCGGAGCCATATGCGTAACCTAAACGGAGAAGCCATGCGCGAGAGACTCTAATGGCGGAGCCATGCGTGAGAGACTCTAATGGCGGAGCCATGCGTGAGAGACTCTAATGGCGGAGCCATGCGTGAGAGACTCTAATGGCGGAGCCATATGCGTAACCTAAACGGAGAAGCCATGCGCGAGAGACTCTAATGGCGGAGCCATATGCGTAACCTAAACGGAGAAGCCATGCGTGAGAGACTCTAATGGCGAAGTCGTATGCGTAAACCTAAACAAGGAAGCCATGCGCGAGAGACTCTAATGGCGAAGCCACATATGTAAACTATAACCGAGAAGCCATGCGTGAGAGGCTCTAATGGCGGAATCATAGGTGTAACTAAAACGGAGAAGCCATGCATGAGAGACTAATGGCGGAGTCATCCGTGAGAGACTAATGGCGGAGTCATCCGTGAGAGACTAATGGCGGAGTCATCCGTGTAATAAAAACGGAGAAGCCATAAGTGAGAGACTCTAATGGCGGAGCCATGCACAAGAGACTAATGGCAGAGTCATATGTGTAAACCTAAAACGGAGAAGCCATGCGTGAGAGACTAATGGAGTCATCCGTGAAAGACTAATGGCGGAGTCATCCGTGTAACTAAAACAGAGAAGCCATCCGTGAGAGACTCTAATGGCGAAGTCATATGTGTAAACTAAAACTGAGAAGCCATCCGTGAGAGACTAATGGCGGAGTCATCCGTGAGAGACTAATGGCGGAGTCATCCGTGAGAGACTAATGGCGGAGTCATCCGTGAGAGACTAATGGCGGAGTCATCCGTGAGAGACTAATGGCGGAGTCATCCGTGAGAGACTAATGGCGGAGTCATCCGTGAGAGACTAATGGCGGAGTCCTCCGTGAGAGACTAATGGCGGAGTCCTCCGTGAGAGACTAATGGCGGAGTCATCCGTGAGAGACTAATGGCGGAGTCATCCGTGAGAGACTAATGGCGGAGTCATCCGTGAGAGACTAATGGCGGAGTCATCCGTGAGAGACTAATGGCGGAGTCATCCGTGAGAGACTAATGGCGGAGTCATCCGTGAGAGACTAATGGCGGAGTCATCCGTGAGAGACTAATGGCGGAGTCATCCGTGTAACTAAACCAGAGAAGCCATGCGCGAGAGACTCTAATAGCGGCGTCATATGTGTAAACCTAAAACTGAGAAGCCATGCGTGAGAGACTAACGGCGGAGTCATACGTGTAACTAAACCAGAGAAGCCATGCGTGAGAGCCTCTAATGTAAAGTTTTTCTCTGCTGGGCGTGGTTTTTCGGCATGCATTGGTCCTTGTCACTTCCTGCAGCCATTTTCAGTGCTGCATTCCTGTGTGACTGGAGATACACACCTTGGCTTGTGAAGGCATCAGTTTTTGACCAGCAGTTAGCCTCAGGAAAGACATCTACGCGACAGCATCTGCAGTGTACTCAAGTTGTGTGCAGTAGGTGTTTCTGGGTGATGTAGTGCAATAGACACTAACCTGGTACAGCTGACTCTCTGCAAGGGCAGGTATAGGTAGAAATAGTTTGTGACGCCAGTGCCAAGTAAACGGTGGCACGCCGTTTGCGGATGCAGGAATAAATTGAGGAAACGTAGTATTAAAACAGAACTCCAACTTTAGTAGTTTTGCAAGCAGAGACAATATAGGAAATGCAGTTCCTTAGCATACAGTCGATTTTGCAATTCGGTCGATGCAGGCAATTCAGTTACAGCAAGGTAATTACAGAGTGTTGAACACAGGACTTGCAGCACAGGAGCTAGCACTCTATTTCTGTCTGATCCTGGAATATAGCATATCTTCACCAAGGCCCATTAACCTAGTTCTGGCTTTATATCCTTGGCTATAGCTTTAATCAGTACCTCCTCTGTCTTTCTGAGTACCTCTTGCTTTCCTGATCTTTGCCTCTGTCTCTCTCAGCTTCTGGAAACTTCCTCAGGCTCTAGAAACTTCTGAGCTGTGGTCTAGACTGACTTCTGCACTCCACACTAGATCAGGTTACACTGACTTTCCCTTCCTTGTCTGGCCTTATATAAACTAGGGCTCTCTAGCTCCCTCTAGCGACTAGAAGCTGGAATGACACCCCTGCAGGCCTGTACATGCAAGTTTCACAGTAACAGGGAAATACATGCATTACATTATATGACATTTTATAAAACTGACATATACCAACTCCTCCATAACTAAGGAGGGACGACAGCACACCAAGTGACACTTTGGTAGTGACGGGTATTACAGTTCCCGTACACTACATACCCCACTGCTTTAAGCTGAGTACGGCCTCGTACTCCATCATGGGTCGCCCAACTGTAATCTCTACCTGAAATAGAAAATAGAGACATGCAGGCAGCTGAATAGTAGTGACCTGAGACCCAGTATCTAATAGGGCTTCAAAGGGGACCCCGTTGATCTCTATATTGATTTTAGGATGGGATCCTACATACCGTGGCATCCAATTTGGATCCTCTGGACCTAGTGTTCTACCTCCCGAGGGGTGGTCCTCAGCCTCAGGGGTTGCCCGTTTAACTGCCAGCACGTGGATTCTGTGTGTCCCAGCTTTTTGCAGTATGTGCACACGGGCTTCTTGCGACCTCTATTACGCCTCCCAGGATCCCTGGGGTGAGTCTCTTGGTAAGGAGGTGGGAACGGCCTAGGAGGTGACAGGAATTCTTCATCTAGCATTATGGGTTTTTCCCATTCCTCTATTTTTCTGCACACTTTCTCTAAACTTTTAGTGAGGTGATTTACTTGCTCTGTCAGCATGGCAATAGTATCAGTAGCTGACACTTGAACAGCTTGGCCGGCCTCAGCTCGGTTAGTGACAAGCGGTTTTGCCCTGCAGGCTGATGACTCAGGTGGGGCGCTCAACTCAGGAGATACTGTGGACCCCAGAATTTTTATAGCCAGTTCTTTAAAGTCCAGAAAGGTACTGTTAGGGTGCTGGGCGGACAGCATCTTTAATTGGGTCCTTATTTGTTCACTAGACACCCCGTTGATAAATTGTTCCCTCAGGGTCTGGTCCCGGTTATCAGCCTCTTTGGGATCTATCTGGATTACAGCCCCTAAAGCCTCCTGAAGTGATAGGGCATAGTCACGGAGGGACTCACCGGACTTCTGTTTCTTGCCAAAGAAGTGCATCTTTATCTCTGAGGCGGTCCTAGTTTCAAAAGTGGCTCTGAGGCGGGTGAATATCTGTTCTAGAGTACTCCGCTCAGTAGCAGGCCAGGATAATACCTCCCTGCGGGCAGCTCCCTCCAGCTGCGCTAGCAGGATTTCCATTTGCTGGTCGGCATTTATAGGGTACAATCGGAATAGTGCCAGCAACTTTTCTTTAAAGTCCCTTAGGGTATGGGTCTCTCCCCTGTAGCGGGGGAACCATGGGGCCCCGAAATAGTAAGGCATGGTAAAGGGCATCATGCTGGGGGCTGTAGGATGATTAGGAGCCGCAAGCTCTCCCGGGGCCGGCTGCTCAGGCACTCCTGGCTCTGACATGGTAGTCTATTGAGAGGTGGCCGCTGGCGACTAAAGGGGCCGGAACACTCCCCTTCCCTCCGGTTACAAGTGCTTACCGGTATCGCTGGTCTTGCGCAGGCCAAGTCACGCGAGGTTCCGGACGTCCTGAGACCGCGGTGACGCAGGAGAAGCAGGGCCGCAGCGGTGCGATGATGAAGAGGGGCGGGACTCTCTGTGTCTTTGCAGGGATCCGCCCACGAATGTCCTCAGCGGCGCGGGAAACTTTACTCCAGGCGGCCGGTGGCCATCTTTAGCAAAACGCTGTCCATTCACTGACAGCAAGCAGGATTGTAAAAAGTCCACAAAGCCACACTCCAATGCGGCGATTTTCTTCCTCTGGGTAGCGCAACACTGCACAGCGCTTTTTAGAGGTTTTTGGTACACTTTGGGTACGATTTTCAGTCCACAAAGTCCACTTGAATAAAACAGGAAAATTGTCACTTTGGTCACAGGGCAACTGTATAAGGCACAAAGTTCACGCTTCTTGCACTAGAAAGCGTGCGTATCCTGTTCGTGGAACGCCAAAAGAGAGGTGCAGTGTACTCAAGTTGTGTGCAGTAGGTGTTTCTGGGTGATGTAGTGCAATAGACACTAACCTGGTACAGCTGACTCTCTGCAAGGGCAGGTATAGGTAGAAATAGTTTGTGACGCCAGTGCCAAGTAAACGGTGGCACGCCGTTTGCGGATGCAGGAATAAATTGAGGAAACGTAGTATTAAAACAGAACTCCAACTTTAGTAGTTTTGCAAGCAGAGACAATATAGGAAATGCAGTTCCTTAGCATACAGTCGATTTTGCAATTCGGTCGATGCAGGCAATTCAGTTACAGCAAGGTAATTACAGAGTGTTGAACACAGGACTTGCAGCACAGGAGCTAGCACTCTATTTCTGTCTGATCCTGGAATATAGCATATCTTCACCAAGGCCCATTAACCTAGTTCTGGCTTTATATCCTTGGCTATAGCTTTAATCAGTACCTCCTCTGTCTTTCTGAGTACCTCTTGCTTTCCTGATCTTTGCCTCTGTCTCTCTCAGCTTCTGGAAACTTCCTCAGGCTCTAGAAACTTCTGAGCTGTGGTCTAGACTGACTTCTGCACTCCACACTAGATCAGGTTACACTGACTTTCCCTTCCTTGTCTGGCCTTATATAAACTAGGGCTCTCTAGCTCCCTCTAGCGACTAGAAGCTGGAATGACACCCCTGCAGGCCTGTACATGCAAGTTTCACAGTAACAGGGAAATACATGCATTACATTATATGACATTTTATAAAACTGACATATACCAACTCCTCCATAACTAAGGAGGGACGACAGCACACCAAGTGACACTTTGGTAGTGACGGGTATTACAGTTCCCGTACACTACACATCTACTCTGCTACCGCATTCCTGTATTGCATCACCGTATGTCGCTGTTTTGGATCAAATAAACCCACGTTTGATTGCATCCTCGTGTCTACGTTTGGGTCCATCTACCCTGAGCATCTGCCGGTCCGGTCTTCTCCACTGCTTGGATACGAAGGTAGGAAAGTCACACAGTCATTATTAGTGTTGAGCGAACTTCTGTTTTAAATTCGGCGTCTAAAGTTCGGCTTCCGGTTAGCGGATATGGATTCCGAATTCTGTTGTGGTCCGTGGTAGCGGAATCAATAATCAGCCATTGATTCCACTACCACGGACGACAACGGAATTCGGAATCCATATCGGGATTCTCCGCTAACCGGAAGCCGAACTTTAGACGCCGAACTTAAAACAGAAGTTCGCTCAACACTAGTCATTATCAGTTACACCTTCATTCGTCTTCATCTGGGGACAGAACAGTCAAAAACTGCCTTAAAGCCTTATACCCCAGTCAATATCCGTCTGAATGTCCAATGCCCGGCTACAGATTCCCTCAGAGCCCAGGGCCACACTCAGGAACCTCCCCTGCAACAGGCCCACTCCCAGCAAATCTGCCCGGCAACAGTGCATGTCCCACAAGCCTAAGGGGAAGCACGGCGTGTCCGCAGTAGATGTACTCTCGCTTGGAAGTCCTCCACTACTCGCCAAGCCATTTTCTACATCCTATATTAACCCTTGCTCGCATGATATAAGAACTGTTCACGCACGCGGGTCCTCCCTCAGACCAAAACCCCGCAATTCACTCAAAACACTTTAGGAACCTCATCAGGGTGCCTCATCTGATCGGCACTGCAATTTTCAGCCCCCCAATTCAAAAGTTAATTTTCTTAAAGAGACAGTGCACCTTAAATCAAAATGGCCGAAAATGACCTTGTACAGTTCCCCAGTGATGAAATAAAGTAAATGCAACCTGATACTGATCATTACAATGAGCAGGAGGTAGAACCCACACTTCCAGCAGACCAAGGCGCTCTCTCAAACCAACTATAAAGATCACGGAAAACTATCACACCAGGAAAGATGAGCTGTGTGACAACCTGGAAGAGCTATGGAAACGAGTTTCCTCCCTCATATCAGGACTTAAGTCCTCCTCAGGCGATGCCACCAGTTTACAAGTTGCCGTCGGGACGGGCAGCTGAACGCAACTCATGAAAGATACAAGAGACTGTCCACAAGGTATATAACCTTTCTGAAAGACTCTAATATTGAAGAAGCCCCGTCAGAATTGTGCAAGGCAGAATCAATAGACAGACAAAGTGACGCCATGGTGCTGGATGCTAAAGATAAAGTGGAACTCCGCATCTCTCATTTGCAAGAAACCAGATCACACAGATCACATTCATCCAAACATTCCTCTCGGTCCTACAGATCATCATGCTCTAGAAGCTCCGCCCTGAGCGACAGATTACTAGAGGCCCGCATAAACGCAGAGCAATCCAAAGTGAGGCGTTCCTTCACTAAAAAGAAGTCCTTGCAAGGGCAGAAGCGGAGGTGGCGGCCAAGAGGGCTGAAGCGGAGGCGGCGGCCAAGAGGTCTGAAGCGGAGGCGGCGGCCAAGAGGGCGGAGGCGGCGGCCAAGAGGTCTGAAGCGGAGGCGGTAGCCAAGAGGGCTGAGGCAGAAGCCAAGAGGGCTGAAGCGGAGGGGGAGACCAAGAGGGCTGAAGCGGAGGCGGCGGCCAAGAGGTCTGAAGCGGAGGCGGTGGCCAAGAGGGCTGAGGCAGAAGCCAAGAGGGCTGAAGCAGAGGGGGAGACCAAGAGGGCTGAAGCGGAGGCGGCGGCCAAGAGTGCTGAAGCGGAGGCGGCGGCCAAGAGGTCTGAAGCGGAGGCGGTGGCCAAGAGGGCTGAGGCAGAGGCCAAGAGGGCTGAAGCGGAGGGGGTGACCAAGAGGGCTGAAGCGGAGGCGTTGACCAAGAGGGCTGAAGCGGAGGGGGAGACCAAGAGGGCTGAAGCGGAGGCGGCGGCCAAGAGGGCGGAGGCGGTGGCCAAGAGGGCTGAAGCGGAGGCGGTGACCAAGAGGGCTGAAGCGGAGGCGGTGACCAAGAGGGCAGAAGCAGAGGCTGAGGCCAAGAGAGCTGAAGCAGAGGCTCGAATAAAGATTCTTGAATCAGAGAGGGAAGAGGAAATTGCATTAGCAAAAGTAAGACTACTTGAGCAAGCATTGAGCCAAGGCTTTGATCCAGTCTGCTTACCACCAGAGGAGATAGACGATCCAGTTGATCGCACCAGCGACTATGTACTGAAACAGTTATCTGCACCCCCCCCAGTGTGCAGTACTGTCCAAGCCAACAACACTGAAACCTCCAAGTCAGCTCTACCCGCAGTGCCAGCGATACCCACAGCACCCGAGCAATCCAATAACAGTCGCCCAGACGCGCCCTCTCAAGGGCAGTTATTACAGCAAGATGGCTACCAGGTGTTTCCTGGCCTACCTCCACAGCTCAAGCAGCAGTCATCAGAATCTACAGAGGCTAGACCACAGCTCAACCCTGCAGCAACATCATTCTACCCAGAAGCATCTCACCCTTTCACGCCACGTAGCCTATACGCCCCAGGGGCATCACCAGTTGTCATGGCAACAAGCAGTGAGAAATCAGATATGTCTGAGTTTGCCAGGTTTATGGTGAGCAGAGAGCTAAGTAACACCAGTCTCTCAAAATTTGATGACCGTGCGGAGAGCTACAGAGCCTGGAAGGCAACCTTCAAAGCCGCCATCGCCAACCTCAACCTAACCGCAGAGCAGGAGCTCGACCTCTTGATCAACTGGCTGGGCCCAGGCTCCACAAATCGCATCAAGAGCTTTAGAACTGTCTATGTGGGACAAGCAGAAGCAGGTCTCGCTGCAGCCTGGCAGAGACTCGAACGCACCTTTGGCAGTGCAGAAGCAATAGAGAAGGCACTATTCAGGAGACTGCAGAACGTCCCCAAGATCAGTCTCAAGGATGTCCACAAGCTTCAGGATTTAAGTGATTTGCTCATGGAACTGGAGCTCGCCAAAAGAGACCCTCGTCTGTCCGGACTGTGCTACCTGGATACAGCCCATGGGGTGAACCCAATTGTCATGAAGCTACCATACAGCCTGCAAGAGAAGTGGGCGGCATCAGTCTCAAGGTACAAAAGAGTGCATGACGTCACTTTTCCCCCATTCATTCATTTCTGTAGGTTCATTGATGAACAGTCCCAGATGAGGAATGACCCCAGCCTTGACTTCCTGAAGTTCAATACTACAGCCTCAGTGACACCATCATCAAGGTATGAAAGTATTGTACATAAACACAGAGACTTTAAGAGCAGCGTGAATGTTAGAAAGACTAACCTACCATCATCTGCAGTACCCACTGGTAGACAGTACACTACCTCATCAGGAGACAAGGCCTTCAATTGTGAATGTCCCATTCATAAAAAACCACACTCACTGAACAAATGCAGAGGATTTAGATCCAAAACCATACAGGAGCGCAAGAAAGTCCTCACCGAGCTTGGGGTATGCTTCAGGTGCTGCGCTTCATTGGAGCACATGGCTAAGGACTGTAAATCCATTATCAAATGTGAGGAGTGTCATAGTGATAGACATGCCTCAGCTATGCACCCAACTCCACTCACAAGGGATTCACCGGCTGCTGTCACCACCAGTCCTGCTCCGAGTCATGGCGGGGAGCCCCAGAACTACGCTAACGCAGCCACTGCCGTTTCCTGCTCATGCTTGGATGTATGTGGGGAGGGCCAGAGTGAGAAATGTTGTACCCGTATGTGGCGAAACCAACCTCGCCACTGGGTTTTGGAGGGGCCTGGCTACCAGCCTCGTGCCCCAGGATTATGGGCCCTCTCATCAGCTAGGCTTCCTTTGTTCACAAAGGACTTGTACTAACTTGAACCCCTGGTCTAATTCGTGCCATCTTGGGATGTTAAATGACTATGTGTATTGAAAAGGGTTGGACATTGTATACGCTGAGTAGTGAGGTCTGTTCCATTGTCTCTCTGTGTGTATTGGCGATGTCCTTTGTCCTGAGAGATAATTGAATTACGTCTCGGTTGTCTCCAGGACAGAAGACATTGTGTATTCTCCTGCCTGTGATGATTGCATCAACCCAGTGAGGTAATTGGATCACGGGCAGAGGGGAGGATTTTGTGTGGGAGTGTCTGAGTGTATTGTACGTGGGTATTGGCTGTTTTTACAAAACCCTGTGGGTGGGAACCTTGTTGGAAAATGTGTATAAATCAATGCTGTGTGTTCAAATAAAGAGTTCCTGTTTTACCCTTTACCATGTTGAGGCTGGTGTTTGGATAACTGATCGACACTGGGGATTGCTATACGCTGAAGATTTGCTATACTCCCCTGGCTATAACTACTAGCTCTTGTAAGAGCTGTTCCTGCAATCGGGGTTTGGGAGAGGTTCACCCACTGGAGCCTTGTCGTAGGTCCAGGGTGGGTAGGAGACGGCGAGACCTCCACCAAGCTTCGGCGGTTCGTGGGGTCTGCAGTGCTTACGGTGTCAAGTGGAGTGCTTGGGGACCTCGGGAAGCACTAGGAGCATCTATCAACGGAGGTACCCGGTCGGGGTGCTAGGAGATCCGTTACACCGTATATGCCTAAATAAAGGTCTACCCGGAGGGGCTACTAGAAAAGGCAGTAAAAATGTATGCCATCATTGACGACCAAAGCAACCGCTCCCTAGCAGGACCTAAATTCTTTGAAGCCTTTGGAATAAAGGGACCGTCAGAACCCTACATCTTAAACACCTACTCGGGTCGCATAGAGACTAGCGGCAGGAGGGCACAAGGATTTTTTCGCTTGTCCCGTCAGTGGGAATACGGAAATACCTCTACCGACGCTGATCGAATGCGATAAAATACCCAACCATAGGGATGAAATTCCTACCCCGGAAGCTTCATTTCACCAACCACACCTAAGGCACCTAGCCAACATTATCCCACCTATGGACAACAACGCCGAGATTCTACTCCTGCTTGGCAGAGACAATCTAAGGGTACACAAGGTGTGTCAACAGTGTAATGGTCCCGACTATGCACCATACGCCCAGAGACTGGACTTGGGATGGGTAGTCATAGGAAATGTATGCTTGGATCAACCAAGTATCCCCTCTTTTAAAACGTACGTGCGTGGAGATGGACGCACAACTTGCATTAAGCCTTGCTCTCATACAACCACCTGACGAGAAGCCTCCAGACCTCATACAACCACCTGACGACATTCCTCCCTTCTTTGCTGACAACTTGGGAAGATTAGTCTTTCACACAAGCAAGGACGATGATAAAGTAGCCTGTCAGTAGAGGACAGAGAATTTATCAAAATAATGGACAATGAGTTCTTTATAGACGAAACCAATCACTGGGTTTCTCCATTATCCTTCCGAGCTACCAGGGTGAGACTCCCGAACAATAGGGAACAAGCTCTGTCTAGAATTAACTCTCTTCAGCGTACCATGAACAGTAAGCCTGAGATGAGAGAACACATTGTTACCTTTTATTGATAAAATATTCCGTAACAACCATGCAGAACCAGCTCCATCCTTAGGGAAGAACGACGAGTGCTGGTACTTGCCTTCATTTGGAGTGTATCACCCACGGAAACCTAATCAAATTAGGGTTGTTTTCGACTCAAGCGCCAAACATCGAGGTGTATCTCTTAATGATGTCCTTCTCAAAGGTCCTAATCTGACGAATAACCTAGTTGGAGTGCTGATGAGGTTCAGAAAAGAGCTCGTTGCCATCACCGCTGACATTGAACAGATGTTCCACTGTTTTTCAGTCAGAGAGGACCACCGGAATTTCCTCAGGTTTCTGTGGTACAAGAATAATGACACCAACGCAGAGATGGCGGAATATCAAATGAGGGTACACGTATTTGGAAACAGCCCTTTACCTGCCGTGGCAACTTATGGCCTTCGGCAAACTGCATTACAGGGAGAGTCCGAGTACGGTAAAGACGCCAGAGACTTTGTAGAAAAGGACTTCTACGTAGACGATGGACTCAAATCACTACCGACTGAAGAAGCGGCTATCGATCTGCTCAAAGGGACTCAAAGTCCAGAGTTTCTGCTTGGAGAGGCGGACGAATGTGTACAGGAAGTTTTCAGCATCCAGGATCCGGATAATGATCCAGAAATTCGCGCTGAAGTTAGTGCATTAGTCACTGGAACAAGGCAAACCGCCAGCTTTGGTTGTCAGCGCTTTGAACGTTTCTCCAGTTGGATGAGACTCGTCAGAACCATTGCAAGGTTAATGCACATTGCAAGATGTTATCATAATACTCACGAAGATAAAGATTCTCATGGTTGGCATGCCTGCCATAAACCCTTCTCTGCCGAGAACATCTCTCATAGTGAGTACCTCATTGTCACATCTGTGACAGGTTTGAGAAGGTCTGAAAGATTATCTGCTCATTAGTGATCTGACAGCCTCTTTTGGTTTCACTTTATCTGTGTGTTGCTGGTATGTCCACAACTCCTGTTCAGGTGTGGATCATGTGACCTCTAGCACACCCTGTTTAGTCTGACTTTCCCCATCACTCCTTGCTTGGGATAGCTTCATTTGGTCTTGGAAGAGCTGGAGTGTTGTTCATGTTGAAGTCCTGTTCATCCTTCATCCTCTGAAGTTAAGTGTTCCGCTTGTCGTGTTTTGTATTCCCCCCCCCCCCCCCCGGGTTGTTTACTAGGCCTCAGTGAGATGCTAGTTCCTTCACCAGGGAAGGAACAGGTGGTTTCTGCCCTGTCATTATCTTTAGGGCATCTGAGGGTCACCAGGGTTTTCTAGGTTCCCGTGTATGGGTATCTCTACCATCAAGAGGTGCCCATACGGATAGGAGTTAGGGCCAGGAGCAGGGTTTCATAGGTGGTGACCCTTTTCCTTCCCTAGCGGTGAGGCCTAGTGTATTTCCCCTTCCTTCTTGATTGTCTTTTGGTGTTCTCCCCTACTACATCCCTGACACTCATAATGCATCACGTCCAGCAGGAAAATTTCAACATAGAATGGAAGTGTCACAAGCAGACAGCTGAGAAGTTCTGACAGGAGCCGTTCAGATCCTCCCCCTTGAGTTTCTTTGTTTTGGTTTCTGTTCCTCACCTCGTTAGGCTATCTCAGCTGTCATGCAGTCAGACTCATTACCTACCTTTATATTCTCCCCCATAAGGTAGTTGGGTGTGGCTGATACAACTTCCTGGAATGAGTGTGCATGCTGTCTTCAGCTCCCAACTACCAGTTCTCAGTTCGTCTGCAGATAAGTGTTGTTTTAGTATTTATGATTTTCTGTTGTCTGGATCCAGGTGACCCTGACTCCCTCCGTGTCTGTGTAGGGAGCCGGTGGTCGTGTCCCCTCACTATTGTAGGGCCTTCAGGTTCAGATAGCCGAGGTACGTGGATATGCGCCCATTCACCTTTAGAGTGGTCGCATAGGCTGAGCAATAAGGGAGAGCGGCAGGTCGATTGCAGGGGTCTCCCTTTTTGTTCCTTAGTTGTGGATCCAGTGAGTCATCGTATGTTATTTGTATCATCTTGTCTCCTGTACACCATCCATGACATTATCAGCCACCAAAACCGTCTAGCATGGATCCGGTTTCACTTTTGGCTGAACGCTTTCAGGGTCTTGCTTTGGAGGTAGCTGATCTCCGTAAGACTTTTTCTCAGTTTCAAGTGACCGGTTCAGCTTGCGTTCATGGAGTTTGTGCTGAGCCTAAGATTTCGCTCCCGGATACGTTTTCCGGGGGTAGTGAGAATTTTGTACGTTTTAGAGAGGCCTGCAAACTCCATTTTCGCCTTCTTCCCCATTCTTCCGGTGATGAAGAACGAAGGGTGGGCATCATTATATCGCTGCTCAGGGGTAATGCTCAGTCCTGGGCCTTTTCGCTGCCGGAGAGGGCACAACCCCTCCGTTCAGTGGATGAATTCTTTTTAGCCCTGGGTCAGATATATGATGATCCGGATCGTATTGCTCTGGCTGAGTCTAGACTACGTCTGTTATGCCAGGGTAAACAATCTGCAGAGATATACTGCTCAGAATTTCGGAGATGGGCAGCAGATACGGGTTGGAATGATGCTGCACTCCGAAGTCAATTTTGTTATGGTCTTTCTGAGGGATTGAAAGATGCATTTGCCTTTCATGAAAGACCTACCTCCTTGAATTCTGCTATGTCTCAGGCTGTTCGTATTGACAGGCGTCTTAGAGAAAGAGGAGAGATTTCTCCTTCTTATCATGCTCAGTCCCGGGACAGTGCAGCGGTGTCATTCTGTGCACAGGGGTCTCAGTCGCTGTCAGCCCCTTCTGAGCAGGAGCCAATGCAGCTGGGGTTGATTGCCTCTGACAATAGAGGATTCAGCCCGCAGGGGAGGGTTTGCTTTTGTTGTGGAGGTATAAATCATCTGGCAAATGTTTGTCCCTCTAGGAGATTCAGGCAGTTTTCTGGGAGTAATAAAGAGACAAAAAGGAAGAAATCTTTTAAGAATATTCCGTCTGTTACTATTGGCAGGGTTGAGGCGGAAATTGAAGAATTGTCTTTTGCTTGTAGTTCCCGTTTTGTCCTGCCTGCTAGGGTGGCGCTAGAGAGCAAGAGCATTTTTTGTGAGATTTTTGTGGATAGTGGAGCAGCTGTCAACCTCATTGATAACCAATTTGCAATAACTCATGGTTTCCAGGTTTGCACTTTGCGAAAAAATATTCCTGTTTTTTCTATTGATTCAGCTCCACTTTCTCAGAAATCATTAAAGGGCATAGTTCACAATATCCGTTTAATTGTGAATGATACTCATGTTGAGGATGTGTCATGTTTCGTCCTTAGCGGTTTGCCTACTCCTCTAGTGTTGGGGCTACCCTGGCTCTCTAAACATAACCCCACCATTGATTGGCCAGCTAGGCAAATAAATGGTTGGAGTGACTTTTGCAGAGAGAATTGCCTCATAACATCTATTTCTGAGGTTTCTACTAAAACTGTACCACCTTTCCTCTCTGAATTTTTGGATGTTTTCTCTGAGAGTGGAGTTCAGGATTTGCCTCCGCACAGGGAGTATGATTGCCCTATTGATCTCATCCCAGGTGCCAAGCTGCCTAAATCTCGTTTATACAATCTTTCCCAACCTGAGAGGGTCGCGATGCGTGCTTATATCTCTGAGAGTCTGAGAAAAGGACACATACGACCCTCGAAGTCTCCTGTTGCCGCTGGTTTTTTCTTTGTTAAGAAAAAAGATGGTTCTTTAAGACCTTGTCTGGATTTCAGGGAGCTGAACAGTATCACTATTCGTGATCCGTATCCGCTTCCTTTAATCCCAGATTTGTTTAACCAGGTTGTTGGGGCGAAAGTCTTTTCCAAATTAGACCTAAGAGGGGCATACAACCTGGTTAGGGTCAGAGAAGGAGACGAATGGAAGACGGCTTTCAATACCCCTGAGGGCCATTTTGAGAATTTAGTTATGCCTTTTGGTTTGATGAATGCCCCAGCCGTTTTTCAGCATTTCGTCAACAGCATTTTTTATCATTTAATGGGAAAATTTGTATTAGTGTATTTGGATGACATTTTGATTTTTTCTCCTGATTTCAAATCTCATAAGGAACACTTATGTCAGGTCTTACTCATCCTGCGGGAGAATAAATTATACGCGAAACTGGAAAAATGTGTGTTTGCGGTTCCAGAGATCCAATTTCTGGGGTTTCTTGTCTCCGCTTCTGGTTTTCGCATGGACCCCGAGAAGGTCCGCGCTGTGCTTGAGTGGGAGCTTCCTGAGAATCAGAAGGCGCTGATGCGTTTTTTGGGCTTTGCTAATTATTACAGGAAATTTATTTTGAATTATTCCTCTGTTGTTAAACCACTCACAGATATGACCAGAAAGGGGGTAGATTTTTCTTCCTGGTCGGTAGAGGCGCGTAAGGCCTTTTCTGATATCAAGGAGAGTTTTGCTTCCGCTCCCATCCTAGTACAACCTGATGTTTCCTTACCCTTCATAGTTGAGGTTGATGCTTCTGAGGTAGGGGTGGGGGCGGTCTTGTCTCAGGGTTCCTCTCCTGCCAAATGGCAACCGTGTGCCTTTTTCTCAAAGAAGCTCTCCTCCGCAGAGAGAAATTATGATGTGGGAGATAGGGAATTGTTGGCCATCAAGTTGGCTTTTGAGGAATGGCGCCATTGGCTAGAGGGAGCCAGACACCCTATTACCGTGTTTACTGACCATAAAAATCTGGCCTACTTGGAGTCAGCCAAGCGTCTGAACCCGAGACAGGCCAGATGGTCTTTGTTCTTTTCAAGGTTTAATTTTGTTGTTACGTTCCGCCCTGGGGTTAAGAATGTGAAGGCAGATGCCCTGTCACGTTGTTTCCCGGGAGGTGGGAATTTTGAAGACCCGGGTCCCATTTTAGCTGAAGGTGTGGTGGTCTCTGCTCTTTTTCCTGAATTGGAGGCAGAGGTGCAGGCAGCCCAGTCAGAAGCTCCTGATCTTTGTCCTCCTGGGAGGTTGTTTGTGCCTCTCGCTTTGAGACACAAGATTTTTAAAGAACACCATGATACGGTCCTTGCTGGGCACCCGGGGACAAGAGCCACACTGGATCTCATTGCTCGGAGATTCTGGTGGCCTGCACTTCGTAAGTCGGTTGAGGGTTTTGTGGCAGCTTGCGAGACTTGCGCTCGTGCCAAGGTCCCTCACTCACGGCCATCAGGTCCTCTCCTTCCTTTGCCCATTCCTTCCCGTCCTTGGACACATCTGTCCATGGACTTCATAACGGACTTGCCTCGTTCCTCGGGGAAGTCTGTGATTCTGGTGGTGGTGGACCGTTTTAGCAAAATGGTGCACTTTATCCCTTTTCCCGGTTTGCCCAATGCTAAGACGCTGGCGCAGGCATTTGTTGACCACATTGTCAAATTGCATGGGATTCCATCTGACATAGTCTCTGATAGGGGCACGCAGTTTGTTTCCAGATTCTGGAAGGCTTTCTGTTCTCGCTTGGGGGTTCGCTTGTCATTCTCTTCTGCTTTCCATCCGCAGTCGAATGGCCAGACAGAGCGTGTCAATCAGAATCTGGAGACATATCTGCGCTGTTTTGTGGCGGAGAATCAGGAGGATTGGTGTTCGTTTTTGTCCCTTGCTGAGTTTGCTTTAAATAACCGTCGTCAGGAGTCCTCTGATAAGTCACCATTTTTTGGTGCATATGGGTTTCATCCGCAGTTTGGGACTTTCTCTGGAGAGGGCTCTTCTGGTTTGCCTGATGAGGACAGATTCTCCTCGTCTTTGTCATCTATTTGGCAAAATATTCAGGATAATCTAAAGAATATGAGTGAGAGATATAAGCGTGTGGCGGATAAGAGACGTATGCCTGGTCCGGACCTGAATGTTGGTGATTTGGTGTGGCTGTCTACCAAGAATATCAAATTGAAGGTTCCCTCCTGGAAGTTGGGTCCTAGGTTTATTGGGCCTTACAAGATCCTGTCTGTCATCAATCCTGTTGCCTACCGTCTTGATCTTCCTCAGACTTGGAAGATCCATAATGTTTTCCATAAGTCCTTATTGAAACCTTATGTTCAACCTATTGTACCCTCACCTTTGCCTCCTCCTCCGATTATGGTTGATGGGAATCTTGAATTTCAGGTTTCTAGGATTGTGGATTCTCGTCTTGTCCGCGGTTCCCTCCAGTACCTCGTTCATTGGGAGGGTTATGGTCCTGAGGAGAGGATGTGGCTCCCAGTGACGGACATTAAGGCCTCTCGCCTCATCAGGGCTTTCCATAGGTCCCATCCTGAGAAGGTGGGCCCTGAGTGTCCGGAGTCCACTCCTAGAGGGAGGGGTACTGTCACAAGCAGACAGCTGAGAAGTTCTGACAGGAGCCGTTCAGATCCTCCCCCTTGAGTTTCTTTGTTTTGGTTTCTGTTCCTCACCTCGTTAGGCTATCTCAGCTGTCATGCAGTCAGACTCATTACCTACCTTTATATTCTCCCCCATAAGGTAGTTGGGTGTGGCTGATACAACTTCCTGGAATGAGTGTGCATGCTGTCTTCAGCTCCCAACTACCAGTTCTCAGTTCGTCTGCAGATAAGTGTTGTTTTAGTATTTATGATTTTCTGTTGTCTGGATCCAGGTGACCCTGACTCCCTCCGTGTCTGTGTAGGGAGCCGGTGGTCGTGTCCCCTCACTATTGTAGGGCCTTCAGGTTCAGATAGCCGAGGTACGTGGATATGCGCCCATTCACCTTTAGAGTGGTCGCATAGGCTGAGCAATAAGGGAGAGCGGCAGGTCGATTGCAGGGGTCTCCCTTTTTGTTCCTTAGTTGTGGATCCAGTGAGTCATCGTATGTTATTTGTATCATCTTGTCTCCTGTACACCATCCGTGACAGGAAGTGCTTGTACAACAAACAGCAGATTCCTTTAAAAAGTCCTCTTGCCAACTTAAATCCAGTTATCAACAGTTTTGGCTTGCTAAGATTTGGTGGTCGTTTGAATCAAGCCCACCTGGGAATTGCAGAACAAAATCCTCTCATCATTCCCAGCAAACATCATATCACCGTCTTGCTAATCCGACACTACCACGAAAGGGCCGAACACCAAGGCAGGCAAATTACTGAGGGCAAATTACGTTCTGCAGGCCTTTGGATTATAGGTATGAAAAAACGTGTGGCCCAAGTACTGCATGAATGTGTGCACTGTCGTAAAGCAAGAGGAAAACAACTACACCAACAAATGGCCCACTTGCCTGTGGAAAGACTATGTACAGAGCCCCCTTTCACCTATGTTGGCCTAGATGTCTTTGGGCCATGGATGGTGTCCGCACGCAGGACCCGCGGCGGTCACGCAAACAGTAAGCGTTAGGCTGTACTATTTACTTGCATGAGTGTGCGAGCAGTTCACATAGAGGTGATAGAATCTATGGACACATCCAGCCTTATTAATGCCATAAGACGGTTCTTCGCAATCAGAGGACCAGTAAAACAATTGAGGTCTGACCAGGGAAGCAACTTCAGCGGAGCCTGTAGAGAACTTAACATCGACACCAAGTCCATTCAAGATCAGTTGGCAGAAAAAGATTGCACCTGGATTTTCAATCCTCCTCATAGTTCCCACATGGGGGGCACCTGGGAGAGAATGATCGGCATCTCACGCAACATCTTAAATTCTATGTTGATGGATGTAAACTCGTCTAGACTCACACATGAGACTCTAGTCACCCTTCTCGCCGAAGTTTCGGCCATTATCAATTCAAGACCCCTTGTGCCAGTGTCTATGGATCCTGAAACACCAGCCATACTGACTCCGGCTATTCTACTTGCCCAAAAAACTGGGAAAACGCTAATACCTAGTGGAGAATTTACTCATGCTATCAAAAACACTGGAAACGTGTACAATACCTAGCAGATTACTTCTGAAACAGGTGGCGAAAGGAGTACCTCAGTATTCTTCAAGGAAGAAGAAAATGGCAACACCACAAACCAAACTTGAAGGAAGGAGACCTCGTATTGATGAAAGAGCAACAAACCGAAAGGATTGACTGGCCTATCGGACTAATTTCAAAGGTTTTCCCTAGCAAGGATTGCAAGGTCCGGAAGGTGGAGTTGAAGATCTTCAGGACGGGCGAGCTTAAAACGTTCTCAAGACCAATTAACGTCCCTGCTGGGTGAACAGGACTGTATCTAACTTCGCAGATCTTCTCCATTCCAAGTTGGAAAACAGGACTAAACTATGTTTTGCATTCTAACATGTTCTTTGTTACAGGTTGTTTTATATTTTATGGACATTCGTCTTAGTGAAATCCCCGAAGTGAATTTCAGACGGGGAGTGTGCTGTTCTTTCCAAATTTAATTCATACACTGTATTATTATCTCCCCTATGTTGTTTCTATGTATTGTTCTCTGCTGCCATCTGCTGGCCGGAATTTGTATGCTGTACGCCTTGTTCTTGTTATTAAAGTTTTTCTCTGCTGGGCGTGGTTTTAGGCAGCCTTGGTCCTTGTCACTTCCTGCAGCCATTTTTCAGTGCTGCATTCCTGTGTGACTGGAGATACACACCTTGGCTTTTGAAGGCATCAGTATTTGACCAGCAGTTAGCCTCAGGAAAGACATCTACACGACAGCATCTACTCTGCTACTACATTACAGTATTGCATTATCGTATGTCGCTGTTTTGGATCAAATAAACCCACCTTTGATTGCATCCTCGTTTCTACGTTTGGGTCCATCTAAACTGAGCATCTGCCGGTCCGGTCTGCTCCACTGCTTGGATACGAAGGTAGGAAAGTCACACAGTCATTATCAGTTACACCTTCAATCGCCTTCATGTGGGGACAGAACAGCCAGAAAAGTCTTTCTGTGCACATGTCTTGAATGTTGCATAAAACTTGGTTTGAAGTCTCAGTTAACCTGAGAAGGGGGTAAAAAGGGGATAAAATACGCAAAACAAGGGTGCAACTGGGAAGTTTTTTTTTTTTCTGTAATATTGCTGGAGTCTTTGGTAAAGTCCTTTAAAATAGCAGAGGGCTCTCTAGTGGTATGGGGTAGGGTTGAGCGAACCCGAACTGTAAAGTTCGGGTTTGTACCGAACTTTAGGATTTTTGGACCCCAGACCCGAACCCGAACATTTCAGTAAAAATTGGCGTTCGGTGTTCGGAGATTTCTTAGCGCTTTTTGAAAGGCTGCTTGAAAGGCCAATCAACAAGCATTTAACTGTGTGACCTTAGAAGCCATCACAGCCATCCCTACTAATGGCATGGCTGTGATTGGCCAGTGCAGCATGTGACCCAGGCTCTATATAAGCTTGAGTCACATAGCGCTGCACCTCACTCTGCTGTTACAATGGTAGGGAGAGGATGCTGCTGCTGTGAGGGAGAGAATAGGACAGAATCTGTGATCAGAACTCCAATTGAACTCAGCGATCTACATAGATATAGTTGTGTGGGTGCAGTGCACAATCTTTTTACCCTGCTCTGAGCCCAGTGCCAGAGAAAATCTACTTTTATCCGTCTGTTAGGTGGGCGGCAGCGGCCATTTTATGCAAGTTCAGTGCACCAGCACTGCATCTGAGCTTTAGTGACATTCAAATCCAAGCTTGAAAAACTGCAATAATAATCTGGCTTTGAAAAAACACCAATTTTTGGCAATATCCAACATCTGGTGCCTTTGCAGGATTAGTCAGTGTGCAATTTAAGCTAGAAATACAGCTATAATTTTCTGGGTTTTGAAAAACACCCTTTTTGGGCAAAGTACACATTTTTACAGCCCTTGCTGCATCAGCACATGTGAAATTCAAGGGTTATATACTGCTGTCATATTTAGTTATTAAACAAACCCACATTTTGGGCAAAAAACTTAATTTTGCAGCCTTTGCTGCATATGTCATTGTGAGATGCACACTTTAGATACTGTTGTTCTATTCAGTTATTTGAAAAACAGCCATTTTTGGCAAAAAAAATAAAGTTGCAGCCTTCAGGAGAAGCGATTGTCTCCAGCAGAGCTGATTGGAGCTTTGAGAGAAAAGGACATCTACTCAGCAAGGCCGCAGGTGTGCTTACAGGCCTGGAACTATCCTGATGGGAGACATCCTCTGTTACTAGATGGGATCAGGTCAGTAACCCGGGTTTTGTTGTGTTCATCGCACTGTTTTAGTGGTACCTGAAGAATCTGAGACTGAGCTTGTACCTGCCATTAGTTAGTTAGGTAGGATCTGTATTCGGCAGGCTGCCTGGGATTGTTTGCGGCACAGTATCGACTTTTCAGGCTCTGCCGCGTGCGCCATCGGTCAGGGTTGTTCTATTCCACTGCACAGTGTCGACTTTTCAGGCTCTGCTGTGCACGCCACCAAGTTAGGGTCGGCTAGCCGGACTAGGACAGGACTCAAGGGTGGGGAAATATTACCTTGTGTATTCCTACATCGCTATGTTGGTTGTCAATGTTTAGTAAAGTTTTACTGGTTACTAAAAGCTGGAGTTTGTGTCGCTTTTCTCATCTGTGACTTCGCTGTATCCTGGGGAGCCCACCCTGATACACGGCTTACAACTTGGCGTAGTCAGCAGGATACAGCGACCGTTATGGACGGAAACGCGGAAGGAGACCTTCCCCCGAAACCGGATCAGGATCCAGCTCAGGGTGCACCAGCGCAAGGGCAGCTTTCCCCCAACGCCATGCCTGCCCCAGTAGGATACATCCCCGTAGTGGGCGCTTCTGCGTCATCTGCCAAAGTATGACAGTAAAAACATGACGTTGCAGGACTGGACTGAAAGGGTGTGAAGCGCAATTAGAATGTTTAACCTGGCCCCCGAGCTGCAGGCAGAGGTTGCGTTTTGAGCTCTAGAGCGTGACGTCAGACGGACAGTGATGGTAAGGCCTGACTCCAAGAGGGACACCCTAGAGAAAATATTCTCCCTGCTGGAGGGAGTACTGGGGGGGGGGGGGGCGTGCTAAAGTAGTGCAGCTGTGGAGCCACTTCTTCAACCGACCACAGTGAGAGGGTGAGACCCTGATGAAGTACTCCAATGCCCTACAGGAGACGCCCAATGAAATACAACGGAGGGGCCATGGGAGCCTTCTGGGAGGTGGATCGGCTACTAAGAGATCAGTTCATAGTGGGGCTTGCCAACAAGGTCTTACAGGACAAGCTGCAAGAGATGACCCGGACAGCGGCCGACATGACATTCTACAGCGTCTCCCTAGCCGCCGTGGAGAGAGAGGAAGAGCACCTGCCTGTGACGGCGAGAGTAGTGAGTAGAACCCATGCTACGGGATGTCAGTCTGCATCTGAAAACTCCGGCTGGAAGTGTCCCAGATGAAGGCAGGATCGCCCCTGCCTCCAGAAATGACCCCAGTGCCATACGCCACTCCACCCAGGCTAACTGAGGTGCGGGGGCACGCCAAAAGAGGACCCCTCTTTTGGGCTTGTCGACAGTACGGCCATATAGCCAGAGAGTGCCCGGAACAGATGAAGTCTGAGCCGACGTTAAAACTTCTGACCGCCGCAGTAGCTGAGCGTACTGCGGCAGTCCAGAAGCTAGGCCCTATGCATGCGGAACATGACCTGTATGCCTGCAGCTCCGTTATTAAAGCCGAGTTGGAAGGCCAGAAGGTATGCTGCCTAGTTGATACAGGGTCAGAGTGCACCTTATGCCCCTGGAGTTCTTCGAAAGGCACTTCCGGCATATGATAGAGCCCGAAGACGGGAGTGTCATCAGGCTGATGGCTGCCGATAACAGAGAGATGGATGTCCCAGGGATTGTCTGGTTGTGGGTCCCACTGTTTGGGCAAGACGTCGGCAAGAAGGGGGTCGTGCTGGTGGACCATTCGTCCCGGAAAGGAATGGACGTGACCCTGGGCATGAATGTACTGAGAGACCTAGACCATCAACTCTATGCCAAGGAAGGGCCGAAGTATTGGCAACGGGCCACGACACACCGGCCTACCTAGAAGGTCTTACAACAGATGGTGAGGAGCTGTAGCCTGCAAAAGAGTAACCTGTCCGGTCGGTCCATTGGAGACGTGAGGGTGTTACGTTGAAGATCCCACCTCGACAAGAGCGAATATTGATGCTGCCGGTGGGGGCTGGACGACGATTGAATGGACTGGAGGTCCTGATTGAGCCTGCTTATCAAGAAGTGATGCAGACTCACCCACTGGTTGCCCGGGCCCGCGCCATTGTGAAGGACGGATGTGTGCCTGTACGCTTCTGTAATGTTGAGGACTGTGAGTTAACCGTCCCCTGAAATACCCTGCTGGCCAAAGTTTGTGTCCGAAGGGGGTATCGCTCGACGAAGGAGCTTCACGCTACTGATTGATTAGCCTGGACCTATGCTATGGAGATCCATTCAAGAGAAACCCAGACAGCGGAGTGGAACGGTCGAGTGATCATAGCCCGGATGGGGGTTGACTGCAGAACCCTGACCCCCGGGGAACAAAAGCTGCTGGAAGACACCCTTTAGGAATTTCAGGAGGCCTTCTCGAGACATGACGAGACTTTGGGTGTGCTACTGCCATCGAACACAAAATCCCAACCAGCGATGCTGCACCGATAAGGGAACGTTACCGGCAAATCCACCCTAAGATATACCAGGAGGTGAAAGATATGGTGGCCAGCATGTTGGAGAACCGGGTGATCCAGGAGAGTCAAAGTCCGTGGGCTGCTCCAGTAGTCTTGGTGCGGAAGAAAGATGGGAGTCTCCGGTTCTGTGTGGATTATCTGAAGCTGAATGCTCAGATCGTCTGGGATGCCTACCCCTTCCGCGGATTGAGGAGTCATTGCCAGCCCAAAGCCAAGCAAAGTTCTTCTCGACTCTTGACCTGGCTAGTGGGTACTGGCAGGTGCCGGTGGCCAAGAAGGACAAAGCCAAGACGGCCTTCATTCTACCTATGGGAATCTATGAGTTCAACCGTATGCCCTTCAGCCTCCAATGCTCCGGGACATTCCAGCGATTGATGGAACACTGTCTGGGGGACCTCAACTTCGAATCAGTATTGCTATACCTGGATGGCATAGTAGTGTTTGGGTCCTCATTTGAAGATCACCTCCAGAAGCTGCAACAAGTCTTGGGACGGCTACGAGACCATGGACTTAAAATCAAGCCCAAAAAGTGGCAGCTGTTCTGACAGCAGATAGAGTACTTAGGACATGTGGTCACCCAGGAGGGGGTAAAACCAGCCCCCAGCAAGGTGGAGGCTGTTCAGAAGTGGCCCCGGCCAAGTACACTACGAGAGGTATGGGCGTTCGTGGGACTGGCCGGCTACTACAAGAGATTTATACCCAAATTCGCTCATCTGGTAGGCCCGTTAAACGAGTTGCTAAGAGGCAAGGCTGGGAACCCGAAGAAACATCCCATCGACTGGGGGCCCTGGCAACAAGTGGCCTTTGAAGCGGTGAAAGAGTCGCTGACCAATGCCCCGATCCTGGCTTACGCTCGGTTTGATACCCCATTCCTGCTGTATACTGACGGAAGCCTACAGGGTCTGGGGGCCGTACTATACCAAGTCCAGGATGGACGGGAGAGAGTCATCGCCTATGGGAGCCGGTCCCTAAGAGAGTCAGAACGCAACCCTGATAACTATAGCTCCTTTAAACTGGTAATAAAATATATATATATATCGTGGCTCACCCGTATCTGTTAATATGGTTACGGTGCTCTGTTTTTTGGATGATTCACCTCTTCATCCGGTATAGAAAAGTGTACTAAAAGTAAAATAAAAACAGGCACTCACCAGCTGGCAGGTCTATAAGTATCTTTATATACTGATAAAATATATATAAAATTATACATAAAATTTCACATAAAATATAATATAAAATGCACTGGGGACAATATATTGGTACATGCAGATCTACTCCAATATATTTTCTATAATAGCAGTCTGAATGGATATATTGCTTTTTATCAATTCATAAGTTAGATGAATATCTGTGCAAATAGAACACTTGTGAATCAAATCCCATAACCTGTGAATAAAAATCCAAAAAAATCCAGTGACGTAATTAAGATCCTATATAAAGGAAATAGTAAGTATCCTGTAAAAAATATACTGTGTTGTGAAAAAATGAAAAATTATAATGTATAGATCCTGTGTAAGAGTTCTGTGAAGAAAGTCTTATGAAGACTAGGTAGCAATTACTTGAATAAGAGATATAACTGTTTCCATCCGATAAAGCTCTTTTTGTATCAATTCCTCTAGGCACACATGCAGTTAGGGTTAGGTAAAATATGGTTGGGTTTTAGAACTGGGGCGTCCCCCTAGTTTTTCAAACCCTCTTACTTTGCCCTTAAGAGTGAGTGTCCTTTATGGGGGTGCCGCTCTGATAGTTGCCGGAGCCTTTGTATCTCCCGGATTAGTGCGAGATCCAATAATTCAAAATTGCTGCTCGCTGGTCTCCGCGTTCCACGTGGTTACTTCCTTGCGTGTCACCGACCAGGAAGCGATCTGCAGGATTCGCGTAATCACGCGATAGCTTGAACCGGCTTTACTTTCAATGGAATATTTCCGAGCTGTATAAGAATCTTCCGATAACCAATACTAAGGTTAGTAGGTATATGTTCGGGTTCGGGTAGATAGTTGAATACTCGCAGGACCAGCTAGACGCGTTTCGAGGGTCCGCCCTCTTCCTCAGCAGCTATTTATTCACAGGTTATGGGATTTGATTCACAAGTGTTCTATTTGCACAGATATTCATCTAACTTATGAATTGATAAAGAGCAATATATCCATTCAGACTGCTATTATAGAAAATATATTGGAGTAGATCTGCATGTACCAATATATTGTCCCCAGTGCATTTTATATTATATTTTATGTGAAATTTTATGTATAATTTTATATATATTTTATCAGTATATAAAGATCCTTTAAACTGGAACTGCTGGCACTGGTGTGGGCCATGACCTAAAGGTTTGCGGAATACCTGACTGGTGCAGAAGTGACCGTGATGACTGACAACAACCCGTTGGCACACCTGGAGGATGCCAAGCTCGGTGCACTAGAGCAAAGATGGTTGGCCCGCCTTTCTAAGTACCAATACCGCATCAAGTTCCAGTCCGGTAGGGAGAACGGCAATGCCAATGCACTCTCTCGAGTTCCAGTAGGACAGTCGACTCAGAGAGCCGATGATGGGCCCTGGCCAGAAGAACGAGCCCGTCTGACCCCAGAGGGTCAGAAGGTGTTGAGGCAGTGGGACAAGCTGACAATTACCCAGGGCCTCCTGTGCTGATCCATATACTTACAGTCAGAGCTGCAGTACCGGCAACAGATTGTCATTCCCATGTCATTGGGACCGGAGGCCGCCAGGGAAGCTCATGAAAAGGGAGCTCATCTCGGGAGCGACAAAACGTTCAAGTGGCTCCAACGGCTGGTATACTGTCCAGATCTGGCCGACATGGTGGCCGCGGCATGTCTTAAGTGTTGATCCTGCGGGCTGAACAGCTGGCTCTTGTACAGACCATCCGCACCTCAGCGCCCCTAGAACTTCTGATGATCGATCATGTACAGATTGGATACTCTACCTGGGGACACTCGTACTGTCTAGTTATGACAGATCACTTTACCAAATATGCGGTGACCAGACCACAGAGTCGGCCGCCGAAGCTGTCTGTAAACACTTTATACAGGTGTTTGGGTGTCCACGGAGGATACATTCTGACCAGGGAGCATGCTTTCAGGGTACTCTAATGAACGGACTGTACCAGCTGTATGGGATTGAACGCTCCCGCACCACTCTGTATCACCCAGAAGGGAACAGGGCGTGAAAACGCTTTAATCGCACCTTGCTTCAGATGCTGCAGACTCTGAAAGACAGTGGCTTACATACCTACCCGAATTGATGTGGGCCTATAACAACAGGGTACACAGTACACAAGCAGCGCGATGACGTCATAGACATGCGCACTGTGATTGGCTAGACGCCGAGGTGGATGTGAATATGTCTAGCGCTATTGGACAATGTTTTATATGTTTCAGGTACACATTTATATTATTATGTGTTTCAGACGGCCTGATTACTCCAGAGGCTGCTTTTAATTACACTGATGCATTGAGTGGGCTGAGCCTCCTAACGATTGGCTCCAACATGTTGTGGGAGTGGTCACATATATGTATTTAACATTGCCAGTTTTTACCTTTTGTATACTTGACAAAGGCTACTGCATAGCCGAAACGTCGTACTTTGTTTGTGTGTGCACTCAAGGCTTCCAATAAAAGACGCACTGGATATGCTGCTGTGACTTCCATTTTTCATCGCTGTTCCTGGACTGCTGTGGATCTGTGGTCCCATCGCGGCTGTGGCATTCCGGTTTTGGGTCTAAAGGTCCGGTTGTGCTGCTCTTCCACTTTTGTTTGTGCTCAATCTGAGAAGGTCAGCGAGGCCCAATGCTGGTGTGCCTCCACAGCGCTATGCACAGGATGAGTTGGTATGGGGAGAGTTGCAGAGGACGACAGCCTCTAGTGGGGTGGCATGTGAGATTGTGTAACAGCTCTTCCTGTATAATGTTTGTGCATAGTTGTATTGGAACTGTCATTTGGCATTTTGGGCACTAGAGGCCGCTGTTTCCCCACACGGCTAAAGTGACTGCTGGATTTGAATATGCAGATGGTATCAGGTCAGTAACCCGGGTTTTGTTGTGTTCATCGCACTGTTTTAGTGGTACCTGAAGAATCTGAGACTGAGCTTGTACCTGCCATTAGTTAGTTAGGTAGGATCTGTATTCGGCAGGCTGCCTGGGATTGTTTGCGGCACAGTATCGACTTTTCAGGCTCTGCTGCGTGCGCCATCGGTCAGGGTTGTTCTATTCCGCTGCACAGTATCGACTTTTCAGGCTCTGCTGTGCACGCCACCGAGTTAGGGTCGGCTAGCCGGACTAGGACAGGACTCAAGGGTGGGGAAATATTACCTTGTGTATTCATACATCGCTATGTTGGTTATCAATGTTTAGTAAAGTTTTACTGGTTACTAAAAGCTGGAGTTTGTGTTGCTTTTCTCGTCTGTCACTTCGCTGTATCCTGGGAAGCCCACCCCAGTACACGGCTGACATCACGACTAGTATCACTGGCCTGGGCGGGGCTAAGCTCTGTTCACTTGAATGGAGCTTAGCCCCGCCCAGGCCAGTGATACTAGCCGTGACGTCACTGGGCCTTGGGTAAACAGCGAGAAGGCCGCGGCACTACTGCCAGCACCGCTGCCTTCTCAAACAGCTGATCGGCGGGGGTCCCAGGTGTCGGACCCCCGCCGATCAGATGCTGATGATCTATCCATCAGTTTAAAAAAACTGCAGAACGCCTTTAACCTCGTCTCTAATTATAACTGAACTGAGAGTGTATTGCACTGAAGAGAGAAGATCTGCTCCCACCCAGGAGCCGGTAAGGTGCCTTCACATGTGTCATGGACGTACAACTTACTTGGTTTGATTCCCTTAACCTCTGACGTTCTTCTACATCCCTCGTGGCCACATCTGGCGCCTTTCTCGGTATTAACCCCTTGTGTGTTCCTATACGCCTTAACATCTTGTTATTGGGG
The DNA here is from genome assembly GCF_905171765.1 of Bufo bufo. Classification (NCBI taxonomy): domain Eukaryota; kingdom Metazoa; phylum Chordata; class Amphibia; order Anura; family Bufonidae; genus Bufo; species Bufo bufo. The sequence continues at coordinate 563,186,783 of NC_053393.1, forward strand.
CACAGTCTCCTGGTATCAGGGGGCTTGGGAGATAAAATGGTTTCCTGGATTCCATCCAATTGCATTTGGAGTGCAGTTGTCACGGATGTAGTAGGGTAGAACACCAAAAGACAATCAAGAAGGAAGGGGAAAGACACTAGGCCTCACAGGTAGGGAAGGAAAAGGGTCACCACCTATAAAACCCTGCTCCTGGCCCTAACTCCTATCCGTATGGTAGAGATATCTATACACGGGAACCTAGAAAACCCTGGTGACCCTCAGATGCCCTAAAGATAATGACAGGGCAAAGACCACCCGTTCCTTCCCCGGTGAAGGAACTAGCGTCTCGCTGAGGCCTAGTAAACAACCATGGGGGGGGAATACAAAACACGACAAGCGGAACACTTAACTTCAGAGGATGAAGGATGAACAGGACTTCAACACGAACCACACTCCAGGTCTTCCAAGACCAAATGAAGCTATCCAGAGCAAGGAGTGATGGGAAAAGTCAGACTAAATAGGGGGAGGTAAAGGTCACATGATCCACACCTGACCAGGAGGTGTGGACATACAAGCAACACACAGACAAAGTAAAACCAAAAGAGGCCGTCAGATCACTAATGAGCAGATAATCTTTCAGACCTTCTGAGACCTGTCACAGATGTGACAGCAGTTCTGCAAGGTTTTTCTCCTGTCTATTTTTTAACCTACTGCCTTACCCATGGGAGGTCAGAGCCCCTCTGTACATGGAGTCTCCAAGAGGCATACTCCAAATACATACAGAAAACACAATGTTCTAACATTGTGTGCAAAATCCTAAGTGGAAAAATAGCCAATGGTGAATGATAGTCATGAGAAAAGCAGATACCGACACGGAGTGGAGGGCGAATGATGGCAACAACCCGACTCGCATTTCACCTCGCTTCTTTTGAAGAAGAACCTTGTGTTTTCTGTATGTATTTGGAGCATGCCTCTTGGAGACTCCATGTTTAGCTAATAGTCAATGGTCCTAAATGGGTCTGGCCATATGATGTGGCACGAGGTCAGGTCAGGAGATACACGAGCTATTGATAGATTGTTATAGGCGTTTTTTACACAATATCTGTATTAGGATTGTGGCTTCTAATCTAATCCTAGGAGCTATTGTTGTGGGGGGGGGGGCGTATACTTGTTGCTGTCCTGCACTGCTACCACTGTATGGACTTTTGCTGTAATATGTATTGAATTTTTCTTTTTAAACAATAAAGATTAAACTTATATTATGTGTGTATCATTTTTGGTGAACTGTTTAGTGACACACATTAAATTACTGGTATTGATATCAGTTCCAGTCTTCTGTCCTCAGCAGGCGCCGTCACCGTGTAACCTGTGGGGAACACCAAACCTGCCCTCTAAGGATAATGAGATGACTCTGCTGACCCCGCCCTCTAAGGATAATGAGATGACTCTGTTGACCCCGCCCTCTAATGATAATGAGATGACTCTGCTGACCCTGCCCTCTAATGATAATGAGATGACTCTGCTGACCCCGCCCTCTAAAGATAATGAGATGACTCTGCTGACCCCGCCCTCTAAAGATAATGAGATGACTCTGCTGACCCCGCCCTCTAAAGATAATGAGATGACTCTGCTGACCCCGCCCTCTAATGATAATGAGCTGACTCTGCTGACCCTGCCCTCTAATGATAATGAGATGACTCTGCTGACCCCGCCCTCTAAAGATAATGAGATGCCTCTGCTGACCCCGCCCTCTAAAGATAATAAGATGACTCTGCTGATCCCGCCCTCTAATGATAATGAGATGGCTCTGTTGACCCCATCCCCTAATGATGAGATGACTCTGCTGACCCCATCCTCTCATGATAACGAGAGGACTCTGACCCCACCCTCTAATGATAATGAGATGACTCTGCTGATCCTGCCCTCTAATGATAATGAGATGACTATGCTGACCCTGCCCTCTAATGATAATGAGATGACTCTGCTGACCCTCCCCTCTAATGATAATGAGATGACTCTGTTGACCCCATCCCCTAATGATAATGAGATGACTCTGCTGACCCTGCCCTCTAATGATAATGAGATGACTCTGCTGACCCCGCCCTCTAAAGATAATGAGATGACTCTGCTGACCCCGCCCTCTAATGATAATGAGATGACTCTGCTGACCCCGCACTCTAATGATAACGAGAGGACTCTGCTGACCCTGCCCTCTAAGGATAATGAGATGACTCTGCTGACCCCTCCCTCTAAAGATAATGAGATGACTCTGCTGACCCCGCCCTCTAATGATAATGACTCTGCTGACCCTGCCCTCTAAAGATAATGAGATGACTCTGCTGACCCCGCCCTCTAATGATATTGAGATGACTATGCTGACCCCGCCCTCTAATGATAATGAGATGACTATGCTGACCCTGCCCTCTAATGATAATGAGATGACTATGCTGACCCCGCCCTCTAATGATAATGAGATGACTCTGTTGACCCCATCCCCTAATGATAATGAGATGACTCTGCTGACCCCACCCTCTAATGATAACGAGAGGACTCTGTTGACCCCACCCTCTAATGATAATGAGATGACTCTGCTGACCCTGCCCTCTAATGATAATGAGATGACTCTGCTGACCCTGCCCTCTAATGATAATGAGATGACTCTGCTGACCCCGCCCTCTAATGATAATGAGATGACTCTGCTGACCCTCCCCTCTAATGATAATGAGATGACTCTGTTGACCCCATCCCCTAATGATAATGAGATGACTCTGCTGACCCTGCCCTCTAATGATAATGAGATGACTCTGCTGACCCCACCCTCTAATGATAATGAGATGACTCTATTGACCCCATCCCCTAATTATAATGAGATGACTCTGCTGACCCCACCCTCTAATGATAACAAGAGGACTCTGTTGACCCCACCCTCTAATGATAACGAGAGGACTCTGTTGACCCCACCCTCTAATGATAATGAGAGGACTCTGCTGACCCTGCCCTCTAATGATAATGAGATGACTATCCTGACCCTGCCCTCTAATGATAATGAGATGACTCTGTTGACCCCATCCCCTAATGATAATGAGATGACTCTGCTGACCCTGACCTCTAATGATAATGAGATGACTCTGCTGACCCTGCCCTCTAATGATAATGAGATGACTCTGCTGACCCCGCCTTCTAATGATAATGAGATGACTCTGCTGACTCCGCCCTCTAATGATAATGAGATGACTCTGCTGACCCTGCTCTCTAATGATAATGAGATGACTCTGCTGACCCTGCTCTCTAATGATAATGAGATGACTCTGCTGACCCCACCCTCTAATGATAATGCGATGACTCTGTTGACCCCATCCCCTAATGATAATGAGATGACTCTGCTGACCCTGCACTCTAATGATAATGAGATGACTCTGCTGACCCTGCCCTCTAATGATGAGATGACTCTGCTGACCCTGCCCTTTTAATGATAATGAGATGACTCTGCTGACCCTGCCCTCTAATGATAATTAGATGACTCTGCTGACCCCACCCTCTAATTATAATGAGATGACTCTGTTGACCCCATCCCCTAATGATAATGAGATGACTCTGCTGACCCTGCCCTCTAATGATAATGAGATGACTCTGCTGACCCTGCCCTCTAATGATAATGAGATGACTCTGCTGACCCTGCTCTCTAATGATAATGAGATGACTCTGCTGACCCTGCTCTCTAATGATAATGAGATGACTCTGCTGACCCTGCTCTCTAATGATAATGAGATGACTCTGCTGACCCCACCCTCTAATGATAATGAGATGACTCTGTTGACCCCATCCCCTAATGATAATGAGATGACTCTGCTGACCCTGCACTCTAATGATAATGAGATGACTCTGCTGACCCTGTGTCACGGCCTATGGTCGTGACTCTTTGTGTCGCATGCAGTTGTCAGCGGTCTGCCTGTTCTCTACCGCAGGTGAGGACAGTTTGTATGTTTGTCTCACGTGTGGTTGCCGCTTGCAACATAATTATGTTTGGCAGTGTAGCAGCCTGAGCTGCTTGCTAGGCTGCTCGCTGTCAAGGCATGCGGTTGCTTCTGGCAACATTTGTATGTATGTGTTTACTTTCTATGTTTGGTGTGCACGGAATTCATGTTATGTGTGCATTTACCCTTTAACCCCCTTAGCCCCCAGTGCTTAAACCCCCTTAATGACCAGGCCACTTTTTACACTTCTGACCTACACTACTTTCACCGTTTATTGCTCAGTCATGCAACTTACCACCCAAATAAATTTTACCTCCTTTACTTCTCACTAATAGAGCTTTCATTTGGTGGTATTTTATTGCTGCTTACATTTTAACTTTTTTTGTTATTAATCGAAATTTAACGAAATTTATGCAAAAAAAAGGCAATTTTTCACTTTCAGTTGTAAATTTTTGTTTAAAAAAAATACATTTCTATATAAATTTTTCTCTAAATTTACTGTTCTACATGTCTTTGATAAAAAAAAAAATGCAATAAGTGCATATTTATTGGTTTGGGTAAAAGTTATAGCGTTTACAAACTATGGTACAAAAATGTGAATTTCCGCATTTTGAAGCAGCTCTGACTTTCTGACCACCTGTCATGTTTCCTGAGGTTCTACAATGGCCAGACAGTAGAAACACCCCACAAATGACCCCATTTCGGAAAGTAGACACCGTAAGGTATTCCGTGAGGGGCATGGTGAGTTCATGGAAGTTTTTATTTTTTGTCACAAGTTAGTGGAAAATGATGATTATTTTTTCTTTTTTCTTACAAAGTCCACTAAATTGTGACAAAAAATAAAAACTTCCATGAGCTCACCATGCCCATCACGAAATACCTTGGGGTGTCTTCTTTCTGAAATGGGGTCACATGTGGGGTATTTATACTGCCCTGGCATTTTAGGGGCCCTAAAGCGTGAGAAGAAGTCTGGAATATAAATGTCTAAAAAATTTTGGATTCCGTGAGGGGTATGGTGAGTTCATGTGAGATTTTATTTTTTGTCACAAGTTAGTGGAATACGAGACTTTGTAAGAAAAAACAAAAAAACTAAAAAAATATATCAATTTCCGCTAACTTGTGACAAAAAAAAAGAATCTTCTATGAACTCGCCATGCCCCTCAAAAGTGATCTTTTTATAGCGCCGCAGCGATTTTACGGTGTTTTTGCAGTGATCAGAAAAAAAATATTTCTGTCACTGCGGTGGGGCGGACTGAACGCAAGTGTGCGCACAAGATCAGGCCTGATCGGGCGAACACTGCGTTTTTTGTAGAGCCTATAGAACATGTCCTATTCTTGTCCGCAATTGCAGACAAGAAAACGCATTTTCTATATAGTTCTGGCAATGTGCGGATCCGCAAAATGCGGAAAGCACATTGTCGGTGTCCGTGTTTTGCGGATCCGCGGTGTCCGTGTTTTGCGGATCCGCGGTGTCCGTGTTTTGCGGATCCGCGGATCCGTGGATCCGCAAAACACATACTGACGTCTGAATGGAGCCTTACAGGGGGGTGATCAATGATAGGGGGGTAATCAGGGAGTCTATATGGGGTGATCAGGGGTTAATAAGTGACAGGGGGGGGTGTAGTGTAGTGGTGATTGGTGCTACTTACAGAGCTGCCTGTGTCCTCTGGTGGTCGATCCAAGCAAAAGGGACCAGAGGAGCAGGTAGCAGGTTATCAAAACAGCGTCTAATATACCTTTAACCACTTAAGGACCACAGGTTTATACCCCCCTAGTGGCCAGGCCCTTTTTTACAAATCGGCACTCCACAACTTTAACCGTTTATTGCTCGGTCATGCAACTTACCACCCAAATGAATTTTACCTCCTTTTCTTCTCACTAATAGAGCTTTCATTTGGTGGTATTTCATTGCTGCTGACATTTTAACTTTTTTTGTTATTAATCGAAATTTACCAATTTATTTGCAAAAAAATTTCATTTTTCACTTTCAGTTGTAAAATTTTGCAAAAAAAACCGACATCCATATATAAATTTTTTTTCTAAATTTATTGTTCTACATGTCTTTGGTAAAAAAAAAAAATGGTACAAAAATGTGAAGTTCCGCTTTTTGAAGCAGCTCTGACTTTCTGAGCACCTGTCATGTTTCCTGAGGTTCTACAATGCCCAGACAGTACAAACACCCCACAAATGACCCCATTTCAGAAAGTAGACACCCTAAGGTATTCGCTGATGGGCATAGTGAGTTCATAGAACTTTTTATTATTTGTCACAAGTTAGCGGAAAATGATGATTTTTTTTTTCCCCCTTACAAAGTCTCATATTCCACTAACTTGTGACAAAAAATAAAAACTTCCATGAATTCACTATGCCCATCACAAAATACCTTGGGGTGTCTTCTTTCCAAAATGGGGTCACTTGTGGGGTAGTTATACTGCCCTGGCATTTTAGGGGCCCTTATGTGTGGTAAGTAGTTTGAAATCAAAATCTGTAAAAAAATGGCCAGTGAAATCCTAAAGGTGCTCTTTGGAATGTGGGCCCCTTTGCCCACCTAGGCTGCAAAAAATTGTCACACATCTGGTATCCCCATACTCAGGAGAAGTTGGGCAATGTGTTTTGGGGTGTCATTTTACATATACCCATGCTGGGTGAGAGAAATATCTCGGCAAATGACAACTTTTCCCATTTTTTTATACAAAGTTGGCATTTGACCAAGATATTTATCTCACCCAGCATGGGTATATGTAAAATGACACCCCAAAACACATTCCCCAACTTCTCCTGAGTACGGGGATACCAGATGTGTGACACTTTTTTGCAGCCTAGATGCGCAAAGGGGCCCACATTCCTTTTAGGAGGGCATTTTTAGACATTTGGATCCCAGACTTCTTCTCACGCTTTAGGGCCCCTAAAATGCCAGGGCAGTATAAATACCCCACATGTGACCCCATTTTGGAAAGAAGACACCCCAAGGTATTCAATAAGGGGCATGGCGAGTTCATAAAAAAAAAAATTTTTGCCCCAAGTTAGCGGAAATTGATTTTCTTTTGTTTTTTTCTCACAAAGTCTCCCTTTCCGCTAACTTGGGACAAAAATTTCAATTTTTCATGGACTCAATATGCCCCTCAAGGAATACCTTGGGGTGTCTTCTTTCCGAAATGGGGTCACATGTGGGGTATTTATACTGCCCTGGCATTTTAGGGGCCCTAAAGCGTAAGAAGAAGTCTGGAATATAAATGTCTAAAAATTTTACGCATTTGGATTCCGTGAGGGGTATGGTGAGTTCATGTGAGATTTTATTTTTTGACACAAGTTAGTGGAATATGAGACTTTGTAAGAAAAAAATAAATAAAAAATTTCCTCTAACTTGGGCCAAAAAAATGTCTGAATGGAGCCTTACAGGGGGGTGATCAATGACAGGGGGGTGATCAATGACAGGGGGGTGATCAGGGAGTCTATATGGGGTGATCACCCCCCTGTCATTGATCACCCCCCTGTAAGGCTCCATTCAGACGTCCGTATGTTTTTTACGGATCCACGGATACATGGATCGGATCCGCAAAACACATACGGACATCTGAATGGAGCCTTACAGGGGGGTGATCAATGACAGGGGGTGATCAGGGAGTCTATATGGGGTGATCAATGACAGGGGGGTGATCAATGACAGGGGGGTGATCAGGGAGTCTATATGGGGTGATCACCCCCCTGTCATTGATCACCCCCCTGTAAGGCTCCATTCAGACGTCCGTATGTGTTTTGCGGATCCGATCCATATATCAGTGGATCCGTAAAAATCATACGGACGTCTGAATGGAGCCTTACAGGGGGGTGATCAATGACAGGGGGGTGATCAATGACAGGGGGTTGATCAGGGAGTCTATATGGGGTGATCAGGGGTGAATAAGGGGTTAATAAGTGACAGGGAAGGGTGTAGTGTAGTGGTGTTTGGTGCTACTTTACTGAGCTACCTGTGTCCTCTGGTGGTCGATCCAAACAAAGGGGACCACCAGAGGACCAGGTAGCAGGTATATTAGACGCTGTTATCAAAACAGCGTCTAATATACCTGTTAGGGGTTAAAAAAATCACATCTCCAGCCTGCCAGCGAACGATCGCCGCTGGCAGGCTGGAGATCAACTCTCTTACCTTCCTTTCCTGTGAACGTGCGCGCCTGTGTGCGCGCGTTCACAGGAGATCTCGGCTCACGCGAGATGACGCCAATCGGCGTTAGTGTAGCCTGGGAGAGCCGCCGCAATGACGGCAAGAGGTTAAGGGGTAAAAAAAAATCGCATCTACAGCCTGCCAGCGAACGATCGCCGCTGGCAGGCTGCAGATCCACTCGTTTACCTTCGGTTCCTGTGAACGCGCGCTCCTGTGTGCGCGCGTTTACAGGAAATCTCGCCTCTCGCGAGATGACGCGCCAGCGCGTCCAGGAGGAATGAATCGACCGCCTCCGGAACGCAATCCTGCGTTAGGCGGTCCGAAGGCGGTTAAGTGACATTTACCTGGTCTGGTGTTGGAAGGGTTAACTCCTTTCCTAGTTTGTGTGTGTGGGTGCGGCTACTTGGGCTATTTAGCCTCTGCTGGAAGCCTGTAGCTGAGGGGTACTCCAGCCATGCCTTATGCTGGAGTCATCCTCCTGGTCTTATACCATCTGTCCAGTGAGGGCCACCCTTGTGGTCATAAAACATGTATTGATGTGAAGCTTATATTTGTGTGGTGTCTTACCGTATTGCAGCTATGGATCTGGTTTCCTGTGTGCTTAATGTCTGTGCTGTCTCCCTCTATGTTTGGTGTGGACATCAGCACTTATGCACGGGTTCCAGTCAGTGTGTCTGTGGCAGGTAGGTGTGGAAGTGGTTTCACTCAGCTGCCATATCCATATCCTGTATATGTACTCCTTCCCTTGCAGCTTGGTCAGTTTAGACTCCTGTTCGTCCCGTGTCTAGGAGGAACAGGTCATCTTACTCTGCTCCTAGTCCAGGGATATCCTGAGGGCTAGTAGGGACCCGAGGTTTCTGAGTATGAGCCCTCCTACCATCTGGGTTGGCTCATACGGTTAGGAGTCAGGGTCAGAGTTAGGGACGCTTTAGGAGGTGACCTGCTCCCTGACTCTGTTGTCCTGGCCTAGCGGCTTCCCTTTCCCTTTAACATCTCACGGTGAGGGGTTTCCCCCACTCCTCACCGTGACACCCTGCCCTCTAATGATAATGAGATGACTCTGCTGACCCTGCCCTCTAAGGATAATGAGATGACTCTGCTGACCCCGCCCTCTAAGGATAATGAGATGACTCTGTTGACCCCGCCCTCTAATGATAATGAGATGACTCTGCTGACCCTGCCCTCTAATGATAATGAGATGACTCTGCTGACCCCGCCCTCTAAAGATAATGAGATGACTCTGCTGACCCCGCCCTCTAATGATAATGAGATGACTCTGCTGACCCTGCACTCTAATGATAATGAGATGACTCTGCTGACCCCACCCTCTAATGATAATGAGATGACTCTGTTGACCCCACCCTCTAATGATAATGAGATGACTCTGTTGACCCCATCCCCTAATGATAATGAGATGACTCTGCTGACCCCACCCTCTAATGATAATGAGATGACTCTGCTGACCCCACCCTCTAATGATAATGAGATGACTCTGCTGACCCCACCCTCTAATGATAATGAGATGACTCTGTTGACCCCATTCCCTAATGATAATGAGATGACTCTGCTGACCCCGCCCTCTAATGATAATGAGATGACTCTGCTGACCCTGCCCTCTAATGATAATGAGATGACTCTGCTGACCCCGCCCTCTAATGATAATGAGATGATTCTGCTGACCCTGCCCTCTAATGATAATGAGATGACTCTGCTGACCCTGCCCTCTAATGATGAGATGACTCTGCTGACCCTGCCCTCTAATGATAATGAGATGACTCTGCTGACCCTGCCCTCTAATGATAATGAGATGACTCTGCTGACCCTGCCCTCTAATGATAATGAGATGACTCTGTTAACCCTGCCCTCTAATGATAATGAGAGGACTCTGTTGACCCCACCCTCTAATGATAATGAGATGACTCTGCTGACCCTGCCCTCTAATGATAATGAGATGACTCTGCTGACCCTGTCCTCTAATGATAATGAGATGACTCTGCTGACCCTGCCCTCTAATGATAATTAGATGACTCTGCTGACCCTGCCCTCTAATGATAATGAGATGACTCTGCTGACCCTGCCCTCTAATGATAATGAGATGACTCTGCTGACCCTGCCCTCTAATGATAATTAGATGACTCTGCTGACCCTGCCCTCTAATGATAATGAGATGACTCTGCTAACCCTGCCCTCTAATGATAATGAGATGACTCTGTTGACTTCATCCCCTAATGATAATGAGATGACTCTGTTGACTTCATCCCCTAATGATAATGAGATGACTCTGTTGACCCCACCCTCTAATGATAATAAGTTGACTCTAAAAAAAAGTTCAGCAATATAAAAAAGTAAGTGAACTGTCACTTTCTGTTGTCACTTGTTTACATCAATTCCTGATGTCACTTTCTGATGTCATTATCAGGTGACACCTTCCCTCATGATCTCCCCAGGGTGACACCCAAAATACAAAGAGAAGTCACTCTTCATCCAAATTAGGTTTATTTCACACATAATAACATTATAATCACATCTCAGGGTTCACCGTGCGGCAGAAGAGAAGCACAAACATGAAGCTACTGTATACATAAAGGGGAGCTCCATCAACGTATCCTACAGACAGCTCAGAAGATCACACCGCTGTAGTCTCTCGAGTCACCACTACGCTGCACCCAAAGAGCCCCCAAGCTCCCCTTGTTCTAGGAGTCAATGGTGGTTGGGGCTCACAGACTCCACCAATGACATCTTCTTACAACTGTCTATGACGTGTCACAAGGACGATTGTGGTCGGGTGCTGTCTGACAACTTGTGGCCACAGGGGGCACCATTCTATGTGTAATACGATTGTCTATAACCAGTGGCATAACTTGGCAGGTGGACCACCAGGGAAGTGGGGCAGGATCCTAGCAGTGCAGCAGGTTACATTATAGGTACCTCATAGAGCAGTACTTCACATGTTGGGGGAAGTAGATGTTGTCACTTGCAGGTCGGGGGGCTCTAATGCTAGTAACGTAAACGGTACCTGAACTGGATGTCATGGGTGGGCTGCATGGTGCCAAATCCCCAGCGGTTGGGATCAATATTTGGAATTTCTTCTTTAGGATTGACAAGCTCAAAGTCGAAGTAGCTGAACATCAGGAAGACAAACTGTTTGAGTTCATTGACGGCAAAAAATCGGCCGGGACATATGGTGGTGCCAGCCCCCCACGGCATGGTGAAATACTTCAGACGCTTCCCACCCTTGAAGAACTCTGTCTTTTTTGTGCCATCTTCATTCAGGAAACGGTTGTACTTGAACTTCTCTGGTTCTGGATGAACTTCTGGATCCATCTGAACGGCAGTGTACGGGAAAAGGGCAACACGGTCTCCTTTGCGAATAGCATATTCCTTTCCAGTTGACATTTTGAGGTTCAAATCCTCCTTGACTGCTCGGATCAGCACGGGGGCGGCAGTCAGCCTTAAGGTCTCTTCTACGGTACTGTCCAGGATGGGCGTCTTCAGAAGCATATCTCTGGTGAGGTTGATCAGGGCACCTCCTGGTTTTACCTCTTGTCCATTTTCCTTAAGGACTCTTTCGGCTTCTCCACGGACGGCCTCCATGGCTTCTGGATGCTTCATTAAGTAGAGTAGAAGCCAGAAACAAGCAGGGCCGGTGTTACCCTGGGAGGCCCACAGGAGCAGGAACATGAAGCGGTCTTGCATATGTTCTGGCATCCCGTTCTCAGCTCTGTACTGGAACTGATCCATGATCCAGCCGCTGATATTGTCTTTCTGTAGGGTTCTCTTGATGGACAACATGTTCCAGAAAAGCCTCTTCAGCCTCTCAGCCTCCATCTTGTCTTTTGGTGGAAGGACGGCATAGGCCAGACGTGGGAACAGTTTATCGTACTTTCTAAACTCACCAAACAGCTCCTCCGAGTGGTCACGGTCAAATTTCTTGGCTTTTTCTAGGCTTCCTTGACTTTTAGTACCCTCGTTCCCGAATAAGGCGAGATATCCGGCCCGGAAGACTATATTGTAGCTGTAGTTGAACAGTCCATCCTGCTGCCACTTCTTCTCCCCATCTCCAGAGCCGACACTATGTAACATTAGGTTCTGGAGGTTCTCCATCATGGCTTGGGTCATGAGTGCTAGACCATCCCCCATTAGATGTTTTGTACTTGCCCTTTCCAGCAGCTTGTGATCGTTGGTTCCAGAATGGTACCCGAACACTCTGGCCACAAGCTCCATAGCAAATTGTTCAAAGTCCAGCTTGGACCTGGCTTCCTTCACGATGGGACCAAACGATAACGGGTCTGTGACGAAGGTGAAGTAATAGCCCCCGATCTGGACAGTGAAGATATCTCCATGTTTCTTCTGCATCTTCTTCAAGAACTCAGCGGTGTTCCTCCTGAAGTCAAGAGCATATCCCAGCCACGGTATGGTGCCTTTGTCTAGAGGGGGCTCATTGGGTTTTCTCTTCCGGAACATCCCCAACATGTAGAGACCTCCAAGAACGGAGGCCAGCAAGGCCAGAAGTATCGGGAGCAAGAGAGCCATCTGCAAGAAGAGGACATCGTGTTACCAGAAGATCCGTGCTGGAAACGCAACGAAAAATCTCCACACAGTGCTGGGAAACTGGACAGCCTCTGCAGTTACCAGGTCCTGAATGCCATCATGGCCTATACTCCACTCACACCCAGAGCTGCACTCACAATTCTGCCGTTACATCATTTCCTATAGTCACACCCAGAGCTGCACTCACAATTCTGCTGTTACATCATAGCCTATAATCCAGTCACATTCAGAGCTGCAGTCATGTTTCTGTTGTTACATCATGGCCTATACTCCAGTCACATCCAGAGCTACAGTCACAATTCTCCAGCTGTGTCATGTCTTATATACTCCAGTCACACCCAGAGCTGCACTCACAATTCTGCTGTTACATCATTTCCTATAGTCACACCCAGAGCTGCACTCACAATTCTGCTGTTACATCATAGCCTATACTCCAATCACATCCAGAGCTGCAGTCATGTTTCTGTTGTTACATCATGGCTTATACTCCAGTCACATCCAGAGCTACAGTCACAATTCTGCTCTTACATCATGACTTTTATTCCAATCACATCCAGAGCAGCAGTCACAATTTTGCGGTTATATCATGTCTTATACTGCAGTCACATCCAGAGCTCCTGCTACCCCATGTCTTATACTCCATTCAAAGTCACAAATCTGCTGCTACCACATGCCATATACTCCAGTCACTTTTAGAGCTGTCGTCATTATTTAGTACCATTCAGAGCTGCAGTCAGACAATCTCTTAAACTTCAGTCATCCCAACCCCACCGACTGCATGTAAGATACAATATAACAGCATAATTGTGACTGCAGCTCTGGGTGTGACTATAGGAAATTATGTAACAGCAGGATTGTGCCTGCAGCTCTGGATGTGACTGGAGCATAAGACATGATGTAAGAGCCGAATTGTGACTGCAGCTCTGGATGTGACTGGAGTATAAGACATGATGTAGGTTGATTGCAGCTCTGGATGTGAGTGGAGGCATGATATAACTATATGGATCAGGTTTTATTCTGCAGTGAGGTTTGACTTGTTTTGCTAGCAGGACAGAGCAGCTCCCCTCCCCCGCTTGGAGGTCAGATCTCTGTGAAATAACATTATGCAGCTACCAGTAAACAGTGCACTTCCCCTTTAAGAGTTCAGTACTGAGGAAGGATGTAACTACAACCCCCCCACATCCACTCCCTGGTTCCTGACATTCCAGACACAAGTGTTGTTCCTGGAATTGTCAGATTTCTCCCCCATCTGATACAATAGTTTACTCCCTGCAGGGGACACCCCCATGACAACTCTTCTTGTCAGAGCTCTAGACCAGACGAGCCAATGTGTCAGTCCTGGTGTGGAGCCCTGCTGACTGTCTCCCAGTAGTTACAATGTGTCGGTCCTGGTCTGGAGCCCTGCTGACTGTCTCCCAGTAGTTACAATGTGTCGGTCCTGGTCTGGAGCCCTGCTGACTGTCTCCCAGTAGTTACAATGTGCCGGTCCTGGTGTGGAGCCCTGCTGACTGTCTCCCGGTAGTTACAATGTGTCAGTCCTGGTGTGGAGCCCTGCTGACTGTCTCCCAGTAGTTACAATGTGCCGGTCCTGGTGTGGAGCCCTGCTGACTGTCTCCCAGTAGTTACAATGTGTCAGTCCTGGTCTGGAGCCCTGCTGACTGTCTCCCAGTAGTTACAATGTGTCAGTCTTAGTCTGGAGCCCTGCTGACTGTCTCCCAGTAGTTACAATGTGCCGGTCCTGGTCTAGAGCCCTGCTGACTGTCTCCCAGTAGTTACAATGTGTCGGTCCTGGTCTGGAGCCCTGCTGACTGTCTCCCAGTAGTTACAATGTGCCGGTCCTGGTCTGGAGCCCTGCTGACTGTCTCCCGGTTGTTACAATGTGCCGGTCCTGGTCTGGAGCCCTGCTGACTGTCTCCCAGTAGTTACAATGTGCCGGTCCTGGTGTGGAGCCCTGCTGACTGTCTCCCGGTTGTTACAATGTGTCAGTCCTGGTCTGGAGCCCTGCTGACTGTCTCCCGGTAGTTACAATGTGTCAGTCCTGGTCTGGAGCCCTGCTGACTGTCTCCCAGTAGTTACAATGTGTCAGTCCTGGTCTGGAGCCCTGCTGACTGTCTCCCAGTAGTTACAATGTGCCGGTCCTGGTCTGGAGCCCTGCTGACTGTCTCCCAGTAGTTACAATGTGTCGGTCCTGGTCTGGAGCCCTGCTGACTGTCTCCCAGTAGTTACAATGTGTCGGTCCTGGTCTGGAGCCCTGCTGACTGTCTCCCAGTAGTTACAATGTGCCGGTCCTGGTCTGGAGCCCTGCTGACTGTCTCCCAGTAGTTACAATGTGCCGGTCCTGGTCTGGAGCCCTGCTGACTGTCTCCCGGTTGTTACAATGTGTCAGTCCTGGTCTGGAGCCCTGCTGACTGTCTCCCGGTTGTTACAATGTGCCGGTCCTGGTCTGGAGCCCTGCTGACTGTCTCCCGGTTGTTACAATGTGTCGGTCCTGGTGTGGAGCCCTGCTGACTGTCTCCCGGTTGTTACAATGTGTCGGTCCTGGTCTGGAGTCCTGCTGACTGTCTCCCAGTAGTTACAATGTGCCGGTCCTGGTGTGGAGCCCTGCTGACTGTCTCCCGGTTGTTACAATGTGTCAGTTCTGGTCTAGAGCCCTGCTGACTGTCTCCCAGTAGTTACAATGTGTCAGTCCAGGTCTGGAGCCCTGCTGACTGTCTCCCGGTTGTTACAATGTGTCAGTCCCGGTGTGGAGCCCTGCTGACTGTCTCCCAGTAGTTACAATGTGTCAGTCCTGGTCTGGAGCCCTGCTGACTGTCTCCCGGTTGTTACAATGTGCCGGTTCTGGTCTAGAGCCCTGCTGACTGTCTCCCAGTAGTTACAATGTGCCGGTCCTGGTCTGGAGCCCTGCTGACTGTCTCCCAGTAGTTACAATGTGTCAGTCCAGGTCTGGAGCCCTGCTGACTGTCTCCCAGTAGTTACAATGTGTCAGTCCCGGTGTGGAGCCCTGCTGACTGTCTCCCAGTAGTTACAATGTGCCGGTCCCGGTCTGGAGCCCTGCTGACTGTCTCCCAGTAGTTACAATGTGTCAGTCCTGGTCTAGAGCCCTGCTGACTGTCTCCCAGTAGTTACAATGTGTCAGTCCAGGTCTGGAGCCCTGCTGACTGTCTCCCAGTAGTTACAATGTGTCAGTCCTGGTGTGGAGCCCTGCTGACTGTCTCCCAGTAGTTACAATGTGTCAGTCCTGGTCTAGAGCCCTGCTGACTGTCTCCCAGTAGTTACAATGTGTCAGTCCAGGTCTGGAGCCCTGCTGACTGTCTCCCAGTAGTTACAATGTGTCAGTCCTGGTGTGGAGCCCTGCTGACTGTCTCCCGGTTGTTACAATGTGTCAGTCCTGGTCTGGAGCCCTGCTGACTGTCTCCCAGTAGTTACAATGTGACAGTCTTAGTCTGGAGCCCTGCTGACTGTCTCCTGGTAGTTACAATGTGTCAGTCTTAGTCTGGAGCCCTGCTGACTGTCTCCCAGTAGTTACAATGTGACAGTCTTAGTCTGGAGCCCTGCTGACTGTCTCCCAGTAGTTACAATGTGTCAGTCCCGGTGTGGAGCCCTGCTGACTGTCTCCCAGTAGTTACAATGTGCCGGTCCCAGTCTGGAGCCCTGCTGACTGTCTCCCAGTAGTTACAATGTGTCAGTCCTGGTCTAGAGCCCTGCTGACTGTCTCCCAGTAGTTACAATGTGTCAGTCCAGGTCTGGAGCCCTGCTGACTGTCTCCCAGTAGTTACAATGTGTCAGTCCTGGTGTGGAGCCCTGCTGACTGTCTCCCAGTAGTTACAATGTGTCAGTCCAGGTCTGGAGCCCTGCTGACTGTCTCCCAGTAGTTACAATGTGTCAGTCCTGGTGTGGAGCCCTGCTGACTGTCTCCCAGTAGTTACAATGTGTCAGTCCTGGTCTAGAGCCCTGCTGACTGTCTCCCAGTAGTTACAATGTGTCAGTCCAGGTCTGGAGCCCTGCTGACTGTCTCCCGGTAGTTACAATGTGTCAGTCCTGGTCTGGAGCCCTGCTGACTGTCTCCCAGTAGTTACAATGTGTCAGTCCTGGTCTGGAGCCCTGCTGACTGTCTCCCAGTAGTTACAATGTGCCGGTCCTGGTCTGGAGCCCTGCTGACTGTCTCCCAGTAGTTACAATGTGTCGGTCCTGGTCTGGAGCCCTGCTGACTGTCTCCCAGTAGTTACAATGTGTCGGTCCTGGTCTGGAGCCCTGCTGACTGTCTCCCAGTAGTTACAATGTGCCGGTCCTGGTCTGGAGCCCTGCTGACTGTCTCCCAGTAGTTACAATGTGCCGGTCCTGGTCTGGAGCCCTGCTGACTGTCTCCCGGTTGTTACAATGTGTCAGTCCTGGTCTGGAGCCCTGCTGACTGTCTCCCGGTTGTTACAATGTGCCGGTCCTGGTCTGGAGCCCTGCTGACTGTCTCCCGGTTGTTACAATGTGTCGGTCCTGGTGTGGAGCCCTGCTGACTGTCTCCCGGTTTTTACAATGTGTCGGTCCTGGTCTGGAGTCCTGCTGACTGTCTCCCAGTAGTTACAATGTGCCGGTCCTGGTGTGGAGCCCTGCTGACTGTCTCCCGGTTGTTACAATGTGTCAGTTCTGGTCTAGAGCCCTGCTGACTGTCTCCCAGTAGTTACAATGTGTCAGTCCAGGTCTGGAGCCCTGCTGACTGTCTCCCGGTTGTTACAATGTGTCAGTTCTGGTCTAGAGCCCTGCTGACTGTCTCCCAGTAGTTACAATGTGCCGGTCCTGGTCTGGAGCCCTGCTGACTGTCTCCCAGTAGTTACAATGTGCCGGTCCCGGTCTGGAGCCCTGCTGACTGTCTCCCAGTAGTTACAATGTGTCAGTCCTGGTCTAGAGCCCTGCTGACTGTCTCCCAGTAGTTACAATGTGTCAGTCCAGGTCTGGAGCCCTGCTGACTGTCTCCCAGTAGTTACAATGTGTCAGTCCTGGTGTGGAGCCCTGCTGACTGTCTCCCAGTAGTTACAATGTGTCAGTCCTGGTCTAGAGCCCTGCTGACTGTCTCCCAGTAGTTACAATGTGTCAGTCCAGGTCTGGAGCCCTGCTGACTGTCTCCCAGTAGTTACAATGTGTCAGTCCTGGTGTGGAGCCCTGCTGACTGTCTCCCGGTTGTTACAATGTGTCAGTCCTGGTCTGGAGCCCTGCTGACTGTCTCCCAGTAGTTACAATGTGACAGTCTTAGTCTGGAGCCCTGCTGACTGTCTCCTGGTAGTTACAATGTGTCAGTCTTAGTCTGGAGCCCTGCTGACTGTCTCTCGGTTGTTACCGATTGCCGGTCCTGGTCTGGAGCCCTGCTGACTGTCTCCCAGTAGTTACAATGTGACAGTCTTAGTCTGGAGCCCTGCTGACTGTCTCCTGGTAGTTACAATGTGCCGGTCCTGGTCTGGAGCCCTCCTGACTGTCTCCCGGTTGTTGCCGAGTGCCGGTCCTGGTGTGGAGCCCTGCTGACTATCTCCCGGTTGTTACAATGTGTCAGTCTTAGTCTGGAGCCCTGCTGACTGTCTCTCGGTTGTTACCGATTGCCGGTCCTGGTCTGGAGCCCTGCTGACTGTCTCCCAGTTGTTACAATGTGTCGGTCCTGGTGTGGAGCCCTGCTGACTGTCTCCCGGGTGTTGCCGTCTGGAGCAGAGTCCCTCTTACCTGCTGCCGGTCCGCTCCTCTCGGTTGTTGCCGAGTGCCGGTCCTGGTCTAGAGCCCTGCTGACTGTCTCCCAGTAGTTACAATGTGTCAGTCCTGGTCTGGAGCCCTGCTGACTGTCTCCCGGTTGTTACAATGTGCCGGTCCCTGTCTGGAGCCCTGCTGACTGTCTCCCGGTTGTTACAATGTGCCGGTCCTGGTCTGGAGCCCTGCTGACTGTCTCCCGGTTGTTACAATGTGTCAGTCCTGGTGTGGAGCTCTGCTGACTGTCTCCCGGTAGTTACAATGTGCCGCTCCTGGTGTGGAGCCCTGCTGACTGTCTCCCGGGTGTTGCCGTCTGGAGCAGAGTCCCTCTTACCTGCTGCCGGTCCGCTCCTCTCGGTTGTTGCCGAGTGCCGGTCCTGGTGTGGAGCCCTGCTGACTGTCTCCCAGTAGTTACAATGTGTCGGTCCTGGTGTGGAGCCCTGCTGACTGTCTCCCGGTTGTTACAATGTGTCAGTCCTGGTCTGGAGCCCTGCTGACTGTCTCCCAGTAGTTACAATGTGCCACTCCTGGTGTGGAGCCCTGCTGACTGTCTCCCAGTAGTTACAATGTGTCAGTCCTGGTCTGGAGCCCTGCTGACTGTCTCCCGGTTGTTACAATGTGCCGGTCCTGGTCTGGAGCCCTGCTGACTGTCTCCCGGTTGTTACAATGTGCCGGTCCTGGTCTGGAGCCCTGCTGACTGTCTCCCGGTTGTTACAATGTGCCGGTCCTGGTGTGGAGCCCTGCTGACTGTCTCCCGGTTGTTACAATGTGTCGGTCCTGGTGTGGAGCCCTGCTGACTGTCTCCCGGTAGTTACAATGTGCCGGTCCTGGTCTGGAGCCCTGCTGACTGTCTCCCGGTTGTTACAATGTGTCAGTCCAGGTCTGGAGCCCTGCTGACTGTCTCCCGGTAGTTACAATGTGCCGGTCCTGGTCTGGAGCCCTGCTGACTGTCTCCCGGTTGTTACAATGTGCCGGTCCTGGTGTGGAGCCCTGCTGACTGTCTCCCGGTTGTTACAATGTGTCAGTCCTGGTGTGGAGCCCTGCTGACTGTCTCCCAGTAGTTACAATGTGCCGGTCCTGGTGTGGAGCCCTGCTGACTGTCTCCCAGTAGTTACAATGTGCCGGTCCTGGTCTGGAGCCCTGCTGACTGTCTCCCAGTAGTTACAATGTGCCGGTCCTGGTGTGGAGCCCTGCTGACTGTCTCCCAGTAGTTACAATGTGCCGGTCCTGGTGTGGAGCCCTGCTGACTGTCTCCCGGTTGTTACAATGTGTCAGTCCTGGTCTGGAGCCCTGCTGACTGTCTCCCAGTAGTTACAATGTGCCGGTCCTGGTCTGGAGCCCTGCTGACTGTCTCCCAGTAGTTACAATGTGTCAGTCCTGGTGTGGAGCCCTGCTGACTGTCTCCCGGTTGTTACAATGTGCCGGTCCTGGTCTGGAGCCCTGCTGACTGTCTCCCGGTTGTTACAATGTGCCGGTCCTGGTCTGGAGCCCTGCTGACTGTCTCCCAGTAGTTACAATGTGCCGGTCCTGGTCTGGAGCACTGCTGACTGTCTCCCGGTTGTTACAATGTGTCAGTCCTGGTGTGGAGCCCTGCTGACTGTCTCCCGGTTGTTACAATGTGCCGGTCCTGGTCTGGAGCCCTGCTGACTGTCTCCCAGTAGTTACAATGTGCCGGTCCTGGTCTGGAGCACTGCTGACTGTCTCCCGGTTGTTACAATGTGTCAGTCCTGGTCTGGAGCCCTGCTGACTGTCTCCCGGTTGTTACAATGTGCCGGTCCTGGTGTGGAGCCCTGCTGACTGTCTCCCAGTTGTTACAATGTGCCGGTCCTGGTCTGGAGCCCTGCTGACTGTCTCCCGGGTGTTACAATGTGCCGGTCCTGGTCTGGAGCACTGCTGACTGTCTCCCGGTTGTTACAATGTGCCGGTCCTGGTCTGGAGCCCTGCTGACTGTCTCCCGGGTGTTACAATGTGCCGGTCCTGGTCTGGAGCCCTGCTGACTGTCTCCCGGTTGTTACAATGTGCCGGTCCTGGTGTGGAGCCCTGCTGACTGTCTTCCGGTTGTTACAATGTGTCAGTCCTGGTGAGGAGCCCTGCTGACTGTCTCCCGGTTGTTACAATGTGTCAGTCCTGGTGTGGAGCCCTGCTGACTGTCTCCCGGTTGTTACAATGTGTCGGTCCTGGTCTGGAGCACTGCTGACTGTCTCCCGGTTGTTACAATGTGTCAGTCCTGGTCTGGAGCCCTGCTGACTGTCTCCCAGTTGTTACAATGTGTCAGTCCTGGTGTGGAGCCCTGCTGACTGTCTCCCAGTAGTTACAATGTGTCAGTCCTGGTCTGGAGCCCTGCTGACTGTCTCCCGGTTGTTACAATGTGTCAGTCCTGGTCTGGAGCCCTGCTGACTGTCTCCCGGTTGTTACAATGTGTCAGTCCTGGTCTGGAGCCCTGCTGACTGTCTCCCGGGTGTTACGGTCTGGAGCAGAGTCCCTCTTACCTGCTGCCGGTCCGCTCCTCTCGGTTGCAGTGCGCGGCGGCGGCTCCCCTCCTGTTATTCAGCTCAGACCCAGCCTCCTGGCTGTTATCTCTGGATTGTATGGATTAACCCCTGCACTGCCCGCTCCTTACAGCTGGCCACGCACATTATTCGGTGAAGACCCGCTCCACAGCCGTATATGTAAACCAGGCGATGGGCGAAAGACGTCGTCTGACTATGGGGTTAAAATACTAAACATCCGCCGTCTAAAACGATAATTTGTTGTCAGGCTGCTCTCACACGGGCGTTTTGGCTTTCCGTTTGTGAGATGCGTTCAGGGCTCATCAGTTTTGCCCTAATGCATTCTGAATGGTAAAGGATCCGCTCAGAATGTATCCGATCCGTCTCCGTTCCGCTCTGGACTCCGCCTGCAGCGTTTTGTTGTCTGTCTGACAAAACTGAGCCAAACGGATCCGTCCTGACACACAATGTAAGTCAATGGGGACGGATCCGTTTTCACTGACACAATCTGGCACAATAGAAAAACGGATCCGTCCTCCATTGACTTTCAATGGTGTTGAAGAATTCCGTGTTCTCGTTATCCCTTTAAGGTCGCCATCCACATTAGTCTAATGTTAATCAAAGTGGACGATATCAACCAAAACAAACGTTTGTCGGTTGAATTTAAACGTTTTGCACTATTGGGCGCTAAGAAAACTATTAGGCCCCTTTCACACGGGCGAGTATTCCGCGCGGATGCGATGCGTGATGTGAACGCATTTCACCCGCACTGAATCCGGACCCATTCATTTCTATGGGGCTGTGCACATGAGCGGTGATTTTCACGCATCACTTGTGCGTTGCGTGAAAATCGCAGCATGCTCTATATTCAGCGTTTTTCACGTAACGCAGGCCCCATAGAAGTGAATGGGGTTGCGTGAAAATCGCGAGCATCCACAAGCAAGTGCGGATGCGGTGCGATTTTCACGCACAGTTGCTAGGAGACCATCGGGATGGAGACCCGATCATTATTATTTTCCCTTATAACATGGTTATAAGGGAAAATAATAGCATTCTGAATACAGACTGCATAGTACAATAGGGCTGGAGGGGTTAAAAAATAAAAATAAATAATTAAACTCACCTTAATCCACTTGTTCGCGCAGCCGGCATCTCGTCTGTCTCCTTCTTTGCTTTGTGCAGGAACAGGACCTGTGGTGACGTCACTGCGCTCATCACATGGTCCATCACATGATCTTTTTACCATGGTGATGGATCATGTGATGGACCATGTGATGAGCGCAGTGACGTCATCAAAGGTCCTATTCCTCAAAGAAGAAGACAGACGAGATGCCGGCTGCGCGAACAAGTGGATTAAGGTGAGTTAAATTATTTTTAATATTTTTTTAACCCCTCCAGCGCTATATTACTATGCAGTCTGTATTCAGAATGCTACTATTTTCCCTTATAACCACAATCTACACAACACAGATCCCAAGCCCGAACTTCTGTGAAGAAGTCAGGGTTCGGTTTTGGGTACCAAACATGACGATTTTTCTCACGCCCGTGCAAAATGCATTACAATGTTTTGCACATTTTCCCGCAACGCACCCGCATCTTATCCGGGCAAAAAACATGACGCCCGTGTGAAAGAGGCCTTAAAGTGTATAAATATACGGGAAAAGTGAACTTTTACACAGATAACCATAAGGCCTCTTCCACACGAGCGCGGCGGATTGGCTCCGGATACGTTCAGTGGAACTCGCACCATTTTGCAAGCAAGTTCAGTCCGGTTTGTCTGCGATTGCGTTCTGTTGTTTAGTTTTTTCCGCGCGGGTGCACTGCGTTTTGATGCATTTTTCACACGCGTGATAAAAAAACTAAATGAAGGTTTACAAACAACATCGAGCAACCATCAGTGAAAAACGCATCTCACCCACACTTGCTTGCGGATGCGATGCGTTTTTTACTGAAGCCCCATTCACTTCTATAGGGCCAGGGCTGCGTGAAAAACACAGAATATAGAACCTACTGTAATTTTCACACAACGCACAAGTGATGCGTGAAAAACACTGCTCATGTGCACAGCCCCATAGAAATGAATGGGTCAGGATTCAGTGCGGGTGCAATGCGTTCACGTCTTGCATTGCACCCGCACGGAAAACTCACTTGTGTGAAAGGGGCCTAAGTGTCCCTCTTTGACCATCCAAAAAGTTGGAAGGTATGGTGATCCAGTGCAGTGTGTAAGGTTAGCTACAGTGTAGCAGTGTGTGATCCAGTGAAGTGTATATGAGGCTAGCTGCAGTGTGTGATCCAGTGCAGTGTATGTGAGATTAGCTGCAATGTATGTGAGGTTATCTACAGTGTAGCAGTGTGTGATCCAGTGCAGTGTATGTTAAATACAGTGTGGCAGTGTGAGGTTAGATACTGTGTGGCAGTGTGAGGTTAGATACAGTGTGGCAGTGTGAGGTTAGATAAGGTAAAGCAGTGTGAGGTTACAGTGTGGCAGTGTGAGGTTATATACAGTGTGGCAGTGTGAGCTTATATACAGTGTGGCAGTGTGAGGTTAGATACAGTGTAGCAGTGTGAGGTTTGATATGGTATAGCAGTGTGAGGTTGGATACAGTGTAGCAGTATGAGGTTGGATACTGTGTCGCAGTATGAGGTTGGATACTGTGTGGCAGTGGGAGGATAGATACAGTGTGGCAGTGTGAGGTTAGATAAGGCAAAGCAGTGTGAGGTTACGGTGTGGCAGTGTGAGGTTATATACAGTGTGGCAGTGTGAGGTTAGATACAGTGTAGTAGTGTGAGGTTAGATACAGTGTGGCAGTGTGAGCTTATATACAGTGTGGCAGTGTGAGGTTGGATACAGTGTGGCAGTGTGAGGTTAGATAAGGTAAAGCAGTTTGAGGTTACAGTGTGGCAGTGTGAGCTTATATACAGTGTGGCAGTGTGAGGTTAGATAAGGTAAAGCAGTGTGAGGTTACAGTGTGGCAGTGTGAGCTTATATACAGTGTGGCAGTGTGAGGTTAGATAAGGTAAAGCAGTGTGAGGTTACAGTGTGGCAGTGTGAGCTTATATACAGTGTGGCAGTGTGAGGTTAGATACAGTGTAGCAGTGTGAGGTTGGATACAGTGCAGTAGTGTGAGCTTATATACAGTGTGGCAGTGTGAGGTTGGATACAGTGTGAAGTTAGATAAGGTAAAGCAGTGTGAGGTTACAGTGTGGCAGTGTGAAGTTATATATAGTGTGGCAGTGTGAGGTTAGATACAGTGTAGCAGTGTGAGGTTGGATACGGTGTAGCAGTGTGAGGTTGGATACAGTGTAGCAGTATGAGGTTGGATACGGTGTAGCAGTGTGAGGTTGGATACGGTGTGGCAGTGTGAGGTTAGATACAGTGTGGGCTTATATACAGTGTAGCAGTGTGAGGTTGCATACAGTGTAGCAGTGTGAGGTTGGATACAGTGTAGCAGTGTGAGGTTGGATACGGTGTGTCAGTGTGAGGTTAGATACAGTGTGGTAGTGTGAGGTTGGATACAGTGCAGCAGTGTGAGCTTATATACAGTGTGGCAGTGTGAGGTTAGATGCAGTGTGGCAGTGTGAGGTTAGATGCAGTGTGAGGTTAGATGCAGTGTGGCAGTGTGAGGTTAGATACAGTGTGGCAGTGTGAGGTTAGATACAGTGTGGCAGTGTAAGATTAGATACAGTGTGGCAGTGTAAGATTAGATACAGTGTGGCAGTGTGAGGTTAGATGCAGTGTGGCAGTGTGAGGTTAGAGGCAGTGTGAGGTTGCATACAGTGTGGCAGTGTGAGGTTAGATAAGGTAAAGCAGTGTGAGGTTACAGTGTGGCAGTGTGAGCTTATATACAGTGTGGCAGTGAGAGGTTAGATAAGGTAAAGCAGTGTGAGGTTACAGTGTGGCAGTGTATGATTATATACAGTGTGGCAGTGTGAGGTTGGATACAGTGTGGCAGTGTGAGGTTAGATAAGGTAAAGCAGTGTGAGGTTACAGTGTGGCAGTGTGAGCTTATATACAGTGTGGCAGTGTGAGGTTAGATACAGTGTGGTAGTGTGAGGTTGGATACAGTGCAGCAGTGTGAGCTTATATACAGTGTGGCAGTGTGAGGTTGGATACAGTGTGGCAGTGTGAGGTTAGATAAGGTAAAGCAGTGTGAGGTTTCAGTGTGGCAGTGTGAGGTTGGATACAGTGTAGCAGTGTGAGGTTGGATACGGTGTGTCAGTGTGAGGTTAGATACAGTGTGGTAGTGTGAGGTTGGATACAGTGCAGCAGTGTGAGCTTATATACAGTGTGGCAGTGTGAGGTTAGATGCAATGTGGCAGTGTGAGGTTAGATGCAGTGTGGCAGTGTGAGGTTAGAGGCAGTGTGGCAGTGTGATGTTAGATACAGTGTGGCAGTGTGAGGTTAGATGCAGTGTGGCAGTGTGAGGTTAGATACAGTGTGGCAGTGTGAGGTTAGATACAGTGTGGCAGTGTGAGGTTAGATGCAGTGTGGCAGTGTGAGGTTAGATACAGTGTGGCAGTGTGAGGTTAGATGCAGTATGGCAGTGTGAGGTTAGATGCAGTGTGAGGTTATATACAGTGTGGCAGTGTGAGGTTAGATACAGTGTGGCAGTGTGAGGTTAGATACAGTGTAGTAGTGTGAGGTTAGATACAGTGTGGCAGTGTGAGCTTATATACAGTGTGGCAGTGTGAGGTTAGATAAGGTAAAGCAGTGTGAGGTTACAGTGTGGCAGTGTGAGCTTATATACAGTGTGGCAGTGTGAGGTTAGATAAGGTAAAGCAGTGTGAGGTTACAGTGTGGCAGTGTGAGCTTATATACAGTGTGGCAGTGTGAGGTTGGATACAGTGTGGCAGTGTGAGGTTACAGTGTGGCAGTGTGAGCTTATATACAGTGTGGCAGTGTGAGGTTAGATAAGGTAAAGCAGTGTGAGGTTACAGTGTGGCAGTGTGAGCTTATATACAGTGTGGCAGTGTGAGGTTGGATACAGTGTGGCAGTGTGAGGTTAGATAAGGTAAAGCAGTGTGAGGTTACAGTGTGAGCTTATATACAGTGTGGCAGTGTGAGGTTAGATACAGTGTGGTAGTGTGAGGTTGGATACAGTGCAGCAGTGTGAGCTTATATACAGTGTGGCAGTGTGAGGTTGGATGCAGTGTGAGGTTAGATAAGGTAAAGCAGTGTGAGGTTACAGTGTGGCAGTGTGAGCTTATATACAGTGTGGCAGTGTGAGGTTGGATACGGTGTAGCAGTGTGAGGTTGGATACAGTGTAGCAGTATGAGGTTGGATACGGTGTGGCAGTGTGAGGTTAGATACAGTGTGGTAGTGTGAGCTTATATACAGTGTAGCAGTGTGAGGTTGGATACAGTGTAGCAGTGTGAGGTTGGATACAGTGTAGCAGTGTGAGGTTGGATGCAGTGTAGCAGTGTGAGGTTGGATACAGTGTAGCAGTGTGAGGTTGGATGCAGTGTAGCAGTGTGAGGTTAGATGCAGTGTGGCAGTGTGAGGTTAGATGCAGTGTGGCAGTGTGAGGTTAGATGCAGTGTGGCAGTGTGGGTTAGATGCAGTGTGGCAGTGTGAGGTTAGATGCAGTGTGAGGTTAGATACATTGTAGTAGTGTGAGGTTAGATACAGTGTGGCAGTGTGTGATCCAGTAGTGGTGTTAAGACAAGTCAGTTCTGGAGTCGACTCTAGTGGGACTTGTGCTGGTCAGTGATGGACAGTGATGGACAGTGTTGGTCAGTGTTGGTCAGTGTTGGTCAGTGTTGGTCAGTGTTGGTCAGTGTTGGTCAGTGATGGTCAGTGATGGACAGTGTTGGTCAGTGATGGTCAGTGCTGGTCAGTTCTGGTCTTCATCGCAGTTTCTGAATCACCAGACACCTGGACACAATAGCTCAGCGCCGTCTCCAAGACACAGTAATGGTGCCAGTGCTTTTCTGATTGCTGTGCCTCCTCTGCCCCCAGGATGAGACTCCTCAAGTGTCACCTACAGAAGATGGACACATGGGCAATTATATAAGTGACCTGTAAAGACACAGAGGACTCCTGACGTATTACAGTCCATCCAGTGAATGTGGCAGAGCGCCCCCGTCAGGAGAAGTGGCAAGGACTGAGCCCATCCCCCCTCACTATAAGGCAGGGACAGTCAAGGGTCTAGTCGTCACCTGTAATATTACATAGATATTCCTGGGGAGGATCTCGGTCATAAACCTGAGCAGTAATTAGGAGGAGAAGTGAAGGTCGAGGGTGAGAGATAACGTGTGAGGTGGGGACCGAGAAGCCTTCTTCATGTTTGGTTCCTGCTCTTGTAGATTTGAATCCCTAATAGTTCTACTTCTTCTGAAAGGGTTTCTCGGTACTTTCTCCTGTCAAGTCTCATCCTGGATCAACAGATACCAATGATCTAAGATGGCCTTAGGGGCCGTAGAGGTGGATTTGACAGTAAAAACTGGTCTCTCGTTCTTATTTTTATCCCTACATCCTTTCCACCTTCGTTTAGGTATTAAATCACCTCTCTCCCGTGTAAGGGCCTTCATGTAAGCAGCATCTATTGTAGCTTCGGGATATCCTCTCTGTAGGAATCTCTTCTTCAGCTCCCTAGATTGCTCAATAAACTCATCTCTATCAGTTATTATCCTTCTAAGACGCGCAAATTGTCCATATGGGACTCAGTTTCACCCGTGGGGGGTGGAAGCTACATAGTGCAAGAGAGAATTTGTGGAAGTAGGTTTTCTGTAAACCGTGGTGCGAAGAGTATTATTCTGTATCTTCACTCCAGGTCTTCAGCATCTATTTTGCTTGTAAATTGAATATTCAGATTGTTATTTACATTAAGATATTCCACAAATTCATCAAATTGCTCCATGTCCTGTCCACACTATAAAAACACCATCAAAAAATCTAGGATACAAAACGATTGTCACCTGTAAATACATGTTGGTCCTTTGTGAATGTAGAGGAGACTGGTGTACCCGTGGCCGCCCCCTGTTCTCTGCCGAAAGCGTTGTGAGATAAAATCCAAGGCTTCGCTCAGAAATTCCACATCGTCTCTGGAGAATGTCACCCTGAACTCCTGAGGTATCCTAGTGTGAAGGCTTTCTACATCATGACAAATAATATCCATCTGTAAGTCTTTTATAGCTTCCAAGGAGTCACTAGTGTCTTCAAGGAATGAAGGGATCTCTTTTAGTAAAGGGCGAAGGAGCCAATCTACATATTGTGAAAGGGCTCAGTAACGGAGCCAATACCAGTCACTATAGGTTGTCCTGGTGGGTCCACCAAGGAGTTATGTATTTTAGGTGTAAAATACCACACTGGTTTAGTAGGATATTCAGGGTAGAGATGGCCTTACGAACCAGCGGTCGTTTCGCTGCAAACTTTGCCTGTTTGCGGTTCGCCGAACGGGCATACATATGGCGATGTCCGCCGGCGCCATATTCTTTTACATTGTGAAGAACTTTGACCCATGACCCATCCATCAGGTGGTACAGGACAGCCAATTGAGACGTTTCAACACATGGACACAACCCCCTACCTTATAAATAAACCCGATCTGGCCGCCATTTTACACTCAGTGTTTTGCCAGTGTAGGGAGAGGTTGCTGTGCGGAGCAGGGACAGGCTGTTAGGGGACCAAACACTAGCTAATAGGGCCACAAAAGTCCTTGTAAGGAGTGGTATATGTGTGCTATCGATAGCTGTGATACACAGAAGGGTGCGATATACTTATAATAACATAGAAAGTATATTATAGTGGATTTGTATTGTGCAGCAGTTGTGTGCGGTTCTGCTGAGATACCGCAGCTATATAGAGGGACAAACGGTATTGGGACAACTAATTTCTACTGGTGTGATTTATCAGTTCCCCCCCCAAAAAATTGAGGCAGAGGTGTGATATACCTTCTTCCACAAATACTGCTCTTCTATATGGACTTTGTCACAGGGCCATTTTGAAAATGACAGGAAGAGGAAGAGGCAGGCCATTCCGCAGGGGTGGTAGGGGTCGGGCAGGAGCACCAGGTCGGAGCCTAAGTGGGAAGTTCCAGAAGGTGCGTGCGATTACGTCAAAGGACGCACCAGAGTTGGTTGAGTGGCTCAATTAGCCTTCAGCTTCTGCACCCTCCTCATCCTCTGTATCTGCACCCTCCTCATCCTCTGTATCTGCACCTCATCACTCTCTGCTGTGTGCACCCCCAAAGACACCACCACCACCACCATAGCCCCTCTACTCGAGTCAGAGGAATTATTTTCCCATCGATTGCAAGACCTTACCGATGCACAGCCAGGAAGAGGAGGTAGCAACGGCCACCACCCAGCAGTCTGACGACAGTACCCTGATCAGCCCAAGGAGGGAGGTCCCCGCTGTTGCTGCCTACTCCAAGATCTCTAATGTCAGTGGTGGTGAAGGTGATGATGATGACGTGTCGATGGACGTCACGTGGGTGCCCACAAGAGAGGAAGAGGAGGGGAGTTCAGAGGGAGAGACGGAGCAGCAGAGAAGGAGGAGAAGCAGGCAGAACTCGCACTGCACAGGAGGCAAAAAGCAGACTGCAAATGTATCTGGATCGAGCCATCCACCATGCACGGTCACATCTGGCGCTCCCAGGACGCCGGCACATGTCTCCGCAGTGTGGGCTTTTTTTAACGTGTCCCCTGCTGACAATAGTGTTGCCATCTGCAGCCTGTGCTGTCAACGCATAAGTCGCGGTAAGCCCAACACTCACCTAGGGACGACTGACTTAAGAAGGCACCTGGCTTCCCATCACCGAGCCCAGTGGGAACAACGCTGTCAGAACCCACAAAGCCACACTCCCGGCTCTACACGTCCTGCCTCTTCTCCTTCTCTTATTTCCTCCCATTTGTCCTCCACTCCACCTTCCACCGCGCCGTCGTTGTGTTCATCTGGCAGAAGGCAGGCTTCCGTGGCCCAAATGTACTAGCGTAAAAAGATGATGACGCTAGATAACCCACTTGCCCAACGGCTGACCGCTGCTTTGTCGGAACTGCTAGCCCGCCAACTACTGCCATATAAACTGGTGGACTCGGAGACTTCTCTCCCAGAAGGGCATCCCAGAGCTGTATGGCCACGTTCAGCGGCAAGTGAATATATCTCTGGAACACAGTGTCGGTGCCAAGATACATCTGACCACAGACACGTGGTCTAGCAAACACGGGCAGGGAAGGTACATAACTTTTACTGCATGCACACGTCCTGAACTTGGTCGTGCAGCGATTCGTTGCCAAATACCCCGGGGTCCAGGACGTCTTACGGCAAGCCAGGTAAATCTCTGGCCATTTTAGAAGATCTTACACGGCTATGGCTCGCCTTGCTGACGTTCATCAGCGACACCACCTGCCCGTCAGACGTCTGATTTGTGACTGCCCGAGGCGCTGGAACTCCACCTTGTATATGCTTGATAGGCTGCTCCAGCAGAAACGTGCAGTTAACGACTACCTGTATGAACTCTGCGGCAGGACAGGTTCTGGGAAGCTTGGCTTCTTTTCACCGCGCCAGTGGTGGCGACGCATGCAGACTTCTGCGGCCATTTGATGATAAACTTTTTGGGATCCCTGGTGATGTCCGTGGCTGGGGGGAGGAGACCGAGGACGACACTATCCTGGACGATGAGCAGGAGCCAGGCTGCTCCACCGCTTCCAGTTTAGTACAAATGGGGGATTCATGCTCCAGTGTTTGAAGAGGGACCCCCGTATAAAAAGCATAAAGGCCAAGGACCAGTACTGGGTGGCAACGTACTTAGACCCCGGTACAAACACAAAATGGCGGACATGTTACCAGCATCACAGAGTGCTGTCAGAATGCAGCACTTCCAGGCCTTGCTTCGAGAGATGCTGCATTCTGCTTTTGCGGGCGCTGGGAGAGAAATTTCCACTCACAGAGAAACAGTTTCGGCTAGCCACCCAACACCACATGGAAGAAGAGGGCGGTTTGAAGATGTGTTGGTCACTTCGGATATGAGATCATTCTTGCAGCCGACCCATCAACAGCCGTCCTCCGGATCCAGCCTCAGGGAACGCCTAGACCGACAGGTGTCCGACTACATCGGGTTAACGGCCGATGTGGACGCTCTGAGAAGCGAGGAACCCCTGGACTACTGGGTGTGCAGGCTTCACCTGTGGCCAGAGCTGGCACAATTTGCTATGGAACTCTTGGCTTGCCCCTCGTCTAGTGTCCTGTCTGAAAGGACGTTCAGCGCAGCAGGGGGGATCGTGACCGATAAGCGCACTGGCCTCGCTCATGACAGTGTGGACTACCTCACATTTCTAAAAATGAATGAGGCCTTGATCTCCTCATGAAAGCCCACAAATATCCGCCACCACCCATAACAAAGAATGGTCCTTGTCTTAGGTAAATACAGCGGCATAAAAGGCTAATGTTTTGGGCATCGGAGGAATTCAACACCTGTGACGACCACGTATTTCAACTATTATCATAAGGTTTTTTTTCAAGAGGAGGGGATTTCGTTAGCCATGTTTTTAATCCAATTTTATATTTTTAGTTCTTTTAAACATATGTGTTTGACCTGTATTTGTACTGGCCTACAGTAAAATTGTTATCCATTGACCGTGTAATATACCTCCGGCCACATAATCACTTGATTTTTTCTGTACGGTGAATGCATAATTTTTGGGGCCCGTTTCAGATACATAAATGAAAAAAGGAAACTAAAACAAGGAATTACAAAATTAAAAACAAAAGAAGGAAGGTATATGGAAGAAGATAAAGAACTAGCTGACTGCCTCAATGAATACTTCTGTTCAGTCTTTACGAAGGAAAATGAAGGAAAAGGACCTCAGTTAGGAAAGAAGACTAATGAATCTTTTGATGCATGTGTCTTTACAGAGGAAGAGGTTCTGAGTCAGCTGTCTAAAATCAATACAAATAAGGCTACTTTCACACTTGCGTTCAGAACGGATCCGTCTGCATTATAGTTTGGAAAAAAAACTAAGTCTGAAAGTAGCCTGAACGGATCCGTCCAGACTTTACATTGGAAGTCAATGGGGGACGGATCAGTTTGAAGATTGAGCCATACTGTGTCATCTTCAAGCGGATCCGTCCCCATTGATTTACATTGTAAGTCTGGACGGATCCGCTTGCCTCCGCACGGCCAGGCAGACACCTGAACGCTGCAAGCAGCGTTCGGGTGTCCGCTCGCTGAGCGGAGCGGAGGCTGAGCGCTGGCAGACGGATGCATTCTCAGCGGATCCGCGTCCACTGACAATGCATTAGGGCTGGACGGATGTGTTCGGGGCCGCTTGTGAGCCCCTTCAAACGGAGCTCACGAGCGGACACCCAAACGCAGGTGTGAAAGTAGCCTTAGTCACAGGGGCCTGATGGGATACACCCAAAGCTATTAAAAGAGCTCAGTGGTGACCTAGCAAAACCATTAACAGATTTATTTAACCAATCACTGGCAACAGAAGTCGTCTCAGAAGATTGGAAATTAGCAAATGTTGTGCCCATTTACAAGAAAGGTAGTAGGGAGGAATCGGGCAACTATAGACCAGTAAGCCTGACATCAATAGTGGGGAAATTAATGGAAACCATACTTAAGGAGAGGATTGTGGAACATCTAAAATCCCATGGATTGAGAGATGAAGAACAGCCTGGGTTTACTTCAGGGAGATCATGTCAAACTAATCTTATTGATTTTTTTGATTGGGTGACTAAAATAATAGATGGCGGAGGTGCAGTAGACATCGCTTATCTAGACTTCAGTAAGGCTTTTGACACTGTCCCACATAGAAGGCTTATCAATAAATTGCAGTCTTTGGGCTTGGACTCCCATATTGTGGAATGGATTAGGCAGTGGCTGAGGGACAGGCAACAGAGGGTTGGAGTCAATGGAGTATATTCAGACCAAGGTCTTGTTACCAGTGGGGTACCTCAGGGATCTGTTCTGGGACCCATATTGTTTAATATCTTTATCAGCGACATTGCAGAAGGCCTCGATGGTAAGGTGGGTCTTTTTGCTGATGACACAAAGATTTGTAACAGGGTTGATGTTCCTGGAGGGATACACCGAATGGAAAAGGACTTAGGAAAACTAGAGGAACGGTCAAAAATCTGGCAACTAAAATGTAATGTTGATAAGTGCAAGATAATGCACCTGGGACGTAAAAACCCAAGAGCAGAATATACAATCAGTGATACAGTCCTGACCTCAGTGTCTGAGGAAAGGGATTTAGGGGTCATTATTTCAGAAGACTTAAAGGTAGGCAGACCATGTCATAGAGCAGCAGGAGATGCTAGCAGAATGCTGGGGTGTATAGGGAGAGGCATTACCAGTAGACAGAGGGGGGCGCTCATGCCGCTCTACAGAGCACTAGTGAGACCTCATCTGGAGTATTGTGCGCAGTACTGGAGACCATATCTCCAGAAGGATACTGATACTTTGGAGAGAGTTCAGAGAAGAGCTACTAAACTGGTCCATGGATTGCAGGATAAAACTTACCAGGAAAGATTAAAGGACCTTAACATGTATAGCTTGGAAGAAAGACGAGACAGAGGGGAGATGAGAGAAACTGCTAAATACATAAAGGGAATCAACAAGGGAAAAGAGGAGAGAAGATTTACAAGAAGAAAAACTGCTACAAGAGGACATAGTGTTAAATTAGAGGGGCAAAGGGTTAACAGTAATATCAGGAAGTATTACTTTACTGAGAGAGTAGTGGATGCATGGAATAGCCTTCCTGCAGAAGTGGTAGCTGCAAATACAGTGAAGGGGTTAAGCATGCATGGGATAGGCATAAGGCCATCCTTCATATAAGATAGGGCCGGGGGCTATCCATAGTACTCAGTATATTGGGCAGACTAGATGGGCCACATGGTTCTTATCTGCCGACACATTCTAGGTTTCTATGTTTCTATGTAGTCCACTGGCCTGCTGTAAAATTGATATCCAATGACCGTGTAATCTACCTCCAGCCACATAATCACTTGTTCTTTTCTGTCCGGTGAATGCCTAATGTTTGGGGCCTGTAGTCCAGTGCCCTACAGTAACATTTTTATCCATTGACTGCAAAATGTATCTCGAGCCACATAATCAGAATTTCTTTTGTCAGGTGAATGCCTAATTTTCAGGCCCGTACTCCCATGGCCTAAAATAACATTTTTCTAGCCTCTGACAGGGCACATTTCAGAGAATTTCCCTTTAAGATGCATAAAAATGTCCCCTGATTCAGATACATATTTTTTGTTGGAATTTTTGCCATTGATCCCCCTCTGGTATGTCACTGTCCATGTTGTGGGACTATTTGTGAACTTCTAGTAGGTATTTGGTGGCTTCATATATGAGCTGAAGGTTTTTCAGGTTTGCCTGCTATTAAAGTGAATGGGGCCCGATGCGAACTTGCGTTCGTGAACCGTCCCAGCCGATGTTCGTCCATTACTAATTGTGGGTACAGTGTCTCCGCAACACTGTTGGACAATATTCCCATTTCAGTTTATTTCCATAAAAACAATCTTAACTGACTCTTAAATCTCCTCAATATCCTCCTTATTCAGGTTATATGAAGAGAAGATGTCCCTCAATAAAACAAGGGACTTATAGCTGGAATATTTGTGTAGACTTTCTCAGACCTGGACGTCAGGGAGAGGTTCCTCAGAAAGCCCTGTTGCTGTTGAGCTCTCTCATTAAACCATACTGTTATTATATTCTGCAGTATAATGTCCAGTGCAGGGGGTGTAATACATTACTGAGCATTGATCTATAGTAACCCAGGACACTCAGAGACAGATGGATAACTGCCATATCTCTCCAGCTGATAATCTAGCGGTGTAAGGTACAAGGGCCCTGAACCATGGACCTGCATTTGTGCACAGGAGAGACCTGTTTCTGCACCTTATAGATCTTTAAGATAAGCAGCTTTCCAGTTTTAGAGCTCCTTATCAGGTATATACATTGTCTGCTATAACAAGATCAAGAACTTGGCCAACTCATGTGAACTTTAGCACATTTACATGCCACTAATTCAGTAGATCCACTGCCCCCCCCCCCCCCCCCCCCCTTAACAATAGATTTGTAGACCTGCTGCGCCTCATAATGTCTGGAAAAGTAAACCAGATGCACCTCACAGCCTCTGGACAGGTAGATCTGCTGCACCTCACAGCCTCTGGACAGGTAGACCTGCTGCGCCTCATAACTATGGACAGGTAGATCTGCTGCACCTCACAGCCTCTGGACAGGTAGACCTGCTGCGCCTCATAACTATGGACAGGTAGACCTGCTGCACCTCACAGCCTCTGGACAGGTAGATCTGCTGCACCTCATAACTATGGACAGGTAGATCTGCTGCACCTCATAACTATGGACAGGTAGACCTGCTGCATCTCATAACTATGGACAGGTAGATCTGCTGCACCTCACAGCCTCTGGACAGGTAGATCTGCTGCACCTCACAGCCTCTGGACAGGTAGATCTGCTGCACCTCACAGCCTCTGGACAGGTAGACCTGCTGCACCTCATAACTATGGACAGGTAGACCTGCTGCACCTCATAACTATGGACAGGTAGACCTGCTGCATCTCATAACTATGGACAGGCAGACCTGCTGCACCTCATAACTATGGACAGGTAGACCTGCTGCACCTCACAGCCTCTGGACAGGTAGACCTGCTGCACCTCATAACTATGGACAGGTAGACCTGCTGCGCCTCATAACTATGGACAGGTAGACCTGCTGCACCTCATAACTATGGACAGGTAGACCTGCTGCACCTCATAACTATGGACAGGTAGACCTGCTGCACCTCATAACTATGGACAGGTAGACCTGCTGCACCTCATAACTATGGACAGGTAGACCTGCTGCACCTCATAACTATGGACAGGCAGACCTGCTGCACATTATAACCATAGACAAGTAGACCTGCTGCGCCTCATAACTATGGACAGGTAGACCTGCTGCACCTCATAACTATGGACAGGTAGACCTGCTGCACCTCATAACTATGGACAGGTAGACCTGCTGCACCTCATAACTATGGACAGGCAGACCTGCTGCACCTCATAACTATGGACAGGCAGACCTGCTGCACCTCATAACTATGGACAGGTAGACCTGCTGCATCTCATAACTATGGACAGGCAGACCTGCTGCACCTCATAACTATGGACAGGTAGACCTGCTGCACCTCATAACTATGGACAGGTAGACCTGCTGCACCTCATAACTATGGACAGGTAGACCTGCTGCACCTCATAACTATGGACAGGTAGACCTGCTGCACCTCATAACTATGGACAGGTAGACCTGCTGCACCTCATAACTATGGACAGGCAGACCTGCTGCACCTCATAACTATGGACAGGTAGACCTGCTGCGCCTCATAACTATGGACAGGCAGACCTGCTGCACCTCATAACTATGGACAGGTAGACCTGCTGCGCCTCATAACTATAGACAGGTAGACCTGCTGCACCTCATAACTATGGACAGGTAGACCTGCTGCACCTCATAACTATGGACAGGTAGACCTGC
This sequence comes from Bufo bufo, assembly GCF_905171765.1. NCBI lineage: Eukaryota > Metazoa > Chordata > Amphibia > Anura > Bufonidae > Bufo > Bufo bufo. Next base: position 563,223,152 of record NC_053393.1, read on the forward strand.
TGCGCCTCATAACTATGGACGGGTAGACCTGCTGCACCTCATAACTATGGACAGGCAGACCTGCTGCACCTCATAACTATGGACAGGTAGACCTGCTGCACCTCATAACTATGGACAGGTAGACCTGCTGCACCTCATAACTATGGACAGGTAGACCTGCTGCACCTCATAACTATGGACAGGTAGACCTGCTGCACCTCATAACTATGGACAAGCTGAACTACTGCAACTCCTAGCCATGTACTAGTGAACCTGCTGCACCTCATAACTTGTGAAAAGTAGACCTGATGCACCTCATAACTATGGACAGGGACACCTGTGGCACTTCATAACATCTGGAACAGTAGACCTGCTGCACCTCATAACTATGGACAGGTAGACCTGCTGCACCTCATAACTATGGACAGGTAGACCTGCTGCGCCTCATAACTATGGACAGGGACACCTGTGGCACTTCATAACATCTGGAACAGTAGACCTGCTGCACTCCATAACATGAACAACCAGACCTGCTGCACCTCAGTTGTAGTTTTTAGGAGTAAAGCACATTTACAGTTTTTAATACGTTTCACCTGGGAAAAAATGGTGTCAAAAACCACCTGCAAATGTGATGTCAGCCACGCTTCAACCGCTATGTGCATATCCCCATATGAGGTGCATTGGAGAGCAAGGAATATGAGAGATAAATGAGGGGATCGGCATCTGGGATGTAATATAGAATAAAATAAGCGTTAAAACGTATTAACAGATTGGTACCGAGAGAGGATTCTGCCCGTAAGAGCTTACAATCTACAAGGGAAAGAGGAAAGACACAGGATATTCTGCCACCAGTTTACGTGAGAGAAGTCTATGAGGAGTGACAATCTCTTGGACAAGCAATAGAACAAGTGAACTCGCTATAACCATTCCCCGAGCGACACCAGTTGCATGTACAACTACGATTCCCCACCACCGCCTCTTCATCCTGCTACACTTCATTCTGCACATGCGGGTCCCCAAGATGTGTAAGCTGTTCTTTTACCAACATCCCTTGATGCATCAGGGTGAGGGTCTGATGTCAGATAAATATCGGGGATGACACTGTTTATGCCACAGATGCCACAATCACAAATTTGGCCTTTTTTAAGGGTTTGAGTACGTGTCTACTAGACATGGCCAGCACCTCCTGAAAGCCACAATACATTTTCAAAAAACCTTGTACTACCAAATGCATCATGTGCGCCATGCAGGGAGCATGTGTTATTTCCCCCAAGTTCAACGTGGTCACAATGTTGCGACCATTGTCGCTGACCACTTTGTCCAGACACTTTACATGTCTGATAGAAGGGAGGTGGAGTGACACTCTGCCCTACTCTGGGGATGGGAGGATGTCCATTGAAGAGGACATGGAGGAGGCAGGTAACAGAAATGTAGAGATGACACTAGCACTTGGCCTGTTGCTCTGCTTCTGCAAAGCCACTATCACGCAATACATTGACCGAGCGGGCTATGAAATACATGGACTGCCCCTGCCCGTAACAGCTGCTCCAGGTGTGCACCTTGCCACACTGCGAGAACTGCAAGGAGCGGCCCGCGGTCATGTAAGAGTAAAAGGAAGGGATGACTTTTTTGGAGAAATAATTGTGGCTAGGGTTCTTCCATACCTCCTACATTTGTGCCTAAACAATCTTGTCTTATTCTCTGCCTGCAGAGCTTACACAATGCAATGGTTTTGTCAGCCGGCAATGTGAAAATCTCCCACACGGGAAATACCTGCACAGAACCACCGCCAGCAACGCTCACAGCGTTTCTACCACTGCCACCACTCAATCCTACCCAGGGTCTCACAGTCTTGGAGCTACACCAACAGTAGCAGAATCACATGCTCCCGAGCTGCCCACAGTAGAAGCAGATCTGCCCTCGGTTCCTAGGTCCTGTCCAACAGATAATCATCATATTCAACAATTTTTTAAATTGGATCTATATGTGATATACAGTCAGAAACTGTGACACACACCAATACATAAGGCGCACAGTATCAGCACCCCGATTAATATTGTAAAAGATTTGATGTGATTGTGAATCATGTGATGAAGATTGGGCTAATTTATATTAATAATAAATTAAGAAGTATAACTAAATGATTTTCCTATTCCATGACGTAAAGTCATAGTTTTACAGCAAGACACGGAGGCTTCGTATTGCTTTCTCCTTCTTTACTGACCACCAATAGCAGCAAAGAGAAAAAATTTACATACAAGGAACCATAGCAACCAAGGTCCCTCCCCACTGGCCCCTATAATAGGCCGCTCTTCCTCTGTAAATTCCTCTTTCTTTGAAAACTGATGCTGACATCCCGAACATCCCAACAAGAACTCCGAACTTCAAACTGGAACGGAAAGTCCAACGCCCATGCAGCGCAATCAACTAGCCAACCTGGCTAAACTGTATAAGACATCATCCGGTAACACGGCATCCCATAACGGAAATAACTTCATCCTGGAAAATAAAACAGACCATAGGCCTAGGTGAAACAAACATGTCAGGACATAATGTCCGGAAGCCATCTATGCAACTGACTCAACAGGTGACAAAAGACAGAAGGCAATATAAATGGCAAAATATCATGCAAACGATGGCAATGAAACAAACATTAGGACAATAAATACCTAAAACAAAATAATTTAAAAGGTTAATAATACATAGAGGTAATGATGCATGACCCCTGTAACAAAAAACCGCGAGAAAAAACCCAAGGGAGGGAATAGGGCGGGCAATACTCGCCTCCGTGTCTTTAATAAAACTATGACTTTACGTCATGGAATAGGAAAATCATTTAGTTTTACAGCAAGACACGGAGGCTTCGTATTGCAAGTTCAAAGCCTGTCTATAATAGAAGCAAACAGATTAGATGGAGGGCGAAAATAAAATTCTCTGAATGTGGTAACACTCGACCAATCAGCCAAACGCATGACATCCTCCAATCTGGCCCCCGAAACCGCCAAGGCGGTGGCAGAGGCACCACACGCAGAGTGGGCCGTGAAGATAGAAGTGTCGATACCTGCAAGAGACATGACCCACTTGAGCCAACGTGCCAACATAGGGCTAGAAACAGGACCAAAAGGATGTCGGATAGAAAGAAACAATTGGGAAATGGCAGAGGACCGGTGTGACAAAGTCCTGGATTCGTACTCCTTAAGGCAAGCCACAGGGCACAAGATCGGAGATGAAGGGAAACTAGGATAGGAGACAGCCCTAACGTTAGTCTTGGTTCGACGCGAAATGTTAAAGGTGACCCCATCCGGGGTAAATGAACGAGCGTCGTAGTCAAGGGCTCTCACATCCGAGACCCTTTTACAAGAAATAAGGCAAAACAATGCCAACAACTTTGCGGATAATTGCTTAATAGTAAGGGCAGAATTCTCGGGCCAAGAGGATAAAAAGGATAAGACCAGAGAGACGTCCCATGTAGTCAGTGCTTTAAGTGGGCCAAAAGAGGTGCCGGTACTCTATTAGGTGCCGGTGCTCCCCCCCCCAATACTGAATTAATGTGTGTGTGTGTGTGATGAGGGGGGGGTCTGATGTGCAGGGGGGTACTGGTTCAGAGAGGAACGAATGTGCGGTGGTGGGGGGGGGGGGGTCCTGGTACATAGAGGAACTAATATATATATGTGTGTGATGGGGGGGTCTGGGGGGGTCTGCCCCTGCACATCAGACCCCCCCATCACACACATATATATTAGTTCCTCTATGTACCAGTACCCCCCCCCACCCCCCCCCCCCCCCGCACATTCGTTCCTCTCTGTACCAGTACCCCCCTGCACATCAGACCCCCCCCCCTCATCACACACATTAATTCCTCTCTGTACCAGTACCCCCCTGCCAGGGGGGGGGGGGTACTGGTACAGAGAGGAACTAATGTGTGTGGGGGGAGGGGGGGTGCCTGTCACTCACCAGTACTCTTCAGAAGTTGGATTCCAAAGCAAAGTCGATGTTCTTTGCTGCACCGTCCGACTCCTGACTCCAAGGAGGACCAGTCACTGGTCGCCGCACTGATCGCTCCTCAGTCACAGGCGCGCGGGAAGGAGTTGACGTCACCTAACGTGAGGTCAACTCCCTGCCTGCGCCAGCCTGAGCCGTACTCTGCAACGACCCGCCCCCCTCCACTAGCTGCCCAGCCAACGACATTAGGGAGGAGATACTGCCAGCTCTCCGCTGCGCTCCGGTACCGGAAACCCACGTACTGGGCGCACGGAGAGGTGCTGGTACTCTCCAGGGCAATTTTTGGAAGTGGCGGTACTGAGTACCGCCGCGTTCCGGCCCACTTCAAGCACTGCATGTAGTGGAAAAACGAGGTCGAGGAGGTCGAGTCAAACGTGACCCTCGCAAAAGGCGAGACACAGAAGGGTGTTGACCAGCCGGCACACCCTCGAACCCCGCATGGGAAGAAGAGATAGCGGACCTGAAAAGGTTAATGGTCCGATACGCCTTTCCCGCTTCAAAGAGCGATGTGAGGAACTCCAGTAGGTGGGCTACAGGTGCCGAAATGGGATCCAGGTCCCGTTCCACGCACCAATTAGCCCAAGTTCTCCAGGCTGCCCGGTAAGACTTTCTGGTACCAGGAGCCCATGCGTTATCCAGTAACTGTCTAGTTGCTGCCGAAATGCCCTCGACAGCTCCAGGTGTCCGGAGATCCGGCACGCCAACAACCGTAGGGACCCGTCTAGGAGAAGTGGATGGTGTAGCCCCTGAGGATTGCGTAGGAGATCCATACGGTTCGGGAGGAGAAGGGGTGCTTCCACCAGGATCCTCATCAGTGAAGGGAACCAGACCTGAGACCCCCAGAACGGGATCATCAACACCACATCCGCCAGGTGACGTTGGACCTGAAGGAGAGTCCTCGGAATCATCGAGAAAGGAGGAAAAGCATAAAGGCGGGCTACCGACCAATCCTGAAGAAACGCATCCACCGCCATCGCTTCCGGATCTGGACGCCAGCTAAAAAATCGGGCGAGTTGCCTGTTGAGCCGAGAGGCAAAGAGATCGACCGACATCGGGCACCATAACTCCGAGATTGCTGAGAAGACCTGTGGATCCAACTGCCAGTCGCTGCCATCCATCAGGTAGCGCGAGTTCCAGTCCGCACGAACGTTGCTCAGCCCCGGCAAGTATTCTGCCTGTACCATGATGTCTCTGGACAGGCAAAACGACCAAAAATCCTTGGCCAACCGAGCCAGGGTTGCCGAGTGGGTACCTCCCAAACGATTGACATACCGGACCGCCGATATATTGTCCATCCGTAGCCTGATGCACGCGTTGGCGATCCCATTGGAGAAACTCCTCACCGCAAATGAACCGGCCAGTAGTTCCAAGGCATTGATATGGAGGAGGGATTCTTCCGTCGACCAGGCTCCCCCGGTGGAGACCCCATTGCAATGGGCGCCCCAGCCCTGGAGACTCGCATCCGATTCGATGGTCAATTCTGGCAGAAATCCGAAGATTGCTCTGCCGTTCCACGCCTCCAGATTGGCGATCCACCAACTCAACTCCTCTCGGGCCTCCAAGTCCAGAACCACCGCGTCCGTAAAGGAGGCACCGGTCCGAAGATGGGCGATCTTCAGCCGTTGAAGAGCCCGGTAGTGTAACGGGGCCGGAAACACCGCCTGAATCGATGAGGCCAGCAGACCGATGATGCGAGCTAGGTGACGCAATGAGAGGCTGGGGACGAGAAGAGCATGCCGTAACTCCTTGCGGATGGCTCGTAACTTTGTCACCGGCAGGCTGAGGGACTCCGAGAGCGAGTCCACCATGAATCCCAGGAATTCCATCCTCTGGGATGGGATGAGAGAAGACTTCTCCTTGTTGAGGAGGAACCCGAGATCTGAAAGTAGGTTCGCCGTCCACTGGAGATGCTCCAGTAGTCCCGACCTGGACTCGTGCAGCAGCAAGATGTCGTCCAGGTAGATGATAAGGCGTACGCCCCGTGTCCTCAACCATGACACAACCGGACGTAGCAACTTGGTGAAACACCAAGGGGCCGATGACAGTCCGAATGGTAGACAAGTGAACCTCCAGATTTCTCCTCTCCACCGGAACCGGAGAAGATCCCTGGAATGCAAGGCCACTGGAACCGTTAGATAAGCGTCTTTCAGATCCAGCTTTACCATCCAGTCCCCGGGAACTAACAAGTCCCGAAGGAGGTGGATCCCCTCCATTTTGAAATGGCGGTAGCGTACTACCGAATTGAGGGCGCGGAGGTTGATGACAGGTCTCATCTGACCTCCTTTTTTCCTGACAAGGAAAATGTTGCTGACCACCCCTCTCCCAAAAGGGGGGGCTCGCTCTATCGCCTGTTTTTGTCTGAGGGAAATCAGTTCCGTGTCCACCAGAGCGCAATCTGGGCGCGACAAAGGTATGGGTGGAGGGGAGGGGATTAGGGAAGTGGAACCCGTGAGTTCTATGTGAAATCCCCTGACCGTGGAAAGTACCCATGGATCTGAGGTGATGAGGCTCCAAGCATGCGAAAAAAGATGGAGTCTGCCCCCTACACAAGGGACCATAGAATCCCCGATCTGGGGAGGACTTACCCAAGGGTCTGCGGTAGCTTGGATTTCCTCTGAAGGAACGAGACCTCCATTGATTTCCTCTTGTGGAGAAGAAAGGTGACGGGTTACGCTGGTCCTGGAATGACGGTCGCTGACCACCAGAACCTCTGTTCGTGCCACGGGCCTGAAAGTTTGCACGGCCGGACAGGCGGCCCCTACTACTGCCGGCCCGATGAGAGACCCGTCCCTGAAATACTCTGCGCAAATTAGCTTGGGCCTTGTCAAGTGCGGTAAAAGTACCCACGAAACGGCTCATGTCTTTAATGAAAGAGTCTCCAAAGAGGAGACCCTGGGCGTCCTTACCCGCCTCCGTGAGCGCTAAATTTGCCAATTTGGGGTCGATCTTAAACAAGATGGCTTTGCGCCTTTCGATTGCCGAGGAGGTATTGGCGTTACCGGCAATACAAATTGCCCTTTGGATCCAACCCCGTAGTTCCTCGGGGTCTATTGGAGAGCCCTCATTTCTAGCTGTTTCAGCCAACTCAAAAATCTTTGCCAGCGGGCCAAAGATATCCAAGACCTTGTCCTGGCAGCTGCGGAGAGCTGAGTCCAGGCCCTTCTTAGGGTTCCAGCCAGTTTTGGCTAAGAATTGTGACATCTTGGGGTCAACCATGGGGGTGTCACATACTTTGTTAGGCACAATCGGCCTGGGGCACTTGGCCCTAAGCTTGTTCCGTGTCTCACGGTTAAGAGGGTGGCGTACCCAATGTTCTAAATAGGACCCCACGTGTTCAGTGGGGAGCCATTCCGCTGAGCGCGGGTGATGCAGAGCTTCAGGGTCGAACATGGGTTCGCCTGACGCATCTAGCAGAGCCTCTGCGCGATTAGCGTTAGCAGATGATGCCGTAACTTTGGCAGAGGAGGCCGCAGTAGCGGAAGTAGAAGGACCCTGCACTGGGGGGGCGACATCCTCCTCTGACCCGTAGTCAAAGTCCGCAATAGCCTCCTCGTCTGAGGAGTCAGACATTTCAGGTGATTGCGCTCTAGCGCATTTCCATGTCCGCGCCCGTTCTGCCTGGCGGGAAAAGGCTCTTTTCCGTGAACTATGCACGGTCTCTGGGGTGGCATGATGCGCACCAGTCAAAGCCTCCTGTGGCACAGGAGGTTCAATGGAGGTAGGCTGCGGAGTGGTGTTATGATCTGGCAAGGGCCTACTAGCTGGCTGGGTGGACAGGGCCTGGGTAATGGTTTGCGACAATATAGTCGACATAGAACCCATGGCCGCCATGATAGCGTCTGATACAGAGCGCTGTAAAGCCAGCGTCTGTGCATCCACATCTGTGGGAATGAGACCCTCAGGGGAGGAGGGGGGCATAATGATAGCAGGGGGATTAGGGGTAGACATGATCCCACAATAGCTAACTGAGGATAAACAAATCCTGGCAAAAGCGAGCGCAAGCTGAAACTAATAGCACCTGTTATGATCAGTGACCGGAGCAAGGGCAGAGAGCAGGAGCCGCCGACCGCAGGGCACAGGAGCAGATGTAAGCCGGGCCGGAAGTGACGCGGTTACCGGAAGTCCTGCTGAGAAGCCCGCGAATTGCGGTAAGCTATTACCAAACGGCCGCTGAGATCTCGCGAGATCTCGCGGCCGTCCTGATCACCGGAGGAGTTCCAGAAGGTGACGCTGGAGACCGGGATGGAGCTATCGTTTCCCAATGTCCATAGACGAGGTGAGACTGTTCCGGAGAGTGAGGGGAAGCGCCGCACCGGGAGCGACAGTTAGCAGCTAAGGGGGGGGGGGGGGGGGCGCCGGGGAGCGCAAGCAGAGACACAATAAAGCGCAAAATAAGCGCAGCTGCAATAAAACGGGACGCAAAGCAAAAGGGGGTAGCGCTGTAAGCGATACAGGGTTAGTCACCCTGGGTAAAGCGCACATATATAAAAGTACAAAGCCATGATAAAATCCAAATCACAGATAAAGAGATTTTCAGTGTACTTATCTTGGCAGCAGCAAAGAAAGAGGAAGTTACAGAGGAAGAGCGGCCTATTATAGGGGCCAGTGGGGAGGGACCATGGTTGCTATGGTTCCTTGTATGTAAATTTTTTCTCTTTGCTGCTATTGGTGGTCAGTAAAGAAGGAGAAAGCAATATGAAGCCTCCGTGTCTTGCTGTAAAACTCCACATGCTGCACACTAGAACAAGCAGTCTGACAAATGGCTGCCACCAACCACCCTGAGGTGACCTGAATAAGTAACACACTACGACACACTGACTCCTGTCTCTACAACCGGCCTCTCTGTGACATAATTATAACTGTCTATTGTCTTCTCCTCCCTGAGGTGACCTGAATAAGTAACACACTATGACACACTGACTCCTGTCTCTACAACCGGCCTCTCTGTGACATAATTATAACTGTCTATTGTCTTCTCCTCCCTGAGGTGACCTGAATAAGTAACACACTACGGCACACTGACTCCTGTCTCTACAACCTGCCTCTCTGTGACATAATTATCACTGTCTATTGTCTTCTCCTCCCTGAGGTGACCTGAATAAGTAACACACTACGGCACACTGACTCCTGTCTCTACAACCTGCCTCTCTGTGACATAATTATCACTGTCTATTGTTTTCTCCTCCCTGAGGTGACCTGAATAATTAACACACTACGACACACTGACTCCTGTCTCTACAACCGGCCTCTCTGTGACATAATTATAACTGTCTATTGTCTTCTCCTCCCTGAGGTGACCTGAATAAGTAACACACTACGGCACACTGACTCCTGTCTCTACAACCTGCCTCTCTGTGACATAATTATAACTGTCTATTGTCTTCTCCTCCCTGAGGTGACCTGAATAAGTAACACACTACGGCACACTGACTACTGTCTCTACAACCGGCCTCTCTGTGACATAATTATAACTGTCTATTGTCTTCTTCTCCCTGAGGAGACCTGAATAAGTAACACACTATGGCACACTGACTCCTGTCTCTACAACCTGCCTCTCTGTGACATAATTATACCTGTCTATTGTCTTCTCCTCCCTGAGGAGACTTGAATAAGTAACACACTATGGCACACTGACTCCTGTCTCTACACCCTGCCTCTCTGTGACATAATTATAACTGTCTATTGTCTTCTCTTCCCTGAGGTGACCTGAATAAGTAACACTCTATGGCACACTGACTCCTGTCTCTACAACCTGCCTCTCTGTGACATAATTATACCTGTCTATTGTCTTCTCCTCCCTGAGGAGACCTGAATAAGTAACACACTATGGCACACTGACTCCTGTCTCTACAACCGGCCTCTCTGTGACATAATTATAACTGTCTATTGTCTTCTCCTCCCTGAGGTGACCTGAATAAGTAACACACTACGGCACACTGACTACTGTCTCTACAACCGGCCTCTCTGTGACATAATTATAACTGTCTATTGTCTTCTCCTCCCTGAGGTGACCTGAATAAGTAACACTCTATGGCACACTGACTCCTGTCTCTACAACCGGCCTCTCTGTGACATAATTATACCTGTCTATTGTCTTCTCCTCCCTGAGGTGACCTGAATAAGTAACACTCTACGGCACACTGACTACTGTCTCTACAACCGGCCTCTCTGTGACATAATTATAACTGTCTATTGTCTTCTCCTCCCTGAGGTGACCTGAATAAGTAACACTCTATGGCACACTGACTCCTGTCTCTACAACCGGCCTCTCTGTGACATAATTATAACTGTCTATTGTCTTCTCCTCCCTGAGGTGACCTGAATAAGTAACACTCTATGGCACACTGACTCCTGTCTCTACAACCGGCCTCTCTGTGACATAATTATAACTGTCTATTGTCTTCTCCTCCCTGAGGTGACCTGAATAAGTAACACACTATGACACACTGACTCTTGTCTCTACAACCTGCCTCTCTGTGACATAATTATAACTGTCTATTGTCTTCTCCTCCCTGAGGTGACCTGAATAAGTAACACTCTATGGCACACTGACTACTGTCTCTACAACCGGCCTCTCTGTGACATAATTATAACTGTCTATTGTCTTCTCCTCCCTGAGGTGACCTGAATAAGTAACACTCTATGGCACACTGACTCCTGTCTCTACAACCTGCCTCTCTGTGACATAATTATAACTGTCTATTGTCTTCTCCTCCCTGAGGTGACCTGAATAAGTAACACACTACGGCACACTGACTCCTGTCTCTACAACCGGCCTCTCTGTGACATAATTATAACTGTCTATTGTCTTCTCCTCCCTGAGGTGACCTGAATAAGTAACACTCTATGGCACACTGACTCCTGTCTCTACAACCTGCCTCTCTGTGACATAATTATAACTGTCTATTGTCTTCTCCTCCCTGAGGTGACCTGAATAAGTAACACACTATGACACACTGACTCCTGTTTCTACAACCGGCCTCTCTGTGACATAATTATACGTGTCTATTGTCTTCTCCTCCCTGAGGTGACCTGAATAAGTAACACACTACGGCACACTGACTCCTGTCTCTACAACCTGCCTCTCTGTGACATAATTATAACTGTCTATTGTCTTCTCCTCCCTGAGGTGACCTGAATAAGTAACACACTATGACACACTGACTCCTGTTTCTACAACCGGCCTCTCTGTGACATAATTATACGTGTCTATTGTCTTCTCCTCCCTGAGGTGACCTGAATAAGTAACACACTACGGCACACTGACTCCTGTCTCTACAACCTGCCTCTCTGTGACATAATTATAACTGTCTATTGTCTTCTCCTCCCTGAGGTGACCTGAATAAGTAACACACTATGGCACACTGACTCCTGTCTCTACAACCGGCCTCTCTGTGACATAATTATAACTGTCTATTGTCTTCTCCTCCCTGAGGTGACCTGAATAAGTAACACACTATAACACACTGACTCCTGTCTCTACAACCGGCCTCTCTGTGACATAATTATAACTGTCTATTGTCTTCTCCTCCCTGAGGTGACCTGAATAAGTAACACACTACGGCACACTGACTCCTGTCTCTACAACCTGCCTCTCTGAGACATAATTATAACTGTCTATTGTCTTCTCCTTCCTGAGGTGACCTGAATAAGTAACCCACTACGACACACTGACTCCTGTCTCTACAACCTGCCTCTCTGAGACATAATTATAACTGTCTATTGTCTTCTCCTCCCTGAGGTGACCTGAATAAGTAACACACTACGGCACACTGACTCCTGTCTCTACAACCTGCCTCTCTGTGACATAATTATAACTGTCTATTGTCTTCTCCTCCCTGAGGTGACCTGAATAAGTAACACACTATGGCACACTGACTCCTGTCTCTACAACCGGCCTCTCTGTGACATAATTATAACTTTCTATTGTCTTCTCCTCCCTGAGGTGACCTGAATAAGTAACACACTATGACACACTGACTCCTGTCTCTACAACCTGCCTCTCTGTGACATAACTATAACTGTCTATTGTCTTCTCCTCCCGGAGGTGACCTGAATAAGTTACACACTACGGCACACTGACTCCTGTCTCTACAACCTGCCTCTCTGTGACATAATTATAACTGTCTATTGTCTTCTCCTCCCTGAGGTGACCTGAATAAGTAACACACTACGGCACACTGACTCCTGTCTCTACAACCGGCCTCTCTGTGACATAATTATAACTGTCTATTGTCTTCTCCTCCCTGAGGTGACCTGAATAAGTAGCACACTATGACACACTGACTCCTGTTTCTACAACCGGCCTCTCTGTGACATAATTATACGTGTCTATTGTCTTCTCCTCCCTGAGGTGACCTGAATAAGTAACACACTACGGCACACTGACTCCTGTCTCTACAACCTGCCTCTCTGTGACATAATTATAACTGTCTATTGTCTTCTCCTCCCTGAGGTGACCTGAATAAGTAACACACTACGGCACACTGACTCCTGTCTCTACACCCGGCCTCTCTGTGACATAATTATAACTGTCTATTGTCTTCTCCTCCCTGAGGTGACCTGAATAAGTAACACACTATGGCACACTGATTCCTGTCTCTACAACCTGCCTCTCTGTGACATAATTATAACTGTCTATTGTCTTCTCCTCCCTGAGGTGACCTGAATAAGTAACACACTATAACACACTGACTCCTGTCTCTACAACCGGCCTCTCTGTGACATAATTATAACTGTCTATTGTCTTCTCCTCCCTGAGGTGACCTGAATAAGTAACACACTATGGCACACTGACTCCTGTCTCTACAACCTGCCTCTCTGAGACATAATTATAACTGTCTATTGTCTTCTCCTCCCTGAGGTGACCTGAATAAGTAACACACTACGACACACTGACTCCTGTCTCTACAACCTGCCTCTCTGAGACATAATTATAACTGTCTATTGTCTTCTCCTCCCTGAGGTGACCTGAATAAGTAACACACTACGGCACACTGACTCCTGTCTCTACAACCTGCCTCTCTGTGACATAATTATAACTGTCTATTGTCTTCTCCTCCCTGAGGTGACCTGAATAAGTAACACACTATGGCACACTGACTCCTGTCTCTACAACCGGCCTCTCTGTGACATAATTATAACAGTCTATTGTCTTCTCCTCCCTGAGGTGACCTGAATAAGTAACACACTATGACACACTGACTCCTGTCTCTACAACCTGCCTCTCTGTGACATAATTATACCTGTCTATTGTCTTCTCCTCCTTGAGGTGACCTGAATAAGTAACACACTATGGCACACTGACTCCTGTCTCTACAACCGGCCTCTCTGTGACATAATTATAACTGTCTATTGTCTTCTCCTCCCTGAGGTGACCTGAATAAGTAACACACTATGGCACACTGACTCCTGTCTCTACAACCGGCCTCTCTGTGACATAATTATAACTGTCTATTGTCTTCTCCTCCCTGAGGTGACCTGAATAAGTAACACACTACGGCACACTGACTCCTGTCTCTACAACCTGCCTCTCTGTGACATAATTATCACTGTCTATTGTCTTCTCCTCCCTGAGGTGACCTGAATAAGTAACACACTACGGCACACTGACTCCTGTCTCTACAACCGGCCTCTCTGTGACATAGTTATAACTGTCTATTGTCTTCTCCTCCCTGAGGTGACCTGAATAAGTAACACACTATGGCACACTGACTCCTGTCTCTACAACCTGCCTCTCTGTGACATAATTATCACTGTCTATTGTTTTCTCCTCCCTGAGGTGACCTGAATAAGTAACACACTACGACACACTGACTCCTGTCTCTACAACCGGCCTCTCTGTGACATAATTATAACTGTCTATTGTCTTCTCCTCCCTGAGGTGACCTGAATAAGTAACACACTACGGCACACTGACTCCTGTCTCTACAACCTGCCTCTCTGTGACATAATTATAACTGTCTATTGTCTTCTCCTTCCTGAGGTGACCTGAATAAGTAACACACTATGACACACTGACCCCTGTCTCTACAACCTGCCTCTCTGTGACATAATTATAACTGTCTATTGTCTTCTCCTCCCTGAGGTGACCTGAATAAGTAACACACTACGGCACACTGACTACTGTCTCTACAACCGGCCTCTCTGTGACATAATTATAACTGTCTATTGTCTTCTCCTCCCTGAGGTGACCTGAATAAGTAACACACTACAGCACACTGACTCCTGTCTCTACAACCGGCCTCTCTGTGACATAATTATAACTGTCTATTGTCTTCTCCTCCCTGAGGTGACCTGAATAAGTAACACTCTATGGCACACTGACTCCTGTCTCTACACCCTGCCTCTCTGTGACATAATTATAACTGTCTATTGTCTTCTCCTCCCTGAGGTGACCTGAATAAGTAACACACTACGGCACACTGACTCCTGTCTCTACAACCTGCCTCTCTGTGACATAATTATAACTGTCTATTGTCTTCTCCTCCCTGAGGAGACCTGAATAAGTAACACACTATGGCACACTGACTCCTGTCTCTACAACCTGCCTCTCTGTGACATAATTATAACTGTCTATTGTCTTCTCCTCCCTGAGGAGACCTGAATAAGTAACACACTATGGCACACTGACTCCTGTCTCTACACCCTGCCTCTCTGTGACATAATTATAACTGTCTATTGTCTTCTCCTCCCTGAGGTGACCTGAATAAGTAACACACTATGGCACACTGACTCCTGTCTCTACAACCTGCCTCTCTGTGACATAATTATAACTGTCTATTGTCTTCTCCTCCCTGAGGAGACCTGAATAAGTAACACACTATGGCACACTGACTCCTGTCTCTACAACCGGCCTCTCTGTGACATAATTATAACTGTCTATTGTCTTCTCCTCCCTGAGGTGACCTGAATAAGTAACACACTACGGCACACTGACTCCTGTCTCTACAACCGGCCTCTCTGTGACATAATTATAACTGTCTATTGTCTTCTCCTCCCTGAGGTGACCTGAATAAGTAACACTCTATGGCACACTGACTCCTGTCTCTACAACCGGCCTCTCTGTGACATAATTATACCTGTCTATTGTCTTCTCCTCCCTGAGGTGACCTGAATAAGTAACACACTACGGCACACTGACTACTGTCTCTACAACCGGCCTCTCTGTGACATAATTATAACTGTCTATTGTCTTCTCCTCCCTGAGGTGACCTGAATAAGTAACACACTACGGCACACTGACTCCTGTCTCTACAACCTGCCTCTCTGTGACATAATTATAACTGTCTATTGTCTTCTCCTCCCTGAGGTGACCTGAATAAGTAACACACTATGGCACACTGACTCCTGTCTCTACAACCGGCCTCTCTGTGACATAATTATAACTGTCTATTGTCTTCTCCTCCCTGAGGTGACCTGAATAAGTAACACACTATGGCACACTGACTCCTGTCTCTACAACCTGCCTCTCTGTGACATAATTATAACTGTCTATTGTCTTCTCCTCCCTGAGGTGACCTGAATAAGTAACACACTATGGCACACTGACTCCTGTCTCTACAACCTGCCTCTCTGTGACATAATTATAACTGTCTATTGTCTTCTCCTCCCTGAGGTGACCTGAATAAGTAACACACTACGGCACACTGACTCCTGTCTCTACAACCTGCCTCTCTGTGACATAATTATAACTGTCTATTGTCTTCTCCTCCCTGAGGTGACCTGAATAAGTAACACACTACGGCACACTGACTCCTGTCTCTACAACCTGCCTCTATGTGACATAATTATAACTGTCTATTGTCTTCTCCTCCCTGAGGTGACCTGAATAAGTAACACACTACGGCACACTGACTCCTGTCTCTACAACCTGCCTCTCTGTGACATAATTATAACTGTCTATTGTCTTCTCCTCCCTGAGGTGACCTGAATAAGTAACACACTACAGCACACTGACTCCTGTCTCTACAACCTGCCTCTCTGTGACATAATTATAACTGTCTATTGTCTTCTCCTCCC
Organism: Bufo bufo; assembly: GCF_905171765.1. Taxonomy (NCBI): domain Eukaryota; kingdom Metazoa; phylum Chordata; class Amphibia; order Anura; family Bufonidae; genus Bufo; species Bufo bufo. The sequence goes on from NC_053393.1 coordinate 563,239,154, forward strand.
TGAGGTGACCTGAATAAGTAACACACTACGGCACACTGACTCCTGTCTCTACAACCTGCCTCTCTGTGACATAATTATAACTGTCTATTGTCTTCTCCTCCCTGAGGTGACCTGAATAAGTAACACACTATGGCACACTGACTCCTGTCTCTACAACCGGCCTCTCTGTGACATAATTATAACTGTCTATTGTCTTCTCCTCCCTGAGGTGACCTGAATAAGTAACACACTATGGCACACTGACTCCTGTCTCTACAACCGGCCTCTCTGTGACATAATTATAACTGTCTATTGTCTTCTCCTCCCTGAGGTGACCTGAATAAGTAACACACTACGGCACACTGACTCCTGTCTCTACAACCGGCCTCTCTGTGACATAATTATAACTGTCTATTGTCTTCTCCTCCCTGAGGTGACCTGAATAAGTAACACACTATGGCACACTGACTCCTGTCTCTACAACCGGCCTCTCTGTGACATAATTATAACTGTCTATTGTCTTCTCCTCCCTGAGGTGACCTGAATAAGTAACACACTATGGCACACTGACTCCTGTCTCTACAACCGGCCTCTCTGTGACATAATTATAACTGTCTATTGTCTTCTCCTCCCTGAGGTGACCTGAATAAGTAACACACTACGGCACACTGACTCCTGTCTCTACAACCTGCCTCTCTGAGACATAATTATAACTGTCTATTGTCTTCTCCTCCCTGAGGTGACCTGAATAAGTAACACACTACAGCACACTGACTCCTGTCTCTACAACCTGCCTCTCTGTGACATAATTATAACTGTCTATTGTCTTCTCCTCCCTGAGGTGACCTGAATAAGTAACACACTACGGCACACTGACTCCTGTCTCTACAACCTGCCTCTCTGTGACATAATTATAACTGTCTATTGTCTTCTCCTCCCTGAGGTGACCTGAATAAGTAACACACTACGGCACACTGACTCCTGTCTCTACAACCTGCCTCTCTGTGACATAATTATAACTGTCTATTGTCTTCTCCTCCCTGAGGTGACCTGAATAAGTAACACACTACGGCACACTGACTCCTGTCTCTACAACCTGCCTCTCTGTGACATAATTATAACTGTCTATTGTCTTCTCCTCCCGGAGGTGACCTGAATAAGTAACACACTACGGCACACTGACTCCTGTCTCTACAACCTGCCTCTCTGTGACATAATTATAACTGTCTATTGTCTTCTCCTCCCTGAGGTGACCTGAATAAGTAACACACTACGGCACACTGACTCCTGTCTCTACAACCGGCCTCTCTGTGACATAATTATAACTGTCTATTGTCTTCTCCTCCCTGAGGTGACCTGAATAAGTAACACACTACGGCACACTGACTCCTGTCTCTACAACCGGCCTCTCTGTGACATAATTATAACTGTCTATTGTCTTCTCCTCCCTGAGGTGACCTGAATAAGTAACACACTATGGCACACTGACTCCTGTCTCTACAACCGGCCTCTCTGTGACATAATTATAACTGTCTATTGTCTTCTCCTCCCTGAGGTGACCTGAATAAGTAACACACTATGGCACACTGACTCCTGTCTCTACAACCGGCCTCTCTGTGACATAATTATAACTGTCTATTGTCTTCTCCTCCCTGAGGTGACCTGAATAAGTAACACACTACGGCACACTGACTCCTGTCTCTACAACCGGCCTCTCTGTGACATAATTATAACTGTCTATTGTCTTCTCCTCCCTGAGGTGACCTGAATAAGTAACACACTACGGCACACTGACTCCTGTCTCTACAACCGGCCTCTCTGTGACATAATTATAACTGTCTATTGTCTTCTCCTCCCTGAGGTGACCTGAATAAGTAACACACTACGGCACACTGACTCCTGTCTCTACAACCGGCCTCTCTGTGACATAATTATAACTGTCTATTGTCTTCTTCTCCCTGAGGTGACCTGAATAAGTAACACACTACGGCACACTGACTCCTGTCTCTACAACCGGCCTCTCTGTGACATAATTATAACTGTCTATTGTCTTCTCCTCCCTGAGGTGACCTGAATAAGTAACACACTACGGCACACTGACTCCTGTCTCTACAACCGGCCTCTCTGTGACATAATTATAACTGTCTATTGTCTTCTCCTCCCTGAGGTGACCTGAATAAGTTACACACTACGGCACACTGACTCCTGTCTCTACAACCGGCCTCTCTGTGACATAATTATAACTGTCTATTGTCTTCTCCTCCCTGAGGTGACCTGAATAAGTAACACACTACGGCACACTGACTCCTGTCTCTACAACCGGCCTCTCTGTGACATAATTATAACTGTCTATTGTCTTCTCCTCCCTGAGGTGACCTGAATAAGTAACACACTACGGCACACTGACTCCTGTCTCTACAACCGGCCTCTCTGTGACATAATTATAACTGTCTATTGTCTTCTCCTCCCTGAGGTGACCTGAATAAGTAACACACTATGGCACACTGACTCCTGTCTCTACAACCGGCCTCTCTGTGACATAATTATAACTGTCTATTGTCTTCTCCTCCCTGAGGTGACCTGAATAAGTAACACACTACGGCACACTGACTCCTGTCTCTACAACCTGCCTCTCTGTGACATAATTATAACTGTCTATTGTCTTCTCCTCCCTGAGGTGACCTGAATAAGTTACACACTACGGCACACTGACTCCTGTCTCTACAACCTGCCTCTCTGTGACATAATTATAACTGTCTATTGTCTTCTCCTCCCTGAGGTGACCTGAATAAGTAACACACTATGGCACACTGACTCCTGTCTCTACAACCGGCCTCTCTGTGACATAATTATAACTGTCTATTGTCTTCTCCTCCCTGAGGTGACCTGAATAAGTAACACACTACGGCACACTGACTCCTGTCTCTACAACCTGCCTCTCTGTGACATAATTATAACTGTCTATTGTCTTCTCCTCCCTGAGGTGACCTGAATAAGTAACACACTACGGCACACTGACTCCTGTCTCTACAACCGGCCTCTCTGTGACATAATTATAACTGTCTATTGTCTTCTCCTCCCTGAGGTGACCTGAATAAGTAACACACTACGGCACACTGACTCCTGTCTCTACAACCGGCCTCTCTGTGACATAATTATAACTGTCTATTGTCTTCTCCTCCCTGAGGTGACCTGAATAAGTAACACACTACGGCACACTGACTCCTGTCTCTACAACCTGCCTCTCTGTGACATAATTATAACTGTCTATTGTCTTCTCCTCCCTGAGGTGACCTGAATAAGTTACACACTATGGCACACTGACTCCTGTCTCTACAACCTGCCTCTCTGTGACATAATTATAACTGTCTATTGTCTTCTCCTCCCTGAGGTGACCTGAATAAGTAACACACTACGGCACACTGACTCCTGTCTCTACAACCGGCCTCTCTGTGACATAATTATAACTGTCTATTGTCTTCTCCTCCCGGAGGTGACCTGAATAAGTAACACACTATGGCACACTGACTCCTGTCTCTACAACCTGCCTCTCTGTGACATAATTATAACTGTCTATTGTCTTCTCCTCCCTGAGGTGACCTGAATAAGTAACACACTACGGCACACTGACTCCTGTCTCTACAACCTGCCTCTCTGTGACATAATTATAACTGTCTATTGTCTTCTCCTCCCTGAGGTGACCTGAATAAGTAACACACTACGGCACACTGACTCCTGTCTCTACAACCTGCCTCTCTGTGACATAATTATAACTGTCTATTGTCTTCTCCTCCCTGAGGTGACCTGAATAAGTAACACACTACGGCACACTGACTCCTGTCTCTACAACCTGCCTCTCTGTGACATAATTATAACTGTCTATTGTCTTCTCCTCCCTGAGGTGACCTGAATAAGTAACACTCTACGACACACTGACTCCTGTCTCTACAACCGGCCTCTCTGTGACATAATTATAACTGTCTATTGTCTTCTCCTCCCTGAGGTGACCTGAATAATTAACACACTACGGCACACTGACTCCTGTCTCTACAACCTGCCTCTCTGTGACATAATTATAACTGTCTATTGTCTTCTCCTCCCTGAGGTGACCTGAATAAGTTACACACTATGGCACACTGACTCCTGTCTCTACAACCGGCCTCTCTGTGACATAATTATAACTGTCTATTGTCTTCTCCTCCCTGAGGTGACCTGAATAATTAACACACTATGACACACTGACTCCTGTCTCTACAACCGGCCTCTCTGTGACATAATTATAACTGTCTATTGTCTTCTCCTCCCTGAGGTGACCTGAATAAGTTACACACTATGGCACACTGACTCCTGTCTCTACAACCGGCCTCTCTGTGACATAATTATAACTGTCTATTGTCTTCTCCTCCCTGAGGTGACCTGAATAAGTAACACACTACGGCACACTGACTCCTGTCTCTACAACCTGCCTCTCTGTGACATAATTATAACTGTCTATTGTCTTCTCCTACCTGAGATGACCTGAATAAGTAACACACTATGGCACACTGACTCCTGTCTCTACAACCTGCCTCTCTGTGACATAATTATAACTGTCTATTGTCTTCTCCTCCCTGAGGTGACCTGAATAAGTAACACACTATGGCACACTGACTCCTGTCTCTACAACCTGCCTCTCTGTGACATAATTATAACTGTCTATTGTCTTCTCCTCCCTGAGGTGACCTGAATAAGTAACACACTATGGCACACTGACTCCTGTCTCTACAACCGGCCTCTCTGTGACATAATTATAACTGTCTATTGTCTTCTCCTCCCTGAGGAGACCTGAATAAGTAACACACTACGGCACACTGACTCCTGTCTCTACAACCTGCCTCTCTGTGACATAATTATACCTGTCTATTGTCTTCTCCTCCCTGAGGTGACCTGAATAAGTTACACACTACGGCACAATGACTCCTGTCTCTGCAACCGGCCTCTCTGTGACATAATTATAACTGTCTATTGTCTTCTCCTCCCTGAGGAGACCTGAATAAGTAACACACTATGGCACACTGACTTCTGTCTCTACAACCTACCTCTCTGTGACATAATTATACCTGTCTATTGTCTTCTCCTCCCTGAGGTGACCTGAATAAGTTACACACTACGGCACACTGACTCCTGTCTCTACAACCTGCCTCTCTGTGACATAATTATAACTGTCTATTGTCTTCTCCTCCCTGAGGTGACCTGAATAAGTAACACACTACGGCACACTGACTCCTGTCTCTACAACCGGCCTCTCTGTGACATAATTATAACTGTCTATTGTCTTCTCCTTCCTGAGGTGACCTGAATAAGTAACACACTATGGCACACTGACTCCTGTCTCTACAACCTGCCTCTCTGTGACATAATTATAACTCTCTATTGTCTTCTCCTTCCTGAGGTGACCTGAATAAGTAACACACTACGGCACACTGACTCCTGTCTCTACAACCGGCCTCTCTGTGACATAATTATACCTGTCTATTGTCTTCTCCTCCCTGAGGAGACCTAAATAAGTAACACACTACGGCACACTGACTCCTGTCTCTACAACCGGCCTCTCTGTGACATAATTATAACTGTCTATTGTCTTCTCCTCCCTGAGGTGACCTGAATAAGTAACACACTACGGCACACTGACTCCTGTCTCTACAACCTGCCTCTCTGTGACATAATTATAACTGTCTATTGTCTTCTCCTCCCTGAGGTGACCTGAATAAGTTACACACTATGGCACACTGACTCCTGTCTCTACAACCTGCCTCTCTGTGACATAATTATAACTGTCTATTGTCTTCTCCTCCCTGAGGTGACCTGAATAAGTAACACACTACGGCACACTGACTCCTGTCTCTACAACCGGCCTCTCTGTGACATAATTATAACTGTCTATTGTCTTCTCCTCCCTGAGGTGACCTGAATAAGTAACACACTACGGCACACTGACTCCTGTCTCTACAACCTGCCTCTCTGTGACATAATTATAACTGTCTATTGTCTTCTCCTCCCTGAGGTGACCTGAATAAGTAACACACTACGGCACACTGACTCCTGTCTCTACAACCTGCCTCTCTGTGACATAATTATAACTGTCTATTGTCTTCTCCTCCCTGAGGTGACCTGAATAAGTAACACACTACGACACACTGACTCCTGTCTCTACAACCGGCCTCTCTGTGACATAATTATAACTGTCTATTGTCTTCTCCTCCCTGAGGTGACCTGAATAAGTAACACACTACGGCACACTGACTCCTGTCTCTACAACCTGCCTCTCTGTGACATAATTATAACTGTCTATTGTCTTCTCCTCCCTGAGGTGACCTGAATAAGTAACACACTATGGCACACTGACTCCTGTCTCTACAACCTGCCTCTCTGTGACATAATTATAACTGTCTATTGTCTTCTCCTCCCTGAGGTGACCTGAATAAGTAACACACTACGGCACACTGACTCCTGTCTCTACAACCTGCCTCTCTGTGACATAATTATAACTGTCTATTGTCTTCTCCTCCCTGAGGTGACCTGAATAAGTAACACACTACGGCACACTGACTCCTGTCTCTACAACCTGCCTCTCTGTGACATAATTATAACTGTCTATTGTCTTCTACTCCCTGAGGTGACCTGAATAAGTAACACACTACGGCACACTGACTCCTGTCTCTACAACCTGCCTCTCTGTGACATAATTATAACTGTCTATTGTCTTCTCCTCCCTGAGGTGACCTGAATAAGTAACACACTACGACACACTGACTCCTGTCTCTACAACCGGCCTCTCTGTGACATAATTATAACTGTCTATTGTCTTCTCCTCCCTGAGGTGACCTGAATAAGTAACACACTACGGCACACTGACTCCTGTCTCTACAACCTGCCTCTCTGTGACATAATTATAACTGTCTATTGTCTTCTCCTCCCTGAGGTGACCTGAATAAGTAACACACTATGGCACACTGACTCCTGTCTCTACAACCTGCCTCTCTGTGACATAATTATAACTGTCTATTGTCTTCTCCTCCCTGAGGTGACCTGAATAAGTTACACACTATGGCACACTGACTCCTGTCTCTACAACCGGCCTCTCTGTGACATAATTATAACTGTCTATTGTCTTCTCCTCCCTGAGGTGACCTGAATAAGTAACACACTATGGCACACTGACTCCTGTCTCTACAACCGGCCTCTCTGTGACATAATTATAACTGTCTATTGTCTTCTCCTCCCTGAGGTGACCTGAATAAGTAACACACTATGGCACACTGACTCCTGTCTCTACAACCGGCCTCTCTGTGACATAATTATAACTGTCTATTGTCTTCTCCTCCCTGAGGTGACCTGAATAAGTAACACACTACGGCACACTGACTCCTGTCTCTACAACCTGCCTCTCTGTGACATAATTATAACTGTCTATTGTCTTCTCCTCCCTGAGGTGACCTGAATAAGTAACACACTATGACACACTGACTCCTGTCTCTACAACCTGCCTCTCTGTGACATAATTATAACTGTCTATTGTCTTCTCCTCCCTGAGGTGACCTGAATAAGTAACACACTATGGCACACTGACTCCTGTCTCTACAACCTGCCTCTCTGTGACATAATTATAACTGTCTATTGTCTTCTCCTCCCTGAGGTGACCTGAATAAGTAACACACTATGGCACACTGACTCCTGTCTCTACAACCGGCCTCTCTGTGACATAATTATAACTGTCTATTGTCTTCTCCTCCCTGAGGTGACCTGAATAAGTAACACACTACGGCACACTGACTCCTGTCTCTACAACCTGCCTCTCTGTGACATAATTATAACTGTCTATTGTCTTCTCCTCCCTGAGGTGACCTGAATAAGTAACACACTATGGCACACTGACTCCTGTCTCTACAACCGGCCTCTCTGTGACATAATTATAACTGTCTATTGTCTTCTCCTCCCTGAGGTGACCTGAATAAGTAACACACTATGGCACACTGACTCCTGTCTCTACAACCGGCCTCTCTGTGACATAATTATACCTGTCTATTGTCTTCTCCTCCCTGAGGTGACCTGAATAAGTAACACACTACGGCACACTGACTCCTGTCTCTACAACCTGCCTCTCTGTGACATAATTATAACTGTCTATTGTCTTCTCCTCCCTGAGGTGACCTGAATAAGTAACACACTACGGCACACTGACTCCTGTCTCTACAACCTGCCTCTCTGTGACATAATTATAACTGTCTATTGTCTTCTCCTCCCTGAGGTGACCTGAATAAGTAACACACTACGGCACACTGACTCCTGTCTCTACAACCGGCCTCTCTGTGACATAATTATAACTGTCTATTGTCTTCTCCTCCCTGAGGTGACCTGAATAAGTAACACACTACGGCACACTGACTCCTGTCTCTACAACCGGCCTCTCTGTGACATAATTATAACTGTCTATTGTCTTCTCCTCCCTGAGGTGACCTGAATAAGTAACACACTACGGCACACTGACTCCTGTCTCTACAACCTGCCTCTCTGTGACATAATTATAACTGTCTATTGTCTTCTCCTCCCTGAGGTGACCTGAATAAGTAACACACTACGGCACACTGACTCCTGTCTCTACAACCTGCCTCTCTGTGACATAATTATAACTGTCTATTGTCTTCTCCTCCCTGAGGTGACCTGAATAAGTAACACACTATGGCACACTGACTCCTGTCTCTACAACCTGCCTCTCTGTGACATAATTATAACTGTCTATTGTCTTCTCCTCCCTGAGGTGACCTGAATAAGTAACACACTACGGCACACTGACTCCTGTCTCTACAACCGGCCTCTCTGTGACATAATTATAACTGTCTATTGTCTTCTCCTCCCTGAGGTGACCTGAATAAGTAACACACTACGGCACACTGACTCCTGTCTCTACAACCTGCCTCTCTGTGACATAATTATAACTGTCTATTGTCTTCTCCTCCCTGAGGTGACCTGAATAAGTAACACACTACGGCACACTGACTCCTGTCTCTACAACCGGCCTCTCTGTGACATAATTATAACTGTCTATTGTCTTCTCCTCCCTGAGGTGACCTGAATAAGTAACACACTACGGCACACTGACTCCTGTCTCTACAACCTGCCTCTCTGTGACATAATTATAACTGTCTATTGTCTTCTCCTCCCTGAGGTGACCTGAATAAGTAACACACTACGGCACACTGACTCCTGTCTCTACAACCGGCCTCTCTGTGACATAATTATAACTGTCTATTGTCTTCTCCTCCCTGAGGTGACCTGAATAAGTAACACACTACGGCACACTGACTCCTGTCTCTACAACCTGCCTCTCTGTGACATAATTATAACTGTCTATTGTCTTCTCCTCCCTGAGGTGACCTGAATAAGTAACACACTATGGCACACTGACTCCTGTCTCTACAACCGGCCTCTCTGTGACATAATTATACCTGTCTATTGTCTTCTCCTCCCTGAGGTGACCTGAATAAGTAACACACTACGGCACACTGACTCCTGTCTCTACAACCGGCCTCTCTGTGACATAATTATAACTGTCTATTGTCTTCTCCTCCCTGAGGTGACCTGAATAAGTAACACACTATGGCACACTGACTCCTGTCTCTACAACCGGCCTCTCTGTGACATAATTATAACTGTCTATTGTCTTCTCCTCCCTGAGGTGACCTGAATAAGTAACACACTACGGCACACTGACTCCTGTCTCTACAACCTGCCTCTCTGTGACATAATTATAACTGTCTATTGTCTTCTCCTCCCTGAGGTGACCTGAATAAGTAACACACTACGGCACACTGACTCCTGTCTCTACAACCTGCCTCTCTGTGACATAATTATAACTGTCTATTGTCTTCTCCTCCTGAGGTGACCTGAATAAGTAACACACTACGGCACACTGACTCCTGTCTCTACAACCGGCCTCTCTGTGACATAATTATACCTGTCTATTGTCTTCTCCTCCCTGAGGTGACCTGAATAAGTAACACACTACGGCACACTGACTCCTGTCTCTACAACCGGCCTCTCTGTGACATAATTATAACTGTCTATTGTCTTCTCCTCCCTGAGGTGACCTGAATAAGTAACACACTACGGCACACTGACTCCAGTCTCTACAACCTGCCTCTCTGTGACATAATTATAACTGTCTATTGTCTTCTCCTCCCTGAGGTGACCTGAATAAGTAACACACTACGGCACACTGACTCCTGTCTCTACAACCTGCCTCTCTGTGACATAATTATAACTGTCTATTGTCTTCTCCTCCCTGAGGTGACCTGAATAAGTAACACACTATGGCACACTGACTCCTGTCTCTACAACCGGCCTCTCTGTGACATAATTATAACTGTCTATTGTCTTCTCCTCCCTGAGGTGACCTGAATAAGTAACACACTACGGCACACTGACTCCTGTCTCTACAACCGGCCTCTCTGTGACATAATTATAACTGTCTATTGTCTTCTCCTCCCTGAGGTGACCTGAATAAGTAACACACTACGGCACACTGACTCCTGTCTCTACAACCGGCCTCTCTGTGACATAATTATAACTGTCTATTGTCTTCTCCTCCCTGAGGTGACCTGAATAAGTAACACACTACGGCACACTGACTCCTGTCTCTACAACCGGCCTCTCTGTGACATAATTATAACTGTCTATTGTCTTCTCCTCCCTGAGGTGACCTGAATAAGTAACACACTACGGCACACTGACTCCTGTCTCTACAACCTGCCTCTCTGTGACATAATTATAACTGTCTATTGTCTTCTCCTCCCTGAGGTGACCTGAATAAGTAACACACTACGGCACACTGACTCCTGTCTCTACAACCGGCCTCTCTGTGACATAATTATAACTGTCTATTGTCTTCTCCTCCCTGAGGTGACCTGAATAAGTAACACACTATGGCACACTGACTCCTGTCTCTACAACCTGCCTCTCTGTGACATAATTATAACTGTCTATTGTCTTCTCCTCCCTGAGGTGACCTGAATAAGTAACACACTACGGCACACTGACTCCTGTCTCTACAACCTGCCTCTCTGTGACATAATTATAACTGTCTATTGTCTTCTCCTCCCTGAGGTGACCTGAATAAGTAACACACTATGGCACACTGACTCCTGTCTCTACAACCTGCCTCTCTGTGACATAATTATACCTGTCTATTGTCTTCTCCTCCCTGAGGTGACCTGAATAAGTAACACACTATGGCACACTGACTCCTGTCTCGACAACCGGCCTCTCTGTGACATAATTATAACTGTCTATTGTCTTCTCCTCCCTGAGGTGACCTGAATAAGTAACACACTACGGCACACTGACTCCTGTCTCTACAACCTGCCTCTCTGTGACATAATTATAACTGTCTATTGTCTTCTCCTCCCTGAGGTGACCTGAATAAGTAACACACTATGGCACACTGACTCCTGTCTCTACAACCTGCCTCTCTGTGACATAATTATAACTGTCTATTGTCTTCTCCTCCCTGTGGTGACCTGAATAAGTAACACACTATGGCACACTGACTCCTGTCTCTACAACCGGCCTCTCTGTGACATAATTATAACTGTCTATTGTCTTCTCCTCCCTGAGGTGACCTGAATAAGTAACACACTACGGCACACTGACTCCTGTCTCTACAACCTGCCTCTCTGTGACATAATTATAACTGTCTATTGTCTTCTCCTCCCTGAGGTGACCTGAATAAGTAACACACTACGGCACACTGACTCCTGTCTCTACAACCTGCCTCTCTGTGACATAATTATAACTGTCTATTGTCATCTCCTCCCTGAGGTGACCTGAATAAGTAACACACTACGGCACACTGACTCCTGTCTCTACAACCGGCCTCTCTGTGACATAATTATAACTGTCTATTGTCTTCTCCTCCCTGAGGTGACCTGAATAAGTAACACACTACGGCACACTGACTCCTGTCTCTACAACCTGCCTCTCTGTGACATAATTATAACTGTCTATTGTCTTCTCCTCCCTGAGGTGACCTGAATAAGTAACACACTACGGCACACTGACTCCTGTCTCTACAACCTGCCTCTCTGTGACATAATTATAACTGTCTATTGTCTTCTCCTCCCTGAGGTGACCTGAATAAGTAACACACTACGGCACACTGACTCCTGTCTCTACAACCGGCCTCTCTGTGACATAATTATAACTGTCTATTGTCTTCTCCTCCCTGAGGTGACCTGAATAAGTAACACACTATGGCACACTGACTCCTGTCTCTACAACCTGCCTCTCTGTGACATAATTATAACTGTCTATTGTCTTCTCCTCCCTGAGGTGACCTGAATAAGTAACACACTATGGCACACTGACTCCTGTCTCTACAACCTGCCTCTCTGTGACATAATTATAACTGTCTATTGTCTTCTCCTCCCTGAGGTGACCTGAATAAGTTACACACTATGGCACACTGACTCCTGTCTCTACAACCGGCCTCTCTGTGACATAATTATAACTGTCTATTGTCTTCTCCTCCCTGAGGTGACCTGAATAAGTAACACACTACGGCACACTGACTCCTGTCTCTACAACCGGCCTCTCTGTGACATAATTATAACTGTCTATTGTCTTCTCCTCCCTGAGGTGACCTGAATAAGTAACACACTATGGCACACTGACTCCTGTCTCTACAACCTGCCTCTCTGTGACATAATTATAACTGTCTATTGTCTTCTCCTCCCTGAGGTGACCTGAATAAGTAACACACTACGGCACACTGACTCCTGTCTCTACAACCTGCCTCTCTGTGACATAATTATAACTGTCTATTGTCTTCTCCTCCCTGAGGTGACCTGAATAAGTAACACACTATGGCACACTGACTCCTGTCTCTACAACCTGCCTCTCTGTGACATAATTATAACTGTCTATTGTCTTCTCCTCCCTGAGGTGACCTGAATAAGTAACACACTACGGCACACTGACTCCTGTCTCTACAACCTGCCTCTCTGTGACATAATTATAACTGTCTATTGTCTTCTCCTCCCTGAGGTGACCTGAATAAGTAACACACTACGGCACACTGACTCCTGTCTCTACAACCGGCCTCTCTGTGACATAATTATAACTGTCTATTGTCTTCTCCTCCCTGAGGTGACCTGAATAAGTAACACACTACGGCACACTGACTCCTGTCTCTACAACCGGCCTCTCTGTGACATAATTATAACTGTCTATTGTCTTCTCCTCCCTGAGGTGACCTGAATAAGTAACACACTATGGCACACTGACTCCTGTCTCTACAACCGGCCTCTCTGTGACATAATTATAACTGTCTATTGTCTTCTCCTCCCTGAGGTGACCTGAATAAGTAACACACTACGGCACACTGACTCCTGTCTCTACAACCTGCCTCTCTGTGACATAATTATAACTGTCTATTGTCTTCTCCTCCCTGAGGTGACCTGAATAAGTAACACACTATGGCACACTGACTCCTGTCTCTACAACCGGCCTCTCTGTGACATAATTATAACTGTCTATTGTCTTCTCCTCCCTGAGGTGACCTGAATAAGTAACACACTACGGCACACTGACTCCTGTCTCTACAACCTGCCTCTCTGTGACATAATTATAACTGTCTATTGTCTTCTCCTTCCTGAGGTGACCTGAATAAGTAACACACTACGGCACACTGACTCCTGTCTCTACAACCGGCCTCTCTGTGACATAATTATAACTGTCTATTGTCTTCTCCTCCCTGAGGTGACCTGAATAAGTAACACACTACGGCACACTGACTCCTGTCTCTACAACCGGCCTCTCTGTGACATAATTATAACTGTCTATTGTCTTCTCCTCCCTGAGGTGACCTGAATAAGTAACACACTACGGCACACTGACTCCTGTCTCTACAACCTGCCTCTCTGTGACATAATTATAACTGTCTATTGTCTTCTCCTCCCTGAGGTGACCTGAATAAGTAACACACTATGGCACACTGACTCCTGTCTCTACAACCTGCCTCTCTGTGACATAATTATAACTGTCTATTGTCTTCTCCTCCCTGAGGTGACCTGAATAAGTAACACACTACGGCACACTGACTCCTGTCTCTACAACCTCCCTCTCTGTGACATAATTATAACTGTCTATTGTCTTCTCCTCCCTGAGGTGACCTGAATAAGTAACACACTACGGCACACTGACTCCAGTCTCTACAACCTGCCTCTCTGTGACATAATTATAACTGTCTATTGTCTTCTCCTCCCTGAGGTGACCTGAATAAGTAACACACTACGGCACACTGACTCCTGTCTCTACAACCGGCCTCTCTGTGACATAATTATAACTGTCTATTGTCTTCTCCTCCCTGAGGTGACCTGAATAAGTAACACACTACGGCACACTGACTCCTGTCTCTACAACCTGCCTCTCTGTGACATAATTATAACTGTCTATTGTCTTCTCCTCCCTGAGGTGACCTGAATAAGTAACACACTACGGCACACTGACTCCTGTCTCTACAACCTTCCTCTCTGTGACATAATTATAACTGTCTATTGTCTTCTCCTCCCTGAGGTGACCTGAATAAGTAACACACTATGGCACACTGACTCCTGTCTCTACAACCTGCCTCTCTGTGACATAATTATAACTGTCTATTGTCTTCTCCTCCCTGAGGTGACCTGAATAAGTAACACACTATGGCACACTGACTCCTGTCTCTACAACCGGCCTCTCTGTGACATAATTATAACTGTCTATTGTCTTCTCCTCCCTGAGGTGACCTGAATAAGTAACACACTACGGCACACTGACTCCTGTCTCTACAACCGGCCTCTCTGTGACATAATTATAACTGTCTATTGTCTTCTCCTCCCTGAGGTGACCTGAATAAGTAACACACTACGGCACACTGACTCCTGTCTCTACAACCTGCCTCTCTGTGACATAATTATAACTGTCTATTGTCTTCTCCTCCCTGAGGTGACCTGAATAAGTAACACACTACGGCACACTGACTCCTGTCTCTACAACCTGCCTCTCTGTGACATAATTATAACTGTCTATTGTCTTCTCCTCCCTGAGGTGACCTGAATAAGTAACACACTACGGCACACTGACTCCTGTCTCTACAACCTGCCTCTCTGTGACATAATTATAACTGTCTATTGTCTTCTCCTCCCTGAGGTGACCTGAATAAGTAACACACTAAGGCACACTGACTCCTGTCTCTACAACCGGCCTCTCTGTGACATAATTATAACTGTCTATTGTCTTCTCCTCCCTGAGGTGACCTGAATAAGTAACACACTACGGCACACTGACTCCTGTCTCTACAACCGGCCTCTCTGTGACATAATTATAACTGTCTATTGTCTTCTCCTCCCTGAGGTGACCTGAATAAGTAACACACTACGGCACACTGACTCCTGTCTCTACAACCTGCCTCTCTGTGACATAATTATAACTGTCTATTGTCTTCTCCTCCCTGAGGTGACCTGAATAAGTAACACACTACGGCACACTGACTCCTGTCTCTACAACCGGCCTCTCTGTGACATAATTATAACTGTCTATTGTCTTCTCCTCCCTGAGGTGACCTGAATAAGTAACACACTACGGCACACTGACTCCTGTCTCTACAACCGGCCTCTCTGTGACATAATTATAACTGTCTATTGTCTTCTCCTCCCTGAGGTGACCTGAATAAGTAACACACTACGGCACACTGACTCCTGTCTCTACAACCTGCCTCTCTGTGACATAATTATAACTGTCTATTGTCTTCTCCTCCCTGAGGTGACCTGAATAAGTAACACACTACGGCACACTGACTCCTGTCTCTACAACCGGCCTCTCTGTGACATAATTATAACTGTCTATTGTCTTCTCCTCCCTGAGGTGACCTGAATAAGTAACACACTATGGCACACTGACTCCTGTCTCTACAACCGGCCTCTCTGTGACATAATTATAACTGTCTATTGTCTTCTCCTCCCTGAGGTGACCTGAATAAGTAACACACTACGGCACACTGACTCCTGTCTCTACAACCTGCCTCTCTGTGACATAATTATAACTGTCTATTGTCTTCTCCTCCCTGAGGTGACCTGAATAAGTAACACACTACGGCACACTGACTCCTGTCTCTACAACCTGCCTCTCTGTGACATAATTATAACTGTCTATTGTCTTCTCCTCCCTGAGGTGACCTGAATAAGTAACACACTACGGCACACTGACTCCTGTCTCTACAACCGGCCTCTCTGTGACATAATTATAACTGTCTATTGTCTTCTCCTCCCTGAGGTGACCTGAATAAGTTACACACTACGGCACACTGACTCCTGTCTCTACAACCGGCCTCTCTGTGACATAATTATAACTGTCTATTGTCTTCTCCTCCCTGAGGTGACCTGAATAAGTAACACACTATGGCACACTGACTCCTGTCTCTACAACCGGCCTCTCTGTGACATAATTATAACTGTCTATTGTCTTCTCCTCCCTGAGGTGACCTGAATAAGTAACACACTACGGCACACTGACTCCTGTCTCTACAACCTGCCTCTCTGTGACATAATTATAACTGTCTATTGTCTTCTCCTCCCTGAGGTGACCTGAATAAGTAACACACTACGGCACACTGACTCCTGTCTCTACAACCGGCCTCTCTGTGACATAATTATAACTGTCTATTGTCTTCTCCTCCCTGAGGTGACCTGAATAAGTAACACACTACGGCACACTGACTCCTGTCTCTACAACCTGCCTCTCTGTGACATAATTATAACTGTCTATTGTCTTCTCCTCCCTGAGGTGACCTGAATAAGTAACACACTACGGCACACTGACTCCTGTCTCTACAACCTGCCTCTCTGTGACATAATTATAACTGTCTATTGTCTTCTCCTCCCTGAGGTGACCTGAATAAGTAACACACTACGGCACACTGACTCCTGTCTCTACAACCGGCCTCTCTGTGACATAATTATAACTGTCTATTGTCTTCTCCTCCCTGAGGTGACCTGAATAAGTAACACACTATGGCACACTGACTCCTGTCTCTACAACCGGCCTCTCTGTGACATAATTATAACTGTCTATTGTCTTCTCCTCCCTGAGGTGACCTGAATAAGTAACACACTACGGCACACTGACTCCTGTCTCTACAACCTGCCTCTCTGTGACATAATTATAACTGTCTATTGTCTTCTCCTCCCTGAGGTGACCTGAATAAGTAACACACTACGGCACACTGACTCCTGTCTCTACAACCTGCCTCTCTGTGACATAATTATAACTGTCTATTGTCTTCTCCTCCCTGAGGTGACCTGAATAAGTAACACACTACGGCACACTGACTCCTGTCTCTACAACCGGCCTCTCTGTGACATAATTATAACTGTCTATTGTCTTCTCCTCCCTGAGGTGACCTGAATAAGTAACACACTACGGCACACTGACTCCTGTCTCTACAACCTGCCTCTCTGTGACATAATTATAACTGTCTATTGTCTTCTCCTCCCTGAGGTGACCTGAATAAGTAACACACTACGGCACACTGACTCCTGTCTCTACAACCTGCCTCTCTGTGACATAATTATAACTGTCTATTGTCTTCTCCTCCCTGAGGTGACCTGAATAAGTAACACACTACGGCACACTGACTCCTGTCTCTACAACCTGCCTCTCTGTGACATAATTATAACTGTCTATTGTCTTCTCCTCCCTGAGGTGACCTGAATAAGTAACACACTACGGCACACTGACTCCTGTCTCTACAACCGGCCTCTCTGTGACATAATTATAACTGTCTATTGTCTTCTCCTCCCTGAGGTGACCTGAATAAGTAACACACTATGGCACACTGACTCCTGTCTCTACAACCGGCCTCTCTGTGACATAATTATAACTGTCTATTGTCTTCTCCTCCCTGAGGTGACCTGAATAAGTAACACACTACGGCACACTGACTCCTGTCTCTACAACCTGCCTCTCTGTGACATAATTATACCTGTCTATTGTCTTCTCCTCCCTGAGGTGACCTGAATAAGTAACACACTACGGCACACTGACTCCTGTCTCTACAACCGGCCTCTCTGTGACATAATTATAACTGTCTATTGTCTTCTCCTCCCTGAGGTGACCTGAATAAGTAACACACTACGGCACACTGACTCCTGTCTCTACAACCTGCCTCTCTGTGACATAATTATAACTGTCTATTGTCTTCTCCTCCCTGAGGTGACCTGAATAAGTAACACACTATGGCACACTGACTCCTGTCTCTACAACCGGCCTCTCTGTGACATAATTATAACTGTCTATTGTCTTCTCCTCCCTGAGGTGACCTGAATAAGTAACACACTACGGCACACTGACTCCTGTCTCTACAACCTGCCTCTCTGTGACATAATTATAACTGTCTATTGTCTTCTCCTCCCTGAGGTGACCTGAATAAGTTACACACTACGGCACACTGACTCCTGTCTCTACAACCGGCCTCTCTGTGACATAATTATAACTGTCTATTGTCTTCTCCTCCCTGAGGTGACCTGAATAAGTAACACACTACGGCACACTGACTCCTGTCTCTACAACCTGCCTCTCTGTGACATAATTATAACTGTCTATTGTCTTCTCCTCCCTGAGGTGACCTGAATAAGTAACACACTACGGCACACTGACTCCTGTCTCTACAACCGGCCTCTCTGTGACATAATTATAACTGTCTATTGTCTTCTCCTCCCTGAGGAGACCTGAATAAGTAACACACTACGGCACACTGACTCCTGTCTCTACAACCTGCCTCTCTGTGACATAATTATAACTGTCTATTGTCTTCTCCTCCCTGAGGTGACCTGAATAAGTAACACACTACGGCACACTGACTCCTGTCTCTACAACCTGCCTCTCTGTGACATAATTATAACTGTCTATTGTCTTCTCCTCCCTGAGGAGACCTGAATAAGTAACACACTACGGCACACTGACTCCTGTCTCTACAACCGGCCTCTCTGTGACATAATTATAACTGTCTATTGTCTTCTCCTCCCTGAGGTGACCTGAATAA
Source organism: Bufo bufo (assembly GCF_905171765.1). Classification (NCBI taxonomy): domain Eukaryota; kingdom Metazoa; phylum Chordata; class Amphibia; order Anura; family Bufonidae; genus Bufo; species Bufo bufo. The sequence continues at coordinate 563,258,244 of NC_053393.1, forward strand.
GTAACACACTACGGCACACTGACTCCTGTCTCTACAACCTGCCTCTCTGTGACATAATTATAACTGTCTATTGTCTTCTCCTCCCTGAGGTGACCTGAATAAGTAACACACTACGGCACACTGACTCCTGTCTCTACAACCGGCCTCTCTGTGACATAATTATAACTGTCTATTGTCTTCTCCTCCCTGAGGTGACCTGAATAAGTAACACACTACGGCACACTGACTCCTGTCTCTACAACCTGCCTCTCTGTGACATAATTATAACTGTCTATTGTCTTCTCCTCCCTGAGGTGACCTGAATAAGTAACACACTATGGCACACTGACTCCTGTCTCTACAACCTGCCTCTCTGTGACATAATTATAACTGTCTATTGTCTTCTCCTCCCTGAGGTGACCTGAATAAGTAACACACTACGGCACACTGACTCCTGTCTCTACAACCTGCCTCTCTGTGACATAATTATAACTGTCTATTGTCTTCTCCTCCCTGAGGTGACCTGAATAAGTAACACACTACGGCACACTGACTCCTGTCTCTACAACCGGCCTCTCTGTGACATAATTATAACTGTCTATTGTCTTCTCCTCCCTGAGGTGACCTGAATAAGTAACACACTATGGCACACTGACTCCTGTCTCTACAACCTGCCTCTCTGTGACATAATTATAACTGTCTATTGTCTTCTCCTCCCTGAGGTGACCTGAATAAGTAACACACTACGGCACACTGACTCCTGTCTCTACAACCTGCCTCTCTGTGACATAATTATAACTGTCTATTGTCTTCTCCTCCCTGAGGTGACCTGAATAAGTAACACACTATGGCACACTGACTCCTGTCTCTACAACCTGCCTCTCTGTGACATAATTATAACTGTCTATTGTCTTCTCCTCCCTGAGGTGACCTGAATAAGTAACACACTACGGCACACTGACTCCTGTCTCTACAACCGGCCTCTCTGTGACATAATTATAACTGTCTATTGTCTTCTCCTCCCTGAGGTGACCTGAATAAGTAACACACTACGGCACACTGACTCCTGTCTCTACAACCTGCCTCTCTGTGACATAATTATAACTGTCTATTGTCTTCTCCTCCCTGAGGTGACCTGAATAAGTAACACACTACGGCACACTGACTCCTGTCTCTACAACCTGCCTCTCTGTGACATAATTATAACTGTCTATTGTCTTCTCCTCCCTGAGGTGACCTGAATAAGTAACACACTACGGCACACTGACTCCTGTCTCTACAACCGGCCTCTCTGTGACATAATTATAACTGTCTATTGTCTTCTCCTCCCTGAGGTGACCTGAATAAGTAACACACTACGGCACACTGACTCCTGTCTCTACAACCGGCCTCTCTGTGACATAATTATAACTGTCTATTGTCTTCTCCTCCCTGAGGTGACCTGAATAAGTAACACACTACGGCACACTGACTCCTGTCTCTACAACCGGCCTCTCTGTGACATAATTATAACTGTCTATTGTCTTCTCCTCCCTGAGGTGACCTGAATAAGTAACACACTACGGCACACTGACTCCTGTCTCTACAACCTGCCTCTCTGTGACATAATTATAACTGTCTATTGTCTTCTCCTCCCTGAGGTGACCTGAATAAGTAACACACTACGGCACACTGACTCCTGTCTCTACAACCTGCCTCTCTGTGACATAATTATAACTGTCTATTGTCTTCTCCTCCCTGAGGTGACCTGAATAAGTAACACACTACGGCACACTGACTCCTGTCTCTACAACCGGCCTCTCTGTGACATAATTATAACTGTCTATTGTCTTCTCCTCCCTGAGGTGACCTGAATAAGTAACACACTACGGCACACTGACTCCTGTCTCTACAACCGGCCTCTCTGTGACATAATTATACCTGTCTATTGTCTTCTCCTCCCTGAGGTGACCTGAATAAGTAACACACTACGGCACACTGACTCCTGTCTCTACAACCTGCCTCTCTGTGACATAATTATAACTGTCTATTGTCTTCTCCTCCCTGAGGTGACCTGAATAAGTAACACACTACGGCACACTGACTCCTGTCTCTACAACCGGCCTCTCTGTGACATAATTATAACTGTCTATTGTCTTCTCCTCCCTGAGGTGACCTGAATAAGTAACACACTACGGCACACTGACTCCTGTCTCTACAACCTGCCTCTCTGTGACATAATTATAACTGTCTATTGTCTTCTCCTCCCTGAGGTGACCTGAATAAGTAACACACTATGGCACACTGACTCCTGTCTCTACAACCTGCCTCTCTGTGACATAATTATAACTGTCTATTGTCTTCTCCTCCCTGAGGTGACCTGAATAAGTAACACACTACGGCACACTGACTCCTGTCTCTACAACCGGCCTCTCTGTGACATAATTATAACTGTCTATTGTCTTCTCCTCCCTGAGGTGACCTGAATAAGTAACACACTACGGCACACTGACTCCTGTCTCTACAACCTGCCTCTCTGTGACATAATTATAACTGTCTATTGTCTTCTCCTCCCTGAGGTGACCTGAATAAGTAACACACTATGGCACACTGACTCCTGTCTCTACAACCTGCCTCTCTGTGACATAATTATAACTGTCTATTGTCTTCTCCTCCCTGAGGTGACCTGAATAAGTAACACACTACGGCACACTGACTCCTGTCTCTACAACCGGCCTCTCTGTGACATAATTATAACTGTCTATTGTCTTCTCCTCCCTGAGGTGACCTGAATAAGTAACACACTACGGCACACTGACTCCTGTCTCTACAACCGGCCTCTCTGTGACATAATTATAACTGTCTATTGTCTTCTCCTCCCTGAGGTGACCTGAATAAGTAACACACTACGGCACACTGACTCCTGTCTCTACAACCTGCCTCTCTGTGACATAATTATAACTGTCTATTGTCTTCTCCTCCCTGAGGTGACCTGAATAAGTAACACACTACGGCACACTGACTCCTGTCTCTACAACCGGCCTCTCTGTGACATAATTATAACTGTCTATTGTCTTCTCCTCCCTGAGGTGACCTGAATAAGTAACACACTATGGCACACTGACTCCTGTCTCTACAACCGGCCTCTCTGTGACATAATTATAACTGTCTATTGTCTTCTCCTCCCTGAGGTGACCTGAATAAGTAACACACTACGGCACACTGACTCCTGTCTCTACAACCGGCCTCTCTGTGACATAATTATAACTGTCTATTGTCTTCTCCTCCCTGAGGTGACCTGAATAAGTAACACACTACGGCACACTGACTCCTGTCTCTACAACCGGCCTCTCTGTGACATAATTATAACTGTCTATTGTCTTCTCCTCCCTGAGGTGACCTGAATAAGTAACACACTACGGCACACTGACTCCTGTCTCTACAACCTGCCTCTCTGTGACATAATTATAACTGTCTATTGTCTTCTCCTCCCGGAGGTGACCTGAATAAGTAACACACTACGGCACACTGACTCCTGTCTCTACAACCTGCCTCTCTGTGACATAATTATAACTGTCTATTGTCTTCTCCTCCCTGAGGTGACCTGAATAAGTAACACACTACGGCACACTGACTCCTGTCTCTACAACCGGCCTCTCTGTGACATAATTATAACTGTCTATTGTCTTCTCCTCCCTGAGGTGACCTGAATAAGTAACACACTACGGCACACTGACTCCTGTCTCTACAACCGGCCTCTCTGTGACATAATTATAACTGTCTATTGTCTTCTCCTCCCTGAGGTGACCTGAATAAGTAACACACTACGGCACACTGACTCCTGTCTCTACAACCTGCCTCTCTGTGACATAATTATAACTGTCTATTGTCTTCTCCTCCCTGAGGTGACCTGAATAAGTAACACACTACGGCACACTGACTCCTGTCTCTACAACCTGCCTCTCTGTGACATAATTATAACTGTCTATTGTCTTCTCCTCCCTGAGGTGACCTGAATAAGTAACACACTACGGCACACTGACTCCTGTCTCTACAACCGGCCTCTCTGTGACATAATTATAACTGTCTATTGTCTTCTCCTCCCTGAGGTGACCTGAATAAGTAACACACTATGGCACACTGACTCCTGTCTCTACAACCTGCCTCTCTGTGACATAATTATAACTGTCTATTGTCTTCTCCTCCCTGAGGTGACCTGAATAAGTAACACACTACGGCACACTGACTCCTGTCTCTACAACCTGCCTCTCTGTGACATAATTATAACTGTCTATTGTCTTCTCCTCCCTGAGGTGACCTGAATAAGTAACACACTACGGCACACTGACTCCTGTCTCTACAACCTGCCTCTCTGTGACATAATTATAACTGTCTATTGTCTTCTCCTCCCTGAGGTGACCTGAATAAGTAACACACTACGGCACACTGACTCCTGTCTCTACAACCTGCCTCTCTGTGACATAATTATAACTGTCTATTGTCTTCTCCTCCCTGAGGTGACCTGAATAAGTAACACACTACGGCACACTGACTCCTGTCTCTTCAACCGGCCTCTCTGTGACATAATTATAACTGTCTATTGTCTTCTCCTCCCTGAGGTGACCTGAATAAGTAACACACTATGGCACACTGACTCCTGTCTCTACAACCTGCCTCTCTGTGACATAATTATAACTGTCTATTGTCTTCTCCTCCCTGAGGTGACCTGAATAAGTAACACACTACGGCACACTGACTCCTGTCTCTACAACCTGCCTCTCTGTGACATAATTATAACTGTCTATTGTCTTCTCCTCCCTGAGGTGACCTGAATAAGTAACACACTACGGCACACTGACTCCTGTCTCTACAACCTGCCTCTCTGTGACATAATTATAACTGTCTATTGTCTTCTCCTCCCTGAGGTGACCTGAATAAGTAACACACTACGGCACACTGACTCCTGTCTCTACAACCTGCCTCTCTGTGACATAATTATAACTGTCTATTGTCTTCTCCTCCCTGAGGTGACCTGAATAAGTAACACACTACGGCACACTGACTCCTGTCTCTACAACCGGCCTCTCTGTGACATAATTATAACTGTCTATTGTCTTCTCCTCCCTGAGGTGACCTGAATAAGTAACACACTACGGCACACTGACTCCTGTCTCTACAACCTGCCTCTCTGTGACATAATTATAACTGTCTATTGTCTTCTCCTCCCTGAGGTGACCTGAATAAGTAACACACTACGGCACACTGACTCCAGTCTCTACAACCTGCCTCTCTGTGACATAATTATAACTGTCTATTGTCTTCTCCTCCCTGAGGTGACCTGAATAAGTAACACACTATGGCACACTGACTCCTGTCTCTACAACCGGCCTCTCTGTGACATAATTATAACTGTCTATTGTCTTCTCCTCCCTGAGGTGACCTGAATAAGTAACACACTATGGCACACTGACTCCTGTCTCTACAACCGGCCTCTCTGTGACATAATTATAACTGTCTATTGTCTTCTCCTCCCTGAGGTGACCTGAATAAGTAACACACTACGGCACACTGACTCCTGTCTCTACAACCTGCCTCTCTGTGACATAATTATAACTGTCTATTGTCTTCTCCTCCCTGAGGTGACCTGAATAAGTAACACACTATGGCACACTGACTCCTGTCTCTACAACCTGCCTCTCTGTGACATAATTATAACTGTCTATTGTCTTCTCCTCCCTGAGGTGACCTGAATAAGTAACACACTATGGCACACTGACTCCTGTCTCTACAACCTGCCTCTCTGTGACATAATTATAACTGTCTATTGTCTTCTCCTCCCTGAGGTGACCTGAATAAGTAACACACTATGGCACACTGACTCCTGTCTCTACAACCGGCCTCTCTGTGACATAATTATAACTGTCTATTGTCTTCTCCTCCCTGAGGTGACCTGAATAAGTAACACACTACGGCACACTGACTCCTGTCTCTACAACCGGCCTCTCTGTGACATAATTATAACTGTCTATTGTCTTCTCCTCCCTGAGGTGACCTGAATAAGTAACACACTACGGCACACTGACTCCTGTCTCTACAACCTGCCTCTATGTGACATAATTATAACTGTCTATTGTCTTCTCCTCCCTGAGGTGACCTGAATAAGTAACACACTATGGCACACTGACTCCTGTCTCTACACCCGGCCTCTCTGTGACATAATTATAACTGTCTATTGTCTTCTCCTCCCTGAGGTGACCTGAATAAGTAACACACTACGGCACACTGACTCCTGTCTCTACAACCGGCCTCTCTGTGACATAATTATAACTGTCTATTGTGTTCTCCTCCCTGAGGTGACCTGAATAAGTAACACACTATGGCACACTGACTCCTGTCTCTACAACCGGCCTCTCTGTGACATAATTATAACTGTCTATTGTCTTCTCCTTCCTGAGGTGACCTGAATAAGTAACACACTACGGCACACTGACTCCTGTCTCTACAACCTGCCTCTCTGTGACATAATTATAACTGTCTATTGTCTTCTCCTCCCTGAGGTGACCTGAATAAGTAACACACTACGGCACACTGACTCCTGTCTCTACAACCGGCCTCTCTGTGACATAATTATAACTGTCTATTGTCTTCTCCTCCCTGAGGTGACCTGAATAAGTAACACACTATGGCACACTGACTCCTGTCTCTACAACCGGCCTCTCTGTGACATAATTATAACTGTCTATTGTCTTCTCCTCCCTGAGGTGACCTGAATAAGTAACACACTACGGCACACTGACTCCTGTCTCTACAACCTGCCTCTCTGTGACATAATTATAACTGTCTATTGTCTTCTCCTCCCTGAGGTGACCTGAATAAGTAACACACTACGGCACACTGACTCCTGTCTCTACAACCGGCCTCTCTGTGACATAATTATAACTGTCTATTGTCTTCTCCTCCCTGAGGTGACCTGAATAAGTAACACACTATGGCACACTGACTCCTGTCTCTACAACCGGCCTCTCTGTGACATAATTATAACTGTCTATTGTCTTCTCCTCCCTGAGGTGACCTGAATAAGTAACACACTATGGCACACTGACTCCTGTCTCTACAACCTGCCTCTCTGTGACATAATTATAACTGTCTATTGTCTTCTCCTCCCTGAGGTGACCTGAATAAGTAACACACTACGGCACACTGACTCCTGTCTCTACAACCGGCCTCTCTGTGACATAATTATAACTGTCTATTGTCTTCTCCTCCCTGAGGTGACCTGAATAAGTAACACACTACGGCACACTGACTCCTGTCTCTACAACCGGCCTCTCTGTGACATAATTATAACTGTCTATTGTCTTCTCCTCCCTGAGGTGACCTGAATAAGTAACACACTATGACACACTGACTCCTGTCTCTACAACCGGCCTCTCTGTGACATAATTATAACTGTCTATTGTCTTCTCCTCCCTGAGGTGACCTGAATAAGTAACACACTACGGCACACTGACTCCTGTCTCTACAACCGGCCTCTCTGTGACATAATTATAACTGTCTATTGTCTTCTCCTCCCTGAGGTGACCTGAATAAGTTACACACTACGGCACACTGACTCCTGTCTCTACAACCTGCCTCTCTGTGACATAATTATAACTGTCTATTGTCTTCTCCTCCCTGAGGTGACCTGAATAAGTAACACACTACGGCACACTGACTCCTGTCTCTACAACCGGCCTCTCTGTGACATAATTATAACTGTCTATTGTCTTCTCCTCCCTGAGGTGACCTGAATAAGTAACACACTACGGCACACTGACTCCTGTCTCTACAACCGGCCTCTCTGTGACATAATTATAACTGTCTATTGTCTTCTCCTCCCTGAGGTGACCTGAATAAGTAACACACTACGGCACACTGACTCCTGTCTCTACAACCTGCCTCTCTGTGACATAATTATAACTGTCTATTGTCTTCTCCTCCCTGAGGTGACCTGAATAAGTAACACACTACGGCACACTGACTCCTGTCTCTACAACCGGCCTCTCTGTGACATAATTATAACTGTCTATTGTCTTCTCCTCCCTGAGGTGACCTGAATAAGTAACACACTACGGCACACTGACTCCTGTCTCTACAACCGGCCTCTCTGTGACATAATTATAACTGTCTATTGTCTTCTCCTCCCTGAGGTGACCTGAATAAGTAACACACTACGGCACACTGACTCCTGTCTCTACAACCTGCCTCTCTGTGACATAATTATAACTGTCTATTGTCTTCTCCTCCCTGAGGTGACCTGAATAAGTAACACACTACGGCACACTGACTCCTGTCTCTACAACCTGCCTCTCTGTGACATAATTATAACTGTCTATTGTCTTCTCCTCCCTGAGGTGACCTGAATAAGTAACACACTACGGCACACTGACTCCTGTCTCTACAACCTGCCTCTCTGTGACATAATTATAACTGTCTATTGTCTTCTCCTCCCTGAGGTGACCTGAATAAGTAACACACTACGGCACACTGACTCCTGTCTCTACAACCGGCCTCTCTGTGACATAATTATAACTGTCTATTGTCTTCTCCTCCCTGAGGTGACCTGAATAAGTAACACACTACGGCACACTGACTCCTGTCTCTACAACCGGCCTCTCTGTGACATAATTATAACTGTCTATTGTCTTCTCCTCCCTGAGGAGACCTGAATAAGTAACACACTACGGCACACTGACTCCTGTCTCTACAACCGGCCTCTCTGTGACATAATTATAACTGTCTATTGTCTTCTCCTCCCTGAGGTGACCTGAATAAGTAACACACTACGGCACACTGACTCCTGTCTCTACAACCGGCCTCTCTGTGACATAATTATAACTGTCTATTGTCTTCTCCTCCCTGAGGTGACCTGAATAAGTAACACACTATGACACACTGACTCCTGTCTCTACAACCTGCCTCTCTGTGACATAATTATAACTGTCTATTGTCTTCTCCTCCCTGAGGTGACCTGAATAAGTAACACACTATGGCACACTGACTCCTGTCTCTACAACCGGCCTCTCTGTGACATAATTATAACTGTCTATTGTCTTCTCCTCCCTGAGGTGACCTGAATAAGTAACACACTACGGCACACTGACTCCTGTCTCTACAACCGGCCTCTCTGTGACATAATTATAACTGTCTATTGTCTTCTCCTCCCTGAGGTGACCTGAATAAGTAACACACTATGGCACACTGACTCCTGTCTCTACAACCTGCCTCTCTGTGACATAATTATAACTGTCTATTGTCTTCTCCTCCCTGAGGTGACCTGAATAAGTAACACACTACGGCACACTGACTCCTGTCTCTACAACCTGCCTCTCTGTGACATAATTATAACTGTCTATTGTCTTCTCCTCCCTGAGGTGACCTGAATAAGTAACACACTACGGCACACTGACTCCTGTCTCTACAACCTGCCTCTCTGTGACATAATTATAACTGTCTATTGTCTTCTCCTCCCTGAGGTGACCTGAATAAGTAACACACTACGGCACACTGACTCCTGTCTCTACAACCTGCCTCTCTGTGACATAATTATAACTGTCTATTGTCTTCTCCTCCCTGAGGTGACCTGAATAAGTAACACACTACGGCACACTGACTCCTGTCTCTACAACCTGCCTCTCTGTGACATAATTATAACTGTCTATTGTCTTCTCCTCCCTGAGGTGACCTGAATAAGTAACACACTACGGCACACTGACTCCTGTCTCTACAACCGGCCTCTCTGTGACATAATTATAACTGTCTATTGTCTTCTCCTCCCTGAGGTGACCTGAATAAGTAACACACTACGGCACACTGACTCCTGTCTCTACAACCGGCCTCTCTGTGACATAATTATAACTGTCTATTGTCTTCTCCTCCCTGAGGTGACCTGAATAAGTAACACACTACGGCACACTGACTCCTGTCTCTACAACCGGCCTCTCTGTGACATAATTATACCTGTCTATTGTCTTCTCCTCCCTGAGGTGACCTGAATAAGTAACACACTACGGCACACTGACTCCTGTCTCTACAACCGGCCTCTCTGTGACATAATTATAACTGTCTATTGTCTTCTCCTCCCTGAGGTGACCTGAATAAGTAACACACTATGACACACTGACTCCTGTCTCTACAACCGGCCTCTCTGTGACATAATTATAACTGTCTATTGTCTTCTCCTCCCTGAGGTGACCTGAATAAGTAACACACTATGGCACACTGACTCCTGTCTCTACAACCGGCCTCTCTGTGACATAATTATAACTGTCTATTGTCTTCTCCTCCCTGAGGTGACCTGAATAAGTAACACACTACGGCACACTGACTCCTGTCTCTACAACCGGCCTCTCTGTGACATAATTATAACTGTCTATTGTCTTCTCCTCCCTGAGGTGACCTGAATAAGTAACACACTACGGCACACTGACTCCTGTCTCTACAACCGGCCTCTCTGTGACATAATTATAACTGTCTATTGTCTTCTCCTCCCTGAGGTGACCTGAATAAGTAACACACTACGGCACACTGACTCCTGTCTCTACAACCTGCCTCTCTGTGACATAATTATAACTGTCTATTGTCTTCTCCTCCCTGAGGTGACCTGAATAAGTAACACACTACGGCACACTGACTCCTGTCTCTACAACCTGCCTCTCTGTGACATAATTATAACTGTCTATTGTCTTCTCCTCCCTGAGGTGACCTGAATAAGTAACACACTACGGCACACTGACTCCTGTCTCTACAACCGGCCTCTCTGTGACATAATTATAACTGTCTATTGTCTTCTCCTCCCTGAGGTGACCTGAATAAGTAACACACTACGGCACACTGACTCCTGTCTCTACAACCTGCCTCTCTGTGACATAATTATAACTGTCTATTGTCTTCTCCTCCCTGAGGTGACCTGAATAAGTAACACACTATGACACACTGACTCCTGTCTCTACAACCGGCCTCTCTGTGACATAATTATAACTGTCTATTGTCTTCTCCTCCCTGAGGTGACCTGAATAAGTAACACACTACGGCACACTGACTCCTGTCTCTACAACCGGCCTCTCTGTGACATAATTATAACTGTCTATTGTCTTCTCCTCCCTGAGGTGACCTGAATAAGTAACACACTATGGCACACTGACTCCTGTCTCTACAACCTGCCTCTCTGTGACATAATTATAACTGTCTATTGTCTTCTCCTCCCTGAGGTGACCTGAATAAGTAACACACTACGGCACACTGACTCCTGTCTCTACAACCGGCCTCTCTGTGACATAATTATAACTGTCTATTGTCTTCTCCTCCCTGAGGTGACCTGAATAAGTAACACACTACGGCAAACTGACTCCTGTCTCTACAACCTGCCTCTCTGTGACATAATTATAACTGTCTATTGTCTTCTCCTCCCTGAGGTGACCTGAATAAGTAACACACTATGGCACACTGACTCCTGTCTCTACAACCTGCCTCTCTGTGACATAATTATAACTGTCTATTGTCTTCTCCTCCCTGAGGTGACCTGAATAAGTAACACACTACGGCACACTGACTCCTGTCTCTACAACCTGCCTCTCTGTGACATAATTATAACTGTCTATTGTCTTCTCCTCCCTGAGGTGACCTGAATAAGTAACACACTACGGCACACTGACTCCTGTCTCTACAACCGGCCTCTCTGTGACATAATTATAACTGTCTATTGTCTTCTCCTCCCTGAGGTGACCTGAATAAGTAACACACTACGGCACACTGACTCCTGTCTCTACAACCTGCCTCTCTGTGACATAATTATAACTGTCTATTGTCTTCTCCTCCCTGAGGTGACCTGAATAAGTAACACACTATGGCACACTGACTCCTGTCTCTACAACCTGCCTCTCTGTGACATAATTATAACTGTCTATTGTCTTCTCCTCCCTGAGGTGACCTGAATAAGTAACACACTACGGCACACTGACTCCTGTCTCTACAACCTGCCTCTCTGTGACATAATTATAACTGTCTATTGTCTTCTCCTCCCTGAGGTGACCTGAATAAGTAACACACTACGGCACACTGACTCCTGTCTCTACAACCGGCCTCTCTGTGACATAATTATAACTGTCTATTGTCTTCTCCTCCCTGAGGTGACCTGAATAAGTTACACACTATGGCACACTGACTCCTGTCTCTACAACCTGCCTCTCTGTGACATAATTATAACTGTCTATTGTCTTCTCCTACCTGAGGTGACCTGAATAAGTAACACACTACGGCACACTGACTCCTGTCTCTACAACCTGCCTCTCTGTGACATAATTATAACTGTCTATTGTCTTCTCCTCCCTGAGGTGACCTGAATAAGTAACACACTACGGCACACTGACTCCTGTCTCTACAACCGGCCTCTCTGTGACATAATTATAACTGTCTATTGTCTTCTCCTCCCTGAGGTGACCTGAATAAGTAACACACTATGGCACACTGACTCCTGTCTCTACAACCTGCCTCTCTGTGACATAATTATAACTGTCTATTGTCTTCTCCTCCCTGAGGTGACCTGAATAAGTTACACACTATGGCACACTGACTCCTGTCTCTACAACCTGCCTCTCTGTGACATAATTATAACTGTCTATTGTCTTCTCCTCCCTGAGGTGACCTGAATAAGTAACACACTACGGCACACTGACTCCTGTCTCTACAACCTGCCTCTCTGTGACATAATTATAACTGTCTATTGTCTTCTCCTCCCTGAGGTGACCTGAATAAGTAACACACTACGGCACACTGACTCCTGTCTCTACAACCGGCCTCTCTGTGACATAATTATAACTGTCTATTGTCTTCTCCTCCCTGAGGTGACCTGAATAAGTAACACACTATGGCACACTGACTCCTGTCTCTACAACCTGCCTCTCTGTGACATAATTATAACTGTCTATTGTCTTCTCCTCCCTGAGGTGACCTGAATAAGTAACACACTACGGCACACTGACTCCTGTCTCTACAACCTGCCTCTCTGTGACATAATTATAACTGTCTATTGCCTTCTCCTCCCTGAGGTGACCTGAATAAGTAACACACTACGGCACACTGACTCCTGTCTCTACAACCTGCCTCTCTGTGACATAATTATAACTGTCTATTGTCTTCTCCTCCCTGAGGTGACCTGAATAAGTAACACACTACGGCACACTGACTCCTGTCTCTACAACCTGCCTCTCTGTGACATAATTATAACTGTCTATTGTCTTCTCCTCCCTGAGGTGACCTGAATAAGTAACACACTACGGCACACTGACTCCTGTCTCTACAACCTGCCTCTCTGTGACATAATTATAACTGTCTATTGTCTTCTCCTCCCTGAGGTGACCTGAATAAGTTACACACTATGGCACACTGACTCCTGTCTCTACAACCTGCCTCTCTGTGACATAATTATAACTGTCTATTGTCTTCTCCTCCCTGAGGTGACCTGAATAAGTAACACACTATGACACACTGACTCCTGTCTCTACAACCTGCCTCTCTGTGACATAATTATAACTGTCTATTGTCTTCTCCTCCCTGAGGTGACCTGAATAAGTAACACACTACGGCACACTGACTCCTGTCTCTACAACCTGCCTCTCTGTGACATAATTATAACTGTCTATTGTCTTCTCCTCCCTGAGGTGACCTGAATAAGTTACACACTATGGCACACTGACTCCTGTCTCTACAACCGTCCTCTCTGTGACATAATTATAACTGTCTATTGTCTTCTCCTCCCTGAGGTGACCTGAATAAGTAACACACTACGGCACACTGACTCCTGTCTCTACAACCTGCCTCTCTGTGACATAATTATAACTGTCTATTGTCTTCTCCTCCCTGAGGTGACCTGAATAAGTAACACACTACGGCACACTGACTCCTGTCTCTACAACCGGCCTCTCTGTGACATAATTATAACTGTCTATTGTCTTCTCCTCCCTGAGGTGACCTGAATAAGTAACACACTATGGCACACTGACTCCTGTCTCTACAACCTGCCTCTCTGTGACATAATTATAACTGTCTATTGTCTTCTCCTCCCTGAGGTGACCTGAATAAGTAACACACTATGGCACACTGACTCCTGTCTCTACAACCTGCCTCTCTGTGACATAATTATAACTGTCTATTGTCTTCTCCTCCCTGAGGTGACCTGAATAAGTAACACACTATGGCACACTGACTCCTGTCTCTACAACCGGCCTCTCTGTGACATAATTATAACTGTCTATTGTCTTCTCCTCCCTGAGGTGACCTGAATAAGTAACACACTACTGCACACTGACTCCTGTCTCTACAACCGGCCTCTCTGTGACATAATTATAACTGTCTATTGTCTTCTCCTCCCTGAGGTGACCTGAATAAGTAACACACTATGGCACACTGACTCCTGTCTCTACAACCTGCCTCTCTGTGACATAATTATAACTGTCTATTGTCTTCTCCTCCCTGAGGTGACCTGAATAAGTAACACACTATGGCACACTGACTCCTGTCTCTACAACCGGCCTCTCTGTGACATAATTATAACTGTCTATTGTCTTCTCCTCCCTGAGGTGACCTGAATAAGTAACACACTATGGCACACTGACTCCTGTCTCTACAACCTGCCTCTCTGTGACATAATTATAACTGTCTATTGTCTTCTCCTCCCTGAGGTGACCTGAATAAGTAACACACTATGGCACACTGACTCCTGTCTCTACAACCTGCCTCTCTGTGACATAATTATAACTGTCTATTGTCTTCTCCTCCCTGAGGTGACCTGAATAAGTAACACACTACGGCACACTGACTCCTGTCTCTACAACCTGCCTCTCTGTGACATAATTATAACTGTCTATTGTCTTCTCCTCCCTGAGGTGACCTGAATAAGTAACACACTACGACACACTGACTCCTGTCTCTACAACCGGCCTCTCTGTGACATAATTATAACTGTCTATTGTCTTCTCCTCCCTGAGGTGACCTGAATAAGTAACACACTATGGCACACTGACTCCTGTCTCTACAACCGGCCTCTCTGTGACATAATTATAACTGTCTATTGTCTTCTCCTCCCTGAGGTGACCTGAATAAGTAACACACTACGGCACACTGACTCCTGTCTCTACAACCTGCCTCTCTGTGACATAATTATAACTGTCTATTGTCTTCTCCTCCCTGAGGTGACCTGAATAAGTAACACACTACGGCACACTGACTCCTGTCTCTACAACCGGCCTCTCTGTGACATAATTATACCTGTCTATTGTCTTCTCCTCCCTGAGGTGACCTGAATAAGTAACACACTATGGCACACTGACTCCTGTCTCTACAACCGGCCTCTCTGTGACATAATTATACCTGTCTATTGTCTTCTCCTCCCTGAGGTGACCTGAATAAGTAACACACTATGGCACACTGACTCCTGTCTCTACAACCTGCCTCTCTGTGACATAATTATAACTGTCTATTGTCTTCTCCTCCCTGAGGTGACCTGAATAAGTTACACACTACGGCACACTGACTCCTGTCTCTACAACCGGCCTCTCTGTGACATAATTATAACTGTCTATTGTCTTCTCCTCCTGAGGTGACCTGAATAAGTAACACACTACGGCACACTGACTCCTGTCTCTACAACCGGCCTCTCTGTGACATAATTATAACTGTCTATTGTCTTCTCCTCCTGAGGTGACCTGAATAAGTAACACACTATGGCACACTGACTCCTGTCTCTACAACCTGCCTCTCTGTGACATAATTATAACTGTCTATTGTCTTCTCCTCCCTGAGGTGACCTGAATAAGTAACACACTACGGCACACTGACTCCTGTCTCTTCAACCGGCCTCTCTGTGACATAATTATAACTGTCTATTGTCTTCTCCTCCCTGAGGTGACCTGAATAAGTAACACACTACGGCACACTGACTCCTGTCTCTACAACCTGCCTCTCTGTGACATAATTATAACTGTCTATTGTCTTCTCCTCCCTGAGGTGACCTGAATAAGTAACACACTACGGCACACTGACTCCTGTCTCTACAACCTGCCTCTCTGTGACATAATTATAACTGTCTATTGTCTTCTCCTTCCTGAGGTGACCTGAATAAGTTACACACTACGGCACACTGACTCCTGTCTCTACAACCGGCCTCTCTGTGACATAATTATAACTGTCTATTGTCTTCTCCTCCCTGAGGTGACCTGAATAAGTAACACACTACGGCACACTGACTCCTGTCTCTACAACCTGCCTCTCTGTGACATAATTATAACTGTCTATTGTCTTCTCCTCCCTGAGGTGACCTGAATAAGTAACACACTACGGCACACTGACTCCTGTCTCTACAACCTGCCTCTCTGTGACATAATTATAACTGTCTATTGTCTTCTCCTTCCTGAGGTGACCTGAATAAGTTACACACTACGGCACACTGACTCCTGTCTCTACAACCGGCCTCTCTGTGACATAATTATAACTGTCTATTGTCTTCTCCTCCCTGAGGTGACCTGAATAAGTAACACACTATGGCACACTGACTCCTGTCTCTACAACCTGCCTCTCTGTGACATAATTATAACTGTCTATTGTCTTCTCCTCCTGAGGTGACCTGAATAAGTAACACACTACGGCACACTGACTCCTGTCTCTACAACCTGCCTCTCTGTGACATAATTATAACTGTCTATTGTCTTCTCCTCCCTGAGGTGACCTGAATAAGTAACACACTACTGCACACTGACTCCTGTCTCTACAACCGGCCTCTCTGTGACATAATTATAACTGTCTATTGTCTTCTCCTCCCTGAGGTGACCTGAATAAGTAACACACTATGGCACACTGACTCCTGTCTCTACAACCTGCCTCTCTGTGACATAATTATAACTGTCTATTGTCTTCTCCTCCCTGAGGTGACCTGAATAAGTAACACACTACGGCACACTGACTCCTGTCTCTACAACCGGCCTCTCTGTGACATAATTATAACTGTCTATTGTCTTCTCCTCCCTGAGGTGACCTGAATAAGTAACACACTACGGCACACTGACTCCTGTCTCTACAACCGGCCTCTCTGTGACATAATTATAACTGTCTATTGTCTTCTCCTCCCTGAGGTGACCTGAATAAGTTACACACTACGGCACACTGACTCCTGTCTCTACAACCGGCCTCTCTGTGACATAATTATAACTGTCTATTGTCTTCTCCTCCCTGAGGTGACCTGAATAAGTAACACACTACGGCACACTGACTCCTGTCTCTACAACCTGCCTCTCTGTGACATAATTATAACTGTCTATTGTCTTCTCCTCCCTGAGGTGACCTGAATAAGTAACACACTACGGCACACTGACTCCTGTCTCTACAACCGGCCTCTCTGTGACATAATTATAACTGTCTATTGTCTTCTCCTCCCTGAGGTGACCTGAATAAGTAACACACTATGGCACACTGACTCCTGTCTCTACAACCTGCCTCTCTGTGACATAATTATAACTGTCTATTGTCTTCTCCTTCCTGAGGTGACCTGAATAAGTAACACACTATGACACACTGACTCCTGTCTCTACAACCGGCCTCTCTGTGACATAATTATAACTGTCTATTGTCTTCTCCTCCCTGAGGTGACCTGAATAAGTAACACACTGCGGCACACTGACTCCTGTCTCTACAACCGGCCTCTCTGTGACATAATTATAACTGTCTATTGTCTTCTCCTCCCTGAGGTGACCTGAATAAGTAACACACTATGGCACACTGACTCCTGTCTCTACAACCTGCCTCTCTGTTACATAATTATAACTGTCTATTGTCTTCTCCTCCCTGAGGTGACCTGAATAAGTAACACACTATGACACACTGACTCCTGTCTCTACAACCGGCCTCTCTGTGACATAATTATAACTGTCTATTGTCTTCTCCTCCCTGAGGCGACCTGAATAAGTACCACACTACGGCACACTGACTCCTGTCTCTACAACCTGCCTCTCTGTGACATAATTATAACTGTCTATTGTCTTCTCCTCCCTGAGGTGACCTGAATAAGTAACACACTACGACACACTGACTCCTGTCTCTACAACCTGCCTCTCTGTGACATAATTATAACTGTCTATTGTCTTCTCCTCCCTGAGGTGACCTGAATAAGTTACACACTATGGCACACTGACTCCTGTCTCTACAACCTGCCTCTCTGTGACATAATTATAACTGTCTATTGTCTTCTCCTCCCAGAGGTGACCTGAATAAGTAACACACTACAGCACACTGACTCCTGTCTCTACAACCGGCCTCTCTGTGACATAATTATAACTGTCTATTGTCTTCTCCTCCCTGAGGTGACCTGAATAAGTAACACACTGCGGCACACTGACTCCTGTCTCTACAACCGGCCTCTCTGTGACATAATTATAACTGTCTATTGTCTTCTCCTCCCTGAGGTGACCTGAATAAGTAACACACTACGGCACACTGACTCCTGTCTCTACAACATGCCTCTCTGTGACATAATTATAACTGTCTATTGTCTTCTCCTCCCTGAGGTGACCTGAATAAGTAACACACTGCGGCACACTGACTCCTGTCTCTACAACCGGCCTCTCTGTGACATAATTATAACTGTCTATTGTCTTCTCCTCCCTGAGGTGACCTGAATAAGTAACACACTATGGCACACTGACTCCTGTCTCTACAACCGGCCTCTCTGTGACATAATTATAACTGTCTATTGTCTTCTCCTCCCTGAGGTGACCTGAATAAGTAACACACTATGGCACACTGACTCCTGTCTCTACAACCTGCCTCTCTGTGACATAATTATAACTGTCTATTGTCTTCTCCTCCCTGAGGTGACCTGAATAAGTAACACACTACGGCACACTGACTCCTGTCTCTACAACCGGCCTCTCTGTGACATAATTATACCTGTCTATTGTCTTCTTCTCCCTGAGGAGACCTGAATAAGTAACACACTACGGCACACTGACTCCTGTCTCTACAACCGGCCTCTCTGTGACATAATTATACCTGTCTATTGTCTTCTCCTCCCTGAGGAGACCTGAATAAGTTACACACTATGGCACACTGACTCCTGTCTCTACAACCGGCCTCTCTGTGACATAATTATACCTGTCTATTGTCTTCTCCTCCCTGAGGTGACCTGAATAAGTAACACACTACGGCACACTGACTCCTGTCTCTACAACCTGCCTCTCTGTGACATAATTATAACTGTCTATTGTCTTCTCCTCCCTGAGGTGACCTGAATAACTAACACACTATGACACACTGACTCCTGTCTCTACAACCGGCCTCTCTGTGACATAATTATAACTGTCTATTGTCTTCTCCTCCCTGAGGTGACCTGAATAAGTAACACACTATGGCACACTGACTCCTGTCTCTACAACCGGCCTCTCTGTGACATAATTATAACTGTCTATTGTCTTCTCCTCCCTGAGGTGACCTGAATAAGTTACACACTATGGCACACTGACTCCTGTCTCTACAACCGGCCTCTCTGTGACATAATTATAACTGTCTATTGTCTTCTCCTCCCTGAGGTGACCTGAATAAGTTACACACTATGGCACACTGACTCCTGTCTCTACAACCGGCCTCTCTGTGACATAATTATAACTGTCTATTGTCTTCTCCTCCCTGAGGTGACCTGAATAAGTAACACACTACGGCACACTGACTCCTGTCTCTACAACCTCCCTCTCTGTGACATAATTATAACTGTCTATTGTCTTCTCCTCCCTGAGGTGACCTGAATAAGTAACACACTATGGCACACTGACTCCAGTCTCTACAACCGGCCTCTCTGTGACATAATTATAACTGTCTATTGTCTTCTCCTCCCTGAGGTGACCTGAATAAGTAACACACTACGGCACACTGACTCCTGTCTCTACAACCGGCCTCTCTGTGACATAATTATACCTGTCTATTGTCTTCTCCTCCCTGAGGTGACCTGAATAAGTAACACACTACGGCACACTGACTCCTGTCTCTACAACCTCCCTCTCTGTGACATAATTATAACTGTCTATTGTCTTCTCCTTCCTGAGGTGACCTGAATAAGTAACACACTACGGCACACTGACTCCAGTCTCTACAACCTGCCTCTATATGACATAATTATACCTGTCTATTGTCTTCTCCTCCCTGAGGTGACCTGAATAAGTAACACACTACGGCACACTGACTCCTGTCTCTACAACCTGCCTCTATATGACATAATTATAACTGTCTATTGTCTTCTCCTCCCGGAGGTGACCTGAATAAGTAACACACTACGGCACACTGACTCCTGTCTCTACAACCGGCCTCTGTGACATAATTATAACTGTCTATTGTCTTCTCCTCCCTGAGGTGACCTGAATAAGTAACACACTACGGCACACTGACTCCTGTCTCTACAACCTGCCTCTCTGTGACATAATTATAACTGTCTATTGTCTTCTCCTTCCTGAGGTGACCTGAATAAGTAACACAACACGGCACACTGACTCCTGTCTCTACAACCTGCCTCTCTGTGACATAATTATAACTGTCTATTGTCTTCTCCTCCCTGAGGTGACCTGAATAAGTAACACACTACGGCACACTGACTCCTGTCTCTACAACCTGCCTCTCTGTGACATAATTATAACTGTCTATTGTCTTCTCCTCCCTGAGGTGACCTGAATAAGTAACACACTACAGCACACTGACTCCTGTCTCTACAACCGGCCTCTCTGTGACATAATTATCACTGTCTATTGTCTTCTCCTCCCTGAGGTGACCTGAATAAGTAACACACTACGGCACACTGACTCCTGTCTCTACAACCTGCCTCTCTGTGACATAATTATCACTGTCTTGACGAGGGTATTGGTTAATTTCCGTTCGCCACCTCTTATTCAATTTAATAGCCCACTTCTAACAACCCACCTATCCCACCATTACACTTCCCCACCATTGAGCCCCATAACCAATAAAACACAGACCACCGACTGGAAATGTAATGGCCACAGCAGCCGTTTATTAAATAACAAATACAACATAACATACATAATACTGTAAAACCCCAATGGGGGGAGGTCCTTGAAGCCCCAAAACATCGAGCTGCCGAACCAGGGTGAGCCATTCTTGCCTCCAGCCGTAACGCCCAGCTCGAAGGCACCACCGAATGACCCCCCCTCGATTCACCACCACCTCTCTGTCCACCTGGGAGTCCAGCCCCAACCGTGGGGCCCCCCCAATTGTCCTCAGCTTCTACCATGACCAACTCCAAGGACCCCCTTCCACCGCCACCAGCCGCCGTGACATGACCCTCCTCACAAGACCCTACCCCTGAACCAAAAACCAGACTCCCTGAAATACTCCAACCAAAAGGGGCGGGTGGGCGGGAGCTTCTTCTCTCAACCTAAAATGGCACCCCGTCTTCCTCCTCCTACCCTATTTAACCCCTTAACTCCACCTCCCCAGCTCAAACTACCTATCCTAACCTCCATCCCTACCTATCGCCCTCCCACCACCCTATTCTGACCCCACCCTCACCTCCAGCTCACTAAAACCAAACCCTAGTCATGTAGGCCTCCCCTAAAGGGGGCTCCGCCCCCCCTCAGTCCGGCCATTGCTTGACGAGGGTATTGGTTAATTCCCGTTCGCCACCTCTTATTCAATTTAATAGCCCACTTCTAACAACCCACCTATCCCACCATTACACTTCCCCACCATTGAGCCCCATAACCAATAAAACACAGACCACCGACTGGAAATGTAATGGCCACAGCAGCCGTTTATTAAATAACAAATACAACATAACATACATAATACTGTAAAACCCCAATGGGGGGAGGTCCTTGAAGCCCCAAAACATCGAGCTGCCGAACCAGGGTGAGCCATTCTTGCCTCCAGCCGTAACGCCCAGCTCGAAGGCACCACCGAATGACCCCCCCTCGATTCACCACCACATCTCTGTCCACCTGGGAGTCCAGCCCCAACCGTGGGGCCCCCCCAATTGTCCTCAGCTTCTACCATGACCAACTCCAAGGACCCCCCCCCCACCGCCACCAACGCCCGGACTTGACCACCTCAACTCCGGGCGTCCCTCCACAACCTCAAGGCCACCTCAATACCCTCCTGCAGCGCCAAACTCCACATGTCCAAGCCTGCAGCATTCAAATGCACGCCATCCGACCTCCAAAAGGCCCCCACTCCAGCCTCCAACTCCTTGTGCCTAACTACCACGGCCCCATTCCTAGCCATGAAACGCCCTACCGCCCTATTTACCTTCACCCTTGCCTTATTCACCGCATCTACGGACCTCGCCTCCCTCCACACCTGCCGGGGGACGATGTCCGACCAAACAGTCACCATACCCGGGAACAACGACCATAACCGCAAAAAATCCCATTTCACTTCCTTGATCAGCTCCCGGATCGGCTTTGCCGCTAAATCATTGCCCCCCGCATGTACTACCAACACATCCGGCGCCCTATCCATCCTCACAAACCTGTGAACCTCCGGCAACACCCCTTTCCACACCATACCCCGCCTCCCAATCCACCTTACCACCGCAGACTCTCTATCAAAGCCAAGCTGCTGACCATCCGGCCGAACCGCTGCCCGGACAGCCCCCCAGAAGACATACGAATGCCCCAGAATCCACACCAGAGCGGGCGCCGCACCTGCAACGAAAGAAAACAAAAGAACAATACCACAACCTTACACTGACAAACCAAACCAGCACACCCGACTATAATCGATCCAGACGAACATATGACTTAAACCTCGCCGACTCCCAACGCCCAATCCGCTTAATCACATCCTCGCCCAAACCCCACCTAGCAGCCTCCGTCGCCGCACCAATCCTAAAGGAGTGGCTAGAATAACCCTCCCTATCCAACCCTGCCCGTGTCAAACATTTAGAAAAAACCGCCGAGAACTGAAATCGAGACAAAAAGGAGCCATCTGCATGGACCAACAAGGGGGACGCCACTCCCCCCCCGGCCCCCAACCCATACTCCCGTAAACATCGAACCGGGCACATATCGCAACCGTCAATCTGAAAAAGCACCACCTTCCGACCCTTCCCCATCGTATCCGTTTTTGACCGCCGGATGACAAACTCCACTCTGTCCGCAAACAACTCCACATCCCCTCTTAACAAACCTCCCGCTCGACTCACCGAAGGACAGACTAACTCCCCCACCCGCATCGCCCCAAAGAACGCCAGCGAGAAAGCCAACCGAAACAACCGCGCTTCCCCCTCTGACCGACAAACACCCCTCAACTGACCCCCCAACTGAACCAACAACCCAAACGAAACCGGCCTTCTCCCGTCCACCCCCGCACCCATTCTCCGCCACCCTTTCAGCGCCTGCACCACGAGAAACGCTTTCGTGACATCCACCATCTTCCGTGCCTTAAAACCGAAAGCCAACCCCGCCATGTAACCATTAACCTTGCTGACCGACCAACCCTGCTCCCTACCATGCCCCAAAAACATTAACAACGCCAACTCCGGCTCCTCAGATCCCTCTCCCAACACCGAACACCAATCCTCCCAGGCCCTCCAAGCCCTCATATACAGATCCCACATACCCGGAGCTAAGGACGCCCTAACAAGCCCCATTAACGTTCCTCCAACAGCTCCCACAGGCAATCCGGGCACTCCAGACCAACCGCGTCCGCCTCCGGAACCAACTGCCGAAACCGAGTCCACTGCGAACGAGAAAGGGCGTCAGCGATACAATTCTCCACCCCAGGCACATGCATCGCTACAACCCAGGCATTAAGCGACAAACACTCCAACACCAAACGCTGCAGCAGCCGTACCACCAAGGGCGACGATGCCGACAGGCCATTAATCGCCTGAACCACCCCCATGTTGTCACAGTGGAAACGCACCTTCCGGTCCCGAAAACGGTCCCGCCACAACAAAACCGCCAACACAATGGGGAACAATTCTAACAGAGCCAAATTCCGCACCCAACCCCGTTCAACCCAAGCCGCCGGCCAAACTCCAGCACACCACTGACCGCCACAAAAAGCCCCAAAACCTGATCCCCCTGCCGCATCAGTAAATAACTCAAAATCAAAAGCCTCCACCACTCCACCCATAAACAGCGAGCGACCGTTGTACTGGTCCAGAAAAGAATTCCAAACCCGTAAGTCCGCCCGCTGCTCCCTTCCTAACCGGATAAAATGATGCGGAACTCCCACCCCCGCAGTCGCCTGCGCCAACCGCCTACAGAACACACGACCCATGGGCATTATCCGACAAGCGAAATTAAGCTTCCCTAAAAGCGATTGAATCTCCCTTAACTGCAACTTCTTCACCCGAATCGCCCTTGCCACCAAACTTTTCAGATCCTCCAGCTTATCCCCCGGCAACCGACACTCCATCCTCACCGAATCAATTACAATGCCCAGGAAACTCAATTCCGTCACCGGCCCCACCGTCTTACCTTCTGCCAACGGAACCCCAAACCTCTTAAAAACAGAGCCCAACGTTTCCAACAACAAAGCGCAAACCCGCGAACCAGGGGGGCCAATACACAAAAAATCGTCCAGGTAATGAATCAGCGAATCACAACCTGACGAGTCCATAACCGCCCACTCCAGAAACGAACTGAACGTTTCGAAGTAAGCGCATGACAGCGAACACCCCATGGGTAAACAACGATCCACAAAAAACCCCCCATCCCAAAAACACCCCAACAAATGCTGACACTCCGGATGAACCGGTAACAACCGAAACGCCGCCTCAATGTCCGTCTTCGCCATCAACGCCCCTGCCCCAAAACGCCTCACCCAACCCACTGCCGCATCAAATGACGTGTATACTACTGAACAAACTGCCGGGTCAATGCCATCGTTAACCGAGGAGCCCCTCGGAAACGACAGATGATGAATAAGGCGAAATTTATTCGCCTCCTTCTTGGGCACGACCCCCAACGGCGACACCCTCAAATTGTTAACAGGCGGTGCCACAAAGGGACCCGCCATCCGCCCGAGCAGCACCTCTTTCCCCAACTTTTCCCCCACTACCTCATGATGCTCCCTGGCCGACCGTAAATTTTTCTTAAGCAAAACCGCCTCCCCTGGCACAAACGGAATCCTAAAACCTTCCGCAAAACCCAAACCCAACAATCTCGCAGCCTCTCTATTGGGGTACCTATCTAAGTACGGCTGCATCTTTACCAGCTGCACTGGCGTCACCCCTTTTACCAGCACTATCTCCCCCTCTCCCACCGGCTCCAGCCTGTCTGCCCCCCCTAAAACACCGCACAGCCCCATGAGCCCCCCCGCAACCGGAACATTCGTGCTTAAATTTACATTTAGCGCCGAACCTACAATTTCCCTCATTGAAGGCAAAACACAGTCCCCTCGCCGAGGCAACCGCTGTACCGCCTGTCCCCCCACTATTTCCGTCCCCCCGAAAGGGCTGCACGGCGCGCACCGGGGCCGTAACCTTCAACCACAAGGCGATGTCCTTATGGTCCCATCGCATCTCAGGGCGCACTGCTTTCCGCTGCCGGAATTGCTCGTCATAGCGCAACCATGCAACTCCCCCGTACACCCTATACGCCTCACCGATTGCGTCCAAATAGCAAAACAACCCTGAACACGCCTCCGGCGCCTTTTCCCCAATCACACTTGCTAATATCGCAAACGCCTGCAGCCAATTTGCAAACGTCCGCGGTATCAGCCTATAACGGCGCTTTTCCTCTTCCTCCCTCTTACCGTCCTCCTTCCGCACCCTATCCAAATTAAAGCGCTCCAACGGAAGCAGGGAGAAAATCTCCACGTACTCCCCCTTCCAAATCCTCTCCCTCACTTCAGATTTCAAATGCGCCCCCAACGGGCCCTCAAAACAAACATAAACCTCCCCTTTCGCTTTATCATCCACCCGAACCGCCTCCTCCTCCCCGTCCGTCCCCGCCTGAGTTTGCACCGACACCCCCACGCCCGGCAACCCCCGCTGCTGCTGCTCCCCCGACGACCCCGCGCCCGCAGACCCACCGTGCACCCCCCAGGCCTGTAACGGAGTCCCCCCACTCAAACCCCAACTCGCCACCAATCCCGCCAAACCCCCCAACAACTGACCCAAACCCCTACTCAAGTCTAACTGGGAGCCACCCCCCACCCCGGCCCCCACACCCTGCACTACCTGCGCAAGCGGTCCCCACGACATCTCACCTGGCTGCCTGGGTGCTGTGTTCCCATCAGCCGCAAGTCTGGACTCCAGACGATCACTCCTCCGCGACGAACCGTCCCCATCTCGCTGTCCCCTGATCCCGCTAGGACCAGGGACGTCTTCTTCCGGATAAACCAAGACGCCGTACCGTTCCTCTTCACCCTGCCTCCCGGCAGGGCAGGGATGCACCCCGCAGCAGGACCCCTCAGAACAGCTCCTGGGACTGGCTGTTACCTGTCCCCTGGCCCGGCACGGACCAGGGACGCCGGGGTTAACTTCATGGCTGGACGTGCTCCTGGGGGCGGAGCCTCTTTCACTGCCGGCATCCTGAGGCCTGCTGCCACCGCCGGACCTTCCTGCAGCAGCCCCGCACTGACCACCGGACCTCCCACGCCGAGGGGCCGCCTCCGTGCCTGGAGTTACGGAGGCGCCCGCAGTGCCAGGTCCCGCTCCCACGCCGACCTCAAGCGATGGCGCAGCTGGCCGCGACCGGCCACCCGCAAGGCTCCGCCTACCGAGAGGATTCCTCCCACGTCGGGGCCTGGAAGAAGCTGGCGTCATAGGCGCCCGACGTGGAGGGTCCCGAGAGGGGCTCCTAATGCGGCGCTGAGCCCGAGGGGGGGAAGCCGATGGCGACAGGCGCGCCGGCGGCCTGGCCCGCCGCGGCCGTAATGCCGGATGTGGAGGCATAACAGGCGCCTCCACCGACCCCCTCAGCAGCGTCCGGATCTGCTCCTGAGCCCACGCTGGGCCCCTCACCTCCGCTGCCGCCCGCAGCTCCGTCAGCATGGCTTCCAGCTGCTCCATCCCTGCAGGTAATCTACTTCTAGCTTCTTCTCTCAACCTAAAATGGCACCCCGTCTTCCTCCTCCTACCCTATTTAACCCCTTAACTCCACCTCCCCAGCTCAAACTACCTATCCTAACCTCCATCCCTACCTATCGCCCTCCCACCACCCTATTCTGACCCCACCCTCACCTCCAGCTCACTAAAACCAAACCCTAGTCATGTAGGCCTCCCCTAAAGGGGGCTCCGCCCCCCCTCAGTCCGGCCATTGCTATTGTCTTCTCCTCCCTGAGGTGACCTGAATAAGTAACACACTATGGCACACTGACCCCTGTCTCTACAACCTGCCTCTCTGTGACATAATTATAACTGTCTATTGTCTTCTCCTTCCTGAGGTGACCTGAATAAGTAACACACTACGGCACACTGACTCCTGTCTCTACAACCGGCCTCTCTGTGACATAATTATAACTGTCTATTGTCTTCTCCTCCCGGAGGTGACCTGAATAAGTTACACACTACGGCACACTGACTCCTGTCTCTACAACCTGCCTCTCTGTGACATAATTATAACTGTCTATTGTCTTCTACTCCCTGAGGTGACCTGAATAAGTAACACACTATGGCACACTGACCCCTGTCTCTACAACCTGCCTCTCTGTGACATAATTATAACTGTCTATTGTCTTCTCCTCCCTGAGGTGACCTGAATAAGTAACACACTACGGCACACTGACTCCTGTCTCTACAACCGGCCTCTCTGTGACATAATTATAACTGTCTATTGTCTTCTCCTTCCTGAGGTGACCTGAATAAGTAACACACTACGGCACACTGACTCCTGTCTCTACAACCGGCCTCTCTGTGACATAATTATAACTGTCTATTGTCTTCTCCTTCCTGAGGTGACCTGAATAAGTAACACACTATGGCACACTGACTCCTGTCTCTACAACCTGCCTCTCTGTGACATAATTATAACTGTCTATTGTCTTCTCCTCCCTGAGGTGACCTGAATAAGTAACACACTACGGCACACTGACTCCTGTCTCTTCAACCGGCCTCTCTGTGACATAATTATAACTGTCTATTGTCTTCTCCTCCCTGAGGTGACCTGAATAAGTAACACACTACGGCACACTGACTCCTGTCTCTACAACCGGCCTCTCTGTGACATAATTATAACTGTCTATTGTCTTCTCCTCCCTGAGGTGACCTGAATAAGTTACACACTATGACACACTGACTCCTGTCTCTACAACCGGCCTCTCTGTGACATAATTATAACTGTCTATTGTCTTCTCCTCCCTGAGGTGACCTGAATAAGTAACACACTACGGCACACTGACTCCTGTCTCTACAACCTGCCTCTCTGAGACATAATTATAACTGTCTATTGTCTTCTCCTTCCTGAGGTGACCTGAATAAGTAACACACTACGGCACACTGACTCCTGTCTCTACAACCGGCCTCTCTGTGACATAATTATACCTGTCTATTGTCTTCTCCTCCCTGAGGTGACCTGAATAAGTAACACACTACGGCACACTGACTCCTGTCTCTACAACCGGCCTCTCTGTGACATAATTATAACTGTCTATTGTCTTCTCCTCCCTGAGGTGACCTGAATAAGTAACACACTACGGCACACTGACTCCTGTCTCTACAACCGGCCTCTCTGTGACATAATTATACCTGTCTATTGTCTTCTCCTCCCTGAGGTGACCTGAATAAGTAACACACTATGGCACACTGACTCCTGTCTCTACAACCTGCCTCTCTGTGACATAATTATAACTGTCTATTGTCTTCTCCTCCCTGAGGTGACCTGAATAAGTAACACTCTACGACACACTGACTCCTGTCTCTACAACCTGCCTCTCTGTGACATAATTATAACTGTCTATTGTCTTCTCCTCCCTGAGGTGACCTGAATAAGTTACACACTACGGCACACTGACTCCTGTATCTACAACCGGCCTCTCTGTGACATAATTATAACTGTCTATTGTCTTCTCCTCCCTGAGGTGACCTGAATAAGTAACACACTATGGCACACTGACTCCTGTCTCTACAACCTGCCTCTCTGTGACATAATTATAACTGTCTATTGTCTTCTCCTCCCTGACCCTAAGCTGTATTCTGTGTTAGGGTACTTTCACACTAGCGTTTTTCTAGGGGCTCTATACCGGAAAAGAACTGATCGGTTTCATCCCCATGCATTCTGAATGCAGAGCGATCCGCTCAGGACGCATCAGGACGTCTTCAGTTCAGTCTTTTTGCCATTTCAGGACGGAGATAATACCGTATCATGCTGTAGTTTTCTCTCCGGCCAAAAAGACTGAACACTTCCCGGATCCGGCATTAATTTACATTGACGTGTATTAGTGCCGGATCCGTCATTAAGTGTTCCAGCAAAACGGATCCGGCATTCCGGCAGACCCAAAAAAATGCAATAAAAATTTATACCGTATCCGTTTTTTCAGATGACACCGGAGAGACGGAGCCGTCTGACAAATGCCATCAGTTTGCATACGTTTTGCCGGAACCCTCTGCCGCAAGTGTGAAAGTACCCTCATAAGATCTTTTTATCCAGCAGGTGCTAGATGTCCAATGCCCATAAAAACATGGCCGATCCTGGCTGGCATCTTATATAGTGCACTGACATCACAGCTTTAGTCCCTCATGATTGGCTGAGGCTGACTGCAGGGCATTATGGGCAAGGCCGCCAGTAGTGGGTCATGTGATGCTCCTTCATCTTCCCTTTCTTCAGTAAGATTTCGGATGTCATTTTGATACTTTTGTGGGATGAATCTCAAAAGTTTTGGATTTTCTGGAAACTGAAGTTTGTTTCAAATCTGATTAGTGTGGAATTGATTTGCTCGTCTGACGGTTGCAGGCTGGGAGGTCCACAGTCCTTTTACCCCCCATGTAGGAGCCTCTGGGCAGCTGTCCAGTTTGCCTTCCCACAATACAACCAGCTGTATTCATCTGCAGCACATGGATCCCGTACAGAGGAGGGGCAGTGATTTGCAGCCCTGCACCCCCTCCGGTTAGGGTAGAATCGGCCCCTCATTAGGAGGCTCTGCCGTTAATCATTCACCGGGCTGATTGCACTCCACGAGGCCACGGCCTTCAATCAGTGTCAATACTGAGCAGCGACCCTTGATCTTCATGAAAAGTAGGACAGGAGCTTTTGTCTCATCTCTGATCTGCATCGATTGCCCGGGATGACGATATTCCTGGGAATTATTACAGAATACAACCTTGGAAAGCAAAACTCTTACCCACTGAGCCGCCCTGCCAATCACACATTAAATGCGCTGCAGAATATGCTGCCGCTCTATGAGGCCTCATGTACACGGCCGTGGTGTGTTTTGCGGTCCGCAAATTGAGAATCCGCAAAACACGGATGGCGTCCGTGAGCTTTCGGCAAATTGCGGAACGGCATAGACAGCCTTCAATATAACTGCCTTTTCCTGTCCGCAAAGCACGGACAAGACTACGACATGTTATATTTTTTTTGCGGTGCCGCGGAACGGAGCAACGGATGCGGAGAACACATGGAGTGCTGTCCGCATCTTTTGCGGCTCCATTGAAGCAAAAACGGCGGCTGTGATGCCAAAACAACGGCCGTGTGCATGAGGCCTTGGAAAAAAACATAAATCTATGCTGCTGCATATAATGGAACCTGACAGTCTCTTCATCCTGTGCAGTCTCTTCATCCTGTGCACTCACTGTGTGCAGTCTCTTCATCCTGTGCAGTCACTGTGTGCAGTCTATTCATCCTGTGCAGTCACTGTGTGCAGTCTCTTCATCCTGTGCAGTCACTGTGCGCAGTCTATTCATCCTGTGCAGTCACTGTGTGCAGTCTCTTCATCCTGTGCAGTCACTGTGTGCAGTCTCTTCATCCTGTGCACTCACTGTGTGCAGTCTCTTCATCCTGTGCAGTCACTGTGTGCAGTCTCTTCATCCTGTGCAGTCACTGTGCAGTCTCTTCATCCTGTGCAGTCTCTTCATCCTGTGCACTCACTGTGTGCAGTCTCTTCATCCTGTGCACTCACTGTGTGCAGTCTCTTCATCCTGTGCAGTCACTGTGTGCAGTCTCTTCATCCTGTGCACTCACTGTGTGCAGTCTCTTCATCCTGTGCACTCACTGTGTGCAGTCTCTTCATCCTGTGCACTCACTGTGTGCAGTCTCTTCATCCTGTGCACTCACTGTGTGCAGTCTCTTCATCCTGTGCACTCACTGTGTGCAGTCTCTTCATCCTGTGCACTCACTGTGTGCAGTCTCTTCATCCTGTGCACTCACTGTGTGCAGTCTCTTCATCCTGTGCAGTCACTGTGTGCAGTCTCTTCATCCTGTGCAGTCACTGTGTGCAGTCTCTTCATCCTGTGCAGTCACTGTGTGCAGTCTCTTCATCCTGTGCAGTCACTGTGTGCAGTCTCTTCATCCTGTGCAGTCACTGTGCAGTCTCTTCATCCTTTGCAGTCACTGTGTGCAGTCTCTTCATCCTGTGCAGTCACTGTGTGCAGTCTCTTCATCCTGTGCAGTCTCTTCATCCTGTGCAGTCACTGTGCAGTCTCTTCATCCTGTGCAGTCACTGTGTGCAGTCTCTTCATCCTGTGCAGTCTCTTCATCCTGTGCAGTCACTATGTGCAGTCTCTTCATCCTGTGCAGTCACTGTGTGCAGTCTCTTCATCCTGTGCAGTCACTGTGTGCAGTCTCTTCCTCCTCTGCAGTCACTGTGTGCAGTCTCTTCCTCCTCTGCAGTCACTGTGTGCAGTCTCTTCCTCCTCTGCAGTCACTGTGTGCAGTCTCTTCATCCTGTGCAGTCACTGTGTGCAGTCTCTTCATCCTGTGCAGTCACTGTGTGCAGTCTCTTCATCCTGTGCAGTCACTGTGCAGTCTCTTCATCCTTTGCAGTCACTGTGTGCAGTCTCTTCATCCTGTGCAGTCACTGTGTGCAGTCTCTTCATCCTGTGCAGTCTCTTCATCCTGTGCAGTCACTGTGCAGTCTCTTCATCCTGTGCAGTCACTGTGTGCAGTCTCTTCATCCTGTGCAGTCTCTTCATCCTGTGCAGTCACTGTGTGCAGTCTCTTCATCCTGTGCAGTCACTGTGTGCAGTCTCTTCATCCTGTGCAGTCACTGTGTGCAGTCTCTTCCTCCTCTGCAGTCACTGTGTGCAGTCTCTTCCTCCTCTGCAGTCACTGTGTGCAGTCTCTTCCTCCTCTGCAGTCACTGTGTGCAGTCTCTTCATCCTGTG
Organism: Bufo bufo; assembly: GCF_905171765.1. Taxonomy (NCBI): domain Eukaryota; kingdom Metazoa; phylum Chordata; class Amphibia; order Anura; family Bufonidae; genus Bufo; species Bufo bufo. The sequence goes on from NC_053393.1 coordinate 563,290,498, forward strand.
CAGTCACTGTGTGCAGTCTCTTCCTCCTCTGCAGTCACTGTGTGCAGTCTCTTCCTCCTCTGCAGTCACTGTGTGCAGTCTCTTCCTCCTCTGCAGTCACTGTGTGCAGTCTCTTCCTCCTCTGCAGTCACTGTGTGCAGTCTCTTCCTCCTCTGCAGTCACTGTGTGCTTCAGTTTGCTATGATAAAGTGACTAAACAACCAAAATACCTGCAACATCTACTGACCGAATAATAATACTGTAAGAGCGCTCACACTGCGGAGGTCTGTACTGTAAGAGCGGTCACACTGCGGAGGTCTGTACTGTAAGAGCGGTCACACTGCGGAGGTCTGTACTGTAAGAGCGGTCACACTGCGGAGGTCTGTACTGTAAGAGCGCTCACACTGCGGAGGTCTCTACTGTAAGAGCGGTCACACTGCGGAGGTCTGTACTGTAAGAGCGGTCACACTGCGGAGGTCTGTACTGTAAGAGCGCTCACACTGCGGAGGTCTGTACTGTAAGGGCGGTCACACTGCGGAGGTCTGTACTGTAAGAGCGGTCACACTGCGGAGGTCTGTACTGTAAGAGCGGTCACACTGCGGAGGTGTCTACTGTAAGAGCGGTCACACTGCGGAGGTCTGTACTGTAAGAGCGCTCACACTGCGGAGGTCTGTACTGTAAGAGCGGTCACACTGCGGAGGTCTGTACTGTAAGAGCGGTCACACTGCGGAGGTCTGTACTGTAAGAGCGGTCACACTGCGGAGGTCTGTACTGTAAGAGCGCTCACACTGTGGAGGTCTGTACTGTAAGAGCGCTCACACTGCGGAGGTCTGTACTGTAAGAGCGGTCACACTGCGGAGGTCTGTACTGTAAGAGCGGTCACACTGCGGAGGTCTGTACTGTAAGAGCGCTCACACTGCGGAGGTCTCTACTGTAAGAGCGGTCACACTGCGGAGGTCTGTACTGTAAGAGCGGTCACACTGCGGAGGTCTGTACTGTAAGAGCGCTCACACTGCGGAGGTCTGTACTGTAAGGGCGGTCACACTGCGGAGGTCTGTACTGTAAGAGCGGTCACACTGCGGAGGTCTGTACTGTAAGAGCGGTCACACTGCGGAGGTCTGTACTGTAAGAGCGGTCACACTGCGGAGGTCTCTACTGTAAGAGCGGTCACACTGCGGAGGTCTGTACTGTAAGAGCGGTCACACTGCGGAGGTCTGTACTGTAAGAGCGGTCACACTGCGGAGGTCTGTACTGTAAGAGCGGTCACACTGCGGAGGTCTGTACTGTAAGAGCGGTCACACTGCGGAGGTCTGTACTGTAAGAGCGGTCACACTGCGGAGGTCTGTACTGTAAGAGCGGTCACACTGCGGAGGTCTGTACTGTAAGAGCGGTCACACTGCGGAGGTCTGTACTGTAAGAGCGGTCACACTGCGGAGGTCTGTACTGTAAGAGCGGTCACACTGCGGAGGACTGTACTGTAAGAGCGGTCACACTGCGGAGGTCTGTACTGTAAGAGCGGTCACACTGCGGAGGTCTGTACTGTAAGAGCGCTCACACTGCGGAGGTCTGTACTGTAAGAGCGGTCACACTGCGGAGGTCTGTACTGTAAGAGCGGTCACACTGCGGAGGTCTGTACTGTAAGAGCGGTCACACTGCGGAGGTCTGTACTGTAAGAGCGGTCACACTGCGGAGGTCTGTACTGTAAGAGCGCTCACACTGCGGAGGTCTGTACTGTAAGAGCGCTCACACTGCGGAGGTCTCTACTGTAAGAGCGGTCACACTGCGGAGGTCTGTACTGTAAGAGCGGTCACACTGCGGAGGTCTGTACTGTAAGAGCGCTCACACTGCGGAGGACTGTACTGTAAGAGCGGTCACACTGCGGAGGTCTGTACTGTAAGAGCGGTCACACTGCGGAGGTCTGTACTGTAAGAGCGGTCACACTGCGGAGGTCTGTACTGTAAGAGCGCTCACACTGCGGAGGTCTCTACTGTAAGAGCGGTCACACTGCGGAGGTCTGTACTGTAAGAGCGGTCACACTGCGGAGGTCTGTACTGTAAGAGCGCTCACACTGCGGAGGTCTCTACTGTAAGAGCGCTCACACTGCGGAGGTCTGTACTGTAAGAGCGGTCACACTGCGGAGGTCTGTACTGTAAGAGCGGTCACACTGCGGAGGTCTGTACTGTAAGAGCGGTCACACTGCGGAGGTCTGTACTGTAAGAGCGCTCACACTGCGGAGGTCTGTACTGTAAGAGCGCTCACACTGCGGAGGTCTGTACTGTAAGAGCGGTCACACTGCGGAGGTCTGTACTGTAAGAGCGGTCACACTGCGGAGGTCTGTACTGTAAGAGCGCTCACACTGCGGAGGGCTGTACTGTAAGAGCGGTCACACTGCGGAGGTCTGTACTGTAAGAGCGGTCACACTGCGGAGGTCTGTACTGTAAGAGCGGTCACACTGCGGAGGTCTGTACTGTAAGAGCGCTCACACTGCGGAGGTCTGTACTGTAAGAGCGCTCACACTGCGGAGGTCTCTACTGTAAGAGCGGTCACACTGCGGAGGTCTGTACTGTAAGAGCGGTCACACTGCGGAGGTCTGTACTGTAAGAGCGCTCACACTGCGGAGGTCTCTACTGTAAGAGCGCTCACACTGCGGAGGTCTGTACTGTAAGAGCGGTCACACTGCGGAGGTCTGTACTGTAAGAGCGGTCACACTGCGGAGGTCTGTACTGTAAGAGCGGTCACACTGCGGAGGTCTGTACTGTAAGAGCGCTCACACTGCGGAGGTCTGTACTGTAAGAGCGGTCACACTGCGGAGGTCTGTACTGTAAGAGCGGTCACACTGCGGAGGTCTGTACTGTAAGAGCGGTCACACTGCGGAGGTCTGTACTGTAAGAGCGGTCACACTGCGGAGGTCTGTACTGTAAGAGCGGTCACACTGCGGAGGTCTGTACTGTAAGAGCGCTCACACTGCGGAGGTCTGTACTGTAAGAGCGGTCACACTGCGGAGGTCTGTACTGTAAGAGCGGTCACACTGCGGAGGTCTGTACTGTAAGAGCGGTCACACTGCGGAGGTCTGTACTGTAAGAGCGCTCACACTGCGGAGGTCTGTACTGTAAGAGCGCTCACACTGCGGAGGCCTCTACTGTAAGAGCGGTCACACTGCGGAGGTCTGTACTGTAAGAGCGGTCACACTGCGGAGGTCTGTACTGTAAGAGCGGTCACACTGCGGAGGTCTGTACTGTAAGAGCGGTCACACTGCAGAGGTCTGTACTGTAAGAGCGCTCACACTGCGGAGGTCTGTACTGTAAGAGCGGTCACACTGCGGAGGTCTGTACTGTAAGAGCGGTCACACTGCGGAGGTCTGTACTGTAAGAGCGCTCACACTGCGGAGGTCTGTACTGTAAGAGCGGTCACACTGCGGAGGTCTGTACTGTAAGAGCGGTCACACTGCGGAGGTCTGTACTGTAAGAGCGGTCACACTGCGGAGATCTGTACTGTAAGAGCGCTCACACTGCGGAGGTCTGTACTGTAAGAGCGGTCACACTGCGGAGGTCTGTACTGTAAGAGCGGTCACACTGCGGAGGTCTGTACTGTAAGAGCGGTCACACTGCGGAGGTCTGTACTGTAAGAGCGGTCACACTGCGGAGGACTGTACTGTAAGAGCGGTCACACTGCGGAGGTCTGTACTGTAAGAGCGGTCACACTGCGGAGGTCTGTACTGTAAGAGCGGTCACACTGCGGGGGTCTGTACTGTAAGAGCGGTCACACTGCGGAGGTCTGTACTGTAAGAGCGGTCACACTGCGGAGGTCTGTACTGTAAGAGCGGTCACACTGCAGGGGACTGTACGGTAAGAGCGGTCACACTGCGGAGGTCTGTACTGTAAGAGCGGTCACACTGCGGAGGTCTGTACTGTAAGAGCGGTCACACTGCGGAGGTCTGTACTGTAAGAGCGGTCACACTGCGGAGGTCTGTACTGTAAGAGCGCTCACACTGCGGAGGTCTCTACTGTAAGAGCGGTCACACTGCGGAGGTCTGTACTGTAAGAGCGCTCACACTGCGGAGGTCTGTACTGTAAGAGCGGTCACACTGCGGAGGTCTGTACTGTAAGAGCGGTCACACTGCGGAGGTCTGTACTGTAAGAGCGCTCACACTGCAGAGGTCTGTACTGTAAGAGCGGTCACACTGCGGAGGTCTGTACTGTAAGAGCGCTCACACTGCAGAGGTCTGTACTGTAAGAGCGGTCACACTGCGGAGGTCTGTACTGTAAGAGCGGTCACACTGCGGAGGTGTCTACTGTAAGAGCGGTCACACTGCGGAGGTCTGTACTGTAAGAGCGCTCACACTGCGGAGGTCTGTACTGTAAGAGCGGTCACACTGCGGAGGTCTCTACTGTAAGAGCGGTCACACTGCGGAGGTCTGTACTGTAAGAGCGGTCACACTGCGGAGGTCTGTACTGTAAGAGCGGTCACACTGCGGAGGACTGTACTGTAAGAGCGGTCACACTGCGGAGGTCTGTACTGTAAGAGCGGTCACACTGCGGAGGTCTGTACTGTAAGAGCGGTCACACTGCGGAGGTCTGTACTGTAAGAGCGGTCACACTGCGGAGCTCTGTACTGTAAGAGCGGTCACACTGCGGAGGTCTGTACTGTAAGAGCGCTCACACTGCGGAGGTCTGTACTGTAAGAGCGCTCACACTGCGGAGGTCTGTACTGTAAGAGCGGTCACACTGCGAAGGTCTGTACTGTAAGAGCGGTCACACTGCGGAGGTCTGTACTGTAAGAGCGGTCACACTGCGGAGGTCTGTACTGTAAGAGCGGTCACACTGCGGAGGACTGTACTGTAAGAGCGGTCACACTGCGGAGGTCTGTACTGTAAGAGCGGTCACACTGCGGAGGTCTGTACTGTAAGAGCGGTCACACTGCGGAGGTCTGTACTGTAAGAGCGGTCACACTGCGGAGGTCTGTACTGTAAGAGCGCTCACACTGCGGAGGTCTGTACTGTAAGAGCGGTCACACTGCGGAGGTCTGTACTGTAAGAGCGGTCACACTGCGGAGGTCTGTACTGTAAGAGCGGTCACACTGCGGAGGTCTGTACTGTAAGAGCGCTCACACTGCGGAGGTCTGTACTGTAAGAGCGCTCACACTGCGGAGGTCTCTACTGTAAGAGCGGTCACACTGCGGAGGTCTGTACTGTAAGAGCGGTCACACTGCGGAGGTCTGTACTGTAAGAGCGGTCACACTGCGGAGGTCTGTACTGTAAGAGCGGTCACACTGCAGAGGTCTGTACTGTAAGAGCGCTCACACTGCGGAGGTCTGTACTGTAAGAGCGGTCACACTGCGGAGGTCTGTACTGTAAGAGCGGTCACACTGCGGAGGTCTGTACTGTAAGAGCGCTCACACTGCGGAGGTCTGTACTGTAAGAGCGGTCACACTGCGGAGGTCTGTACTGTAAGAGCGGTCACACTGCGGAGGTCTGTACTGTAAGAGCGGTCACACTGCGGAGATCTGTACTGTAAGAGCGCTCACACTGCGGAGGTCTGTACTGTAAGAGCGGTCACACTGCGGAGGTCTGTACTGTAAGAGCGGTCACACTGCGGAGGTCTGTACTGTAAGAGCGGTCACACTGCGGAGGTCTGTACTGTAAGAGCGGTCACACTGCGGAGGTCTGTACTGTAAGAGCGGTCACACTGCGGAGGTCTGTACTGTAAGAGCGGTCACACTGCGGAGGACTGTACTGTAAGAGCGGTCACACTGCGGAGGTCTGTACTGTAAGAGCGGTCACACTGCGGAGGTCTGTACTGTAAGAGCGGTCACACTGCGGGGGTCTGTACTGTAAGAGCGGTCACACTGCGGAGGTCTGTACTGTAAGAGCGGTCACACTGCGGAGGTCTGTACTGTAAGAGCGGTCACACTGCAGAGGACTGTACTGTAAGAGCGGTCACACTGCGGAGGTCTGTACTGTAAGAGCGGTCACACTGCGGAGGTCTGTACTGTAAGAGCGGTCACACTGCGGAGGTCTGTACTGTAAGAGCGGTCACACTGCGGAGGTCTGTACTGTAAGAGCGCTCACACTGCGGAGGTCTCTACTGTAAGAGCGGTCACACTGCGGCGGTCTGTACTGTAAGAGCGCTCACACTGCGGAGGTCTGTACTGTAAGAGCGGTCACACTGCGGAGGTCTGTACTGTAAGAGCGGTCACACTGCGGAGGTCTGTACTGTAAGAGCGCTCACACTGCAGAGGTCTGTACTGTAAGAGCGGTCACACTGCGGAGGTCTGTACTGTAAGAGCGCTCACACTGCAGAGGTCTGTACTGTAAGAGCGCTCACACTGCGGAGGTCTGTACTGTAAGAGCGGTCACACTGCGGAGGTCTGTACTGTAAGAGCGGTCACACTGCGGAGGTGTCTACTGTAAGAGCGGTCACACTGCGGAGGTCTGTACTGTAAGAGCGCTCACACTGCGGAGGTCTGTACTGTAAGAGCGGTCACACTGCGGAGGTCTCTACTGTAAGAGCGGTCACACTGCGGAGGTCTGTACTGTAAGAGCGGTCACACTGCGGAGGTCTGTACTGTAAGAGCGGTCACACTGCGGAGGACTGTACTGTAAGAGCGGTCACACTGCGGAGGTCTGTACTGTAAGAGCGGTCACACTGCGGAGGTCTGTACTGTAAGAGCGGTCACACTGCGGAGGACTGTACTGTAAGAGCGCTCACACTGCGGAGGTCTGTACTGTAAGAGCGCTCACACTGCGGAGGTCTGTACTGTAAGAGCGGTCACACTGCGAAGGTCTGTACTGTAAGAGCGGTCACACTGCGGAGGTCTGTACTGTAAGAGCGCTCACACTGCGGAGGTCTGTACTGTAAGAGCGGTCACACTGCGGAGGTCTGTACTGTAAGAGCGGTCACACTGCGGAGGTCTGTACTGTAAGAGCGGTCACACTGCGGAGGTCTGTACTGTAAGAGCGCTCACACTGCGGAGGACTGTACTGTAAGAGCGGTCACACTGCGGAGGACTGTACTGTAAGAGCGGTCACACTGCGGAGGTCTGTACTGTAAGAGCGGTCACACTGCGGAGGTCTGTACTGTAAGAGCGGTCACACTGCGGAGGGCTGTACTGTAAGAGCGGTCACACTGCGGAGGTCTGTACTGTAAGAGCGGTCACACTGCGGAGGTCTGTACTGTAAGAGCGGTCACACTGCGGAGGACTGTACTGTAAGAGCGGTCACACTGGGGAGGTCTGTACTGTAAGTGCGGTCACACTGCGGAGGTCTGTACTGTAAGAGCGGTCACACTGCGGAGGTCTGTACTGTAAGAGCGGTCACACTGCGGAGGTCTCTACTGTAAGAGCGGTCACACTGCGGAGGTCTCTACTGTAAGAGCGGTCACACTGCGGAGGTCTGTACTGTAAGAGCGGTCACACTGCGGAGGTCTGTACTGTAAGAGCGGTCACACTGCGGAGGTCTGTACTGTAAGAGCGCTCACACTGCGGAGGTCTGTACTGTAAGAGCGGTCACACTGCGGAGGTCTGTACTGTAAGAGCGCTCACACTGCGGAGGTCTGTACTGTAAGAGCGGTCACACTGCGGAGGTCTGTACTGTAAGAGCGGTCACACTGCGGAGGTCTGTGCTGTAAGAGCGGTCACACTGCGGAGGTCTGTACTGTAAGAGCGGTCACACTGCGGAGGTCTGTACTGTAAGAGCGGTCACACTGCGGAGGTCTGTACTGTAAGAGCGGTCACACTGCGGAGGTCTGTACTGTAAGAGCGCTCACACTGCGGAGGTCTGTACTGTAAGAGCGGTCACACTGCGGAGGTCTGTACTGTAAGAGCGGTCACACTGCGGAGGTCTGTACTGTAAGAGCGGTCACACTGCGGAGGTCTGTACTGTAAGAGCGGTCACACTGCGGAGGTCTGTACTGTAAGAGCGGTCACACTGCGGAGGTCTCTACTGTAAGAGCGGTCACACTGCGGAGGTCCGTACTGTAAGAGCGGTCACACTGCGGAGGTCTGTACTGTAAGAGCGCTCACACTGCGGAGGTCTGTACTGTAAGAGCGCTCACACTGCGGAGGTCTGTACTGTAAGAGCGGTCACACTGGGGAGGTCTGTACTGTAAGAGCGGTCACACTGCGGAGGTCTGTACTGTAAGAGCGGTCACACTGCGGAGGTCTGTAATGTAAGAGCGGTCACACTGCGGAGGTCTGTACTGTAAGAGCGGTCACACTGCGGAGGTCTGTACTGTAAGAGCGGTCACACTGCGGAGGACTGTACTGTAAGAGCGGTCACACTGCGGAGGTCTGTACTGTAAGAGCGGTCACACTGCGGAGGTCTGTACTGTAAGAGCGGTCACACTGCGGAGGTCTCTACTGTAAGAGCGGTCACACTGCGGAGGTCTGTACTGTAAGAGCGGTCACACTGCGGAGGTCTGTACTGTAAGAGCGGTCACACTGCGGAGGTCTGTACTGTAAGAGCGCTCACACTGCGGAGGTCTGTACTGTAAGAGCGGTCACACTGCGGAGGTCTGTACTGTAAGAGCGGTCACACTGCGGAGGTCTGTACTGTAAGAGCGCTCACACTGCGGAGGTCTGTACTGTAAGAGCGGTCACACTGCGGAGGACTGTACTGTAAGAGCGGTCACACTGCGGAGGACTGTACTGTAAGAGCGGTCACACTGCGGAGGTCTGTACTGTAAGAGCGGCCACACTGCGGAGGTCTGTACTGTAAGAGCGGCCACACTGCGGAGGTCTGTACTGTAAGAGCGGTCACACTGCGGAGGTCTGTACTGTAAGAGCGGTCACACTGCGGAGGTCTGTACTGTAAGAGCGGTCACACTGCGGAGGTCTGTACTGTAAGAGCGGTCACACTGCGGAGGTCTGTACTGTAAGAGCGGTCACACTGCGGAGGTCTGTACTGTAAGAGCGGTCACACTGCGGAGGTCTGTACTGTAAGAGCGGTCACAATGCGGAGGTCTCTACTGTAAGAGCGGTCACACTGCGGAGGTCTGTACTGTAAGAGCGGTCACACTGCGGAGGTCTGTACTGTAAGAGCGGTCACACTGCGGAGGTCTCTTCTGTCTCTCCTCCCCCCTGCACATATTCTGGGGTTCGGGCCCCCTCTTCTGCTCTGTACATGGAGGTGACCCGTTATGTGCCCTCTCCTCCTGTGTTTGGTTAGCAGTGACCTTGGTGGAGGAGATAACACCGGAGGGCTGATCGCTGGGGAAAGGTCGAGGTCCTTGAACTCTGCAGCCAACACAGAAGCATGAGGAGATCAGAGGAAACGTCACTGGATGAACCGCCAGATAGAAAACATACTATACCATCAGCCATTACTGCTGACAACCTGCATGTATATCATGTCTGAGAGGTTGTCACAGCCCTGCCCCCTGCTGATGATGTCACTGATATAATGACATGTGATCAGTGAGGGAAAATTCGGATAACGCGCTCGCTGCTCGAGAAATTGCTCCAAATAGGTTTTGTATTTTAGATAAAATAATTAAAATGACATTAAAAAACAGAACATGGCAGAAGAAGGGTTTGATGCTGAGGAAAGGCCTGATCTACCATAGAAGCTGTAATAATCTCTTTCCATTGAGCTCCCCCTAGTGGCGGCTGTGTGAAAATATAGGGGTCAGAGAAGAGCAAGTTCTGTGCAGGCCCCCCTCCCGCAAGGCCCCATAGTAGTTGCGTGGCCTGCCTTTATTTCAGGTACCCCACTGCAGAGTAGCGGCCCAATCTTGCTTTTACCCCCTTCACCATAGAGGTCGTTTTTAGAGAATTTTTTCACCTCACATCTAATGACTTTCGACCCTTAATCCGGACCCTGGGACTGTACGTAATCTGACCTACAAGAAAAGACAAGCCCTTGAACAACAGAAAGAAACAGGCGATTAAAGCGGCTGATGGGGGGACGTTGATTATAGACGGCCAGACCTATGGCACCGGGGCGATCATTAACAGATGCAGATTATTACCTCCCAGAGAACCCGTCGGGTACAATTCTAGAGGAATTTACTTCCCTGATGAAATAGGCTGAACCCCGTCTATTACCAATCCCCCGGGATCGTATCGGGAGAGGGGTCTGTCACTTTTTCACTGCCTCATTGTGTCGCTCTTGTCAAGCAGAAGCATGTAAATGGATCATCTCCGTATTTTCGGGGATACAATTACTGCAGTCTTTCGATGTCCTTCTAGTTCCTCTTTCTTGACTCTAGACTTCGCTGCTCTCTTCTGGACATCAGTCTAGGGGCCGTCTATCAGACACTGGTGGGTAAGCTATGTGATTTACGGATACCTGTCACGATAGGTAGGTAAGCAGGGAAATAACCAAACATGGGAAAACAAACAGAACAAACGAATAGGCCCAAAAGCTAGGGAGAAAAGGGTCACCTCCTAGCGATCCCTAAAAGCTTTCCCTAAACTGCTGTGCCCATGTGCATACCCTTAGGATGGATATGCACATGCCCTCATGCCTAAACCTAAACACCCTGGGCAAACCCTGAGCTGTAGGAAAAAGGGAAGAGGCGACCTGCTTCTTTAAACCAGGAGGAAACAAGCGTCTCCCTAGAGCCCTAGATAAAACACACAAAGGGAAATGAAGGAAAGGACTTATCTTGAGCAGAGCTGGAGCAGATGATCCACCACAATTCAAGAGCTCCCAGGAAAGAACTATAACCAGCACAGGCCACTGGGGAAAGAAGGGATAAATAGCCTCACTAACAATGAAACCCAGTGCACCTGAGGGAAGGTGGATCCAGCTCAAACCCAAATCAAAACAAACAAAGAAGTCAGACATGTGCAGCCAGTCTGACAGATCTCCGCACATTGACAGGGCAAGGTGTGACAGTACCCCCCCTTCTACGGGTGACCTCCAGACACCCCGGACCAACTTTATCCGGGTGTGCCCTGTGAAAGGCCCTCACCAGGCGGCTAGCACTGACATCAGCAGCCGGAACCCACATTCTTTCCTCGGGACCGTATCCCTTCCAGTGCACCAGGTACTGGAGGGAACCCTGAAGAACACGTGTCGAGAATCTTAGAGATTTTAAACTCCAAATTGCCATCCACCAAGACAGGGGGAGGTGGCAATGGAGATGGTTCCACAGATTTCTTTAATAAAGACCTGTGAAACACATTATGGATCTTCCAGGTCTGAGGAAGATCCAGACGAAACGCCACCGGGTTGGCAATCGCAGAGATTTTGTAAGGGCCAATAAATCTTGGACCCAATTTCCAAGATGGTACCTTCAGCTTAATGTTTCAAGTGGACAACTACACCGAATCACCCACACACAGGTCCGGAACAGTCATACGTCTCCTGTCAGCCACCCGTTTATATCTTTCACCCATCTTTTCCAAATAAACTTGGATCTTCCACCAGAGAGATGACAAGGCGGAAGAGAATCTCTCCTCTTCTGGCATCCCAGAATAACCTGTCCCAGAAAAAGTACCAAACTGTGGGTGAAAACCATATGCGCCAAAAAATGGCGACTTATCAGTGGACTCCTGTCTATGGTTATTCAAGGCAAATTTGGCTAGAGACAAGAACGAGGACCAGTCATCCTGGTTCTCGGCAACAAAACACCTCAAATAGGTCTTGGGTAGTGCGCTCTGTCTGACCATTCGACTGGGGGTGAAAAGCCGAAGAAAAAGACAGTTGAATTCCCAGACGAGAGCAGAACGCCCTCCAAAACCTGGAAACAAATTGCGTCCCCCTATCAGACACCACGTCAGAGGGAATGCAGGTAATAAAGTCCATGGACAAATGTGTCCAAGGATAAGACGGGATGGACAAAGGAAGAAGGGATCCTGAAGGCCGAGTGTGAGCCACCTTTGCGCATGCATAGGGTCTCACAAGCTGTCACATAACCCTCCACACCCTTGCGCAACCCTGGCCACCAGAATCTCCGGGAAATAAGATCTATGGTGGATTTGCTTCCAGGATGTCCCATAAGGACCGTATCATGATGTTCCTTGAACACCTTGTATCGCAGTTTAGCAGGAACAAACAACTTGTCTGGAGGACAAGAATCAGGAGCCTCCTCCTGGGCCCCTAAAACCTCCATCTCCGACTCGGGGTACAGAGCGGAAACCACCACCCCATCAGCCAAAATTGGAGCGGGATCCTCCGAATCACTGCCCCCCAGGAAAACTACGTGACAACGCATCTGCCTTGACGTTTTTAACCCCAGGGCAAAAGGTGACCACAAAATTGAACCTAGTAAAAAACTGTGACCATCTAGCCCGTGTAGAATTCAGGCGCTTAGCAGACTGCAGGTAAGCCAAATTCTTGTGGTCAGTATATACCGTAATAGGATGAGTAGCCCCCTCCAACCAATGACGCCATTCTTCAAAGGCCAATTGAATGGCCAGCAATTCTCTATCTCCTACATCATAATTTCTTTCAGCGACCGAGAGTTTCTTGGAGAAAAATGCACACGGACGCCATTTGCTAGAGGATGGACCCTGCGACAGAACTGCTCCGACCCCCACTTCTGATGCATCAACCTCCACGATGAACGGTTGAGACACATCAGGTTGCATCAGAATGGGAGCAGACGCGAAAAATTTCTTAATAGCAGAAAAGGCCTGTAATGCCTTATCTGACCAGACAGAAAAGTCGGCACCTTTTTTTAGTCATATCTGTCAAAGGTTTTACAATGGTGGAAAAATTCAAGATGAATTTTCTGTAGTAATTGGTAAAACCCCAAAACCGAATCAGAGCTTTCTGATTCTCAGGCCGGTCCAATTCCAGTACCGCCTAGACCTTTTCGGAGTCAGAAAGCAGGTATCCTAAAAATGGTAGCTCCTGGACAGCAAATACACATTTTTCCAATTTTGCATACAATTTATTCTCCCGAAGAATCGACAACACTTGTCTCATGTGATCCTGATGGGTCTCTAAATCGGGTGAGTAAATTAGTATATCATCAAGGTAAATAACAATGAACCTTCCCACTAAATGATGGAAAATATCATTGACAAATCGCTGAAAGACCCCTGGCGCATTAGTTAAACCAAAGGGCATGACAAGATTCTCGAAATGACCTTCGGGTGTATTGAAGGCCGTTTCCCACTCATTACCTTCCTTAATTCTGATAAGATTATAGGCTCCTCTTAAATCCAATTTGGAGAACACCTTGGCTCCGACAATTTGATCAAATAGATCAGAAATCAAAGGAAGGGGATACGGATCACGGACCGTAATGAGATTCAATTCCCGGAAATCTAAACACGGTCTAAGTGATCCGTCTTTTTTATTTTTTTGAAGAAATAGAAGCCGGCGGCCACACGGGACTTAGATGGCCTAATATGTTTCTTTGCCAAACTCTCGGCAATATACTTCCGCATAGCTTCTCTTTCGGGTTGGGAAAGGTTGTATATTCAAGATTTTGGCAGTTTAGCTCCAGGGATGAGATTGACCGGACAATCATATTCTCGATGGGGAGGGGCAGCTCCTGGGCGCCACCCTCTGAGAATACTTTCGCAAAATCAGAGAGAAACTGAGGTAGGACCGTAGTTGACACCCCTGAGATAGAAGCACATAGTTGTCCGAACAAAATTTACTCCAGCTACTGATTTGTTTTGTTTGTCAGTCAATGGTAGGGTTATGCTTTATCAACCACGGTAAACCTAGAACCATCGGAGCAGGTAAGCCCCTCATAACAAAACAAGAAATGTACTCAACATGTGAATCACCCACACTTAACTGAATGTCATGAACGATATGAGTCAGACTCTTTTGTGAGAGAGGGGAGGAATCAATAGCAAACACTGGAATCTCTCTATCTAAAGTGCTAGTTCCAAAACCAAGATTTTGGAGGAACTGAAAATCATTAAGGTTTACCCCCGCACCACTGTCAACAAATACCTCAAAATCACAATTTCCTGAGTCTAGCGCCACCATGGCAGGCAGGAGGAAACAGGTATTGCAGGGAGAATGCAGATTAGCTTGCTCAGACTCCCCATTCACACTACCAAGAGTCAGGGAAGTCTTTTATTTCTCTTTATGTGCCTCCGTAGTTTTTCATTACCGCTTTTAACAAAAGGACACGCACAAACAAAATGACCTTCTTTACCACAGAAGTAACATAGCTTATTCAGCTTCCTAAAATCCCTATCACCTGAGCGAAAGGAAACCTGGCCCAACTGCATAGGCTCCTCTCCTGCCCCAGATTCAAAAGTCATATTACCCCGGGGACTAGGTGGGACGGATCCACTTTCAGACGGGACACCCCACTCGAGAGGAATCTTATACCTCTCTCTAAGACGTCTATAAAGCCGCACTGCCAAAGACATGGCCGTCTCCAATGAATCGGGATACTCATGAAAAGCAAGGGCGTCTTTCAACCTTTCAGATAGCCCCTGACAAAACGGACTCCGGAGTGCAGGATCATTCCACCCCGAGTCAGTTGCCCATCTTCTAAATTCTGCACAATACGACTCCGCAGTACGTTCTCCCTGTAACAAACTGCGCAGCTTAGATTCAGCCATAGAGACCCGGTCTGGGTCATCATAAATCAAGCCCAAGGCTCTAAAAAATGCATCCACCGACCGGAGGGATGGTGAACCGGTCGGCAGACAAAAAGCCCAGGACTGCGCATCTCCTTTGAGCAGAGATATAATGATCCACACTCTTTGATTCTCGTCACCAGATGACATTGGCCACAGACAGGGCCGGCGCTTCCATAGAGGCAAGGGGGGCAATTTTCCCCGGGCCCCCGACTCCTTAGGGGCCCCCAGCGCCGGCCCGGCTGCAACTACTATCTATAATTCTATTCTGTGGCCCCGGTGGGCCGGTCTGGAGACGGCGTAATGATGTAATTAAAACTGGACTGGAGTAGAGGGGCCCCCCGCCTGCGCTGCTTGTCTCTTTAAGAGATTCGAGACTGGAGCAGCGGCATGCATGGCACAGGCGGGAACGTCTAGCGTCTAGCTGACGTTGCCACAGGCTCCGCCCCCCCGCCCAGAGCAGAGAACTTGGTCTTGATTGAAGAAGGAGCAAGCGCCATTGGCAGCCAGCCAGCCACAGCCCAGTCTGACTCTGCCAGCGCCAGGGAAGGCCCGGCGCCCACAGTCAGAAGGCAGCCAGCCAGCCACAGCCCAGTCTGACTCTGCCAGCGCCAGGGGAGGCCCGCCGCCCACAGTCAGAAGGCAGCCAGCCAGCCAGAGCCCAGTCTGACTCTTCCAGCGCCAGGGGAGGCCCGCCGCCCACAGTCAGAAGGCAGCCAGCCAGCCACAGCCCAGTCTGACTCTGCCAGCGCCAGGGGAGGCCCGCCGCCCACAGTCAGAAGGCAGCCAGCCAGCCAGAGCCCAGTCTGACTCTTCCAGCGCCAGGGGAGGCCCGCCGCCCACAGTCAGAAGGCAGCCAGCCAGCCAGAGCCCAGTCTGACTCTGCCAGCGCCAGGGGAGGCCCGCCACCCACAGTCAGAAGGCAGCCAGCCAGCCACAGCCCAGTCTGACTCTGCCAGCACCAGGGGAGGCCCGCCGCCCACAGTCAGAAGGCAGCCAGCCAGCCACAGCCCAGTCTGACTCTGCCAGCGCCAGGGGAGGCCCGCCGCCCACAGTCAGAAGGCAGCCAGCCAGCCACAGCCCAGTCTGACTCTGCCAGCGCCAGGGGAGGCCCGCCGCCCACAGTCAGAAGGCAGCCAGCCAGCCACAGCCCAGTCTGACTCTTCCAGCGCCAGGGGAGGCCCGCCGCCCACAGTCAGAAGGCAGCCAGCCAGCCACAGCCCAGTCTGACTCTGCCAGCGCCAGGGGAGGCCCGCCGCCCACAGTCAGAAGGCAGCCAGCCAGCCACAGCCCAGTCTGACTCTTCCAGCGCCAGGGGAGGCCCGCCGCCCACAGTCAGAAGGCAGCCAGCCAGCCACAGCCCAGTCTGACTCTGCCAGCGCCAGGGGAGGCCCGCCGCCCACAGTCAGAAGGCAGCCAGCCACAGCCCAGTCTGACTCTGCCAGCGCCAGGGAAGGCCCGCCGCCCACAGTCAGAAGGCAGCCAGCCACAGCCCAGTCTAACTCTGCCAGCGCCAGGGGAGGCCCGCCGCCCACAGTCAGAAGGCAGCCAGCCACAGCCCATTCTAACTCTGCCAGCGCCAGGGAAGGCCCGCCGCCCACAGTCAGAAGGCAGCCAGCCACAGCCCAGTCTAACTCTGCCAGCGCCAGGGGAGGCCCGCCGCCCACAGTCAGAAGGCAGCCAGCCAAGTTTCAAGTGTACAGTCTAGTCTACAACAGAACACAGGCAGTCACAGACCAGTTACAGTTACTGTTTCTGTCTGGTAGGTTGGTTATATTGTTGTTAATTAAACTGGATCGGATCCATGATCCATCCATTCCCAGTTTCCCACTCACTGACTTACTTAGTCCCAGGCACCTTCTCAACCGTCCGGGCCGTCCCAGTGTACTACTAGCCCTGCGGCCCTGGTTCTGTTTGTGTTTGGAATCAGTTGGACTGGAGAAATGTGCAGTAACTGCCCCCCCCCCCCAAATGCACATTTCTTCAGTCCAACTGTCCACACAGAACCAGGGCGGGCTAGTATACTGGCACTGGGACGGGTGAGATGGTGCCTGGCATGGATCCGATCCAGTTTAATCAACCAACCTACCAGTAACTGGTTGGTTGATTAAACTGGATCGGATCCATCCCAGGCACCATCTCACCCGTCCCAGTAGTGCCAGTGTACTAGCCCACCCTGGTTCTGTTTGGAGTCAGTTGGACTGGAGAAATGTGCATTTGGGGTCAGCAAGTGTCATGTGGGGAGGGGACCCCTTATTGTTTTCCCTAGTACCTACCTGTTATGGGCCATGATAGCCACACAAAGTCCAGGGAGCGCAGGTGCAGCCTCCAGGGCAGACTATGTGCATTTGGGGTCAGCAAGTGTCCTGTGGGGAGGGGGCCCCTTATTGTTTTCCGCCCCAGGGCCGCATTTCACCTAGAACCGGCCCTGGCCACAGACGAAAATACAACCTGCAGGACTCCCTGAACCGAATAAAGTCATCACCACCCCTGAGAACCTATCAGCGACTTTAGGCTCTAAGCAGACCTGATTTCCTCCAACGGCGCCAGACGCCAGAGCATTCTGACACCGTGAAACAGAGCTGCGGAGATCAGCAACCTCCAGCGATAATCCCTGAATGCGATCAACCAAAGCATCCATAGCCTCCATTTCGCAAACAGCAGGGGAATGACAGTTTTATGGCGGGTTATAATGTCACGGTAGGTAGGTAAGCGGGGAAATAACCAAACACAGGGAAAACAAACAGAACAATAGACTAGGCCCAAAAGCTAGGGAGAAAAGGGTCACCTCCTAGCGATCCCTAAAAGCTTGTCCATACCCTTAGGGTGGATATGCACATGCCCTCGTGCCTAAACCTAAACATCCGGGGCAAACCCTAAGCTGTAGGGGAAAGGGAAGAGGCGACCTGCTTCTTCAAACCAGGAGGAAGCAAGCGTCTCCCTAGAGGCCTAGATAAAACACACAAAGGGAAATGAAGTAGAGGACTTATCTAGAGCAGAGCTGGAGCAGACGATCCACCACAAATCAAGAGCTCCCAGGAAAGAACTATAAGCCGCACAGGCCACTGGGGGAAGGAGGGATAAATAGCCTGACTAACAATGAAACCCAGTACACCTGAGGGAAGGTGGATCCAGCTCAACCCAAACAAACAGAGAAGTCAGACATGTGCAGCCAGTCTGACAGACCTCCGCACATTCACAGGGCAAGGCGTGACAATACCCCATGGGGTTCATCCTCACCCATAGTATGAGGGACATATATACCAGCAGTGTGAGGGGGTGCGATGGGCACTCGATTCGCCCTGATTAAGCTAAGCTCTTGATGGGGAGCGTCAAATGCCAGTTCATAGCACAGTCACTGCCCCCTTCCCCCCCATATTGGTTTATATAAACGTTTCATCGACACAGATTTTGCATCTGGAAATGTTTAGTGGGACTTCTTTTAAAGGTGTGGATGTTCTAGTTATATCCAGCATACCGGAGCTATCCCCGCCTCGCCTAATGATCTAACATATGGTCAGTGTGAGCGGGTGAGGAGGAATCACAGTCTTCTATGAGGAAACGGTTTCCAGTCAGAGGACTTCTGAACAGTATTGAGCCCTCAGTCAATCATCACAAATGGAGAGCTTAAACCCAGAGCCAGGAGGCCTCTCTACCAGATTTCCAGCTTTGTTACCACCTGTAAGAAACACTGGCCCATCCTTCAGAGTGATCCAACTATGAAAGTACTTCCATCCTGGACTCCTATTGTTACCTTTACAAGGGCCCAAAACCTGAAGACCTGCTGGCCCCGAGCGCCCTCAGACCGGGCACTGAAAGTGTATCAGCGGCAGGCCCTGGGGGTCTGCGAGACCATCTCACATAGGACGACCACTCTCACTTCATACATCACCAGTGAATCCTTCCAAAGCAAACACCATGTGACTTGTGCGAGCGATGATGTCATTCAGGTTCTTACGGTTGTTACATCCAATAAGTGGGTCACATGACCCAATGTATCAGAACCAGACTCAATAAGCACTAATGTTAGACAAGGACTTCTAAACACATCGCCCGAGTGCCCTCCAAGGATCCTGACCGTTTACGGTTAACCATCATTCATTGGGGAACAGGGATTCCTTCAGGATTCTCAAATTATATACATTGTGTCCGGATGGGATGAGGAAAACCATCAAAACAGTGACCAAACAGCGCCCCCTACTGGTAGTTCCAGGCACTGGATGAGATTTGGATTATTTCTTAGCTATGTACTATAGACCTGACGTTAGGGCAGTGTTACCTCATCTATCTCCTGGATTATGATTCACCTACATGATATCCTTTCTCTTTGGGCATTAGCACTTCACTCACTGTTCCCACTCTTGTCCCGCTCCATTCTTGCTGCAGTTTTCCTGCATCTGTTGGTCTGATTGTGACCTTCTGGGCCCTGTGATTGGGCAGCTGCAGCTGGTTGATCTGGCGGTTCCTTCCCTTCACTTTCTATCCATAGTGATCACTATTACATCTCTGCTGTAAGTTATAATTGATGATCGTTTACAGTCCTTATGTCCTTTTATAACGTTTAGGGACTATCATTATTTATTATATTCTTTTTACGTATTGATTTATGTAGATTGTGACTCGGTTCACGTCTTCTTACCGATGATGTCCGGTCCTCCAGGGTATTTAGGTAGGAATAAATTCACAGTCTGATTGCCACTGAAATGCGTAGCTTTTTTATGTCATTTTATTTATTTTAATAAGAAAGAATTCCTGCTGTGGTGTTGTCTATCCCAATTTTCCCTCTTCCCTTGACTCGCGTCCTTGTTCTTAGGTCAGACATAAGGACGCAGTGCCTCCAGAGCCACACCACAATATATTGGGGAGGGACAGCTTCATTCCAGAAGAGGATGTTGACTGTGACGGTGTCAGGTTTGGAGAATGAAATAAAAATGAATTTACTTCAACCTTCTGTGTGCCTAAGGCCCCATTCACACGACTTTATTTTTGGTCCGCATCCAATCTGCATTTTTTGCGGACTGGATGTTACCCCATTCATTTGACTGAAGCCTAAAAAATGTGGACAACTAGTTATATAGCCACTATAATACTGCAAATAAAAAAGGGGTCAGTCAGCACATCCCAATGCGCAGGTGCACGTCGCCATATCTAGAAACACAAAGAGTAAAATACAATGCAACAGCACTCCGCAAAGCAAATAAAGTACAAAAAAGTATTCTGATGCTGATGCTGTGCTTATTAAGTAAATTTGAGATTTACATGCTAGGCATATCGTTGTGATTAATATTGTTTTATGTATTAATATTATGATTTGGAAAATAAAAATATTTATATATAAAAAAAGTAAATTTGAGATTCTTGGCAAATACATTTTATGCAAAATTATTTGGGCCCGTCTGCCACACGTCTAGGCGATCTCTGTAAGACCATAAAATTCAGGAAGTGCAGGTTCCACATGCATGCTGGGCCCACCTTCATTTTTGTCTTTTTTGGTGCCAAAATGGCCTACATTAAGTCCAGGGAATGCAGGTACCAACATGCATGCCGAGCCCACTCCACAACTCTCCTAGAGCCAGATAACACCAACCCCCAGGTCAGCCTCCAGTTCTTCCATCGCTGAACCTTTCCATTTCCGGCTTCCAATTTCTGTTATCAATTTATCCTGGCATTATCGTCCCTCCCGAATTTAACCCCTAAGATCCTAATATAGGTGGAGGCTTTCGCAAATTATTGCAGATCAAAGTCTGGATCAGAATTCAGTGTTCAGAAAGCTTGACCCTTCTCAAGGTTGACCAGAGACCCTGAGGCCTCCGAGTAGCTTCTGATGGCTGCCGACAACATCTCCACCTCACGAGGCTCAGATATCACCACCGTCACATCATCCGCGTAGGCAACAACACTCAGAGGCAAGCAGTGGGGGACCAGCACACCCCGAAAATCACACAGCTGCAGTGACTTGAGGAACGGGTCTAAGGCAAACACATACTGCATTGGACTCAAAGGGCAACCCTGTCTCACCCCTGAACGTGCCACCCTGCCAACCATTGACCAGAGGAAAGCTCTCTGCCTCTCTATACAAGGTTTTCAGCCAATCTACAAATTGTCCCGGAATACCGTACTTTGACAAAGTGGCCCATAGATACTCGTGGTCTACTCTGTCGAAGGCTTTAGCCTGGTCAAGACCAACAACATATCTCCCACACCTCAGGGCTTTACATCTCTCAAACATCTCCCTTATCGAGATGACTGCTCCAGAGATGTTCCGCCCTTTCAATGTGCAAACTGACAGCCTGACAACAGTGCCCGGGACAAACAGACTAATCTAGAGAACAGGATTTTTGCCAGAATCTTCCTGTCGACCTTCAAGAGGGCAATCGGCCTCCAGTTCTTGATGTCACTAGGCTCCTTACCTTTAGACAGCAGAATTAACGAGGACACCCTCATAGACGGAGGCATCAGGTGATTTTTCTATACAATTTTTGTACACGTCCACGAGGATTGGAGCTAAGTGGTCTCTGAACTTCTTATGAAATTCTGCTGTTATACCATCTGGACCTGGTGCCTTCTTCAGATGTAATTTATCAATGGCCACTTTAACTTCCTCCACCGTCAATTCTGCTGTTAAAGGAGAAAAGTCCAAATCATTAGTATCAGGGCCTGGAGTTGCCTCCAAGAATTAAGTCATCTTCTATTTATCCAAAACCTTCTTCTGAAACAAGTCAGTATAGTAAGATCTCACCACCCCCAGGATACCCTCCTACCCCCTAGATGATCTAACCCAGCCCCCCTTCCCCATCAGCCCTTGTCCTACCACCCCATTTACCCCACCAGACATTTAGATGTTATTTATTCCTGCAATTCTAACGCTCTGATCAGTAGATGACTCAAGTCAAGCCCTCAACCCCCCCCAGCCATTTAGATATGTATGTTATCAATTATCATCCCCCACCCCCCACCGCTGCCTTCCTTGTAATTTGCTGGCCCCCAATATCTATTGTGAATCACAATCCATAACAGTGTCATCCACAGATCCCCCCATAACAGTGTCCTCCACAGATCCCCCATAACACTGTCATCCACAGATCCCCCCATAACAGTGTCCTCCATAGATCCCCCATAACAGTGTCCTCCACAGATCCCCCATAACAGTGTCCTCCACAGATCCCCCCATAACAGTGTCCTCCACAGATCCCCCATAACAGTGTCCTCCACAGATCCCCCCATAACAGTGTCCTCCACAGATCCCCCATAACAGTGTCCTCCACAGATCCCCCATAACAGTGTCATCCACAGATCCCCCCATAACAGTGTCCTCCACAGATCCCCCCATAACAGTGTCCTCCACAGATCCCCCATAACAGTGTCCTCCACAGATCCCCCCATAACAGTGTGTCATCCACAGATCCCCCATAACAGTGTGTCATCCATCCACAGATCCCCCCATAACAGTGTGTCATCCACAGATCCCCCATAACAGTGTGTCATCCACAGATCCCCCATAACAGTGTGTCATCCACAGATCCCCCATAACAGTGTGTCATCCGCAGATCCCCCATAACAGTGTGTCATCCGCAGATCCCCCATAACAGTGTCATCCATAGATCCCCCATAACAGTGTCATCCACAGAACCCCCATAACAGTGTGTCATCCACAGATCCCCCATAACAGCGTCCTCCACAGATCCCCATAACAGCGTCCTCCACAGATCCCCCATAACAGTGTCATCCACAGATCCCCCATAACAGTGTCATCCACAGATCCCCCATAACAGTGTCATCCACAGACCCCCCATAACAGTGTAATCCACAGATCCCCCATAACAGCGTCATCCACAGATCCCCATAACAGTGTCTCATTCACAGACCCCCCATTGAATGAAGGCAAGAAAAATTGCACTGTAATTTACACCCGTATCTGTTTTGCACTTGGAATTTTGCTCTCACTCCTTTGGAGATAAATGACCACAAAACTATACAGTTTTTGATGCAAAACTTGCTAGTTTTTATTCTGTCTTGTTGACAGGATTATGTTTATTTATATTAAGATTATTTATTAAAATTGTTATTTATGTGTGATTACAACAGTAAGTATTTAGTAAAGACTCCACAAGTTGGGGGGGCGCACTTGGGCAGCTCAGCCTCTGTTGGTGGTGGACCTTGTCCCAGCCCTGCCTCCAGGACACTGGAGTTATGTCTCCATAGCCCTCTACCAACATCTGGACGCTTCATGGATCCCAAACAGAAAGACAAGGCCAAGTGATCAGAGAACGGGACGACCTTCTCACACATCCCACTAACCACTTCTGTAGGGTTTACAAAAGCCATATCAATGCGACTACTTCTGTCAGCACAGGAATATGTACATTTTGGCTTCCTACCACCCTGTGTGAACACATCGCTGAGGCCTGCCTGCTGGATCATGCTATTTAGGACCTTGGAGTCCCTGGTCACTGCTCGGCCAGAGGATCTGTCACCCGATGTCCTAGTGACGTTGAAATCTCCAGCCAACACCACTGGGACAGAGGTAAAAAGATACGGCTTAACCTCATTAAATAACTGGACCCTTTCCGCCACTGACTATGGGCCATAGGTATTAATGAGCCGGAGTCGCCTACCATGGATTGTGACCTCCAGGACCAGACATTGACCCATAATAACTTCTGTCAGTCTGTGTACAGTCACATCATTGGTGGAGAACAATATAGCAACCCCGGCATAAGGCTCCACAGCCAGCGACCAGAAAGAAGGACCAGACCTCCATTCCCTCTCAGCCTCACGTAGAAGTCCTGATGTGGTCAGACGCGTCTCCTGTAAGAAGATGACATCTGCATCTAGAGATCTCAGGAGGTCATACTCTATGTGCCTTGTCTTTCTTACTTTAATACTGTTCACATTGCTGGAAAGCACTTTTATAGAGAACCCGGCCATCATCACACAGCACAGGAAGAGCAGCGAGGTAATACCCATCATCATAGGTCGGAGTCGCCCTGCTTACCACCTGTCTCCATGTCTGATTCTACCTGGGACTCTACAGCATAGGGTTTCCTTTTGGTGGGGGGATCCTCAGTGTCCCCTTCACATTCATCATCTATTTTCTTCAGTTCTCGCTCATAATCTCCCTCAGACACTGACAGGACCTCTGACCCCTTATGGACTTTCTTCCTGACACTCTCGGGCCATGCTGTACTCACCCTCAGGCCTCATGCACACGACCGTATTTTTTCACGGTCCGCAAAACGGGGTTCTGTTGGTCCGTGATCCGTGACCGTTTTTTCGTCCGTGGGTCTTCCTTGATTTTTGGAGGATCCACAGACATGAAAATAAAGTCGTTTTGGTGTCCGCCTGGCCGTGCGGAGCCAAACGGATCCGTCCTGAATTACAATGCAAGTCAATGGGGACGGATCCGTTTGACGTTGACACAATATGGTGCAAGTTCAAACGGATCTGTCCTTATTGACTTTCAATGTAAAGTCAGGAGTCCCTATTATACAATCGGATCGGAGTTTTCTCCAATCCGATGGTATATTTTAACTTGAAGCGTCCCCATCACCATGGGAACGCCTCTATGTTAGAATATACTGTCGGATATGAGTTAGATCGTGAAACTCATATCCGACAGTATATTCTAACACAGAGGCGTTCCCATGGTGATGGGGACGCTTCTAGTTAGAATATACTACCAACTGTGTACATGACTGCCCCCTGCTGCCTGGCAGCACCCGATCTCTTACAGGGGGCTGTGATCCGCACAATTAACCCCTCAGGTGCTGCACCTGAGGGGTTAATTGTGCATATCATAGCCCCCTATAAGAGATCAGGGGCTGCCAGGCAGCAGGGGGCAGACCCCCCTCCCTCCCCAGTTTTAATTTCATTGGTGGCCAGTGTGGCCCCCCGGCCCCCCCTCCCTCTATTGTAATATCATTGGTGGCCAGTGTGCGGCCTCCCCCGGCCCCCCCTCCCTCCCTTTATTGTATTATCATTGGTGGCCAGTGTGCGGCCCCCCCCTGCCCCCCCTCTATTGGATTAATATCATTGGTGGCCAGTGTGCGGCCTCCCCTCTCCCCGATCATTGGTGGCAGCGGAGATTCCGATCGGAGTCCCAGTTTAATTGCACTGGGGCTCTGATCGGTAACCATGGCAACCAGGAAGCTACTGCAGGCCTGGTTGCCATGGTTACTTAGCAATATTACAATATTAGAAGCATCATACTTACCTGCTGCGCTGTCTGTGACCGGCTGGGAGCTCCTCCTACTGGTAAGTGACAGATCATTAAGCAATGCGCCGCACAGACCTGTCACTTACCAGTAGGAGGAGCTCCCGGCCGGTCACAGACAGCGCAGCAGGTAAGTATGATGCTTCTAATATTGTAATATTGCTAAGTAACCATGGCAACCAGGCCTGCAGTAGCGTCCTGGTTGCCATGGTTACCGATCGGAGCCCCAGTGCAATTAAACTGGGACTCCGATCGGAATCTCTGCTGCCACCAATGATCGGGGAGAGGGGAGGCCGCACACTGGCCACCAATGATATTATTCCAATGGAGGGGGGGCAGGGGGGGGCCGCACACTGGCCACCAATGATAATACAATAGAGGCCGGGGGGGCCGCACACTGGCCACCAATGATAATACAATAAAGGGAGGGAGGGGGGGCCGGGGGAGGCCGCACACTGGCCACCAATGATATTACAATAGAGGGAGGGGGGGGCCGGGGGGCCGCACTGGCCACCAATGAAATTAAAACTGGGGAGGGAGGGGGGTCTGCCCCCTGCTGCCTGGCAGCCCCTGATCTCTTATAGGGGGCTATGATATGCACAATTAACCCCTCAGGTGCAGCACCTGAGGGGTTAATTGTGCGGATCACAGCCCCCTGTAAGAGATCGGGTGCTGCCAGGCAGCAGGGGGCAGTCATGTACACAGTTGGTAGTATATTCTAACTTGAAGCGTCCCCATCACTATGGGAACGCCTCTGTGTTAGAATATACTGTCGGATCTGAGTTTTCACGAAGTGAAAACTCATCTCTGAAAAAGCTTTTATGCAGACGGATCTTCGGATCCGTCTGTATGAAAGTAACCTACGGCCAAGGATCACGGCCGCGGATGCCAATCTTGTGTGCATCCGTGTTCTTTCACGGACCCATTGACTTGAATGGGTCCGTGAACCGTTGTCCAGGAAACACGGATCACGGATGCGGCTGCAAAACGGTACATTTTCAGATTTTTCCACGGACCCATTGAAAGTCAATGGGTCCGCGAAAAAAAAAAACGGAAAACGGCACAACGGCCACGGATGCACACAACGGTCGCGTGCATGAGGCCTTACGGGAGGACTTGTCTTTTTTCCTCCTCTTGCTGCTCTTACTGTCTATCTGGTAGATTAATAACTGCCAAGATGTCCGCTGGCACAAACCCCATCTGGCGACACAGGAGCTCTCGGACCACAAGCCTCCGATCTGGGAGGTCTTCTTTGGCGCCTCGATGTTTAAATCTGACTACATTCCTCCTTTTAAAGGCCTGACCTGTATAGTGAGCACTGGAGGAAAAAGATGGAGCACCACGGCTCCAGGCATTACTGGGGGGGACCTGGTGGGGTTCAGGGCCCTGAATTATTGGGGGGGTGTCTGCACTAGGGGGGCCACTCACACCTTCTGTGCTTGAGGGTAAAGGTGGAAAATCGCCCTCATTACTCTGCGGAGATTCCTCCAGCCCGTCCACCTCTATGCCATCCTCAGATATCTCCCATACAGATTGTACATTCCCCCTAAACACTGACCCCTCAGGTACATGTCCACCATCACCCCCAGTCTCTGCCCCAGCAGTAGAGATCTGCCACCCCATCACCTGGATGTACGGACGCTGACCCCTCATGGACATGTCCACCATCACCCCCAGTCTCTGCCCCAGCAGTAGAGATCTGCCACCCCATCACCTGGATGTACGGATGCATGTCCATTGTCCTGCTGCACTGCGCCTCCTGGGACTTGTAGTGCCGGTGTCTGAGGTCCATGTGTCTCCTCAGGGACAGCTCCAGATCCTTGTGGCCGCTGTTGCACACTGTCCTGTTTATAAATCTCTCCTTTTTGAAAAGAAAACTTTGCGGCATGTAGCACAGGTCTTGTCGCCCGCTGGGCCTCCTCAGGGCTAACACTGGAATCCAGATTCAAAGCTCAATCCATGGCTGGCAAAACGCCCCTGGTTCCTATAGGACTCGGCAAGTGGTCCCATCCTGACCAAGACAGTGTCCATCTGCTTCACCAGGTCACCAAGTTCCAAGCTGAGTGAGTGCAGCTTACGGTCATACACAGCTGCACAGTTTGGATTTGCAGTCTTCAGCTTGTATACGCAGTCAATCTCCGCCTGCAGCATTTGTTTGTGTCCCTTCAGCTCCTCCATGTTCCTCACCAGGGCAGGGATCTCCTCTGCTCGCTGCAGCTCAGGTGCACGGGTCTCTCTCGTTTGGTGTCCAGTCTTGGGCAGCTTCTCAGGCTGTTTGAACTCAGCAGACCTGGAGCCTCCATGAGATTTCTCTGAAGGTCTCTCTTGTGCCACATCCACAGATCGTTCAGCATTTTTGCTGCTGCCACCTCCAGACTGAGACCTGGTGCGGCCTAAGTGTGCCATGGTCACCACCTCACCCTGCTGCAGGTTCTGCTGTAATGTCAGCCTCTCCAGAGATGTCCTCCGTTGCCTGTGTGCTGGAGGGGTGAGCTGCACACCTGATGCATGTGCTGCGCCCTGTCTCACCTCCTGTGCACCCTGCAGGTTGGGATTTCCACTTTTCACAGAGGATACCTTTTGGGAGTCACTATACAGTACTGGACGCTGCAGGCCTGGGCTGGAGGACTGCTTCACCTCACATCTCTTAGCTGTACTCACCGCGGCTGAATCCTTCTCTTCTGCTGGAATCACAACTGTTACTCCATCTTTCTTACTTGTGCAGCACGCCAGACCTGCAGGGTATAGCGAAGTGAGGTCACGGTTATGGGCAATCGAGGGTTGCTCACTGTATTGGAGAACCCTGGGCAGGCATGCGGCAGTGAAGGAGAGGTAGACACAGTTCCTCTGGGGCACACTCGGTATGTAGGGACCAGGCCTGATGGTGGATGAGGTACCCTGGATGTTACAGGTATTTTGAGTGCCTGGGGCAAGGTCCCTGTTGGATTTGTGACGCCAGTGCCTGTAACGGTGGCACACCGATTTATAGTTGGAATAAGTGAGGTACACAGGTGGTATAGTGAACCAAACGTTGCTTTACTGAACAGTCCAACTTTGTACATCAAGATGGTAACACAGTCCTCTAGATCACAGCTTTACAAGCAGGCTTACTCCACAAGATGGCAGGTATGGATCATGCAAGATACTCAGAGGGTAAATCCACAACGCACTCAGAATCAGGTTGTACCTTTCCTCAGAAATGGCGTACACTGTCCTTTTCTAGAACTCCTGTCTGGTTTCAATCCCAAGGCCCGGATGCCTAAATGGTGGCTTAAATCCTTGGTATATATATATCTTCCTCCCGTATAAATCCTTGCTTTGCTTCATACAGCATCTGCCCATCAGTGTTACTTATCTTTGCTTGTAATATCCTGACTTGTCTGGTGAAGGACTGTGGGTTTCTCCCAGGAGGTTCTGTCCTGCAACTGGGGTGTCTTCGGAGCTAACTAAGGCTCTCTTGATCTACAGGCAGGCTAGGACTCTTCACTAGCCTCCTGGTCGTAGCTAGCAGCCAGGACTATCTAGCTGCATGTCAGGAGGAGGCCCTCAGCTCGTCTCTGGCTGGTGCCTTCTCACTTCTGTCTCTGCAGACTCCTGACTCTGAACTCTCTCCCCCCTGTCTGGGCCTGGATATTTATACTAGGGGCTCCCTATCTCCCTCTAGTGTCTGGGATGTCTAACTACACCCAACTAGGCCTGCTAAGCATTTACAAAGGGGAATATTGCATATAAAAACACATTAGAAAATACCTTAAATGCATAATAAAATATAACATTTCTGTCCCTTGTGAGTAGGAGTAACGCGCACACCACTTGACCCTTGTGTAGTGCCCACGCCAATCTAGTGGGACACTACATACCACCACGCTATAACGTTGCCCGTCCTCGGCGCAACATGGAGGGGCCCTGCCCAGCTGGATACTGCATCTGAAAAAGAGAAAATAACGCAAAGCAGAAAAATTTTCATCTACATTTGCAAGAATACATTATATGCATAAATCAGGCAGTTCCACTGGCTTAGGAGCAAGTAACGGTGAAAAGGGGCGTCGTTCTCTTCTCTCAGGATAGTGTGAGGGAACAGGGGCGCTGACCTGGTGCAGCGTATCATTATAACCAGGATAGTCCATAATTGCAAATTGTCCATAATAGAACAGTAAAACAATTTAAAGTTCTTGGAGGCTCAAGGAACAAACATGAGTCCGTACCCAGGTTTCTTTCTTATTTTAGAGCAGTGTTACCAACAAGCTAGGCAGAGGAACTATAAAATCACAGAGGCTCACATACAATGGAGTCCATCTCTGGGCGCATTTCTTTAAAGTAGCAATATCTCAGAGGCTCATGTACTTTTGAGTCTATCTCCGGGCACGTTTCCTTGAAATTTAATGTTGCACAATAAAAAGACAGCACATAAAAATAGCCCACAATATTCCATTGGCATATATATAAAAACAAGTGCTGTAATACCCATAATCAACCTGAAAAGGGGGTTAAAGGGTTAAAGGTGCAACATAGAAACAGGCAACAACTTGGCACAATTTTGAAGAAGCAGGCAGGAGGTCCTGTAAACAAGATGGCTTTGCTGACATTGGTATTTCAGTGGTTGACCACCACCACTGAGCCGTGGGTAACTGGCAGCAGCAACAAAGGACCAAAAACAAAGGACTCCTGTCCTGGAAGGGTCAAATTCTCAGCAATGAGGTCCCTCTTCCTTCCTCGGTGGCGTCTGGATTGTGGCGGTGGCAATTCTGCGTAACTCCAGCAACTTCTCCTCCAGACGGACGATCTGGTCATCCAGGCTCTCGGTCCCAGGATCGCTGTCCTCCGATGTCGCCGCCGGCACTTGTATCATAGAGGGTGCATCCTGCGCAGCCGCTGCAGGCTCAGGTGGCGCATCAGGTCTTTTACCCTTCCGGATATTGTCCAGGCATACGTGGAATCTTTCCAGGTTCTCCATCTCTTTAATGGTCTTCTCCCGGCGAGGCAGCTCAGGGGACGGATAGGGGCTTACCTATTTCTCCACTACCGTTGGCTGCCAGAATACATGAAAGAGCCCCGCTCTTGAAACGCATGATGGGCCGGTTCTGGAGAGCGCGCTGGTTCGCGCTCGCAGCCAGTATAGTCCTCATCTGCTTCCCAGTCCTCCGGTTCTTTTTTGGGACAGGTCACGGCAGTGGCATATGGGCCTCTCAGGCCCTCGGCAGGGGTGAACTCCACCTCTTCTCCCTCGCGGAGGTTATGCATATATTCGGAGAGGTAACTCCGCTTGACGGACCTCCGGTTTACATATAAGTCCCTGCCGGTGGTATAGTCTTGTATAAAACCGTAGCCACGGTTCTTGTCAAAGGCCACAACCAACCCCTTTCTCCTTTCCAGGCGGGGTTGGGTGTCAGTGTGGCGCTCATGAACGGTCTTTGCCAGTTCCTCATAATATATCTTTGTCTTTGTCGTTTTTTTTATGGCGGCCTCCCGTATCTCTGCCATTAATGCTGACCACTTGAACGATGGCTGGAAGAAGTCTCTCCAGGAGCCATAATAATTCTCCGGTTGTGTCCTCGGTGGCGGGCAGGCGGGTTTCTCCGGTCCCGGAGAGTAGGCCGGTGGAGCGTCCTCTGGCTTTACACCAATACAATCCATCTTTAACAACTCAGGCGCGGACATCCCAGCAGAGCAGTCTTCACTCTTCAACATGCTCGATCCTTCTCTGGAGAGCGACAGGGTGGCGCCAATAAGTTCAGACAGATCCTCCCATTGCACTGGGTGGCCGCCCCCCAGGTACTCCAGTATGGAGTCCATTTCTGCAGACATGCAAATGTCCACACAGGGCGGTGGCGCCGACAGATAGCCTTTTCCCGCTCTTTTCAGCAAAAAGGCGCCAATTTTTACCGCCAATTCAGGATGAAGATGACGCAGCAGTAAATTCAAGCAAGTTAAGCGGCCATCTTTAGCAAAACGCTGTCTAATCACTGACAGCAAGCGGTGGCTCAAATAAGCAGCAAACAGTCCAGAAAACACTATCTTCACACCGCTAATTCTTTTCAGTTCTTTGGCCCAGCAATTTTTAATAAAACAATAGGGCTTGGTCACTTTAAGGCAATTTTTAGCACACAGTTGTATATCCGCAATGGCGCAGGAATGTTCGTCATCCTGTTCGTGACGCCAATTTATGCAGCACGCCAGACCTGCAGGGTATAGCGAAGCGAGGTCACGGTTATGGGCAATCGAGGGTTGCTCACTGTATTGGAGAACCCTGGGCAGGCATGCGGTAGTGAAGGAGAGGTAGACACAGTTCCTCTGGGGCACACTCGGTATGTAGGGACCAGGCCTGATGGTGGATGAGGTGCCCTGGATGTTACAGGTATTTTGAGTGCCTGGGGCAAGGTCCCTGTTGGATTTGTGACGCCAGTGCCTGTAACGGTGGCACACCGATTTATAGTTGGAATAATTGAGGTACACAGGTGGTATAGTGAACCAAACGTTGCTTTACTGAACAGTCCAACTTTGTACATACAGATGGTAACACAGTCCTCTAGATCACAGCTTTACAAGCAGGCTTTATTCCACAAGATGGCAGGTATGGATCATGCAAGATACTCAGAGGGTAAATCCACAATGCACTCAGAATCAGGTTGTACCTTTCCTCAGAAATAGCGTACACTGTCCTTTTCTTGAACTCCTGTCTGGTTTCAATCCCAAGGCCCGGATGCCTAAATGGTGGCTTAAATCCTTGGTATATATATATCTTCCTCTCGTATTAATCCTTGTTTTGCTTCCTAAAGCATCTGCCCATCAGTGTTACTTATCTTTGCTGGTAATATCCTTGCTTGAATGGTGAAGGACTGTGGGTTTCTCCCAGGAGGTTCTGTCCTGCAACTGGGGTGTCTTCGGAGCTAACTGAGGCTCCCTTGGACTACAGGCAGGCTAGGATTCCGCATTAGCCTCCTGGTCATAGCTAGCAGCCGGGGCTATCAAGCTGCATGTCAGGAGGAGGCCCTCAGCATATCTCTGGCTGGTGCCTTCTCACTTCTGTCTCTGCAGACTCCTGACTCTGAACTCTCTCCCCCCTGTCTGGGCCTGGATATTTATACTAGGGGCTCCCTATCTCCCTCTAGTGTCTGGGATGTCTAACTACACCCAACTAGGCCTGCTAAGCATTTACACAGGGGAATATTGCACATAAAAACACATTAGAAAATACCTTAAATGCATAATAAAATATAACATTTCTGTCCCTTGTGAGTAGGAGTACATGCACACCAATTGACCCTTGTGTAGTGCCCACGCCTATCTAGTGGGACACTACACTTGCACTTAATGCCCTGGTGTTTCCTCCATTCTGGTCTTTCCTTGTCACAGGATTCATATTTGGACTTGTATCCATACTAGAAAGAGCCTGGGAGTTACCTCCCAGTGGAGGCCTGGAAGCCTGGGCCTTGCTTGGGGAAGTTCCCCGCCCAGGGAGGCCCTTCCCTGGGCTAGCTCCAGACATGAGGAGAACCACCAACACACGTCCTCACAGCTAGGAGGCAGTATTATAGTAGTTATATTCTTGTACATAGGAGCAGTATTATAGTAGTTATATTCCTGTACATAGGAGCAGTATTATAGTAGTTATATTCTTGTACATAGGAGGCAGTATTATAGTAGTTATATTCTTGTACATAGGAGCAGTATTATAGTAGTTATATTCTTGTACATAGGAGCAGTATTATAGTAGTTATATTCCTGTACATAGGAGCAGTATTATAGTAGTTATATTCTTGTACATAGGAGGCAGTATTATAGTAGTTATATTCTTGTACATAGGAGCAGTATTATAGTAGTTATATTCTTGTACATAGGAGCAGTATTATAGTAGTTATATTCTTGTACATAGGAGCAGTATTATAGTAGTTATATTCTTGTACATAGGAGCAGTATTATAGTAGTTATACTCTTGTACATAGGAGCAGTATTATAGTAGTTATATTCTAGTACATAGTAGCAGTATTATAGTAGTTATATTCTTGTACATAGGAGGCAGTATTATAGCAGTTATATTAGGAGGCAGTATTATAGTAGTTATATTCTTGTACATAGGAGCAGTATTATAGTAGTTATATTCTTGTACATAGGAGCAGTATTATAGTAGTTATATTCTTGTACATAGGGGCAGTATTATAGTAGTTATATTCTTGTACATAGGAGCAGTATTATAGTAGTTATATTCTTGGATATAGGAGCAGTATTATAGTAGTTATATTCTTGGATATAGGAGCAGTATTATAGTAGTTATATTCTTGTACATAGGGGCAGTATTATAGTAGTTCTATTCTTGTACATAGGAGGCAGTATTATAGTAGTTATATTCTTGTACATAGGAGCAGTATTATAGTAGTTATATTCTTGTACATAGGAGCAGTATTATAGTAGTTATATTCTTGTACATAGGAGGCAGTATTATAGTAGTTATATTCTTGTACATAGGAGCAGTATTATAGTAGTTATATTCTTGTACATAGGAGCAGTATTATAGTAGTTATATTCTTGTACATAGGAGGCAGTATTATAGTAGTTATATTCTTGTACATAGGAGCAGTATTATAGTAGTTATATTCTTGTACATAGGAGCAGTATTATAGTAGTTATATTCTTGTACATAGGAGGCAGTATTATAGTAGTTATATTCTTGTACATAGGAGCAGTATTATAGCAGTTATATTCTTGTACATAGGAGAAGTATTATAGTAGTTATATTCTTGTACATAGGAGCAGTATTATAGTAGTTCTATTCTTGTACATAGGAGCAGTATTATAGTAGTTATATTCTTGTACATAGGCGCAGTATTATAGTAGTTATATTCTTGTACATAGGAGCAGTATTATAGTAGTTATATTCTTTGAAAATTCTCTTTTTATTGAAAAGTATATTGAAAATACATACTACAACATTATGCAGTGACATATACAAAGTGGTTGATATCGTACATTGCTTTGAGTATACATAACAGCTTGAAGGACTGTAGATATGGACCTAAACAGAATTCCGTATATAAATAACAGGACAATACTAATTTCCCATTTTTCACATATAGACAGAATAATCATATCCCATTATACAAGTATTATGCAAAGGTTACAGATGCATCTTACCAGTATATAAAGGTCTTGTAGTATGACTGGTGAACATAATGACGCAGAAATAGAGGAAAAAGAAGAGGGGAAGGATATGGGGATAGGGACAAGGAATAGGAGGGAGGGAAGGATAAAGAGGAATAACCAAAAACAACAACAATCCATCCATGACACTCGTTCGTTTGCAGCATATTAGATATCTAAAGTGCATATTGAATGTATTCATATTCACAGGTATTATTTTGTCAGTGACTCAGACATGGTCTAGAACGCGTACCATTAATGCGCATATATACCCTCTACCCGTGAGCTCATAATGTACCACTACTAGCAGACCCGTGTGCCGTCTGACTATTCGGAGGGTCATCCCTAAACATGAGCCAGGGTGTCCAAAGCTTCACATATTTATTGTGATTCCTGTCCTCCCAACTCGCCAGTTCCTCCATACGACAGATATGGTCCACCTTGTTCAGCCATGCCTCCACAGTGGGGGGTTCTGTACTCAACCAGTGCTGCGGGATGAGCAGCCTTGCCGCCTGGAGTAATTGGGTGGTTAAGCATCTTTTTGAGGGAGAGAAAGAGGGAGTCGGGAGCCACAGGAGCACAAGAGTAGGGGGCACTTCCACAACTACATGTGTTATTTTCTGAATAGTGGATAAGACACCTTCCCAGAATGGACGGATCCTAGGACAAGACCAGAAGATGTGAGACAGAGTACCTGTATCCTCCATACACCTCCAGCATTTATCGTCCTGTCTCATACCCCTGATAAACATCTGCTTTGGAGTCATATACCACTGGGTGAGGACTTTGTATGTGTGTTCCTGTATCCTGGTACACCTTGAGAAACCGTGGGAGTGCGCATGTATCCTCATAATGTCAGTCTCATTCAGTTCCACCTCAAGTTCAGCAGCCCAATGCCTCAGGTATTGCGGTGTTCCAGGGGAGCGGGGAGTAACCAAAGCCAAGTAACACAGAGAGATCAGTTTACGTGGGAAGGACTCAAATGTTAAAAGTTTCTCAAACCAAGACTGTGTAGGTTTATGTCTATTACTCTCTATTAGTGGTCTGGAGACTGAGTTAAGTTCAATCAGTTCTAGAAAATTACACTTTTTTATAAGGTTGTGTAGTGGGTGTTGATCAGATAAGTCCCCCGAGGTCGCCCACAGGAATTCCTCTGTTGTGAACTTGCGTAGTTTATGCCAGGTCGTAGCTATTTGTTTGGTATTCGGTCGTATAGTGAAAGGAAGAAGATCCGCTGGCATAGATGGAGAGGGGTTATTTAGGAGGTTAAGTTTGCCATTTAACTGTTGAATTACTGAGGCGGTTCCCCTAAGCAGAACTTGTGACCTAAGATTAGAAGTAGTAAGACCCCAGAGGCCCGCCCTCTGGACAGATGAAAGTTGGGCAAGTTCTAAGTCGCATCCCCAAGTCTGGTATTTAGTAGCGTGTAGCTGAATCCATCTTTTTAAATGAATCGCCTGATAGTATAGATGTGCGTCTGGTAACCCAAACCCCCCCGTGCTCCTCCCCTGTATCAGCCTGCTATGGGCCAATCTAGCGGATTTCCCACCCCAAAGGAACGTTCTAAATAACCTCCTGACCTGGCAAAAGAAGGACATAGGGATAAAAACGGGCAACATTTGCATCACATACAGGAGCCTGGGCATGATGAAGGCCTTCAGAAGGTTCTTTCTACCCATCCAAGAGACATATGGGATTTTAAGCGAGTGAAGCTGCTTCTGTATATCATTTAAGAGGGGTTTAAAGTTCAAACTGAAAGTTTGGTCCAAATCTGCTGGTAATTTAATTCCTAAGTAGGAAAGATGAGAACCCTGCCAGATAAACGGGGTTGTGCCTTTTAAAGAGGAAATCATTTTGCTTGGCGCTGAGACGTTCATCGCCTCTGACTTTGTATAATTAACTTTAAAGTTAGAGATCCTCCCATATAATTCGAAAAGGGATAGAAGATGCGGAAAGGCCTCGACAGGGTTTGTGAGCATAACCAGTAGGTCATCCGCATAAGCGGCATTTATAAATTCTACAGAACTATCCCTAATTTTGAGACCCTTTATACCGGGGTGTTCTCTTATAGCTTGCAGTAATGTCTCCATTACCATGACGTACAGTGTAGGTGACAGAGGACAGCCCTGACGAGTCCCGTTTGTAATCGGGAACGATTGGGATAATGTACCATTTACCCTTATACGTGCACTAGGTTCATGGTAGAGGGACATGATGGCAGTTTGGAATTGTTCTGGAATGCCAAGTTTATGTAGGGTTTTCCTCATGTAGCTCCAGCTCACTCTGTCAAAGGCCTTTTCCGCATCCACACCCAAAAGGACCAGTGAGGCCTTCTCTTTCTTAGCTAATTGCATTGCTGAGAGAACCCTACAGGAGTTTTGATTTCCCTCTCGTCCAGGCACAAACCCGGCTTGGTCCGGGTGAATTAGTTTCGGCAGAAGGGGAGCAAGGCGGGAAGCCAGCAACTTTGCCCATACTTTAACGTCTACGTTGAGAAGCGATATCGGCCTATAACTGCCGCATTGGTTAGGATCTTTACCTGCTTTTGGGAGAATTGTGACCGTCGCTTCCAGGGATTGCCTATGGAGAACAGAACCATTTAATAGGGAATTACACCAAGTGGCCATACGAGGGGTTAGGACAGATGATAATTTTTTATAATACCCCACAGAAAACCCATCAGGTCCAGGGCATTTCCCCATTGGCATGAAGCTCAGAATATTTGATATTTCCTCTATTGTGACTGGGGCAAGGAGTTGTTCCCTATCTTTGGTCTCCAGTTTGGGCAGATTGAGGTTCCCCAAGAACTTGTCAGCAGCCTCTTCTATATTAGCTTCTGTGTCGTCATCTGGGCATTTGAGCCCATAAAGCTGACTATAGAACTTATGGAATTCTTTCGCAATATCTGAAGTTTTATGTAATAGCCTGCCATCTTTATCTTTAATTCCAGCTATATAGGAAGCATCTTTTTTCTGCTTAAGTAGCGAAGCCATAAGCCTCGTCCCTTTGTCTCCATGAGCATAAAAACGGAACTGGGCATATTGGTAGGATTTGGCCTGGTGATAGTTAAGGTGATCTTTTAGTTTTTTCCTAGTTAGTGTTAGTTCTTGTTGGGCCTCTGTGGTTCTGGATTTTTTGTGCAGAGATTCTAAAGCTGAGATCTTCTCTAGTAATGTATGAAATGTTTTTTGTCTTTCCTTCTTTTTCCGACTACCCAGGACAATCAGCTCCCCTCTGATGACCGCTTTATGCGTCTCCCAGACAGTCGTGACAGAGACGTCATCCGTGGTGTTCTCCCTAAAGAAGTGTTGTAATTTAGCTTCTATGTCTCTCATTCCCTCCACATCATCCAGCAGAGTCTCATTTAATCTCCATTGTCGAGATTGCTGAGGTAATTCAGAGAACACCACGGATGTCGTGACAGGAGCGTGATCTGATACTGTCATAGGATCAATGGTGGAGTTACTCACCAGTTCAGCGTGAGCGTCAGAGATGAAAATATAGTCTAGCCTGGAATAGACCTTGTGCGCAGCTGAGAAGAACGTGTAATCTAAGTCAGTGGGATGAGTCAGGCGCCAAGTGTCCAGTAAATGGGCCCCTGCTAGATGCTTATTAATCCTGCCAATAGCCGCTTGGGTCAACTGTGAGGAATGATCTGAAGCGTCTACTAGTGGGTTTAGGGCCACATTAAGATCCCCCCCTATTAAACAAATGCCCTCTGCAAAGGAAGTAAATTTAGTCAATGTAGTCTTCAACCATAGGCCCTGACCCCGGTTAGGACTGTATAGACTTGCCAGTGTTACCAGCACGGTCCCAATTTTACCTTTTACGAACATAAATTGTCCCTCTGGGTCAGTCAAGGATGAGACAAGAGAGAAGGGAACCCTCCTGGATATGGCAATCCCCGCGCCCCTGGAAGCCTTGGCATGAGAGCTGATGAACCACTGACTAAAGTAGGACTGGGAGAGTTTAGGAACATGGCCGAGCTTAAGGTGTAACTCTTGGAAAAAACAGACATCTGTGCGTCTCTTCTTTAGAAGTCTGATCACCTGTGAGCGCTTTTGGGGGGTATTAAAACCCCGTACATTGAATGTAGTGCAGTTAACTGCAGCCATCAGTGTAGTGATATACACATGTGCGTGCATATAATAACATACGTGAGCATGGACAGGGAACAGGGGGAACAAACAGGGGAACGCCTTGTCCTGGACAAGGTCCTTTGATCCCTTTAGCCAGAATTTTGTTAATAAAAGCAAAATATGTAATCCTGCAAGCAAAAGGGGGTCAAAGGAAATAAGAGAACTCCGTGCGGGAGCACAGGAACCACCGGTGACAAGGTGGGAGCAGGCCGACATAGTGTCAGACAGTACTGCTCCTGGCCACAAATCAGGGTTCCCCACCCCCACAAAGTGTGCTGACATTAGTATGCATGTGTGAACATAGCCACTCCTATAACTGCCTGACAGAATCTGGCTATACATATCAGGGAATCCCAGTATACTGTGTGCACCTACTAACTGACAACCTGAGAGAATGCATTACTTATATAACC
This sequence comes from Bufo bufo, assembly GCF_905171765.1. Lineage (NCBI taxonomy): Eukaryota > Metazoa > Chordata > Amphibia > Anura > Bufonidae > Bufo > Bufo bufo. The sequence continues at coordinate 563,328,879 of NC_053393.1, forward strand.
TCTATGGTAGTCGCCCATAACAACATGAAGTGAATGCAGCTTCCACCCTCCACATAGGGAGCACTGACTTCCCTCATCTTAAATGTGCCCCTTTAACATATTGAACATTAACTGAGGAGCTTGCAATCTAACAGCCCACATACAACCTGTGGAGAATGTTCAAGTAACTCTTTGCTTGGCTCCTTTTCTTGATGGCACCTTCGACCATCTGGAACTATCAGGGAGTTCTGGGAGCGGGACGCCAGTGTCCGCCGAGGGCAGCCATGATGGGATATCTTGTGGCGTGGTGTTGAGCAGCTCCCATGCCGCCGGCAGATCACTGGGGGTCCGGATCGTGCACCTCTTTCCTTCCCTGGAAAATGTGAGGCCAAATGGAAAAAGCCACTTAAAGGGGATCTTTCTCTGGCGCAGAATCTCGGTGACAGGCCGCAGGATTCTTCTTTTATTCAGGGTTGAAGGTGCGAGATCCTGGAATAGCAGAATCTTGGCTCCATCATGCTTTAGATCTCCCTTCTCCCTGGCCGCTTTAAAAATCGCAGCGGTATCTACGTACCGAAAGAGACCACATCACGAGGGGGTTCTCCCTCCCTGGGTTTAGGCCGCAGAGAGCGATGGATGCGCTCAATTGTGACTGCAGATGCACCTTCAGGGCCCAGCAGGGATGTGAAAATGGCTGCCGCTGCTGCAGGAAGCTCCTCATGTGACACTGCTTCTGGCAGGCCTCTGAAGCGCACGTTTTTGCGCCTGCTTCTATTTTCCTGATCTTCAATCAGGGCATATGCATGATCCAGGGAAGACAGGTAAGCAGAGCTGTTATCTCCAATCGCACGGGTGTAATTCAGGATGGCCCCCTGTAAGGAATATCTTATTCTCTTCCCTAACGGTGTGTCCCTTAACACATGATTTCAGTGGCCAGCTTGAATTAAGCCTTACCGGTACCGGGAGAATGAAGAAGATAGACCACATGAACACATGTCTATTTCCAATCCATTCTGGTTTATTCACAGCTGGCAAACAGTTTTAATAGAGGGGGTTGAGCTTCCTTTGCATCCAATCATATGTTAGCATTAGTATTTGACCAATAGTATGGTCACACATGAGCTCTGCATTAACATCATAGCTGACTCCTAGTAACAGCATTTGACCAATCAGGTATATACACATAGGCTAGCAGACACTTGAGCCAGATGTCCTTTTATGGCTAGAAGGCTGTTCATACTTTCAACATGTATGGATTTCATGAAACAGTTTAAGGAAGTGTCTCACATTCCATAGGGGGGAGGGAGGTTTTGTAGTGCACTAACCAAATGTAATACACGTGGCTAAATGAGACAAAATGGAGTCACATATATCCCATCAAATCCCCTCTTAGAACCTTATATATATACCTTATACTATATGGTTCTTTCTCTGCTCTTCCTTGGTTTGCTTATAAGCCTTTAGGTATTCCATATACCCTTCAGGAGTATAATCCTGAGGCTTTGTTGAGGTTGTGTTTACCTCTTCTACCTCTACCGGAGTATAGAGGAATGTTGAGTGTACCCCTCTTTCGGCCACCTTTTGACATATGGCTAGAAGGGAGGGCGCACACTGTAGACAACAGCAGAGACCCACTATTGCAGCGACCACGGCGAGTACCACTCCTAAAACATATCTTATTTGACCAAAGTCAGGTATTCAGCCAAAAAGCCAGTCCCACCAACCTTGGTCAACATCCTGTTTTATATGTTTCCTCATCTCCTCTAATTGGCCTATTTTATCTTTTATTCCACGGGAGTGATCTGATAGATTGAAACACCACATCCCTGCGAACGCTGAGCATCCTATACCATGTTGGAGCAATAAATAGTCAATAGTTGCCCTATTCTGCAAGATAGCCTTTTCATACGATTGTATATCCAGCAGCATATCCTGCAGAACTGCACTAGTGACATTTATCTGTTTTACCATAAAACAGGCAAGTTTTGATATTGTCCTGTGGTTATATATGGCCAACCCTGGTACTCCTATCAAAGATACCCCTAAACTCATATATTCTGATCTAGAGAGGAGATTCACATTATAATCACAATTTTCCGGTAACTGTAGGGCAGTGTCTCTCGTGTGTCGTGTCTGCATTGCTGGGAATAGTGGTATCATTGCTAATGTCAGCCTGGCTATTGTGCAGGGTCCCTCTGTAATATTGGCCGGTATGTATGTGTGACTAGTATTTCCACAGGCCAATACCCATCCTGCTGGTAGAGGTACATGTTTGTCTAGGGATGGTACTGTTTTTGTAATATTACATTGCATATTCTTTCCTGATATTATCTTTTTACAACTACCTAAATCTCTATCACAAATATTTGGCTTAATCTTATTCTGCATTTTTGCTTGTATGCAGGGAGGCAATAGTGTCTCATCACAGGTGAAGTTATAACATATTCCTGCTGCTGTGACAAGACCTGTAATTACTTCTATCATATTACTCTGCAGATTCTCATATGTAGGACAGTCATAACAAGCATGATAAGGATTTACATATCCATATTTAACATCATGATCCTCCAAGTCTGTGTCGTTCCATTGGGAACGTAGGAGCTCCGTCCATACGTCTAGTGGGGTGGGGACTGCTACCAGACATGTCTCCAAAATGTTAGATGCCGATAAAGTGGTTTGGAGACAAAAGTCAGTTAAGTTCAGAGTTTTGGCCAGGTACAGCCATAAGTTCTCCTTTGTCTTCCATAGACTCTCTTCCCCTCTGCATTCTGTTTTCAGGTATATCTGTCTGTTCCACAGCCATGGGACAGTAAGTAGGAGACACAAAATTACAATTATTAAGGCACTACATCTCAGCCATCTCGAGGAATTTCCCGACTGCGTCATCTCGTTGGGGGTCAAGGCTGTCTGCCTCCGTTAGTACCCCTTCTGTATCTTCTTCGAGGTCAAGGCTGTCTGCCTCCGTTAGTACCTCTGGGCCTCGTTGGAGGTCAGGCTGTCTGCCCCCGTTAGTACCTCTCTTTTCTTCACCAACTTAATCCTTGTGGCGTGGATCCACGTGGGCGATTGTTCAGTGAGGACCGCTGTTCTGGTGATCGCGACTACCTCGGTGGGTTGTCCGTAGGTGAAACTTCCTGGTTCCTTTCCCTTCTTTAAGATCTTGATCATCACCTGGTTGCCTATCCGGAATGGACGGGTTGATTCCTGTGAAAGAGAAGGAGACTTACAAACAACTTTTTCTTCAGTTTTACTGAGGACTTTGATCAGATTAGTACTTCTCTCTGATCAGGTCCAAGTCCCCTTCCTGCACCACCAGGGGGCGTCTTGCCCATGGTGTGGGGAAAGGCCTACCCATGAGTATCTCAATGCTGTTTATGTCCTACTCTGTGGAATGTCCTACTCTGTGGAAATGTGCTATTAAGATGGAAGCACTGTGTTGGGGAATGCATAACTTCCCCTCTTCGCAGACTAATCCTATCTCAGGATTTTTCTGCAATACTGGATAACACCAGTCCTGCTGTTCCTGTTCAGTGACATACCACTGAAGATCAGTAAGTATTTGCAGCATCTCAGGGGTTGGAGATGCCAAACATGGCATCTCCCAATGGTTACACAAACCTGTGGGCTTGCTTTTGGCAACTCATTTCGCCATCTTAACTGCCAGCGCATTGCCCTGTGAGACATGATCCTTACCATCTGCTGCCGTAAATCCTCTCCTCTGCCAGATCATACCATGGTCCCACACTACCCCATGTGTGTACCTACTCTCAGTATGAATGGTGACAGGTCTATCAGCATGTAGAATACATGTCCTAGTGAGTGCAATAAGCTCAGCTGCCTGCTGTGTTGAGTGCGGATGTCCTTGAGTAGGCCTACAACATCATGAGTGGTGTGCAAAATGGTGTAATGTCACATTGTGAAAGAATTTGCCGACTCTACCATCATAGCACAGGCTGCAAGAGAACGCAGACATGCCGGCATCCCCTGGACAGAGGTGGGCATTACCTTTGAGAAAAACACACAAGGACGCAACTTGCCTCCGTTTTCTTGTGTCAGTACACCCGCCATGGTTTTACAATTTTGGCGTGCAAACATGTGGAAGGGCATATTATAGTCAGGAGGCCCAGCCCTGGACTCGACATGAGCGAACATTTCAGACAATCAAATGCATTGTACATTTCAGAAGACCATTTAATCAAATCTGGATTTTCTTCAGAGTGGCTTGCCTCAAAACATTGTCAATAGTAAAAGCAATCAAGAATCCATTGTCTACAGTAATTTATCATACCAAGGAAAGATAACATTTCTTTCTTGGTGTGCGGGGCGACCAAACCCGCAATAGACTGGACTCTTTCTGCGCTGATTCTCCGTTCACCTTTTGTGAGGACAAAGCCCAAGTATTCAACCTGCATTTTACACCATTGCATTTGCTTAAGTGTCACTTTGTGACCACATCCTGACAACCATTGTAACAGTGATAAACCATCCTGAATGCAGGCCTCCGCTGACATGCTACACAGTAATAAATCATCGACATATTGCAGCAGCACAGAACCTTGGGGGGATGTACCATGACTCTAACATCGCTCGGAGGACTATGCTGTACACTACAGGTGAATCAGCATATCCCTGGGGCATCTCTGCACCAGGTCAGTTGGCGTCTGTCAAAGGAAAAAGCAAAAAGTAGTCTGGTTATCTTATCAAACTGGGATAGAAAAGAAAGCATTTTTCAGATCTATCACACTGAACCAAACAGCGTCTGCTGGAATGGCAGATAATAATTAAGTGACATCAGGTACAACAGGGGCTATAGGCACAATGATGTTGTTGATGGCCCTTAAATCCTGTACAAAGCGGGCAGCACCATCTGCCTTTGTCACTGGATTCACGGGCGTGCTGTAGGGTGAAATCACCTCTTCCAGGATTCCCTTTTGTAGGAATTCTTCTATCATTGGCCTAAGCCCATCAAGTTTCTCTTTTAACAGCAGGTATTGTTTCTGGAACACTGAGATGACACCTGGTTTCACAGTAGCTGTGTAATGTGTGCAATCTATGAATCCTGTGTCATATTCATTTGAGGACCATAATGCAGGGTTAATGTTATTCTGGGTGGTCCTGTATGTTTGCAAGAATCAGTGGCACTGGTGTAGAGACTGGAATGAGACCTGAGTGTACTCTTATGTCCTGATTCTTTGCTGATACCTGCAAGTTAAGCCTAATGAACAAATCTCTCCCTAATAGGCTGACTGGGCAATCTAGTATAATGCTAAATACATGACATGATGTATTCCCTGTCCATGGTTTCTACTGGTAAGGAATCTGTTCTGTATGTCCTTGTCAGTACCCCATTTATTCCCATAGAGGGCTCACATTTCCTTCCTGACACTCTGAGTCACCTAAGTCCGCCCCTTTTGGTGGACGCTTTGGTCTTTCTTCTGTTCTGCCATTAGTATCTTAGCTGTCATACGAGCAGAGCTCTGATGTTAAGCACAACACTGAACATGTAACATGTAACTGCAAACATTGAAACAAACAGATCTGACAATACAGACATGAACACACAAAGGGCCCATAAAAACTTTTCATTGAAATAAAAATGTACAGCTTGATCAATGCTGTTGGTACCAATAAAAAACCCAAAAACTTCCAATAAAATAAAATAAAATTCTTAATGCGCATATTTAAAAACAAATACCGTATTCCATACGCATTCATATACATTTTCATGTACTCATCTTCACAAACCAGCTCATAACCACGCCCTTATACATAAAATATGAATTACACACACAGCTCTGCTACGTACATATAACTCAGAGCCACACCCATTCACATTCCACTGAATCATGTATCTTTCACCCAATCACACAATCTCTTTGTTACATCCCAAAACTTGCAGCACAGACAAACACAGCAATTGCTGATGGTCTGTCGCTGTAAAACAATATACATGTTAATCATACAAAATGACAATCATCTTATATGCCATGTCGTTTTTTTTTTTTTTTTTTTTTTTTTTAGTGTTACACACATCGCCACTTATTGTATATAACTAACCCCTCCCCCATTTCCTCTGCCTTGCGTCTCCTATTTCAGGAGTGTTGAAACAGGGGAAGTAAAGCAATACATCAAGGACATTCAGCTGTACCACATGTTCCTCAAACTTTTACTCACATCTGAATAAGAACTTATTGGGTGCAAACCTTAGATTTGATACGAGTGGACACTTCTAATTAGCATCATCACTGCAGGCACATTTTAAACCATCGGAACATACATTTGGAAAGATACAATCAATACTGGAGCCCTGTCTGGAATATCTTATAGATAACACAGGTTAGTATCTTCACATTCTGCTGATGCATTACCAATTAGCAGCCCCCCTCCCCCCTCAACCCCCATATGAAATTCCTGAGCAGAGGAGGGGGGTGAGATGGGAGGGGGCTCTCTCTGAAAACACATCTCAAACAGGACAGGAAGAAGTTTTTTTGTAGTACTACAAGTGACATTTTGGAATGTGGTGGGGGGGAGGGATGCCTCATGGCAACCTTTGTTCTCTATAGGATTCAAAATCCTCCATCTTGAAATAAGAAATGCTGCTCATTTCATTTCTCTAACTTCAAGTTCTCTCAGTCACTTCCATGGACACTTTTTCACCATTACTCAGCTTGCACCAGGCTATTATTATCCTTTAACAACTTCTCTCTTCAACTATCAATACACTTATGCATTAACTGTCCATCTTTTAGTGCTGTAATCTCTAATTCCAGGGACTATAAATCGTCACTATTTAAACACACACAGATCATTAGGGCAACAAAACTTAACCAGTTCATTTCTGAACGTTTAACACAAGCCCTTTCTAATTGCAAACACTGAGACACTTTTTCCCTTGCCATGAATTAACTTCCTGACTCTGCTGTGTCTTCTCACTCACTATAGCCCCCCCTCACAATCACAGGAGCTCTGATGTACACTGTCTGTAAGCTTCTAACAGATTTTTTGCAGCTTTTCAATCCTGCCAGCCTGGCATAACATTCTGTTTCACATTTTAACTGTCAATTCTCACATCTTGCCCAATTGTCTACTCATGTGTTAACTAGAAAATAATTTGTGGGACTAGACCGTGCAACAAAGTTTACATGTTGGCAGTGATAGAAACAGAATGATTTCAAAGCGGGATGCGACCGTAAACTTACCACCCGGCCAACATCTCACACAGACAGATAATCTTAATACTTCTAAAATACTTATACTATATATACATAAGAGTTAATTCAAGCTTGTATCCTTCTGTTCCCGGAACAGATATCCTTATATAGTGCACTATCTCTTAACGATAATGGACTTACTAAGCCTCTTATAATCAACATTTTTACCTAACGATATGGACCCTATGATATGAGCCGCTTAAAATCAACAAGCTCCCTGAGCTTTTGCGCGTGTCCCAGACATCGCAATCCACTGAAATCATAAATAGATGGTTCGACTTACTTGAATGGGATTTTTGGTCATTGCTCCCAGGTCCAAGGCGGACAAAAATTGATGTCTTTCACAGTAGACCTGAAGAGTTGACCCTCCCAATCCCGAAAACTGAGCCCCCAAATCTGTAAGGAATATCTTATTCTCTTCCCTAACGGTGGTGTCCCTTAACACATGATTTCAGTGGCCAGCTTGAATTAAGCCTTACCGGTACCGGGAGAATGAAGAAGATAGACCACATGAACACATGTCTATTTCCAATCCATTCTGGTTTATTCACAGCTGGCAAACAGTTTTAATAGAGGGGGTGAGCTTCCTTTACATCCAATCATATGTTAGCATTAGTATTTGACCAATAGTATGGTCACACATAAGCTCTGCATTAACATCATAGCTGACTCCTAGTAACAGCATTTGACCAATCAGGTATATACACATAGGCTAGCAGACACTTGAGTCAGATGTCCTTTTATGGCTAGAAGGCTGTTCATACTTTCAACATGTATGGATTTCATGAAACAGTTTAAGGAAGTGTCTCACATTCCATAGGGGGGAGGGAGGTTTTGTAGTGTACTAACCAAATGTAATACACGTGGCTAAATGAGACAAAATGGAGTCACATATATCCCATCACCCCCTGTGTATCTTCAAGCCTCTCCACTCTATGGCCGATGTGCTTAATGTCCTCCTTTATCTCAGTGAGCTCCTGCATCACCGGCCGTATCACTGACAGGAGGGCCTGCTGCAAGAACCGCTTTGAGATAGGTTCAGCAGCTTCAGCCTGCGATCCCTGGGAGCTCTCAGTAGCCGGGCTGTCTGCTGTCTCAGCCTCCTCCATGCTGTCATCAGGGTCAGGAGGGGCCATCTTAGGTCTCTCTGTTACTGGAGCTGCAGACCGCTTGTTAAGGTATTTCTCCATCTCAGACGGACCTCGATCTTGCTTGAGGGGTTCAGGTCTTTCTTTGGGCAGGTATTTGCCGATTTTCCCCATATTTGTGCAGTTAAGAAGCGAAATAAACCACTTTGTGAGCAAAGAAGAGAGAGCTCTCCTCACATGCAGCCGGTCAGGAAGCTGGTCAAGCTCCGCCATAGTAGTTATATTCTTGTACATAGGAGGCAGTATTATAGAAGTTATATTCTTGTACATAGGAGCAGTATATAGTAGTTATATTCTTGTACATAGGAGGCAGAATTATAGTAGTTATATTCTTGTACATAGGAAGCAGTATTATAGTAGTTTATATCCCTGTACACAGGAGGCAGTATTATAGTAGTTATATTCTTGTACATAGGAGCAGTATTATAGTAGTTATATACCTGTACATAGAGGCAGTATTATAGTAGTTTATATTCTTGTACATAGGAGCAGTATTATAGTAGTTATATTCTTGTACATAGGAGGCAGTATTATAGTAGTTATATTCTTGTACATAGGAGGCAGTATTATAGTAGTTATATTCTTGTACACAGGAGGCAGTATTATAATAGTTATATTCTTGTACATAGGAGCAGTATTATAGTAGTTATATTCTTGTACATAGGAGGCAGTATTATTGTAGTTATATTCTTGTACATAGGAGGCAGTATTATAGTAGTTATATTCTTGTACATAGGAGCAGTATTATAGTAGTTATATTCTTGTACATAGGAGGCAGTATTATAGTAGTTATATTCTTGTACATAGGAGGCAGTATTATAGTAGTTATATTCTTGTACATAGGGGCAGTATTATAGTAGTTATATTCTTGTACATAGGAGGCAGTATTATAGTAGTTATATTCCTGTACATAGGAAGCAGTATTATAGTAGTTATATCCCTGTACACAGGAGGCAGTATTATAGTAGTTATATTCTTGTACATAGGAGGCAGTATTATAGTAGTTATAGTCCTGTACATAGGAGCAGTATTATAGTAGTTATATTCTTGTACATAGGAGGCAGTATTATAGTAGTTATATTCTTTGTACATAGGAGCAGTATATAGTAGTTATATTCTTGTACATAGGAGCAGTATTATAGTAGTTATATTCTTGTACATAGGAGCAGTATATAGTAGTTATACTCTTGTACATAGGAGCAGTATTATAGTAGTTATATTCTAGTACATAGTAGCAGTATTATAGTAGTTATATTCTTGTACATAGGAGCAGTATTATAGCAGTTATATTAGGAGGCAGTATATAGTAGTTATATTCTTGTACATAGGAGCAGTATTATAGTAGTTATATTCTTGTACATAGGAGCAGTATTATAGTAGTTATATTCTTGTACATAGGGGCAGTATTATAGTAGTTATATTCTTGGATATAGGAGCAGTATATAGTAGATTATTCTTGTACATAGGGCAGTATTATTGTAGTTATATTCTTGTACATAGGAGCAGTATATAGTAGTTGTTAATTCTTGTACATAGGACAGTATTATAATAGTTATATTCTTGTAACTAGGAGGCAGTATTATAATATTTATATTCTTGTACATAGGAGCAGTATTATAGTAGTTATATTCTTGTACATAGGAGCAGTATTATAGTAGTTATATTCTTGTACATAAGAGCAGTATTATAGTAGTTATATTCTTGTACATAGGAGCAGTATTATAGTAGTTATATTCTTGTACATAGGAGGCAGTATTATAGTAGTTATATTCTTGTACATAGGAGGCAGTATTATAGTAGTTATATTCTTGTACATAGATGGCAGTAATATAGTAGTTATATTCTTGTACACAGGAGGCAGTATTATAGTAGTTATATTCTTGTACACAGGAGGCAGTATGTCACGACCGCTATCCCAGCAGCAGTCGTGTCGCACCAGACGGAGGGGAAAGGGGGACCCTTATCTACGGATGGGAAATAGAATGGCCACCCCTGACTAACCCTAAGCTGGCACCTGTCTGCCCTGATACCCTAGACGGAGTGTGAACCCGTGCGGCGAGCAGGATGCCTAAACCCTCAGTCGCCCTAACAAGACTGGACTGGGGAAAGGCCGATGGGAGCGCTAGTCACCATCACTCACGTCTAGGAAAACAACAGGGGAAGAGAGCAACAAACAAACAACAGCAGAGATAGACTTATCCAGTCACGAGCAGAGAAGGCGATCCCAAACACGACAGTCCACGCCGGACAAGAGCTCCACAGCAACACCATCAAACGATCTCCTTCCAAGGTCAGAATAGAACTGGAAGTAAGGACTATATCTGGCAATGACTGCAAGTGAAACTGAAACTAATATAGTAGCTGGGAGTGGCAGACAGGACTCACCTGAGAAGGATGCCTACAAACTCCCAGTCAGGACAAAAAGGTTCACAAGGCAAAACCCAGATGACATACCCTGAACCACAGAGCAAACTCACAAGCTATCGCGAGTAGCAAGTCGCTGCTGCGACCTTCTCCTCCCAGACCTGTCTGGATCAGTCACAGTCGTGACAGTACCCCCCTTTCTACGAGGGGCCCCTGGACCCTCAAGACCAGGCCTCTCCGGATGGGAGCTATGAAAAGCCCGAATGAGTCTGTCCGCTTTTATCTCTGATGCTGGAACCCACATTCTCTCTTCGGAACCATAACCTTTCCAGTGCACCAGGTACTGAAGAGAGCGGCGAACATATCGTGAATCAACAATCTTTTCTACCTGAAACTCAAGACTGCCATCAACAACCACCGGTGGAGGCGGTAGTGGCAATGGTTCAGGAGGTTCTACATATCTCTTAAGCAGAGATCTGTGGAAGACATTATGGATCCTTAGAGTCTGAGGTAGCTCCAGACGAAAAGCCACCGGGTTAATGATCTTAATTACCCTATAAGGACCAATAAATCTCGGACCTAATTTCCACGAGGGAACCTTCAACTTGATATTTCTGGTAGACAACCACACCAAGTCATTCACCCCAAGGTCCGGACCTTCGGAGCGCTTCCTATCAGCCGCACGTTTGTATCTACTACCAATTCTCTTCAAACTTTCTTGCACACTCTGCCACACTGAAGAAAGTGAAGACGCAAATCGTTCCTCCTCGGGAATCCCAGACGGCCCCCCCTCACTAAACGTACAAAACTGAGGATGGAAACCATACGCACCAAAAAATGGTGACTTATCGGTGGATTCTTGACGACGATTATTAATGGCAAACTCGGCTAATGGTACATAAGATGACCATTCCTCCTGATTTTCGGAAACAAAGCATCTCAAATATGTCTCTAGGTTTTGATTGGTACGTTCAGTCTGACCGTTGGACTGTGGATGGAAAGATGAAGTAAACGACAGATGAACCCCTAAACGAGAATAAAAAGCTTTCCAAAATTTAGAAACGAATTGGGTACCACGATCCGAAACAATATCGGAAGGGACCCCGTGAAGCTTCACGATGTGGTCAATAAAAACCTGAGCCAGTGTGTTAGCATTAGGCAATGCGGCAAGAGCAATAAAGTGCACCATTTTACTGAATCTGTCAACAACTACCAGAATAACAGTCTTCCCCGCTGATACTGGTAGATCCGTAATGAAATCCATTGATAGGTGCGTCCAAGGCCTGTTGGGGATGGCCAGAGGTAAAAGACGCCCTGCCGGACGAGTATGATCTACCTTAGAACGAGCACAGGTAGCACATGCAGACACAAAATTCAACACCTCCTGGCGCCATTTAGGCCACCAGAACCGACGAGACACTAACTCAGAGGTTGCCCTACTACCTGGGTGTCCTGCCAGTGTGGAGTTATGGTGTTCTTTTAGTATCTCCAGTCGTAAATTTTCTGGCACAAACAGTTTACCCGAGGGGCAGGAGGCCGGGGCGTCCCCCTGAGCTTCCAACACCCTCCCCTCCAAACCTGAGTGTAATGCAGAGACCACCACCCCCTTTTTCAAAATGGGCTCTGGTACCTCAACATCACCCCCTCCAGGAAAACTTCGGGACAATGCATCCGCCTTAGTATTTTTTGCCCCTGGGCGATAGGTTATTACAAAATTAAACCTAGTAAAAAATAACGACCACCGAGCCTGTCTAGGGGTGAGACGTTTAGCAGACTCCAGATATAATAAGTTTTTGTGATCAGTAATCACCGTGACGGGATAAACCGCCCCCTCCAAAAAATGACGCCACTCCTCAAAAGCCAACTTAATAGCCAAAAGTTCCCTGTTGCCAATATCATAGTTCCTTTCTGCAGTAGACAATTTCTTCGAAAAGAAAGCACTCGGATGCCATTCACCAGGGGACGGGCCCTGAGATAGTACCGCTCCCACCCCCACCTCTGATGCGTCAACCTCTACAATAAAAGGAAGCGAGACATCTGGCTGTACGAGAATAGGGGCCGAGGTGAATCTCTCCTTCAGAGATGCAAAGGCAGTTTTGGCTGCATGTGACCATTTGGAAAAATCGGATCCCTTTCGGGTCATGTCCGTCAGTGGTTTGACCACCAAGGAATAGTTCTTTATAAACTTTCTATAAAAATTGGCAAACCCTAGGAAGCGTTGCAATGCCTTCAGGTTCTCAGGCAGATCCGAGTCTATAATCGCCCGGACTTTCTCTGGATCCATGCGAAAACCTGAATCTGACAACACATACCCCAGAAATGGCAGTTCTTTTACGGCGAACACACATTTTTCTAACTTAGCAAACAATTTGTTGGCCCTTAATATCTGCAGCACTTGTCTCACATGGATCTTATGTGTATCCAGATCCGGGGAATAGACCAGGATGTCATCAAGATATATCACAACAAATCTCCCGATAAGGTGACTAAAAATATTGTTGACAAAATGTTGGAATACCGCAGGCGCATTAGTAAGACCAAACGGCATGACCAGATTTTCATAATGCCCTTCCGGAGTATTAAAAGCCGTCTTCCACTCATCCCCCTCTTTGATGCGAACCAGGTTATAGGCTCCTCTGAGATCCATTTTGGAGAACCATTTAGCACCAGCAACCTGATTAAAGAGGTCGGGAATGAGAGGAAGAGGATAGGGTCTCGGATAGTTATCCGGTTTAATTCCCAGAAATCCAGGCAAGGACGCAGGCCCCCATCTTTCTTTTTAACGAAAAGAACCTGCAGTCACAGGTATGAAGAGGGTCTGATGTATCCTTAGCCAAACTCTCCGAAATATAATCTTTCATAGCCTTCCTCTCCGGGCCGGAAAGATTGTATAACCGGGTTTTAGGTAGTTTGGCCCCAGGTAGTAGATTAATCGGGCAATCATATGGACGATGAGGTGGTAACCCCTGACAACCCTTCTCAGAGAACACATCCATAAAATCTGACAGAAAGGCAGGTAAAGATGTTACAGAGAGTGTAGAGCACCTACTACTCAAGCAGTTGTCCTTACAATGTTCACTCCACTCCACAATCTCCCCGGCCTGCCAATCCACCACTGGATTGTGAGTCACCAGCCAGGGAAGCCCCAATACCATAGGAGCCGGAAGACCGTCCAGGACATAACAAGAGATATGCTTTTTATGGAGGTCCCCTACCTGCAGATGGATATTATGGATGATCTGAGTTAACTCTCTCTGAGTAAGAGGGGAGGAGTCGATGGCAAAAACAGGAATGGTTCTGCGTATCGGTTCCGGAGTAAAACCCAGAGCCTGAGCAAACCGTGAATCCACCAAGTTGACCCCCGCCCCACTGTCCAAAAAGACGGAACAGATCTCAGTCTTATTGCCCGCCTCAACGGTAGCGGACAACAAAAACTGAGACATGCGTATGGAGGAAACGAATACGCCCAGACTGTTCTCCTCCGCACAATCTGGGGACTCTAGTTTTCCGGCGGCTCCTTTGTTTGTGGTCTCTTGGGTTCTGAGGGACAAACCTTTACAAAATGACCCCTCCCCCCACAACGAAAACAAACCTCTGACCTACGGCGGAACTTAGGAGGATTCACCCGTCTAGTGGCGCCCCCTATTTGCATTGGTTCGACTGGACCATAACAGACCGATCCCTGCCCTATAGAGGCCTCCGTAAAATTTAATAGTCTCTCCCTGAGTCGTCTGTCGATTCTTATGGACAGAGACATAGCAGCCTCAAGAGACCCAGGGACCTCGTATACCGCCAGCGCGTCTTTTAATCTTTCAGACAACCCCTGGCAGAACTGACTCCTAAGGGCCGAGTCGTTCCATAACGTATCAGTAGCCCACCTACGGAATTCGGAACAATATAGTTCAGCAGACCGGTTCTCTTGCCGAAGTCTACGTAGCTTAGACTCAGCCAGTGAGACCCTGTCCGGGTCATCATATATGAGACCCAGGGCTTCAAAAAACTCCTCCACTGATCGTAAGGCCAGAGAGTCTGATGGTAGGGAGAAAGCCCAAGCCTGCGGATCTCCTTGCAGGAGAGAAATTACAATGCCCACCCGTTGTTCCTCACCGCCGAAGGATCTAGGACGTAACCTGAAGAACAATTTGCAAGCTTCTCTGAAGGTTACAAATTGGTCTCTCCCTCCTGAGAACCTATCAGGTAAAGCCACTTTTGGCTCAGGAGTACCTTGGTTTCCCGTAGCAACGGTGGAACCCAAGGATTGCTGCTGCTGCAGCACTGTTGCTTTTAATCCTGCCACTTCAAGGGATAATCCCTGTAATTGTTTCGCCAAAACCGTAACCGGATCCATAGTGGAACAGAAAAATACAAAGCAAAACAGCGAGCAAAAAAGAAGAAAAAAAAAAAAAAGAAATGTCACTTTTTATTTTTTTGAAAGGCTAGATATACTGTCACGACCGCTACCCCAGCAGCAGTCGTGTCGCACCAGACGGAGGGGAAGGGGGACCCTTATCTACGGATGGGAAATAGAATGGCCACCCCTGACTAACCCTAAGCTGGCACCTGTCTGCCCTGATACCCTAGACGGGGTGTGAACCCGTGCGGCGAGCAGGATGCCTAAACCCTCAGTCACCCTAAAGCCTAGAGTGGGAAAAGGCCGATGGGAGCGCTAGTCACCATCACTCATGTCTAGGAGAACAGCAGGGGAAGACAGCAACAAACAAACTATAGCAGAGATAGACTTATCCAGTCACGAGCAGAGAAGGCGATCCCAAACACGACAGTCCACGCCGGACAAGAGCTCCACAGCAACACCATCAAACGATCTCCTTCAAAAGGTCAGAATAGAACTGGAAGTAAGGACTATATCTGGCAATGACTGCAAGTGAAAGTGAAACTAATATAGTAGCTGGGAGTGGCAGACAGGACTCACCTGAGGAGGATGCTTACAAACTCCCAGTCAGGACAAAAAGGTTCACAAGGCAAAACCCAGATGACATACCCTGAACCACGGAGCAAACTCACAAGCTATCGCGAGTAGCAAGTCGCTGCGACCTTCTCCTCCCAGACCTGTCTGGATCAGTCACAGTCGTGACACAGTATTATAGTAGTTATATTCTTGTACATAGGAGGCAGTATTATAGTAGTTATATTCTTGTACACAGGAGGCAGTATTATAGTAGTTATATTCTTGTACATAGGAGGCAGTATTATAGCAGTTATCTTCTTGTACATAGGAGGCAGTATTATAGTAGTTATATTCTTGTACATAGGAGGCAGTATTATAGTAGTTATATTCTTGTACATAAGAGCAGTATTATAGTAGTTATATTCTTGTACATAGGAGGCAGTATTATAGTAGTTATATTCCTGTACATAGGAGGCAGTATTATAGTAGTTATATTCTTGTACATAGGAGGCAGTATTATAGTAGTTATATTCTTGTACATAGGAGGCAGTATTATAGTAGTTATATTCTTGTACATAGAAGCAGTATTATAGTAGTTATATTCTTGTACATAGGAGCAGTATTATAGTAGTTATATTCTTGTACACAGGAGGCAGTATTATAGTAGTTATATTCTTGTACACAGGAGGCAGTATTATAGTAGTTATATTCTTGTACATAGGAGGCAGTATTATAGTAGTTATATTCTTGTACATAGGAGGCAATTTTTATTGTGAAAACAAACAAAAAAATACAATTAAAATACATTCTTACAAAAACAAAAAATAACAGGCATTGTACACACAATGACTACTCAACTAAAATGACTATAGAATCATATTAAACTTAGAAAGTCCACATTTGCTGGGGAGGAAAAAGAAGAGAAAAAAAAAACCACACAAAATAACATCATATTTTCTGTTTTAAACCAAAGACACATTTCTCCATAATTTCCTATTATTCGGGTTACTCCTTATCTCTAATGACTTAACCCACTGGAGCTCAGACATTATTTGGCTTACGGCTGTGGTGTGGTGGAATGGCTCATTGTGTATAGACACGCGGGTTCTCATGTGCCAATGGTAATATTTTATGACCGAAATGATCAGGTACATTGTCCCCCTGTCTACATTCCTATTTCTGGATGGAACAGCATAGATTATTTCAGGATAAGTCAGGGACTGCAGTAATGGGATGTTTAGCTTTTGTGACACCTCTTCCCATATTCTCCTCCCACCCCTGCAGTCAGATATTAAGTGCTCCATCGTCTCCTCCTGCTGACAACCGAGAGGACAGTTCCTATCTGAAACACTTAAAAATTTCAGGTTACCCCTAACAAATAGCTTTCCATGTAATGACAACCAAGCTATGTCAAATAATTTGGCGGGGAGTCGATTCCCATTGAGGAGCTTCAGACTTTCTTGTAAAGTGCTAGTCACACAATCCCTCAAGACAAGTGGAGAACAAAAGAAAGCCCTACAGACCCTCACGTAAAGATCTTTCCTTGGCTTACCCTCAATGTAGGACTTCTCTATCTTCCACCTTCTCACACACTTCAGCCCATAGTCCAGGTACTGGGGGAGGTAGTCACTCGTCCATCGACCCCTCTTGAGACTGCCGCCTCGCACCCAAGACTCTGCAAAAGGCATTATCCAGTCCCTGATACTATTCACCCACAGGAAGCTGTTCTCTGAGTCCAGGCAACCAAAATTAACTTTTAGAAACATGGAGTCAAAGAACACCCTTGGATTCAGCATATCCAACCCACCCTCTCTCCTCTGTAGGTAGGTGATCCCTCTTTTTATCAGGTTCAACCTGTTCCCCCACAACAGTTGGAAGAACAGGCTAAAGAGCCTAGCGGAGAAAGATTCCGGCAAAGGAAAAACGACAGAGACATACAAGAAGACAGGGACCAGGTAAGTCTTCAACATTTTAACCCTTTCTCTATAGGTCAGCCTCCAGTTCTTCCATCGCTGAACCTTTGCATTTCCGGCTTCCAACTTCTCTTCCCAATTTAGTTTGGCGTTATCATTCCTCCCAAATTTGACCCCTAGGATTTTAATACAGGTGGAGGCTCTCACAAATTGTGGCAGATCAAAGTCTGGATCACTGTCTGATATCCAGAGAGCTTGACTCTTCTCAAGGTTGACCAGAGACCCTGAGGCCTCCGAATAACTTCTGATGGCCGCAGACAACATCTCCACCTCACGAGGCTCAGATATCACTACAGTCACATCATCCGCATAGGCAACAACACTCAGGGGCAGGCAATGGGGGACTGGCACCCCCTGAAAACCACACTCCTGCAGTGACCTCAAGAATGGGTCTAAGGCAAATACATACAACAGCGGACTCAGTGGGCAACCCTGTCTCACCCCTGCCTCAACCCTGAAGGTATCACCCTGCCAACCATTGACCAGAGGAAAGCTCTCAGCCTCGCAATACAGAGTCTTCAGCCAATCGATGAATTGCCCCGGAATACCGTACTTTGACAAAGTGGCCCATAGATACTCATGATCTACTCTGTCGAAGGCTTTAGCCTGGTCAAGACTCACAACATATCTCCCACCCCTCAGGGCTTTACATCTCTCAAACATCTCCCTTATCGAGATGACTGCTCCAGAGATGTTCCGCCCTTCTACTGTGCCAAACTGACAGCCTGACAACAGTGCTGAGGACAGACAAACTAATCTAGAAAACAGAATTTTTGCCAGAATCTTTCTGTCGACATTCAAGAGGGCAATCGGCCTCCAGTTCTTGATGTCACTCGGCTCTTTACCTTTGGACAGCAGAATCAGCGAGGACACTCTCATGGATGGAGGCATCAGGTGACTTTCTAGACAATTTGTATATACATCCACGAGGATTGGGGCCAAGAGGTCTCTGAATGTCCTATAGAATTCTGCTGTTATCCCATCTGGACCTGGTGCCTTCTTCAGATGTAACTTATCAATTGCCTCTTTAACCTCCGCCACCGTCAAATCTGCTGTCAAAGGAGAAAAGTCCAAATCATTAGTATCAGGGAGCGGAGTTGCCTCCAAGAATTGGGTCATCTTGTCTCTATCCAAAACCTTCCTCTGAAACAAGTCAGCACAGTAAGATCTCACCACCCCCAGGATACCCTCCCGAGATTCTTGCAAAACACCCTGGGGGTCAGTGAGACCGGTGACAGATTTATTTGCCACTCGCTCCCGGCAATTCTCAAAGGGATCAGGAGACCCTAAGGTCCCATAATCCCGTTCAAGAACCAGGGAGGTATACCTGCTGTACTGATACTGCCTTATCTCAGATTTCAGCCGGTCTATCCTTTGTTGGTCATCCCCTCCCGCCGAATATAGTGACTCCAATTCTTTCCGCAGCTTGAGATACTGGCCATACTTACTCTTCCCCTTTATAACTGACAGTCTCTTTAAGAGGGATCTGATCTCATCCTTGACATCCTCCCACCAGTCGGCCATATTGTCATAAAAGTCCACTCTCTCTAGCTGACTCCGTATAAGAGAGTGAACATGGCTCTGAACCGAAGGGTCTTCTAATAGACTGGAATTAAGTCTCCATAACCCTCTACCTGTCCCAGAACACTTTGTGACACCCAAACAGAAATATAAGGCCAGATGGTCTGAATAAGGGACGATCTTCTCATCTTTTTCACCAATGGTCTCTGTAGGACTCACCAGAGCTAAATCTATCCGACTTCTTCTTTCACCACAAAAATAAGTAAATTTTGGTTTCCGACCACCCTGCACAAACACATCTGACAACCCGGCCTGTTGAATAATTCTGTTTAGGACCTTGGAGTCTCTGGTAAGAGGCCTATTAGAGGTCCTGTCACAAGATGTCCTGGTGGCATTGAAATCTCCAGCCATGATGACAGGGATAGATGTGAAGAGATATGGCTTCACTTCATTATAAAGGTTAACCCTTTCAGTCACTGTCTGCGAACCATAGATATTTATAAGACGGAGCCTCCTACCCCGAATAGTAACTTCCAGAATTAGGCACCTTCCCATCAATACGTCTGTCAACCTATGTATAGTTACATCATTGGTGTTAAAGAGGATAGAGACCCCGGCACTTGGTTCTACAGCCAGTGACCAAAAGGATGGACCAGACCGCCATTCACGCTCGGCTTCCCGTAAGAGTCCTAATGTATTCAAGCGTGTCTCTTGTAAGAAAAAGACATCAGCATCAAGAGACCTTAGATGTTCATAAACCACATGCCTGGTCCTCCTCACTCTGACACTGTTCACATTACTGGAGAACACTTTAAGGGTAAAGTCAGCCATCAAAGCAAAGCAAAGCACAAGAAGCAGAGATATTCCCCCCATCATCATGGATCTGAGTCTGAGCCCACCTGCCGACCACCTGTCTCCATGTCTGATTCGGACAGACGTTTAGCTCGCGGGGGTTTCCTTTTTGTGGGGGGATCGCCCTCTTGGTCCTCATTAAATTCATCTACCACCCTCTTTAACTCTCTCTCCATCTCTTCCTCAGCGTCTGAGTCTGATAGGACACCGTACCTATTTGTGATAGTCATGACACCTGACCCGGGGTCTACTTTCTTTTTGGAAGGTTTTTGGACAGTGGTCCATTCCCCCTCAGGCTTACGGCTGGTTTTGTCCTTCTTCCGTTTCTTCTGCGGATTTATTGATGCAGAGGCAGAAGACGACATGCCCACAACCTGCTCAGTGACCTCCCCGTTCCCCTCAGTGGCTCCTGTCTGGGACTGGTCAGGCACTATGTCACCCATATTGTCACCCATATTGTGCTGAGGCTCGGGCGGTGTCACTGCTGACCCTGACAACAGCGTCTCCTCCTCTAGGTCATCTGCCACTTCCAGCAAGTCCTCATCAGGGAAGTCCTTACAAACATTATGCCAGGCGTCTGGACAGTCCCTGTGGGAGTGACCGATCCTGCCACAGAGGTTGCACCGGATGTTCTGGCAGGTGGCGCTGACATGGCCGATCTCCCCGCATAAGTTACATTTTACCAGGGTGCACACACTCGCAATATGACCTGCCTTTCCGCATTTAAAACATTTTCTAGGCTGACCCGCATAGAAGCATACCCCTTTCTCCCGGCCAATAAAGAATGAGTTGGGCAGATGTTGGGTAATGTTGTTAACCTGCCGTAACTTTACCAGGACCTTCCACCCCCCAGTCCATATGCCATCCTCGTCCCTGGTCTTGGTCAGATCTGACATTAGGTCACAGTGTCTTTTTAGCCATACAACAATATCCTGGTGTGGTACCGACTCGTTCCAGAATATTATGGTGACATTTGCTGTGTCTGGTCTAGAGATGGGGATGAGGCTGAACTTATTCCAGCCATCAGCATCTCTCACCCGGGTGAAATGAGCCCAGAAGCGGTCCAGGTCAGACATGAGTTTAAAACTGACGTCATACCCCTGCCTGTCAGGAAGGTTTATCACTGCCAGGATGTTAGATGGCAGGAAAGCCATTTGGTGGCACAGAAGTTCACGGACCACAAACCTCCTGTCAGGCAACTCCTCCTTGGCCCCTCTATGCCTGAACCTGACCACGTTCCTCCTCTTAAAAGCCTGACCTGTATAGTTCACATTAGACCTAAAGGATGGTGACCCACGGCTCCAGGCATTACCAGAGGAGACACCACCAGTTCCACCCTCCTGCTGTACTTGGGGGCGCTGCGGTGGCTGCTGACCGCCTGCACTATGAGGGTCTGACACTCCTGGTGTAACTAAAGGGGGGAAGTGCTGTGCATCAGACTGTACAGCCCCCTCCCCACCATCATCCATAATACTCTGCGAGTCACAAGCCTCTGAAGGCTGATCTAATGGTGGACCTGACTCTAGAGATGACCCCAAATCCCACACACACTGTGAAGCGCTCCCCTCTGCAGAAACATCATCAGTAACATCACATACAGTCATATCAATGCAGTCACTAGCAGTATGATCCTGCTCTACAGAGCCCCGACAGTCCTGCTGAGCCATGACCTGTGAGCTCTCTGCTGCACTGCTGCCTTCAGGCAAGAGTCCACAGTCCTGCTGCTCTCTACTGCCCCCCAGGGCTTGTGGTGACTGCACTGCTACTGCAGAGTCACCTTCAGGCGAGAGTCCACAGTCCTGCTGCTCTCTACTGCCCCCCAGGGCTTGTGGTGACTGCACTGCTACTGCAGAGTTACCTTCAGGCGAGAGTCCACAGTCCTGCTGCTCTCTACTGCCCCCCAGGACTTGTGGTGACTGCACTGCTACTGCAGAGTTACCTTCAGGCGAGAGTCCACAGTCCTGCTGCTCTCTACTGCCCCCCAGGGCTTGTGGTGACTGCACTGCTACTGCAGAGTTACCTTCTGGCTTGAGTCCATAGTCCTGCTTCACAATACAAACCGCTGGGACTTGTGGTACCTTTTGAGGAGTCTCTGCAGGTCTTTGCTGTTGCTGGACACTTTCTCCCACTTCTTTGTACAAATTCCCTTTCTCAAAAGGGAAGCTGGCTGGTCTGAGGACTGGTCTTGCACAGGCCTGCTGGGTGTCATCTGGACAGGTTGGAGACTTGGGTTTAGATGGAGATGGTTCTGGCGCAGGTCTTCCCCCATGTCCCTCAAGTCTTTGCTGGTTCCTGAAGGTTTCAGCGACTGGTCCCATCTGCTCCAGTACAGCCTCCATGTCCTGCACAGTCTCAGCGAGCTGCACAGCGAGGGCGCTCAGCTTCTTGTCGTGGACAACCTGATTGTTGGGGTTTGCTGCCTTTAGCTTATAGACACAATCTATCTGTTTCTGCAGCTGTAGTTTTGTTCTTTTTAATGTCTCCAGTCTCTTGACCAGAGCTGGGATCCGCTCGGCCAGACATAGTTCTGGTGCACGCTGAGTATTGGGGGGTTGTGTACTCACAGAATGGCTCCTTACAGGCGTCCCTCTGCTTGGTCCTTGCACTGGACTTGGTGCAGCCGTGGTCACTGCTGCGAGGTCACTATCTCCAGATTGGGGACTGGGCCCCTGGTTCTTCCCAGTGACTGCACTTGTGGCCCCATGAAGCCTTCCTTCAGTATTCCCTCTGGTCTCATCTGTCGGGTTGGCGACTTTTGCGCTGTTCCCACTCCCGTAACGTGTGCGGTCAGACCGTATCAGGACAGGCTGCTGCAGATTCTCCTGCATGGTCTGCTTCTCCAGGGAAGTTCTCCTCTGTCTGCCTGCGGGTGGGGTGGATTGCACACCTGCAGCCATGGTCTTACTCAGTGATGTCTCCTTCTTTACTTCCAACATTTTCTTTCCATCTTTGCTTCATGCTGCACTGGGACTGGCAACACTCGGAACATTCCTTCCTTCCAAAGAAACTTTTGGATAATTATCCATGGAGTGAGAGGTCTGGGAATTATTTCCCAGAATAGGCCTTGGAGCCTGGGCCTTGCTTGGGGAGCATCCCCACCCAGAGTGACCCCGCCCTGGGCTTTCTCCAGACATCCAAAGCCTCAGGAGAGCTACTGACACACGTCCTCACAGCTAGGAGGCAGTATTATAGTAATTATATTCTTGTACATAGGAGCAGTATTATAGTAGTTATATTCTTGTGTATAGGAGCAGTATTATAGTAGTTATATTCTTGTACATAGGAGCAGTATTATAGTAGTTATATTCTTGTGTATAGGAGCAGTATTATAGTAGTTATATTCTTGTACATAGGAGCAGTATTATAGTAGTTATATTCCTGTACATAGGAGGCAGTATTATAGTAGTTATATTCTTGTACATAGGAGGCAGTATTATAGTAGTTATATTCTTGTCCATAGGAGCAGTATTATAGTAGTTATATTCTTGTACTTAGGAGCAGTATTATAGTCGTTATATTCTTGTCCATAGGAGCAGTATTATAGTAGTTATATTCTTGTACATAGGAGCAGTATTATAGTAGTTATATTCTTGTACATAGGAGCAGTATTATAGTAGTTATATTCTTGTACATAGGAGGCAGTATTATAGTAGTTATATTCTTGTACATAGGAGCAGTATTATAGTAGTTATATTCTTGTACATAGGAGCAGTATTATAGCAGTTATATTCTTGTACATCGGAGCAGTATTATAGCAGTTATATTCTTGTACATCGGAGCAGTATTATAGTAGTTATATTCTTGTACATAGGAGCAGTATTATAGTAGTTATATTCTTGTACATAGGAGGCAGTATTATAGTAGTTATATTCTTGTACATAGGAGCAGTATTATAGTAGTTATATTCCTGTACATAGGAGGCAGTATTATAGTAGTTATATTCTTGTACATAGGAGCAGTATTATAGTAGTTATATTCTTGTACATAGGAGGCAGTATTATAGTAGTTATATTCCTGTACATAGGAGGCAGTATTATAGTAGTTATATTCTTGTACATAGGAGGCAGTATTATAGTAGTTATATTCTTGTACATAGGAGGCAGTATTATAGTAGTTATATTCTTGTACATAGGAGCAGTATTATAGTAGTTATATTCTTGTACATAGGAGCAGTATTATAGTAGTTATATTCCTGTACATAGGAGCAGTATTATAGTAGTTATATTCTTGTACACAGGAGGCAGTATTATAGTAGTTATATTCTTGTACACAGGAGGCAGTATTATAGTAGTTATATTCTTGTACACAGGAGGCAGTATTATAGTAGTTAGATTCTTGTACACAGGAGGCAGTATTATAGTAGTTATATTCTTGTACATAGGAGGCAGTATTATAGTAGTTATATTCCTGTACATAGGAGGCAGTATTATAGTAGTTATATTCTTGTACATAGGAGCAGTATTATAGTAGTTATATTCTTGTACATAGGAGCAGTATTATAGTAGTTATATTCTTGTACATAGGAGGCAGTATTATAGTAGTTATAGTCTTGTACATAGGAGGCAGTATTATAGTAGTTATATTCTTGTACATAGGAGGCAGTATTATAGTAGTTATATTCTTGTACATAGGAGGCAGTATTATAGTAGTTATATTCTTGTACATAGGAGGCAGTATTATAGTAGTTATATTCTTGTACATAGGAGGCAGTATTATAGTAGTTATATTCTTGTACATAGGAGGCAGTATTATAGTAGTTATATTCTTGTACATAGGAGCAGTATTATAGTAGTTATATTCTGGTACATAGGAGCAGTATTATAGTAGTTATATTCTTGTACATCGGAGCAGTATTATAGTAGTTATATTCTTGTACATAGGAGCAGTATTATAGTAGTTATATTCTTGTACATAGGAGGCAGTATTATAGTAGTTATATTCTTGTACATAGGAGGCAGTATTATAGTAGTTATATCCCTGTACACAGGAGGCAGTATTATAGTAGTTATATTCTTGTACATAGGAGCAGTATTATAGTAGTTATATTCTTGTACATAGGAGCAGTATTATAGTAGTTATATTCCTGTACATAGGAGGCAGTATTATAGTAGTTATATTCTTGTACATAGGAGCAGTATTATAGTAGTTATATTCTTGTACATAGGAGGCAGTATTATAGTAGTTATATTCTTGTACATAGGAGGCAGTATTATAGTAGTTATATTCTTGTACATAGGAGGCAGTATTATAGTAGTTATATTGTTGTACATAGGAGGCAGTATTATAGTAGTTATATTCTTGTACATAGGAGGCAGTATTATAGTAGTTATATTCTTGTACATAGGAGTAGTATTATAGTAGTTATATTCTTGTACATAGGAGGCAGTATTATAGTAGTTATATTCTTGTACATAGGAGGCAGTATTATAGCAGTTATATTCTTGTACATAGGAGGCAGTATTATAGTAGTTATATTCTTGTACATAGGAGCAGTATTATAGTAGATATATTCTTGTACATAGGAGGCAGTATTTATAGTAGTTATATTCTTGTTACATAGGAGCAGTATTATAGTAGATATATTCTTGTACATAGGAGGCAGTATTATAGTAGTTATATTCTTGTACATAGTGCAGAGTATTATAGTAGTTATATTCTTGTACATAGGAGGCAGTATTATAGTAGTTATATTCTTGTACATAGGAGCAGTATTATAGTAGTTATAGTCTTGTACATAAGAGGCAGTATTATAGTAGTTATATTCTTGTACATAGGAGCAGTATTATAGTAGTTATATTCCTGTACATAGGAGCAGTATAAGTAGTTTATATTACTTGTACATAGGAGGCAGTATATTATATAGTTTATTCTTGTACATAGGAGCAGTATTATAGTAGTTATAGTCTTGTACATAAGAGGCAGTATTATAGTAGTTATATCCTGTACACAGGAGGCAGTATTATAGTAGTTATAGTCTGTACATAAGAGGCAGTATATAGTAGTTATATCCCTGTACACAGGAGGCAGTAGTATAGTAGTTATATTCTTGTACACAGGAGGCAGTATTATAGTAGTGTCATGGTCTTACCTGCTTGCTGCTCTCCTTCGTTTGACATGTGCTGGCGGCCATCTTGGGTCCTGGGTTTCTTGTAGCCTTCCACCCTGCGGCTCTCCTTCCCCTGGGAGGAGCTGGATGCCTAGCTCATATATATAGGAGGTCTGTGGCTTCAGTTCCTTGCATGGTCCTCTTGTGTTCACCATGCTTCTAAGACTGCTGCTGCTTCTGGTTCCTGATCCTGGCTTCGTCTGACTACCCTGCTGGTTCCTGATCCTGGCTTCGTCTGACTACCCTTCTGGTTCCTGACCTCTGGCTTCGCAAAGACTCTGCTCGGTTTCACCATCGTTTGGACTTTTGCTTTACAGCTTTATTTTCAATAAAGCCTTCTATTTTCACTTATCTCTTGTTGTACGTCTGGTTCATGGTTCCCTGACATTAGGACCAAGCCATGAATTCTGACGGTACAGGGCCATCCTCGCTACCCACGCTGGTTGCCAGACTTGATCAGCAGGATCACCTGTTGGGTCGGTTCGCTGTGGCGTTGCAAACCCTGCTTGAACGCACGGCTCATTTCGCTCCCGTTGCCGATGGGTCGGTTGTCGCTCCTGGGCTCGCTCCTACTGCCGCTCCGGTTGTTGCGCCAGAGTCTACCCCCGACACCTGTTGTTGCGCCTGTGGTGTTTCGGGGTATGACCGGTTCTGCCCCTCTTCCACAGCGCTTTGGGGGAGAGCCAACTCAGTGCCGAGGTTTCCTTAACCAGGTGGGCATTTATTTCGAGTTGCTGCCCCATGCCTTTCCTACTGAGAGATCAAAGGTGGGCTTCTTGATCTCGCTGCTCTCGGACAAGGCCTTGGCCTGGGCCAGCCCTTTATGGGAGAACAACAATCCGGTGGTTGCCGAGTTTTCCGGTTTTGTTGCTTCTCTTCGGAAGGTATTCGATGTGCCGGCTCGTGCTGCCCTCTGCTGCGAAGCTCCTTATGTCCATCAGACAGGGTTCACGATCCGTAGCTGAATACGCCATGAGTTTCGTACCCTGGCAGCAGAGGTGGGCTGGAATAATGAGGCTCTGGTCGCTGCTTTCTCTCATGGTCTCTCGGATGCCTTGAAGGATGAGGTTGCAGCTAAGGACCTACCAGTTGAGCTCGAGTCTCTTATTTCTTTCCTGATTTTGATTGACACCAGACTCAGGGAGAGACCTTCCTTTAAGGAGAACCTGCGGAGGTCTTCTAACAGATTGGTGCCTACGTTTGCTGTCCCACCCGTGGCCTCCCTCTCCTCCCACGCCTCCTGGGGATGACTTGTCTGGGGTGAACCCATGCAGCTGGGGTTTGCTCGCCTGTCCGAGGGGAGAGAGGGCACTCCGGAGACGCGAGGGCCGATGCATGTACTGTGGTCTCGGTGGGCATTTTCGGTTGGCATGTCCGAACCGTCCGGGAAACGCTCGTACCCTGAGATCCTGTCGGGGGCAGATCTTGGGTGGTTTCCTCTCCTCGTCCCCGGTTTCCCGTGTTGACAAACCACTGATCACTGTGTCCTCTCCTGGGTCGGGGGCTCGTGACGACCCAGGCGTTGAGTGGCACTCTGGTGCTGGTGGTTTGTTCATTGATAGTGTGTTCGCTGCCGCCAAATTCCATTCCTCTGCAGGCTCGAGGTTCCCCACTGGCTCTTGAGGCGATAGACGGCAGACCCCTTCTGCCGCCACACGTGACTCATGAGACCCTTCCAGTGGGGATAGCCATTGGTGCCGTTCACAGAGAGTCGGTCTGCCTCCAGGTTATTTCGTCTCCACACTACTCGGTGGTCTTGGGGTACCCCTGGCTCCAGAAACATAATCCGACTTTCGATTGGAGATCGGTCGAGATCCTCTCGTGGTCACCGCAGTGTGGGGCTAGTTGCATCCATGGGTCTGTCAAGTTGCTGTGTACTTCCTCGGACTCTCTGTTGCCTCCTGAATACGAGGAGTACCGGGATGTATTCGATAAGGTTGCGCGCGGTTGCCCTACCTCCGCACCGCCCATACGATTGTGCCATAGAGTTACAATCTGGTTGCCGTTCCTCCTACGTGGCAAAGTCTATCACTGTCGGTAGCGGAGAATGAGGCCATGGAGGAGTACGTGAGGGAGGCGCTTTCACCCGCGGACACATTCGCAAATCTTCGTCCCCGGCAGGGGCTGGATTTTTCTTTGTGAAAAAGAAGGGCGGTGAGTTGAGGCCTTGCATCGATTACAGGGGTCTCAATCGCATCACGATCAAGAACGCTTACCCGATTACCCTTGATTTACGAGCTGTTCGATCGCCTTAAAGGGGCCACGGTCTTTACCAAACCTCGACCTGAGGGCGGCATATAACCTGGTAAGGATCAAGGCGGGCGATGAGTGGAAGACCGCGTTTTAACACCAGGACCCGGTCATTACGAATCCTTGGTTATGCCCTTTGGGTTGTGCAATGCGCCCGCAGTCTTTCAGGAATTCATCAACGATGTTTTCCGTGACCTGTTGCAGCAGTGTGTGGTAGTCTATTTGGATGACATCTTGGTATATTCTGAATCCATGGAGGCCTCACATTCTGGATGTCAGACGAGTGTTGCAACGGTTACGAGAGAACAAGCTGTTCGGTAAGCTTGAGAAATGCGAATTTCACCGATCCCAGGTAACCTTCTTAGGTTACATCATTTCCGCTGAGGGGTTCTCCATGGATCCTGAGAAGGTTTCGGCTGTCTTACAGTGGCCCCAGCCCAGTGGTCTTCGTTCCCTGCAGCGCTTTTTGGGCTTCGCCAATTATTATCGGAAGTTCATCAGGGACTTTTCCATGCTGGCAAGCCTCTCACGGATCTGACCAGATAAGGGCAGTATTCCCAGGTCTGGCCCTCGAGGCCATCCGAGCTTTTGAGGCCCTAAAGTCCGCCTTTGTGTCGGCTCCGATTCTGTCGCATCCCAACCCTGGGTTGCCCTTTGTCCTCGAGGTGGACGCGTCTGAGACGGGAGTAGGCGCCCTTCTGTCTCAGCGTAGAACACCAGAGGGTCCTCTGCTTCCTTGTGGGTTTTACTCCGGAAACATCTCCGCGGAGTGCAACTATCAGATTGGTGACAGGGAGTTATTGGCCATCGTGCAGGCCCTTAAAGAATGGAGGCACTTGCTCGAGGGTTCGCTGGTTCCGGTTCTCATCCTGACGGACCACAAGAATCTGACCTACCTTTCTGAGGCCAAGAGATTGACACCACGTCAGGGCCAGATGGGCTCTGTTCTTGTCACGTTTTAATTACGTGGTCTCCTACCTACCCGGTTCCAAGAACATCAGGGCGGAGCCTTATCACGGCAGTACTCCGAGCTGTCCAGGAGGAGTCGATTCCGACTCTCGGTCATACCTCCGAATCAGATCCTGGCCGCCATTCGCACCAGCCTGACCTCTCCCCTGGGTGAGCAGATTTTGGCGGCTCAATCTGGTGCTCCCTCTGGGAGACCCAACGGCAGATGTTTTGTGCCTGAGGAGTTGCGCACTCGGTTGTTGCGAACCTACCATAACTCCAAGACCGCGGGGCATCCTGGAAAGAATCAGCTGTCCTGGGCTGTTTCACGTCTGTTCTGGTGGCCTTCCCTACGTTCCGACATCGCCGCATATGTAGCGGCATGCTCCGTTTGTGCCCAGAGTAAGTCCCCTCGGCACCTTCCGTTGGGCCTTCTGCAACCCATAGCCACCGGGGAGCGCCCATGGTCACACCTGGGGATGGATTTCATTGTGGACCTCCCTGCATCCCGAGGCCATACGGTCATTCTCATGATTGTGGATCGGTTTTCCAAAATGTGCCACTGTGTTCCTCTCAAGAAGTTACCCTCTGCACAAGAGTTGGCCACGATTTTTGCCAGGGAGGTCTTCCGGTTGCACGGTTTGCCTAAGGAGATTGTTTCGGATCGGGGGAGTCAGTTTGTGTCCAGGTTCTGGCGCGCCTTTTGCTCCCAGTTGGGGATTCATCTCTCCTTCTCCTCGGCCTACCACCCTCAGTCCAATGGGGCCGCAGAACGATCCAATCAGCCCTTGGAGCAATTCCCTCGTTGCTATGTCTCCGATCACCAAGACAATTGGGTTGACCTCCTGCCTTGGGCTGAGTTTGCCAGGAACACGGCGGTGAACTCTCCTCTGGGACGTCTCCCTTCATGGCCAATTATGGGTTCCAACCTGCCGTGTTACCGGAGGTATTCTCTCCCCAGGATATTCCGGCTGTGGAGGATCACCTTTCCGTCCTACGTGCTTCTTGGGTACAGATCCAGAAGTCCCTTGAGGTCTCTGCGCAGCGCCAGAGATTCCAGGCTGATCGCAGACGAGCGCCCTGCTCCTTCCTACCAGGTCGGAGACCGTGTATGGTTGTCCACCCGCAACCTCAACCTTCGAGTGCCCACTCCCAAGCTGGCGCCTCGCTTTGTTGGTCCCTTCCGAGTGCTTCGCAGGGTAAACCCGGTAGCCTATGCCCTTGCGCTTCCTCCTGGCATGCGGATCTCCAACGTGTTTCATGTCTCCCTGTTGAAGCCACTGGTTTGTAATCGTTTCACTTCCTCGGTTCCTCGGCCTCGTCCGGTCCAAGTGGGCAATCGTGGAGGAATATGAGGTGAGCAATATCCTGGACTCACGCCTGGTCCGCGGTCGGTTGCAGTTTTTGGTCCATTGGCGTGGTTATGGTCCAGAGGAGCGTTCCTGGGTTCCCTCCGCAGATGTCCATGCTCCTGCCTTCCTCCGAGCCTTCCACGCACGCTTCCCTCAGAAACCGTTTTGTGCTCCGCGGAGGAGGGGCCCTTGAGGGGGAGGTACTGTCATGGTCTTACCTGCTTGCTGCTCTCCTTCGTTTGACATGTGCTGGCGGCCATCTTGGGTCCTGGGTTTCTTGTAGCCTTCCACCTGCGGCTCCTCCTTCCCCTGGGAGGAGCTGGATGCCTAGCTCATATATATAGGAGGTCTGTGGCTTCAGTTCCTTGCTTGGTCCTCTTGTGTTCACATGCTTCTAAGACTGCTGCTGCTTCTGGTTCCTGATCCTGGCTTCGTCTGACTACCCTGCTGGTTCCTGATCCTGGCTTCGTCTGACTACCCTTCTGGTTCCTGACCTCTGGCTTCGCAAAGACTCTGCTCGGTTTCACCATCCGTTTGGACTTTTGCTTTACAGCTTTATTTTCAATAAAGCCTTCTATTTTCACTTATCTCTTGTTGTACGTCTGGTTCATGGTTCCCTGACAAGTAGTTATATCCCTGTACACAGGAGGCAGTATTATAGCAGTTATATTCTTGTACATAGGAGCAGTATTATAGTAGTTATATTCCTGTACATAGGAGCAGTATTATAGTAGTTATATTCTTGTACATAGGAGCAGTATTATAGTAGTTATATTCTTGTACACAGGAGGCAGTATTATAGTAGTTATATCCCTGTACACAGGAGGCAGTATTATAGTAGTTATATTCTTGTACATAGGAGGCAGTATTATAGTAGTTATATTCTTGTACATAGGAGCAGTATTATAGTAGTTATATTCTTGTACATAGGAGCAGTATTATAGTAGTTATATTCTTGTACATAGGAGCAGTATTATAGTAGAGTTATATTCTTGTACATAGGAGCAGTATTATAGTAGTTATATTCCTGTACATAGGAGCAGTATTATAGTAGTTATATTCTTGTACATAGGAGCAGTATTATAGTAGTTATATTCTTGTACATAGGAGCAGTATTATAGTAGTTATATTCTTGTACATAGGAGGCAGTATTATAGTAGTTATATCTTGTACATAGGAGGCAGTATTATAGTAGTTATATCCCTGTACACAGGAGGCAGTATTATAGTAGTTATATTCTTGTACATAGGAGCAGTATTATAGTAGTTATATTCTTGTACATAGGAGGCAGTATTATAGTAGTTATATTCTTGTACATAGGAGCAGTATTATAGTAGTTATATTCTTGTACATAGGAGCAGTATTATAGTAGTTATATTCTTGTACATAGGAGCAGTATTATAGTAGTTATATCCTGTACATAGGAGCAGTATTATAGTAGTTATATTCTTTGTACATAGGAGCAGTATTATAGTAGTTATATTCTTGTACATAGGAGGAGTATTATAGTAGTTATATTCTTGTTCATAGGAGGCAGTATTATAGTAGTTATATTCTTGTACATAGGAGGCAGTATTATAGTAGTTATATTCTTGTACATAGGAAGGCAGTATTATAGTAGTTATATTCTTGTACATAGGAGTAGTATTATAGTAGTTATATTCTTGTACATAGGAGGCAGTATTATAGTAGTTATATTCTTGTACATAGGAGGCAGTATTATAGTAGTTATATTCTTGTACATAGGAGCAGTATTATAGTAGATATATTCTTGTACATAGGAGGCAAGTATTATAGTAGTTATATTCTTGTACTAGGAGCAGTATTATAGTAGTTATATTCCTGTACATAGGAGCAGTATTATAGTAGTTATATTCTTGTACATAGGAGCAGTATTATAGTAGATATATTCTTGTACATAGGAGGCAGTATTATAGTAGTTATATTCTTGTACATAGGAGCAGTATTATAGTAGATATATTCTTGTACATAGGAGGCAGTATTATAGTAGTTATATTCTTGTACATAGTACTGACAGGTTCTGTATCTGGCGTCAGTTAGTAGTTTTATAGATGCCTGTGCACATAATGCAGACAATAATCTAGGCAGTAAAAATGTAGAGCGAAGGTAAGGTTCATTCTTTTTTTCGCACTGGAGAACATAAAACCAATAGATCAATTATTATAAATGTCCTGACATTGTTGTTGCCCCTCAGGAGCCACGTGATCACATTTCGGAAATACACACATGATTCAGTTATTAGAGCAATGCTCAGAGCCCTGTGCATGTATGCTGTAGGGAGTTCATACTGCAATGCCATTAATCGTCAGTGTACAGCCGTACTGGTCCTGTAGGGTGTCACCCACTAGAAACAAGAAGGAGCATATGAGAAGAACTGGCAGCTGTGATATAGAGGTGATTGACAGGCCGCTCAGTGATGTCATCAGTCTGCAAGGACACGGCTACATCTCAGCTTTACACAGCCTGACTGTCACATGAACGTTCCTGCGAATGCTCGTTCTGGAAATGTAACCGTCTAAAGGAGCCGCCAATCACTTGATGAACAAGTGAAACAGTCGCTCATTGGATGAAACCGTCGTTCTTGCAGACAAGTAATTTATCATTTCTGGGCAGCAGATTGTGCGGTCCAAACAGCGTCTGCTGCCATGATTTTAATTTAATTTTCTTAGTTTTAAAAACCATATAAAATACACAGGACAAAAACATTAGTGATTGATAACGTAATATTAGGGCTAAGTCCGTTCATTTCTATCTCCACACTGTTCCGGAAAAAAATATATTATGTTTTCTTGAGGGGGAAGGTGTCTGATTATTGAATTTATTAAAACCAGCAGATAGTCAGGTCCATAAATATTGGGACATGGACACAATTGTAACATTTTTGGCTCTATTCACCACCACAATGGATGTGAAATGAAACGGACAAGATGTGCTTTACCTGCAGACTGTCAGCTGTAATCTGAGGGGATTTACATCCAAATCAGGTGAACGGTGCAGGAATTACAGCAGTTTCCATATGTGCCTCCTACTTGTTAAGGGACCAAAAGTAATGGGACAGAATAATAATCAGAAATCAAACTTTCACTTTAATACTTGTTGCAAATCCTTTGCAGTCAATTACAGCCTGAAGTCTGGAGCATAGACATCCCCAGACGCTGGTCTCATCCTGGTGATGCTCTGCCAGGCCTCTACTTGCAACTGTCTTCAGCTCCTGCTTGTTCTTGGGGTCATTTTCCCATCAGTTTTGTCTTCAGCAAGTGAAATGCTCAATCGGATACAGGTCCGGGGATTGACTCGGCCATTGCAGAACATTCCACTTCTTTCCCTTAGAAAACTCTTTGGTTACTTTTGCAGTATGCTTTGGGTCATTGTCCATCTGCACTGTGAAGCGCCGTCCAATGAGTTCTGAAGCATTTGGCTGAATATGAGCAGATAATATTGCCCGAAACCCTTCAGAATTCATCCTGCTGCTTTTGTCAGCAGTCACATCATCAATAAATACAAGAGAAGCAGTTCCATTGGCAGCCATACATGTCCACACCATGACACTACCACCACCATGCTTCACTGATGAGGTGGTATGCTTAGGATCATGAGCAGCTCCTTTCCTTCTCCATACTCTTCTCTCCATCACTCTGGTACAAGTTGATCTTGGTCTCATCTGTCCATAGGATGTTGTTCCAGAACTGTGAAGGCTTTTTTAGATGTCGTTTGGCAAACTCTAATCTGGCCTTCCTGTTTTTGAGGCTCACCAATGGCTTACATCTTGTGGTGAACCCTCTGTATTCACTCTGGTGAAGTCTTCTCCTGATTGTTGACTTTGACACACATACACCTACCTCCTGGAGAGTGTTCTTGATCTGGCCAACTGTTGTGAAGGGTGTTTTCTTCACCAGGGAAAGATTTCTTTGGTCATCCACCACAGTTGTTTTCCGTGGTCTTCCGGGTCTTTTGGTGTTGCTGAGCTCACCGGTGCGTTCCTTCTTTATAAGAATGTTCCAAACAGTTGTTTTGGCCAGGCCGAATGTGTTTTTTTCAGCCTAATGATGGCTTCACTGATAGTGACAGCTCTTTGGATCTCATCTTGAGAGTTGACAGCAACAGATTCCAGATGCAAATAGCAGACTGGAAATGGACCTCTGGACCTTTTATCTGCTCATTGTAATGGGGATAATGAGGGAATAACACACACCTGGCCATGGAACAGGCGAGAAGACAATTGTCCCATTACTTTTGGTCCCTTAACAAGTGGGAGGCACATATGGAAACTGTTGTAATTCTACACCGTTCACCTGATTTGGATGTAAATCCCCTCAAATTACAGCAGACAGTCTGCAGGTAAAGCACATCTTGTCTGTTTCATTTCAAATCCATTGTGGTGGTGTATAGAGCCAAAAATGTTAGAATTGTGTCCATGTCCCAATATTTATGGACCTGACTGTAGGTGACCAGTACACAAGTACACAGAGTAGTGCACAAAATTATCTGTGATTTATTACGTGATATTAGGCGTCAGGCCTCAAATATCAGTTTATCTCTATCCCCACGTTTACAATTTTTTGGGTATTGTTCAATTTAATGAAACCAGCATATAGGTGATCAGTTCACCAGTACACAGGGTAGTGCACAAAACTATCTGTGAGTGATATCATGAAATTAGGCGTTAGGCTGCAACCATCTGTTTCTAGTGATTATTCACACTCTACGGCAGATAGTCAGGAGAATCTCCCTAATGACTACTTGTGTGAGAGCAGTCACTGTTTGGACTGCTCTGACTAGGAGGTTTGGGAGGAGGCTGGGGACCCCATTTATAGCTGTGTTGATGGTGGTCGCACCTGGATCCACGGCACTGGTGGTGGGGACAGTGGCAGTGGGGTAAATGCAGAGCAGGGATGGGGGCCCAGGAGCCCTCCATGATATCTCACAGTCTGAAAGAAGTGGCAGGGAGGGTGAAGACTCTGATGACGATTGTGTGCTCGGCAGGACCTAGGAGCCAGATCGGGGTGCTAAGGAGGAGGCTACATCAGTGGAGATGGGCGGTGGCGGCAGCAATAAGGAGCAGAGGCGATGTACCTTCCAAAGAACAGCGCCACGTCTGCTTCGGGTACTGGTGATGTTGCTGACACTTCTGATGGGTTAGGCCTAAAACATGCCAGAGATTAGCCGAGATTGGCTGCCTCTAGCTCTGTGCAAGTAACTCCTATATTATGCTTTTTCTCCACAAGGCAGGAACAGAAAACCACAGCCGTGTGCAAGATCTGCAGGATCTATTGCAGCACATGAGGCGGCATCACTGGATCCTTTGGGAAAATACAACTGGCCAGCATTCCCAATCAGAACAAGTCTGGCCTTCTTCTCCTGGTCCTCTTTGTTGCAGCCGATCCACATCTCCAAGCAGTACGGTATCTTTGTCATCAACATCACCTTCTTCTTCTCCTGTTAAGATTCCTTCTTGTCCTCGGCTCCATTGTGAGACATCTATAACGGAATAGTTGGCCATGAGAAACCTTTTCTCCACCAGCAATTAGCTTGTCTACACGCTGAGCCCCGAAATTTCCCCGCTGCTGGCAGTGCCTGGAGCGGCTGTTATGGGCAGGCACAGTACATGTCTTTCATGGCCCGCTGGATTAATGTTTTTTGCGGAAGTGGAGAGGCAGCACCCCAGCAACATGGCCAGGTCCCTTTGATCCCCCCCCCCCCCGATCACCCTCATATTATTGGGCTGGCTCCCACAGCAGGCACTTATGTGCCTCCTCCACCTACATGGACACAGTCCCGTCCCCTACAGCAGCAGGGCACAGCGTCCTTCCCGCGCCTCTTCCATCCAATCACGTGTCAAGTCACATGATGCCATATGGTGTCGGAGTTGATCGGCCTGGGCGAGAGTAGCCACACTGGTGAGCAGTTGTAGTAAATCAAGCAGCAAACATCCCGCTGGCTGTCCCCCAGCCACATCCAGCTGGGCAAGGTGGTCAGCGACAATGGGTGTTACATTCAGGCCACCCTGAACCTGGAGGAAATAACACATGATGCCTGCACTGTCCAGGAGACTGTCCCTCTTCTCAGCCACTCTCACGTGGGGTGGAATGCTCTCCTGGACTTGCAGTATCAGAATGGCCTGCAGCTACACCGCTTAATCTGCAACGTTCCAACTTGCTGGGATTCAACATTGCACAAGCTCGAGCGTCTGTACGAGCAGCGGAAAGCCATCAACGATTTGGTCATGCACCAGACCACCTCAGCAGCAGGGAGCATGTGTGGTTTCCAGGTCGGGCAGTGGCAGCTCATGCTGGTCATGCCGCAGTTGTCCTTTATTCCCCTCAGATGTATTTTTGAGGAGACGCTGACGCTCATGCAACAGGTGGCCCTGTAGCTGTTGGGGACCCACAATGAGAAACTCCCATGGGGAGAAGGAGGATGAGGAGCTGCCACTGGAGGAGGAGTCAGAGTTGGAGGAGAAAGAGGATGACGATGGTGACACCGGACAGGATACCCAATCATCTCAGTGGGGGGTGGAAGTGGAAAGAACTTTCTCCTCGGGCACACTGGCCAGTATGGCGACCTGTATGCTGGCTTGCTTACACAGAGACAGGCGGACCGGTGACATCAGGCAGTCTGATGATTACTGGATAACCATGCTTCTAGACCCTCACTATCAAAGCAAAAGGGGGAATGTTTTCCTTCCGCAGAAACGAAGGCTGAATTACATTATTACCAGGAAATACTGTGTACGCAGCTTACCACAGCTTACGACGAGCAGACACCTGCCGCCAGCGGTTCTGAAAGAGAACCCCCTCTCAGTGCCCGCAGTCACCCCCCCCCCCCCACCCACCGCCATCAGCAGCAGAAGCCAGTTCAGTCTCCTCACATGATGGAGCAGGCAGACTGGAACAGTGGCCCGAAGTGGCACAGCACGCTCTCTATCTTCTTTCTTGCCCAATCTGCAGTGTCATCTTGGAGAGGCTTTTCAGTGCCGTGGGGGACGTGGTGACACCCAAACGGACCAAGTTGTTCTCCGCCAGAGTCTAAAACATCACTTTTGTCAAAATGAACAAAGCCTGAATTCAGGAGGATTTTCACACTTCTCCGGCTGAGGCCGATGAATAGATCTGACCTTGCTGACTGTGCCCCATCATGTTCTGCACAGGCTGCTGCTGCCTTCATCATGCCACCACTGGTGTGACCTGCCAACCATCTTCTTCGGTAAGGCTGCTGCTGCCTTCATCATGCTACCACTGGTGTGACCTGCCAACCATCATCTTCGGTATGGCTGCTGCTGCCTCCATCATGCCACCACTGGTGTGACCTGCCAACCATCATCTTCGGTAAGGCTGCTGCTGTCTTCATCATGCTACCACTGGTGTGACCTGCCAACCATCATCTTCGGTATGGCTGCTGCTGCCTCCATCATGCCACCACTGGTGTGACCTGCCAACCATCATCTTCGGTAAGGCTGCTGCTGTCTTCATCATGCTACCACTGGTGTGACCTGCCAACCATCATCTTCGGTATGGCTGCTGCTGCCTTCATCATGCCACCACTGGTGTGACCTGCCAACCATTATCTTCAGTAAGGCTGCTGCTGCCTGCCAACATGTACCATATGGCTGCTGCTGCTCCTCACTGCTAATCCCCTGCTGCCACCACTATTAATGCAAAGCATTTGCCACTACTACTACTACTATAACCACTACTACTATTACTACTACTACCACCACCACTACTACTACCCCTACTACTACTATTACCGCCACTACTACTACCCCTACTACTACTACTACCACCACTACTATCCCTATTACTACCACTACTGCTACCTCTACTATTACTACTACTACCACCACCCCTACTACTACTACTACCACTACTACTACCACCACCACTACTACTACTAATACCACAACAACTACTACCACCACTACTACTACCCCTACTACTACCACCAGTACTACTGCCACAACTACTACTAC
Organism: Bufo bufo; assembly: GCF_905171765.1. Taxonomy (NCBI): domain Eukaryota; kingdom Metazoa; phylum Chordata; class Amphibia; order Anura; family Bufonidae; genus Bufo; species Bufo bufo. The sequence goes on from NC_053393.1 coordinate 563,367,479, forward strand.
CCCTATTACTACTACTACTACCAACACTACTACTACTAATACCACAACAACTACTACCACCACCAGTACTACTGCCACAACTACTACTACCCCTATTACTACTACTACCAACACTACTACTACCAACACTACAACTACTACTACCACCGCCACCACTACTACTACTACCACCACCACTACTACTACCGCCACTACTTCTACCACCACTGCTACTACTACCACCACCACCACTACTACTAGTACTACCACTACTATTACTATTGCCACTACTACTTCTATCACCACTACTACTACCACCACTACTACTTCTATTACCACTACTACCCCTACAACTACCACCACCACTAGTAATACTACCACCACTACTACTATTACTACTACCACTTTTACTCCTACCACTAGTACTACTACCACTAGTATTACTACCATCACTACTATTACTACCACCACTACTGCTACTACCACCACTACTTCCACTACCATCACTTTTACTACCACCACCACTACTACCACTAGTATTACTACCAACACTACTACTACTACTACCACCACTACTACTACTACCACCACCACTACTTCTACCACCAACACTACTACTACTACCACCACCACTGCTACTACTACCACCATCACTACTACTACTACTACTACCACTACTATTACCACTACTACTTCTACCACCACTACTACTACTACCCCCTACTACTTCTACCACTACTACTACCACCCCTACTACCACAACTAGTACTACCCCTAACACTACATTTCCCCTCCACATCCACACTGGACTGCTGCTTCTACCAAATACTACCACCACTATTACCACTACTACTACAACCACCACCACTACTACTACCTCTACTACTACTACTATTGCCACCACTACTACTACAACCACTACTGCTACCCCTACTACTACCACCACCACCACTATTACCATCACTACTATTACTACCACCACTACTACTTCTATCACCACCACTAACCCTACTTTCCCTACTACTACCATTACCACTACTACTACTACCACCACTACTACTATTGCTACTACTACCACCCTTACTACCACCACCACCACTACTACCACCACCACCACTACTACCACTAGTATTACTACCACCACTTACTACTACTACCACCACAACTACTACCACCACTACTATTTGTACCACCACTACTACTTCTATCCCTACTACTACCACCACTACTACTGCTACTACCACCACTACTACTCCTACCACCACTACTACTACTACCACCACTACTACTTACTATTACTACCACCACCACTGCTACTACTACCACCACTACTACTACTACCCCTACTCCTTCGACCACTACTACCCCTACTCCTTCGACCACTACTACTTCTACTACCCCTACTCCTTCTACCACTACTACTACTACTACCCCTACCACTACCTCCCCTCTCCACATCCACGCTGCACTGCTGCTTCTCCCAATTAAAAGGGAACGTTTTTTAGGCTCATTCACACCCAGACACTTTCTTCTGACAATCAACCCTTCTGAGTGTCGTACCGGCAGCGTCAAAGTATAATTTTTGGACTCTTGGTCCCTCAAACTACTTTTTAAAACATGTGTTTTCCCCATAACACTCTGTCCCCAATAAGGCCCAATTTTTGGAAGCTTTGGAATATGAAGAAGAAGCAGAACACGTGCCAGTGCGGTGTGATATTAAACACGCAGTATGTTACCACCATCATACGTGTGCTTCCCCACAGCTCTGTATGTCAGTGTCACTCAGACATCATTTACTATTACTGGTATTACGTTCCAGAGCTTGAGGGGAGGGGAAAAGAAAAAAAATCATAAAAAATAAACTAAAATAAATAGTACGTTTTCCTAAGAAATGGTGAGCCCTAGCAGACTAGAGGGGTCATATACCAATTTTTCAGGGCAATTGGAGCAATTTCGGTTCAGTACAAATCGATTTGGGTCTGAACCAAACTTTTTTAAATTTGGGTAACCTGAATGAATCTCCGAACCGTGCTCTTCTAGGACGATATCCAACCTCTTCCAAGATTTTAATGCCAAGACAGCATTAGTGATATCAGCATCTACACTATGCTATGCGGTTTGTAGCTTCTGTTTGGACCTGTGGATAGTTGGTGGTTGGATCTCGGCTGAGTTCCTGGTGCTTTCATTGCTTCTTTGAACTTAAGTCTTTCCTTTCCTTTTTGTATTTTGTTTGGGTTCTGTGTGTTGCATTTCCCTATTGTTTGTATTAGGCCTGAAGGAGACTCCTGTTCGCCCTTCCTTTTGGAGGAACAGGTAGTCTTGTCCCTGCCATTAGTACCAGGGTCCTATAGGGCTAGATAGGACTCTAGGTATTCCTGCTTATGAATTCACCTACCTTTGGGGTCTGTTCATACTGGTATGAAGTCAGGATTTTGGTTAGGGTTTTCACTAGGAGGTGTCCATTTTCCTTCCCTAGTTCTCAGGCCTGATTCCCTGTTACCCCCTTCCCTCTTATGCTCGGTGTGGTGTTTCCTTCCCACACCAAAGCGTGACAATATGCTGGGCTGTTCATTCCACCCCCAGCCTGAGAAACAGTTTCCTTTTCGTTTCACTTGTTTGCTAGTCCCTGCAAAATAGCTCTAATCTGTTTGTGTACTGACTTCTGCCTGTTTCCTGGGCTTGGCTGACTGCAAGGAATTATGGGTAAGCCCCCTGACCGTGCTGCTGTCCTATGATTCTCCTTTATCTTCCCTGTTGTCTTCTGAAGTTCTGAATACTCTATAAAATGGTGGACGCCATTTTGAACAACTCATCCGAAACTAATCTGAAAGGCTTTTGAAAGGTTGTAACAAACCTGATTTGGGTAGAATCGATTCGCTCATCTCTACTTCATATCAGACACAGAGAAGCGACAGCTGCAAAGCTGAGAGGAAATGTCCAGGACCAAGAACTCTAGGGTGATCGTGGCTTGGTTCTACAGACTTGGTTCTACGGGTGCTGAGATTATAATACAGACCGCCCTTTGAGCTGAAATACATACAGTACAGACCAAAAGTTTGGACACACCTTCTCATTCAAAGAGTTTTCTTTATTTTCATGACTATGAAAATTGTAGATTCACACTGAAGGCATCAAAACTATGAATTAACACATGTGGAATTATATACATAACAAACAAGTGTGAAACAACTGAAAATATGTCATATTCTAGGTTCTTTAAAGTAGCCACCTTTTGCTTTGATTACTGCTTTGCACACTCTTGGCATTCTCTTGATGAGCTTCAAGAGGTAGTCCCCTGAAATGGTCTTCACTTCACAGGTGTGCCCTGTCAGGTTTAATAAGTGGGATTTCTTGCCTTATGAATGGGGTTGGGACCATCAGTTGCGTTGAGGAGAAGTCAGGTGGATACACAGCTGATAGTCCTACTGAATAGACTGTTAGAATTTGTATTATGGCAAGAAAAAAGCAGCTAAGTAAAGAAAAACGAGTGGCCATCATTACTTTAAGAAATGAAGGTCAGTCAGTCAGCCGAAAAATTGGGAAAACTTTGAAAGTAAGGGCTATTTGACCATGAAGGAGAGTGATGGGGTGCTGCGCCAGATGACCTGGCCTCCACAGTCACCGGACCTGAACCCAATCGAGATGGTTTGGGGTGAGCTGGACCGCAGAGTGAAGGCAAAAGGGCCAACAAGTGCTAAGCATCTCTGGGAACTCCTTCAAGACTGTTGGAAGACCATTTCAGGGGACTACCTCTTGAAGCTCATCAAGAGAATGCCAAGAGTGTGCAAAGCAGTAATCAAAGCAAAAGGTGGCTACTTTGAAGAACCTAGAATATGACATATTTTCAGTTGTTTCACCCTTGTTTGTTATGTATATAATTCCACATGTGTTAATTCATAGTTTTGATGCCTTCATAGTCATGAAAATAAAGAAAACTCTTTGAATGAGAAGGTGTGTCCAAACTTTTGGTCTGTACTGTATGCACATTAGAAGTGGAGACTGCAGTACCTGGAACTCTCTCACCTATAAGGCGTGATTGATTCATGTGACTTGTAACGTGATTGTGAATCTTATGGCCACCAGTCAAGCCCCACGTTTTTTATTATTATTGCTCCAATGGAGCTAAAATCGTAAATTGAGCAAATAGTATTGTCGTCACCTTTATTCCACAGACCAGGGTGTTGTCACTGCAGAGTAAAATGTCGAAGAAGTCTGTCCCTGCGCTCCTTAGATCATATCTGAGAAATGGCATGAGAGACGCCTGGAGACATCACCATGAAAACTGAGAAGAAAGCTCCTGGGAAACCTGTGCCGTACATCACAATGTGATGAGTCGTGTTAGGATGCATTTCAGACACTTGACACCAACCTCAACAGATGTGTGCATGGCTGGACTGAGAACTTAAAGTGGCCCCATGTTGTAGTAGTGTCCAAAATGACAGAAAACGGGGCAACACGAGTAGGGAGGGACACCACATGTAGACAGACAACAGAAGTAGACAGAGCCAGCAATACCATAGTGCAGAAAAAGTACCTCCCCAAGAGAACCAAATACCACAGTGCAGAACAAAATACCTCCGCCCGTGCCACAGTATGAACCTGTATCATTTTGATAATTTTGCTGCAATTTTCTCCAGTCGTAGGTTCCTGCATCTTACAACCCCACTAATACAGCGCAGCAAACTGGTAAAAATCTAGCATCAGTTATTAAAGAGGATGTCCTCTCAGGAATGAGCTTCCATTGTGTCACCGCTGAGGTCCTTGAGCTCATACCATCACCGGTACAGACTATATGTAGTCATTAAAGAGGATGTCCTCTCAGGAATGAGCTTCCATTGTGTCACCGCTGAGGTCCTTGAGCTCATACCATCACCGGTACAGACTATATGTAGTCATTGAAGAGGATGTCCTCTCAGGAATGAGCTTCCATTGTGTCACCGCTGAGGTCCTTGAGCTCATACCATCACCGGTACAGACTATATATAGTCATTAAAGAGGATGTCCTCTCAGGAATGAGCTTCCATTGTGTCACCGCTGAGGTCCTTGAGCTCATACCATCACCGGTACAGACTATATGTAGTCATTAAAGAGGATGTCCTCTCAGGAATGAGCTTCCATTGTGTCACCGCTGAGGTCCTTGAGCTCATACCATCACCGGTACAGACTATATGTAGTCATTGAAGAGGATGTCCTCTCAGGAATGAGCTTCCATTGTGTCACCGCTGAGGTCCTTGAGCTCATACCATCACCGGTACAGACTATATATAGTCATTAAAGAGGATGTCCTCTCAGGAATGAGCTTCCATTGTGTCACCGCTGAGGTCCTTGAGCTCATACCATCACTGGTACAGACTATATGTAGTCATTAAAGAGGATGTCCTCTCAGGAATGAGCTTCCATTGTGTCACCGCTGAGGTCCTTGAGCTCATACCATCACCGGTACAGACTATATGTAGTCATTAAAGAGGATGTCCTCTCAGGAATGAGCTTCCATTGTGTCACCGCTGAGGTCCTTGAGCTCATACCATCACCGGTACAGACTATATGTAGTCATTGAAGAGGATGTCCTCTCAGGAATGAGCTTCCATTGTGTCACCACTGAGGTCCTTGAGCTCATACCATCACCGGTACAGACTATATATAGTTATTAAAGAGGATGTCCTCTCAGGAATGAGCTTCCATTGTGTAACCGCTGAGGTCCTTGAGCTCATACCATCAGTGCTATAGACTATGGGGGTCATTTATTAATACCGGCGTTTTAGATGCCGATCTTAATAAGGCCCTGCACTGGTGGCGCCGGCCTCTTCATAACTTCGGCGCATCCAGCGCCAGTCTAATTGTAAGACGGCTTTCTTGCTGTCTTACATTTAGACAATTTTCTAGGCCTAAAACAGGGGTAGATAATGATGAATGATACGGACCCTTTTGGAGACCTGGCGTGAGTGGGGAAAAGTGGTGGAAACCTGCCTAATATAGAAGTATTTCCCCCCATGTTGGGGTTTATATTTATTTCTTCTTATTGTTCAGATTTTTTATATTTGAAGCTTTTGCATGAATTAAAAAGGTGAATTAATAATATGAAGTCCCTGATGATGTCATCGCCCCAACAATTGTCCTTTGTGTCACAGGCTGTACAGGTGGTAATTAGAGGAGACCAGCGGAGGCGGCTCATGTCCATATGTGATGACAACTTTTCAGACCTGGGGAACGGGTTTGGCTGGAGCCGGGTATCTGTCAGTCGGGGGCTCTGACCTTATACAATGTCTTATTAACTACAGCCCATCCCACCCAGAGAGGACCATACGGCATCTGCTGCACCTCCCTATGATTTCATATTGTGGTTCCATGGTGTGATCAGATGCCGTATGTACACAGTAATTCCCACCGTCATCTCCTGAGGAGAGGGGCACAGTAACAGTACCCTTATTAACTATAACTACATGGTGGTATGGTAAGGCCCCTTTACACTGCTAGAAGTGGAGGAGAGGCATTTACAGAGCGATCTCCTCCACAGTATAGGGAGCAGTGATCACTAATGACATCACTTCTCCTCATACAGAGGTGTTCCTTCCTGACAATCCCCTGCTCGTCAGTGGAGGAGACACATTTACATACAGCGATCTCCTCCACAGTATAGGGAGCAGTGATCACTAATGCCATCACTTCTCCTCATACAGAGGTGTTCCTTCCTGACAATCCCCTGCTCGTCAGTGGAGGAGACACATTTACATACAGCGATCTCCTCCACAGTATAGGGAGCAGTGATCACTAATGCCATCGCTCATCCTCCTACAGAAGTGTTCCTTCCTAACAATCACCTGCTCGTCAGTGGAAGAGACACATTTACATGCAGCGATCTCCTCCACAGTATAGGCAGCAGTGATCACTAATGCCATCACTTCTCCTCATACAGAAGTGTTCCTTCCTGACACTCTCCTGCTAGTCAGTGGAGGAGACACATTTACAGAGCAATCTCCTCCACAGTATAGGGAGCAGTGATCACTAATGCCATCACTTCTCCTCATACAGAGGTGTTCCTTCCTGACACTCTCCTGCTCGTCAGTGGAGGAGACACATTTACATACAGCGATCTCCTCCACAGTATAGGGAGCAGTGATCACTAATGCCATCACTTCTCCTCATACAGAGGTGTTCCTTCCTGACAATCCCCTGCTCGTCAGTGGAGGAGACACATTTACATACAGCGATCTCCTCCACAGTATAGGGAGCAGTGATCACTAATGCCATCACTTCTCCTCATACAGAGGTGTTCCTTCCTGACAATCCCCTGCTCGTCAGTGGAGGAGACACATTTACATACAGCGATCTCCTCCACAGTATGGGGAGCAGTGATCACTAATGCCATCGCTTGTCTCCATACAGAGGTGTTCCTTCCTGACAATCCCCTGCTCGTCAGTGGAGGAGACACATTTACATACAGCGATCTCCTCCACAGTATGGGGAGCAGTGATCACTAATGCCATCACTTCTCCTCATACAGAGGTGTTCCTTCCTGACACTCTCCTGCTCGTCAGTGGAGGAGACACATTTACATACAGCGATCTCCTCCACAGTATAGGGAGCAGTGATCACTAATGCCATCACTTCTCCTCATACAGAGGTGTTCCTTCCTGACAATCCCCTGCTCGTCAGTGGAGGAGACACATTTACATACAGCGATCTCCTCCACAGTATGGGGAGCAGTGATCACTAATGCCATCGCTTGTCTCCATACAGAGGTGTTCCTTCCTGACAATCTCCCGCTCGTCAGTGGAGGAGACACATTTACATGCAGCGATCTCCTCCACAGTATAGGGAGCAGTGATCACTAATGTCATCACTTCTCCTCATACAGAGGTGTTCCTTCCTGACACTCTCCTGCTCGTCAGTGGAGGAGACACATTTACAGAGCAATCTCCTCCACAGTATAGGGAGCAGTGATCACTAATGCCATCACTTCTCCTCATACAGAGGTGTTCTTCTTTTCTGACACTCTCCTGCTCGTCAGTGGAAGAGACACATTTACATGCAGTGATCTCCTCCACAGTATAGGGAGCAGTGATCACTAATGCTATCACTTCTCCTCATACAGAGGTGTTCCTTCCTGACACTCTCCTGCTCGTCAGTGGAGGAGACACATTTACAGAGCAATCTCCTCCACAGTATAGGGAGCAGTGATCACTAATGCCATCACTTCTCCTCATACAGAGGTGTTCCTTCCTGACACTCTCCTGCTCGTCAGTGGAGGAGACACATTTACATACAGCGATCTCCTCCACAGTATAGGGAGCAGTGATCACTAATGCCATCACTTCTCCTCATACAGAGGTGTTCTTCTTTTCTGACACTCTCCTGCTCGTCAGTGGAGGAGACACATTTACAGAGCAATCTCCTCCACAGTATAGGGAGCAGTGATCACTAATGCCATCACTTCTCCTCATACAGAGGTGTTCCTTCCTGACACTCTCCTGCTCGTCAGTGGAGGAGACACATTTACAGAACAATCTCCTCCACAGTATAGGGAGCAGTGATCACTAATGCCATCGCTCGTCTTCATACAGAATCATTACTTGCCGGCAGCAGAGTGTGTTTAGACGCCACAATCTGCTGCTGCACTTTGCGCGTTCATCGGATAATTGGCGGCACATTTACACTGGCAGATAATCGGTAACAAGTGCTCCTACGAACCCCTGCTAGCGATTATCTGGCCGATGCTCAGCCGGTGTAAAGGGTCCACTTCTAATTCAAATACAACTGGGGTGTCTGGAGGAAGGTAGGGAGATCTAGAGGAGGACGGGGAAGAGGAGTCTCGCTGGGTCTGGAGTAGGGCAGGGCAGTCCTCTGGAGTACAGAATTGTGCTGTAGGACATGACGGGCTGGGAGCAGAGGTCATCTCTTCTTTCCAAAATTAGAGGTTTGTGGTGGAGAGTCACAGGTTACAGGGCTGTAAATACCAGTGACGTACAGAGGCCCGGAGCGCACCCCCCAGGACGCCAGCCCTGCTGCAGATTACTCTCCTCTGTATATTGTGGCTCAGCTGGACAGCCACAGCCTGACATCACTGCACCTGGCATCATGACATCACTGCACCTGGCATCATGACATCACTGCACCTGGCATCATGACATCACTGCACCTGGCATCATGACATCACTGCACCTGGCATCATGACATCACGGCACCTGGCATCATGACATCACTGCACCTGGCATCATGACATCACTGCACCTGGCATCAGGACATCACTGCACCTGGCATCATGACATCACGGCACCTGGCATCATGACATCACTGCACCTGGCATCATGACATCACTGCACCTGGCATCATGACATCACTGCACCTGGCATCATGACATCACGGCACCTGGCATCATGACATCACTGCACCTGGCATCATGACATCACTGCACCTGGCATCATGACATCACTGCACCTGGCATCATGACATCACTGCACCTGGCATCATGACATCACGGCACCTGGCATCATGACATCACGGCACCTGGCATCATGACATCACTGCACCTGGCATCATGACATCACTGCACCTGGCATCAGGACATCACTGCACCTGGCATCATGACATCACGGCACCTGGCATCATGACATCACGGCACCTGGCATCATGACATCACTGCACCTGGCATCATGACATCACTGCACCTGGCATCATGACATCACTGCACCTGGCATCATGACATCACTGCACCTGGCATCATGACATCACTGCACCTGGCATCATGACATCACGGCACCTGGCATCATGACATCACTGCACCTGGCATCATGACATCACGGCACCTGGCATCATGACATCACTGCACCTGGCATCATGACATCACTGCACCTGGCATCATGACATCACTGCACCTGGCATCATGACATCACTGCACCTGGCATCATGACATCACTGCACCTGGCATCATGACATCACTGCACCTGGCATCATGACATCACTGCACCTGGCATCATGACATCACTGCACCTGGCATCATGACATCACTGCACCTGGCATCATGACATCACGGCACCTGGCATCATGACATCACTGCACCTGGCATCATGACATCACGGCACCTGGCATCATGACATCACTGCACCTGGCATCATGACATCACTGCACCTGGCATCATGACATCACTGCACCTGGCATCATGACATCACGGCACCTGGCATCATGACATCACTGCACCTGGCATCATGACATCACGGCACCTGGCATCATGACATCACTGCACCTGGCATCATGACATTACTGCACCTGGCATCATGACATCACTGCACCTGGCATCATGACATCACGGCACCTGGCATCATGACATCACTGCACCTGGCATCATGACATCACGGCACCTGGCATCATGACATCACTGCACCTGGCATCATGACATCACTGCACCTGGCATCATGACATCACGGCACCTGGCATCATGACATCACGGCACCTGAGGTGACACGGGGCAGCAGCATGCAGAGATTATCACCCTCTGTCACTGCCTCCCCCACCGCAGTCTCTTATAGTGGATTTCAGTTTACTCACCTGCCCCCCGCCATCCTTACAACAAGCATGGTGGAGGGGTCAGATAACTGCTCCTTCAGTCCAACTCCACTCCCACCCTCCATTATGTTCCCTTCTTTTGACATACACTCTGTCCGAATCTACTCTCCCTCCAACCTCCATGTAGATGTCATCTACCGCCCCACAGGCACCATGTTTTCTGACCACTTCAACACTCGGCTCCTACACTTTGTTCTGGCTGACTTCCCGACTATCATCATGAGTGACTTCAATATTCCCATTGACGCTCGCCACTCAGCCGCCTCGAAGCTTCTATCGCTCTCTTCCTCCTTCGGCCCCTCACAGTGGTCCTCCGCTCCCACCCACAGAGATGGTCACACACTTCACCACATACAAACAATCCCTCGTCAAAGTCCTCACTGGCTGCTGGTAAACAGGAGACTCCACATCTCTCATATCTTCCCTGTCTCTCAATCCTAAAGAACTATTTAACACTTTCCTCTCTTCTCTGTCCCCCAGTGCCCTCCCCCTCACCTCGGCCATATACTTCAAACAAAAGACTGCCGACATCAGAGAAACCTTCAGCCTACAGTCCCCACAGCTCCTCTACACAACCATTCAGTCCTCTTCCCCCAAAACCTGCTTCTCCACCATTACAGAAGAACTTTGGACCCTTCTCTCCAGTTCACATCTCACCACCTCTGTACTGGACCCCAACCCATCCTCAGCCGTGTTTATTCCTGCCCTATCCCATCTCTTCAACCTATCTCTAACAACTGGTGTCTTCTCCTCCTGTTTTAACCCTTAGTGACCAAGCCTGTTTGTGCATATCTGGCTCCCCACACTTAGAACAACACAACAAAAAAGATTCTCCCAGGGACATCTTTCTTTGTAGAGGGGTGTGGGGGGGGTGTGGGGGGGTAATATACTCCCTATGGAAGATTAATAGAGACATCTGTATAGCTACTAACCGGGTTATATTTCTGAATCCATTTGTTGGGGCCTGCAGATTCCGAATCCCAAGACTCAGCTACCTCATTAGACATAACTGAAAAGTCCAGCACTAAGGAGCATCCCTGGGCGGCCAAAGTACGAGAGACTGTAGGAGGATCGCCCCCTAGAAAATGTGAATGAGCCAAAGAGGATTGGAACGGGGTATGGTGACTATGAAGTTTACATAGTTTTCTATCCTCCTCCGTGCTTGTATGGTGGCCATAAGAGTGGGAAGTCATGAATAGTAGATGGCATCAAGGCCTCAGGGATGTCTTATAGCACCTCTAACTCTATATGGGGAAAAATCTGTTGTTCTAATTCCACGTTCACAAACATATCTGAAGTTAGCAGCGAGACGGTACAACGAGATGTCCCGAAAGTTAAGTCCTCCCATTACTTTTGGTAACTGTAATTTCACTAATATTAGGCTGAAATGCGGTCTTTTGGCTCAACCCCAAATAAATGTTAAGCCCCCTGAAGCAATTGTATATCAGTTTTATGTTTGAAGTAAAGAGAGTCATTTAGGGAAGGCGACCATCTTAATAAGGTGACATCTACCCAAAAAAACAAGAGTAAAATGTTACCATGAGAGGACCAGAGAATGAAGAGCGGCCAATGTAGGTTTACCATGTAATTTATATAGGAAATAGGGATTAGCTGGTAGCACTATTCCTAAATACTTCATCAATTCTACTTGCCACTGAGAGGGAAAAGTATCGCCCCAATACTTTCTTGTCGTATGAAATACAGGCAGAGCCTCACATTTATCATAGTTAACTTTGAAACCAGAAAATCGCCCAAAGTCTTCAATATTGGAGATTCTCCCCGGTATCGCCTGTTTAGGATTAGATTTAAAAAGTAATATATCGTCCACAAAAGCTAGAAGTTTAGTTTCATAGTGACCTGCCCTAATCCCCTGAAAGGGAGGAGCGGATAATAGGACCCTCAGAATGGGGTCTAAGACAATGCCTGCCTAGTAGGATGAGGAACATATGTTATTTACCCAGACCGTTGACTTCGGCTGGAAGTAAATCATCTGAACCGCATTACAAAGAAAGCAACCAAAGTTGTGTGAGGGTAAAACCCTATTAAGACGTGCCCAGGACCCTCTGTGCCTTATCGGTGTCAAGGCTAACTATAAATATAATATAGTATATCGTGATCGGCAAATCGATAAAGCCTCTATGGCCGTTATGATATTAGATATGATAGATTTCCCATGAAGGAAACGAAGGGAAGGAACCGGGCATTAAACATCCGGTAATATAAGCAGCAGTCTAATGGCCATCAATTTAGTGAACCGTTTAAAATCAGAATAAAAAAGTGATTTTGGTCGATAGGATCCTCCTAGAGAATGGTCTTTTCCTGGCTTCAGGAGAACTTCAAGGATAGCTTTCAGAGATGAGGTCCCAGGATGTACTGAACAGCTTCTAGTAGACATTACTGAAGCCATCCGGCCTCGGGGCTTTAAATAATTTCATGATTGTAATAAGTTGTAAAACCTCTTTTAAACTAATAGGGGTATTGAAGACCCTTCTCTGCTCCTCAGATAATTCAGCTAACTGTGCCCACTGCAAAAGGGCCAGGTTCTCTGCCTCCGGGTCCAGAGGCTGATCATAGAGAGATGCAAAAAAAAGTCCTAAACTCATCACCGTCTTTAGGATGCGCCAGCACAGAACTTGATTGGGATTTCAAAGCAGTGACTCTTGTACAAACCCAAAACAGTCTAGTGAGAGAAGCCAGTAGCCTGCCCAGGTTGTTTCCCCAGCGAAGGTCTTGGTCATGGGCCAACATATCTGCCGAGGCTTTCATCCAAGTGTTTGACGGGTTTCTGGGGTATTAAGCAATTTAAACTGTGGTTATGCTAGGGCGAGCTTCTTCTGGGCAGCATAAGTGGAATCCATCAACCTCCTTTTATGGAACATGTAGGAAATTATTTGGCCTCGTATAACATCCTTGGAGGCAGAATTATGGAACTTTTAAAAAATTAATTTTACCCGATTTTCAAATGCAATATTTCCCATATATACAGTTCAATATTTGTATAAAAAAAATTTGGGGAGAAATTTTAATGTTAAGATTAACATTTTTGAAACACAAAATACATATTTTTTCCTGCACCAAGCCAAATGTGTAGAGGTTACAGGTAACAGAATAACAGAACATCCCCCCCCCCCCCCCCCCTATCCAGAAGTGACCCCATTTTGAAAACTAGACCTATTCATCTAGGGGTGTACTGAGTTGTTGACACTGGAGTTGTTTTTCAAGAAATGAACACTAAGCAGGTGAAAGAAATTTTAAAGGCAGTTTTGTTTGGGCAAAGCACATAAAAATGAGGGAGCACACCCCAAACCGTATCACTCCTTTTCTCCTGTCTTCCGAAATATCCCCATTGTGGCCCTGATCTTGTGTACTGACACACACCGGAGCCCACACGTAAAGGAGCACCCAGTGGCCTCCAAAACACAGATTGAAAATATTTAGTTCCATTTCCACATTTATGGAGGTGTTGAGCTGTCAAAATTATAGGGAAACCCCAGAAATGACCCCATTTTGAAAACTAGATCCCTTAAGGTATTCATCTAGGTGGATGGGGAGTGTTTTCAACCCCCTAAAGAAATGAGTGCTAAGCAGGTAAAATAAATATTTTCATTTTTACACAAAAAATGTAAAGAGTTTTTTTGTAGAGAACATGAAAATGAAGACGCACACCTCAAGTGTATGACTCCGTTTCTCCTGTCTTCAGAAATATCCCCATGTGGCCCTGATCTTATGTCTTGACACACGGCAGGGCCCACACGTAAAGGAGCACTGTACTCCGAACGGAACCTCACGAATAGCTGCTAGCAGACGAATAGAAAACGCACCCAAGCGGCTTACACTCCTAGCAATCAGTCTCTAACAGCATACAGTGAATCCCCCCAAGAACGAGATGAGGCTCCGTGTTGAGGGTCAAGCAGTGGTCCCCCAGAGCTGTGTGTTTATTGTTCTTATATAACATTGTTACACATCAGTACCACCCACAGGGTTTTGTAAAACAACCAATAAACACATACAATACAGTAAAACACTCCCACACAAAATCCTCCCCTCTGCCTGTGATACAATTACCTTACACAATGGGTTGATGTAATTATCACAGGCAGGAGAACACACAATGTCCTCTGTACTGGTGACAACCGAGGAGTAATTCAATTATCTCTCAGGACAAAGGGAAATCGCCAACACACACGTGGAGACAATAGGACAGACATCACTATTTAAATATACAATGTCCCAACCATTACAGTAACATAGACATTCAACTTATCCCCAGATGGATCTGAGCGCTCAATATATCCGAACAGCGCTCAGATGCCACAAACAGTCAAATTGCCATGGGGTTTTAGTTTAGCATGGGCCGATGAGAGGGCCCATAATCCTGGGGCAAGAGTCTTTTGTGCCGCAATCTGCGACTTCTCCATGTTTACGCAAGGTTTAAAAAAGTGGCATAATGGGGACGGGACGGCAGGACCATCTCATTCATCATTTTCTACATCTGGTTTAGGCGTAGAAAATGGTCTAAATATAAGACAGCAAGGAAGCTTCTTACATTTGGAAGCGGTGGTGGATCCGACAAAGTAAGGGTGCATTCACACGACCGTAAGGTGTTTTGTGAATGTAGACGGCCCCATGATAGAAATGCCTATTCTTGTCCGCGATTGCGGACAAGACTAGGACATGCTCTATCTTTTTTGCGGGGCCGCGGAACGGATCTACGGATGCGGACAGCACATTGTGTGCTGTCCGCATCTTTTGCGGCCCCATTGAAATGAATGGGTCCGCACCCGTTCCGCAAAATTGCGGAACGGATGCGGAGCCAAAAATACGGTCGTGTGAATGTACCCTTATGTAGAGGCCGACAGCTATAGGGGATAATGAGACCGGAGTCTCAAATGCCCTGGATCCGTGAAAGCATCATATAGTGGTGTAGTGAGCGTGTGCTGAGTGCAACATTTTTATAGGACAAAATAATGGGTTTATATGGTTTTCTTCAAATTTTAATACATTTTTTAATGAAATGGGAGAATTGTTTTTTTTTAAATGGGAAACTCTGTTAGGGTCTTAGAAATCCACCACATTCTTTTCTCTGTGGGGCGTACAGCGGAGAAGCAGATTTCTAAAAAGGCCTTTGCCTGTACATACAGTGAGGAACAGAAGTTTTGAACACAGTGGCGTCTCTAGCTTTCAAATTTTGGGGGGGCACACTGGGGGCCAGGACAAAAGTAGGGGGGCAGCTATAACAACAATATATTTACACAAGTATGCTTAGAAATGCTGCGATACTTTACCCAATACCTAAAACCGCAACAGGGAAGAAAAGTCCTGCTGTCTGTGGTTTAAAAAATAAATAAATAAAAAATTACTCAGATTTCAACATGTCCTAGCTGCCTGTGGATGACACTTTTATAGGGAGGGGGATCTGTGGATGACACTGCTATGGGGGAAGGGGGGGATCTGTGGATGACACATACCGTATATAGCATCTTATGCTATATGTGTCATCCACAGATCCACCCCATGACAGTGTCATCCCCATTTCCCCCTCTATAACAGTGTCATCCACAGATCTCCCTCCCTATAACAGTGTCAGCCACAGATCTCCCTCCCTATAACAGTGTCATCCACAGATCCCCCTCTCTATAACAGTGTCAACCACAGATCTCCCTCCCCGCCGCTCACAGGGGTGTACATTTGACATTTCTAAACTGTAATCCATATCCTGCAGTAACTAACTTTAAATCCGGATTCAAGGGCCGCTCATCTCTACTAGTACCTTAACCTTACACCACTCGGCTAGCTTCGGTAACAGGGCCAGGCTACAGCCTTCAGGTACTGCCTGTTAGTTGTTACCGAGCGAGCGCTGATTTCTGCAGGTCAGAGGATACGGATTACAGTTTAGAAGAAATGTACACTCCTGTGAGCGGTCTAGTGGCGGATCCAGAGCCTGGTCTCGGGAGGGGCACTTCCAGATTATTTTCTGTCCACCGCCACAGAACAAGGGTGCTTATAGAACAGGCTACACAGTGTAGAGGTATATTGTGTGGCACAGTGTAGAGGTATATTGTATATTGTGGGGCACAGTGTAGAGGTATATTGTGTGGCACAGTGTAGAGGTATAATGTATATTGTGTGGCACAGTGTAGAGATATACTGTATATTGTGTGGCACAGTGTAGAGATATACTGTATATTGTGTGGCACAGTGTAGAGATATACTGTATATTGTGTGGCACAGTGTAGAGGTATACTGTATATAGTGTGGCACAGTGTAGAGGTATACTGTATATAGTGTGGCACAGTGTAGAGGTATACTGTATATTGTGGGGCACAGTGTAGCGGTATACTGTATATTGTGGGGCACAGTGAAGAGGTATACTGTATATTGTGTGGCAAAGTGTAGAGGTATACTGTATATTCTGTGGCACAGTGTAGCGGTATACTGTATATTGTGTGGCACAGTGTAGAGGTATACTGTATATTGTGTGGCACAGTGTAGAGGTATACTGTATATTGTGGGGCACAGTGTAGAGGTATACCGTATATTGTGGGGCACAGTGTAGAGGTATACTGTATATTGTGTGGCACAGTGTAGAGGTATACTGTATATTGTGTGGCACAGTGTAGAGGTATACTGTATATTGTGTGGCACAGTGTAGAGGTATACTGTATATTGTGTGGCACAGTGTAGAGGTATACTGTATATTGTGTGGCACAGTGTAGAGGTATACTGTATATTGTGTGGCACAGTGTAGAGGTATACTGTATATTGTGTGGCACAGTGTAGAGGTAGACTGTATATTGTGGGGCACAGTGTAGAGGTATACTGTATATTGTGTGGCACAGTGTAGAGGTATACTGTATATTGTGTGGCACAGTGTAGCGGTATACTGTATATTGTGTGGCACAGTGTAGAGGTATACTGTATATTGTGGGGCACAGTGTAGAGCTATACTGTATATTGTGTGGCACAGTGTAGAGGTATACTGTATATTGTGTGGCACAGTGTAGAGGTATACTGTATATTGTGTGGCACAGTGTAGAGGTATACTGTATATTGTGGGGCACAGTGTAGAGCTATACTGTATATTGTGTGGCACAGTGTAGCGGTATACTGTATATTCTGTGGCACAGTGTAGAGGTATACTGTATATTGTGTGGCACAGTGTAGAGGTATACTGTATATTGTGTGGCACAGTGTAGCGGTATACTGTATATTGTGTGGCACAGTGTAGAGGTATACTGTATATTGTGTGGCACAGTGTAGAGGTATACTGTATATTGTGTGGCACGGTGTAGAGGTATACTGTATATTGTGGGGCACGGTGTAGAGGTATACTGTATATTGTGTGGCACAGTGTAGAGGTATACTGTATATTGTGTGGCACAGTGTAGAGGTATACTGTATATTGTGTGGCACAGTGTAGAGGTATACTGTATATTGTGTGGCACAGTGTAGAGGTATACTGTATATGGTGTGGCACAGTGTAGAGGTATACTGTATATTGTGTGGCACAGTGTAGAGGTATACTGTATATTGTGGGGCACAGTGTAGAGGTATACTGTATATTGTGGGGCACAGTGTAGCGGTATACTGTATATTGTGGGGCACAGTGTAGAGGTATACTGTATATTGTGTGCCACAGTGTAGCGGTATACTGTATATTGTGGGGCACAGTGTAGAGGTATACTGTATATTGTGTGGCACAGTGTAGAGGTATACTGTATATTGTGTGGTACAGTGTAGCGGTATACTGTATATTGTGTGGCACAGTGTAGAGGTATACTGTATATTGTGGGGCACAGTGTAGAGGTATACTGTATATTGTGGGGCACAGTGTAGAGGTATACTGTATATTGTGTGGCACAGTGTAGAGGTATACTGTATATTGTGTGGCACAGTGTAGAGGTATACTGTATATTGTGTGGCACAGTGTAGAGGTATACTGTATATTGTGTGGCACAGTGTAGAGGTATACTGTATATTGTGTGGCACAGTGTAGAGGTATACTGTATATTGTGTGGCACAGTGTAGAGGTAGACTGTATATTGTGGGGCACAGTGTAGAGGTATACTGTATATTGTGGGGCACAGTGTAGAGGTATACTGTATATTGTGTGGCACAGTGTAGCGGTATACTGTATATTGTGTGGCACAGTGTAGAGGTATACTGTATATTGTGGGGCACAGTGTAGAGCTATACTGTATATTGTGTGGCACAGTGTAGAGGTATACTGTATATTCTGTGGCACAGTGTAGAGGTATACTGTATATTGTGGGGCACAGTGTAGAGGTATACTGTATATTGTGTGGCACAGTGTAGCGGTATACTGTATATTGTGTGGCACAGTGTAGAGGTATACTGTATATTGTGTGGCACAGTGTAGAGGTATACTGTATATTGTGGGGCACGGTGTAGAGGTATACTGTATATTGTGTGGCACAGTGTAGAGGTATACTGTATATTGTGTGGCACGGTGTAGAGGTATACTGTATATTGTGGGGCACAGTGTAGCGGTATACTGTATATTGTGGGGCACAGTGTAGAGGTATATTGTATATTGTGTGGCACAGTGTAGAGGTAGACTGTATATTGTGGGGCACAGTGTAGAGGTATACTGTATATTGTGGGGCACAGTGTAGAGGTATACTGTATATTGTGTGGCACAGTGTAGCGGTATACTGTATATTGTGTGGCACAGTGTAGAGGTATACTGTATATTGTGGGGCACAGTGTAGAGCTATACTGTATATTGTGTGGCACAGTGTAGAGGTATACTGTATATTCTGTGGCACAGTGTAGAGGTATACTGTATATTGTGGGGCACAGTGTAGAGGTATACTGTATATTGTGTGGCACAGTGTAGAGGTATACTGTATATTGTGTGGCACAGTGTAGAGGTATACTGTATATTGTGTGGCACAGTGTAGAGGTATACTGTATATTGTGTGGCACAGTGTAGCGGTATACTGTATATTGTGGGGCACAGTGTAGCGGTATACTGTATATTGTGGGGCACAGTGTAGAGCTATACTGTATATTGTGTGGCACAGTGTAGAGGTATACTGTATATTGTGGGGCACAGTGTAGAGGTATACTGTATATTGTGGGGCACAGTGTAGAGGTATACTGTATATTGTGGGGCACAGTGTAAAGGTATACTGTATATTGTGGGGCACAGTGTAGCGGTATACTGTATATTGTGTGGCACAGTGTAGAGGTATACTGTATATTGTGTGGCACAGTGTAGAGGTATACTGTATATTGTGTGGCACAGTGTAGCGGTATACTGTATATTGTGTGGCACAGTGTAGAGGTATACTGTATATTGTGTGGCACAGTGTAGAGGTATACTGTATATTGTGTGGCACAGTGTAGAGGTATACTGTATATTGTGTGGCACAGTGTAGAGGTATACTGTATATTGTGTGGCACAGTGTAGAGGTATACTGTATATTGTGTGGCACAGTGTAGAGGTATACTGTATATTGTGGGGCACGGTGTAGAGGTATACTGTATATTGTGTGGCACAGTGTAGCGGTATACTGTATATTGTGTGGCACAGTGTAGCGGTATACTGTATATTGTGTGGCACAGTGTAGAGGTATACTGTATATTGTGTGGCACAGTGTAGAGGTATACTGTATATTGTGTGGCACAGTAGCGGTATACTGTATATTGTGGGGCACAGTGTAGAGGTATACTGTATATTGTGTGGCACAGTGTAGAGGTATACTGTATATTGTGTGGCACAGTGTAGAGGTATACTGTATATTGTGTGGCACAGTGTAGAGGTATACTGTATATTGTATAGCACAGTGTAGAGGTATACTGTATATAGTGTGGCACAGTGTAGCGGTATACTGTATATTGTGTGGCACAGTGTAGAGGTATACTGTATATTGTGTAGCACAGTGTAGAGGTGTACTGTATATTGTGTGGCACAGTGTAGAGGTATACTGTATATTGTGTGGCACAGTGTAGAGGTATACTGTATATTGTGTAGCACAGTGTAGAGGTATACTGTATATTGTGTGGCACAGTGTAGAGGTATACTGTATATTGTGTAGCACAGTGTAGAGGTGTACTGTATATTGTGTGGCACAGTGTAGAGGTATACTGTATATTGTGTGGCACAGTGTAGAGGTATACTGTATATTGTGTAGCACAGTGTAGAGGTATACTGTATATTGTGGGGCACAGTGTAGCGGTATACTGTATATTGTGTAGCACAGTGTAGAGGTATACTGTATATTGTGTAGCACAGTGTAGAGGTATACTGTATATTGTGTGGCACAGTGTAGAGGTATACTGTATATTGTGTGGCACAGTGTAGAGGTATACTGTATATTGTGGGGCACAGTGTAGAGGTATAATGTATATTGTGTGGCACAGTGTAGAGGTATACTGTATATTGTGGGCACAGTGTAGAGGTATACTGTATATTGTGTGGCACAGTGTAGCGTATACTGTATATTGTGGGGCACAGTGTAGCGGTATACTGTATATTGTGTGGCACAGTGTAGGCTATATGTGTATAACAAACATATTTCACATGAACACTTACAGTTGGCCTGGCCCTTGGGGATCTCGGACGCCACTTCACCACATTGGCCGGGGGCTCGGTGGAGCAGATGTTCTGTTTCATCCTAATGAGAAAGATTTCATAATAAGGATTTGGAGAAGGGGCAGAGGAATAGCAGAGCAGGGAGAGGCTGGTGCTGCTACTAGGGGGTCACACCATGGGGGAGTAATAAAGCCCACCATAATGCCCCCCCAGTAGAAATAATTCTCCTTATAATGTGACAGTGCAAAAAATACCCCCTTGTAATGCCCCAAGTTGAGCTAATGTCCCCCATAATGTGCCAGTGTAAAATACCCCTATATAGTGCCCCCAGTAAATGCCCCCATAGTGCTCCTCTCCCCCCTTTTTCCTAGTGCTACCCATAATGTACCAGTATAAAATGCCCCCTATATAGTGCCCCAGTAGATGCCCTCAGTGTCCCCCATATTTTGCAAGTATAAAATACCCCTTCTTAGTGCCCCCCGTAGATGACTCCATAGTACTCCTCTCCCCCCTTCCCCATAGTACCCACCATAATGTGTCCCAGTATAAAATGCTACTGTACAGAGCCCCCCATATAAAATACCCCTTCTTTGTGGCCTCAGTAGATGCCCCTATAGTGCCCACCAATAACGTGCCAGTAACAAGAGCCCCCCATCACGTGCCAGTAACAAGAGCCCCCCATCACGTGCCAGTAACAAGAGCCCCCCATCACGTGCCAGTAATAAGCTGCCCCCCCAATGTGCCAGTAATGAGCTGCCCCCCCAATGTGCCAGTAATGAGCTGCCCCCCAATGTGCCAGTAATAAGCTGCCCCCCCAATGTGCCATTAATAAGCTGCCCCCCCAATGTGCCAGTAATAAGCTGCCCCCCCAATGTGCCAGTAATAAGCTGCCCCCCCAATGTGCCAGTAATAAGCTGCCCCCCCAATGTGCCAGTAATAAGCTGCCCCCCCAATGTGCCAGTAATAAGCTGCCCCCCCAATGTGCCAGTAATAAGCTGCCCCCCCCCAATGTGCCAGTAATAAGCTGCCCCCCCCCCCCCAATGTGCCAGTAACACTGTTGTAAAAAAAAAAAAAAATCATACTTACCTCCATGTCAGCGATGCGATGCAGGCCTCTTCTTCCGGCCTGTGTCCCGCGCTGTATGGCTCAGGCGGCGCGATGACGTCATCGCGCTGTCCGGCGGCCTCTTATAGGCTGCAGGCACTAGGCCGGCAGCCTATCAGAGAAAGGGGAAGGGACACGCCTCTCCCTCCCCTGCCTCAGCACACAGGCCGGCAGATGACTATGGAGATGAGCGCTATGGAAGCGCTCATCTCCCAGGCTGTGCCCGACTGCGGCGGCTAACTTGGGGGGGCACGGGCATTTTAGTTGGGGGGACACAGCATGATGTAGGGGGGGCCGTGGCCCCCTCTGGCCCCCCCCTGGCGACGCCACTGTTTGAACACCCTGCGATTCTGCAAGTTCTCCCACTTAGAAATCATGGAGGGTCTGTGTAACGGATCTCCTGGCACCCCGACCGGGTACCTCCGTTGATAAATGCTCCCAGTGCCTCCCGAGGACTCCAAGCACTCCGCTCGACAACGATACCACCATAGGAACCAGGAACAGGAACAGCTCTTACAAGACCTATGGGTTATAGCCAGGGGAATATACACGTATAGCAATCCCCACACACATGAGACGAGGCTCTATGTTGAGTGTAAAACAGGCACTCTTTATTGAGGGCTATCCGCCCGTATTTATGCAGGTCCCCATCTGGTGTACACGCCCCTAGGGGACCAGAAGGAAGACTGTGACACAGGACAGATACGTAGCACTCAGGATACACAGACACAACACATCCCCACAATGCATCATGGTTTCCTCCTCTCTGCCCTGGAGACACGCGAGGAGTAATTCAATTATATCTCAGGACAAAGGGAAATCGCCAATACACATGTGGGGACAACAGGACAGAAATCACCACCCAAACATACAATGTCACACCCCCACAGCAAACACAGACATTTAACATAGCCCCAGATAGCTCAAGTCTGAGTGCATATTATTAGGTGAATGGCACTCAGACAACATGAATACAATAAAATTAGCTATCTGGTTACCCTCACATGACATACAATACAATTGATGGTTCTGTCACACACCTCAAAACCCCACATATCCCCATATTGTATACATCCATGGATAGCTCTGATCTGGGTGAACAGCATATCCAAAAATCACCCAGATCCGAGCAGGGGTTCCCGAATTCCATGGAAGTCACATTTGGCCGACCGCAAGCATGGCTTTCCTGCCCAAAACAGTTCCACAGATTTAAGCTGTGCGGCCGATCTGTCTTCTCCTTTAAAGTTAGTATGGGCCATAATCCTGAGGCAAGAGGCTGGCAAACAGGCCTCTCCAAAACCCAGTGGCGAGGTTATTTTCGCCACAGTCTGACATTCACATTGTAGAGGCATTCCCACTCTGAGAGACAGAATAAAAAATAAATAAAAATCAGGAAATCACATTGTATGATTTTTTAAAGAATTAGTCTTGAACTGCTGAACATTGAACACCTGAGACAATCAGTGTTAATATTTGGTCCAGAAGCCTTTGTTTGCAGTTAAAGAGGTCAGACATCTCCTGTTGTCATGCCCCACTCTGACGATGTGCGGAGGTCAGCCAGGATTGCAGCACGAGTCTAGTATTTGTTTTGATGCTGTGCTGGATCCGCCTCGCATCAGGTGCACTGGGTGGAGTCATTAGTTTAAATAGTCTCCAGCTAAAGTGCTCTGAGCGGATTATACTCATCATTGTGGTCTTGGAAGCTGGGAGGGAAGGTTGGCTGTTTGTTCCTGCTCTCAGCAGATAAGTGTCTCTTCTTGTTTGGTTGTTTATGTCATCTTACCCATCCAGGTTCTGTGCGAGCTGGCAGCTCCTTTCTCCCCACTTCACCATCTCAGGGAGTTCAGGGTTCTGTTAGTATAGGCTGGTGGACACAGCAAACCTACCATCAAGATTTGTCTGTGGGCTGAGCATTGCAGGGAAAGAGGTCAGAGATAAATTAGGAGGTGACCCTTCCCCTGTCTCTCGTCCAGAGCCTGGTTGGTGTGTTATCTGTTTAACTGTGCACGTCCGCCGTGACATTATAATCCGCCATACTGTGACCGCCATTTCTCAGTGTTTATGTGATGGCGTCAATTGAAGCACTGGTTGACCGCATGCAGGGTTTGTCCCTGGAGGTTGCGGATCTACGTAGTACGGTCACACAGTGTCAGAGGGTGTTGGCTTCAGGTACAGGTCAAATTGTTAGGGAGCCTAAAGTCGCTCTTCCGGAGAAATTTGCAGGGCGTACTGATGATTTTTTTCCGTTTCAAGGAATCATGTAAGTTGTACTTTCGTTTGTGCCCATTTTCATCAGGTAATGAGGATCAGAGGGTGGGTATCGTCATGTCTTTGCTGAAAGGGGACGCGCAATCCTGGGCTTTTTCCCTGCCGCCCGGTTCTCTGGCTCTCCGGTCGGTGGAGGAATTTTTTTAAAGCCCTGGGATTGATTTACGATGACCCAGATCGAGTTTCAATGGCAGAGTCAAAATTACGTAACTTACTACAGGGTAAACATACTTGTAACAGTCACGTCCACACACACACACAGGGGGAAGGGTAGTGACCACTGCGCTCCACCCTCACCCCTGGCCCTGCCTACTTGCCTCACGAGTCCTGATGACAGGGGACAACTGGACGGCAGTCCCTAACTTAGGATATGTGCAGGGAAGACAGACAAGACAAAATACGGAACATGAACGGACCGGGTCAGAACCAAGAGAGCTACGCAGTACAACGGATTAAGCAAAGAATGGTCAGGAGAAGCCAGGGTCAAATACCAGGAGAGTAGCGAAGTACAAGAGGAGTCCTAAGAGAGTAGTCAGGTGGGAGCCGAGGTCACAATACCAGGATGGAAGCGCAGTACAGGAGGAGCAGGCAGAGGATCGTCAGGGAACAGGATCAGGTAAGTATTCAGTAGTCCAACAAATAGCCAGGAACCTAGAAATTACCAGGCAACCTGTGGCCAGCAGGCTGCCTGTATTTATAGTGGGGAGTGAGGGTCATGTGACGTGGCCAGCGTCACATGACCGACAGGCCAACCAGTCGAGCACCGAGTGATCAGCTCGGCGCTCAAGGCAGACTTAGGAGCAGGGAGCCACCCAGCCAGCAAAGCCGCCCTGGGAATGAGGTCAAGCACAAATCCTCATTCCCAAAGCTAAGCAACAGGTCTGCGGGCAATGGGGGACCGAGTGCACCTTCGGAACCCCGTGACAATACTGCTGAGGTTTACTGCACAGAGTTTAGGAGGTGGGCTACTGAGTCGGGGTGGAACGACCCCGCGTTACGTAGCCAGTTTTGTCAGGGGTTATCTGAAAGGTTGAAGGATGCTCTGGCTTTTCATGAATACCCTGATACTTTGGAAAATGCAATGTCTTTGGCGATACGTTTGGATAGACGTATCAGAGAGAGGGGTAAGGGTCCCTCTGTGCAGGGGATTCCTCCCGCGTGTAGTTTTGTTCCACCAGCTGCCCAGGGAGATATTGCTTGTTATTCTGGCCTAGGAGAGGAACCCATGCAGTTAGGTCAGATATCTTTCCATTCGGATAGTAGATACTTTCGTAAAGCGCACAATTTATGTTTCTTTTGTGGAAAGAGGGGTCATTTTGTTTTTTCTTGTCCGTATGTTGAACCACAGGGGAGAGTGAAAAGAAAAAAGAAAAAGAAAAAAAAAACTCCCTCACACTTGGTAGTATGAATGGTGTGGTAGAGCAGACTGGTATGCAAGTTCCCTGCAGTTCCCGCTTTCTCCTTTCAGCTATGGTGGCGCTAGAGTGTCGAAATGTGTTTGTTGATGTTTTTTTTTTGATTGTGGTGCTGGGGAAAATTTAATTGACTTTCTGTTTCTTAAGGGTTTGGGACTAAGTATTTGCACGTTAGAGAACGAGATTCGTGTTTTTGCCATTGATTCTTCCCCTCTTTCTCAAGGGAGCCTTACTCACGTTGTTCATGATATTCATTTAAGGGTGGGTGATTCACATGCTGAGATTATTTCCTGTTTCGTCATGAAGGATTTGCCAGCTCCAATAGTTTTGGGGTTGCCATGGTTGTCTAAACATAACCCAATTATAGACTGGCAGGCGAGACAAATCATTGGTTGGAGCAAGTTTTGTTCGGATAATTGTCTTGTCACATCTATTTCTGAAGTGTCCGTTACGGCCTTGCCTCAGTATCTCTCAGATTTTTCGGACGTGTTTGCGGAGGGTGGGGCTCAGGAATTGCCCCCTCATCGTGACTATGATTGTCCTGTGAATCTCATTCCGGGGGCTAAGTTGCCTAAGTCTCGGCTCTACAACCTCTCTCAACCCGAGAGAGAGGTCATGCGAAAGTATGTCCACGAGAGTTTGGCAAAGGGTCATATTAGACCATCTAAGTCTCCAGTGGCTGTAGGTTTGTTCTTCGTGAAGAAGAAAGATGGATCACTGAGACCGTGTTTGGATTTCCGGGAGCTGAATCGTATTACAGTCCGGGATCCATATCCCCTGCCTTTGATCTCTGATCTTTTTTATTAGATTGTTGGAGCCAAGGTGTTCTCCAAGTTGGATTTGAGAGGAGCATACAATCTGATCAGGATCAAGGAGGGGGATGAGTGGAAAACGGCCTTCAATACGCACGAGGGTCATTTTGAGAACCTGGTAATGCCTTTTGGGTTGACGAATGCGCCAGCGGTATTTCAGCGATTCGTCAATGATATTTTTCATCATTTGGTGGGGAGGTTCGTAGTAGTCTACCTTGATGACATTTTAATTTATTCTCCTGATCTGAAGACCCATCAGGATCATGTGAGACAGGTTTTGACGATTCTGCGGGAGAATAAGTTATACGCCAAATTGGAGAAATGTTTGTTTGCAGTGCAAGAGCTTCAATTTTTGGGATACATGCTTTCTGATTCTGGTTTTCGTATGGACCCCCGAAAAGGTCCGGGCGGTTCTGGAGTGGGACCGACCGGAGAATCAGAAAGCTTTGATGCGATTTTTGGGGTTTACGAATTATTATAGAAAATTTATTTTTAATTATTCCACACTAGTCAAACCTCTTACTGATATGACCAAGAAGGGCGCTGATGTCTCTGTCTGGTCGGATGAGGCATTGCAGGCCTTTTCGGCTATTAAGGAGCGTTTTGCGTCTGCTCCCATTCTGGTGCAGTCTGATGTATCTCAGCCATTCGTGGTCGAGGTTGATGCATCAGAGGTGGGGGTTGGGGCGGTGCTTTCGCAGGGTCCTTCTCCTGGCAAGTGGGTCCCGTGTGCCTTCTTCTCCAGGAAGCTGAGAGGAATTATGATGTTGGAGATAGGGAGTTGTTGGCGATCAAGTTGGCCTTTGAAGAATGGCGTCACTGGTTGGAGGGGGCGTCTCACCCCGTTACTGTGTATACAGACCATAAGAATTTGGCTTACCTGCAATCTGCCAAGCGTCTGAACCCTAGACAGGCCAGATGGTCATTGTTTTTTACCAGGTTCAATTTCGTGGTTACCTTTCGCCCAGGGGTCAAGAACGTCAAGGCAGATGCCTTGTCTCGCAGCTTCCCTGGAGGAGGTGATTCAGTAGATCCAGCGCCGATTTTGGCGGATGGAGTGGTGGTCTCCGCTCTGTACCCTGAATTGGAGATGGAGGTGTTGGGAGCTCAGGAGGGGGCTCCTGGTTCGTGTCCCCCAGGGAGGTTGTTTGTTCCTGAGGGCCTACGATACAAGGTGTTCAAGGAACATCATGATACTGTTCTCGCTGGACATCCTGGTGGTAAGTCCACCTGTGATCTGGTGTCCCGGAGGTTCTGGTGGCCAGGTTTGCGTAAGAGTATTGAGAATTACGTGGCAGCTTGTGAAACCTGCGCTCGGTCTAAGGTTGCTCATACTCGACCGCCTGGTTCACTTCTTCCATTGTCTATTCCTTCTCGTCCTTGGACACAT
Source organism: Bufo bufo (assembly GCF_905171765.1). Lineage (NCBI taxonomy): Eukaryota > Metazoa > Chordata > Amphibia > Anura > Bufonidae > Bufo > Bufo bufo. The sequence continues at coordinate 563,395,569 of NC_053393.1, forward strand.
TTGTCCATGGACTTTATTACGGACCTACCGAGTTCCTCCGGGAGAACAGTGATTTTGGTGGTAGTCGATCGTTTCAGTAAAATGGCTCACTTTATACCACTAACAAGTCTGCCTAACGCTAAGACTCTTGCGCAGATTTTTGTGGATAATATTGTTAAATTGCACGGTATTCCTTCGGACATTGTCTCTGATAGGGGCACGCAGTTTGTCTCCAGGTTTTGGAGGGCGTTCTGCTCTCGACTTGGCATTCAACTTTCTTTCTCGTCGGCTTTTCATCCACAGTCGAATGGTCAGACGGAGCGTACCAATCAAAACCTGGAGACCTACTTGAGGTGCTTTGTGGCTGAGAATCAGGAGGACTGGTCCTCATTCTTGCCCTTAGCAGAATTTGCATTGAATAACCGTAGGCAGGAGTCCACGGGTAAGTCGCCATTTTTTGGCGCATACGGTTTCCATCCTCAGTTTGGTACCTTTTCTGGGTCTGGTTCCTCCGGGATGCCAGAGGAGGAGAGATTCTCTTCTGCCTTATCCTCTATCTGGCGGGGGATTCAAGGGAATTTGGAGAGGATGGGTGAGAGGTATAAACGAATGGCTGACAGGAGACGTGTGACTGGTCCGGACCTGTGTGTGGGTGATTTGGTGTGGTTGTCCACTAGGAATATCAAGTTGAGAATGCCATCTTGGAAACTGGGTCCAAGATTTGTTGGTCCATATAAGATTTCTGCTGTGATCAATCCTGTGGCATTTTGACTTGATCTGCCGCAGACTTGGAGGATCCACGATGTCTTCCACAAGTCTTTACTAAAAAAATATGTTAAACCGGTGGTACCATCGCCATTGCCTCCTCCTCCTGTTCTGGTCGAGGGAAACTTGGAGTTCGAGATCTCCAGGATTCTCGACTCAAGAGTTCTGCGGGGTTCCCTCCAGTACCTGGTTCACTGGAGGGGATACGGTCCTGAGGAGAGGATGTGGGTTCCGGCGTCAGATGTCAATGCCAGCCGTCTGGTGAGGGCCTTTCATAGGTCCCACCCGGATAAGGTTGGTCCAGGGTGTCCGGAGGTCACCCGTAGAAGGGGGGGTACTGTCATGCCCCACTCTGATGATGTGCGGAGGTCAGCCAGGATTGCAGCACGAGTCTAGTATTTGTTTTGATGCTGTGCTGGATCCGCCTCGCATCAGGTGCACTGGGTGGAGTCATTAGTTTAAATAGTCTCCAGCTAAAGTGCTCTGAGCGGATTATACTCATCATTGTGGTCTTGGAAGCTGGGAGGGAAGGTTGGCTGTTTGTTCCTGCTCTCAGCAGATAAGTGTCTTGTGGCGAAACCGACCTCGCCACTGGGTTTTGGAGAGGACTGGCAGCTGGCCTCTTGCCCCAGGATTATGGGCCATATACTAACTTTTAAACCCCTGAACCGATTCAAGTGAATTTTGGATAGGTTTGTCCCCACGTTATACTGTTTGAATTAATGTAAGTTATATGTATGGCCAATGTAAACTCACAAAGTTGTAACAATCTATAATAATTGTAACTTGTCAGCTTGGGAGGAAAATGCTGGGTGTGTTTCTATTGTGCCATTGTCCCATTGTGTGTTTAAATGGTGATGTCTGTCCTGTTGTATCTACATGTGTATTGGTGATCTCCCTTTGTTCTGAGAGATAATTGGATTGCTCCTCAGGTTGTCTCCAGACAGAGGGGAGGAGACATGATGCATTGTGGGGATATGTTGTCCTATGTCAGTCTTCATTCTGGTCCTCTGCGGGCGTGAACGATTGGTTGCTGTAGTTACATTGTATGTGTTGTTAATTACTGATTGGTTGCATTTCAAACCCCTGTGGGCAGTACTATGTTTGTGGTTTATGAATAAAAGAGGCTGTACGTGAAGTACAGTCAGACCACTGCTTGACCCTCAACACGGAGCCTTGTCTCGTTATTGGGGGGATTCACTGTATGCTGTTAGAAGACCGATTGCCAGGATTGTATGCTTTTCCTGTTCGTCTGCTAGCAGCTATTCGTGAGGTTCCAGTTTGGAGTGCTACTTTGTATCCAGTTCGGGAGTTGGTGTTCTGCAGTAGCTGTGCCTGTCTCTCAGAAAGGGGCTTATCGCCTAAACGGATTTTAACCCCTTGTCTGCGGAAACGGTCCGTTACATGTCTCTTCTTGTTTGGTTGTTTATGTCATCTTACCCATCCAGGTTCTGTGCGAGCTGGCAGCTCCTTTCTCCCCACTTCACCATCTCAGGGAGTTCAGGGTTCTGTTAGTATAGGCTGGTGGACACAGCAAATCTACCATCAAGATTTGTCTGTGGGCTGAGCATTGCAGGGAAAGCGGTCAGGGATAAATTAGGAGGTGACCCTTCCCCTGTCTCTCGTCCAGAGCCTGGTTGGTGTGTTATCTGTTTAACTGTGCACGTCCGCCGTGACACCTGTACAGTCGTGGCCAAAAGTTTTGAGAATGACACAAATATTAGTTTTCACAAAGTTTGCGCTAAACTGCTTTTAGATCTTTGTTTCAGTTGTTTCTGTGATGTAGTGAAATATAATTACACGCACTTTATACGTTTCAAAGGCTTTTATCGACAATTACATGACATTTATGCAAAGAGTCAGTATTTGCAGTGTTGGCCCTTCTTTTTCAGGACCTCTGCAATTCGACTGGGCATGCTCTCAATCAACTTCTGGGCCAATTCCTGACTGATAGCAACCCATTCTTTCATAATCACTTCTTGGAGTTTGTCAGAATTAGTGGGTTTTTGTTTGTCCACCCGCCTCTTGAGGATTGACCACAAGTTCTCAATGGGATTAAGATCTGGGGAGTTTCCAGGCCATGGACCCAAAATGTCAACGTTTTGGTCCCCGAGCCACTTAGTTATCACTTTTGCCTTATGACACGGTGCTCCATCGTGCTGGAAAATGCATTGTTCTTCACCAAACTGTTGTTGGATTGTTGGAAGAAGTTGCTGTTGGAGGGTGTTTTGGTACCATTCTTTATTCATGGCTGTGTTTTTGGCTAAAATTGTGAGTGAGCCCACTCCCTTGGATGAGAAGCAACCCCACACATGAATGGTCTCAGGATGCTTTACTGTTGGCATGACACAGGACTGATGGTAGCGCTCACCTTTTCTTCTCCGGACAAGCCTTTTTCCTGATGCCCCAAACAATCGGAAAGAGGCTTAATCGGAGAATATGACTTTGCCCCAGTCCTCAGCAGTCCATTCACCAAACTTTCTGCAGAAGATCAATCTGTCCCTGATGTTTTTTTTGGAGAGAAGTGGCTTCTTTGCTGCCCTTCTTGACACCAGGCCATCTTCCAAAAGTCTTGGCCTCACTGTGCGTGCAGATGCGCTCACACCTGCCTGCTGCCATTCCTGAACAAGCTCTGCACTGGTGGCACTCCGATCCCGCAGCTGAATCCTCTTTAGGAGACGATCCTGGCGCTTGCTGGACTTTCTTGGATGCCCTGAAGCCTTCTTAACAAGAATTGAACCTCTTTCCTTGAAGTTCTTGATGATCCTATAAATTGTTGATTGAGGTGCAATCTTAGTAGCCACAATATCCTTGCCTGTGAAGCCATTTTTATGCAACGCAATGATGGCTACACGCGTTTCTTTGCAGGTCACCATGGTTAACAATGGAAGAACAATGATTTCAAGCATCACCCTCCTTTCAACATGTCAAGACTGCCATTTTAACCCAATCAGCCTGACATAATGATCTCCAGCCTTGTGCTCGTCAACATTCTCACCTGAGTTAACAAGACGATTACTGAAATGATCTCAGCAGGTCCTTTAATGACAGCAATGAAATGCAGTGGAAAGGTTTTTTGGGGATTAAGTTAATTTTCATGGCAAAGAAGGACTATGCAATTCATCTGATCACTCTTCATAACATTCTGGAGTATATGCAGATTGCTATTATAAAAACTTAAGCAGCAACTTTTCCAATTTCCAATATTTATGTAATTCTCAAAACTTTTGGCCACGACTGTAGTTCTTGACCAGGTTTGCACACACTGAAGCAGGGATTTTGGCCCACTCCTCCACATAGATCTCCTCTACATCTGTCAGGTTTCGGGGCTGTCGCTGAGCAACACGGAGTTTCAGCTCCCTCCAAATATGTTCTATTGGATTTAGGTCTGGAGACTGGCTAGGCCACTCCAGAACCTTGATATGCTTCTTACGGAGACGCTCCTTGGTTATGAATCTTTTGATGCATGTGTCTTTACAGAGGAAGAGGTTCTAAGTCAGCTGTCTGAAATTAATACACATAAGTCACAGGGGTCTGATGGGATACACCCAAAGCGGCTAACTAGCAAAACCATTAATAGATTTATTTAACCAATCACTGGTAACAGGAGTCGTCCCAGGAGATTGAAAATTGGCAAATGTTGTGCCCATTCACAAGAAAGGTAGTAGGGAGGAATCAGGCAACTATAGGCCAGTGAGTCTGACATCAATAGATGGGGAATTAATGGAAACCATACTCAAGGAGAGGATTGTGGAACATCTAAAATCCCATGGAGTGAAAGATGAAAAACAGCATGGGTTTACTTCAGGGAGATCATGTCAAACTAATCGTATTGATTTTTTTGATTGGGTGACTAAAACAATAGATGGCAGAGGTGCAGTAGACATCGCTTATCTGAACTTCAGTAAGGCTTTTGATACTGTCCCACATAGAAGGCTTATCAATAAATTGAAGTCTTTGTGCTTGGACTCCCATATTGTGGAATAGATTAGGCAGTGGCTGAGGGACAGAAAACAGAGGGTTGCAGTCAATGGAGTATATGCAGACCATGGTCTTGTTACCAGTGTGGTACCTCAGGGATCTGTTCTGGGACCCATATTGTTTAATATCTTTATCAGCGAAATTGCAGAAGGCCTCGATGGTAAGGTGTGTCTTTTTGCTGATGACACAAAGATTTGCAACAGGGTTGATGTTCCTGGAGGGATACACCAAATGGAAAAGGATTTAGGAAAACTAGAGGAATGGTCAAAACTCTGGCAACTAAAATGTAATGTTGATAAGTGCAAAATAATGCACCTGGGACGTAAAAACCCAAGAGCAGAATATACAATCAGTGATACAGTCCTAACCTCAGTATCTGAGGAAAGGGATTTAGGGGTCATTATTTCAGAAGACTTAAAAGTAGGCAGACCATGTCATAGAGCAGCAGGAGATGCTAGCAGAATGCTGGGGTGTATAGGGAGAGGCATTACCAGTAGACAGAGGGGGGGGGGGGGGGGCGCTCATGCCGCTCTACAGAGCACTAGTGAGACCTCATCTGGAGTATTGTGCTCAGTACTGGAGACCATATCTCCAGAAGGATAGTGATACTTTGGAGAGAGTTCAGAGAAGAGCTACTAAACTGGTACATGGATTGCAGGATAAAACTTACCAGGAAAGATTAAAGGACCTTAACATGTATAGCTTGGAAGAAAGAAAAGACAGAGGGGAGATGAGAGAAACTGCTAAATACATAAAGGGAATCAACAAGGTAAAAGAGGAGAGAATATTTACAAGAAGAAAAACTACCACAAGAGGACATAGTGTTAAATTAGAGGGGAAAAGGTTTAAAAGTAATATCAGGAAGTATTACTTTACTGAGAGAGTAGTGGATGCATGGAATAGCCTTCCTGCAGAAGTGGCAGCTGCAAATACAGTGAAGGAGGTTAAGCATGCATGGGATAGGCATAAGGCCATCCTTCATATAAGATAGGGCCGGGGGCTATCCATAGTACTCAGTATATTGGGCAGACTAGATGGGCCGAATGGTTCTTATCTGCCGACAAATTCTAGGTTTCTATCCTGGTTGTGTGCTTCGGGTCGCTGTCATGTTGGAAGACCCAGCCAGAACCCATCTTCAATACTCTGACTGATGGAAGGAGGTTGTTGCTTAAAATTTCCTCACAATAAATGGCCCCAATTATCCTCTCCTTAATACTCCTTAAAAGCCCCCTAAATGCAAGATGTTACCCCCCCTCATGGTGTTCTTGGGATGTAACTCATCCTTCTTTTTCCTCCAAACACAACGAGGGAAGTTTAGACCAAAAATTTCTCCTTTGGTCTCCTCTGACCACATGACTATCTCCCATGCCTCCTCTGGATTATCCAGATGGTCATTGGCAAACTTCAGACGGGCCTGGACATGTGATGACTTGAGTTGGGGAACCTTCCGTGTAATGCATGATTTGAAACCATGACGGCGTAGTGTTCTACCGACAGTGACCTCTGAAGCTGTGGTCCCAGCTCTGTTCATGTCATTGACCAGCTCCTCCCTTGTAGTTCTGGGCTGATTCCTCACCTTTCTTATCAGTGATACCCCACGAGGTGAGATCTTGCATGGAGCCCCAGTCCGAGGAAGACTGACAGTCGTCTTTAGCCTCTTCCATTTTCTAACAATTGCTCCAACAGTTGATCTCTTTTCACCAAGCTGCTTGGCAATTGCCCCGTAGCCCTTTCCAGCCTTGTGGAGGTCCCCAATTCTGTCTCTGGTGTCTTTTGACAGCTCTTTGGTCTTGCCTATGGTAGTAGTTGTCGTCTGACTCACTGTGGGGTGGACAGAGGTCTTTACAGAGCTCAGACAGGTGCTACTAAGTTAGATTAATGAGTGGAGTAGAGGTGGACTTTTTAAAGGCGCAGTAACAGGTCTTTGAGAGCCAGAATTCTTGCTGTTTCTCTTTGGGTTTTCAGATACTTCTGTTCAGCAGTGCAAGACAAATACATTCTTTATAAATCATACAATGTGGTTTCCTGAATTATTTTTTTTTAATTCTGTCTCTCAGAGCGGGAATGCACCTACAATGTGAATTTCAGACCCTCCATGATTTCTAAGTGTGAGAACTTGCAAAATCGCAGGGTGTTCAAATACTTCTGTTCCTCACTGTATGACAAGGCCTTGCTAACGAGCAGCTCTCCGAATTCCTGTCATTCTGTAGCCTGTAGGGCTACAATGACAAGCTGACATTCAAGGACTGGTTGTACAACGTCTCTGTAGCCCCATCAATCCCTATATGAGACGAACGAGCCAAGTGACGCTGTGCACCATAACAGGTTCCTGTCCGGCAAGGTAGAGACCAACCACCCCCAAAATATATACAAGGACAGTGCCCAGAACCATCTGTAGGAACAGTAACTGATCACTAATCCCCAAAATGCTGTCAGGATTACTAGATGTGTGGTTGGGTGTAAGAGGTCCACCAAGAACGAATCCTTAATAAAGTCCTTAGTGTACTGGTAAGTGTGACACAGTGAAGGGTATTGCCTGGAATATTTTCCTCCCAGTGTGTGCTGCTGGACTGATTGGCGGCCAGGTGGGGTCAAACACCGGACTGGATCTCAGGTGCCAGTCCAAGGTTTTGGCAACACCTAGATGCCTTTAAAAGACAGCTGGGATCAGCAGAGGGGATCTCCCTGTGTTGGGATCTGAGGCTTGTGCCAAGTTGGAGGGCTGAGACCCGGGTGTAGGGGAACCTCCTAAAGCCTGCTTATGGACTTGACGAGGCAGAACTGCCAGCAGGGTGTCAACTAACACCCAGGAGATAAGGTGACTTTCTTGCTTTATGAACTTTTCGTGTGTGTGAACAAACACCAAGACTGCAAAGTGACTTGAGTTTTGTGCTGTACCTTATGTGTGAATAAACACTGAAGTTTTGCTTTACAAACTGGTTTTCGCCTCTGTACTGCGTCCGCACACCAGAGCGAATCCCTACAAAAAGGAACTCAATTATTACAAATAAAAATATATCCTACCAGTATCATGATAATGAGAATGGAATGAACAATGTGGCAGGACATACAGGGAGTGCAGAATTATTAGGCAAGTTGTATTTTTGAGGATTAATTTTATTATTGAACAACAACCATGTTCTCAATGAACCCAAAAAACTCATTAAAATCAAAGCTGAATATTTTTGGAAGTAGTTTTTAGTTTGTTTTTAGTTTTAGCTATTTTAGGGGGATATCTGTGTGTGCAGGTGACTATTACTGTGCATAATTATTAGGCAACTTAACAAAAAACAAATATATACCCATTTCAATTATTTATTTTTACCAGTGAAACCAATATAACATCTCAACATTCACAAATATACATTTCTGACATTCAAAAACAAAACAAAAACAAATCAGTGACCAATATAGCCACCTTTCTTTGCAAGGACACTCAAAAGCCTGCCATCCATGGATTCTGTCAGTGTTTTGATCTGTTCACCATCAACATTGCGTGCAGCAGCAACCACAGCCTCCCAGACACTGTTCAGAGAGGTGTACTGTTTTCCCTCCTTGTAAATCTCACATTTGATGATGGACCACAGGTTCTCAATGGGGTTCAGATCAGGTGAACAAGGAGGCCATGTCATTAGATTTTCTTCTTTTATACCCTTTCTTGCCAGCCACGCTGTGGAGTACTTGGACGCGTGTGATGGAGCATTGTCCTGCATGAAAATCATGTTTTTCTTGAAGGATGCAGACTTCTTCCTGTACCACTGCTTGAAGAAGGTGTCTTCCAGAAACTGGCAGTAGGACTGGGAGTTGAGCTTGACTCCATCCTCAACCCGAAAAGGCCCCACAAGCTCATCTTTGATGATACCAGCCCAAACCAGTACTCCACCTCCACCTTGCTGGCGTCTGAGTCGGACTGGAGCTCTCTGCCCTTTACCAATCCAGCCACGGGCCCATCCATCGGGCCCATCAAGACTCACTCTCATTTCATCAGTCCATAAAACCTTAGAAAAATCAGTCTTGAGATATTTCTTGGCCCAGTCTTGACGTTTCAGCTTGTGTGTCTTGTTCAGTGGTGGTCGTCTTTCAGCCTTTCTTACCTTGGCCATGTCTCTGAGTATTGCACACCTTGTGCTTTTGGGCACTCCAGTGATGTTGCAGCTCTGAAATATGGCCAAACTGGTGGCAAGTGGCATCTTGGCAGCTGCACGCTTGACTTTTCTCAGTTCATGGGCAGTTATTTTGCGCCTTGGTTTTTCCACACGCTTCTTGCGACCATGTTGACTATTTTGAATGAAACGCTTGATTGTTCGATGATCACGCTTCAGAAGCTTTGCAATTTTAAGAGTGCTGCATCCCTCTGCAAGATATCTCACTATTTTTGACTTTTCTGAGCCTGTCAAGTCCTTCTTTTGACCCATTTTGCCAAAGGAAAGGAAGTTGCCTAATAATTATGCACACCTGATATAGGGGGTTGATGTCATTAGACCACACCCCTTCTCATTACAGAGATGCACATCACCTAATATGCTTAATTGGTAGTAGGCTTTCGAGCCTATACAGCTTGGAGTAAGACAACATGCATAAAGAGGATGATGTGGTCAAAATACTCATTTGCCTAATAATTCTGCACACAGTGTAGTCATCTAAATGATACATGGAAATTAAAAAATAAAATAAAATCATAAGTGGTAAAATTTCTTTCACTATCTGAAAAAAGAAAATAGGCTCCACTGTCCGTCTCAAAATAATCACTCCCTGGAAAGCCCATAAACTAAACGGAAAATGAGAACAAACTGACCTCCTGGAAAGCCCTCCCCCATTGGTATCAAATAAAATTAATAATTGGAAACCGTATGGTATGCTTCCAAAGGGTAATTACAAAGGCCTGGTCGTGATGGGCAACAGGGGCAGTAAAGGCGGGTATCTCTCCTTCTTCCGAGCTTGGTACCCACCCAGTTTCTTAAGGATATTTCTGGGTGAAGGAAGTGACGTTCAGACAGCCTTCGAATATCCTCAGATTTGAAGGATTTTCCAGGTGTGGAGACTCAAACAGGAAACTCTCAACTGTCTTCTCCTGGAGCCCGAGGAAGCAGAGCTATCTATGGGCCTTTTTAAATTAAACAAAGCTGTTACGAATCTGTTCACGTGTTCCTTGTATACCATGTGGTCTGGTTGTCAGATACTGGAGGATATGTATCTAGGGCCATGTGTCAGTGCAAATCCGACTCTTTGTTGTGTGTACTGGCCGTGGATACTTGTGGTGTCTCATTGTATACCGTGTGGTCTGGTTGTCAGATACTGGTGGTGTGTATCTAGGGCCATGTGGCAGTGCATATCCGTCTCTGTGTGTGTGTACTGGCCGCTGATACTTGTGGTGTCTCATTGTATACCGTGTGGTCTGGTTGTCGGATACTGGTGTATATGTATCTATGGCCATGTGTTGGTGTGGTACTGCATATCCGTCTCTGTGTTGTGCGTACTAGCCATGAATACTTCTGGTGAGTCACAATAGTTACGCCACAGTCTACGACTTCTCCCCGCTCACGCTAGGTCTAAAACAGTGGGCGTGTCGTTATGTCAGGCTGTCAGTAATTGAGCTCAATACCCCAGGTCTCGCTGAAGAGACCAAGGGTATTGAAGCTGCAATTTTTATTTTGGCCAGCAGATGGCAGGCCAACATATAAGAAATTAGCAATTCTGAACAATAAATAGATGTAAAGAATCCATGATATAAAGGTTTAAATCGCCCCCCTTTCTGTAAAAATAAATACATAAATAACAAAAGTAAAAACATCATGGGTATCACGACGACCAAAAATGCCCATACTATTAAAATATCAAAATATTTTTCTAATACAGCGAATGGCATTATGGAAAAAAGGGTCAAAATGGCCAATTGCTATTTTTTTATCGCTTCTCTTACCCAAAGAATTTTTATAAAATGTGATCAAAATGTCACACACACTCCAAAATGGTATTAATAAAAACTACAGATTGTCCTGCAAACAATGACACCCACACACACAATTTTTTCTCAAAGTTTAAACTTATTTTGACACTATTTAGACACAAAAACCTATACACATGTGGTATCGTTGTAATCGTACCACCAAAGGGCTATGGGGTCCGGGGATGGAGGTTTTGCTTGAGTCACCGCTAGAGTTGAGCGAACCCGAACTGTAAAGTTCGGGTTCGTACCGAACTTTAGGTTTTTCGGCACCCGAACATTTACGGAAAAGTTCGGGTTCGGTGTTCGGCGATTTTTATGGCGCTTTTTGAAAGGCTGCAAAGCAGCTAATCAACAAGCGTCATACTACTTGCCCCAAAAGGCCATCGCAGCCATGCCTACTATTGGCATGGCTGTGATTGGCCAACTGCAGCATGTGACCCAGCCTCTATTTAAGCTAGAGTCACTTAGCTCCGCCCATCACTCTGCTCTGATCAGTGTAGGGAGAGGATGCAGCTGCTGTTAGGGAGAGATCAGGGAGCGATCTTATCAAGAACTGGTTTATGTACTCAGCGATCTACAGCAAAAGTGTTTTGTGGGTGCAGTGCACAATTTTTTTAAGCCTGCCCTGAGCCATCTACTGCTACTGCTGAAAACAAACTTTTTTTTCTTCATTTCATCAATATCAATACCTGATCGGCAGCCATTTTATGCAACGATAGTGCACCAGCACAGGCTATCTGCAAGTCCAGAAAACAACATTGCTTACCGGTAATCGTTTTTCTCGATACCCATGACGGCACCCTGTGCGACTCAGGACCTCCCATCAGGACAGGAAACCTGAGAAGATAAAAAGGACACACCTCCACACAACACCAGTAGAAGAAATAAATTGTTCTCCGGAGAGAAGTGACAAAGGGTTAAAAACCCCTTTTTTTTTTTTTTTTTTTTTTTTTTTTTTTTTTTTTTTTATCTATATTACGTCATATAGACCTGGCAAAAAGCCATCAACAAATATATATATATCTGCTTGGGAAGGGAAATATCGGGTGCCGTCATGGGTATCGAGAAAAACGATTACCGGTAAGCAATGTTGTTTTCCCCTCACCCATGACGGCACCCTGTGCGAGATAAACTATAAGTAGAACCTAGGGGGGGGCCACAGCCTGAAGGACTTTCTCTCCAAAGGAAGCATCAGAATGGAGCTGTAATCTGTAATGTTTAAGAAAAGTATGCGGGGAGCTCCAGGTAGCCGCCCTGCAAATCTGGGCTAACGATACATCAGCTTTCTCAGCCCACGAAGTAGACACCGCCCTCGTAGAATGGGCCCCAAAACCTGAAGGGGGGGGGAGACCCAGGGAAATATAAGCTCTAGCTATGGCCTTCTTCACCCATCTAGCAATAACCCCTCGGGATGCTTTTTTCCCCCTATTTCCTCCTAAAAACTGAATCAGGAGGTTCTCGTCCTTTCTCCAAGGAGCCGTAACATCTAAGTAGACTAACAAGCATCTCTTGACATCCAAGCAATGAAACTTTTCCTCCAAGCTATTGGAGGGGTTAGGAAAAAAGGAAGGCAACACAATGTCTTGGCTCCTATGAAAATCGGAGACAACCTTGGGAAGAAAAGAAGGCAAGGGCCTAATAACTATCTGGTCATCCTGGATGATCGTATAGGGCGGAAATGCCGAGAAGGCCTGGATCTCCGATATCCTCCTAGCCGAGGTAATAGCCAGGAGGAAAGCCATCTTAATGGATAAGATGTCAATGGGAACCTCTAGTAAGGGTTCAAAGGGTCTATCGGTTAGGGCCGTCAAGACCCTATTTAGGTCCCAAGGAGGGGAAAGAGGTCTAACGGAAGGACAGATTCTGGCAGCGGCAGAAAGGAAACGCTTGACCCACGGGTGGTTTGCTAATTGGAAGTCAAAAAAGTAGCTCAAGGCCGACACCTGAACTTTTAAGGTGGAGGCCTTGAGCCCTTTGTCTAACCCTGCTTGTAGAAAGTCCAAAACCTTAGGGATTTCAGGAGGACTAAATGGATCAGGGCTAGAACCCAAAAAGGAAGAAAAGACATTCCACACCCTATTATACTTCCTAGCTGTTGACGCTTTTTTGCTACCTAGAAGGGTGGAAACAACTTTGCTAGAAAGCCCTCTCTTCAACCAGATGTCCCTGTCAATCTCCATACTGCCAACTGAAGAATCCCCGGATTGGGATGCCATACAGGCCCCTGGGAGAGTAGATCCTCCCTCGGAGGGATCACCCAGGGAGGGCCCCTGGCTAGACTTAAGAGGGTGGGGTACCAGATTCTCTTGGGCCACTTTGGGGCTATCATGATTATGGTGGCTCCCTCCATCCGTACTTTTTTCAGAACCTGCGGGATTAGGGAAATAGGTGGGAAGGCATAGCCGAGTTCCTGGCTCCAATCCTGAGCCAGACTGTCTACCGCTGTAGGATTCTCTGTGTAATCTAGGGAGAAGAACCTCTTTGTCTTCCTGTTCTTCCGGGTGGCAAAGAGATCTATAGTTGGGGTCCCAAACATTGTTACAATCTGGGAAAAAACTTCCTCGTTCAGACTCCACTCTGCCTGCCTGAGTTCTACTCGACTTAGAAAATCGGCCACCGTGTTCTCTTTCCCTTTCAAGTGTATTGCGGATAAGACCAGGTTCCTGTCTTCCGCTATTTTGAAAATTTCCTGGCAGAGGAAGATTAGGGATGGTACTTTTGTCCCGCCTTGATGATTTATATAGGCCACTGTTGTTGAATTGTCCGAGTAAAATACCAACTTTCTGTTGGAGACCTCTGGAACTGCCACCTTTAGTACTCTTTCTACCGCCTTGAGCTCCTTGTAATTTGACGTGCAGACCCGGGTTTTTAAATCCCATCTTCCCTGCCAGTATTTTCCTTCTGAATGAGCTCCCCAGCCCCACGGACTGGCGTCTTTCGTTATCAGCATGGGTTCTATGAAGGACCAAGGCATTCCTATCGAGAGGTTCTTCTCGGACGTCCACCACAGAAGGGAGTACCTTGCTCTGGAGGAAAGATGAAATTTTCTCTCTAGTGTTTGTGGAAGACCATTCCAAATCTTCAAGATATCTGACTGTAACGGTCTCGTGTGGATCTGAGCGAATGGTACGGCTGGAATTGTAGCCGTCAGGTGCCCCAGTACTGCCATCGCCTCCCTGATGGAACATTGGAAGGACCGGAAAAGGAACCAAACATGCTCTATTGTCGAGGACACTTTCTTCTGAGGGAGGAATGTCTTCTGAGCCGTAGAATCTAGCTGCATTCCTAAAAAGGTGCAAACTTGAGAAGGGGTTAGACAAGATTTTTCTTGATTCATTTTCCACCCCAGATCCTTCAACAGAGAGCACACCAGGGCGAGCTCTGCTTGTAACTGCTCCCTTGTTTGGGCTATGAACAAAAAGTCGTCCAGATATGGTACTACTACTATCCCAGATGATCGAAGGAATGCCACCATCTCCGACACGACCTTGGTGAAAATTCTCGGGGCTTGAGAGACCCCAAACGGCAGTGCCCTGTATTGTAGGTGCAGAAGTTGGCCCCGTACTTGGACAGCCGTCCTTAAATACTTTTGGGAGGAAGAGTGAATTGGGACGTGATAATAGGCATCCTCTAGGTCTATACTTGCCATCCAGCAACCCTGGTATAACAGGTCTAAAGTTGTCTTTATAGTTTCCATCCGGAATTTTTTGTATCTCAGGAATTTGTTTAGACGCTTTAGGTTCAGAATCATACGAAAGGAACCATTGGGTTTCTTTATTAAAAAGAGTGGGGAGTAAAACCCCCTGCCCTCCTCCCTCCCCGGGACCTGGCAAACCACTCCTTTGTCCAACAATAACTGAACCTCTCTCTCCAGAACTGTGGATTTTAGAGGATCCTTTGGAGTTGGAGTGTGGGTGAAAAAGACTTGGGGATAGGAGCGGAACTCCAACCTGAATCCCTCCGCTATCCCCCCCAAAACCCACTTGTTTTGGGTGACGTTCGCCCAAGCCGGGAGAAAGGCAGAGAGTCTCCCCCCAACCTGGAGTCTGGCGTCATTGCTTGTCTTTTGGTTTGTTATCCTGGGATTTAAACAGGAAACCGCTAGTTTTTCTTGGAAATCTATCCCTTTCCTTCCTATCATAGGGCTTACCCCTCTGTTTTCCAAAGCCCTGCTGGGGTTTACGAAAAAAGGGGGGTTTTTGAGGGACAGGAAACCCTTTTTTCTTGTCAGATGCCTTCTCCAAGATGTCATCCAGGGAGGATCCAAACAATCTATCACCCTCACACGGAAGGGCACACAGCCTGGCCTTAGACCCCTGGTCACCCTTCCATGACCTAAGCCAAATGGCTCTTCTAGCCGCATTTGTCATAGCTGAGGACTTGGCAGCAAAGCGCATAACATCCGTAGAAGCATCCGTTAAAAAATCTGCCGCTTTAGCAAAGGTGGGAAGAGAAGCTAAGATTTCCTCCCTGGGCTTTTTTTCCCTCAGATGTTTCTCTAGCTGTTCAATCCACAATCTTAAGGACCGGGATACCCAAGTGGCTGCCACTGCGGGTCTAAGACAAGTAGCGGAAGTTTCCCATGCCCGTTTAAGGTATATATCTGCTTTCTTATCTAATGGGTCCGACAGGCAACCCAGATCATCAAAGGGGAGGGCAGATCTCTTAGCTATCTTAGCGACTGGAGCATCTACCGTAGGAGCCCTATCCCAGCTGGAGGAAACTTTCTCTTCATAAGGATATTTCCTTTCCACCGAGGAGGGTAAGAAAAACTTTCTATCAGGATTCTTCCATTCTCTATTGATGATCGCTTGCATGTTATCATGAATAGGGAAGACCCGATGTTTTTTAGGGCCTAATGCCTGAAAGGCCTGGTCCGCAACTGATCTGGTCTGCTTAACTTCTTCTAATTGCATGGTTGCTCTGACCGCTTTTAATAACGGCTGCGTGTCCTCTGGGGAAAAGAAGGATCTCCCTGAATAATCTTCATCCGAGGAGTCCGAATCACTAGACAATAGTTGTCCGGATTCTCCGCCATCTTCGGAAGAGTCCAACTCAATACTGTCGTACTCTGTATCCTTTCCTGGTTTATCTGGGGACCTGGCACGGCTCTTACTGAATGCTTTAAAGGACGCCTTAATAATAGATTTCATGGATTTAGTAAGGGTCTGGGATTGCTCTGCTACCAGATTATCTATACACGCTGAGCATAACGCCTTCTGATAAGATGCAGATAGGGGCACTTTACACTCCGCACATTCCTTGTGTCTTGTCTTAGAAGATGATTTTTTAGGTGGTTTAGGGATCTAAAAACAATCATAAGAAACACCATATTAGAATAAAAAGGAACGCTCTCACCCTGAAGCTTTTCCTTTTTTCCCCATCCTCAGACCGGTACCGGACTTGCAGGCCTCAAGGGTTCCTGGGGTTCAGCGCGTCCTTCTGTAGGCTCCGACATGATTGCCCAGGATCGCTACGTGGCACATCCAAATTGTGCCCCAGCTGGCTGCCTGAACCTGCCGCCGTATTTGTATTTTAAAGGACGCGCTCCGGCCTCTACTTCCGGGTCCTGCACGGGCTAAGCCCCGCCCCCCCCGACGTCATCTCCAGGAGACGGCCCCGCGCATGCGCATAAGCGCACGGACGCGCGGGCGCCATCTTGGAACTGGGCAGAGCGAGGAAGAGCATGGGGAGCCGCCTGGACACGGCCACAGCGGCTCCCCGCAGGGCCGGAGAGAGGGCAAGCGCAGGCAGACTTATGGGGAGCGGCTTCCGGCACGGCCACAGAACTACCGCTCCCCAGGGATAGGACTTCCCACGGCACTCAGCCACAGACCTTCCCCAGCTCCGGTGTCTTGGAGGTACGTCTTCAGCAGTGCTGCTTCTCAGGATCTCCCATCCGGAGGACAGGAAACCTGAACTGGTGTTGTGTGGAGGTGTGTCCTTTTTATCTTCTCAGGTTTCCTGTCCTGATGGGAGGTCCTGAGTCGCACAGGGTGCCGTCATGGGTGAGGGGAAATACAGCTTTGGCATACTGGGGTGAGAAAACCCTCTAATATACAGCACATCTGGGATTACACGTGCATAAGTCACTGGCACATTTAGGCCAGAAATACGGCTTTTTGGTTACTGGGGTGAAAAAACCCTCTGATATACTGCACATCTGGGATAAGACGTGCATAAGTGACTGTGAAATTTAGGCCACAAATACAGCTGTCATATAGAGTTTTAAAAAAAAAATTGAGTGCAATACCCTACATCAGGGTTTTTATTGGCAGTTAATAATTTTTAACAGACTTAACCACTTTTTACTTTGCTTGGTGAACGCTAACTATGAGGCAAACATCTAATAAGGGACGCGGACATGGTCGTAGTGGTGGTGGAGCCTCTGGTGCAGGGAGAGGACGTGGCCGTTTTGCCACAGCTACACGTCCTACTGAACCTACTACCTCAGGTCCCAGTAGCCGCCAGAATCTACAGCGATATTTGGTGGGGCCTAATGCCGTTCTAAGGATGGTAAGGTCTGAGCAGGTACAGGCATTAGTCAATTGGGTGGCCGACAGTGGATCCAGCACGTTCACATTATCTCCCACCCAGTCTTCTGCAGAAAGCGCACAGGTGGCACCTGAAACCCTGTCCCATCAGTCTGTCACCCCACCCCCGTGCATATCGGGGAACCTGTCTGAGCCTCAAGTTATGCAGCAGTCTCTTATGCTGTTTGAAGACTCTGCTGGCAGGGTTTCCCAAGGGCATCCACCTAGCCCTTCCCCAGGGGTGGAAGAGATAGAATGCACTAACGCACAACCACTTATGTTTCCTGATGATGAGGACATGGGAATACCACCTCAGCACGTCTCTGATGATGACGAAACACAGGTGCCAACTGCTGCGTCTTTCTGCAGTGTGCAGACTGAACAGGAGGTCAGGGATCAAGACTGGGTGGAAGACGATGCAGGGGACGATGAGGTCCTAGACCCCACATGGAATGAAGGTCTTGCCACTGACTTTCAGAGTTCGGAGGAAGAGGCAGTGGTGAGACCGAGCCAACAGCGTAGCAAAAGAGGGAGCAGGGGGCAAAAGCAGAGAAGCCGTCGCCAAAACAGTTTGCCTGCTACTGGCCACCGTCACCACTGACCGAGCACACCAAAGGCAGCTTCAAGGAATTCCCTGGCATGGCACTTCTTCACACAATGTGCTGACGACAAGACCCGAGTGGTTTGCACGCTGTGCCATCAGAGCCTGAAGCGAGGCATTAACGTTCTGAACCTTAGCACAACCTGCATGATCAGGCATCTACATGCGAGACACGGGCTGCAGTGGAGTAAGCACCTTCAAAACCAAGAAAGGGCTCAGGCCCCTCCTGCTCCCTCTTCTGCTGCTGCCTCGGCCTCTTCCTCCGCCTCTGGAGGAACGTTGGCACCTGCCGCCCAGCAAACAGAGGATGTGCCACCAACACCACCACCTGCGTCACCAAGCATCTCAACCATGTCACACGGCAGCGTTCAGCTCTCCATCTCACAAACCTTTGAGAGAAAGCGTAAATTCCCACCTAGCCACCCTCGATCCCTGGCCCTGAATGTCAGCATTTCTAAACTACTGGCCTATGAAATGCTGTCATTTAGGCTGGTGGACACACACAGCTTCAAACAGCTCATGTCGCTTGCTGTCCCACAGTATGTTGTTCCCAGCCGCCACTACTTCTCCAAGAGAGCCGTGCCTTCCCTGCACAACCAAGTATCCGATAAAATCAAGTGTGCACTGCGCTACGCCATCTGTGGCAAGGTCCACCTAACCACAGATACGTGGACCAGTAAGCACGGCCAGGAACGCTATATCTCCCTAACTGCACACTGGGTAAATGTAGTGGCGGCTGGGCCCCAGGCGGAGAGCTGTTTGGCGCACGTCCTTCCGCCGCCAAGGATCGCAGGGCAACATTCTTTGCCTCCTGTCTCCTCCTCCTCCTACTCGGCTTCCTCCTCCTCTTCTTCCACCTGCTCATCCAGTCAGCCACACACCTTCACCACCAACTTCAGCACAGCCCGGGGTAAACGCCAGCAGGCCGTTCTGAAACTCATATGTTTGGGGGACAGGCCCCACACCGCACAGGAGTTGTGGCGGGGTATAGAACAACAGACCGACGAGTGGTTGCTGCCGGTGAGCCTCAAGCTCGGCCTGGTGGTGTGCGATAATGGGCGAAATCTCGTTGCAGCTCAGGGATAGGCCGGTTTGACGCACATCCCTTGCCTGGCGCATGTGCTGAATTTGGTGGTGCAGAAGTTCATTCGCAACTACCCCGACATGTCAGAGCTGCTGCATAAAGTGCGGGCCGTCTGTTCGCGCTTCCGGCGTTCACATCCTGCCGCTGCTCGCCTGTCTGCGCTACAGCGTAACTTCGGCCTTCCCGCTCACCGCCTCATATGCGACGTACCCACCAGGTGGAACTCCACCTTGCACATGCTGGACAGACTGTGCGAGCAGCAGCAGGCCATAGTGGAGTTTCAGCTGCACCACGCACGGTCAGTCGTACTGCCGAACAGCACCACTTCACCACCAATGACTGGGCCTCCATGCGAGACCTGTGTGCCCTGTTGCGCTGTTTCGAGTACTCCACCAACATGGCCAGTGGCGATGACGCCGTTATCAGCGTTACAATACCACTTCTATGTCTCCTTGAGAAAACACTTAGGGCGATGATGGAAGAGGAGGTGGCCCAGGAGGAAGAGGAGGAAGAGGGGTCATTTTTAGCACTTTCAGGCCAGTCTCTTCGAAGTGTTTCAGAGGGAGGTTTTTTGCAAAAGCAGAGGCCAGGTACAAATGTGGCCAGACAGGGCCCACTACTGGAGGACGAGGATGAGGAGGATGAGGATGAAGCATGTTCACAGCGGGGTGGCACCCAACGCAGCTCGGGCCCATCACTGGTGCGTGGCTGGGGGGAAACACAGGACGATGACGATACGCCTCCCACAGAGGACAGCTTGTCCTTACCTCTGGGCAGCCTGGCACACATGAGCGACTACATGCTGCAGTGCCTGCGCAACGACAGCAGAGTTGCCCACATTTTAACGTGTGCTGACTACTGGGTTGCCACCCTGCTGGATCCCCGGTACAAAGACAATGTGCCCACCTTACTTCCTACACTGGAGCGTGATCGGAAGATGCGCAACTACAGGCGCACGCTGGCAGACACGCTCCTGAGAGCATTCCCGACTGACGCCGGGGGACAAGTGGAAGCCCAAGGCGAAGGCAGGGGAGGAGCAAGAGGTCGCCAACGCAGCTGTGTCACGGCCAGCTCCTCTGAGGGCAGGGTTAGCATGGCCGACATGTGGAAAAGCTTTGTCACCTCGCCGCAACAACCGGCTCCAACTGCTGATATGGAGCGTGTTAGCAGGAGGCAGCATTTGAACAACATGGTGGAACAGTACCTGTGCACACCCCTCCACGTACTGACTGATGGTTCGGCCCCATTCAACTTCTGGGTCTCCAAATTGTCCACATGGCCAGAGCTAGCCCTGTATGCCTTGGAGGTGCTGGCCTGCCCGGCGGCCGGTGTACTCTCTGAACGTGTATTCAGCACGGCAGAAGGCGTCATTACAGACAGACGCAGCCAATATTTTGGGGGCTACCTACCCAAATAAAAAATAAAAATAAAACATTGTTGGCTGCCTCCTCCTCCTCCTCCTCCACCTACAACACCACATTCACCGCCTCCTCAACCTCCGACTCCATATCCACCTCCTTCTCTGAGTTGCAGGTTAATAATTTGTAATTTTTAGTTATTTTATTTCATTTTAAGTTATTTCCCGCTCCACATTTGTTTGCAGGCAGTTGCCAGGCTCTTAAGCACATTTTACTGCCTTTAACATCCCTCTAGCCTTTTCAAGGACTATTTTAGAACCATTTTAATGCAAAAAAAGTGCCAATTTTAGTGCCCAAAATTGTAAAAATTCTTATTTTCAATTGTCGGGTGACATTTTACCATTTTTGGCGTATACAAACCCCTGCTGTGCCTGGGTGACAGGGGCCTAAATCTCTCAAAATCCTCTGTTGTATTGCTGGGTGACATGAACCCCCTTTTGCCGTGAATGAACCCCTGCTCTGCATTGCTGACAGGGAACTAAATTTAGTGAAAACATCTGTTACTGATTGGAAGATGCGCGACTACAAGCGCATGCTGCTGATGGCATTCCCACCTGACAGCGGGGGCACAGTGGAAGCACAAGGCGAAGGCAGAGGAGGAGGAAGAGGTCGCCAACGCAGCTGGGGCACCGCCAGAACCTGAGAAGGCAGGGTTAGCATGGCCGACATGTGGAGAAGCTTTGCCAGCCTTGGAGGTGCTGACCTGCAGCCAGTGTATAGTGTGAACGTGTGTTTAGCAGAGAGCATTATCACAGGCCGCAGCCAATGTGGACAAGCTGACGTTTATTATAATGAACCAGGCCTGGATCCCACAGGACTTGTCCGTACCTTGTGCAGAATAGACATGTATACCGGCCTCAACCATCCATTCTTGTACTCAAGTGCACTTATTCTTAGTTTTATTTTGTTATATGTCCCAATATTTTGGGGGATACTCCAATTTACAAATAAAAAATAACACAAATCAGTGTTGGCTACCTATTCCTCCTTCACCGCCGCTTCCACCTACACCGCCACGTCAACCTACACCGCCACATCCACCCATCCACCGCCTCCTCTACCTCCTACTCCTAGATCCAGATTGTTATTTTTATTTTTTCTGTATTTTATGTTATTTTAAGTCATTTCTCTATCCACATTTGTTTGCAGAACACTTGCCATGCTCTTAAGCACATTTCGATTTCCAGGACTATTTTAGAGCTATTTTAGTGCCCAAAAGTTCGGGTCCCCATTCACTTCAATGGGGTTCGGGTTTGGGGTCAAGTTCGGGTCCCGAACCCGAACTTTTTTTTCAAGTTCGGCCGAACCCAAACATCCAGGTGTCCGCTCAACTCTAGTCACTGCTGTATGAATAAATTTCCACCTCTGAAGCCGGGTCCGTTTCACTATCTGAACTGTCGAAGCATAAAAACTCATATGTCGGCTCCACACTATACACCCGGCTCCGCACTATACACACCCGGCCCTGCACTATACACAACCGGCCCCCGCACTATACACACCCGGCCCTGCACTATACACAACCGGCCCCCGCACTATACACACCCGGCCCCCGCACTATACACACCCGGCCCCCGCACTATACACAACCGGCCCCGCACTATACACACCCGGCTCCGCACTATACACACCCGGCCCTGCACTATACACACCCGGCTCCGCACTATACACAACCGGCCCTGCACTATACACACCCGTCTCCGCACTATACACAACCGGCCATGCACTATACACAACCGGCCCTGCACTATACACACCCGGCCCCGCACTATACACACACCCTGCTCCGCACTATACACACACCCTGCTCCGCACTATACACACCCGGCTCCGCACTATACACACCCGGCCCCCGCACTATACACACCCGGCTCCGCACTATACACACACCCTGCTCCGCACTATACACACACCCTGCTCCGCACTATACACACACCCTGCTCCGCACTATACACACACCCTGCTCCGCACTATACACACACCCTGCTCCGCACTATACACACCCGGCCCCCGCACTATACACACCCGGCCCCCGCACTATACTCCACACTATACACCCACCCTGCACTATACACACCGGCCTCCGCACTATACACACCCGGCTCCGCACTATACACACCCGGCCCCCGCACTATACACACCCGGCCCCCGCACTATACACACCCGGCCCCCGCACTATACTCCACACTATACACCCGGCCCTGCACTATACACAACCGGCCCCCGCACTATACACACCCGGCCCCCGCACTATACACACCCGGCCCCCGCACTATACACACCCGGCCCCCGCACTATACACACCCGGCCCCCGCACTATACACACCCGGCTCCGCACTATACACACCCGGCCCTGCACTATACACAACCGGCCCCCGCACTATACACACCCGGCTCCGCACTATACACACCCGGCCCTGCACTATACACAACCGGCCCCCGCACTATACACACCCGGCCCCCGCACTATACACAACCGGCCCTGCACTATACACACCCGGCTCCGCACTATACACACCCGGCTCCGCACTATACACAACCGGCCCTGCACTATACACACCCGGCTCCGCACTATACACACCCGTCTCCACACTATACACAACCGGCCCTGCACTATACACACACCCGGCCCCGCACTATACACACACCCTGCTCCGCACTATACACACCCGGCTCCGCACTATACACACCCGGCCCCCGCACTACACACACCCGGACTATTTTAGAGCTATTTTAGTGCCCAAAAGTTCGGGTCCCCATTCACTTCAATGGGGTTCGGGTTTGGGGTCAAGTTCGGGTCCCGAACCCGAACTTTTTTTTCAAGTTCGGCCGAACCCAAACATCTAGGTGTCCGCTCAACTCTAGTCACTGCTGTATGAATAAATTTCCACCTCTGAAGCCGGGTCCGTTTCACTATCTGAACTGTCGAAGCATAAAAACTCATATGTCGGCTCCACACTATACACCCGGCTCCGCACTATACACACCCGGCCCTGCACTATACACAACCGGCCCCCGCACTATACACACCCGGCCCCCGCACTATACACACCCGGCCCCCGCACTATACACAACCGGCCCCGCACTATACACACCCGGCTCCGCACTATACACACCTGGCCCTGCACTATACACACCCGGCTCCGCACTATACACAACCGGCCCTGCACTATACACACCCGTCTCCGCACTATACACAACCGGCCATGCACTATACACAACCGGCCCTGCACTATACACACCCGGCCCTGCACTATACACACACCCTGCTCCGCACTATACACACACCCTGCTCCGCACTATACACACACCCTGCTCCGCACTATACACACACCCTGCTCCGCACTATACACACCCGGCTCCGCACTATACACACCCGGCCCCCGCACTATACACACCCGGCCCCCGCACTATACACACCCGGCCCCCGCACTATACACACCCGGCCCCCGCACTATACACACCCGGCCCCCGCACTATACACACCCGGCCCCCGCACTATACACACCCGGCCCCCGCACTATACACACCCGGCCCCCGCACTATACACACCCGGTCAGCCATTATTTATTACAAAGCCCAGTAGGTAAAAATTATATATATATATATATATATATATATATATAAAAAAAGAAAAAACACAGGCGGCACCACCTAACGTACAAGGTGGGTGCAAAGTCCAAGCACGGCAGCAGGTGCTTACCCAATCGTAGAATCGAAAAAATTGGACTGCACTCCAAGCGTATCTTCAAACAGTGTGTGTTTATTCACCCATATGTGGCATAGCGACGTTTCGGCTCCAACTGAGCCTTTCTCAAGCATTGGTGAACAGTTAGTGACAAGTATATAAAGGTGTATCACAAATACAATCAATGAAATTACATAATTGATACTTTACAGATAATACCTGTAAGCGATATACAAATGTGCAATAAAACAGGACTTTCATATTACATAAAGTGACTAGTGCTTACGCTGTTAACAAAATATTGTATAGTGTCATATTGTACATAAACAACCGAAAGATACATAATTGATTGCACCTGCAGCTTATCACCATCTCATTTATATATAGATTTAAGTGATAACCATGTGCAAAACATAAAAAACATAAAAAGCTGATGAATAAAAACCTGATAGAAGGATGTAGCCCACGTATACTGTAGCGCCGATCGGCGCGTTCTGTGTAATCCAGTGCGCATGTCCCAGCCTACCAACGTCATCCACAGGAGACACATGCGAACATCAATCCGGTGTCGCCCGTCGATGACTGCGGCGAGCATCGCCTACGCAATATTGTTGTCGCCAACTAGCGGCCATGTTGCTTAAGGGAATCCTCTATGGGCAATTTTTTATTATTTGTTTTTATTTACTACGATGCCGGGAAACGTTCTATGAAGAAGGTTGCTATGGTTGCTTACAAATCTAGTACAGGGGGGCTGTGTCACCATCCTTTTCGAGACGGTAGACGCAGCACCAATGTTCCCACAGACACCCTCGGCATGTCCGTGCCGTCGGCCCTATGGGATCTTACCCTGCGTCATTTTGCAGCCGTGAGGGAACTCCTCATTATAATAGAACGATGTCCATTAGTGACAATACCGGACCACGTAGAAAAATATCTAGGTCGCTATCCCTTAAATTATAGCTTGATGGGACATACGTCTGGACTCCACAGATAAAAAATCTAAATAATTCGACAGAATAGTTTTCCTCGGGCTCATCATCCACTCACAGGTTCATCCATCTTCCAAAGTATCGTCGGTATGAATATGTCTAAAAGAACAATAGAAAAATGTTAATTAAAGTGACTTACAAAAATGTGCATGGATACATTTCTTATTTTTCGTTTTTTCTTTTTTATATATAAAACCAATGAATCAGTCCTACACAGAAGATAGTGAAGAGCGCACATCAATGTCATTAGAGGGCAAACTAACAACCTCACATTATACCACCGTATCTATAATCAATATTTAAGCCCTTTGGATGAAGGCTTTTTAAGGTTTGGATCCATTGCATTTCTTTTTTCTTTAATAAAGCTATCCGATCCCCCCCTCTCCGTGGCATCGGAACATGATCTATGATCCAGCACCGAAGGTCTTTTTCTTTGTGTTTAAGTAGCGAAAAATGTCTTGGGACTGGTAAGTCCTTGCGCCCTTTTCTAATTGTATGGCGATGGTTGTTTAACCTAGTTTTCAAATCTGTAGAAGTTTCGCCTACATACAATATTTCGCAGGGACAAGATAATACATAGATTACAAAAGAGGAGTCACAGGTGAGATGGAATTTTATGGGAAATACTTGACCAGTTTCAGGGTGTGTAAATATTTTAGATCTACGAATCAGGCCACAATTAACACAATGAAGACACAGGTAACAACCCGTGCCCGATGGTGCCAATGTGGTCTGTATCCTCCTTGATTTGGGCCCAACATCGGCCCTAACCAATTGATCCCGGATGTTCCGAGGTCTACGGTAGGCACACAGGGGAAAAGTTGAAAATTCCGGTACCATTTTTAGGCAACTACCTAGTATTGGCCAATGTTTTTTTAAAATTTTATTAATGGGGTCACTGTATTCAGTATACGTAGAAACAAACGTGATTCTTTTCTGTATCTCTTTGTTAACATTATCGTGCAGCAAGGAATCACGATCCAAAGCTAGCACCTTCTGTTTCTGTTCATAGAGCAATTTATTGGGATAACCCCGCTGTCTAAATTTAGTGACCATTTTGTCCACAGTATGCTCAAGTACATCAGTATCCGAAACAATCCGCCTCGCCCTCAAAAATTGCGAATATGGGAGGTGCCTGACCATACTGCGTGGATGGCAACTCTCGTACCTCAGTATCACGTTCCTATCAGTGGGTTTTGTGTATAGCAGAGTGATACGGAGCTCACGATAAAACCAGCCGATAAAGGCGGTGCCGTTGTAGTACTTGATACCCCCAAATACATCAAAGAAATCTTGAGGCAACTTGGAGATGAGAATGTTTATGGAGAGTTAGCATATGACCCCAAGTTCTCTATTATGCACTTAATTGATGAATGTTTGACAGAGGCAGCACGGGCAGGTATCATAGATGAGGGCCTTAGGGAATATCTTATAGTTTCACACCCCATTACACCAGTGATCTATGTCTTGCCAAAAGTGCACAAGACAATGGTGGACCCACCCGGGCGCCCCATTGTTTCGGGCACTGATTCGGTGTTCTGCCATGTATCTGTCTTCCTTGACAAAGTGCTACGTAATTTCTCCACAGGGGGCCAGTCCTATATTAGGGACACTTCTGATTTCTTGAGAAAGCTCAATGCTGTGAATTTGGATATGACAGACAGGATAATTTTGGCGTCATTTGATGTCGTATCCCTGTATACTTCTATTAACCATCAGAAGGGTATTGCAGCGGTCCAAAACATGTTGGATGAGTCATCAATGACGCCTGAGGCGAGCTCTTTTATTATTTCACTCTTAAAGATCGTACTTGAACATAATTACTTTCTTTTTCAGGATACGTTTTATGTCCAGAAACGCGGCGTGGCGATGGGGTCCAATGTGGCCCCTACGTATGCCAACATATTTATGCGCCGTTTTGAGGAAGATGTCGTCTACAGGTCCCACCATGCACACTATATTTTGGGCTGGTGGCGATACATAGACGACATCTTCCTCATATGGACAGGTACAGAGGAACAATTGTTGGATTTACACCACTTCCTGAATGGAGTAGACAGTGATTTACAATTCACCTTGATACACTCTGATACCTCAGTTCAGTTCCTAGATACCAACGTGGTGGTTTCCACGGTAAACTTACCACACTGCTATACACAAAACCCACTGATAGGAACGTGATACTGAGGTACGAGAGTTGCCATCCACGCAGTATGGTCAGGCACCTCCCATATTCGCAATTTTTGAGGGCGAGGCGGATTGTTTCGGATACTGATGTACTTGAGCATACTGTGGACAAAATGGTCACTAAATTTAGACAGCGGGGTTATCCCAATAAATTGCTCTATGAACAGAAACAGAAGGTGCTAGCTTTGGATCGTGATTCCTTGCTGCACGATAATGTTAACAAAGAGATACAGAAAAGAATCACGTTTGTTTCTACGTATACTGAATACAGTGACCCCATTAATAAAATTTTAAAAAAACATTGGCCAATACTAGGTAGTTGCCTAAAAATGGTACCGGAATTTTCAACTTTTCCCCGGTGTGCCTACCGTAGACCTCGGAACATCCGGGATCAATTGGTTAGGGCCGATGTTGGGCCCAAATCAAGGAGGATACAGACCACATTGGCACCATCGGGCACGGGTTGTTACCCGTGTCTTCATTGTGTTAATTGTGGCCTGATTCGTAGATCTAAAATATTTACACACCCTGAAACTGGTCAAGTATTTCCCATAAAATTCCATCTCACCTGTGACTCCTCTTTTGTAATCTATGTATTATCTTGTCCCTGCGAAATATTGTATGTAGGCGAAACTTCTACAGATTTGAAAACTAGGTTAAACAACCATCGCCATACAATTAGAAAAGGGCGCAAGGACTTACCAGTCCCAAGACATTTTTCGCTACTTAAACACAAAGAAAAAGACCTTCGGTGCTGGATCATAGATCATGTTCCGATGCCACGGAGAGGGGGGGATCGGATAGCTTTATTAAAGAAAAAAGAAATGCAATGGATCCAAACCTTAAAAAGCCTTCATCCAAAGGGCTTAAATATTGATTATAGATACGGTGGTATAATGTGAGGTTGTTAGTTTGCCCTCTAATGACATTGATGTGCGCTCTTCACTATCTTCTGTGTAGGACTGATTCATTGGTTTTATATATAAAAAAGAAAAAACGAAAAATAAGAAATGTATCCATGCACATTTTTGTAAGTCACTTTAACCACCTCAGCCCCCAGTGCTTAAACACCCTGAAAGACCAGGCCACTTTTTACACTTCTGACCTACACTACTTTCACCGTTTATTGCTCGGTCATGCAACTTACCACCCAAATGAATTTTACCTCCTTTTCTTCTCACTAATAGAGCTTTCATTTGGTGGTATTTCATTGCTGCTGACATTTTTACTTTTTTTGTTATTAATCGAAATTTTACGATTTTTTTGCAAAAAAATGACATTTTTCACTTTCAGTTGTAAAATTTTGCAAAAAAAAACGACATCCATATATAAATTTTGCTCTAAATTTATTGTTCTACATGTCTTTGATTAAAAAAAAATGTTTGGGTAAAAAAAAAATGGTTTGGGTAAAAGTTATAGCGTTTACAAACTATGGTACAAAAATGTGAATTTCCGCTTTTTGAAGCAGCTCTGACTTTCTGAGCACCTGTCATGTTTCCTGAGGTTCTACAATGGCCAGACAGTACAAACACCCCACAAATGACCCCATTTCGGAAAGTAGACACCCTAAGGTATTCGCTGATGGACATAGTGAGTTCATAGAACTTTTTATTTTTTGTCACAAGTTAGCGGAAAATGATGATTTTTTTCTTTTTTTTTTTTTTTCTTACAAAGTCTCATATTCCACTAACTTGTGACAAAAAATAAAAAATTCGAGGAACTCGCCATGCCCCTCACGGAATACCTTGGGGTGTCTTCTTTCCAAAATGGGGTCACTTGTGGGGTAGTTATACTGCCCTGGCATTTTCCAGGGGCCCTAATGTGTGGTAAGTAGGTAAATGACCAGTGAAATCCGAAAGGTGCTCTTTGGAATGTGGGCCCCTTTGCCCACCTAGGCTGCAAAAAAGTGTCACACATCTGGTATCGCCGTACTCAGGAGAAGTTGGGGAATGTGTTTTGGGGTGTCTTTTTACATATACCCATGCTGGGTGAGATAAATATCTTGGTCAAATGCCAACTTTGTATAAAAAAATGGGAAAAGTTGTCTTTTGCCAAGATATTTCTCTCACCCAGCATGGGTATATGTAAAATGACACCCCAAAACACATTCTCCACCTTCTCCTGAGTACGGAGATACCAGATGTGTGACACTTTTTTGCAGCCTAGGTGGGCAAAGGGGCCCATATTCCAAAGAGCACCTTTCGGATTTCACTCGTCATTTTTTACAGAATTTGATTTCAAACTCCTTACCACACATTTGGGCCCCTAGAATGCCAGGGCAGTATAACTACCCCACAAGTGACCCCATTTTGGAAAGAAGAGACCCCAGGGTATTCGCTGATGGGCATAGTGAGTTCATGGAAGTTTTTATTTTTTGTCACAAGTTTGTGGAATATGAGACTTTGTATGAAAAAAAAAAAAAAAAAAAAAAATCATCATTTTCCACTAACTTGTGACAAAAAATAAAAAATTCTAGGAACTCGCCATGCCCCTCACGGAATACCTTGGGGTGTCTTCTTTCCAAAATGGGGTCACTTGTGGGGTAGTTATACTGCCCTGGCATTTTCCAGGGGCCCTAATGTGTGGTAAGTAGGTAAATGACCAGTGAAATCCGAAAGGTGCTCTTTGGAATGTGGGCCCCTTTGCCCACCTAGGCTGCAAAAAAGTGTCACACATCTGGTATCGCCGTATTCAGGAGACGTTGGGGAATGTGTTTTGGGGTGTCTTTTTACATATACCCATGCTGGGTGAGAGAAATATCTTGGCAAAAGACAACTTTTTCCATTTTTTTATACAAAGTTGGCATTTGACCAAGATATTTATCTCACCCAGCATGGGTATATGTAAAATGACACCCCAAAACACATTCCCCAACTTCTCCTGAGTACGGCGATACCAGATGTGTGACACTTTTTTGCAGCCTAGATGCGCAAAGGGGCCCAAATTCCTTTTAGGAGGGCATTTTTAGACATTTGGATACCAGACTTCTTCTCACGCTTTGGGGCCCCTAGAATGCCAGGGCAGTATAAATACCCCACATGTGACCCCATTTTGGAAAGAAGACACCCCAAGGTATTCAATGAGGGGCATGGCGAGTTCATAGAAATTTTTTTTTTTTTGGCACAAGTTAGCGGAAATTGATATTTTTTATTTTTTTCTCACAAAGTCTCCCGTTCCGCTAACTTGGGACAAAAATTTCAATCTTTCATGGACTCAATATGCCCCTCACGGAATACCTGGGGGTGTCTTCTTTCCGAAATGGGGTCACATGTGGGGTATTTATACTGCCCTGGCATTCTAGGGGTCCTAAAGCGTGAGAAGAAGTCTGGAATATAAATGTCTAAAAATTTTTACGCATTTGGATTCCGTGAGGGGTATGGTGAGTTCATGTGAGATTTTATTTTTTGTCACAAGTTAGTGGAATATGTGACTTTGTAAGAAAAAAAAAAAAATTCCGCTAACTTGGGCCAAAAAAAAGACTGAATGCAGCCTTACAGAGGGGGGGGGGGGGGATCAATGACAGGGGGGTGATCAATGACAGGGGGGGTGATCAGGGAGTCTATATGGGGTGATCACCCAACTGTCATTGATCACCCCCCTGTAAGGCTGCATTCAGACGTCCGTATGATTTTTACGGATCCGATCAGTCTATCAGTGGATCCGTAAAAATCATGCGGACATCTGAATGGAGCTTTACAGGGGGGTGATCAATGACAGAGGGGTAATCAATGACAGGGGGGTGATCAGGGAGTCTATATGGGGTGATCACCACAGTCATTGATCACTCCCCTGTAAGGCTGCATTCAGACGTCCGTATGATTTTTACGGATCCGATCAGTCTATCAGTGGATCCGTAAAAATCATGCGGACATCTGAATGGAGCTTTACAGGGGGGTGATCAATGACAGAGGGGTAATCAATGACAGGGGGGTGATCAGGGAGTCTATATGGGGTAATCACCACAGTCATTGATCACTCCCCTGTAAGGCTGCATTCAGACGTCCGTATGATTTTTACGGATCCGATCAGTCTATCAGTGGATCCGTAAAAATCATGCGGACATCTGAATGGAGCTTTACAGGGGGGTGATCAATGACAGAGGGGTAATCAATGACAGGGGGGTGATCAGGGAGTCTATATGGGGTGATCACCACAGTCATTGATCACTCCCCTGTAAGGCTCCATTCAGACGTCCGTATGATTTTTACGGATTCGATCAGTCTATCAGTGGATCCGTAAAAATCATGCGGACATCTGAATGGAGCTTTACAGGGGGGTGATCAATGACAGAGGGGTAATCAATGACAGGGGGGTGATCAGGGAGTCTATATGGGGTGATCAACCCCCTGTCATTGATCACTCCCCTGTAAGGCTCCATTCAGACGTCCGTATGATTTTTACGGATCCGATCAGTCTATCAGTGGATCCGTAAAAATCATGCGGACATCTGAATGGAGCTTTACAGGGGGGTGATCAATGACAGGGGGGTAATCAATGACAGGGGGGTGATCAGGGAGTCTATATGGGGTGATCAGGGGTGATCAAGGGCTAATAAGGGGTTAATAAGTGACGGGGGGGGGGGGTGTAGTGTAGTGGTGCTTGGTGCAACATATTACTGAGCTGCCTGTGTCCTCTGGTGGTCGATCCAAACAAAGGGGACCACCAGAGGACCAGGTAGCAGGTATATTAGACGCTGTTATCAAAACAGCGTCTAATATACCTGTTAGGGGTTAAAAAAATCACATCTCCAGGCTGCCAGCGAACGATCGCCGCTGGCAGGCTGGAGATCAACTCTCTTACCTTCCGTTCCTGTGAGCGCGCGCGCCTGTGT
The DNA here is from genome assembly GCF_905171765.1 of Bufo bufo. Taxonomy (NCBI): domain Eukaryota; kingdom Metazoa; phylum Chordata; class Amphibia; order Anura; family Bufonidae; genus Bufo; species Bufo bufo. The sequence goes on from NC_053393.1 coordinate 563,427,572, forward strand.
GCGCGCGTTCACAGGAAATCTCGCGTCTCGCGAGAGGACGCACCGGCGCGTCCACCCAGAACAACAGGACCGCCGCAAAGACGCAATCCTGCGTACGGCGGTCCTGAGGTGGTTAATTAACATTTTTCTATTGTTCTTTTAGACATATTCATACCGACGATACTTTGGAAGATGGATGAACCTGTGAGTGGATGATGAGCCCGAGGAAAACTATTCTGTCGAATTATTTAGATTTTTTATCTGTGGAGTCCAGACGTATGTCCCATCAAGCTATAATTTAAGGGATAGCGACCTAGATATTTTTCTACGTGGTCCGGTATTGTCACTAATGGACATCGTTCTATTATAATGAGGAGTTCCCTCACGGCTGCAAAATGACGCAGGGTAAGATCCCATAGGGCCGACGGCACGGACATGCCGAGGGTGTCTGTGGGAACATTGGTGCTGCGTCTACCGTCTCGAAAAGGATGGTGACACAGCCCCCCTGTACTAGATTTGTAAGCAACCATAGCAACCTTCTTCATAGAACGTTTCCCGGCATCGTAGTAAATAAAAACAAATAATAAAAAATTGCCCATAGAGGATTCCCTTAAGCAACATGGCCGCTAGTTGGCGACAACAATATTGCGTAGGCGATGCTCGCCGCAGTCATCGACGGGCGACACCGGATTGATGTTCGCATGTGTCTCCTGTGGATGACGTTGGTAGGCTGGGACATGCGCACTGGATTACACAGAACGCGCCGATCGGCGCTACAGTACACGTGGGCTACATCCTTCTATCAGGTTTTTATTCATCAGCTTTTTATGTTTTGCACATGGTTATCACTCAAATCTATATATAAATGAGATGGTGATAAGCTGCAGGTGCAATCAATTATGTATCTTTCGGTTGTTTATGTACAATATGACACTATACAATATTTTGTTAACAGCGTAAGCACTAGTCACTTTATGTAATATGAAAGTCCTGTTTTATTGCACATTTGTATATCGCTTACAGGTATTATCTGTAAAGTATCAATTATGTAATTTCATTGATTGTATTTGTGATACACCTTTATATACTTGTCACTAACTGTTCACCAATGCTTGAGAAAGGCTCAGTTGGAGCCGAAACGTCGCTATGCCACATATGGGTGAATAAACACACACTGTTTGAAGATACGCTTGGAGTGCAGTCCAATTTTTTCGATTCTATATATATATATATATATATATATATATATATATATATATATATATATATAAAAATATATAGAATAGTAATTATTATATATACAGTTGCAAGAAAAAGTATGTGAACCCTTTGGAATGATGGATTTCTGCACAAATTGGTCATAAATGTGATCTGATCTTCATCTAAGTCACAACAATAGACAATCACAGTCTGCTTAAACTAATAACACACAAAGAGTTAAATGTTACCATGTTTTTATTGAACACACCATGTAAACGTTCACAGAGCAGGTGGAAAAAGTATGTGAATCCTTGGATTTAATAACTGGTTGAACCTCCTTTGGCAGCAATAACTTCCCCCAGACGTTTCCTGTAGTTGCAGATCAGACGTGCACAACGGTCAGGAGTAATTCTTGACCATTCCTCTTTACAGAACTGTTTCAGTTCAGCAATATTCTTGGGATGTCTGGTGTGAATCGCTTTCTTGAGGTCATGCCACAGCATCTCCATCGGGCTGAGGTCAGGACTCTGACTGGGCCACTCCAGAAGGCGGATTTTCTTCTGTTTAAGCCATTCTGTTGTTGATTTACTTCTATGCTTTGGGTCGTTGTCCTGTTGCAGCACCCATCTTCTGTTGAGCTTCAGCTGGTGGACAGATGGCCTTAAGTTCTCCTGCAAAATGTCTTGATAAACTTGGGAATTCATTTTTCCTTCGTTGATAGCAATCCGTCCAGGCCCTGACGCAGCAAAGCAGCCCCAAACCATGATGCCCCCACCACCATACTTCACAGTTGGGATGAGGTTTTGAGGTTGGTGTGCTGTGCCTCTTTTTCTCCACACATAGTGTTGTGTGTTTCTTCCAAACAACTCCACTTTGGTTTCATCTGTCCACTGAATATTTTGCCAGTACTGCTGTGGAACATCCAGGTGTTCTTGTGCAAACTGTAAACGTGCAGCAATGTTTTTTTTGGACAGCAGTGGCTTCCTCTGTGGTATCCTCCCATGAAATCCATTCTTGTTTAGTGTTTTACGTATCGTCGATTCGCTAACAGGGATGTTAGCATATGCCAGAGACATTTGTAAGTCTTTAGCTGACACTCTAGGATTCTTCTTCACCTCATTGAGCAGTCTGCGCTGTGCTCTTGCAGTCATCTTTACAGGACGGCCACTCCTAGGGAGAGTACCAGCAGTGCTGAACGTCCTCCATTTATAGACAATTTGTCTTACCGTGGACTGATGAACAGCAAGGCTTTTGGAGATACTTTTATAACCCTTTCCAGCTTTATGCAAGTCAACAATTCTTAATCGTAGGTCTTCTGAGAGCTCTTTTGTGCGAGGCATCATTCATCAGGCAATGCTTCTTGTGAAAAGCAAACCCAGAACTGGTGTGTGTTTTATAGGGCAGGGCAGCTGTAACCAACACCTCCAATCTCATCTCATTGATTGGGCTTCAGTTGGCTGACACCTCACTCCAATTAGCTCTTGGAGATGTCATTAGTCTAGGGCAGGCATGCTCAACCTGCGGCCCTCCAGCTGTTGCAAAACTACAACTCCCATGATTCCCTGACAGCCTACAGCTATCATCCTACAGAAGGGCATCGTGGGATTTGTAGTTCTACAACAGCTGGAGGGCCGCAGGTTGAGCATCCCTGGTCTAGGGGTTCACATACTTTCTCCACCTGCACTGTGAATGTTTACATGGTGTGTTCAATAAAAACATGGTAACATTTAATTATTTGTGTGTTATTAGTTTAAGCAGACTGTGATTGTCTATTGTTGTGACTTAGATGAAGATCAGATCACATTTTATGACCAATTTGTGCAGAAATCCATATCATTCCAAAGGGTTCACATACTTTTTCTTGCAACTGTATATAGTGGGGATTGGCTCTGGTAGACAGGCTTGCGGACGAGGTACAGAGGCAATGACAACGTCTTTAACTTAAACAGTGCAGTGTTTTATTCACACGGATGTAAAGTGACAAAATAACAAGTTCAAGGAAAAACAGTCGCCTTGAGTCTGGTGTTTGTTCACACCAGGCTGCAGCAGATAAGTCCTTGAATGAAGCAGTAGTCCACCTGCTTTTGTCCGCAAACAATGTAGCATGCCTTAATCCCGGCCCAAACGCTCAGGCTCCAACACCGAGACGGACAGAGCTCCACTGTCAGATGGAGGATAATCCACACCAGCTGAACGTGCTGGCTGGGTTTTTATATCCCAGCCCAAAACCCGGCTTGGAGCCGTGGGGAACAGGCACCCACCCTGCTCTTTGGCTGCTCCCAGTAAGAACCGGCCCGGATCAGCTCTACAGCCACACTAACAGCTGAAGTGTCAGCCTGCAACTGCCAAACTGACACTTCAAGGAAAAACCCGGTTCTTACATCACCGAGGCCAGGAACCTCGGTGACACGTATCTTCCGTCAATGACGGCCGCTTGTTCCTTCTTACTATATATATATATATATATATATATATATATATATCCCCTTAACCCCTTAAGTAACTTTTTAAATTTTACTTCTAACAAGAAAGGTGCATAAAGTAAAAGCTCCGTAACAGTGTGGTGGACAGTGACGGACAATAATAAACGCCACTGACCAACAGTTACAGACGGACAGTAATGGACGCCTAATAACGGACGCTCACTGACAGTTACAGACGGACAGTAATGGATGCCTAATAACGGACGCTCACTGACAGTTACAGACTGACAGTAATGGACGCCTAATAACGGACGCTCACTGACAGTTACAGACGGACAGTAATGGACGCCTAATAACGGACGCTCACTGGCAGTTACAGACGGACAGTAATGGATGCCTAATAACGGACGCTCACTGACAGTTACAGACGGATAGTAATGGACGCCTAATAACGGACGCTCACTGGCAGTTACAGACGGACAGTAATGGATGCCTAATAACGGACGCTCACTGACAGTTACAGACGGATAGTAATGGACGCCTAATAACGGACGCTCACTGACAGTTACAGATGGACAGTAATGGACGCTCACTGACAGTTACAGATGGACAGTAATGGACGCCTAATAACGGACGCTCACTGACAGTTACAGACGGACAGTAATGGACGCCTAATAACGGACGCTCACTGGCAGTAATGGACGCCTAATAACGGACGCTCACTGGCAGTTACAGACGGACAGTAATGGACGCCTAATAACGGACGCTCACTGACAGTTACAGACGGACAGTAATGGACGCCTAATAACGGACGCTCACTGGCAGTTACAGACAGTAATGGACGCCTAATAACGGACGCTCACTGGCAGTTACAGACGGACAGTAATGGACGCCTAATAACGGACGCTCACTGACAGTTACAGACGGGACAGTAATGGACGCCTAATAACGGACGCTCACTGGCAGTTACAGACGGACAGTAATGGACGCCTAATAACGGACGCTCACTGGCAGTTACAGACGGACAGTAATGGACGCCTAATAACGGACGCTCACTGACAGTTACAGGCGGACAGTAATGGACGCCTAATAACGGACGCTCACTGACAGTTACAGACGGACAGTAATGGACGCCTAATAACGGACGCTCACTGGCAGTTACAGACAGACAGTAATGGACGCCTAATAACGGACGCTCACTGACAGTTACAGACGGACAGTAATGGACGCCTAATAACGGACGCTCACTGACAGTTACAGACGGACAGTAATGGACGCCTAATAACGGACGCTCACTGACAGTTACAGACGGACAGTTATGGACGCCTAATAACGGACGCTCACTGACAGTTACAGACGGACAGTAATGGACGCCTAATAACGGACGCTCACTGACAGTTACAGACTGACAGTAATGGACGCCTAATAACGGACGCTCACTGACAGTTACAGACGAACAGTAATGGACGCCTAATAACGGGCGCTCACGGACAGTAATGGATGCCTAATAACGGACGCTCACTGACAGTTACAGACGGACAGTAATGGACGCCTAATAACGGGCACTCACTGACAGTAATTGACGCCTAATAACGGACGCTCACTGGCAGTTACAGACGGACAGTAATGGACGCCTAATAACGGGCCCTCACTGACAGTAATGGACGCCTAATAACGGACGCTCACTGGCAGTTACAGACGGACAGTAATGGACGCCTAATAACGGACGCTCACTGGCAGTTACAGACGGACAGTAATGGACGCCTAATAACGGACGCTCACTGACAGTTACAGACGAACAGTAATGGACGCCTAATAACGGACGCTCACTGACAGTTACAGACGGACAGTAATGGATGTATAGAAGCAGCCCCCCCCCGGCAGTGGATTTCCATGGCCGAGTCCTGTACGATGATGTATGCACAGTGAGAAGATGCAGATGAAGGGGCGCTAACATCACCACAATTATCTATTCACACTAAAATACAAATAAAATACGAGGTGATGATAGACCATGATGTGCCCTCAGGAGGCCGTCAGCGCCCGCGCTGCACATCACTGTGTATCATCTGAGGTTACTTAGGGTGTATGGAGCATTGAGGGTCTGTTAGCGCCCCCTCCATCTGCACCCGTGCACCCTCCCTGCACTGAGAGGAGCCCCAGTCCTACCTATGTTTAGAGACCACTGAATGTGATCTCCATGCGAGGGTTATCATGGAGAGGACACAATCAAGGACCATTCGATACTGTTCAGCAGGAAAAGTCTGAGCGCAGTACTGTGTGCGCCATTTGGTGCATGGAGGGGAGGGACCCAGCTTTCCCAGACTGGGATACTGTCACAGGTTAAGGGAAAACACCAAATACAACCCACAACGAATAGACAACAATCTAGGCCTCAAAAGCTAAGTAAGAAGGATGGTGACCTCCCTAGGCCTTTCCCTAACTCCTGCCAGTATGAGCAGATCCTGATGGTGGAAATACTCATACACCGGATACCTAAAGCCCTGCTAAAACTGACGAGCCCTGTGATAGGTAGCAGGGGATGAGACAGCTGGTTCTTCCTGAATGAAGGAACCTGCGTCTCCCTGAGGCCTAGAAACAACACACAACAGATAATAAGAAGCAGCGAAGGCAACAAGTACTTAGCTTAGAGATGAATAGAGAAGCAGGAGATCCAAGACAAACCAGCACTAGCAACTCCAAGCAGAAACTATCAGCCGCATGGTCAGCAATGTGAGGCGGATCTAAATAGAGCCTCATCACTGATAACGAGCGGCACCTGAGGAGAGGCGAGATCCTGCCAAACTACAACATACAGAGAGACCTGTCAGATAGCCTCGCGTGCAGCAAGTCTATCCGATCTTCTCACCTCTCTCACAGGAGGGACCGTGACAGATACTAGGGACCCAATCAGGGCACCAGATTTCTCTCCTATGTGATCAGCTCAGCTGCTAGCATCTTCATTGCGCATGCGTCTGCTCCTGTCGCCATCCTAGATTTGGGGAGGGGGATAGGGACCCAGCTTTCCAGTATCCTGATCTGAGCATCAGGTGAGAGAAGAAAGTTTACTGCTGGGATTCTCAGGGACAGTGTAGAGACCACTCGTTACGGTCTCTGATCATTGCCCCGGAACCTTTACCACTTATTCTTAGAGCTATCGTGGGCTGGAGTGCTGCCATGAAAAGGCATAAGGGTGGTGACTAAGGGGCCAAGCATGCTACCATCACCCCATCCTCAGAAAGCCTTCCTTCACCGTCCTCTTTGTCTAGCTATCCCCCATATCACTTCTCCCATACTCCTTAAAGCTACTGGAATAACATGTCCATCTTAGACTGTCCTCTTTTCTTCCTGCTCCATCTTTGACTGGCTTTGACAGACCGTCTATCTGGCTTCGGACCCCACCATTCAACTGAAACGGCCCTTACCAAAGTCACCAACGCCCTGCTTAGTGCCGCAGCCAAAATACAGTCCTCCTCCTGGACCTGTCCTCTGTCATCTACATTACTCTGTCCTCCTCCTGGACCTGTCCTCTGTCATCTACATTACTCTGTCCTCCTCCTGGACCTGTCTTCTACATTACTCTGTCCTCCTCCTGGACCTGTCTTCTACATTACTCTATCCTCCTCCTCCTGGACCTGTCCTCTGTCATCTACATTACTCTGTCCTCCTCCTGGACCTGTCCTCTGTCATCTACATTACTCTGTACTCCTCCTGAACCTGTCCTCTGTCATCTACATTACTCTGTCCTCCTCCTCCTGGACCTGTCCTCTGTCATCTACATTACTCTGTCCTCCTCCTGGACCTGTCCTCTGTCATCTACATTACTCTGTCCTCCTCCTGGACCTGTCCTCTGTCATCTACATTACTCTGTCCTCCTCCTCCTGGACCTGTCCTCTGTCATCTACATTACTCTGTCCTCCTCCTGGACCTGTCCTCTGTCATCTACATTACTCTGTCCTTCTCCTCCTCCTGGACCTGTCCTCTACATTACTCTGTCCTCCTCTACCTGTCCTCTGCCTTCTACATTACTCTGTCCTCCTCCTGGACCTGTCCTCTGTCATCTACATTACTCTGTCCTTCTCCTTCTCCTGGACCTGTCCTCTACATTACTCTGTCCTTCTCCTCCTCCTGGACCTGTCCTCTACATTACTCTGTCCTCCTCCTCCTGTCCTCTGCCTTCTACATTACTCTGTCCTCCTCCTCCTGGACCTGTCCTCTGTCATCTATATTACTCTGTCCTCCTCCTGGACCTGTCCTCTGTCATCTATATTACTCTGTCCTCCTCCTGGACCTGTCCTCTGTCATCTACATTACTCTGTCCTTCTCCTCCTCCTGGACCTGTCCTCTACATTACTCTGTCCTTCTCCTCCTCCTGGACCTGTCCTCTACATTACTCTGTCCTCCTCCTCCTGTCCTCTGCCTTCTACATTACTCTGTCCTCCTCCTCCTGGACCTGTCCTCTGTCATCTACATTACTCTGTCCTCCTCCTGGACCTGTCCTCTGCCTTCTACATTACTCTGTCCTCCTCCTGGACCTGTCCTCTACATTACTCTGTACTCCTCCTCCTGTCCTCTGCCTTCTACATTACTCTATCCTCCTCCTCCTCCTGGACCTGTCCTCTGTCATCTACATTACTCTGTCCTCCTCCTGGACCTGTCATCTACATTACTCTGTCCTTCTCCTCCTGGACCTGTCCTCTACATTACTCTATCCTCCTCCTCCTAGACCTGTCCTCTGTCATCTACATTACTCTGTCCTCCTCCTGGACCTGTCCTCTGCCTTCTACATTACTCTGTCCTTCTCCTCCTCCTGGACCTGTCCTCTACATTACTCTGTACTCCTCCTCCTGTCCTCTGCCTTCTACATTACTCTGTCCTCCTCCTGGACCTGTCCTCTGTCATCTACATTACTCTGTCCTTCTCCTCCTCCTGGACCTGTCCTCTACATTACTCTGTCCTTCTCCTCCTCCTGGACCTGTCCTCTACATTACTCTGTCCTCCTCCTCCTGTCCTCTGCCTTCTACATTACTCTGTCCTCCTCCTCCTGGACCTGTCCTCTGTCATCTATATTACTCTGTCCTCCTCCTGGACCTGTCCTCTGTCATCTACATTACTCTGTCCTCCTCCTCCTGGACCTGTCCTCTGTCATCTACATTACTCTGTCCTCCTCCTGGACCTGTCCTCTGTCATCTACATTACTCTGTCCTCCTCCTCCTCCTGTCCTCTGCCTTCTACATTCATCTGTCCTCCTCCTCCTGGACCTGTCCTCTGTCATCTACATTACTCTGTCCTCCTCCTGGACCTGTCATCTGTCATCTACATTACTCTGTCCTTCTCCTCCTCCTGGACCTGTCCTCTACATTACTCTGTCCTCCTCCTTCTGTCCTCTGCCTTCTACATTCCTCTGTCCTCCTCCTCCTGGACCTGTCCTCTGTCATCTACATTACTCTGTCCTCCTCCTGGACCTGTCCTCTGCCTTCTACATTACTCTGTCCTTCTCCTCCTCCTGGACCTGTCCTCTACATTACTCTGTACTCCTCCCCCTGTCCTCTGCCTTCTACATTACTCTGTCCTCCTCCTTCTGGACCTGTCCTCTGTCATCTACATTACTCTGTCCTCCTCCTCCTCCTGTCCTCTGCCTTCTACATTCATCTGTCCTCCTCCTCCTGGACCTGTCCTCTGACTTCTACATTACTCTGTCCTCCTCCTGGACCTGTCCTCTACATTACTCTGTACTCCTCCTCCTGTCCTCTGCCTTTGACATTACTCTATCCTCCTCCTACTACTAGACCTGTCCTCTGCCTTCTACATTATGCTGTCCTTCTCCTCCTGGACCTGTCCTCTGCCTTCTACATTATGCTGTCCTTCTCCTCCTGGACCTGTCCTCTGCCTTCTACATCACTCTGCCCTTCTCCTCCTGGACCTGTCCTCTGCCTTCTACATCACTCTGCCCTTTTCCTCTTGTACCTGTCCTGTGCCTTCTACATCACTCTGCCCTTCTCCTCCTGGACCTGTCCTCTGCTGTCTACATTACTCTGTCCTCCTCCTCCTTGACCTCTCCTCTGCTTTCTACATTATGCTGTCCTTCTCCTCCTGGACCTGTCCTCTGCTTTCTACATCACTCTGCCCTTCTCCTCCTGGACCTCTCCTGTGCCTGCTACATCACTCTGCCCTTCTCCTCCTGGACCTCTCCTGTGCCTGCTACATCACTCTGCCCTTCTCCTCCTGGACCTGTCCTCTGCCTTCTACATCACTCTGCCCTTCTCCTCCTGGACCTGTCCTCTGCCTTCTACATCACTCTGCCCTTTTCCTCCTGGACCTGTCCTCTGCTTTCTACATTACTCTGTCCTCCTCCTCCTTGACCTCTCCTCTGCTTTCTACATTACTCTGTCCTCCTCCTCCTTGACCTCTCCTCTGCTTTCTACATTACTTGTCCTATTCCTGGACCTGTCCTCTGCCTTCTACATCACTCTGCCCTTTTCCTCCTGGACCTGTCCTCTGCTTTCTACATTACTCTGTCCTCCTCCTCCTGGACCTGTCCTCTGCCTTCTACATCACTCTGCCCTTTTCCCCCTGGACCTGACCTCTGACTTCTACATCACTCTGCCCTTTTCCTCCTGGACCTGTCCTCTGCCTTCTACATCACTCTGCCCTTTTCCCCCTGGACCTGTCCTCTGCCTTCTACATCACTCTGCCCTTTTCCTCCTGGACCTGTCCTCTGCTTTCTACATTACTCTGTCCTCCTCCTCCTGGACCTGACCTCTGCCTTCTACATCACTCTGCCCTTTTCCCCCTGGACCTGTCCTCTGCCTTCTACATCACTCTGCCCTTTTCCTCCTGGACCTGTCCTCTGCTTTCTACATTACTCTGTCCTCCTCCTCCTGGACCTGACCTCTGCCTTCTACATCACTCTGCCCTTTTCCCCCTGGACCTGTCCTCTGCCTTCTACATCACTCTGCCCTTTTCCTCCTGGACCTGTCCTCTGCTTTCTACATTACTCTGTCCTCCTCCTCCTGGACCTGACCTCTGCCTTCTACATCACTCTGCCCTTTTCCCCCTGGACCTGTCCTCTGCCTTCTACATCACTCTGCCCTTTTCCTCCTGGACCTGTCCTCTGCTTTCTACATTACTCTGTCCTCCTCCTCCTCCTGGACCTGACCTCTGCCTTCTACATCACTCTGCCCTTTTCCTCCTCGACCTGTCCTGTGCCTTCTACATCACTCTGCCCTTCTTCTCCTGGACCTCTCCTCTGCTTTCTACATTACTCTGTCCTCCTCCTCCTGGACCTGTCCTCTGCTTTCTACATTACTCTGTCCTCCTCCTCCTTGACCTCTCCTCTGCTTTCTACATTACTCTGTCCTCCTCCTCCTGGACCTGTCCTCTGACTTCTACATTACTCTGTCCTCCTCCTGGACCTGTCCTCTGCTTTCTACATTACTCTGTCCTCCTCCTCCTTGACCTCTCCTCTGCTTTCTACATTACTCTGTCCTCCTGGACCTGGCCTCTGCCTTTGACACAGTTGACCACTCCCTTCTGTTCCAAACTCTGTCATCTCTTGGCCCTCCCCTGGATCACCTCACAGACTGGACATTTAGGGGCACATTTATTAAGACCGGTGTTTTAGGCCCATAGCTGGCGGTGGTTCTGCCAAAGTTATGAAGAATCGCAGGCCTCTCCATAACTTCGGCCCATCCGCCTAAAACTGGTGTAGAAAATGATGAATGAGATGGGCCTGCTGGCCTGTCCTCGCCCCCTTTTTTAGGCCTGGTGTGAGCGGGGCGAAGTTGCAGATATCGGCAGGGCCGGTGCCACCAGTAAGGCGACTTAGGCAGTCGCCTAGGGCGCCATGCAGCAGGGGGCGCCCGGCGCCCGTTGCGGTAAAAAAAAAAAAAATTGCTTATATGAGTTTGGGCGGCCGGCGGCGCCCCTCATGCGGCTCCGCCTGAGAGGCTGAGGCTAAGCGCTCTAAAGAATCCTGCCTGCGTCTGCTCTGTGCTGTTGTTAATGTAGCGTGGCCGAGCTCTGTTCGATCCGCGGTACAGGAGCTTTTGTTTCCTGTACCCGGCCGGACTCACAGGAAGTGCTCACTTAGTGTGCACTTCCTGTCAGTCCGGCCGGGTACTGAAACAATGCTCCTGTACCGCGGACCGAACAGAGCTCGGCCACGCTACATTAGAGGTGGGGGAAAAGAGAGTGACAAGGGGGGAGGAAATAATGAGTGACAAGGGGGGGGGGGGGAGAATAATGAGTGACAAGGGGGGGGGAAATAATGAGTGACAAGGGGGGAGGGGGTGGAAATAATGAGAGTGACAAGGGAGGGGGGGAATAATGAGAGTGACAAGGGAGGGGGGGAATAATGAGAGTGACAAGGGAGGGGGGGAATAATGAGAGTGACAAGGGAGGGGGGGAATAATGAGAGTGACAAAGGAGGGGGGGAATAATGAGAGTGACAAGGGAGGGGGGGAATAATGAGAGTGACAAGGGAGGGGGGGAATAATGAGAGTGACAAGGGAGGGGGGGAATAATGAGAGTGACAAGGGGGGGGGGGAATAATGAGAGTGACAAGGGAGGGGGGAATAATGAGAGTGACAAGGGAAGGGGGGAATAATGAGAGTGACAAGGGAGGGGGGGAATAATGAGAGTGACAAGGGAGGGGGGGAATAATGAGAGTGACAAGGGGGAGGGGGGTGGAAATAATGAGTGACAAGGGGGGAGGGGGCTGGAAATAATGAGTGACAAGGGGGGTGGAAATAATGAGTGACAAGGGGGAGGGGGGTGGAAATAATGAGAGTGACAAGGGAGGGGGGGAATAATGAGAGTGACAAGGGAGGGGGGGAATAATGAGAGTGACAAGGGAGGGGGGGGGGAATAATGAGAGTGACAAGGGAGGGGGGAATAATGAGAGTGACAAGGGAGGGGGGGAATAATGAGAGTGACAAGGGAGGGGGGGAATAATGAGAGTGACAAGGGAGGGGGGGAATAATGAGAGTGACAAGGGAAGGGGGGAATGAGAGTGACAAGGGAGGGGGGGAATAATGAGAGTGACAAGGGGGGAGGGGGTGGAAATAATGAGTGACAAGGGGGGAGGGGGGTGGAAATAATGAGTGACAAGGGGGGTGGAAATAATGAGTGACAAGGGGGAGGGGGGTGGAAATAAGGAGAGTGACAAGGGAGGGGGGGAATAATGAGAGTGACAAGGGAGGAGGGAATAATGAGTGACAAGGGGGGTGGAAATAATGAGTGACAAGGGGGAGGGGGGTGGAAATAATGAGTGACAAGGGGGAGGGGGGTGGAAATAATGAGTGACAAGGGGGAGGGGGGTGGAAATAATGAGAGTGACAAGGGGGGGGGGAATAATGAGAGTGACAAGGAAGGGGGGGAATAATGAGAGTGACAAGGAAGGGGGGGAATAATGAGAGTGACAAGGAAGGGGGGGAATAATGAGAGTGACAAGGGAAGGGGGGAATAATGAGAGTGACAAGGGAGGGGGGGAATAATGAGAGTGACAAGGGAGGGGGGAATAATGAGAGTGACAAGGGAGGGGGGGAATAATGAGAGTGACAAGGGGGGAGGGGGGTGGAAATAATGAGTGACAAGGGGGGAGGGGGGGGAAATAATGAGTGACAAGGGGGGTGGAAATAATGAGTGACAAGGGGGAGGGGGGTGGAAATAATGAGAGTGACAAGGGAGGGGGGAATAATGAGAGTGACAAGGGAGGGGGGGAATAATGAGAGTGACAAGGGAGGGGGGAATAATGAGAGTGACAAGGGAGGGGGGAATAATGAGAGTGACAAGGGGGAGGGGGGTGGAAATAATGAGTGACAAGGGGGGAGGGGGGGGGGAATAATGAGTGACAAGGGGGGTGGAAATAATGAGTGACAAGGGGGAGGGGGGTGGAAATAATGAGAGTGACAAGGGAGGGGGGAATAATGAGAGTGACAAGGGAGGGGGGGAATAATGAGAGTGACAAGGGAGGGGGGAATAATGAGAGTGACAAGGGAGGGGGGGAATAATGAGAGTGACAAGGGGGGAGGGGGTGGAAATAATGAGTGACAAGGGGGGAGGGGGGTGGAAATAATGAGTGACAAGGGGGGTGGAAATAATGAGTGACAAGGGGGAGGGGGTGGAAATAATGAGAGTGACAAGGGAGGGGGGGAATAATGAGAGTGACAAGGGAGGGGGGGAATAATGAGAGTGACAAGGGAGGGGGGAATAATGAGAGTGACAAGGGAGGGGGGAATAACGAGAGTGACAAGGGAGGGGGGGAATAATAAGTGACAAGGGGGGGTGGAAATAATGAGTGACAAGGGGGAGGGGGGTGGAAATAATGAGTGACAAGGGGGAGGGGGGTGGAAATAATGAGTGACAAGGGGGAGGGGGGTGGAAATAATGAGTGACAAGGGGGAGGGGGTGGAAATAATGAGAGTGACAAGGGGGGGAGAATAATGAGAGTGACAAGGGAGGGGGGGAATAATGAGAGTGACAAGGGGGGAGGGGGGTGGAAATAATGAGTGACAAGGGGGGAGGGGGGTGGAAATAATGAGTGACAAGGGGGGTGGAAATAATGAGTGACAAGGGGGAGGGGGTGGAAATAATGAGAGTGACAAGGGGGGAGGGGGTGGAAATAATGAGTGACAAGGGGGGTGGAAATAATGAGTGACAAGGGGGAGGGGGGGAATAATGAGAGTGACAAGGGAGGGGGGAATAATGAGAGTGACAAGGGAGGGGGGAATAATGAGAGTGACAAGGGAGGGGGGAATAATGAGAGTGACAAGGGAGGGGGGGAATAATGAGAGTGACAAGGGAAGGGGGGAATAATGAGAGTGACAAGGGAGGGGGGGAATAATGAGAGTGACAAGGGGGGTGGAAATAATGAGTGACAAGGGGGAGGGGGGTGGAAATAATGAGTGACAAAGGGGGGGGGGGGGGCGGCAATTTTTATCTTGCCTAGGGCGGCAAAAATCCTTGCACCGGCCCTGGATATCGGCACAACTAACCGTGACATCTCTGTCTGAGCCTGAAATACACATCATTTAGGCCTATTTCAGAATAGTAAATGACCCCCTTAGTGTCTCTCACCGATACCGAGGTTTTCCCCCTCTCTGTTGACGTCCCTCCTGCTCTTCTCTATCTCCACCTTCGGCAGCTCATGGAGTCCCATGGATTTCAGTATCACTTCTATGGTGACACATAAGTCTACCTCTCTGGTCCAGACCTCACCACCGTACTATCCAGAATCCCACAATGCCTATCCTCTATATCAGGGGTGCACAGCCTGCGGCCCTTGATACTAGTCGGTGTGGCCCCCAACCATCAGACCTGGGGGGCTGACCTGACATTAGTGGTACATGGTGTGTACAGTATTTCAGGTGTGAATACCACTTTACATTTTATGTTCAGCCCTCATCATCATCAGACATTGTGGCCCCCAACCGGAGAACATTGTGCTCCCGGCTCTATATCCTGCTTCTCCTCTAGCTTTCTAAACCTTAACATGGATAAAATCTACCATCTCCCCCCACCTCACTACACCTCCCCCTTTACAGATCTATCCCCGTCCGCTGCCTTGGGGTCACCTTGGATTCTGCCCTCTCCTTCCGACTGCACATCCAAGACCTTTCCACCACCTGCCGCATCTGTATGTTCCTGGACCTGGAGAGTACAAACACGCTTGTACATGCCCTCATCATCCCCCACCTGGACTACTGTAACATCCTCCTCTGTGGCCACCCTCGCTCGCCTCTTCCCTCTGCCTCCCCACTGCTCAGAGAGTCCAACCGCTAAGTGAGTCCCCTCCATACATCTGAGACCTGACCCCGATACATCCCCACCCGTAATCTCCGATCCTCACAGGACCTCCTGCTCTCCTCTTCCCACAATCTCCTCCAGGATTTCTCCCGTGCACCCCCCATACTCCGGAACTCTGTATCAGACTCTCACCGACAGTGGGGACCATCAGGAGGGACCTGAAGCCACCTCTTCAGATCAGTCTACAACCAGTGACCCTGCTGCCATAATATACCGCCATGACCAGCTTCACCCGCACCTACCTCGTAGACTGTAAGCCTCGTGGGCAGGGCCCTCTCTCCTCCTGTACCAGTCTGTATTATGTACATGCATCGCTTATCACATGTGCTATAATAATAATAAAATGCCAGGACGCTGTGGGTCCTAGGATAATGAGAGGGCCACATGGCAGGACGCTGGGGGCCCTAGGATAATGAGAGGGCCACATGGCAGGACGCTGGGGGCCCTAGGATAATGAGAGGGCCACATGGCAGGACACTGGGGGCCCTAGGATAATGAGAGGGCCACATGGCAGGACACTGGGGGCCCTAGAATAATGAGAGGGCCACATGGCAGGACGCTGGGGGCCCTAGGATAATGAGAGGGCCACATGGCAGGACACTGGGGGCCCTAGGATAATGAGAGGGCCACATGGCAGGACACTGGGGGCCCTAGGATAATGAGAGGGCCCCATGGCAGGACGCTGTGGGTCCTAGGATAATGAGAGGGCCACATGGCAGGACGCTGGGGGCCCTAGGATAATGAGAGGGCCACATGGCAGGACACTGGGGGCCCTAGGATAATGAGATGGCCACATGGCAGGACACTGGGGGCCCTAGGATAATGAGAGGGCCACATGGCAGGACACTGGGGGCCCTAGGATAATGAGAGGGCCACATGGCAGGACACTGGGGGCCCTAGAATAATGAGAGGGCCACATGGCAGGACACTGGGGGCACTAGAATAATGAGAGGGCCACATGGCAGGACACTGGGGGCCCTAGGATAATGAGAGGGCCACATGGCAGGACGCTGGGGGCCCTAGGATAATGAGAGGGCCACATGGCAGGACGCTGGGGGCCCTAGGATAATGAGAGGGCCACATGGCAGGACGCTGGGGGCACTAGGATAATGAGAGGGCCACATGGCAGGACACTGGGGGCCCTAGGATAATGAGAGGGCCACATGGCAGGACGCTGGGGGCCCTAGGATAATGAGAGGGCCACATGGCAGGACGCTGGGGGCACTAGGATAATGAGAGGGCCACATGGCAGGACACTGGGGGCACTAGGATAATGAGAGGGCCACATGGCAGGACACTGGGGGCCCTAGGATAATGAGAGGGCCACATGGCAGGACGCTGGGGGCCCTAGGATAATGAGAGGGCCACATGGCAGGACACTGGGGGCCCTAGGATAATGAGAGGGCCACATGGCAGGACGCTGGGGGCCCTAGGATAATGATTGAGCCACATGGCAGGACGCTGGGGGCCCTAGGATAATGAGAGGGCCACATGGCAGGACACTGGGGGCCCTAGGATAATGAGAGGGCCAAATGGCAGGACGCTGGGGGCCCTAGGATAATGAGAGGGCCACATGGCAGGACACTGGGGGCCCTAGGATAATGAGAGGGCCACATGGCAGGACACTGGGGGCACTAGGATAATGAGAGGGCCACATGGCAGGACGCTGGGGGCCCTAGGATAATGAGAGGGCCACATGGCAGGACACTGGGGGCCCTAGGATAATGAGAGGGCCACATGGCAGGACGCTGGGGGCCCTAGGATAATGACGGAGCCACATGGCAGGACACTGGGGGCCCTAGGATAATGAGAGGGCCACATGGCAGGACACTGGGGGCCCTAGGATAATGAGAGGGCCACATGGCAGGACGCTGGGGGCCCTAGGATAATGAGAGGGCCACATGGCAGGACGCTGGGGGCACTAGGATAATGAGAGGGCCACATGGCAGGACACTGGGGGCCCTAGGATAATGAGAGGGCCACATGGCAGGACACTGGGGGCCCTAGGATAATGAGAGGGCCACATGGCAGGACACTGGGGGCCCTAGGATAATGAGAGGGCCACATGGCAGGACACTGGGGGCCCTAGGATAATGAGAGGGCCACATGGCAGGACACTGGGGGCCCTAGGATAATGAGAGGGCCACATGGCAGGACACTGGGGGCACTAGAATAATGAGAGGGCCACATGGCAGGACACTGGGGGCCCTAGGATAATGAGAGGGCCACATGGCAGGACGCTGGGGGCCCTAGGATAATGAGAGGGCCACATGGCAGGACGCTGGGGGCCCTAGGATAATGAGAGGGCCACATGGCAGGACACTGGGGGCCCTAGGATAATGAGAGGGCCACATGGCAGGACGCTGGGGGCACTAGGATAATGAGAGGGCCACATGGCAGGACGCTGGGGGCCCTAGGATAATGAGAGGGCCACATGGCAGGACGCTGGGGGCCCTAGGATAATGAGAGGGCCACATGGCAGGACGCTGGGGGCCCTAGGATAATGAGAGGGCCACATGGCAGGACGCTGGGGGCCCTAGGATAATGATGGAGCCACATGGCAGGACACTGGGGGCCCTAGGATAATGATGGAGCCACATGGCAGGACACTGGGGGCCCTAGGATAATGAGAGGGCCACATGGCAGGACACTGGGGGCCCTAGGATAATGAGAGGGCCCCATGGCAGGACGCTGGGGGCCCTAGGATAATGAGAGGGCCACATGGCAGGACGCTGGGGGCACTAGGATAATGAGAGGGCCACATGGCAGGACACTGGGGGCCCTAGGATAATGAGAGGGCCACATGGCAGGACACTGGGGGCCCTAGGATAATGAGAGGGCCACATGGCAGGACACTGGGGGCCCTAGGATAATGAGAGGGCCACATGGCAGGACACTGGGGGCCCTAGGATAATGAGAGGGCCACATGGCAGGACACTGGGGGCCCTAGGATAATGAGAGGGCCACATGGCAGGACGCTGGGGGCCCTCCAATACCTATAGGGCCACATGGCAGGACACTGGGGGCCCTAGGATAATGACGGGGCCACATGGCAGGACACTGGGGGCCCTCCAATAACTATAGGGCCACCTGTCAGGGTGATGGGGGTCAAGTGACTGGCTGTCGAGCTGAGTCACGGTGACGGATTTGTGTCTGAAGCGGTTTCCCGGGTAACCGTCTCGTGACGTCATCCCGCCAGACACGTACAGCCGCACACACCAAAATTTAGAGCCAGGACACCGCCCTACAACACGTCTCATCCTAACCGGTTCTGGACCCGCCCACGTATCGTCACGGCCAATCAGAGACGAGCTGGCATCCTGTGACGTCACAGCGCACGGTACCATGGGAGTTGTAGTCCGGACCCTTGATATGGCGCCTTCAGGCTCTCTGTGGAGCCGCGTCCGGTGGGGTCGTCCTTCCTGCTCGTTACCGCTACCAGGGGACTGGGTCTGGGCCGACCCGGTTGTCTGCAACAGCAGGAAGGCTATGGCCTGAGCCCGGGAAGGTCACCATGGCTCCTACTTCACCTTGATTAAGTCTGACGCCCCGCCCCGTGACGTCATGACCTGGTGGAGAAGTATAGAACACCGGAAGCGCCGCGCGCACTGACAGCAGAAGGGGAAGAAGAAGACGGAGACACCGGTGAGAGACGGGGGTGTGAGGCCCTGCGGGTGCCCATGGGAGAAGGGGGCAGTGCTGCTGGAGGGTAACGGGGGTATTATCCGGGGGGCAGTGCTGCTGGAGGGTAACGGGGTATTATCCGGGGGACAGTGCTGCTGGAGGGTAACGGGGTATTATCCGGGAGGGGGGGCAGTGCTGCTGGAGGGTAACGGGGGTATTATCCGGGGGGGCAGTGCTGCTGGAGGGTAACGGGGTATTATCCGGGGGACAGTGCTGCTGGAGGGTAACGGGGTATTATCCGGGAGGGGGGGCAGTGCTGCTGGAGGGTAACGGGGGTATTATCCGGGGGGCAGTGCTGCTGGAGGGTAACGGGGTATTATCCGGGGGGCAGTGCTGCTGGAGGGTAACGGGGTATTATCCGGGGACAGTGCTGCTGGAGGGTAACGGGGTATTATCCGGGGGACAGTGCTGCTGGAGGGTAACGGGGTTATTATCCGGGAGAAGAGGGGCAGTGCTGCTGGAGGGTAACGGGGGTATTATCCGGGAGAGGGGGCAGTGCTGCTGGAGGGTAACGGGGGTATTATCCGGGAGAAGGGGGGCAGTGCTGCTGGAGGGTAACTGGGGTATTATCCGGGGGACAGTGCTGCTGGAGGCTAACGGGGGTATTATCCGGGAGAGGGGGCAGTGCTGCTGGAGGGTAACGGGGTATTATCCGGGGGGGCAGTGCTGCTGGAGGGTAACGGGGGTATTATCCGGGAGAAGGGGGGCAGTGCTGCTGGAGGGTAACGGGGGTATTATCCGGGAGAAGGGGGGCAGTGCTGCTGGAGGGTAACGGGGGTATTATCCGGGGTAGTGACAGCCTGTGGGGGGCTGTAGTGTGTACATCACCTGTCATTACTAGAGATGAGTGAATTTCTCAAAATTTGATTTGGCCAGTTCGCCGAATCTTCTGAAAAGAGTCAATCCGAATTTATTTGCGGCAAATTACGTTACAAACCGTCTACTTCCTGTCTGCAGAGAGCCTGTATAGAGGTGTAGAGCACTGTGCCTGTATAGTGGTGTAGAACACTGTGCCTGTATAGTGGTGTAGAGCACTGTGCCTGTATAGCGGTGTAGAACACTGTGCCTGTATAGCGGTGTAGAACACTATGCCTGTATAGTGGTGTAGAACACTGTGCCTGTATAGCGGTGTAGAGCACTGTGCCTGTATAGTGGTGTAGAACACTGTGCCTGTATACCGGTGTAGGACACTGTGCCCGTATACCGGTGTAGAACACTGTGCCTGTATAGCGGTGTAGAACACTATGCCTGTATAGTGGTGTAGAGCACTGTGCCTGTATAGTGGTGTAGAACACTGTGCCTGTATAGCGGTGTAGAACACTGTGCCTGTATAGTGGTGTAGAACACTGTGCCTGTATAGTGGTGTAGAACACTGTGCCTGTATAGCGGTGTAGAGCACTGTGCCTGTATAGTGGTGTAGAACACTGTGCCTGTATAGTGGTGTAGAACACTGTGCCTGTATAGTGGTGTAGAACACTGTGCCTGTATAGCGGTGTAGAACACTGTGCCTGTATAGGGGTGTAGAACACTGTGCCTGTATAGCGGTGTAGAACACTGTGCCTGTATAGCGGTGTAGAACACTGTGCCTGTATAGCGGTGTAGAACACTGTGCCTGTATAGCGGTGTAGAACACTGTGCCTGTATAGCGGTGTAGAACACTGTGCCTGTATAGCGGTGTAGAACACTGTGCCTGTATAGTGGTGTAGAACACTGTGCCTGTATAGCGGTGTAGAACATTGTGCCTGTATAGTGGTGTAGAACACTGTGCCTGTATAGCGGTGTAGAACACTGTGCCTGTATAGTGGTGTAGAACACTGTGCCTGTATAGCGGTGTAGAACACTGTGCCTGTATAGTGGTGTAGAACACTGTGCCTGTATAGTGGTGTAGAACACTGTGCCTGTATAGCGGTGTAGAACACTGTGCCTGTATAGCGGTGTAGAACACTGTGCCTGTATATCGGTGTAGAACACTGTGCCTGTATAGCGGTGTAGAACACTGTGCCTGTATAGTGGTGTAGTACACTGTGCCTGTATAGCGGTGTAGAACACTGTGCCTGTATAGTGGTGTAGAACACTGTGCCTGTATAGTGGTGTAGAGCACTGTGCCTGTATATTGGTGTAGAACACTGTGCCTGTATAGTGGTGTAGTACACTGTGCCTGTATAGCGGTGTAGAACACTGTGCCTGTATAGTGGTGTAGAGCACTGTGCCTGTATAGCGGTGTAGAACACTGTGCCTGTATAGCGGTGTAGAACACTGTGGGCCAGATTTATCATTACTCTGACAGCTCACTCCACTTTAACATATGGCTAAAGTCAGTTTTAGCCAAGTCAGATTTATGATCGGCCCTTTAAGACTGTAATAAATGTGGTTTGACGGTAGCAGTTTATCCGTCAGTAAGCAGCTTTACAAAAGTCGCACATCTTTACGAAAAAGTCGCACGTTTTTATGAAAAAGTCGCATGTTCTATTAAAAAGTCTCATAAGATAAGCATGGTCCTCACTGGAGTGAAATTGGGACTTTTTTGCGACTTTTTTGCGACTTTTTTAAATAGTCCCAATAGTAAATCTGTCTAGAGATTCATTTACATAAGAAAACACGCCCACTTTCAGAAAACTGGCGAGCATAGTGCAGAGCAGAAAAAAGTCGCAAATTTGTGCGCAGTTTTAGCGTTTGGGACTTTTTTGGGACTTTTTCACTCCATTATTCTGACCTGAGCTAATGATAAATCTGGCCCTGTGACTGTATATCGGTGTAGAACACTGTGTCTGTATAGTGTTGTAGAACACTGTGCCTGTATAGCGGTGTAGAACACTGTGCCTGTATAGCGGTGTAGAACACTGTGCCTGTATAGCGGTGTAGAACACTGTGCCTGTATAGCGGTGTAGAACACTGTGCCTGTATAGTGGTGTAGAACACTGTGCCTGTATAGAGGTGTAGAACATTGTGCCTGTATAGTGGTGTAGAGCACTGTGCCTGTATAGCGGTGTAGAGCACTGTGCCTGTATAGTGGTGTAGAGCACTGTGCCTGTATATCGGTGTAGAACACTGTGCCTGTATAGCGGTGTAGAACACTGTGCCCGTATATCGGTGTAGAACACTGTGCCTGTATATCGGTGTAGAACACTGTGCCTGTATAGAGGTGTAGGACACTGTGCCTCTATAGCGGTGTAGAACACTGTGCCTCTATAGCGGTGTAGAACACTGTGCCTGTATAGCGGTGTAGAACACTGTGCCTGTATAGCGGTGTAGAACACTGTGCCTGTATAGCGGTGTAGAACACTGTGCCTGTATAGCGGTGTAGGACACTGTGCCCGTATAGCGGTGTAGAACACTGTGCCTGTATAGCGGTGTAGAACACTGTGCCTGTATAGCGGTGTAGAACACTGTGCCTGTATAGCGGTGTAGAACACTGTGCCTGTATAGCGGTGTAGAACACTGTGCCCGTATAGCGGTGTAGAACACTGTGCCCGTATAGCGGTGTAGAACACTGTGCCTGTATAGCGGTGTAGAACACTGTGCCTGTATAGCGGTGTAGAACACTGTGCCTGTATAGAGGTGTAGGACACTGTGCCCGTATACCGGTGTAGAACACTGTGCCTGTATAGCGGTGTAGAACACTGTGCCTGTATAGTGGTGTAGAACACTGTGCCTGTATAGGGGTGTAGAACACTGTGCCTGTATAGTGGTGTAGAACACTGTGCTTGTATAGTGGTGTAGAACACTGTGCCTGTATAGCGGTGTAGAACACTGTGCCTGTATAGAGGTGTAGAACACTGTGCCTGTATAGCGGTGTAGAACACTGTGCCTGTATAGTGGTGTAGAACACTGTGCCTGTATAGTGGTGTAGAACACTGTGCCTGTATAGTGGTGTAGAACACTGTGCCTGTATAGTGGTGTAGAACACTGTGCCTGTATAGTGGTGTAGAACACTGTGTATGTATAGTGGTGTAGAATACTGTGCCTGTATAGCGGTGTGGAACACTGTGCCTGTATAGCGGTGTAGAACACTCTGCCTGTATAGCGGTGTAGAACACTGTGCCTGTATAGCGGTGTAGAACACTGTGCCTCTATAGCGGTGTAGAACACTGTGCCTGTATAGTGGTGTAGAACACTGTGCCTGTATAGTGGTGTAGAACACTGTGCCTGTATAGCGGTGTAGTACACTGTGCCTGTATAGTGGTGTAGAACACTGTGCCTGTATAGCGGTGTAGAACACTGTGCCTGTATAGTGGTGTAGAACACTGTGCCTGTATAGTGGTGTAGAACACTGTGCCTGTATAGCGGTGTAGAACACTGTGTATGTATAGAGGTGTAGTACACTGTGCCTGTATAGAGGTGTAGAACACTGTGCCTGTATAGCGGTGTAGAACACTGTGCCTCTATAGCGGTGTAGAACACTGTGCCTGTATAGTGGTGTAGAACACTGTGCCTGTATAGCGGTGTAGAACACTGTGCCTGTATAGCGGTGTAGAACACTGTGCCTGTATAGTGGTGTAGAACACTGTGCCTGTATAGTGGTGTAGAACACTGTGCCTGTATAGTGGTGTAGAACACTGTGCCTGTATAGCGGTGTAGAACACTGTGCCTGTATAGAGGTGTAGGACACTGTGCCCGTATACCGGTGTAGAACACTGTGCCTGTATAGCGGTGTAGAACACTGTGCCTGTATAGCGGTGTAGAACACTGTGCCTGTATAGTGGTGTAGAACACTGTGTATGTATAGTGGTGTAGAACACTGTGCCTGTATAGAGGTGTAGAACACTGTGCCTGTATAGCGGTGTAGAACACTGTGCCTGTATAGCGGTGTAGAACACTGTGCCTGTATAGTGGTGTAGAACACTGTGCCTGTATAGCGATGTAGAACACTGTGCCTGTATAGCGGTGTAGAACACTGTGCCTGTATAGCGGTGTAGAACACTGTGCCTGTATAGCGGTGTAGAACACTGTGCCTGTATAGCGGTGTAGAACACTGTGCCTGTATAGCGGTGTAGAACACTGTGCCTGTATAGCGGTGTAGAACACTGTGCCTGTATAGCGGTGTAGAGCACTGTGCCTGTATAGCGGTGTAGAGCACTGTGCCTGTATAGCGGTGTAGAACACTGTGCCTGTATAGCGGTGTAGAACACTGTGCCTGTATAGCGGTGTAGAACACTGTGCCTGTATAGCGGTGTAGAACACTGTGCCTGTATAGCGGTGTAGAACACTGTGCCTGTATAGCGGTGTAGAACACTGTGCCTGTATAGCGGTGTAGAACACTGTGCCTGTATAGCGGTGTAGAACACTGTGCCTGTATAGCGGTGTAGAACACTGTGCCTTGCAGTAACACACAGGGAGTCTGCTGTGGCAGTGAGATAATACTGTGAGTCCGTATGACATGCAGGTGACAGGCGTCGCTCTTAGAATCACTGCACACTTCACGGGGTCACAACCGACCAAATAACTCCAGTGTGAACTCAGCCTCACAGGTCGATGTTAGCGCCAAGGAGTGGATCCTAAACAGAGATGAGACGTGAATGGAATATATTTGCATGTCTTCTGTGTTTTGTACCCACTCCTGCTTTTGGCTTCCAAATCATAAGCCGATTCTGATGACACAGACAGGATCCGTTGTGCGTCTCATTGTTCCTTCCTTCTGACAGATCAGAAGAAGGGTCAAATAAATGATGTCAGCCAGGCCGAAAGGCAAAATAGTGGCCCAGTCATGGAGTGGTGAGGTGGGAACAGCATGAGAAGTCCACAGAGTGGCCCAAAGACAAAGTGGTGAGGTGGCAGCAGCATGAGGAGACCACAGAGTGGCCCTATGACAGAGTCTGGAGGTGGTGGCAGCATCAGGAGGCCACAGAGTGGTGGAGGTGGGGGGGGGGGGCAATACCAGTACCTGCGGATGATGGTGGCTGGTAGAAGGAGCACTTGGCATCAGATGTGTGGCATCAGGCGGGTGGCAGCATCAGAGTAGTAGCTGAGGCAGGTATCCAGAAGAAACCGGTCTCTTTTCACAAAGTTTGGGTGAGGCACCATGGATGATCTAGTCTGATGCATCAGGAATTGGTGGGTGGAAATATTGGCTGATCCATGCCTGATTCATCCTGACAAAGGTCAGTCTCTCCACATTTTGGGTGGACAGGCGAGTTCTCCTTGGGGTGACTATGGCCCCCGCCGCACTAAACACCCGCTCTGATGCCACACTACTGGCCGGGCAGGACAGCTTTTCCAGGGCAAACTCTGCCAGTTGTGGCCACAAATCCAGTTTGGCTGCCCAGTAGTCCAGCGGATGTTAAATGTTGGGGTGGCAGGGTGCTGTCCAAGTATGCCACCACCTGCTGGTTCAGGTTCTGCTCCAGGTCTACCTGCTGCTGCTGCTGGTGTGTAGTTTCTTGACTAGGCGGGTGAAGGACGCTGCTCATCAACGACTCTAGACTCAGGCTGCTGCTGATGGAGATGGTACTGCTCCTGCCACCCCTCCCCAGCAGCCATGGCAGAGGAACGTGAGCGCAGAGGGCCCCCCAGTCAGACCTTTGAGAGGTCACCCGGCTCCCAAGTGCGATCGGCTTCATCATCATTGAGTAGTGTCTGCACATGACTGATGTCCTCCTCAACGGTCTCTGGGTCAGGAGCCTGACCGCTCCCAACACCAGCTCCCACGCCACTCTCCGCATCACTACTTGCCCGCCTAGCGGAGGAAGCGGTGGATGTCTCCTCTAGATCTTGGTTGCCAGTAGCTGCTGACTGTCCTCGCTGTATAGTGGAGCTGAGCCCACAGCGTACAACACTTCTCTGGCTGAGGGAACAGAAAAGGACAGGGGCAGGTTGAGGAGAGGTGAGGGCACAGGGCCTGCTCCCGGGCCATGCCAACTAAGGGCTGTGTCTGACCAACCCTCCGACTGTTGGCTGCCGGTGTCTGATGTCACTTGGGATGAATTGAATGACCGAGTCAACCTTTCAAGAACCGCTGGGTGCTGGTCAAGACATGACCGCTAGATGACACCGGGAGCTCAGGCCTCTGGAAGTGACCCCTGCTGCCCAACCCCCGCCCCCCCCCCCCCCCCCCCCCCCCCCCCCCCCCCCCTACTCTGCTTGGACCTCTGCCCACAAACATTTAGGCCTCTGCCCGTTCCCTTTGAAGGGGCTGTCACCTGTCTGACATACTGTATAATACCCCCCCAAAAAAGCTGTAGTACAATGTAATTGCAGAACGGCATTTAAGACATATATATATATTTTTTTCTAAATAATAAATTCCACCCCCAAAAAAAAAACACAATTCACTGCAGAACGGCTAATAGGACGTACGTATCTTACAGCCATTTACGGGGTGTAGTAATAGGTGTCACACAGAACTTCCGGTTTGCTGGAATTACTGATGTATCATAAAGTGCAAACAACCTAAAAGCAGCAGAATAACTGCAATCTGGCTCCGCAGACCGTGCAGCAAGGTGTAATAGGATTGCTCCTGTTCCCCAGGCTGTAACCTCCCCGACTGAACCCCGTTCTCCGTTTATAGTGTAGATGATGCCTCCCTATCCTTTCCCTGCACCTTGAATGATCTTTACCTGAACTTGTAAATCATTTTTTCACACAATGAAGTCTTTCCTCGCACTGTCCCTAGCGCCTGCTGACGTCTCCCCCTGCACTAAGTGCACTGGAAACTGGCAGGATCCAAGATGGCTGCCGCTATTTGTAGGGCTGTGACATCACAGGGCTGGCTGATGATTGGCTGCATGCGTGGCATTATGGGTGATCCCGCCTTCCCAGAGTTCCTTGCTCCATGTCCTCACACGTGCAGCAGACATTTGAGGAAAAAATGTGATTCATTACCACGAAACGCGAGGAAATTCGAATTCGGTGCAAATCTAATTTTTCCTGAAATTTGGATCGAATTCTACTTGGTCAACTTCGATTCGCTCATCTCTAGTCATTACTGTAGACGGCCTGCGGGGGAGCTGTCTGTACATCACCTGTCATTACTGTAGACTGCCTGCGGGGGAGCTGTAGTGTGTACATCACCTGTCATTACTGTAAACGGCCTGCGGGGGAGCTGTAGTGTGTACATCACCCGTCATTACTGTAGACGGCCTGCGGGGGAGCTGTAGTGTGTACATCACCCGTCATTACTGTAGACGGCCTGCGGGGGAGCTGTAGAGTACATCACCCGTCATTACTGTAGACTGCCTGCGGGGGAGCTGTAGAGTACATCACCCGTCATTACTGTAGACTGCCTGCGGGGGAGCTGTAGTGTGTACATCACCCGTCATTACTGTAGACGGCCTGTGGGGGAGCTGTAGAGTACATCACCCGTCATTACTGTAGACTGCCTGCGAGGGAGCTGTAGAGTACATCACCCGTCATTACTGTAGACGGCCTGCGGGGGAGCTGTAGAGTACATCACCCGTCATTACTGTAGACGGCCTGTGGGGGGCTGTAGTGTGTACATCACCCGTCATTACTGTAGACGGCCTGCGGGGGAGCTGTAGAGTACATCACCCGTCATTACTGTAGACTGCCTGCGGGGGAGCTGTAGAGTACATCACCCGTCATTACTGTAGACTGCCTGCGGGGGAGCTGTAGTGTACATCACCTGTCATTACTGTAGACTGCCTGCGGGGGAGCTGTAGTGTACATCACCTGTCATTACTGTAGACTGCCTGCGGGGGAGCTGTAGAGTACATCACCTGTCATTACTGTAGACGGCCTGCGGGGGAGCTGTAGAGTACATCACCTGTCATTACTGTAGACGGCCTGCGGGGGAGCTGTAGTGTGTACATCACCCGTCATTACTGTAGACGGCCTGCGGGGGAGCTGTAGAGTACATCACCTGTCATTACTGTAGACGGCCTGCGGGGGAGCTGTAGAGTACATCACCTGTCATTACTGTAGACGGCCTGCGGGGGAGCTGTAGAGTACATCACCTGTCATTACTGTAGACGGCCTGCGGGGGAGCTGTAGTGTACATTACCTGTCATTACTGTAGACGGCCTGCGGGGGAGCTGTAGTGTGTACATCACCCATCATTACTGTAGACGGCCTGCGGGGGAGCTGTAGTGTACATTACCTGTCATTACTGTAGACGGCCTGCGGGGGAGCTGTAGTGTACATTACCTGTCATTACTGTAGACGGCCTGCGGGGGAGCTGTAGAGTACATCACCCGTCATTACTGTAGACGGCCTGCGGGGGAGCTGTAGAGTACATCACCCGTCATTACTGTAGACGGCCTGCGGGGGAGCTGTAGAGTACATCACCCGTCATTACTGTAGACGGCCTGCGGGGGAGCTGTAGTGTGTACATCACCCGTCATTACTGTAGACGGCCTGCGGGGGAGCTGTAGTGTACATCACCCGTCATTACTGTAGACGGCCTGCGGGGGAGCTGTAGTCTGTACATCACCCGTCATTACTGTAGACGGCCTGCGGGGGAGCTGTAGAGTACATCACCCGTCATTACTGTAGACGGCCTGCGGGGGAGCTGTAGAGTACATCACCCGTCATTACTGTAGACGGCCTGCGGGGGAGCTGTAGTGTGTACATCACCCGTCATTACTGTAGACGGCCTGCGGGGGAGCTGTAGCGTACATCACCCGTCATTACTGTAGACGGCCTGCGGGGGAGCTGTAGAGTACATCACCCGTCATTACTGTAGACGGCCTGCGGGGGAGCTGTAGTGTGTACAACACCTGTCATTACTGTAGACGGCCTGCGGGGGAGCTGTAGAGTACATCACCTGTCATTACTGTAGACGGCCTGCGGAGGAGCTGTAGTGTACATTACCTGTCATTACTGTAGACGGCCTGCGGGGGAGCTGTAGAGTACATCACCTGTCATTACTGTAGACGGCCTGCGGAGGAGCTGTAGTGTACATTACCTGTCATTACTGTAGACGGCCTGCGGGGGAGCTGTAGTGTGTACATCACCCGTCATTACTGTAAACGGCCTGCGGGGGAGCTGTAGTGTACATTACCTGTCATTACTGTAGACGGCCTGCGGGGGAGCTGTAGTGTGTACATCACCCGTCATTACTGTAGACGGCCTGCGGGGGAGCTGTAGAGTACATCACCTGTCATTACTGTAGACGGCCTGCGGGGGAGCTGTAGAGAGTACATCACCTGTCATTACTGTAGACGGCCTGCGGGGGAGCTGTAGCGTACATCACCTGTCATTACTGTAGACGGCCTGCGGAGGAGCTGTAGAGTACATCACCTGTCATTACTGTAGACGGCCTGCGGGGGAGCTGTAGTGTGTACATCACCCGTCATTACTGTAGACGGCCTGCGGGGGAGCTGTAGAGTACATCACCTGTCATTACTGTAGACGGCCTGCGGGGGAGCTGTAGAGAGTACATCACCTGTCATTACTGTAGACGGCCTGCGGGGGAGCTGTAGCGTACATCACCTGTCATTACTGTAGACGGCCTGCGGAGGAGCTGTAGAGTACATCACCTGTCATTACTGTAGACGGCCTGCGGGGGAGCTGTAGTGTGTACATCACCTGTCATTACTGTAGACGGCCTGCGGGGGAGCTGTAGAGTACATCACCTGTCATTACTGTAGACTGCCTGCGGGGGAGCTGTAGTGTGTACATCACCTGTCATTACTGTAGACGGCCTGCGGGGGAGCTGTAGAGTACATCACCCGTCATTTCTGTAGACGGCCTGCGGGGGAGCTGTAGTGTGTACATCACCCGTCATTACTGTAGACGGCCTGCGGGGGAGCTGTAGTGTGTACAACACCTGTCATTACTGTAGACGGCCTGCGGGGGAGCTGTAGTGTACATTACCTGTCATTACTGTAGACGGCCTGCGGGGGAGCTGTAGAGTACATCACCTGTCATTACTGTAGATGGCCTGCGGGGGAGCTGTAGAGTACATCACCTGTCATTACTGTAGACGGCCTGCGGGGGAGCTGTAGTGTGTACAACACCTGTTATTACTGTAGACGGCCTGCGGGGGAGCTGTAGTGTACATCACCTGTCATTACTGTAGACGGCCTGCGGGGGAGCTGTAGTGTGTACATCACCTGTCATTACTGTAGACGGCCTGCGGGGGAGCTGTAGTGTACATTACCTGTCATTACTGTAGACGGCCTGCTGGGGAGCTGTAGACTGTGATGTCACGTGATCCCTCATCCTGATTGGCTGTTGTCTCCTCCAGCAGACATCATGGCTTCCAGCGCAGGCGACGTCCTCCCCACTTATGACCTCGGTGAGACTCAGACGTCAAAACTGATGAAGAAGTCCAAGGAGTCTCCGTTTGTGCCCGTGGGTGAGTGTCCCCCTTCCACGTCCCCATCACTCACTGTTGTATTTTCGGTGGAGGTTCATGAAGTTCCCTGTGTTAACCCCTGCTGTGCCGGTGCTCTTCTGTATTCCAGGAATTGCCGGCTTTCTTGGCGTTGTGGCTTATGGACTGTACAGACTAAGACATCGGGGAGACACCAAGATGTCCGTGCACCTCATACACATGCGTGTGGGGGCCCAGGGGTTCATCGTGGGTGCAATGACCTGTGGTGAGTGTGGGGGGAGGCATAGCCCGCCGGGGCTGGAGACCTCCTCGACCTTGTACTGACCTCTGCTCTCTCTCCAGGTGTGCTCTACTCCATGTACAAGGAGTATCTGGCCAAGCCCAAGGAGTAGGAGAGCGCCATGGACCTCACATTGGGGTGTTGGATTATGGACACTTCTACCCAAAGATTTAGAGACTTTTATTTATTTTATTTTTGCCGTCTCGGCTGTGACCCCCGGCCCGGCCCCCCCTTCCCTCCGACGCGGCTGGTGTTACATTCCGTCTGTTATTCCTCTAATAATAAAGTCTCCCGTCCGCTGCCGATCGGCTCACGTCATTCCGGGGCCCTCGCCCACCATGGAGCACACGGCTAATGCTTACAGCGCTATTCCCATCCAGGTCATTGATGAGACAAATAGGGTCGGCCCTAAATGTCTGGGAGGGGCTCCTAGCTCAGGGACCGGGCCCCAACGTGAATGCAGTGCCCCCACACGTGTCAGGACGCCCCTCTAGTCTATGTGACAGTAGTAGTGGTGTCATACTGTGACCTGAGCGCATCACATCTATACGGCACCAGAACCGAGCGTGGTCCAGTGCGTCCTGAAGAGGGGTGAAGGTTTGCTACCACCCATCATCCTGCTGCAGACCAGTGACTACAGCACCCATCATCCTGCTGCAGACCAGTGACTACAGCACCCATCATCCTGCTGCAGACCAGTGACTACAGCACCCATCATCCTGCTGCAGACCAGTGACTACAGCACCCATCAGACACAGGCAGCGCCAGAATAAACATTTAGTGACAGATGATGTTGTCTCCATCCTGTTCAGACCCCCATGATGACTTCTCCCAGCCACACAGATCTCTTCATCGTCTCACTTTGCTACTACATCTGCACCCTATAGACTACTATATACCTAGTGCCACGTGCACCCCATACCTAGTGCCACGTGCACTGTGCACATCTAATGATCTAATTATTGTCAGTTTGACCCAGGGAGTAGTAGGTCAGTAATACACTATTACTGGATTATTATAACGTCTGATACAAGAAGAGCTGAGGATATTCAGTAGTCCCGGTCCAGTGTACTCTGCCCCTGTACATACTCGTCTTATCAGCGGGGAGCACCTGAAGTGGTTGTTGTCGGAGCACCCGCCCTGAAAAGGGCGACCCCCAGCCTGCTGGAACCTTGGACCTGTGCTAGAGTACCCTGTTACTTACTAGACCCAACGCGTTTCGCCAGGAGCAGCGTCACGGGTAGCGGCGGTACAGAATGGCAGTGGTAGGTGAACTCTGCAAACCACTTGCTCGTCAACGCGACGTCCAATCAGGGCTGGAGCTGCACAAACTCCCTCCCACCTCACTCGCTGAGCAGCGCCACGAGGGGCGGAGAAGTTGCCATGGAGACGACTGACGCTTCCGCAGCAGACTTGTGTAGGTCGGGCCCAACTAAAGCCACACACGAGGCATCTCTTAGCCTGCACTACTGATAATATACAGGGGGTGATACATGGTGGGGTCATGGAAGGGCGACACAGAGACGCCTCCACCCCTGATTGGACACCGCCTTGACGAGCCCTCATTATGGACGGGACTTGGTGGCTATAAGGAAGTGGTTCACCTACCACGGCCAAACGCGTTGGATCTAGTAAGTAACAGGGTACTCTAGCACAGGTCCAAGTTTCCAGCAGGCTGGGGGTCGCCCTTTTCAGGGCGGGTGCTCCGACGACAGCCACTTGAGGTGCTCCCCGCTGATAAGACGGGTATGTACAGGGGCAGAGTACCTTCCACGTGAAACCCGCCACTGATGTATCCGAGACACAATTGGCTATCTGAGCCTGCACTGGACCGGGACTATCCTCAGCTCTTCTTGTATCAGACGTTATAATAATCCAGTAAAAGTTGAGTTTTATTATTCAGTATGAGTAGGTCCCAGACTGGTGTATTTGTTTAATGCTCATGTAAGTACCATCTGCTCTGTGCACCCCATACATGATGCCGCATGCTCTGTGCCTCCTTTTATAGTGATCCATACTCTGTGTCCCCATATAACATGTAGTAAATCCCCAGTCCCACAAAGTTATGCAGCAATGCAGTTGAGGCCTCCTAAGGCCAGGCCAGCTTCTGTGGAACATAACAGGTGGCACAATGATGTCATCTTGCACAACAGAACGCCAAATAGCAGGGCAAGGAACCAATGATTCCCTGTCCTGGCAGCGTTGAGATGGATGCTTAGTTACATCTGTGGACTCAAATACAATGAGAGCAGGAGAGCCTGTAAACCAGGTCAATCAGCTCAGTGACTGGAGGCCAAGGGAGGGGACCATCTGGCACTGCCTTGAGGAGTGACCGGCAATGCGCCCTGTGGTGTCACACACCCCCTAAGGCCGGCCCTGGCTCGTTCCAGTGTGACGCTGGGTACTATGCTTTGATGATAGCCGCCACTCATCCAGGTGACCTGGAGTCCTGTGTCCTCATGATCACCACTCCTCCAGGTGTGACACCAAGTTCCGTGTGCTCTGCTGATGGCCACCACTCATCCAGGTGTGAGGACAAGTGCCGTGTTCTCTGAAGATAGCCACTGCTCGTCCAGGTGTTACACCAAGTGCAGTGTGCTCTCGTGATGACCACTCCTCATCCAGGTTTGGTGTCATGTGTTTTGATGATGACCACCGTTCATCCAGGTGTGACGCCAAGTCCAATGATGGTGGCCACCGTTCATCCAGGTGTGACACCAAGTCCAATGATGGTGGCCACTGTTCATCCAGGTGTGACACCAAGTGCCATGTGCTCTGATGACCACTGCTAATCCAGGTGTGACACCAAGTCCAATGTGCACTGATGGTGGCCACCGTTCATCCAAGTGTGATGCCAGGTGCAGTGTGCTCTGATGATGGCCACTACTCTGCTGCCCTCCCAGCTCCAATGGATGTTATCGGACCCCTCGGTGTTAAGCATAGCATGGCATACATTAGAAAAACGAATGCCACGTAGAAAGGAAGAGACATTTTCCCTAAACTAAGATGGACAGTGCACAGAGGGGCACAAACTTATTACACAGGGAGCTGGAAGGTGAGCGTTGACTGGGGGTGGTGGGAATCTCTGCAGTTTTATATTTACCTCTCGGATGATTTACAGTATTGGGTATTACTTCAGTAGGATGGTCACCTCATAGTAAATCCACAGGAGTCACCTGGAACATTGGAGTAGCAGGCTGTCACGACAGAGGGGGGCTAAGTGCTGCCCTAAACTCCACCCCACCTCTGTCCCTGCCTACCTGCACGGCATGTCCTAACAGACGGCGCACAACTTGGCGGCAGTTCCTCGCTTAGATACGTGCAGGGGCCTAAGAAGGTAAGAGGAATACCATAACAGAGTCAGGCAAGCCAAAGTCAAAGCCGGGAGGTCACGCAGGCACACAGGGAGCAATCCGATAACGAAGTCAAAACACAATTCAGAGTCAGAAGCCAAGAGGTCACGTCAAATCCAAGGAGGTCACAAGGTCGAGGTCAGAACAAACAGAGTACACGATATACACAATGCTGGTGAGGGTAGCAAGACCGATCACAGGCATCCTGTGGCCAGCAGGCTGCCTGTTTAAATAACCCCTACAGGTGAGTCACATGACCTGGCCAGCGTCACATGACTCTGATTGCTCATAATACAGCTGAGCGCCGATTCATTAATATCAGCGCTCCGATCCCTTGCTGCTCGTTGTCTAGGGGACAGAGGACGCCGGTCATGCTGAGGAGGCGTGCGCGGCCGGATCCTCCCCGCCCCCTGGAGATAAGGATGCCGACCGCGTCCTCGCTCCGCCGTATGCGCTGCGAATGAAGAGCGCACCACTGGCTCCCCGTGACAGTATTCCCCCTTCTACGAGGGGCCACCGGACCCATCATCACTGGAGTGGGTTTCTCCGAGTGAGCTAAATGAAAGTTTTTTACCAACCTCTTAGCATGCATCCTACTAGCTGGTACCCAAGACCTCTCCTCAGGACCATAACCCTTCCAAATATTGCAACGAATTCCAGACCTTTCTCACATGAAGGATTCTAGTAACGGCAACCTCCACTGGCGGCGGAGATTCCTGAGTAGGGGATGCAGGCGGTACATACTTTTTGAGTAATGCTTTATGGAAAACATTATTGATACGAAAAGAGTCAGGTAACCGTAACTTAAAAGATACAGGGTTAATGATTTAATAGGGACCAATAAAGCGCGGTGCAAATTTACTTGAAGGTACCTTCAGAGACAAATTCCTGGTAGACAACCACACTTTATCTCCCAACCCAAAATCCACTCCTCGTGAGCGCCTCCTGTCAGCCTTAACTTTTTAAATCTCCTGAGCTTTTTTAGGTTCGACTGAACCTGGGCCCAGACTGCGCACAGTTCTTTAACTACTACATCAGCTTCAGGAACCTGCGAGGAGGATGGCGAAACTGAACTAAATCGCGGATGGAAACCAAGATTACAAAAAAAACAAAAACGAGTCATCCCAGTAGATGAATTCACCTGATTGTTAATGGCGAATTCTGCCACAGACAAGTATTCCAACCACCGATGTTGGTTGTCGGAGACATAACACCTCAAATATTGTTCTAGAGATTGATTCAAACGTTCAGTTTGACCGTTGGTTTCAGGATGAAGGGCCGAAGAAAAAGACAAAGAGATATTAAACTTTGACAAAAAGCATACCACATGATCAACAAACAAGGAGGCCAAGGTCTTAGCATTGGGCAGTTTTGATGGAGGAATAAAATGCACCATCTTACTAAATCTGTCAACAACCACCCATACCACCGACTTACCCTCAGAAACCGGTAGGTCGGTGATAAAATCCATGGAGATATGGGACCAAGGTCTACTCAGGATGGGCAACGGTCGCAACTCACCCACCGGACGGGACCTAGGAGTCTTGGCCCTGGCACATACCTCATATGAGGACACATATGAGTGACCATCTCTTGACAAAGTGGACCACCAGTAAAACCTAGAGACGAGTTCCTTGGTGGCATTGATACCCAGATGTCCACTAAACACAGAATTATGACCGGGGACAAATAATTTATCAGCAGGGGATTGTACCGGAGCCATGAGTTGTCCCGCAGTTATTTTGGTCGTCAGGTTGGAGGAGACCGAAGCCACAATGACACCTGCCGGTAATATTGGTTCTGGTGGAGTATCAGGAGGTTGAAAAGCACAAAAACTCTGGGATAGGGCATCTGCCTTGATATTTTTATTTCCTGGCCTGAAAGTAATACAAAAGTTAAAACGTGTAAAGAATAATGCCCACCTAGCCTGTCTGGGATTACAACGTTTAGCAGGTTCTAAAAACAATAGATTGTTATGGTCAGTAACAACCGTAATACGATGTTGAGCCCCCTCCAAAAAATGACGCCATTCTTCAAAGGCCCATTTAATAGCAAGTAACTCTGTTTCCAATATCATACACTAACCAAAAATATAAACACAACACTTTTGGTTTTGCTCCCATTTTGCATGAGCTGAACTCAAAGATCTGAAACATTTTCTACAGACACAACAGACCCATTACTCTCAAATATTGTTCACAAATCTGTCTAGATCTATGTTAGTGAGCAGTGATGGCCAGTTCGCAGTGTTCACCGACGAACACATGCGATCTGCCATCTTTATTCCCAAACACGGCGATGCAGAGGTAAGTCCTTACCTGCGCCGCGAGCCGCTCTGAAACACATGCGGTCACCTGGAGCAGGCAGTTCTTAGAACATGATAAAGGCTGTTCTCGGAGCTGCCTGCTCCCGGTGACCGCATGTGTTTCAGAGCGGCTCGCGGCGCAGGTAAGGACTTACCTCTGCAGCGCCGGACTTGGGAATAAAGATGGCAGATTTCATGTGTTCGTCTGCGAACTGGCCATCACTGTCAGTGAGCGCTTCTCCTTTGCCGAGATAATCCATCCCACCTTACAGGTGTGGCATATCAAGGTGCTGATTAGACAACATGAATATTGCACAGGTGTGCCTTAGACTGCCCACAATAAAAGGCCACTCTGAAATGTGCAGTTTGATCACACAGCACAATGCCACAGATGTCGCAACGTTTGAGGGAGCGTGCAATTGGCATGCTGACTGCAGGAATCTCTACCAGAGCTGTTACCTGTGCAATGAATGTTCATTTCTCTACCATAAGCCGTCTCCAAAGGCGTTTCAGAGAATTCGGCAGCACATCCAACCGGCCTCACAACCGCAGACCACGTGTAACCACACTAGCCCAGGACCTCCACATCGAGCATGTTCACCTCCATGGTCGTCTGAGACCAGCCACCCGGACGGCTGCAGCAACAATCGGTTTGTATAACCAAAGAAATTCTGCACAAACTGTCAGAAACCGTCTCAGGGAAGCTCATCTGCATGCTCGTCGTCCTCATCGGGGTCTGGACCTGACTGCAGTTCGTTGTCGTAACCGACTTGAGTGGGAAAATACTCACATTCGATGGCGTCTAGCACATTGGAGAGGCGTTCTGATCACGGATGAGTCCCGGTTTTCACTGTTCAGGGCAGATGGCAGACAGCGCGTGTGGCGTCGTGTGGGTGAGCGGTTTACTGACGTCTACGTTGTGGATAGAATGGCCCATGGTGGCGGTGGGGTTATGGTATGGGCAGGCGTATGTTATGGACAACGAACACAGGTGGACTTTACTGATGGCATTCTGAATGCACAGAGACACCGTGACGAGATCCTGAGGCCCATTGTTGTGCCGTTCATCCACGACCATCACCTCATGTTGCAGCCTGATAATGCACGGCCCCATATTGCCAAGATCTGTGCACAATTCCTGGAAGCTGGAAACACCCCAGTTCGTGCATGGCAGCACCCTCACCGGACATGTCACCCATTGAGCAGGTTTTGGACGCTCTGGATCGGCGTATATGACAGCGTGTTACAGTTCCTGCCAATATTCTGCAACTTCGCACAGTTATTGAAGAGGAGTGGACCACCATTCCACAGGCCGCAATCAACAACCTGATCAACTCTATGTGACGGAGATGTGTTAAAAAGAAAAAGAAAACAAAACGAGCGGCACTCACCGTTGATAGGCAGGTGACTTTATTCCATGGCAGGAGGGGGGTGCAAGGGTTGCAGATACAGCAGCAAGTAAGCAACAGCCGTTTCGCGCGTGTATGCGCTTCTTCTGGCTTTCCAACACTGAATGTCGGAGATGTGTTGCACTGCGTGAGGCAAATGGCGGTCACACCAGATACTGACTGGTTTTCTCACCCTTCCCCCAGTAAGGCAAAACTGTGCACATTTCAGAGTGGCCTTTTATTGTGGGCAGTCTAAGGCACACCTGTGCAATATTCATGCTGTCTAATCAGCACCTCGATATGCCACACCTGTGAGGTGGGATGGATTATCTCGGCAGTGGAGAAGTGCTCACTGACACAGATCTAGACAGATTTGTGAAGAATATTTGAGAGTAACGGGTCTTCTGTGTCTGTAGAAAATGTTTCACATCTTTGAGTTCAGCTCATGCAAAATGGGAGCAAAACCAAAAGTGTTGTGTTTATATTTTTGTTCAGTGTAATTTCTCTCAGTGGAAGAGAACTTACGGGAAGAGAAAGCACATGGTCTCAGATTAGTGAGAGTTGATGACCCCTGAGAGAGTACTGCTCCTACCCCATCCTCGGAGGCATCGACCTCAACTACAAAAGGCCTCTCTTGGTCTGGTTGCACCAATATTGGGGCGTTAACAAAACGCCTCTTGAGTGTTTCGAAAGCTGTTATGGCCTCCGGTGACCAATTCACTAGATCTGCCCCCAGTATTTATACTGCCCCCTACTGTTATAATGCTCGCCCTGAAGTGCCCCCAGTATTTATACTGCCCCCTACTGTTATAATGCTCGCCCTGAAGTGCCCCCAGTATTTATACTGCCCCCTACTGTTATGCTCGCCCTGAAGCGCCCCCAGTATTTATACTGCCCCCTACTGTTATAATGCTCGCCCTGAAGCGCCCCCAGTATTTATACTGCCCCCTACTGTTATAATGCTCGCCCTGAAGCGCCCCCAGTATTTATACTGCCCCCTACTGTTATAATGCTCGCCCTGAAGTGCCCCCAGTATTTATACTGCCCCCTACTGTTATAATGCTCGCCCTGAAGCGCCCCCAGTATTTATACTGCCCCCTACTGTTATGCTCGCCCTGAAGCGCCCCCAGTATTTATACTGCCCCCTACTGTTATAATGCTCGCCCTGAAGCGCCCCCAGTATTTATACTGCCCCCTACTGTTATAATGCTCGCCCTGAAGCGCCCCCAGTATTTATACTGCCCCCTACTGTTATAATGCTCGCCCTGAAGCGCCCCCAGTATTTATATTTCTCCGTTTATTGTCCTCAAAAAATATAATTCCTCAGCCCCTCCACCATACAGTCCCATGTAAATCACATTATTTCCCTTCTCTGCCATAGAGTGCCATGTAAATACCATCACACCATCTCTCCAGCCCCCTCCAATATACAGTCCCATGTAAATAACATCCCTTTCTATCTACAGCCCCCTCTAAAATACAGTCCCATGTAAATAACATCACACCATCTCTCCTGCCCCCTCAATATACAGTCCCACGTAAATAACATTACCCCCTTCCCAGCCACCTTCAACATACAGTCCCATGTAAATAACATCACTTCCTCCCCCAGTTACTTTCAACATACAGTCCCATGTAAATAAAATCACCCCTCCCCAGCCACCTCCAACCTGCAGTCCCATGTAAATAATATCACTCCCTCCCACAGACGCCTTCAACATATAGTCCCGTGTAAATAACATCACCCTGCCCCAGCCACCTCCAACATGCATTCCCATGTAAATAACATCACTCCCTCAACTTTCAGTCCCATGTAAATAACATCACTCCACCCCACTGTCCCATGTAAATAACTTCCCTCCCTTCAGCCCCAACATACAGTCCCAGTTAAATAACTACAACTCCCAGCATTGCTCTGCCTCTCCCTTCACTTCCCTCTCCTCATGTAGCAGACCTCACCACAGCTTCTTCCCAGGACTTCTCTTCATTGCTGAGCCGTCCTCTCCTGCACTGGTCACATGACGGCGACATCATCACAGGTCCTTTTTCAGCTACTGCATTTAGCACTGATCACATGACCTGTGATGTCATCACAGGTCCTTCAGCTCTTGCAGAGCACTAGATTCCATTGTATTGCCATCCTGAGGATGGCAATACAGTTGGATCTATCTGGCAGGCAGTACATTCAGGGCCTGGGACAAAACATCAGGGGCCCAGGGCCCGAATGTTTTAACCTAGCAACGCCCCTGACAGGAGTACAAAATTCCACAGTTCCGCCAACCAAAGGAGTAGAGTCAATGGCAATAATATGGACAGGGTTAGGAAGAGACGACATGGGTACCCCAATGGTCAATTAGAAGCAGACCCCGAGTCAATAAACGCCTTCCCAGAACCCTTACAAGAACCCAAAGAAATAACCACCGGTACTAATACTTTCTTATTAGGAATACCTTAACCTTCAATATGTCCGGCCGTGATGATCTTCGGGAGAGAGGAGTCTTAGGGCATTGTGGTACCCAGTGGTCAGATTCTCCGCAATAAAAGCAGGCACCCCCTTAGACGTCTCTGATCCCTTCCGGTCATTCCGAGCTGCATGGGTTCTTCAGGATAATGCTCTACCTTGACTCCCATGTGTAAGGAGGCTGGCTTGACCACCACCTGGGGAAAAGTCCGATGTTCTCGTTGCCTTTCCCTAATACGTCGGTCCAGCCTAACAGCCAGAGTCATAGTCTGCTCTAAGGTGTCAGGGCAGGGATAGCTGACCAACATATCCTTAAGGTTTTCAGAGAGCCCTGAACTAAACTGGCACTTAAGCGCTGGTTCATTCCAACCAGAGGGAACACACTACTTCCGGAGCTGAGTGCAGAATTCCTCCACCGGTCCCCCTGAGTGAGAGCCTTCAACTGAGATTCTGCCACAGTCGACTTGTCGGGTTCATCATAAAGCACCCCAAGGCCTGAAAAAATGATTCCACCGAAGCTAGACAAGGGGAGTCCGTGGAGAGAGAATAGGCCCATTCTTGTGGGTCCCCCTGCAACAAAGAGATAATTATTCCTACTCTTTGCTGTTCGGAACCTGAGGAATGAGGGCGTAAACGAAAATACTACTTTCCTTAAATGTCAGAAAACACTTACGATCCCCGGAAAAACGGTCAGGCAGTTTAACACGGGGTTTGAGATTCTGAGCGGAAGAGGCCGCTATAGGTGGGGCCTGATGCAATTCCTGCCACTGTAGCCTCTCCGCCAAATCCTGCACCATTTGGGCGAGACTATGTACCTGGTCCGTGAGGACTCGCGTAGGGTCCATGGTTTAGGTAAGGCCTGTGAATTTGTCACGACAGAGGGGGGCTAAGTGCTGCCCTAAACTCCACCCCACCTCTGTCCCTGCCTAGTGCACGGCCCGTCCTAACCGACGGCGTACAACTTGGCGGCAGTTCTTCGCTTAGATACGTGCAGGGGCCTAAGAAGGTAAGGGGAATACCGTAACAGAGTCAGGCAAGCCAAAGTCAAAGCCGGGATGTCACGCAGGTACACAGGGAGCAATCCGATAACGAGGTCAAAACACAAACCGGAGTCAGAAGCCAAAGGGTCACGTCAAATCCAAGAAGGTCACAAGGTCGATGTCAAACACAGTGCCGAGGTCAACACAAACAGAGTACACGATATACACAATGCTGGTGAGGGTAGCAAGAGCCATCCCAGGCATCCTGTGGCCAGCAGGTGAGTCACATGACTCTGCTCATAACACAGCGGAGCGCCGATTCATTAATATCAGCGCTCCGATCCCCTGCTGCTCATTGTCTAGGGGACGCCGGCTACGCTGAGGAGGACCCTGCCATTGTTCACCTTCAGGACCCGGCTATTTTTTGCAAATCTGACCAGTGTCACTTTATGTGGTGATAACTGTAAAACGCTTTGACTTATCCAGGCCGTTCTGAGACTGTTTTCTCGTCACATATTGTACTTCATGACACTGGTAAAATTGAGTCAAAATATTTAATTTTTGTTTATAAAAAAAATACAAAATTGACAAAAAATTTGAAAAAATTAGCAATTTTCTAAATTTCAATGTCTCTGCTTTCAAAACAGATAGTGATACCTCCTAAAACAGCTATTACTTTACATTCCCCATTTGTCTACTTCATGTTTGGATCATTTTGTAAATTGCATTTTTTTTTTTTTTGGGACATTAGAAGTTTAGAAGCAAATCTTGAAATGTTTAAGAAAATTTCCAAAACACAATTTTTAGGACCAGTTCAGGTCTGAAGTCACTGTGTGAGGCTTATATAATGGAAACTGTTACAGATATTTTACACTCCAGCTGAGTAAATCCGTACAGCGTCTCCCGAAAACCAAGTAAATCCCAAGGTGTTGGGAATATATGGCTCCCGATCCCCCACAAACAGGATCCAGGACTTCAGACAGGGGGTAAAAACGATCAACTTTATTGATGGCCACAGCTCAGCCTTTTATCAAGTCCTCCGGCAAGGGTTACTCCCACGGGGCCCTTGTGGGGAACAGGCACACAAAATACAGTGACCAATCAATATACAGCAAGATATAACACACATGAACGGTAACATCTCTCCTCTCTATCCTGGAGATAATTGGATAAAGGGGACGACCAAGCCCATTGTGTTTGCTAAATGTATCACAGGCAATGTCCATTGTGTTCGCTAACTGCGTCCCAGGCAGAGGAGGTGGTTTGTGTACATTTAAAGGGCGAAATAGGGTGAACAGCAGACGAAATACAAGAGCCTGGACATTCCTAAAACAGGGAATGTCCACAGAAACCACCCAAAAATGACCCCATTTTAGAAACTACACGCCTCAAGGTATTCAAAACTGATTTTACAAACTTTGTTAACCCTTTAGGTGTTCCACAAGAATAAAAGAAAAATGTCGATGAAATTTCAGCACTTTTTTGGCAGATTTTGCATTTTAATCCATTTTTTCCAGTAACAAAGCAAGGTTAACAGCCAAACAAAACTCGTAAACTGCTGTACGGGCACACGGCAGGGCGCAGAAGGAAAGGAATATGGTTTTTAGAGGGCAGATTTCACTGGGATATTTTTAAGTTGCCATGTCACATTCGAAGCCCCCCTGATGCACCCCTAGAGTAGAAACTCCAAAAAAATACCCCATTTTGGAAACTACGGGATAGCGTGGCATTTCTTTTGGTACATATTATTTTTGGTTGCTCTATATTACACTTTTTGTGAGGCAAGGTAACAAAAAACTGCTTTTTTGGCAGATCATGTGCTATTTTTATATAGCAGGTTGTTACGGACACGACAATACGAAATATTTGGTTGTTTCAGTTTACATAATAAAGCATTTTTGAAAATAAACGATTTTTTAGTGTCTCCATATTCTTAAAGCCATATTCTGAAAGTTTTTTATATTTTTTGGGTGACTGTCTTATGTAGGGGCAAATTTTTTGTCGGTATGAGATGACGGTATTATTGGTCCTATTTTAGGGTGCATATGACGCTTTGATCGCTTGGTATGACACTTTTTGTGATGTAAGGTGACAAAAAAAATTGCTTTTTTGACAGCTTTAATTTTTTTTTTTTACGGTGTTCACCTGAGGGTTTAGGTCATGTGATATTTTTATACAGCAGGTTCTTACGGACGCAGCGATAC
The DNA here is from genome assembly GCF_905171765.1 of Bufo bufo. NCBI lineage: Eukaryota > Metazoa > Chordata > Amphibia > Anura > Bufonidae > Bufo > Bufo bufo. Next base: position 563,470,870 of record NC_053393.1, read on the forward strand.
CTAATATGTCTTCTTTTTTTCACTTTTAACACAATAAAAGCATTTTTGAAACAAAAAAAATCATGTTTTAGTGTCTCCATATTCTGAGAGCCATATTTTTTTTTATTTTTGCCCGATTGTTTTATTTAGGGGCTCATTTTTTGCGGGATGAGGTGACGGTTTGATTGGTACTATTTTCGGAGGCATACGCCTTTTTGATCGCTTGGTGTTGCACTTTTTGTGATGTAAGGTGACAAAAAAATGATTGTTTTAGCACAGTTTTTATTTTATTTTTTCTACGTCCAGGTGAGGGGGTGGATCATGTGATATTTTTTTAGAGCCAGTCGTTACGGACACAGCAATACCCAATATGTATGGTTTTCTTTACAAATTTATGTGTTTTATTTTGGGAAATTAATATATATATTTTTTTACTTTCTTTTAACTTTTTATTTTTGTCCCACTCTGGGACTTCAACTTCTGAGGTCTGATCCCCTCTGCAATATAACACATCCTGTATTGTAATGCATTGCCTGTCAGCCTAAGGGCTGGATCTCACAGGCTTCCGTAGAAGCATCGGGCTGCCTTCTCTGCCATCGGGTCCCCGTCACTGCAACACGGGGGCCCGATGGGGAAGCGGAGGGCACCCGTACCCTCCGCAAACCCTCTGCATGCCATGGTCAGCTTTGACAGCGGCATACAAGGGGTTAACATGCCGATGCCGGCGTATGCAGTAGGGGCCCGGCTGTCAGTGACTGCCGGGACCGTGCCGCTGATTGGGCGGGGGAAGCTCCTGCACCCGCCCGATCAGCCCGCTGTACATGTACGGCACTGGTCCTTAAGTCACGTCCACCAGCGCCGTACATGTATGGCACTGGTCCTTAAGGGGTTAAGAAACCGCAAACAGGATGTGATAAAGACACAAGTGGAGAAAATGATGGCATCACCTGGTCATTAGTAGGACCAGAACGGACACCAGTATAACGGTGCACATTGCCCGCAGATGCCACACTTACTGCTCCCGTCCATTGTGTCGGCAGCTGGCGGGGGGGGGGGGATTCTACTTTTGATTTCATGGATCTTACTTTTTGGCCCCAACAGGAGAGTTATTGGTTTAAATAATCAAATGAAAAATGTAAAATTCCTGGACGACGTGGCCCGCTGGCGCTATCTGCAGGTGGATGGCGAGGTGAACCGGTGCGTGCCGTGCCTTAATATGCAGCAGAGTAATTAGCGGTAATCTTCGTGTCTGTCATGGCCGGGCTCACCGTGTAAGCAGTGGAAGGTGATGGTTGTGCCCGGGCAATGTATAAAGCAAAACGTAAGAAAAATGTCAATGTGCCATAAACGGAAACCGGAGGCGGATTCATTAATCCTGTAGCTGGAGTAACAGTATAGTGTGTAGACCTTCACCAGATCTATTACAGGTACTCCGGCTGGATGGGACAGGAGTTATATGCCAAAAATGAGCCCAGGTTATACCAGCTGTACATATATCATTATATACAGGAGATGCCCAGGTTATACCAGCTGTACATATATAATTATATACAGGAGATGCCCAGGTTATACCAGCTGTACATATATAATTATATACAGGAGATACCCAGGTTATACCAGCTGTACATATATAACTATATACAGGAGATGCCCAGGTTATACCAGCTGTACATATATCATTATATACAGGAGATGCCCAGGTTATACCAGCTGTACATATATAACTATATACAGGAGATGCCCAGGTTATACCAGCTGTACATATATAATTATATACAGGAGATACCCAGGTTATACCAGCTGTACATATATAATTATATACAGGAGATGCCCAGGTTATACCAGCTGTACATATATAATTATATACAGGAGATACCCAGGTTATACCAGCTGTATATATATAATTATATACAGGAGATGCCCAGGTTATACCAGCTGTACATATATAATTATATACAGGAGATGCCCAGGTTATACCAGCTGTACATATATAATTATATACAGGAGAGGCCCAGGTTATACCAGCTGTACATATATAATTATATACAGGGGATACCCAGGTTATACCAGCTGTACATATATAATTATATACAGGAGATACCCAGGTTATACCAGCTGTACATATATAATTATATACAGGAGATACCCAGGTTATACCAGCTGTACATATATAATTATATACAGGAGATGCCCAGGTTATACCAGCTGTACATATATAATTATATACAGGAGATGCCCAGGTTATACCAGCTGTACATATATAATTATATACAGGAGATGCCCAGGTTATACCAGCTGTACATATATAATTATATACAGGGGATACCCAGGTTATACCAGCTGTACATATATAATTATATACAGGAGATGCCCAGGTTATACCAGCTGTACATATATAATTATATACAGGAGATGCCCAGGTTATACCAGCTGTACATATATAATTATATACAGGAGATGCCCAGGTTATACCAGCTGTACATATATAATTATATACAGGAGATGCCCAGGTTATACCAGCTGTACATATATAATTATATACAGGAGATGCCCAGGTTATACCAGCTGTACATATATAATTATATAGAGGAGATGCCCAGGTTATACCAGCTGTACATATATCATTATATACAGGAGATGCCCAGGTTATACCAGCTGTACATATATAATTATATACAGGAGAGGCCCAGGTTATACCAGCTGTACATATATAATTATATACAGGAGATGCCCAGGTTATACCAGCTGTACATATATAATTATATACAGGAGATGCCCAGGTTATACCAGCTGTACATATATAATTATATACAGGAGATGCCCAGGTTATACCAGCTGTACATATATAATTATATACAGGAGATGCCCAGGTTATACCAGCTGTACATATATAATTATATACAGGAGATGCCCAGGTTATACCAGCTGTACATATATAATTATATAGAGGAGATGCCCAGGTTATACCAGCTGTACATATATAATTATATACAGGAGATGCCCAGGTTATACCAGCTGTACATATATAATTATATACAGGGGATACCCAGGTTATACCAGCTGTACATATATAATTATATACAGGAGAGGCCCAGGTTATACCAGCTGTACATATATAATTATATACAGGAGATGCCCAGGTTATACCAGCTGTACATATATAATTATATAGAGGAGATGCCCAGGTTATACCAGCTGTACATATATCATTATATACAGGAGATGCCCAGGTTATACCAGCTGTACATATATAATTATATACAGGAGATACCCAGGTTATACCAGCTGTACATATATAATTATATACAGGAGATGCCCAGGTTATACCAGCTGTACATATATAATTATAGACAGGAGAGGCCCAGGTTATACCAGCTGTACATATATCATTATATAGAGGAGATGCCCAGGTTATACCAGCTGTACATATATAATTATATACAGGAGATGCCCAGGTTATACCAGCTGTACATATATAATTATATACAGGAGATGCCCAGGTTATACCAGCTGTACATATATAATTATATACAGGGGATACCCAGGTTATACCAGCTGTACATATATAATTATATACAGGAGATGCCCAGGTTATACCAGCTGTACATATATAATTATATACAGGAGATGCCCAGGTTATACCAGCTGTACATATATAATTATATACAGGAGATGCCCAGGTTATACCAGCTGTACATATATAATTATATACAGGAGATACTTAGGTTATACCAGCTGTACATATATAACTATATACAGGAGATGCCCAGGTTATACCAGCTGTACATATATAATTATATACAGGAGATGCCCAGGTTATACCAGCTGTACATATATCATTATATACAGGAGATGCCCAGGTTATACCAGCTGTACATATATAATTATATACAGGAGATGCCCAGGTTATACCAGCTGTACATATATAATTATATACAGGAGATGCCCAGGTTATACCAGCTGTACATATATAATTATATACAGGGGATACCCAGGTTATACCAGCTGTACATATATAATTATATACAGGAGATGCCCAGGTTATACCAGCTGTACATATATAATTATATACAGGAGATACCCAGGTTATACCAGCATGGTCCATATCACTATATACAGGAAGATGTATAACGTATACCAGCTGTACATATATAATTATATACAGGAGAGGCCCAGGTTATACCAGCTGTACATATATAATTATATACAGGAGATGCCCAGGTTATACCAGCATGGTCCATACCTCTATATACAAGAATATGTATAACTTATACCAGCTGTACATATATAATTATATACAGGAGAGGCCCAGGTTATACCAGCATGGTCCATATCCCTATATACAGAAGATGTATAACTTATACCAGCTGTACATATATAATTATATACAGGAGAGGCCCAGGTTATACCAGCTGTACATATATAATTATATACAGGAGATGCCCAGGTTATACCAGCTGTACATATATCATTATATACAGGAGATGCCCAGGTTATACCAGCTGTACATATATAATTATATACAGGAGATGCCCAGGTTATACCAGCTGTACATATATAATTATATACAGGAGATGCCCAGGTTATACCAGCTGTACATATATAATTATATACAGGGGATACCCAGGTTATACCAGCTGTACATATATAATTATATACAGGAGATGCCCAGGTTATACCAGCTGTACATATATAATTATATACAGGAGATACCCAGGTTATACCAGCATGGTCCATATCACTATATACAGGAAGATGTATAACGTATATAAGCTGTACATATATAATTATATACAGGAGAGGCCCAGGTTATACCAGCTGTACATATATAATTATATACAGGAGATGCCCAGGTTATACCAGCTGTACATATATAATTATATACAGGAGATGCCCAGGTTATACCAGCTGTACATATATCATTATATACAGGAGATGCCCAGGTTATACCAGCATGGTCCATACCTCTATATACAAGAATATGTATAACTTATACCAGCTGTACATATATAATTATATACAGGAGAGGCCCAGGTTATACCAGCATGGTCCATATCCCTATATACAGAAGATGTATAACTTATACCAGCTGTACATATATAATTATATACAGGAGAGGCCCAGGTTATACCAGCTGTACATATATAATTATATACAGGAGATACCCAGGTTATACCAGCTGTACATATATAATTATATACAGGGGATACCCAGGTTATACCAGCTGTACATATATAATTATATACAGGAGATGCCCAGGTTATACCAGCTGTACATATATAATTATATACAGGAGATACCCAGGTTATACCAGCTGTACATATATCATTATATACAGGAGATGCCCAGGTTATACCAGCTGTACATATATAATTATATACAGGAGATACCCAGGTTATACCAGCTGTACATATATAATTGTATACAGGAGATACCCAGGTTATACCAGCTGTACATATATAATTATATACAGGAGATGCCCAGGTTATACCAGCTGTATATATATAATTATATACAGGAGATGCCCAGGTTATACCAGCTGTACATATATCACTATATACAGGAGATGCCCAGGTTATACCAGCTGTACATATATAATTATATACAGGAGATACCCAGGTTATACCAGCTGTACATATATAATTATATACAGGAGATGCCCAGGTTATACCAGCTGTACATATATAATTATATACAGGAGATACCCAGGTTATACCAGCTGTACATATATCATTATATACAGGGGATACCCAGGTTATACCAGCTGTACATATATAATTATATACAGGAGATGCCCAGGTTATACCAGCTGTACATATATAATTATATACAGGAGATGCCCAGGTTATACCAGCTGTACATATATAATTATATACAGGAGATGCCCAGGTTATACCAGCTGTACATATATAATTATATACAGGGGATACCCAGGTTATACCAGCTGTACATATATAATTATATACAGGAGATGCCCAGGTTATACCAGCTGTACATATATAATTATATACAGGAGATGCCCAGGTTATACCAGCTGTACATATATAATTATATACAGGAGATGCCCAGGTTATACCAGCTGTACATATATAATTATATACAGGAGATGCCCAGGTTATACCAGCTGTACATATATAATTATATACAGGAGATGCCCAGGTTATACCAGCTGTACATATATAATTATATAGAGGAGATGCCCAGGTTATACCAGCTGTACATATATCATTATATACAGGAGATGCCCAGGTTATACCAGCTGTACATATATAATTATATACAGGAGAGGCCCAGGTTATACCAGCTGTACATATATAATTATATACAGGAGATGCCCAGGTTATACCAGCTGTACATATATAATTATATACAGGAGATGCCCAGGTTATACCAGCTGTACATATATAATTATATACAGGAGATGCCCAGGTTATACCAGCTGTACATATATAATTATATACAGGAGATGCCCAGGTTATACCAGCTGTACATATATAATTATATACAGGAGATGCCCAGGTTATACCAGCTGTACATATATAATTATATAGAGGAGATGCCCAGGTTATACCAGCTGTACATATATAATTATATACAGGAGATGCCCAGGTTATACCAGCTGTACATATATAATTATATACAGGGGATACCCAGGTTATACCAGCTGTACATATATAATTATATACAGGAGAGGCCCAGGTTATACCAGCTGTACATATATAATTATATACAGGAGATGCCCAGGTTATACCAGCTGTACATATATAATTATATAGAGGAGATGCCCAGGTTATACCAGCTGTACATATATCATTATATACAGGAGATGCCCAGGTTATACCAGCTGTACATATATAATTATATACAGGAGATACCCAGGTTATACCAGCTGTACATATATAATTATATACAGGAGATGCCCAGGTTATACCAGCTGTACATATATAATTATAGACAGGAGAGGCCCAGGTTATACCAGCTGTACATATATCATTATATAGAGGAGATGCCCAGGTTATACCAGCTGTACATATATAATTATATACAGGAGATGCCCAGGTTATACCAGCTGTACATATATAATTATATACAGGAGATGCCCAGGTTATACCAGCTGTACATATATAATTATATACAGGGGATACCCAGGTTATACCAGCTGTACATATATAATTATATACAGGAGATGCCCAGGTTATACCAGCTGTACATATATAATTATATACAGGAGATGCCCAGGTTATACCAGCTGTACATATATAATTATATACAGGAGATGCCCAGGTTATACCAGCTGTACATATATAATTATATACAGGAGATACTTAGGTTATACCAGCTGTACATATATAACTATATACAGGAGATGCCCAGGTTATACCAGCTGTACATATATAATTATATACAGGAGATGCCCAGGTTATACCAGCTGTACATATATCATTATATACAGGAGATGCCCAGGTTATACCAGCTGTACATATATAATTATATACAGGAGATGCCCAGGTTATACCAGCTGTACATATATAATTATATACAGGAGATGCCCAGGTTATACCAGCTGTACATATATAATTATATACAGGGGATACCCAGGTTATACCAGCTGTACATATATAATTATATACAGGAGATGCCCAGGTTATACCAGCTGTACATATATAATTATATACAGGAGATACCCAGGTTATACCAGCATGGTCCATATCACTATATACAGGAAGATGTATAACTTATACCAGCTGTACATATATAATTATATACAGGAGATGCCCAGGTTATACCAGCATGGTCCATACCTCTATATACAAGAATATGTATAACTTATACCAGCTGTACATATATAATTATATACAGGAGAGGCCCAGGTTATACCAGCATGGTCCATATCCCTATATACAGAAGATGTATAACTTATACCAGCTGTACATATATAATTATATACAGGAGAGGCCCAGGTTATACCAGCTGTACATATATAATTATATACAGGAGATGCCCAGGTTATACCAGCTGTACATATATCATTATATACAGGAGATGCCCAGGTTATACCAGCTGTACATATATAATTATATACAGGAGATGCCCAGGTTATACCAGCTGTACATATATAATTATATACAGGAGATGCCCAGGTTATACCAGCTGTACATATATAATTATATACAGGGGATACCCAGGTTATACCAGCTGTACATATATAATTATATACAGGAGATGCCCAGGTTATACCAGCTGTACATATATAATTATATACAGGAGATACCCAGGTTATACCAGCATGGTCCATATCACTATATACAGGAAGATGTATAACGTATACCAGCTGTACATATATAATTATATACAGGAGAGGCCCAGGTTATACCAGCTGTACATATATAATTATATACAGGAGATGCCCAGGTTATACCAGCTGTACATATATAATTATATACAGGAGATGCCCAGGTTATACCAGCTGTACATATATCATTATATACAGGAGATGCCCAGGTTATACCAGCATGGTCCATACCTCTATATACAAGAATATGTATAACTTATACCAGCTGTACATATATAATTATATACAGGAGAGGCCCAGGTTATACCAGCATGGTCCATATCCCTATATACAGAAGATGTATAACTTATACCAGCTGTACATATATAATTATATACAGGAGAGGCCCAGGTTATACCAGCTGTACATATATAATTATATACAGGAGATACCCAGGTTATACCAGCTGTACATATATAATTATATACAGGGGATACCCAGGTTATACCAGCTGTACATATATAATTATATACAGGAGATGCCCAGGTTATACCAGCTGTACATATATAATTATATACAGGAGATACCCAGGTTATACCAGCTGTACATATATCATTATATACAGGAGATGCCCAGGTTATACCAGCTGTACATATATAATTATATACAGGAGATACCCAGGTTATACCAGCTGTACATATATAATTGTATACAGGAGATACCCAGGTTATACCAGCTGTACATATATAATTATATACAGGAGATGCCCAGGTTATACCAGCTGTATATATATAATTATATACAGGAGATGCCCAGGTTATACCAGCTGTACATATATCACTATATACAGGAGATGCCCAGGTTATACCAGCTGTACATATATAATTATATACAGGAGATACCCAGGTTATACCAGCTGTACATATATAATTATATACAGGAGATGCCCAGGTTATACCAGCTGTACATATATAATTATATACAGGAGATACCCAGGTTATACCAGCTGTACATATATAATTATATACAGGAGATGCCCAGGTTATACCAGCTGTACATATATAATTATATACAGGAGATACCCAGGTTATACCAGCTGTGTGAAGGACTTTTATGCAATTGCCTATATGTTTCAGTTTAATTCTCTCCCTGCTATTTTGAGGACTATATTGTTCGGTTCCAAATGTCAAGAATGAATGTATTCGTGTACCGAACAGGGATGTTGAGATTATGTTTGTATGTGGGATAGAAAGTACTTTTCTGAAATTGTTAAACATTGTAAATGTTCTGGCCAGCAGATAATTGAGCTGTGTGTATTGGTAAAACTCAATTGTCTAGCCTGGCCCAGAGGAGGAGTTTTAGGATAATTGAGCTGTGTCTATTCTTAAAACTCAATTATCTAGTCTGGCCCAGAGGAGGAGTTTTTGCTGCATAAATTGTGAGTTCTGTGTACCAGTAAATCAGTCTTGTTCCAGCATTAAGTTGACTCATGTGTGGATTATTCGGCGATTCCAGGGATATTCCTACTGGTGGAATATTGGGTGATTTTCTTTTATGGGAAGAAGGGAATGCTTGACGAGGATATTTTCTACTACCGTCACAACTGGTTGGCAGCAGCGGGATTTTCCCTTCTACTTTCCTTTACACCAGGATTCCAAGCAGACACTGGGAACAGTGAATGGAAGGCTGGTACACCCCGCTTAAAAGAAAAACACTGAAAGAACTACTGGAAGTCCGTGGAAGGATTGCTAGCAACAAAACCAAGCGGGTCATTATAGCAGAATTAATGGAGCTAGACCAGGAGAACTTGGTTGCAGCAACGCCAGCAGTACAAGAGATGGGGACACCAGTGATTCAGGAGGAGGAATCACCAGCCAACAAGGCAATGAGAGAGAAGCTAGCATGGTTCGGTCCGAACCCAACGGCGGATGTGGTGCTGAAAGTGATGAACCTGTTAGCGGAGGAGGCTAAACAAATAAGAGACGCAGAGCTACAGTTAAAACTGGCAGCAGTCCAACAAGCAGCCGCACATTCTCCAAACAGTGAGTACAGCACAGCAGACACAAGGAAGATTCCGTTTAGCGCTTTTAAAGCTTTTGATGAAAAAGACTGTGACATTGATAATTACCTGGCAGATTTTGAGCGACAATGTAACCTGCACCGAATAGATAGAGGAGAGTGGGTCGCAATATTGTCAGGCAAACTGTCAGGCAAAGCTTCTGATGCTTTCCGGACCGTGCCAGAGCAGGAGATCCATAGCTACGCCAGGGTTAAAGAAGTGCTCCTGGCTCGTTATGCAGTAACCCCAGAGTCCTACCGACAAAAGTTCAGGGACTCACGCAAAACCACGAAAGACTCTTACGTGGAATGGGCATGCCAGTTATCCCTGTCGGCCTCTAACTGGGTCAACAGCAGCCAGGCCACCACCGCAGAGGACATTTTGCAACTAATGCTCCTGGAACAATTTTACCATCACATCCAGACGGATGTCAAAGACTGGGTGAGAGATCGCAGGCCCATGACTCTACCAGAGGCCGCTAAGTTGGCGGATGAATATGCGGATACTCGCAAGACGAACCCGGTCACACCACGGGTACAACCTCCACGACCAACGGTGCCCTCACACCCACCAGCCGCTAGATACCAACCTCCTAACAGACCGGTGACATCTAGCCCTCGCTATCCACGCCAGGAGGACAATGAACAACGCTGCTTCCGGTGCAAACAGCTGGGTCACTACAAGCAGAATTGCCCCATGGACAACAACACCAGGTCAAATTGGTCTCGACCTGGGTACCGCCCACCAGCAGCAGCCCATTGTGTAGACTCGGCTTGGGATCCCCAGGAACTGGGTCAGGAAGAACCATTGGGCACCCTTTACGAAGCCCTCATGGTACAATCTGTTATTACGGACAACAGGAAACACCATTGTCAGCTGGTCATGGTTAACGGAAAAACCGCCCGGGGATTAAGAGACAGTGGGGCAACCATCACGTTGGTACAAAGACACCTTATTAAGGCATCAGAGAAACCGGGGAAATCAATTGCTGTGAGAGTGGCAGGGGGGGCAGTATACCGTATTCCTACTGCACAGGTACACCTAGACTGGGGTGCGGGAGCTGGCAATGTTCATGTGGGCGTCATGAAAGACTTACCTTCTGAAGTCATCCTGGGCAACGACATTGGCCCCCTGACTTCGGCGTTCGCCTCTACCCCCGCTCAGGAGGCCCATGCAGTAACCACCAGAGCACAAAGTCGCGCTGCCGAGAGCCATCTTCTTCCTACTGAGACCCAGGTAAGCCAACCCAACCTACCCTTGACTGTAGAACCCCTACCCTGGGACACCCCAGAGGACTTTGGGCGGGAGGTGACCGGAGACCCTTCCCTCAGAAAGTATCGAGAGAAAGCAAGGAGGGGCCAAGGGGGGTTAGAGAAGGAGCAATTTATCTGGGAGAAAGGCCGCTTGTACAGGCTCACCGAGACCCGGGGTAATACACCAGGGCCTAAGCAAAAACGCCAGCTGGTAGTTCCCCGGAAATACCGGCAGGAGTTATTGAGGATTGGGCACGACGTACCCTTGGCAGGCCATTTGGGAATACGCAAGACAGGGTATCGGATAACCCAGAACTTCTTCTGGCCTGGGGTGTCCGACGACGTCAGGGCGTATTGTCAAACGTGCGAGGTATGCCAACGTATAGGTAAAAAGGGAGACCACCCAAAGGCTAAACTAGTTTCCATGCCCATTATTGAAGAACCGTTCACAAGGGTGGCCGTGGACATTATAGGGCCCCTGGCCCAACCTAGCCGTTCCGGCAAGCGGTATATACTCACCATAGTAGACTACGCCACCCATTACCCCGAAGCGGTAGCTCTCTCTAACATACAGGCTGAGACCGTAGCAGAGGCCCTAGTTAAAGTATTTTCCCGAGTAGGCTTTCCCAAGGAGGTTCTGTCCGACCAAGGTACCCAATTCACGGCCGAGGTAACCCAGCAGATATGGAAAACCTGTGGAGTTAAATCCCTGACTAGCTCCCCATACCATCCCCAGACTAACGACCTGTGCGAGCGCTTCAACGGAACGCTAAAGCAAATGTTGAAGTCGTTCACGGGGGCATACAAGGATTGGGAGCGATTCCTGCCACACCTTCTCTTTGCCTACCGAGAGGTGCCGCAGGAATCGACCGGATTCTCACCCTTCGAACTTCTCTATGGGAGGCGGGTGAGGGGGCCCTTAGATCTCATCAAGGATCACTGGGAGGGGCAGACAGAGATTGAGGGGACCCCGGTTGTACCTTATGTCCTGGAGCTGAGGGACCGCATGGAGGAATTAGCCCAGACAGTGCGAGAGAACCTCCAGGCGGCCCAACAGCGCCAGAGGGTATGGTATGACCGACGGGCTAGGCACCGGAGCTTTCAGATAGGCCAAAAGTTCATGGTATTAAGGCCGGTCCGAACAGACAAGCTCCAGGCCGCCTGGCAGGGCCCCTATAAAGTTATAGGACAGATATGCGACACTACCTACACGATAGCCAGCTGCGAGGATGAAGATGTGAAACGAACCTTTCACATCAACATGCTCAAGGCCTATCAGGAACGGGCAGAGGAGGTAGCCGCTATCTGTGCACCAGCAGGAGAAGACACAGAGACCCTACCCCTTCCCGACCTATTGGGCAGTAACGAAGGGATGACCCAGATAAAGAAAGTCCAGCTAGGTGAACAGTTGGAGCCGCAAGAGCGGGCTCAAGCTGTCCGCTTACTAGAAACAAAACAGGCCACATTCTCTCAGGAGCCTGGATACACACTCCTAGCCATACACAAGGTAGAGACTCCAGGACAGGCACCCCTGAGACAGCCTCCCTACCGTATCCCCGAAGAAGTCCGAGAAGGGATGCGGAAGGAAATAGATGAGATGCTTCGGCTAGGCGTAATCGAACCCTCAGAAAGTCCTTGGGCCTCGCCGGTAGTCTTAGTGCCAAAGAAGGATGGGACAACCCGCTTCTGTGTAGATTACCGGCGCCTCAACGACAAGACAGTTACGGACGCCTATCCGATGCCACGGATGGACGAGCTGCTTGACCGTATCTCTGCAGGGAAGTATCTGACCACAATAGACCTATGCAAGGGATATTGGCAGATTCCCCTAGCAGAAGATGCTATACCCAAGTCCGCCTTCATCACCCCGTTCGGCCTATACCAATTCCGGGTTATGTCGTTCGGGATGAAGAACGCCCCGGCCACCTTCCAACGGATGGTGGATCAGTTACTTAGGGGTCTCCAGAGCTTTGCATGCGCTTACCTGGATGACATCGCCATCCACAGTGATACCTGGGAAGCGCACCTAGAGCACGTAGGGGTAGTATTAGATAGGATCAGGGGGGCCGGGCTGACCCTGAAACCCGACAAATGTCACTTGGGTATGGCAGAGGTACAATATTTGGGCCACCGAGTAGGATGTGGTAAGCAACGGCCGGAGCCGGCTAAGATCAAGGCCGTTGCCAATTGGCCCACTCCCCACACCAAGACACAAGTCATGGCTTTCTTAGGCACAGCCGGCTATTACAGACGCTTTGTACCCGACTATAGTGCCCTGGCCAAACCCCTGACCGACTTGACCAAAAAGAAGCTACCCCGACAAGTCCTGTGGTCCCCGGAATGCGAGGTGGCTTTCCAAGCACTAAAGACTGCTCTGGTTAATGCTCCGGTGTTGGTTACCCCAGATCCTAACAAAAGATTTATTGTCCACACAGACGCTTCAATGTTTGGACTGGGGGCATTACTAAGCCAGATTGGGGAGGATGGAGGAGAGCACCCGGTGGCATACCTGAGTCGGAAGCTGTTGCCAAGGGAGGTCAGTTATGCCACCATTGAAAAAGAGTGTTTGGCCTTGGTATGGGCACTTAAAAAGCTCACACCTTACCTTTATGGCCGGGCGTTCACTCTCATCATCGATCACAACCCCTTGGTGTGGCTTAACCGGGTTTCAGGGGACAACGCCCGTTTGCTACGCTGGAGCTTGGCCTTACAGCCCTATGACTTTACGATTCATTATCGCCCAGGCAAGCAAAACGGGAATGCCGATGGATTGTCACGCCAAACGGATTTAACCTCTGACTAAAAGCTCTGAACCCGTCAACCCTACTGGACCAGGAAAGGGAAAAAGGGAAAAAAAATAAAATTACTGGGGGAGTGGGAGCAGGCGCAATGGTTCCCTCATTTGCTCAGGCGCAAATGTCTTCCCTGAGTCGCTCAGGTGCAAATGTCTTTCCTGGTTCGCTCAGGCGCAAATGTCGTCCCTGAATCGCTCAGGCGCAAATGTCTTTCCTGAATCGCTCAGGCGCAAATGTCGTCCCTGAATCGCTCAGGCGCAAATGTCTTCCCTGAATCGCTCAGGCGCAAATGTCTTTCCTGAATCGCTCAGGCGCAAATGTCGTCCCTGAATCGCTCAGGCGCAAATGTCTTTCCTGAATCGCTCAGGCGCAAATGTCTTTCCTGAATCGCTCAGGCGCAAATGTCTTTCCTGAATCGCTCAGGCGCAAATGTCTTTCCTGAATCGCTCAGGCGCAAATGTCGTCCCTGAATCGCTCAGGCGCAAATGTCTTTCCTGAATCGCTCAGGCGCAAATGTCTTTCCTGAATCGCTCAGGCGCAAATGTCTTCCCTGAATCGCTCAGGCGCAAATGTCTTTCCAGGATCGCTCCGGCGCAATGTCTTCCCTGATTCGCTCAGGCGCCATTGTCTTCCCTGAATCGCTCAGTCACAAATTCGTCCAGGTATCACCCAGGGGTGTCCCTCAGTTCACTCATGTGCAATGTTTCCTGTTTCACTCATGTGCAATGTTTTCCTGTTTTACTCACGGGCAACGTTTCTCTTTTTTTTTTTTTTTTTCCCCCGGGTTCACTCAGGTGCAAGTGTCCGTAAGTCGCTCTGGTGCTATGGTTCATGATTCCATCAGGCGCAGATGGTTCCCTGAATCGCTCAGGCGCAGATGGTTCCCTGAATCGATCAGGTGCAATGGTTCCCTGAATCGCTCAGGTGCAATGGTTCCCTGAATCGATCAGGTGCAATGGTTCCCTGAATCGCTCAGGTGCAATGGTTCCCTGAATCGCTCAGGTGCAATGGTTCCCTGAATCGCTCAGGTGCATTGGTTCCCTGAATCGCTCAGGTGCAATGGTTCCCTGAATCGCTCAGGTGCAATGGTTCCCTGAATCGCTCAGGTGCAATGGTTCCCTGAATCGCTCAGGTGCATTGGTTCCCTGAATCGCTCAGGTGCAATGGTTCCCTGAATCGCTCAGGTGCAATGGTTCCCTGAATCGCTCAGGTGCAATGGTTCCCTGAATCGCTCAGGTGCAATGGTTCCCTGAATCGCTCAGGTGCAATGGTTCCCTGAATCGGTCAGGTGCAACGGTTCCCTGAATCGCTCAGGTGCATTGGTTCCCTGAATCGCTCAGGTGCAATGGTTCCCTGAATCGCTCAGGGGCAGGTCTCCTTGTGTCGCCCGTGACAGTGTCGCCTCGTACCACTCAGGGCGATACCTCCCTGAATCGCTCAGGTGTTTGTGTCCACTGTCTAAGGGACCAGCAGGTCACGTCTCTCGCCATCCATCGGTAAACACGGCTTATCTTTTCGTAAGCAGGTCCGCGTCCACCAGAGCTACATGCAAACCACGGTCGTTGCGCCTATTTTCTCGGTTCAGGTAAGATACAGCCACAAGGCTGTGCTACGATCTGTCACTGCGTTAGCTATTCGTTGTCATGAGCTCCCGTTCATAGGTCTCTGCCTCAGTACAGAAGTCGGTAGCGTGGTCCCTTTCGTTTAAGGTAAGTAGCGGTCAACGCCATTCGGTCAAGAGAAACTGTTTCCCCTGTAGCTCTCGGTCGGGCACCCGGGGGAGGGGGAAGGAAGTCTCATCTGTCACCTTCATACCTCCTCCATGCAGCTTGAAGATGTCGCAGGTTCCTGAGTCGGAGGATAATCTGTCCTTGCCCGGAACCTCCGTGTCAGGCCGCACCAGCAACCCCTCCCTGAGGAGCTGGACCATTCCGAAACTGATAGCAGAGCTTAGACGCAGAGGGATTCACTATCCGGCCACCGCGAGAAAGGCGGAGCTGTACCGGCTCCTGATGACGGCACCAGCGGGTTCAAGTGAAGAGCCTTCTCCCTCATCGATACAGCTGACCCTCCTGCAGTTGCAGGCCACCATCGCCAGTCTGGCAGGTTCGGTCGCGGATATCCAGACTAGGATGGGGGAGTGGGAGTCCCGGCCTCCTCCGGCCCTGCCTTCTCCAGCTCTTCCGGTCTTGCCATCTACGTCCCAGGATTTGGCGCCAGGTACAGTCCATGCCAGACCCAAGATTGCCCCCTCGCACTACATTCCTGAAAACCTTAAAAAGGACATCCTGGCGGGGAGGGACGTCAACCTGGCGTCCCTTCTCATTGCGTCCCTAGACGTATCAGAGAATAAGGTCATCAACTGCGGGGAGGTCTCGGTGGTCCTACGGGCCAAGGATACCCGCCTGAATCGGAAGCTGTCGATCCCCGAGTTCGTCCTGGCATTCAGCCTCTACCGGGATACCATCTGCGGCGTCCAGCCACACAGACGGGAGGAGCTCGACTCCTACCTATACCAAGTCACCGACTTAGGTTACAAATACGGGGGAAAGAACTTCTATGACTACCACAGGTCTTTTTCAGCCAAAGCGGCAGCCGCCCTCGCTCAGTTCCAGCTCATCACGGACTGGGCGAACTTGGACATGGAGCTGTTCTGCCGCCATTTTGCCGGGTTGCAGGCCCCCACGTGCGCTGCGTGCCAGTCCATCCAGCACACGGCCGACTGGTGCCCCAATTTTCCCACCCCGGCCCGAGAAGGCTCCCAGCCAGGCCCCTCTGGCACGCAACGGTCTCAGGGTTCCACCGACAAGCTGGGCAGGCCCATTACTTTCTTAGGCCAGAGTCAGGTCTGCAACAACTTTAATGCCGGGGGCTGTAATTTCAACAGTTGTAGAGCTTTGCATGTGTGTTCCCTCTGCTTCAGGGCCCACCCCCGCTCCAGCTGCCCGAAGAGGCAACGTAAGGCTCTATGACTGACCGACATCAACGTCGAGCTCTTGGGCATCCTGTTGCAGGATCACCCCGATCGCCGGTCGGTGGAGTTCCTCATCACCGGCTTCGAGAAGGGTTTCAATACAGGGCTCATTGCCCTCCCTCAGGTTTCCTGGGAGGGAAGGAACCTACGGTCGGCCATGCAGGATCCAGAGGCGGTGGCCACTCTGTTGCGGGACGAGGTCCGCAAAGGGTTCCTGCTAGGCCCGTTTGAAACCATTCCCTTTGCCGAGTGGAGGATCAATCCTATCGGTCTAGTCTCCAAACAGGCATCAAATAAAAAGCGTCTAATATACGACTTGTCTGCTCCACACATGTCGCCGATCCCCAGTCTCAACTCCCTGATCCCATCAGGGGAGTTCTCGATGTCCTATTCATCCATTGACGAGGCCATTCAGTTCATCCTGCTGGCTGGGAAAGGGGCTTGGTTGGCCAAGGCCGACATTGCGGACGCCTTCAAGCTACTCCCCATCCTTCCTCAGTTATGGCAGTATTATGGGTTGCATTGGGCAGACGGGTTTTATTTTGCTAACCGCCTCACATTTGGATCCAAAAGCAGCCCGTGGTTGTTCGACAAGTTCGCCTGTGCCCTACACTGGATCCTTGTCCATCATGGGGGGATGGACATGGTCATTCATTACTTGGATGACTTCCTAATCATCGAGAGGCCCCAGGGGCCCCCATCAGGTTTGAAGAACTTGCTCCAACTGTTCGCCGGGCTCGAGGTCCCGGTGGCATCCGCCAAGACAGAGGGTCCAGGCACTGGGGTTACCTTCTTGGGCATTACTCTGGACTCAGTCCGCATGGAGGCTAGCCTCCCCGCGACCAAGCTGGCCAAGGTCAGGTCCGCCGTTTCCTCCGCGGCCTCTTCTGGAGTTTTGTCCAGGCAGGAGCTCCAGTCCCTGTTAGGATTCCTTACTTGCACCTTCAAGATCATGCCACAGGGGAGGTCCTTCATCTCGCGGCTTCTCAATCTCCTCCTGACTGCTCCGGATCAGGACTCCACCGTCCGGCTGGATGGTCCCGCCATGGCGGATCTGCAGATGTGGCAAACCTTCCTGACCGGGTGGAATGGCATTTCTTTGTTCGTGCCATCCCCGGATGCGGCTTCCCCCACGGTTTACACTGACGCCACGGGCTCCCGTGGGTTCGCGGCAATCTTCTATCCACACTGGTTGGTCGGCAGTTGGCCGGTGGAGCTCCTGTCCGAAGCAGGGGCCATGAGGTCCTCGCCGCTATTGGAATTATACCCCATCGTGGCGGCTGCCCGCGTCTGGGGTCCGCTCTGGGCAAACAAATCAGTCGTCTTGAGGACAGACAGTCAGGTCCTGGTGGAAGTGATATCCAAGGGGAGGGCTAGTAATCTCAGGATGATGTCTATGTTACGTAGGCTTGTCTGGCTGTCCTTGGAGTTTAACTTCCACGTCTTTGCGGTCCACATCCAGGGAGCGCAGAACGTGGCGGCTGACGCCCTGTCCCGCTTTAACCTCAATATTTTCTTCCAGGAACTCCCAGAGGCAGATCCCGTCGGCGTTCCAGCTCCACCTTACAGCGCCCTCCTGCTGGACTAGAGCCCCTGATTGCAACCGCGCAGTCATTGGTCCGGCGGTCGCTGGCCACCAACACCGCCAGGAATTATGACACCGGGTTCAGCATGTTTAGACGTTTTGCTGACACTCATCCGCAGGGGGACGTAGACGAGGTCACTTTCATCATGGCATTCATAGCCCATTGCCACTCCCACCGCCACCTCTCATACAATACCATCAAGCTGTATTTGGCAGGCATCCAGCACCACCGGATGCTCAGCGACCCCTCTGCCGGATCCATCTTTTCAAATCAAGCCATCAAAGCCACCCTCAGGGGTGTTCAGAGAGTCAGCACGGCAGTCCAGGTGCGCAGGCAGCCGGTCTCAGGTGAGCTTTTCCGCAGGTTATCCTTAGCCCTGGATGGTCTTCCTTTTGGCCAATTGGCAAGCATCGTCACGAAGGCAGCCATGTACCTCGGGTTCTATGGGTTCCTCAGGCCCGGGGAATTCACCTGCGGCGCCATCTCCCGAACGACCCTGCTAAGGCGACATCTCGCATGGCACTCCGACCACTTTATTTTGTCTATTCCGTTCTCCAAGACCAGTCAAACCGGTCCCCCCACAGAGGTGGAATTTTACCCTACATCTAACTGTTGGTGTCCTATCAAGGTGCTCCAGGAGCTCCTGGCCTCCCTTCAATCTCCCGCCTTAGATGGCCCGTTGCTCCCGGTCAACGGGAAGCCCCTGTCTTCAACCATGTTCATCTCCAACATCCGCACCCTGGCCGCAGGTTTGGGTTACAACCCTAGCACGATATCCGGACACTCATTTCGAATAGGGGCCGCGTCCGCAGCTTCCAGCCACCAGGTACCAGCGCACATCATCCGCAAGATGGGTCGGTGGAGATCATCCTGCTTCTCAAGGTACATCCCGAATCCACGGGCAGAAGTATCCCGAGCCTTCCGTTCTTTGGCATTGTAGGTCACACCATACTGCAATAAATATTTTATACCCTGCAACTTGCCGGTTCTCTTTTGCCCACTTATTCAGGCCTTACCTCGTCACTGGCATCGGGCACACTCCAGCCAGTCGGGTGGGGACAGTCTATAGGCATGCCTATTCTATTTCTCGCCCAGCTCCTCCCACAAATATAATTATATACAGGAGATACCCGGGTTATACCAGCATGGTCCATATCACTATATACAGGAAGATGTATAACTTATACCAGCTGTACATATATAATTATATACAGGAGATGCCCAGGTTATACCAGCTGTACATATATAATTATATACAGGAGATGCCCAGGTTATACCAGCTGTACATATATAATTATATACAGGAGATGCCCAGGTTATACCAGCTGTACATATATAATTATATACAGGAGATGCCCAGGTTATACCAGCTGTACATATATAATTATATACAGGAGATGCCCAGGTTATACCAGCTGTACATATATAATTATATACAGGAGATGCCCAGGTTATACCAGCTGTACATATATCATTATATACAGGAGATGCTCAGGTTATACCAGCTGTACATATATAATTATATACAGGAGATGCCCAGGTTATACCAGCTGTACATATATCATTATATACAGGAGATGCCCAGGTTATACCAGCTGTACATATATCACTATATACAGGAGATACCCAGGTTATACCAGCTGTACATATATAATTATATACAGGAGATGCCCAGGTTATACCAGCTGTACATATATAATTATATACAGGAGATGCCCAGGTTATACCAGCTGTACATATATAATTATATACAGGAGATGCCCAGGTTATACCAGCTGTACATATATAATTATATACAGGAGATACCCAGGTTATACCAGCTGTACATATATCACTATATACAGGAGATACCCAGGTTATACCAGCTGTACATATATAATTATATACAGGAGATGCCCAGGTTATACCAGCTGTACATATATAATTATATACAGGAGATGCCCAGGTTATACCAGCTGTACATATATAATTATATACAGGAGATGCCCAGGTTATACCAGCTGTACATATATCACTATATACAGGAGATACCCGGGTTATAGCGGTATGTCTCGTGTGCTGTGATTAGTTGGGGGTCAGTTACTTTCTCCGGGCAGGTCTGTCTTTCCACCCCCCGGAGGGTGCAGTCTAATATTGATGCTTCTGTGGGGGTCATGTCTCGGTGACAGGGCGATTGTCTCGGGCGGTGGGGGTAATCCCGACATCCTGGTTACGGGCGGTCTCTCAGGTCACACAAAGCTCTGGTCTCTTTGCTGTCACTTCTCATCTGCTCAGTGATAAATATTTGCCCCCCCCCCCCCCAGCGCTGCTGACAGCTCCTGATCGGCCTCTTGTTCCCGGAACACAACTAAACAAGACTGTTTACAGACCCCCCCGGACCATCCGGACCCCTCCCATGTAAACAAGCAGCCCCCCCCCCCAGGAGAGGTATCATCAGGGACTTTACCATGGCTTAGATACCTCAGGATGGGACAACTCACAGGCTGGGCTACGGCAGGCAGTATCACACATGATAGTCTGAGATACATCAGGACAGTATCACACATGATAGTCTGAGATACATCAGGGCAGTATCACACATGATAGTCTGAGATACATCAGGACAGTATCACACATGATAGTCTGAGATACATCAGGACAGTATCACACATGATAGTCTGAGATACATCAGGGCAGTATCACACATGATAGTCTGAGATACATCAGGACAGTATCACACATGGTAGTCTGAGATACATCAGGACAGTATCACACATGATAGTCTGAGATACATCAGGACAGTATCACACATGATAGTCTGAGATACATCAGGGCAGTATCACACATGGTAGTCTGAGATACATCAGGGCAGTATCACACATGATAGCCTGAGATACATCAGGACAGTATCACACATGATAGTCTGAGATACATCAGGGCAGTATCACACATGATAGTCTGAGATACATCAGGACAGTATCACACATGATAGTCTGAGATACATCAGGCAGTATCACACATGATAGTCTGAGATACATCAGGGCAGTATCACACATGATAGTCTGAGATACATCAGGACAGTATCACACATGGTAGTCTGAGATACATCAGGACAGTATCACACATGATAGTCTGAGATACATCAGGACAGTATCACACATGATAGTCTGAGATACATCAGGGCAGTATCACACATGGTAGTCTGAGATACATCAGGGCAGTATCACACATGATAGTCTGAGATACATCAGGACAGTATCACACACGATAGCCTGAGATACATCAGGACAGTATCACACATGATAGTCTGAGATACATCAGGACAGTATCACACACGATAGCCTGAGATACATCAGGACAGTATCACACATGATAGTCTGAGATACATCAGGACAGTATCACACATGATAGCCTGAGATACATCAGGACAGTATCACACATGATAGTCTGAGATACATCAGGGCAGTATCACACATGATAGTCTGAGATACATCAGGACAGTATCACACATGATAGTCTGAGATACATCAGGACAGTATCACACATGATAGTCTGAGATACATCAGGGCAGTATCACACATGATAGTCTGAGATACATCAGGGCAGTATCACACATGATAGTCTGAGATACATCAGGACAGTATCACACATGGTAGTCTGAGATACATCAGGACAGTATCACACATGATAGTCTGAGATACATCAGGACAGTATCACACATGATAGTCTGAGATACATCAGGGCAGTATCACACATGGTAGTCTGAGATACATCAGGGCAGTATCACACATGATAGTCTGAGATACATCAGGACAGTATCACACACGATAGCCTGAGATACATCAGGACAGTATCACACATGATAGTCTGAGATACATCAGGACAGTATCACACACGATAGCCTGAGATACATCAGGACAGTATCACACATGGTAGTCTGAGATACATCAGGACAGTATCACACATGATAGTCTGAGATACATCAGGACAGTATCACACACGATAGCCTGAGATACATCAGGACAGTATCACACATGATAGTCTGAGATACATCAGGACAGTATCACACATGATAGTCTGAGATACATCAGGACAGTATCACACATGATAGTCTGAGATACATCAGGGCAGTATCACACATGGTAGTCTGAGATACATCAGGGCAGTATCACACATGATAGTCTGAGATACATCAGGACAGTATCACACATGGTAGTCTGAGATACATCAGGACAGTATCACACGTGATAGTCTGAGATACATCAGGACAGTATCACACATGATAGTCTGAGATACATCAGGACAGTATCACACATGGTAGTCTGAGATACATCAGGACAGTATCACACATGGTAGTCTGAGATACATCAGGGCAGTATCACACATGATAGTCTGAGATACATCAGGACAGTATCACACATGATAGTCTGAGATACATCAGGGCAGTATCACACATGGTAGTCTGAGATACATCAGGGCAGTATCACACATGATAGTCTGAGATACATCAGGACAGTATCACACATGATAGTCTGAGATACATCAGGACAGTATCACACATGATAGTCTGAGATACATCAGGACAGTATCACACATGATACAGGCGGTAATTGCACAATACCACACTCTACACCCAGATCTACACCCACACTGCACCACACTACACACCCACACTGCACTCTACACCCAGATCTACACCCACACTGCACTACACACCCAGATCTACACCCACACTGCACCACACTACACTCTACACCCACACTGCACCACACTCTACACCCAGATCTACACCCACACTGCACCACACTCTACACCCAGATCTACACCCACACTGCACCACACTACACCCAGATCTACACCCACACTGCACCACACTACACCCAGATCTACACCCACACTGCACCACACTACACCCAGATCTACACCCACACTGCACCACACTCTACACCCAGATCTACACCCACACTGCACCACACTCTACACCCAGATCTACACCCACACTGCACCACACTCTACACCCAGATCTACACCACACTACACACCCAGATCTACACCCACACTGCACCACACTACACTCTACACCCACACTGCACCACACTCTACACCCACACTGCACCACACTCTACACCCAGATCTACACCCACACTGCACCACACTACACCACACCACACTCTACACCCACACTGCATCACACTACACCCAGATCTACACCCACACCTACACCCACACTGCACCACACTACACCCAGATCTACACCCACACTGCACCACACTCTACACCCAGATCTACACCCACACTGCATCACTCTACACCCAGATCTACACCCACACTCTACACCCACACTGCATCACACTACACACCCGACTACACCACACTCTACACCCACACTGCATCACACTACACCACACTCTACACCCAGATCTGCACCACACTACACCTCACTCTACACCCAGATCTACACCCACACTGCACCACACTACACTCTACACCCACACTACATCACACTACACCACACTCTACACCCAGATCTACACCCACACTTCCCCACACTACACTCTACACCCACACTGCACCACACTCTACACCCAGATCTACACCCACACTGCATCACACTCTACACCCAGATCTACACCCACACTGCACCACACTACACTCTACACCCACACTGCACCACACTCTACACCCACACTGCACCACACTCTACACCCAGATCTACACCCACACTGCACCACACTACACCACACTCTACACCCACACTACACCACACTCTACACCCAGATCTACACCCACACTTCACCACACTACACTCTACACCCACACTGCACCACACTCTACACCCAGATCTACACCCACACTGCATCACACTCTACACCCAGATCTACACCCACACTGCACCACACTACACTCTACACCCACACTGCACCACACTCTACACCCACACTGCACCACACTCTACACCCAGATCTACACCCACACTGCACCACACTACACCACACTCTACACCCACACTACACCACACTCTACACCCAGATCTACACCCACACTTCACCACACTACACTCTACACCCACACTGCACCACACTCTACACCCAGATCTACACCCACACTGCATCACACTCTACACCCAGATCTACACCCACACTGCACCACACTACACCACACTCTACACCCAGATCTACACCCACACTCTACACCCAGACTCTACATCACACTACACCACACTCTACACCCAGATCTACACCCACACTGCACCACACTACACCACACTCTACACCCAGATCTACACCCACACTGCATCACACTACACCACACTACACACCACACTACACCACACTCTACACCCAGATCTACACCCACACTGCACCACACTTTTTGATTGAAACATCTTTATTACAATCAGTCGTCATGCATACATACTTTAGTACTGTGACGCAGCACAGGCCACGAATCAGTACATAATAAATGACTTACAATCGTCGAGAGAGCTACACCCACACTACTACACCACACTGCATCCAGAACTACACCCACACTACTACACCTCCCCGTATATAAGGATGTATCTCCCTGTATATAAGGATGTATCCCCCCGTATATAAGGATGTATCTCCCCGTATATAAGGATGTATCTCCTGTATATAAGGATGTATCCCCCCGTATATAAGGATGTATCCCCCCGTATATAAGGATGTATCTCCCCGTATATAAGGATGTATCTCCCCGTATATAAGGATGTATCCCCCCGTATATAAGGATGTATCCCCCCGTATATAAGGATGTATCTCCCCGTATATAAGGATGTATCCCCTGTATATAAGGATGTATCTCCCCGTATATAAGGATGTATCTCCCCGTATATAAGGATGTATCCCCCCGTATATAAGGATGTATCTCCCTGTATATAAGGATGTATCTCCCCGTATATAAGGATGTATCTCCCCGTATATAAGGATGTATCCCCCCGTATATAAGGATGTATCCCCCCGTATATAAGGATGTATCCCCTGTATATAAGGATGTATCCCCCGTATATAAGGATGTACCCCCATGTATATAAGGATGTATCTCCTGTATATAAGGATGTATCTCCTGTATATAAGGATGTATCTCCTGTATATAAGGATGTATCTCCTGTATATAAGGATGTATCCCCCCGTATATAAGGATGTATCCCCCTGTATATAAGGATGTATCCCCCTGTATATAAGGATGTATCCCCCATGTATATAAGGATGTATCCCCCATGTATATAAGGATGTATCCCCCATATATAAGGATGTATCTCCTCGTATATAAGGATGTATCCCCCTGTATATAAGGATGTATCCCCCGTATATAAGGATGTATCCCCCGTATATAAGGATGTATCCCCCCGTATAATATTGTATCTCGCCCATCAGTTACCTCAGCAGTGGAGATGTCAGGGCCCCATGACAACTCCTCTAATCCTGCCCCGCGGGGGGCGAGTGCAGATCGGTGTTCAGGGGGCTGCAGCTGTGTCTATAGGGGGCGACCAATCCGGGCAGTGACACCTGCTGTATGGTAATGTCCTCGGCCCCTATAAGAGGCTGAGCCGCCCCTCACCGGGCAGAAGAGCGGACTGACCGTATGTTATATACCTCCCGTATCCAAGTCTAACCTAGGTGATACTCTCCTGCTGTATCTAATCCAATCTCGTGTGGTAATGTTCTGCTGTATCTAATCCTGTCATGCTTGTCTGTTACTGTCCTTGTGTATCTAATCCTATGACGTCTGATATTGTTTTGCTGTATCTAATCCTATCATGTCTCTGTTTTTGGCACCAGGTGGACTCTGGTCTCCTCCTCACATGCAGGATGATGAGGTCCCTGCAGATGCTGCTCCTGGTTCTCTGGGTGAAAGGGGCTTCCTGCAGCGGGTAAGGAACATCTGGCAGATATCCGTCAGAGATGATGGATATGCAATAGATGATGGATATGTAATAGAGGGTGGGTGTGTAATAGAGGGTGGATATGTTACTAATAGATGATGGATATGTTACTAATAGATGATGGATATGTAATAGAGGGTGGGTGTGTAATAGAGGGTGGATATGTTACTAATAGATGATGGATATGTTACTAATAGATGATGGATATGTAATAGAGGGTGGATATGTTATAGATGAAGGGAATATAATAGAGGGTGGATATGTTATAGAGGATGGATGTGTAATAGATGATGGATATGTAATATATGTAGGGTATGTTATAGAGGATGGATATGTCTGTAATAAATGATGGAAATGTAATAGAGGATGGATGTGTAATAGATGATGGATATGTAATAGAGGATGGATGTGTAATAGATGATGGATATGTAATAGAGGATGGATGTGTAATAGATGATGGATATGTAATAGAGGATGGATGTGTCTGTAATAGATGATGGATATGTAATGGAGCATAGATATGTTAAAGATGAAGAATATGTAATAAAGAATGGATGTGTCGCTAATAGATGATGATATGTAATGGAGGATGGATGCATCAGAAAAAGAGGATGGATATGTAATACATAATGCATATGTAATAGATGATGGATGTGCCGGTAATAGATGATGGATATGTAATAGATGATGGATATGTAATGGAGGGTGGATATGTAATGGAGGGTGGATATGTAATAGATGATGGATATGTAATGGAGGGTGGATATGTAATACATAATCCATATGTAATAGATAATGGATGTGTCGGTGATAGATGGAATGGAGGATCGATGTATAATAGAGGATAGATATCTCATAGATGAAAGCTGTATAATAGAGGATGGATGTGTCGGTAATAGATGATGATATGTATTGGAGGATGGATGCATCAGAAATAGAGGATGGATATGTAATAGATGATGGGAAGGTTATTGAGGATGGATGTGTCGGTAATAGATGATGGATATGTTATAGAGGATGCATGTGTCTGTAATAAATGATGGATGTGTCGGTAATAGATGATGGAAATGTGATATATGATGGATATGTGATATATGATGGATATGTGATATATGATGGATATGTGATATATGATGGATAAGTAATAGAGCATAGATATGTTAAAGATGAAGGATATGTAATAAAGGATGGATGTGTTGCTAATAGATGATGGATTTGTAATGGAGGATAAATGCATCAGAAATAGAGGATGGATATGTAATAGAGGATGGATATGTAATAGATGATGGATATACAATAGAGTATAGATATGTAATAGAGGATAAATGTGTCGGTAATAGATGATGGATATGTGATAGAGGATGGATATGTAATAGATGATGGATATATAATAGAGTATAGATATGTAATAGAGGATAAATGTGTCGGTAATAGATGATGGATATGTGATAGAGGATGCATCTGTCTGTAATAAATGATGGATGTGTAATAGATGATGATATGTAATGGAGGATAAATGCATCATAAATGGAGGATGGATATGTAATACATAATGCATATGTAATAGATGATGGATGTGTAATGGAGGATAGATGTGTCGGTAATACAGTAGATGACAGATATGTTACAGATGATGGATATTTAATAGAGAATATATATATATTAGTAATTGATGATGAATATGTTATGGAGGATACATGTGTCTTTAATCGATGATGGATATGTAATAGAGGATGTATATGTAATGGATGATGGATATGTAATAGAGGATGTATATGTCAGTAATAGATGATTAATATGTCAGTAAAAGTGTAATGCTAATGTAATGATAAAGCCAAACTGACGGCCAGTGAACGCGGTGCAGCAGACACACTATGAGCACCGTGAGGGCCGTGATACTCCTCACCCGCCTTCAGCAGGAGGAAGATTCTGGCAGAGGCCTTCCCAGGTATCAGTAGCGGGTGGCTGGGCACACCGGCCGCAGTTGGGCAAAACCCTAAAGTTAGGGCACTGTCACACTAGCGTTATTCTTTTCCGGCGCTGAGTTCCGTCCTCGGGGCTCAATACCGGAGAAGAACTGATCGGTTTTATCCCCATGCATTCTGAATGGAGAGCGATCCGCTCAGGACGTCGTCAGTTCAGTCACTGGACAGTGTTTTGGACGGAGGAAATACTGCCGCATGCTGCGGTATTATCTCCATCCAAAATTCTGGATCAGTTGCCGGAATTGAAATGTATTAGTGCCGGATCCGGCATTAAAAATACCGGAATTCCGGACCCGCCCTTTTGGTCTGCGCATGCGCAGACCGGTAAGAATGTAAAAAAAAAAAGAAACGGATCCGTTTGTCCGTATGACAAACGGAGAGACGGATCCGTTCTAGCAATGCATTTGTGAGATGGATCCGCATCCAGATCCGTCTACAAATGCTGCCCGTTTGCATCCTGATCCTGGCGGGCAGTAATGGAACAGTTCGCCAGATCACTCCTCTGCCGCAAGTGTGAAAGTAGCCTAAATACAGTGACACTATGCACTGATCAATAAGGAAACACGAGAATGGTCAGTAAACGTAAGGAACCAGAAGACAACCAAACCAGAGCCAGAGCCAGAGCCAACCACCAGAGAAACCACTCACCAGACAGCTTCAGATCCAACTGAATAATCAGCAGTGAGTGAGGGAGAAGACCAGGCTTACATGTCCCTCCACAGATCACCTGACACCGCTGAGGACACACCCAATCTCCACCCTCAGACCAGGCTTACATGTCCCTCCACAGATCACCTGACACCGCTGAGGACACACCCAATCTCCACCCTCAGACCAGGCTTACATGTCCCTCCACAGATCACCTGACACCGCTGAGGACACACCCAATCTCCACCCCCAGACCAGGCTTACATGTCCCTCCACAGATCACCTGACACCGCTGAGGACACACCCAATCTCCACCCTCAGACCAGGCTTACATGTCCCTCCACAGATCACCTGACACCGCTGAGGACACACCCAATCTCCACCCTCAGACCAGGCTTACATGTCCCTCCACAGATCACCTGACACCGCTGAGGACACACCCAATCTCCACCCTCAGATCAGGCTTACATGTCCCTCCACAGATCACCTGACACCGCTGAGGACACACCCAATCTCCACCCTCAGACCAGGCTTACATGTCCCTCCACAGATCACCTGACACCGCTGAGGACACACCCAATCTCCACCCTCAGACCAGGCTTACATGTCCCTCCACAGATCACCTGACACCGCTGAGGACACACCCAATCTCTACCCTCAGACCAGGCTTACATGTCCCTCCACAGATCACCTGACACCGCTGAGGACACACCCAATCTCCACCCTCAGACCAGGCTTACATGTCCCTCCACAGATCACCTGACACCGCTGAGGACACACCCAATCTCCACCCTCAGACCAGGCTTACATGTCCCTCCACAGATCACCTGACACCGCTGAGGACACACCCAATCTCTACCCTCAGACCAGGCTTACATGTCCCTCCACAGATCACCTGACACCGCTGAGGACACACCCAATCTCCACCCTCAGACCAGGCTTACATGTCCCTCCACAGATCACCTGACACCGCTGAGGACACACCCAATCTCCTCCACCCTCAGACCAGGTTTACATGTCCCTCCACAGATCACCTGACACCGCTGAGGACACACCCAATCTCCACCCTCAGACCAGGTTTACATGTCCCTCCACAGATCACCTGACACCGCTGAGGACACACCCAATCTCCACCCTCAGACCAGGCTTACATGTCCCTCCACAGATCACCTGACACCGCTGAGGACACACCCAATCTCTACACTCAGACCAGGCTTACATGTCCCTCCACAGATCACCTGACACCGCTGAGGACACACCCAATCTCCACCCTCAGACCAGGCTTACATGTCCCTCCACAGATCACCTGACACCGCTGAGGACACACCCAATCTCCACCCTCAGACCAGGCTTACATGTCCCTCCACAGATCACCTGACACCGCTGAGGACACACCCAATCTCCTCCACCCTCAGACCAGGTTTACATGTCCCTCCACAGATCACCTGACACCGCTGAGGACACACCCAATCTCCACCCTCAGACCAGGTTTACATGTCCCTCCACAGATCACCTGACACCGCTGAGGACACACCCAATCTCCACCCTCAGACCAGTTTTACATGTCCCTCCACAGATCACCTGATACCGCTGAGGACACACCCAATCTCCACCCTCAGACCAGGCTTACATGTCCCTCCACAGATCACCTGACACCACTGAGGACACACCCAATCTCCACCCCCAGACCAGGCTTACATGTCCTTCCACAGATCACCTGACACCGTTGAGGACACACCCAATCTCTACCCTCAGACCAGGCTTACATGTCCCTCCACAGATCACCTGACACCGCTGAGGACACACCCAATCTCCACCCTCAGACCAGGCTTACATGTCCCTCCACAGATCACCTGACACCGTTGAGGACACACCCAATCTCTACCCTCAGACCAGGCTTACATGTCCCTCCACAGATCACCTGACACCGCTGAGGACACACCCAATCTCCACCCTCAGACCAGGCTTACATGTCCCTCCACAGATCACCTGACACCGCTGAGGACACACCCAATCTCCACCCTCAGACCAGGTTTACATGTCCCTCCACAGATCACCTGACACCGCTGAGGACACACCCAATCTCCACCCTCAGACCAGGTTTACATGTCCCTCCACAGATCACCTGACACCGCTGAGGACACACCCAATCTCCTCCACCCTCAGACCAGGTTTACATGTCCCTCCACAGATCACCTGACACCGCTGAGGACACACCCAATCTCCACCCTCAGACCAGGTTTACATGTCCCTCCACAGATCACCTGACACCGCTGAGGACACACCCAATCTCCACCCTCAGACCAGGTTTACATGTCCCTCCACAGATCACCTGACACCGCTGAGGACACACCCAATCTCCACCCCCAGACCAGGCTTACATGTCCCTCCACAGATCACCTGACACCGCTGAGGACACACCCAATCTCCACCCTCAGACCAGGCTTACATGTCCCTCCACAGATCACCTGACACCGCTGAGGACACACCCAATCTCCACCCTCAGACCAGGCTTACATGTCCCTCCACAGATCACCTGACACCGCTGAGGACACACCCAATCTCTACCCTCAGACCAGGCTTACATGTCCCTCCACAGATCACCTGACACCGCTGAGGACACACCCAATCTCCACCCTCAGACCAGGCTTACATGTCCCTCCACAGATCACCTGACACCGCTGAGGACACACCCAATCTCCACCCTCAGACCAGGCTTACATGTCCCTCCACAGATCACCTGACACCGCTGAGGACACACCCAATCTCCTCCACCCTCAGACCAGGTTTACATGTCCCTCCACAGATCACCTGACACCGCTGAGGACACACCCAATCTCCACCCTCAGACCAGGTTTACATGTCCCTCCACAGATCACCTGACACCGCTGAGGACACACCCAATCTCCACCCTCAGACCAGTTTTACATGTCCCTCCACAGATCACCTGACACCGCTGAGGACACACCCAATCTCCACCCTCAGACCAGGCTTACATGTCCCTCCACAGATCACCTGACACCACTGAGGACACACCCAATCTCCACCCCCAGACCAGGCTTACATGTCCTTCCACAGATCACCTGACACCGTTGAGGACACACCCAATCTCTACCCTCAGACCAGGCTTACATGTCCCTCCACAGATCACCTGACACCGCTGAGGACACACCCAATCTCCACCCTCAGACCAGGCTTACATGTCCCTCCACAGATCACCTGACACCGTTGAGGACACACCCAATCTCTACCCTCAGACCAGGCTTACATGTCCCTCCACAGATCACCTGACACCGCTGAGGACACACCCAATCTCCACCCTCAGACCAGGCTTACATGTCCCTCCACAGATCACCTGACACCGCTGAGGACACACCCAATCTCCACCCTCAGACCAGGTTTACATGTCCCTCCACAGATCACCTGACACCGCTGAGGACACACCCAATCTCCACCCTCAGACCAGGTTTACATGTCCCTCCACAGATCACCTGACACCGCTGACACACCCAATCTCCTCCACCCTCAGACCAGGTTTACATGTCCCTCCACAGATGACCTGACACCGCTGAGGACACACCCAATCTCCACCCTCAGACCAGGTTTACATGTCCCTCCACAGATCACCTGACACCGCTGAGGACACACCCAATCTCCACCCTCAGACCAGGCTTACATGTCCCTCCACAGATCACCTGACACCGCTGAGGACACACCCAATCTCCACCCCCAGACCAGGTTTACATGTCCCTCCACAGATCACCTGACACCGCTGAGGACACACCCAATCTCCACCCTCAGACCAGGTTTACATGTCCCTCCACAGATCACCTGACACCGCTGAGGACACACCCAATCTCCACCCTCAGACCAGGCTTACATGTCCCTCCACAGATCACCTGACACCGCTGAGGACACACCCAATCTCCACCCCCAGACCAGGCTTACATGTCCCTCCACAGATCACCTGACACCGCTGAGGACACACCCAATCTCCACCCCCAGACCAGGCTTACATGTCCCTCCACAGATCACCTGACACCGCTGAGGACACACCCAATCTCCACCCTCAGACCAGGCTTACATGTCCCTCCACAGATCACCTGACACCACTGAGGACACACCCAATCTCCACCCCCAGACCAGGCTTACATGTCCCTCCACAGATCACCTGACACCGTTGAGGACACACCCAATCTCTACCCTCAGACCAGGCTTACATGTCCCTCCACAGATCACCTGACACCGCTGAGGACACACCCAATCTCCACCCTCAGATCAGGCTTACATGTCCCTCCACAGATCACCTGACACGGTTGAGGACACACCCAATCTCTACCCTCAGACCAGGCTTACATGTCCCTCCACAGATCACCTGACACCGCTGAGGACACACCCAATCTCCACCCTCAGACCAGGCTTACATGTCCCTCCACAGATCACCTGACACCGCTGAGGACACACCCAATCTCCACCCTCAGACCAGGCTTACATGTCCCTCCACAGATCACCTGACACCGCTGAGGACACACCCAATCTCCACCCTCAGACCAGGTTTACATGTCCCTCCACAGATCACCTGACACCGCTGAGGACACACCCAATCTCCACCCTCAGACCAGGTTTACATGTCCCTCCACAGATCACCTGACACCGCTGAGGACACACCCAATCTCCTCCACCCTCAGACCAGGTTTACATGTCCCTCCACAGATCACCTGACACCGCTGAGGACACACCCAATCTCCACCCTCAGACCAGGTTTACATGTCCCTCCACAGATCACCTGACACCGCTGAGGACACACCCAATCTCCACCCTCAGACCAGGCTTACATGTCCCTCCACAGATCACCTGACACCGCTGAGGACACACCCAATCTCCACCCCCAGACCAGGCTTACATGTCCCTCCACAGATCACCTGACACCGCTGAGGACACACCCAATCTCCACCCTCAGACCAGGTTTACATGTCCCTCCACAGATCACCTGACACCGCTGAGGACACACCCAATCTCCACCCTCAGACCAGGTTTACATGTCCCTCCACAGATCACCTGACACCGCTGAGGACACACCCAATCTCCTCCACCCTCAGACCAGGTTTACATGTCCCTCCACAGATCACCTGACACCGCTGAGGACACACCCAATCTCCACCCTCAGACCAGGCTTACATGTCCCTCCACAGATCACCTGACACCGCTGAGGACACACCCAATCTCCACCCTCAGACCAGGTTTACATGTCCCTCCACAGATCACCTGACACCGCTGAGGACACACCCAATCTCCACCCTCAGACCAGGTTTACATGTCCCTCCACAGATCACCTGACACCGCTGAGGACACACCCAATCTCCACCCCCAGACCAGGTTTACATGTCACTCCACAGATCACCTGACACCGCTGAGGACACACCCAATCTCCACCCTCAGACCAGGTTTACATGTCCCTCCACAGATCACCTGACACCGCTGAGGACACACCCAATCTCCACCCTCAGACCAGGCTTACATGTCCCTCCACAGATCACCTGACACCGCTGAGGACACACCCAATCTCCACCCCCAGACCAGGCTTACATGTCCCTCCACAGATCACCTGACACCGCTGAGGACACACCCAATCTCCACCCCCAGACCAGGCTTACATGTCCCTCCACAGATCACCTGACACCGCTGAGGACACACCCAATCTCCACCCTCAGACCAGGCTTACATGTCCCTCCACAGATCACCTGACACCACTGAGGACACACCCAATCTCCACCCCCAGACCAGGCTTACATGTCCCTCCACAGATCACCTGACACCGTTGAGGACACACCCAATCTCTACCCTCAGACCAGGCTTACATGTCCCTCCACAGATCACCTGACACCGCTGAGGACACACCCAATCTCCACCCTCAGATCAGGCTTACATGTCCCTCCACAGATCACCTGACACGGTTGAGGACACACCCAATCTCTACCCTCAGACCAGGCTTACATGTCCCTCCACAGATCACCTGACACCGCTGAGGACACACCCAATCTCCACCCTCAGACCAGGCTTACATGTCCCTCCACAGATCACCTGACACCGCTGAGGACACACCCAATCTCCACCCTCAGACCAGGCTTACATGTCCCTCCACAGATCACCTGACACCGCTGAGGACACACCCAATCTCCACCCTCAGACCAGGTTTACATGTCCCTCCACAGATCACCTGACACCGCTGAGGACACACCCAATCTCCACCCTCAGACCAGGTTTACATGTCCCTCCACAGATCACCTGACACCGCTGAGGACACACCCAATCTCCTCCACCCTCAGACCAGGTTTACATGTCCCTCCACAGATCACCTGACACCGCTGAGGACACACCCAATCTCCACCCTCAGACCAGGTTTACATGTCCCTCCACAGATCACCTGACACCGCTGAGGACACACCCAATCTCCACCCTCAGACCAGGCTTACATGTCCCTCCACAGATCACCTGACACCGCTGAGGACACACCCAATCTCCACCCCCAGACCAGGCTTACATGTCCCTCCACAGATCACCTGACACCGCTGAGGACACACCCAATCTCCACCCTCAGACCAGGTTTACATGTCCCTCCACAGATCACCTGACACCGCTGAGGACACACCCAATCTCCACCCTCAGACCAGGTTTACATGTCCCTCCACAGATCACCTGACACCGCTGAGGACACACCCAATCTCCTCCACCCTCAGACCAGGTTTACATGTCCCTCCACAGATCACCTGACACCGCTGAGGACACACCCAATCTCCACCCTCAGACCAGGCTTACATGTCCCTCCACAGATCACCTGACACCGCTGAGGACACACCCAATCTCCACCCTCAGACCAGGTTTACATGTCCCTCCACAGATCACCTGACACCGCTGAGGACACACCCAATCTCCACCCTCAGACCAGGTTTACATGTCCCTCCACAGATCACCTGACACCGCTGAGGACACACCCAATCTCCAATCTCAGACCAGGTTTACATGTCCCTCCACAGATCACCTGACGCCGCTGAGGACACACCCAATCTCCTCCACCCTCAGACCAGGTTTACATGTCCCTCCACAGATCACCTGACACCGCTGAGGACACACCCAATCTCCACCCTCAGACCAGGTTTACATGTCCCTCCACAGATCACCTGTCACCGCTGAGGACACACCCAATCTCCAATCTCAGACCAGGTTTACATGTCCCTCCACAGATCACCTGACACCGCTGAGGACACACCCAATCTCCACCCTCAGACCAGGTTTACATGTCCCTCCACAGATCACCTGACACCGCTGAGGACACACCCAATCTCCACCCTCAGACCAGGTTTACATGTCCCTCCACAGATCACCTGACACCGCTGAGGACACACCCAATCTCCACCCTCAGACCAGGCTTACATGTCCCTCCACAGATCACCTGACACCGCTGAGGACACACCCAATCTCCACCCTCAGACCAGGCTTACATGTCCCTCCACAGATCACCTGACACCGCTGAGGACACACCCAATCTCCACCCTCAGACCAGGCTTACATGTCCCTCCACAGATCACCTGACACCGCTGAGGACACACCCAATCTCCACCCCCAGACCAGGTTTATATGTCCCTCCACAGATCACATGACACCGCTGAGGATACACCCAATCTCCACCCTCAGACCAGGTTTACATGTCCCTCCACAGATCACCTGACACCGCTGAGGACACACCCAATCTCCACCCTCAGACCAGGTTTACATGTCCCTCCACAGATCACCTGACACCGCTGAGGACACACCCAATCTCCACCCTCAGACCAGGTTTACATGTCCCTCCACAGATCACCTGACACCGCTGAGGACACACCCAATCTCCAATCTCAGACCAGGTTTACATGTCCCTCCACAGATCACCTGACACCGCTGAGGACACACCCAATCTCCACCACCCTCAGACCAGGTTTACATGTCCCTCCACAGATCACCTGACACCGCTGAGGACACACCCAATCTCCACCCTCAGACCAGGTTTACATGTCCCTCCACAGATCACCTGACACCGCTGAGGACACACCCAATCTCCACCCTCAGACCAGGTTTACATGTCCCTCCACAGATCACCTGACACCGCTGAGGACACACCCAATCTCCAATCTCAGACCAGGTTTACATGTCCCTCCACAGATCACCTGACACCGCTGAGGACACACCCAATCTCCACCACCCTCAGACCAGGTTTACATGTCCCTCCACAGATCACCTGACACCGCTGAGGACACACCCAATCTCCACCCTCAGACCAGGTTTACATGTCCCTCCACAGATCACCTGACACCGCTGAGGACACACCCAATCTCCACCCTCAGACCAGGGAGGCACAGGTGAGGGCTGAGAGGAACCTCCCACCACATGTCCAAGTCAGGAGACATGACAACAGAGGTTCCCTGGCAACAGCTGACACTAGGGTTTCCGGCGTCCCGGGACCCCTGACCAGCGCCAGCGCTGGGAATGATGGCGTCCCGTCTCCCAGCAGCACCAAGATCCAGAGTGGATCTCACAGAATGACGTGCGAACCTTTACTAGCTCCGCCCTCTGGGGGGCGAGACTCCGCCCCTCGTGGCCGGCGAGGGGTGAGGGATGTCCCGCTGGAGACCACCTGGGAGAATGAGAGACATGTCTTTGCATGGTGACTGCTTCCGGTGTGTCTGTCTCCCTGTCTGCCTGACAGTACCCCCTTCTTGAGGAGACCTCCGGGCTCTCACCACCCGGTTTGTCCGGGAACCTAGAATTTAATTTAGCAATCAACTCATCTGCATGGATACGCCTTTCGGGGACCCATGACCTCTCCTCTGACCCATAACCTTTTCCAATATATCAGGTATTGAACAGAATTTTGGACCTTCCGGGAGTAAATAACCTGTTCCACCTCATACTCCTCCTGGTCCTGTTCTAGTCAATAGTCATCTAGTCAACACCAAAGGCTCCCGGTTATTTTAAGGAGGGATCTGTGAAACACATTAGGAATCTTTAAATTCTCAGGGAGTTTAATTCTAAAGGCAACCCGATTGATTACCTCCAGAATAGGAAATGGTCCGATAAACCTGGGGGCGAGCTTGCCTGGGGTTAAGCTTTTTAGCATTTTCCAGGTAAATTAAGTTCTTATGGTCCGTAAGTACCACAACCGGATGTCTGTCACCCTCCAAGAAATGTCTCCATTCCTCAAGGGCCCATTTAATGGCTAATAACTCATTGTTACCAATAATGTAGCTTAATTCTGTGGTTGAGAACTTTCTAGAAAAGAAAGCACAAGATCGGAGGTGCGTGAGGGAAGGGGACCCCTGGGACAACACAGCCCCCATCCCAACCTCCAAAGCATCCACCTCAACTACAAATGGCCTGTCTAGGTCGGGCTGGACCAGGACAGGGGCAGATGCAAAAGCCTCCTTAAGGCTGGAAAAGGCCCCCACCTAGACACATCTGCCCCTTTGCAAGTAAGGTCAGTAAGGGGCTTCACGATTTTTGAGAAACCCCTAATAAACTTCCTATAGAAACTGGCAAAACCCAAAAACCTTTGAACGGTCTTCAGGTTCCTGGGCTGGACCTAATCCTGTGTGGCAGGTGCAGCACTATGAAGTGCCTTTTGTGCTGTGGCATTAGAAGAATTTTGATATCTCTGACTTTTAGTCTAACCAGACTGTCTGTTACTCTGTAATTCTTCTAGCGCCATTCTATGGAAACAGTAGGTTTAAAGAGCACAGCAAATGCTTGAAATAACTTCTTTATTATTAACTCAACTTTTCTTCATATATAACACTGCCGCCTCCGCAGCAGATAGTCCATGTTGTCGGGTATATAAAGCAAATGCTTTATATAAAGATAAAAAAATGTAACGGATCAAAAGAAAAATTATGCAAATGATATTGACCCGTGAGATGGACATAAACATCTCAAAAAGAGTTCAATCGAGAACCTGATTATTTTGTGCAATCAGTAAAACAGGGTACAAGCGTCTATGCAAAAATATAAATGGTTTATTATACAATAGTTTAAAATACAATCAAAAATTAATCAACATAAATTTCAATAATATACAATGATATGCAGTACCCATAATTCACCACTACATGGTGCCAACAAAACAATACTCAACTAACACTAGAATATTATGCAATACGGCTTTAAATTTGTGAGAGATATACAATCAATGGATTATGCGGAAAACTCAATCAAGAAGATGACCGATACGAGCCCTTGCTCCGCCCAAAATTGATGACCAAACTCAGATAATGGTAGTATTGCAACAAAACTTATAAATTATTGGCTTGATATCAAACTAGGGAATATAAAGATTCCCAACAGAGAGTTTCTCCAATATTATCCCCTTTATTCAGTTATATGCATCGTAACTGAAATCAGAGACAATACTGATGTAGCAACTAACGTTACACATCCGCAAATGAGCGGGTATCTGACTAAGTATCAAGCCATTTAATTAAGATCAATACTACATAAAACAAAAATATACATTACCCAAGGGTCAAGTGATGTGTAGGGTCTTGGGGCAGCCAGCTCTCAAGAGTTTTTCCCGATAATCCAAATGATTCTCCAGAGATCTATAATCCAAATGTTTCTTTGTTTGTTTTTTTTTGTTTTTTTTCTCTCTTTCTCCTTCCCTTCTTCTTTCTGGTATCTAGTTTCTTAACCCAAAACTTATCAGATGAACACACCCTCCCAGTTTGGAACTTTCCAATCATTGTTGGGTGGGCGTGGGCATTGATAAGGAATGTGACATCATAATACCACCCAGAATGCACTTTTGCTACTGGTGTAGTATTAACTGCTCATATCTAGGTGGCACTGTTGTATAAGCAATAGGCATCATACCATTAAGGGTTAACTCATACATGCCTGATATTTTCAATACTACACCTCTGACATCTGGAGGCCTGGTCTCAGGGCGAGGGATAAACTTTGATACATGAATGTATACTTTGAGGAACATCTAGACAATTCTCACACTGTGGAATTCATGTTCAGATAGGAAAAACAATGAAGCCTCAGAATCTGCAGGTGCGGTGTATCTTCTAACTTTCTAAATGTATAATATATTGTTACTATAACACTAGCTTTTGAACAGCACAGTAATCTTCTCATGGACTTACTTCGGCCTACATGAAAATCCATACAAAACAGTGAATATAAATCAACATTGCTCTTAAAGGCAATGAATACCCATTATAACTAAAATAAGTAGATATAACTGTTTACACTTATGAAAAAGCACAACAATGTACAAAACACATGTTGAAAAGATATCACAAAATGGCGGTATGCATAAGATGATGGTTCAACTGTTCAATCTTGTCATTCAACATAAACTGGTGGATATATTTCTCTCTTCAGTATCTGTACTCTCACTTTAAGTTATTTTATCACTTTATGATCTCTCTGAGAGGTATATCTTAGGTCTAACTAATAGTTCACTTGCTGAATTTGGTTGCAATTTGCAGTATGCAGTTAGCAGTAACTATTTTCAGATTGGTTGAGTATGATCTGGTATGGTTGTAAGCAATTTGGATTGCAATATGGAATTTGAATTTGAATTGTGAACTTTGTAGTTTACAATTGGTGCAACTGTAAGTAAACACACATATAACTGGTTCAGTATACAGTTCTAATCACTATATTAACAGTAGGAACATTATATAACTGTTTTAAATACCTATTTTGGCCTCTCTGCTTCCATAAAACACAGCTCTTAGTGAAGGGAATGTCTGTTCAGCTTCTCTCTCTGGTGTAATGATTCTAGAAGCTCCTGCTAGGGAATTTCCCACACAGGCTGTGTGTGAGAAGCTGGCTGTGATTGGTCAAAACTCCTGCTGTGTGTGAGGCTGACTGTGATTGGCCAAGACTCCTGCCCATCAACAACAGTTTAACTCTATGCTTCCTGTTGTGTCTGCTGTGTCATTGAGCTTACCTGACATCCATATAATGAATCTTAAAGGCATATTATCTTTTCTGCTTCTGTTAACACAATATATATAACAGTTATATGACATCCAAACATGAAGTCACTGTAAATAACTCTGCTTTTGTCTTTAACACATAAACATAGGAACTGTATTAAGGCTATTGGCAGGTCTAGCTGTATACACATATAAGCTGTACTAGCAACCTAGGACAGCTCTCAGCTGGCCAGCTACATCCCGTATCGCCTGCACCTTGAGGGGATCCATCCAAAATCACCCCAAGGAACCCGATCTCCTCTACCTAAAAAGAAC
The DNA here is from genome assembly GCF_905171765.1 of Bufo bufo. NCBI lineage: Eukaryota > Metazoa > Chordata > Amphibia > Anura > Bufonidae > Bufo > Bufo bufo. The sequence continues at coordinate 563,512,602 of NC_053393.1, forward strand.
ACTTGGGTAGATTCACATACAGGAAGTTATCCCTGAGCCTTTTCAGAACCGTACACACGTGGTCCCTGTGGGACTGAACCTCTTTAGAAAATATCAAAATGTGATCAATGTACACAATGACGAATAATCCCAAAATATCCCTAAAGTTGTCATTGTAACTAAAGCTTGCAAGACGGCCGGGGGCATTGCAAAGTCCAAAAGGCATCACTAAGTACTCGAAATGCCCTTCGGGTGTGTTAAAGGGTGTCTTCCATTCATCACCTGACTTGATACGGACGAGGTTGTAGATCTTGGCCCCAATAAGCTGGTTGTCAGGGATGAGAGGAAGAGGATACTGATTCCTAATAGGGATCTTATTTAGGTCATGATGGTCAATACATGGCATGAAGATCCTTCCGTCAGGCAGAGGGGCCCCAGAAATCGGTTGAATATCTCCAGTAATGTATATAGTAATGTATTGTTCACTCCTTGCGATTTGTGCAAGAATTTATTATCTCCTTGTTTATTTTCCGGCCTCATTCTTTGTTTTTATATACACCTCCCTACGGAGAGTGGATGACTAGAAGGGACCTTCTGATAAACTTTACGACGCCCTTTTGCCCTTTTATGTCCTCTTGTGCTGCATATCATGGACCATCTTGTTTGGATTGCTCTGTGTCTCATTCAGACCTTGCGATTTATAGAACGGATAACTCTGTTACACCAAAAAATAAATAAACAAAAATCATAAAATAACCACATAAGCTGCTGCGGACTGCTGTCATTATGTTGTCAAGGGGTCGGTGGGAGGATGCAGGACGCGTCGTTGTGCTGGTAAAACCGCCGGGCAGCGACCCGTCGTGTAAACCTACCACCGGCCCCACTACAAAATCCAGAAGGTGCCAGTGACCCAAACTCATAAATCATTCTGGATTCTTATCTTGACATTTTTATATGAAATCCCCTGCCCTCCAATCCTTCTTCACTGATTGAATCGCTGCCTATTTCAAACCGATGGATTATCGGCATGATATCGTTTAAAATGATGCGACAAAGTGTGTGTTTCATATCCTTTCTTGATATTATTTATGTGTTGCGATACTCTGGCCCTCAGCGTTCTTCCTATACAGGGCTTCTCACCTGTACTGTTATTGCAGGTCCTTTCCGTCATCTGAGGAGCAGACGGGCTCCTTATCTCTGCTCTCTGACATTATAGCTCAGATCTTGTCTTACTGATAAGAATGTGTTTATGATAAGGGTAATTAGATGACCTGCACAAAGCGAAAGCACCAGTCACACGGTTAGAAAAACAGTTAACCCTTTGTGACTGAATAGCTCAAAATTTTAAATAAAGGCCAAATGAAAATGCGATTTTAGCCAAAAATAAGTTGAATGCAATCATAGAAAAAGTGGTGACTGCCTACATAGCCTTTAGGTTTTTTTTTTTTTATCTTCATTATTATCTTTATTTTTTTTTAAATTAACATAGAATTGATACATAGCCAATTATTAATCACTTTAGTGTATAGTATATATAAATATATCACATATCACGACCATGTACATAGCATAGAAAACATAAACATCCCTATTCCCCCCCCCCCCATTGGCTGTCGTTCCCCTCAGTTCAGTCAAAGAAAGGCACGAAACACAAATAAGTTATTTCTACGTGGCTCTGCGTGCATCTCTCCGATTCCTTTCAATCTCTTCATACATTTTGATTTGCTGAAAGTATGAAGCCCACTCCCTTGACGAGGGCGGGGCGACAGCACCCCAATATCTGACCAATATAGCCTTTGCTACCATCAATCCTCTCATCCAGATCCGTCTGACATATGAGGGAACTTCTGTTTCTGAGCCATAATTACCAAAGATTACTATCAAGATCCCCGGGTTATAATTCATTGAGGATTCCTTTTGTAAGGCAAGAAAAACCTCATCCCAGAATTTCCTGACTTTGCTGCAGCTCCAGAGCAAATGGACATAATTCGCATTCACATATCCACATTTAGGGCAACAACAGGCCCGATCCCTATTTTGGGGAAATTTTCCCTGGGTTTTGGGCGTATAATACAGTCTATGGAGAATCTTAAATTGGATTAATCTATGGGCACTGGAAACTGTCGCCCTTCTCACGTTCCTATAGATAGTGGGCCACTGTAGAGGAGAGCAATTCAGCTCTTGCTCCCATCTACTTGGGCTTTTAAAAGGCGTTACAGTTGCCAGTGCTCTACGGAATTTAGCGTATAAGCTAGATATCTTCACCTTCACGTCCCTCTGGGCGTCACAGTAATCAAAGAAAATATTCTCTTGTGGAAAAATACGGCCCCTATTCCTAGAGGCTTCAAATATATGTTTCAAGCGTGCATACATAAATAAGTCTAAAGGTGAACTATCGGTTAAACCGAATTCTGAAAATGACTTAAAATGTCCTAAATAAAATAAGTGAGACACCCTACTGATGCCTTTACGTGTCCAATAACCAAAATCAGTAATTTTACAAAATTCCTCTAGCCCCTCGTTTCTCCACAAGGGGGTAAAAACGAGCGGGCCGGGAACTTTAAGTATCTCCTTCAGCCTATTCCACACCCTCTGTAGTGAATAAGGGATCAACAACGACTTCCTCATTCCCATAATCCCCGTTTCCAAACATGCAAAAATATTATCTATTGGCTTATTAATAACTTTATTCAAAAAACGTATGAGTAAGTTCTCTTTCCAATTACAGCAGCGCTGAATCTGTGCACATAAATAGTAGCCCTGAAAAAAGGGTAATGACAGCCCACCATCCACCTCCGACAAGCATAGATACCTCTGCTTTATACGCACCCTCTTTCTGCCCCAAATTAGGTCATTAATGGAGGTCTCCAATCTATGGAAGAAGATATTGTCAATCCAAATAGGAGAGGCACAAATTGGGAACAGAACCATAGGCAAAATAATCATCCTAATCAGTGCGATTCGATCTATCTGTGCCAAATTCAATTTGCGCCAAGCGCCAACCTTGGTCCTAACTTTATCCAGAACTGGGGCCAAATTAAGCTCATAGAACCTACTTATTGGAATCCCAATCCTAACCCCCAAATATTCTAAGGTATCATCAGGGGCCAAAACTCGGAGTCGCGTCCCTACATCTAGAGCTTTCCGGCTCAGCGGGAGGAGCGATGACTCTATCCAATTAATCATATACCCTGATAATTTACCGTACTGTTCTATTACCTCTATAACATGTGGAAGGATTTTATAACCCTGATCCAAGAACAGAATCACGTCGTCTGCATATAGACTTATTTTGTCGCTCACTCCCGCGAGCCCAAAGCCCTCTATAGATTTATCAAGGCGGATCCGAGAAGCCAGTGGTTCAATAAAAAGCGCGAAGAGGAGAGGAGACAGGGGACAACCCTGTCACATCCCTCTCCGCATCATAACAGGAGAGGAACCGATACCATTGATCTTAATATATGCAACCAGCTGTTCATTTAACATTTGAGTCATTTCCAAAAAAAGTTTCCCAAAACCAAAACCAGACATTGTACCCCAAAGAAAAGGCCACTCCATCCTGTCAAACGCCTTTGCGGCATCTAATGACAGGACGGAGTGGATTCCATATCCATAATGTTACAGTCTGGTATAATCCGGTCTGTGCACTTAAAGAGTTGCACTTGAAAGATGTTGCATTGAAAAGACCAATGATGTCAGCAATAGATGATATGTGGACGCACAACTTTTCACATGCAAACAATAGAGCTGAGGAATGGGGATCATTCTAAATTAAAGTTGTATTATACCTACTAGAAATGAACAAATGGAAGCTCTTTGCGCACATTTTTGATCCAACGTGTGTTAGTTCTCTGCATGCTTGCTCGATGGATATGCACCTGTGAGCATGATTGTCTTGTAGGATATGTGGATGCGCCAGTAAATGACTTTTCATACGTGACTGTCTGACAGGCGCTGGTGTGAACGGACAGTGCAGACGATGGGGGAAGAGGTTGTCACCCCCCGGAGGGAGCAGGAGGTGCCATGTTCCAGCCTCTATCAGTACAACATGGAAGGATGGAGACTGGACCAGGAGAAGATGAGGCTACAATATGGCGGAGCCGGCATGTGCTTTATATACAGGTCAGTCATTTCCAGGTCCGTTCCCCTGTGTAATGTCTATGTTCTAGCTAATCACATGTCAGAAGGTTCTGTTAGTCTATGTGCTGAGTCAGTGTACACCGTCATTAAGTGAATGCATGACACATAATAACAGGAAGATGTCACCCGAGCATCAGGGACTGGACCACTTTTTAGGGCATGGTCAAGTTCCTCAGGTACCAGGACTGGGATCCCGGCCGCTGGCAGGTTGAAAAGTTTTCATATAGGATTAAAGATAAATCATGATCCTCTATTCACACTATTAACCTCTCCTGAAGGAGAAGTCAAGAGCGATCTTCATCCAGGGGGCAGAGTGTGAAGAAGGACTGATCGGTGGGCATGTGGCCACATGTCTAGGTCTGGGGTGGTAGTGTATGGCCACATGTCTAGGTCTGGGGTGGTAGTGTATGACCACATGTCTAGGTCTGGGGTGGTAGTGTATGACCACATGTCTAGTTCTAGGGTAGTAGTGTATGACCACATGTCTAGATCTAGGGTAGTAGTGTATGACCACATGTCTAGGTCTGGGGTGGTAGTGTATGGCGACATGTCTAGGTCTGGGGTGGTAGTGTATGGCCACATGTCTAGGTCTGGGGTGGTAGTGTATGACCACATGTCTAGGTCTGGGGTGGTAGTGTATGGCAACATGTCTAGGTCTGGGGTGGTAGTGTATGGCCACATGTCTAGGTCTGGGGTGGTAGTGTATGGCAACATGTCTAAGTCTGGGGTGGTAGTGTATGGCCACATGTCTAGGTCTGGGGTGGTAGTGTATGGCCACATGTCTAGGTCTGGGGTGGTAGTGTATGGCGACATGTCTAGGTCTGGGGTAGTAGTGTATGGCCACATGTCTAGGTCTGGGGTGGTAGTGTATGGCAACATGTCTAGGTCTGGGGTGGTAGTGTATGGCCACATGTCTAGGTCTGGGGTGGTAGTGTATGGCCACATGTCTAGGTCTGGGGTGGTAGTGTATGGCGACATGTCTAGGTCTGGGGTAGTAGTGTATGACCACATGTCTAGTTCTAGGGTAGTAGTGTATGACCACATGTCTAGATCTAGGGTAGTAGTGTATGACCACATGTCTAGATCTGGGGTAGTAGTGTATGACCACATGTCTAGGTCTGGGGTGGTAGTGTATGGCGACATGTCTAGGTCTGGGGTAGTAGTGTATGACCACATGTCTAGGTCTGGGGTAGTAGTTTATGACCACATGTCTAGGTCTGGGGTGGTAGTGTATGGCGACATGTCTAGGTCTGGGGTAGTAGTGTATGACCACATGTCTAGGTCTGGGGTAGTAGTGTATGACCACATGTCTAGTTCTAGGGTAGTAGTGTATGACCACATGTCTAGGTCTGGGGTGGTAGTGTATGGCCACATGTCTAGGTCTGGGGTAGTAGTGTATGGCCACATGTCTAGATCTAGGGTAGTAGTGTATGACCACATGTCTAGATCTGGGGTAGTAGTGTATGACCACATGTCTAGGTCTGGGGTGGTAGTGTATGGCGACATGTCTAGGTCTGGGGTAGTAGTGTATGACCACATGTCTAGGTCTGGGGTAGTAGTTTATGACCACATGTCTAGGTCTGGGGTGGTAGTGTATGGCGACATGTCTAGGTCTGGGGTAGTAGTGTATGACCACATGTCTAGGTCTGGGGTAGTAGTTTATGACCACATGTCTAGGTCTGGGGTGGTAGTGTATGGCAACATGTCTAGGTCTGGGGTGGTAGTGTATGGCCACATGTCTAGGTCTGGGGTGGTAGTGTATGGCCACATGTCTAGGTCTGGGGTGGTAGTGTATGGCGACATGTCTAGGTCTGGGGTAGTAGTGTATGACCACATGTCTAGTTCTAGGGTAGTAGTGTATGACCACATGTCTAGATCTAGGGTAGTAGTGTATGACCACATGTCTAGATCTGGGGTAGTAGTGTATGACCACATGTCTAGGTCTGGGGTGGTAGTGTATGGCGACATGTCTAGGTCTGGGGTAGTAGTGTATGACCACATGTCTAGGTCTGGGGTAGTAGTTTATGACCACATGTCTAGGTCTGGGGTGGTAGTGTATGGCGACATGTCTAGGTCTGGGGTAGTAGTGTATGGCCACATGTCTAGGTCTGGGGTAGTAGTTTATGGCCACATGTCTAGGTCTGGGGTGGTAGTGTATGGCCACATGTCTAGGTCTGGGGTGGTAGTGTATGGCCACATGTCTAGGTCTGAGGTAGTAGTGTATGGTCACATGTCTAGGTCTGGGGTTGTAGTGTATGGCCACATGTCTAGTTCTAGGGTAGTAGTGTATGGTCACATGTCTAGGTCTGGGGTTGTAGTGTATGGTCACATGTCTAGGTCTGGGGTGGTAGTGTATGGTCACATGTCTAGGTCTGGGGTGGTAGTGTATGACCACATGTCTAGGTCTAGGGTGGTAGTGTATGGCCACATGTCTAGGTCTGGGGTTGTAGTGTATGGCCACATGTCTAGGTCTGGGGTGGTAGTGTATGACCACATGTCTAGATCTGGGGTGGTAGTGTATGACCACATGTCTAGGTCTGGGGTGGTAGTGTATGGCGACATGTCTAGGTCTGGGGTAGTAGTGTATGACCACATGTCTAGGTCTGGGGTAGTAGTTTATGACCACATGTCTAGGTCTGGGGTGGTAGTGTATGGCGACATGTCTAGGTCTGGGGTAGTAGTGTATGGCCACATGTCTAGGTCTGGGGTAGTAGTTTATGGCCACATGTCTAGGTCTGGGGTGGTAGTGTATGGCCACATGTCTAGGTTTGGGGTGGTAGTGTATGGCCACATGTCTAGGTCTGAGGTAGTAGTGTATGGTCACATGTCTAGGTCTGGGGTTGTAGTGTATGGCCACATGTCTAGTTCTAGGGTAGTAGTGTATGGTCACATGTCTAGGTCTGGGGTTGTAGTGTATGACCACATGTCTAGGTCTGGGGTTGTAGTGTATGGCCACATGTCTAGTTCTAGGGTAGTAGTGTATGGTCACATGTCTAGGTCTGGGGTTGTAGTGTATGGCCACATGTCTAGGTCTGGGGTAGTAGTGTATGACCACATGTCTAGGTCTGGGGTAGTAGTGTATGGCCACATGTCTAGGTCTGGAGTGGTAGTGTATGACCACATGTCTAGGTCTGGGGTAGTAGTGTATGGCCACATGTCTAGGTCTGGGGTGGTAGTGTATGGCCACATGTCTAGGTCTGGGGTAGTAGTGTATGGTCACATGTCTAGGTCTGGGGTTGTAGTGTATGGCCACATGTCTAGGTCTGGGGTAGTAGTGTATGACCACATGTCTAGGTCTGGGGTGGTAGTGTATGACCACATGTCTAGGTCTGGGGTAGTAGTGTATGGTCACATGTCTAGGTCTGGGGTTGTAGTGTATGGCCACATGTCTAGGTCTGGGGTAGTAGTGTATGACCACATGTCTAGGTCTGGGGTGGTAGTGTATGACCACATGTCTAGGTCTGGGGTAGTAGTGTGAGGCCACATGTCTAGGTCTGGAGTGGTAGTGTATGTCCACATGTCTAGGTCTGGGGTTGTAGTGTATGGCCACATGTCTAGGTCTGGGGTAGTAGTGTATGGTCACATGTCTAGGTCTGGGGTTGTAGTGTATGGCCACATGTCTAGGTGTGGGGTAGTAGTGTATGACCACATGTCTAGGTCTGGGGTAGTAGTGCATGGTCACATGTCTAGGTCTGGGGTGGTAGTGTATGGCAACATGTCTAGGTGTGGGGTAGTAGTGTATGACCACATGTCTAGGTCTGGGGTGGTAGTGTATGACCACATGTCTAGGTCTGGGGTGGTAGTGTATGTCCACATGTCTAGGTCTGGGGTGGTAGTGTATGGCCACATATCTAGGTCTGGGGTAGTAGTGTATGGCCACATGTCTAGGTCTGGGGTGGTAGTGTATGACCACATGTCTAGGTCTGGGGTGGTAGTGTATGGTCACATGTCTAGGTCTGGGGTAGTAGTGTATGGCCACATATCTAGGTCTGGGGTAGTAGTGTATGGCCACATGTCTAGGTCTGGAGTGGTAGTGTATGGCCACATGTCTAGGTCTGGGGTAGTAGTGTATGGCCACATGTCTAGGTCTGGGGTAGTAGTGTATGGCCACATATCTAGGTCTGGGGTAGTAGTGTATGGCCACATATCTAGGTCTGGGGTAGTAGTGTATGGCCACATATCTAGGTCTGGGGTAGTAGTGTATGGCTACATGTCTAGGTCTGGGGTAGTAGTGTATGGCCACATATCTAGGTCTGGAGTGGTAGTGTATGGCTACATGTCTAGGTCTGGGGTGGTAGTGTATGGCCACATGTCTAGGTCTGGGGTGGTAGTGTATGGCCACATGTCTAGGTCTGGGGTAGTAGTGTATGGCCACATGTCTAGGTCTGGGGTAGTAGTGTATGGCCACATGTCCAGGTCTGGAGTAGTAGTGTATGGCCACATGTCTAGGTCTGGGGTGGTACTGTATGGCCACATGTCTAGGTCTGGGGTGGTAGTGTATGGTCACATGTCTAGGTCTGGGGTGGTAGTGTATGGCCACATGTCTAGGTCTGAGGTAGTAGTGTATGGCCACATGTCTAGGTCTGGGGTAGTAGTGTATGGCCACATGTCTAGGTCTGGGGTTGTAGTGTATGACCACATGTCTAGGTCTGGGGTAGTAGTGTATGCCCACATGTCTAGGTCTGGGGTGGTAGTGTATGGCCACATGTCTAGGTCTGGGGTGGTACTGTATGGCCACATGTCTAGGTCTGGGGTGGTAGTGTATGACCACTTGTCTAGGTCTGGGGTGGTAGTGTATGACCACATGTCTAGGTCTGGGGTGGTAGTGTATGACCACATGTCTAGGTCTGGGGTGGTAGTGTATGACCACATGTCTAGGTCTGGGGTGGTAGTGTATGACCACATGTCTAGGTCTGGTGTGGTAGTGTATGACCACATGTCTAGGTCTGGGGTGGTAGTGTATGGCCACATGTCTAGGTCTGGGGTAGTAGTGTATGGCCACATGTCTAGGTCTTGGGTAGTAGTGTATGCCCACATGTCTAGGTCTGGGGTGGTAGTGTATGACCACATGTCTAGGTCTGGGGTGGTAGTGTATGACCACATGTCTAGGTCTGGGGTGGTACTGTATGGCCACATGTCTAGGTCTGGGGTAGTAGTTTATGTCCACATGTCTAGGTCTGAGGTAGTAGTGTATGGCCACATGTCTAGGTCTGAGGTTGTAGTGTATGACCACATGTCTAGGTCTGAGGTAGTAGTGTATGTCCACATGTCTAGGTCTGAGGTAGTAGTGTATGACCACATGTCTAGGTCTGGGTTAGTACTGTATGTCCACATGTCTAGGTCTGAGGTAGTACTGTATGACCACATGTCTAGGTCTGGGGTAGTACTGTATGACCACATGTCTAGCACTGGCAGGACACATGATGAGATGTCTTGTGTATATACAGTCTATCCCCTTCCCCATACACTACTTATGTGTGTTTATGCATATCAATAACATTAGCTCGCTCTCATCCCTCATCCAGGCCACAGTACACCAGACCAACTGTTCAGAACCAGACAATAAGGGCGTGCTGCGAGGGCTGGACGGGTGAGGACTGCACACGAGGTTTGTAATCACGTAATGGTCAGACACCCCCTGGGCTTGGTGCAGAATGGTCATTACTAGATGCTCAGAGCTGGATACTTTGTGCAGGACACTTTGTTCTGGTTGCTTGGTGCTCGATGCCGATTGCTGGTTGATTGGTGCCAATCTCTGGGTCCTGGACACTTGGAGCTGGTTGATTTGTGCCAATGACTTAGTACTGGACACTTAGTGGTAAATGCTTGGTGCCAGTGGTAAGGGCCTCATAGCAAGGATCGAACCAGGGCCCTTACAGGACAGAAGGTTTCTGCCTAAACCCCTTTCAATGACCCTTGGGCCATTTTTCACTGCCTCATTTGCTAAAAGTTGTTCCTTTAGAGGGTAGAGTCCTGACCAAGTTTTCATCTACAGTAGAAGAGGTGATGAATCCAACTAAGACTGGGCCCCATAGCAGTCGCATCGTCTACCACTATGGTAGTTACGCCCCTGCTTGGTGCTAAATGCTTGGAGCTGGATGATCGGTGCAGGTCACTCAGTCGTGGATGCTTGATGCTTCATTCATGCTGGTTTCCCAGATACTCTGCGATTGATGCTTGTTACTGAGTTACTGAGCGCTCAATGTCATTTGCTAGGTTCTGAATGCTCAGTGTTACATAGTAACATAGTAACATAGTACATAAGGCCGAAAAAAGACATTTGTCCATCCAGTTCGGCCTGTTCTCCTGCAAGTGGATCCAGAGGAAGGCAAAAAAAAAAAAAACCCTGTGAGGTAGAAGCCAATTTTCCCTACTTTTGGTGAATAAAAAATTCCTTCCCGACTCCAATCAGGCATCAGAATAACTCCCTGGATCAACGACCCCTCTCTAGTAGCTATAGCCTGTAATATTATTACACTCCAGAAATACATCCAGGCCCCTCCTGAACTCTTATAGTGAACTCACCATCACCACCTCCTCAGGGAGAGAGTCCATAGTCTCACTGCTCTTACAGTAAAGAGTCCATAGTCTCACCGCTCTTACAGTAAAGAGTCCATAGTCTCACCGCTCTTACAGTAAAGAGTCCATAGTCTCACTGCTCTTACAGTAAAGAGTCCATAGTCTCACTGCTCTTACAGTAAAGAATCCATAGTCTCACTGCTCTTACAGTAAAGAGTCCATAGTCTCACTGCTCTTACAGTAAAGAGTCCATAGTCTCACCGCTCTTACAGTAAAGAGTCTATAGTCTCACTGCTCTTACAGTAAAGAGTCCATAGTCTCACTGCTCTTACAGTAAAGAGTCCATAGTCTCACTGCTCTTACAGTAAAGAGTCCATAGTCTCACTGCTCTTACAGTAAAGAGTCCATAGTCTCACTGCTCTTACAGTAAAGAGTCCATAGTCTCACTGCTCTTACAGTAAAGAGTCCATAGTCTCACTGCTCTTACAGTAAAGAGTCCATAGTCTCACTGCTCTTACAGTATAGAGTCCATAGTCTCACTGCTCTTACAGTAAAGAGTCCATAGTCTCACCGCTCTTACAGTAAAGAGTCCATAGTCTCACCGCTCTTACAGTAAAGAGTCCATAGTCTCACTGCTCTTACAGTAAAGTCCATAGTCTCACTGCTCTTACAGTAAAGAGTCCATAGTCTCACTGCTCTTACAGTAAAGAGTCCATAGTCTCACTGCTCTTACAGTAAAGAGTCCATAGTCTCACTGCTCTTACAGTAAAGAGTCCATAGTCTCACTGCTCTTACAGTAAAGAGTCCATAGTCTCACTGCTCTTACAGTAAAGAGTCCATAGTCTCACCGCTCTTACAGTATAGTCCATAGTCTCACCGCTCTTACAGTATAGTCCATAGTCTCACTGCTCTTACAGTAAAGAGTCCATAGTCTCACTGCTCTTACAGTAAAGAGTCCATAGTCTCACTGCTCTTACAGTATAGAGTCCATAGTCTCACTGCTCTTACAGTATAGAGTCCATAGTCTCACTGCTCTTACAGTAAAGAGTCCATAGTCTCACTGCTCTTACAGTAAAGAGTCCATAGTCTTACTGCTCTTACAGTAAAGAGTCCATAGTCTCACTGCTCTTACAGTAAAGAGTCCATAGTCTCACCGCTCTTACAGTATAGAGTCCATAGTCTCACTGCTCTTACAGTATAGAGTCCATAGTCTCACTGCTCTTACAGTAAAGAGTCCATAGTCTCACTGCTCTTACCGTATAGAGTCCATAGTCTCACTGCTCTTACAGTAAAGAGGCCATAGTCTCACTGCTCTTACAGTAAAGAGTCCATAGTCTCACTGCTCTTACCGTATAGAGTCCATAGTCTCACTGCTCTTACAGTAAAGAGGCCATAGTCTCACTGCTCTTACAGTCGTCTTTTTTCTAAAGTGAATGACCCTAATGTTGATAATCTTTCAGGTTACTGTAGTTGCCCCATTCCAGTTATTACTTTAGTTGCCCTCCTCTGGACCCTCTCCAGCTCTGCTATGTCTGCCTTGTTCACAGGACCTTTTCTTCTGTTGATCTTTTTTTCTGTTGTTAGGAGTTGGATTCTTGGGGCAGTGCTTCTCCACCTGGAACTGTCAGGATATCAGGGACCCTCAAAATGTGACCCTCATGAGTATGGAGGAGTGCTGCCTTCACCCCTGGGGCCACAGCTGGAAGAACATCACCTCCGAGCTGTGCTTTAGCTGTTCCTATGCATCACCTACTGGTAAGGATGATCTTAAACCTGCACTGTCACATAGCTATTCAACCTTTTATTATTAGTGATGGTGAAAAAGCATCCTCCCTCTCGAGGTTCCTCCTGATCTGTATACAGAATGTGATATTAGCTGAAGGGAACCTGAGACATCATTCAGGATCAGGAGCAATGTTATCAACTCCCAGATCAAAAACGAGAGCACATGCTGTAAGTGCGTCCTGTAAGCGCGCTCACTCCTGTCACTGTTTACTGAGCCATGAGACCAAAGATACCCAGTATGACGTCTCTGGAGTCACAGCATGGACTTGAACCCATGACAGGACCTGAGCCCAGTACAAATGACAGGACCTGAGTCCTGGTACAAATCACAGGACCTGACACTAATACAGATGACGGGTCCTGACCCTGGTAAAGGTGTCAAGACCTGAACACAGTATAAATGACAGGATTTGAACCTTAGGGACAGACAACAGGGCATGAATCCAGAAGATATGAAGGGACCTAAACACGGTACAGATGACAGGACCTGAGCCCAGTACAAATGACAGGACCTGAGCCCAGTACAGATGAGAAGACCTAAAGCCAGTACAGATGACAGGACCTGAACCTAGAACAGATGATGAGAGGACCTGAACCCAGTACAGATAACATAACCTGAACCCAGAACACATGACAGGACCTGAACCTAGTGGAGATGACAGGACCCAAACCCACTACAGATGATAGGACCCGAACCCGGTACAGATGACAGGACCCGAACCCGGTACAGATGACAGGACCCGAACCCGGTACAGATGACAGGACCTGAACCCGGTACAGATGACAGGACCTGAACCCGGTACAGATGACAGGACCTGAACCCGGTACAGATGACAGGACCTGAACCCGGTACAGATGACAGGACCTGAACCCGGTACAGATGACAGGACCTGAACCCGGTACAGATGACAGGACCTGAACCCGGTACAGATGACAGGACCTGAACCCGGTACAGATGACAGGACCTGAACCCGGTACAGATGACAGGACCTGAACCCGGTACAGATGACAGGACCTGAACCCGGTACAGATGACAGGACCTGAACCCGGTACAGATGTCAGGACCTGAACCCGGTACAGATGTCAGGACCTGAACCCAGTGTCACGAGTTGGAGGTCCCAGGCGAGACCACTGCGTCGTCAAGCAATAAACAGAAATCAGGTACAGACACATATGAGTTTATTGCACAAACAAAAACATGGAAGGCAGCACAGACAAAACATGAGCTCTATGTACCGTCAGCACAGTGGGAGAAAACCCCCACTGTGCCACTGTCTAGTAATACTCCAGAGGGGCGTGACTAAGCAACTCCTGGTATTCACTAGAGCCCTAGATGGTAGAGTTAGACTTTGCCGCAGGAAGTTGCCAGGGTCCACTCTGGAGCGTGAACTAGACAGTGACAGCAGGAACGAATGGACAACAGGTACCAGAAGGTACCGACGGCACATAGGCAAACATAACAGACAGGCAAATACAAAACAGGGCAACTAATAATACAAGCAGGAGTTCACGCAAGGGAGCAGGAGTGGCAATGAGCAGAGAAGGACTTGCTCCACCAGTAGTAAACTGCATGGCCTTGTCATGCCACTGTCACGGCCATGGCTATGACCGTGACTCCTGAACCGCATGCGGTTGTCAGCGGTTTTCTTTGGTTGTCAATCACAGGTGAGGGCTGAGGTATTTGCCTCACCTGTGGTTGCCGCTGGCAACAGTATGTATGTGGCAGCGTAGCAGTCTGAGCTGTGCCATTGCAGCTTGCTATGTTGTGCATGCGGTTTTGTGTGATGTGTGTATGTGTGCACTTGCTGTTTATGTTATTGTGTGCACGTCCCCTTTTAGTGGTGTTTTCCCTTCCCTGGTGCTGGAAGGGTTAACTCCCTTCCCAGTGTGTGTGTGTGTCTCACTGGGTGTGTCCGACTGTGGGGTGTGGCTTCTTGGCCTATAAAGCCTCACTGCTTTTGCAGGCCTGCAGGTTGCTTCAGCCATGCTTAGCTGAAAGCAGCCTCCTGTCTTTACTACCTGCCAGTAAGAGCCACCCCTGTGGTCATAACCATAATGTCTTATTAAGTTTATTTCTAGTTATGTGTGATGTCCGTGTGATGTTTTACATGTGATTTTGTGCAGCTATGGATCTGGGTCCCTGTGTGGGGATGCGTTTGTGATCTGCACCCTGCTTACACAGGGATCCAGTCAGCAAGGCTGTGGCAGGTAGGTGGAACTCTTTGTTCACCTGCCATATCCATAGAGCTGTTTATGTCTCCCCATTTCCAGCAGCTTGGCCGTTGAGACTCCTGCTCCTCCGTGTCTGGGAGGAGTGGGTTGTCTTACTCAGCTCCTAGTTTAGGGCCATCTTGAGGGCTAGCAGGGACTTCTAGGTTCCGGAGCATGAGCCCTCCTACCATCAAGGTTGGCTCATGTAGCTAGGAGTCAGGGTCAGGTTAGGGATGCCCTTAGGAGGTGACCTGCTCCCTAATCCTGTCTTCATGGCCAAGCAGCCATAACATCACCGGGCTCCACACGGCTGAGGATTTCCCCCATCCTCAGCCGTGACAGCCACTCTGCTGCAAAGGCTTGCTGAACACAGACATATGAATAAACACAAAGTAACTAAAACATAACTGGCAGAACAGATAACAGAAAGACAGGAAAGAGGACGGGAAAGAACGTAAATGAACAAGTAGGGAAACCCACAGAGCACAGGCAGACAGACACGGATCCCATGGGTCAGCAGCATGGGAGAGAGAGTACAAACCAGGAGCAGGACAAGACAACACACACCAGGAGAGCTGACACAGAACTGAGGAAACCTCAGCCTTATATACAGGTTCCATGGGTGCAGCAGAGAGGCCACACCCATGGAGCAGACAGAGGATTAACTCCTAATAAGCACACAGGGGAGTTAACCCATAAAGAACCACAAATGACACACAGGAACAGAACTTCAGCAAGGAGCGCCAAACGAGCAAGAAGAGAAGGTCACAGCCAGAGATAGTGGCTGTGACACTCCCACCCCTCAAAGCCCCCCCCCCCCTCTCCTCCCAAACAGAAAGGGGAAGAAGGCAAGGGGACAGAAATCAGACAAGGGGACAGAAATCAAAGGGGTGACGAGGTACAAGGGCAGGAACACACGACGACCGCAACCAGCCCAACCCCTGAAAACCAGCCTACACAGAAGGTCCGCAGCCAGTACGCCAGGGGAAGATAGCCAGCCAACACGGCATACACGTCAAGTGAACCGCACCAAGAAGTTACCTCCCCCTCCACTCTCCCTCTGGAGAATGACATGTCTGCCAAGAACTGATTGGCCAGACATGCAGACTCCCCCTTCCGGAGGATTGGGATCAGGAACAGGAACCAGACAGGAAATGAAAATCAGAATCAAAGGGGTACAGAGGTACACAAGCAGAACACATAAGACGACCGCAGCCAGCACGCAGCCCCTAGCAACCAGCCTACACGGTAAACGCAGCCAGTACGCCAAGAGTAATGCAGCCAGCCTACACGGCCACAAAAGTCAGGTGAACTGCAGTGTGCTAACACCTCCCCCTCCACTCTCCCTCCGGAAAATGGCATGTCTGCCAAGAACTGATTGGTCAGACATGCTGACACCCCCTTCCGGAGGCCCAGGACCAGAAGCAGACGCCTGCACCGATAACGGAAAACACGTCCGTAGGCAGAACTGCAAGCAAAAAGGTTAAACCGGACGTCACCCCTGGCAACCAGCATACACGGAGAACACCGCAGCCAGTACACCAAGGCAACCAAATCCGATACCTAAGGCAGCATAAAGAGGGAAATACAGAATGCACACACATCACAGATAAGCAGAAAACAGAACAAAAAAAACTCTGTGAAAGTTCACTTGTTCATTCTGTCACGAGTTGGAGGTCCCAGGAGAGACCACCGCGTCGTCAAGCAATAAACAGAAATCAGGTACAGACACATATGAGTTTATTGCACAAACAAAAACATGGAAGGCAGCACAGACAAAACATGAGCTCTATGTACCGTCAGCACAGTGGGAGAAAACCCCCACTGCGCCACTGTCTAGTAATACTCCAGAGGGGCGTGACTAAGCAACTCCTGGTATTCACTAGAGCCCTAGATGGTAGAGTTAGACTTTGCCGCAGGAAGTTGCCAGGGTCCACTCTGGAGCGTGAACTAGAGAGTGACAGCAGGAATGAATGGACAACAGGTACCAGAAGGTACCGACGGCACATAGGCAAACATAACAGACAGGCAAATACAAAACAGGGCAACTAATAATACAAGCAGGAGTTCACGCAAGGGAGCAGGAGTGGCAATGAGCAGAGAAGGACTTGCTCCACCAGTAGTAAACTGCATGGCCTTGTCATGCCACTCTGCTGCAAAGGCTTGCTGAACACAGACATGAATAAACACAAAGTAACTAAAACATAACTGGCAGAACAGATATCAGAAAGACAGGAAAGAGGACGGGAAAGAACGTAAATGAACAAGTAGGGAAACCCACAGAGCACAGGCAGACAGACACGGATCCCATGGGTCAGCAGCATGGGCGAGAGAGTACAAACCAGGAGCAGGACAAGACAACACACACCAGGAGAGCTGACACAGAACTGAGGAAACCTCAGCCTTATATACAGGTTCCATGGGTGCAGCAGAGAGGCCACACCCATGGAGCAGACAGAGGATTAACTCCTAATAAGCACACAGGGGAGTTAACCCATAAAGAACCACAAATGACACACAGGAACAGAACTTCAGCGAGGAGCGCCAAACGAGCAAGAACAGAAGGTCACAGCCAGAGATAGTGGCTGTGACACCTAGGACCATATTATAATGAAATGTCATAAATTTCAGTGTGAAAACTTTACAATAACAGAAACAGAGAGAAGAAGGTAATATTTTTTCACAGCACTGTATATAATAAACCTACTCGCTGATGTCATAACAAGGGGCGGGGCTGTAGAACAAGCACCGTCAGGGAAGGTCAGTGACAATGGGGTATTTGGGGTGGAGTTACAGAGCGCAGTGGGCGGAGTTTCCTGTAGAATTAGAGGACTGAATATCATCTGGGTCTCACTGTAGATGTGTTTGTGTCTCCTCAGCAGATCTACCATCTCCTTTCCTGATGAGTCCATATCTCTCCACCGCCCTGATCGGGGGGTCTGTACATAAGCACCGACTCTTCGCCACCTGTGTGACGTGGGGCAGCTTCCACTACCGGACGTTTGACGGGAAGCATTATAACTTCCATGGAGATTGCATGTATAACCTGGCGTCCTCCACTGATGCCAACTGGGCCGTGCTTGTCTCCGGAGAACCCTGCACTACAGCTAGACTCTGCCCCAAGGTAGGAAGGTCCCCAATCATTCCCTTATCCACCAGTGGTCCAGTGCCTCCTCTGTGCTGCTGTGGGTGACATACATGGTTATTATACCTACATGCCCCTACCGTATGTAGCTTCTCATTTACTGCTCCTTGTGCCTCCAGGTTCTTAAGATGATCTTTGGGTTGGACCAGGTGGTGGTGAAGGGCCGGTCGGTCATGGTGAATGATGTCATTGTACCATACGAAGACCCCCATCTCCAAAATGGTGAGTTCATATATGTGATATATGGTCTGGAGGTGTTTGGGGGCCCCGTCACGCTATATTGCGGTGTCCAGTGATTCCTGGCGGACATTGGACTAATGTTTGGGGATAAGTTTGCCACCAGAAACCAGACAGAAACCTTTAACGGTTCTAATGGATGGATCTAATTCATGTTGATGGATCTTCTTGATGTTAATAACCTTATTGATGTTGTTGGATCTTTATTGATGTTGGATTTTACTCATTTAGATGGATTTTAATTATTAATGTTAATGGGTCTTATTGATGTAGATGGGAGTTTTTAATGTTGATAGATGTTAATATCATTGATGGATTTCATTGCTTTTGACTGATCTTATTACTTTTAATGGATCTTCCTTGATATTGATAGATAAAATTGTTGATGGATCTTATTGCTATTGGTAGATACTATTACTGTTGATGGATCTTCTGTATGGTGATGGGTCTTATTGCTGTTGATGAATATTATTGATGTTGATGGATCTTAGTTTTGCTGGTGGATATTATTTCTGTCTATGAATCTTATTGATGTAAATTAATCTTATTGCTATCAATGGACCTTATTGATCTAGATCCAGCTTATTGATATATTTTATTGCTGTTGATAGATCTGATTGATATTGATGAATATTATTGATGTTGATGGAACCTATTGCTACTAACAGATTGTATTGCTGTTGATTGATCTTATTGATATTGATCGATTTTATTGTTGTCTTTGAATTTTATTGATGTAGTTGCATCATATTGATTTTGATGGATCTTAGTATTATTGATGGATCATTTTGAAGTTGGATCCTAGCATTGTTGATGGATCTTATTGATATTGATGGATCTTAGTATTGTTGATGGATCTTGTTGATGTTGGCCACTTCTCTGGGTCATTCTGGATCCTGTCCATCATTTTGTTGATGTGGAATCATGGATGGGAAAAATGGGGGAGATGACACTCTGCTTTGCACATGTTGCACTTGTTGTCCCATGAGCACTAATGGTCTTGTTTTTGAGGGGTTGTTGGACCCTTGGGTATCTCGTTTTGCGGATGCAGTGAATCAGTCATTTTGGATGTGGGAGATGAGGGATATGAAGGCTTTGGGGATCAATCATTATTTGTGGTCTCATTGCTCTCACAAATTGCCCTGCGTGTTAGGTATCAGCATCCTCTGGCTCGGAGATTTCGTCTTCATAGAGAGTGGTCTGGGAGTCAGGGTGAAGTTTGATGGAGGCAACAACATTTACGTGACCGTGAACTCCGACCTTCAGGGAAGAACTAAAGGCCTATGTGGCACTTACAATGAGCACACAGAAGGTAGGTGTCCATGGGGAATGTGCCGGGGCTCGCAGGGGTGAAGCTGGAACCTTTACTTCATGGAACTGCCTGAGGACAAGTTCAGGAGACCCTTACTAACATTCCTTCTGCTCCAGATGACTTCACCCAGGCTGGAGGTGCTGTGTCTCTGAATGCTGCTGGATTTGGGAATTCCTGGAAGGTCCAGGACATCGGCACTAGGGTGCGTATGTAATATCCAGATCTTCAGGAGGTGTTGTGTGAATGATGGGAGGAGTTGTAGGAATGATGGGAGGTGTTGTATGTATGACGTGAGGTATATCAATGATGGGAGTGTTGTGTGAATGGTGGGAGAAGTTGTGTGAGTGTATAAGTGATGGGAGACGTATGAATGATGGAAGTGTTATAGGAATGACGTGATGTGTATGAATCATGGGAGTGTTGGTAGGAGAAGTAGTAGGAATGATGGGAGGTGTATCAGCGATGGAAGGCATATGTATCATGGTGATGTTGTATGAATGAGGGGAATGATGGCAGGAGTCATAGGAATGATGGGTTATTTTTGAATGATAAGGGTTTTGTATGTATGATGGAATGATGGAGGACACTGTATGAATGATGTGATATGCTATATCAATGATGGGTGGTGTTGGATGTATTGTAAGGGGTGTTCTATGGGAGTGTCAGGATGCGCTCTCGAGGCAAGCTCGCGTCATCAGTGCACTCGGCGTCGCCCGTTCCCGTGGGAACCACACTGGGGCTGAGTGCCAAGCTGATCACTCGGCGCTCGGCTGTATGGGCTGCATTGGAACTTAGGAGTCATGTGACGCTGGCCACGTCACATGATTCCACCAGCGCTCTATTTAAACAGGGGATCTCTTGCCCACAGATTGCCTGTTATTGAGGTCCTTCCTGCAGGATACTCACCTGGTTTGTTTGTTCCTGCTTGGCTTCCGATTTCCCGTCCGTCTCATCCTCTGCTCTTGGCGTGCTCTCCTGGTTTGACTTCGGCTTGTCCTGACGATTCTCTGCTTGCTCCTCCGATACCGTTTCTGCTCTCTTGGTTCTGACGCGGCTTGTTTGACCTTTCTGTTTATGTGTTGTCTGTCTTCCCTGCACTTTCCGAGCTGAGGGTTTGTCCACCAGTTGTCCCTTGTCGCTAGGACTTGCGAGGCAAGTAGGCAGGGACAGGGGTGAGGGTGGCGTTCAGTGGTCACTATCCCACCCCCTGTGTGTGTGACAGGGGGGTGTTGTATAAATGATGTGATACGTTGTGTGAACGATGGGGGTTGTATGAATGATTTGATGTTTTGTATGAATGATGGGGGAGGTGTATGAATGATCCTGATGTGTTGTATGAATGATGGGAGTTGTTCTGTCCCCACATGAAGGCGAATGAAGGTGTAACTGATAATGGCTTTGTGACTGGCCTACCTTCGTATCCAGGCAGTGGAGCAGACCGGACCGGCAGATGCTCAGGTTAGATGGATCCAGACGTAGACATGAGGATGCAATCAAACGTGGGTTTATTTGATCCAGAGCAGTGACATACAGTGATGCAATACAGGAATGCAGTAGATGCTGTGATGTGGATGTCTTTTCTGAGGCTAACTGCTGAGGCAACTGCTGGTCAAAAACTGATGCCTTCACAAGCCGAGGTGTGTGTCTCCAGTCACAAAGGATGCAGCACTGAAAAAGGCTACAGGAAGTGACCAGGCCCAAGGCTGCTAAAACCACGCCCAGAGAAAACTTTATAGACAACGAACGAAGCGTGCAGCATACAAATTCCGGCCAGCAGATGGCAGCAGAGAACAATAGATTTAAACAACATAGGTAAAAACAAGAAATAATACAGTGCAGAAATTCAATATGAAAGGAACAGCACACTCCCCGTCTGAAATTCACTTTGGGGATTTCACTATGACGAATGTCCATAAAATATAAACAACCTGTAAAAGAAAACATGTTAGAATGCAAACATAGATAGTCCTGTTTTCCAACTTGGAATGGAGAAGATCTGCGAAGCTAGATACAGTCCTGTTCACCCATCAGGGACGTTCTCGATGGGTCTCATCCAACTGGAGAAACGTTCAAAGCGCTGACAACTGAAGCTGGCGGTTTGCTTTGTTCCAGTGACTAATGCACTAACTTCAGCGCGGATATCTGGATCATTATCCGGATCCTGGATGCTGAAAACTTCCTGTACACATTCGTCCGCCTCTCCAAGCAGAAACTCTGGACCTGTAAGCCAAGTAGAGTTAGTAAAGGAACCTATAGACATAGGCCTAGTGGCGTGATCTGCTGGATTAAGTTCGGATGGTACATAGTGCCATTGTTCAGGTTTGGAGGACCTCCTTATTCTCTCTATGCGGTTACTAACGTACACATAAAATCGCTTGGTCCGATTGTGGATGTAACCTAAAACGACCTTACTGTCGGTGTAATACTGGACTTCAGCTATGTCGACACCCAGTTCTTGTTGTATTAAATCCGCAATCTCAACTGCCAACACAGTCCCACAAAGTTCCAGTCTGGGAATAGTATGATCGGGCTTGGGGGCTAACTTAGCCTTACCAAAGACGAATCCAACGTGGTTTTGGTTGTTAGGTTCTGTCACTTTCAGATAGGCAACCGCTGCGATGGCCTCCGTGGAGGCGTCCGAGAACACGTGGAGTTCTTTCTTTATGCTAGAGGAAAGTGAAGTTTTAATATAGCATCTCGGGATGTGGATCTCATCCAAGGCACACAAGGATCGCTTCCAGGCTTCCCATTTTTGCTCTTTCTCGGAGGGAAGTGGGGTATCCCAATCCTTGACTGTTTCAGAAAACTGTCTCAGTAGAGATTTACCTTGTATGGTGATGGGCGCTACAAATCCCAGCGGATCAAATAGGCTGTTTACCACTGATAGGACGCCTCGTTTTGTGAATGGCTTGTCTGCACAACTTATCTGAAAACCGAAGGAGTCAGCCGAGAGATCCCATCTGAGGCCCAAGCTCCTCTGCACAGGTGGACTGTCCAGTCCCAAGTTAATGTCCTTGAATCCTGGTGCATGATCGCCTGATTCGAAGGCCCTCATAACGGCCAGGCTGTTTGAAGCAATTTTGTGTAGTCTAAGTTTAGCTTGGTACAACATACTTTGAGTCCTTTTGAGCAGATCGATAGCCGCTTCTTCAGTGGGTAGTGATTTGAGTCCATCGTCTACGTAGAAGTCCTTTTCTACAAAGTCTCTGGCGTCTTTACCGTACTCGAATTCTCCCTCTAATGCAGTGCGCCGAAGGCCGTAAGTTGCCACGGCAGGTGAAGGGCTGTTTCCAAATACGTGTACCCTCATACGATATTCTGCCATCTCTGCGTTGGTGTCGTTATTCTTGTACCACAGAAACCTGAGGAAGTTCCGGTGGTCCTCTCTGACTACGAAACAGTGGAACGTCTGTTCAATGTCGGCGGTGATGGCGACGAGCTCTTTTCTGAACCTCATCAGCACTCCAACTAGGTTATTCGTCAGATTAGGACCTGTGAGGAGGACATCATTAAGAGATACACCTTGATGTTTGGCACTTGAGTCGAAAACAACCCTAATTTGATTAGGTTTCCGTGGGTGATACACTCCAAATGAAGGCAAGTACCAGCACTCGTCATTCTTCCCTAAGGATGGAGCTGGTTCTGCATGGTTGTTGCGGAATATTTTGTCGATAAAGGCAACGATGTGTTCTCTCATCTCAGGCTTACTGTTCATGGTACGCTGGAGAGAGTTAAATCTAGACAGAGCTTGTTCCCTATTGTTCGGGAGTCTCACCCTGGTAGCTCGGAAGGGTAATGGAGAAACCCAGTGATTGGTTTCGTCTTTAAGGAACTCATTGTCCATTATCTTGATAAATTCTCTGTCCTCTACTGACAAAGCTACTTTATCATCGTCCTTGCTTGTGTGAAAGACTAATCTTCCCAAGTTGTCAGCAAAGGGAGGAATGTCGTCAGGTGGTTGTATGAGGTCTGGAGGCTTCTCTTTCACCTCATAGTGATGAGGGCAAGGCTTAATGCAAGTTGTGCGTCCATCTCCACGCACGTACGTTTTGAATGAGTGGATTTTTGGCTGATCCAAACATACATTTCCTATGACTACCCATCCCAAGTCCAGTCTCTGGGCGTATGGTGCATAGTCGGGACCATTACACTGTTGACGCACCTTGTGTACCCTTAGATTGTCTCTGCCAAGCAGGAGTAGAATCTCGGCGTTGTTGTCCATAGGTGGGATAACGTTGGTTAGGTGCCTTAGGTGTGGATGGTGAAATGCAGCTTCCGGGGTAGGAATCTCATCCCTATGGTTGGGTATTTGATCGCATTCGATCAGCGTCGGTAGAGGCATTTCCGTATTTCCACTGACGGAACAAGCGATGAATCCTTGTGCCCTCCTGCCGCTAGTCTCTATGCGACCCGAGCAGGTGTTTAAGATGTAGGGTTCTGACGGTCCCTTTATTCCAAAGGCTTCAAAGAATTTAGGTCCTGCTAGGGAGCGGTTGCTTTGGTCGTCAATGATGGCATACATTTTTACTGCCTTTTCTGGTAGCCCCTCCGGGTAGACCTTGATTAGGCATATGCGGGCACAACATTTCTCACTCTGGCCCTCCCCACATACGTCCAAGCATGAGCAGGAAACAGCAGTGGCTGTGTTAGCGTGGTTCTGGGGCTCCCGCCATGACTTGGAGCAGGACTGGTGGTGACGGCAGCAGGTGAATCCCTTGTGAGTGGAGTTGGGTGCATAGCTGAGGCATGTCTATCACTATGACACTCCTCACACTTGATAATGGATTTGCAGTCCTTAGCCATGTGCTCCAATGAAGCGCAGCACTTGAAACATACCCCAAGCTCGGTCAGGACTTTCCTGCGCTCCTGTATTGTTTTGGATCTAAATCCTCTGCATTTGTTCAGTGAGTGTGGTTTTTTATGAATGGGACATTCACGATTGAAGGCCTTGTCTCCTGATGAGGTAGTGTACGGTCTACCAGTGGGTACTGCAGATGATGGTAGGTTAGTCTTTCTAACATTCACGCTGCTCTTAAAGTCTCTGTGTTTATGTACAATACTTTCATACCTTGATGATGGTGTCACTGAGGCTGTAGTATTGAACTCCAGGAAGTCGAGGCTGGGGTCATTCCTCATCTGGGACTGTTCATCGATGAACCTACAGAAATGAATAAATGGGGGAAAAGTGACGTCATGCACTCTTTTGTACCTTGAGACTGATGCCGCCCACTTCTCTTGCAGGCTGTATGGTAACTTCACGACAATTGGGTTCACCCCATGGGCTGTATCCAGGTAGCACAGCCCGGACAGACGAGAGTCTCTTTTGGCAAGCTCCAGTTCCATGAGCAAATCACTTAAATCCTGAAGCTTATGGACATCTTTGAGACTGATCTTGGGGACGTTCTGCAGTCTCCTGAATAGTGCCTTCTCTATTGCTTCTGCACTGCCAAAGGTGCGTTCGAGTCTCTGCCAGGCTGCAGCGAGACCTGCTTCTGCTTGTCCCACATAGACAGTTCTAAGGCTCTTGATGCGATTTGTGGAGCCTGGGCCCAGCCATTTGATCAAGAGGTCGAGCTCCTGCTCTGCAGTTAGGTTGAGGTTGGCGATGGCGGCTTTGAAGGTTGCCTTCCAGGCTCTATAGCTCTCCGCACGGTCATCAAATTTTGAGAGACTGGTGTTAATTAGCTCTCTGCTCACCATAAACCTGGCAAACTCAGACATATCTGATTTCTCACTGCTTGTTGCCATGACAACTTGTGATGCCCCTGGGGCGTATAGGCTGCGTGGCGTGAAAGGGTGAGATGCTTCCGGGTAGAATGATGTTGCTGCAGGGTTGAGCTGTGGTCTAGCCTCTGTAGATTCTGATGACTGCTGCTTGAGCTGTGGAGGTAGGCCAGGAAACACCTGGTAGCCATCTTGCTGTAATAACTGTCCTTGAGAGGGCGCGTCTGGGCAACTGTTATTGGATTGCTCGGGTGCTGTGGGTATCGCTGCCACTGCAGGTAGAGCTGACTTGGAGGTTTCAGTGTTGTTGGCTTGGACAGTACTGCACACTGGGGGTGTTGCAGATAACTGTTTCAGTACGTAGTCGCTGGTGCGATCAACTGGATCGTCTATCTCCTCTGGTGGTAAGCAGACTGAATCAGGGCCTTGGCTCAATGCTTGCTCAAGTAGTCTTACTCTTGCTAATGCGATTTCCTCTTCCCTCTCTGAATTCAAGGATCTTTATTCGAGCCTCTGCTTCTGCCCTCTTGGCTTCTGCCTCCGCTTCAGCCCTCTTGGCCGCCGTCTGTGCCTCTGCCCTCGCAAGGACTTCTTTTTCGGTGAAGGAACGCCTCACTTTGGATTGCTCTGCATTTATGCGGGCCTCTAGTAATCTGTCGCTCAGGGTGGAGCTTCTAGAGCATGATGATCTGTAGGACCGCGAGGAATGTTTGGATGAATGCGATCTGTGTGATCTAGTTTCTTGCAAATGAGAGATACGGAGTTCCACTTTATCTTTAGCATCCAGCACCATGGCGTCTCTTTGTCTGTCTATTGATTCTGCCTTGCACAATTCTGACGGGGCTTCTTCAATATTAGAGTCTTTTAGAAAGGTTATATACCTTGTGGACAGTCTCTTGTATCTTTCATGGGCTGCGTTCAGCCGCCCGACGGCAACTTGTAAGCTGGTGGCATCGCCTGAGGAGGACTTAAGTCCTGATATGAGGGAGGAAACTCGTTCCCATAGCTCTTCCAGGTTGTCACATAGCTCATCTTTCATGGTGTGATAGTTTTCCGTGACCTTTATAGTTGGTTTGAGAGAGCGCCTTGGTCGCGTGACTTGGTCTGCTGGAAGTGTGGGTTCTACCTCCAGCTCTTCATAATGATCAGTATCAGGTTGCATTTGCTTTGTTTCATCGCTGGGGAACTGTACAAGGTCCTTTTCGGACATTTTGATTTAAGGTGCGCTGTCTCTTTAAGAAATCAAACTTTTGAATTGGGGGCTGAAAATTGCAGTGCGGCTCAGATGAGGCACCCCGATGAGTTTCCCAAGGTGTTTTGAGTGAATTGCGGGGTTTTGGTATAAGGGAGGCCCCGCGTGCGTGAACAGTCCTTATATCATGCAAGCAAGGGTTAATATAGGATGTAGAAAGTGGCTTGGCGAGTAGTGGAGGACTTCCAGGCGAGAGTATATCTACTGCGGACACGCCGTGCTTCCCCTTAGGCTTATGGGACGAGCACTGTTGCTGGGCAGATTTGCTGGGAGTGGGCCTGTTGCAGGGGAGGTTCCTGAGTGTGGCCCTGGGCTCTGAGGGAACCTGGAGCAGGGCATTGGACATTCAGACGGATATTGACTGGGGTATAAGGCTTTAAGGCAGTTTTTGACTGTTCTGTCCCCACATGAAGGCGAATGAAGGGGTAACTGATAATGACTTTGTGACTGGCCTACCTTCGTATCCAAGCAGTGGAGCAGACCGGACCGGCAGATGCTCAGGTTAGATGGATCCAGACGTAGACATGAGGATGCAATCAAACGTGGGTTTATTTGATCCAGAGCAGTGACATACAGTGATGCAATACAGGAATGCAGTAGATGCTGTGATGTGGATGTCTTTTCTGAGGCTAACTGCTGAGGCAACTGCTGGTCAAAAACTGATGCCTTCACAAGCCGAGGTGTGTGTCTCCAGTCACAAAGGATGCAGCACTGAAAAAGGCTACAGGAAGTGACCAGGCCCAAGGCTGCTAAAACCACGCCCAGAGAAAACTTTATAGACAACGAACGAAGCGTGCAGCATACAAATTCCGGCCAGCAGATGGCAGCAGAGAACAATAGATTTAAACAACATAGGTAAAAACAAGAAATAATACAGTGCAGAAATTCAATATGAAAGGAACAGCACAGGAGTTGTTGTATGAATTACAGGGTGTTGTATGAATTATGTGTGTGCTGTATGAATAAAGTGGTGTATAAATGATAGAGGGTGTTGTATGAATGATGGGGGTTAATATAATCTGATGCATTCCTGACTTCTGGGACCTTGTGTTCGGTGCAGCACACGTGTTCTGACGTTCCTGAGTTGGGTCACAGCTGTGATCTTCCTGGACGAGACGCCCTCAAGATGGAGGCAGAGGTTACATGTAGAAAGCTCTTAAGCGCCCCCTTCAGTCACTGTCACCACAAGGTAAGGCTGGGGGCACTGATGGGCATACTGGCCAATAGACCCCATAAATCTGACATTTATGGGAGTTTCCCAGCACTGATGCCCAACACAATGAATGTTCCCGTCTGGTCCGAGTGGTGGTCCTCACTATGTCATCTCCTACATCTAGGTGGACCCCAGTGGGTTCTATGACACATGTTTGTACACCTATTGTCACAACACGGGACAGAACAAGACCTCCTCCGTGTGTCCAACATTTGCCAGCTACGCCCGGGAATGTTCTCAGCAGAAGATCACCATCACTTGGCGCAAGGCTGGCTTCTGTGGTGAGTCCCAGTGACGAGCATCATGTCTCTCTGTTACTTTGTGGGAGGCTTTCTTATGGTCCATTCTTCTCCAGAGAAGGAATGTCTTCTGGGCAAGCAGTACTCAGACTGTGTGTCAGCCTGCCCGGCCAGCTGCGCCTCAGTGGGAAGCTATGATGACGGTCAGTGCCGTGAGGAGTGTGTCAGTGGCTGTGAGTGCCCGGCCGGCCTGTACCTTGAGGATGGACGGTGTGTGAGGGAGGAGGACTGTCCATGTTACCACAGAAGACAGAGATACTCTGCGGGAGCAGTCATTAAGCAGAGGTGTAACCAATGGTGAGATCTTCCCTGGCCATCCATGTCTTGTGTCTCTGGGCATTGGCTTGTTCCGTGGTGACCATCTTGTTGACTTTCTCTTCGCAGCACATGTGGTGGTGGACGATGGCGGTGTTCTCAGGACAGATGTGCAGCTGAGTGCTCCATGGTGGGAGATGCGCACTATGTAACCTTCGATCGCAGGAGGTTTTCCTTTCATGGCTCGTGTGAATACATCCTGGTTCAGGTGATGAGTCTTAATCCTGGGAATCTTCTCATATCTCTAGGCATGTAAGGTCACCTATGTAGAGCATGTTCTGTGGACAGCCTTCCCATGTTGATTCTCTTCATTTCTTGTAGGATTATGTGGATGGAAAACTCCTCATCTCTGGGAATAATGAAGACTGCAGCAGTCAAGAGTCTGTCACCTGCGTCCGAGCCATCACCATAACTGTCTACAAGACGTCGGCCACACTCAGATCATCAGGTACCTGAGTGCTCAGATTGACAGCTGATGTGTTGTGTACATATAATGTGGGCTGAGATTTCATCTTTTTTGTCCATCGTGTGACCCCATCCTCTCTGTGTCCTATCTTCAGGTGACCCCATGGTGGATGGGCATGTGGTGACCCTTCCATTTCTCAGCCCTGATCTATCCATCAGACGTGTCTCCTCCACCCACCTTCTCCTCCAGACATTCGGAGCTCACATCCTTTGGAACATGGAGTTTCCAGCCGTTTACATTACACTGCAGCCAATATTTAGCAATAAGGTGAAGTAGACTCAGTGGTGACACCTACAGAAACCTAAAAAAAGGGCAAATCATGGGCATGTGGTTATCTATAGTGACCATATAGGACTAGCTGTCAGGTCCGGCTCTGTGCTGCTCTGTACAGGGTCCAGGCAAAGGTCCTTGTAATGAAAATAGTGAAAAGTGTGATGTATCATCCAGATGTGAAGTCCATATATCTCCCAGTAGAGCCTAGAGGACAGGATGGCACTACCTGTGCACAATATCCAGTGTATGCAGTGCCGCGCTCAAACACTACTGGCAGTGCCCGTGTACTGCCATACAGTGACACCTGTGGGTGTATTGGATCTTATGGGTTGAGAGACTGAGTGGGCAGCAGATTCAGGACACTTCATGGGCACTGTGTGCGGTCATTCCTGGGGTGACATGTGATGGGTCTGCATCAGGACTGACGGACTCTTCTGGCTCTTCAGTTTATAATGATCCGCTCTCTCCCTGTATAAAGGTGCGGGGTCTGTGCGGGACGTACAACTGGAACCAGAACGACGATTTCACCACACCCCAGGGCGACACTGAGAGCAGCTCCTCCGACTTTGCCAATAAGTTCAAGGTGTCTGCTGAGTGTCCAGACGTGGGGCCCCGGAGCTCTGACCCCTGCGGGACGTACACTCAGCGCGGGGAGTTTGCAGAGGAAGTGTGCGCTCTGATATCAGGACCCGTGTTTCAGGTACAAATGTCCTAAGAATAACTGTCAGGAATATTCACCGACAGGGATCAGGAGTAGATGGGGGAAGGGCAGAAACTTGCAGAAACTGGTACTGTTAGCGGTGGATATTATTATATCTGCATTATCTGTGTTATATGTTAATATTATGTACATGTAGATTATCTCTGTATTACTATGTATCTTATATGTTGTGTATTATCTGTGTTATGATATGTATTATGTCTTGTTATTAGGTATATTATATGTTGTGTATTATCTGTTATAATATGTATTATGTCTTGTTATTATGTATCTTATATGTTGTGTATTATCTGTGTTATGATATGTATTATGTCTTGTTATTATGTATATTATATGTTGTGTATTATCTGTGTTATATGTATAATGTCTTGTTATTAGATATATTATATGTTGTGTATTATCTGTGTTATGATATGTATTATGTCTTGTTATTATGTATATTATATGTTATTCTTATGCCCATTATATGTTGTGTATTATGTGCGATTCTTCTCATCCTCTTTCGCCCACAGTCTTGTCATGATCTCGTGGACTGGAGACCCTTTCATCAGCTTTGCCTCTTTGACGTCTGTGGCTGTTCCTCCGGCAAGAACTGTCTGTGCAGCGCTGTATCTGCCTACGGCAGGCAGTGTGCCCAGGAGGGGTCGGTGGTGCCCTGGAGGAATGAGACCTTGTGCGGTAAATTTGATACATCGTCCCCTGTTTGTGCTGTCAGTGCCCCACTTTAAGTTACCAGTGCCCTCTCTGTGTGTAGTCAGGGCCTCTCCCAGTGTTACCAGTGCCCTCGCTGTGTGTAGTCAGGGCCTCTCCCAGTGTTACCAGTGCCCTCTCTGTGTGTTGTCAGGGCCTCTCCCAGTGTTACCAGTGCCCTCTCTGTGTGTAGTCAGGGCCTCTCCCAGTGTTACCAGTACCCTTTCTGTGTGTTGTCAGGGCCTCTCCCAGTGTTACCAGTGCCCTCTCTGTGTGTAGTCAGGGCCTCTCCTAGTGTTACCAGTGCCCTCTCTGTGTGTAGTCAGGGCCTCTCCCAGTGTTACCAGTGCCCTCTCTGTGTGTAGTCAGGGCATCTCCCAGTGTTACCAGTGCCCTCTCTGTGTGTAGTCAGGGCATCTCCCAGTGTTACCAGTGCCCTCTCTGTGTGTAGTCAGGGCATCTCCCAGTGTTACCAGTGCCCTCGCTGTGTGTAGTCAGGGCCTCTCCCAGTGTTTCCAGTGCCCTCTCTGTGTGTAGTCAGGGCCTCTCCCAGTGTTACCAGTGCCCTCTCTGTGTGTAGTCAGGGCCTCTCCCAGTGTCACCAGTGCCCTCTATGTGTGTTGTCAGTGCCTCTCCCAGTGTTACCAGTGCCCTCTCTGTGTGTAGTCAGGGCATCTCCCAGTGTTACCAGTGCCCTCTCTGTGTGTAGTCAGGGCATCTCCCAGTGTTACCAGTGCCCTCTCTGTGTGTAGTCAGTGCCTCTCCCAGTGTCACCAGTGCCCGCTCTGTGTGTAGTCAGGACCTCTCCCAGTGTTACCAGTGCCCTCTCTGTGTGTAGTCAGGGCCTCTCCCAGTGTTACCAGTGCCCTCTCTGTGTGTAGTCAGGGCCTCTCCCAGTGTCACCAGTGCCCTCTCTGTGTGTAGTCAGTGCCTCTCCCAGTGTTACCAGTACCCTCTCTGTGTGTTGTCAGTGCCTCTCCCAGTGTCACCAGTACCCTCTCTGTGTGTTGTCAGTGCCTCTCCCAGTGTCACCAGTGCCCTCTCTGTGTGTAGTCAGGGCCTCTCCCAGTGTTTCCAGTGCCCTCGCTGTGTGTAGTCAGGGCCTCTCCCAGTGTTACCAGTGCCCTCTCTGTGTGTAGTCAGTGCCTCTCCCAGCATTTCCAGTGCCCTCTCTGTGTGTAGTCAGGGCCTCTCCCAGTGTCACCAGTCCCCTCTCTGTGTGTTGTCAGGGCCTCTCCCAGTGTCACCAGTGCCCTCTCTGTGTGTAGTCAGGGCCTCTCCCAGTGTTACCAGTGCCCTCTCTGTGTGTAGTCAGGACCTCTCCCAGTGTCACCAGTGCCCTCTCTGTGTGTAGTCAGGGCCTCTCCCAGTGTCACCAGTCCCCTCTCTGTGTGTAGTCAGGGCCTCTCCCAGTGTCACCAGTCCCCTCTCTGTGTGTTGTCAGTGCCTCTCCCAGTGTCACCAGTGCCCTCTCTGTGTGTAGTCAGGGCCTCTCCCAGTGTCACCAGTCCCCTCTCTGTGTGTTGTCAGGGCCTCTCCCAGTGTCACCAGTGCCCTCTCTGTGTGTAGTCAGGGCCTCTCCCAGTGTTACCAGTGCCCTCTCTGTGTGTAGTCAGGACCTCTCCCAGTGTTTCCAGTGCCCTCTCTGTGTGTAGTCAGGGCCTCTCCCAGTGTTACCAGTGCCCTCTCTGTGTGTAGTCAGGGCCTCTCCCAGTGTCACCAGTCCCCTCTCTGTGTGTTGTCAGTGCCTCTCCCAGTGTCACCAGTGCCCGCTCTGTGTGTAGTCAGTACCTCTCCCAGTGTTACCAGTGCACTCTCTGTGTGTAGTCAGGGCCTCTCCCAGTGTCACCAGTGCCCTCTCTGTGTGTAGTCAGTGCCTCTCCCAGTGTTACCAGTGCCCTCTCTGTGTGTAGTCAGGGCCTCTCCCAGTGTTACCAGTGCCCTCTCTGTGTGTAGTCAGGGCCTCTCCCAGTGTCACCAGTGCCCTCTCTGTGTGTTGTCAGTGCCTCTCCCAGTGTCACCAGTGCCCTCTCTGTGTGCTGTCAGTGCCTCTCCCAGTGTCACCAGTGCCCTCTCTGTGTGTTGTCAGTTACGCTCCCAGTGTCACCAGTGCCCTCTCTGTGTGTAGTCAGGGCCTCTCCCAGTGTTACCAGTCCCCTCTCTGTGTGTAGTCAGGGCCTCTCCCAGTGTTACCAGTGCCCTCTCTGTGTGTTGTCAGTTACGCTCCCAGTGTTACCAGTGCCATCTCTGTGTGTAGTCAGGGCCTCTCCCAGTGTTACCAGTGCCCTCTCTGCGTGTAGTCAGGGCCTCTCCCAGTGTTACCAGTGCCCTCTCTTTGTGTAGTCAGGGCCTCTCCCAGTGTTACCAGTCCCCTCTCTGTGTGTAGTCAGGGCCTCTCCCAGTGTCACCAGTGCCCTCTCTGTGTGTAGTCAGGGCCTCTCCCAGTGTTACCAGTGCCCTCTCTGTGTGTAGTCAGGGCCTCTCCCAGTGCCCTCTCTGTGTGTAAGCCGTGTACCGGGGTGGGCTCCCCAGGATGCAGCGAAGTCACAGACAAGGAAAGCGACACTGACACCAGCTTTATATGCAAGAATAGAAACTTTACTTTGCAAACAGTATTAACACAAGTACAAACAGTATAAGTAATACCCCAGGCCCACAGTCACCATCCCTGTCCGAGGGACAGGCCTAGCCCGTTGGCGCACACAGCAGAGCCTGCAAGTCGTACTGTGCCGCTATAGAGGACACACCTAACCGGTGGCAGACGCAGCAGAGCCTGCAAGTCAATTACTGCGCTGCAGTCCAGTACAGTAAGGCCTAACAAAGCTATAACCCTATCTAACTAGCTAATACAAGGCCTAGGCTAGTCTCTGTTACTTTAGGCGCCAAACAGTAAAGTACAATTGGTAATCAGGTGTACTGACCACCTGCGTCCGTTCTGGGCCTAGGATGACGCTTACCCGGGATGGCCACCAAGCTCTCAGCAACTGTGCGGCCTTGCTTGATGATAAGGATTTCTGCCCATACACTGGAACTGGTCTTCCTGGGACAACCTCTCTTTCAAAGAGCTAGATCCAGAAAGGGGACAACAGATACTCTCCTTCCTTTGAGTGTCCATTCACTGCCGGACATCCGCAAGCCAGGATGGAATCGGATTCAGTCCCTCACAGCACAATCCTTCCACCATGTCAGATTAACACTTCCTGGTTCTCTCAGAAGCAGCCAGCATGAGTCATCACCTGCTTTACATATGCAAATCCCAGAGTGTGCTGGTTGTAGCTGCAAAACAGTGGCCACTAGTGCCCGGAATGCCAAATGACAGTTTAAGTACAATTTAGGCACAAACATTATGCAGGAATAGCTGTTCCACAATCTCACATGCCACCCCACTAGAGGTTGTCGTCCTCGGCAACTCTACCCATACAAACTCATCCTGTGCATAGCGCTGTGGAGGCACACCAGCATTGGGCCTCATTTACCTTCTTAGATTGAGGGTCTCAGAAATACTGGGGACATCAGGCATATCTCACGAGAGAGGAGCTGTTGACTGTTTAGCATTGCACCTAGGTGGCAAACCTGTCACAGCCGGAACCTCTGTGGACACCTGGGCAGGGACAACCCACCATTCCTCCTCTTTCTCATCTAAGGGACTTTCCTTCATACTCGGAGCGTGAGGAGGCACCCTCTCCACGCACACCGGCTCATCAAAATTGCAACGTCTTAACATATTACGGTGTAAGTTCCGTGAGGGTCCCCCTGTCCCTACTGGCTCTACCTCATAGACCAGAATAGCGGGGTCTACCCTTCTCTTCACATGTATGGAACTGCCTCCCACCGTCCATCCAACTTCCCAGACGGCCGTTTGGCTTTGACCATCACCCGATCACCCGGGACATACCCATCTTTCTGCACTGGTCTTGGGTTAGGGTGTACCACCTGTCCCAGGCGCTCGCCCACAACCTTGTGGACCGCTTTCAGCCGGCGGCGGTGCTCCTGCACTTCTCGGTGGGGGCTCCATCGGGTTGGGCATGTGGAGATCTTCAATCTCCCGTCCGGCTCGTCTAAACATGAGCATATATGGAGAGTATCCGGTGGTACTGTGTACTCTGTTGTGATAGGCCCACATCAACTCAGGTAGGTACGTGGGTCACTGGGCCTTTTGACTGTCTTCCAGAGTCTGCAGCATCTGAAGCAAGGTGCGATTAAAGCGTTCGCACGCCCCATTTCCTTGTGGGTGATATGGAGTGGTGCGGGAGTGTTCAATCCCATACAGTTGGTATAGTTCATTCATTAGAGTACCCTGAAAGCATGCTCCCTGGTCAGAATGTAT
The DNA here is from genome assembly GCF_905171765.1 of Bufo bufo. Taxonomy (NCBI): domain Eukaryota; kingdom Metazoa; phylum Chordata; class Amphibia; order Anura; family Bufonidae; genus Bufo; species Bufo bufo. The sequence continues at coordinate 563,547,210 of NC_053393.1, forward strand.
CCTCCGTGGACACCCGAACACCTGTATAAAGTGTTTACAGACAGCGCCGACTCTGCGGCTTGGTCTCTGGTGGGCACAGCCACCGCATACTTGGTAAAGTGATCTGTCATAACTAGACAGTACGAGTGTCCCGAGGTAGAGTACCCAATCTGTACATAATCGATCATCAGAAGTTCTAGGGGCGCTGAGGTGCGGATGGTCTGCACAGGAGCCCGCTGTTCAGTACTCTTACTCAACCCACAGGATCGACACTTAAGACATGCCGCGGCCACCATGTCGGCCAGATCTGGACAGTACACCAGCCGTTGGAGCCACTTGAACGTTTTGTCGCTCCCAAAATGAGCTCCCAACGACATGGGAATGACAATCTGTTGCCGGTACTGCAGCTCTGACTGTAAGTATATGATCTGGCACAGGAGGCCCTGGGTAATTGTCAGCTTGTCCCACTGCCTTAACAACTTCTGACCCTCTGGGGTCAGACGGGCTCGTTCTTCTGGCCGAGGCCAGATCTTGCTCCGAACCCATTCTTTCACTTTCCACAAATCCCGGCAGCTATCCTGGACTCTCCCAATCAGTCAACGTTTTCCCCAGCACCAGCGTCATTCCAGACGCCACCTCACTTGAATGTGCCAAATCCGGGAACAGAGGTAAGCGACCAATGTCAGGAGTTTCAGTATCCTCTAACTCCTGATCGGCTCTCTGAGTCTACTATCCTACTGGAGCTCGAGAGAGTGCATCGGCGTTGACGTTCTCCCTACCAGACCGGAACTTGATGCGGTATTGGTACTTAGAAAGGCGGGCCAACCATCTTTGCTCGAGTGCACCGAACTTGGCATTCTCCAGGTGTGCCAACGGGTTGTTGTCTGTCATCACGGTCACTTCTGCACCAGTCAGGTATTCTGCAAACCTTTAGGTCATGGCCCACACCAGTGCCAGTAGTTCCAGTTTAAAGGAGCTATAGTTATCAGGGTTACATTCTGACTCTCTTAGGGACTGGCTCCCATAGGCTCCCTCCCATCCATCCTGGACTTGGGACAATATGGCCCCCAGACCATGTAGGCTTCCATCAGTATACAGCAGGAATGGGGTATCAAACCGCACGTAAGCCTGGATCGGGGCATTGGTCAGTGCCTCTTTCACCGCTTCAAAGCCCTCTTGTTGCCGGGGCCCCCTGTTGACGAGGCGTTTCTTCGGCCCCCCATCCGTGCCTCTTAGCAGCTCGTTTAACGGGCCCACCAGATGAGCGAATTTGGGTATAAACCTCCTGTAGTAGCCGGCCAGTCCCACGGACGCCCGTACCTCCTGTAGCGTACTTGGCCGGGGCCACTTTTAAACGGCCTCCACCTTGCTGGGGGCCGGTTTTACCCCCTCCTGGGTGACCACATGTCCTAAGTACTCTATCTGCTGTAGGGACAGCTGGCATTTTTTTGGCTTGATCTTGAGCCCATGGTCTCGTAGCCGTCCCAAGACTTGTCGCAGCTTCTGGAGGTGATCTTCAAAGGAAGCCCCGAACACTACTATGTCATCCAGGTATATCAATACTGATTCGAAGTTGAGGTCCCCCAGACAGTGTTCCATCAATCGCTGGAATGTCCCCGGAGCATTGGAGAGCCCGAAGGGCATCCGGTTGAACTCGTAGAGTACCATAGGTAGAATGAAGGCCGTCTTGGCTTTGTCATTCTTGGCCACCGGCACCTGCCAGTACCCACTAGCCAGGTCAAGAGTTGAGAAGAACTTTGCTTGGCTTAGGGCTGATAATGACTCCTCAATCCGCGGAAAGGGTAGGCATCCCGGATGGTCTGAGCTTTCAGCTTCCGATAATCCACGCAGAACCGGAGACTCCCGTCTTTCTTCCGCACCAAGACTACCGGAGCAGCCCACGGACTTTGACTCTCCTGGATCACCCGGTTCTCCAACATGCTGGCCACTATATCTTTCACCTCCTGATACATCTTAGGTGGGATCTGCCGGTAACGTTCCCTGATCAGTGCAGCATCGCCGGTTGGGATTTCATGTTCGATGGCTGTAGCACACCCAAAGTCCTCATCATGTCTTGAGAAGGCCTCCTGAAATTCCCAGAGGGTGTCTTCCAGCAGCTTTTTGGTCAGGGTTCTGCAGTCCACCCCCATACGGGTCATGATCACTCAACCGTTCCACTCCGCTGTCGGGGTTTAACCTTGAATGGATCTCCACAGCAAAGGTCCAAGCTGATCTCCTATCTGGCTGCAGCATGAAGCCCCTTCATCGAGCGATACCCCCTTCGGACACAAACTTTGGCCAGCAGGGTGTTTGCGGGGACGGTTAATTCGCAGTCCTCAACATTACAGCAGCGCATAGGCACACATCCGTCTTTCACAGCGGCGAGGGCCCGGGCTACCAGTGGGTGAATCTGCATTTCTTCTTGATAAGCGGGCTCGATCAGGACCTCCAGTCCATTCAGTCGTCGTCCAGCCCCCACTGGCAGCATCAATATTCGCTCCTGTCGAGGTGGGATCTTCAACGGAGTCCTCCGTAGCACCTCACGTCTCCAATGGCCCGTCCGGACAGGTTACTCTTTTGCAGGCTACAGCTTCTCACCATTTGTTGTAAGACCTTCTGGGTAGGCCGGTGTGCGGTGGCCCGTTGCCAGTACTCCGGCCCTTCCTTGGCATAGAGTTGATGGTCTAGGTCTCTCAGTATATTCATGCCCAGGGTCACGTCCATTCCTTTCCGGGACAAATGGTTGACCAGCACGACCCCTTTCTTGCCGATGTCTTGCCCAAACAGTCGGACCCGCATCCAGACTATCCCTCGAACATCCATCTCCCTATTATCGGCAGCTGTCAGCCTGATGACGCTCCCGTCTTCGGGCTCCATCATATGCCCAAAGTGCCTCTCCAAGAACTCCAGAGGCATTCTGACCCTGTATCAACTAGGCAGCAAACCTTTCGGCCTTCCAACTCGGCTTCTAATACGGGGCTGCTGGCATACAGATCACGTTCTTAACGCAGAGGGCTTCTGGTGCAGCTACTGCAGCGGTCGGAAGTTTTAACGTCGGCTCAGACGCTACCTGTTCTGGGCACTCTCTGGCCATATGGCCGTACTTTTGGCAAGCCCAACAGAGGGGCCCTCTTCTGACCGCCCCCCTCACCGGGGTTGTTCTGGGTGGAGTGGCATGAGGTGCGGGGACCGTTTCCGGAGGCCGGGACGGTTCTGCCTTCATCTGGGACACTTCCAGCCTAAGCTTTTTCAATTCCACCCGCAGGGCCTGGACCACATCCTTCAAGGACTCTGATTCTTCAGACCCCGGCCGATCCCTTGTAACATGTGTGCTATTCACCACTCTTGCTGCCGCAGGTATGGGCTCTTCCTCTCTCTCTACGGCGGCTAAGTAGACGCTGTAGAATGTTATATCGGCCTTTGTTCGGGTCATCTCTTGTAATTTATCTTGTAAGAATTTATTGGAATGCCCCACTATGAACTGATCTCATAGAAGCCGGTCCCCCTCCCGGAAGGCGCCCATGGCCTCAGGGTCTCGTTGTTGTTTTTTATTCAACGTTTCCTGTAGAATATTGGAATATTGCATCAGGGTCTCGCCCTCTCGCTGGGGTCGGTTAAAGAAGTGACTCCGTAACTGTACCACTTTGGCCCGCCCCCCTTGGGCTCTCTCTAGCAGGGAGAATATCTTCTCTAGGGTATCTCTCTCAGAGTCAGGCCTTACCATCACTGTCCGCCTGACGTCACCCTCTAGGGCTCCCAACGCAACCTCGGCCCGCAGTTCGGGGGTCAGGTTACACATTTTAACCGCACTTCGCACCCTTTCAGTCCAGTCCTGCAATGTCATGTTTCTACCATCATACTTTGGCAAATGACGCAGCAGTGCCCCTACAGGGATGTATCCTACTGGGGTAGCCATATTGTTGGGGGCAAGCTGGACTTGCGCCTGTGCACCCTGAGCTGGGTCCTGATCCAGCACCAATGGCGCCGGGGGATGATCTCCCGCCGCGTTCCCGTCCATAACGGTCACTGTATCCTGCCGACTACGCCAAGTTGTAAGCCGTGTACCGGGGTGGGCTCCCCAGGATGCAGCGAAGTCACAGACAAGGAAAGCAACACTGACACCAGCTTTATATGCAAGAATAGAAACCTTACTTTGGAAACAGTATTAACACAAGTACAAACAGTATAAGTAATACCCCAGGCCCACAGTCACCATCCCTGTCCGAGGGACAGGCCTAGCCCGTTGGCGCACACAGCAGAGCCTACAAGTCGTACTGTGCCGCTATAGAGGACACACCTAACCGGTGGCAGACGCAGCAGAGCCTGCAAGTCAATTACTGTGCTGCAGTCCAGTACAGTAAGGCCTAACAAAGCTATAACCCTATCTAACTAGCTAATACAAGGCCTAGGCTAGTCTCTGTTACTTTAGGTGCCAAACAGTAAATTGGTAATCAGGTGTACTGACCTGTGTCCGTTTTGGGCCCTAGGATGACGCTTACCCGGGATGGCCACCAAGCTCTCAGCAACTGTGCGGCCTTGCTTGATGATAAGGTTTTCTGTCCATACAATGGAACTGGTCTTCCTGGGACAACCTCTCTTTCAAAGAGCTGGATCCAGAAAGGGGACAACAGATACTCTCCTTCCTTTGAGTGTCCATTCACTGCTGGACATCCGCAAGCCAGGATGGAATCGGATTCAGTCCCTCACAGCACAATCCTTCCACCATGTCAGATTAACACTTCCTGTTTCTCTCAGAAGCAGCCAGCATGAGTCATCACCTGCTTTAAATATGCAGATCCCAGAGTGTGCTGGTTGTAGCTGCAAAACAGTGGCCTCTAGTGCCCGGAATGCCAAATGACAGTTTAAGTACAATTTAGGCACAAACATTATGCAGGAATAGCTGTTCCACAATCTCACATGTGTGTTGTCAGAGCCTCTCTCAGTGTCACCTGTTCCCTCTCTATGTGTTGTTAGTGCCCCTCCCAGTGTCACCAGTGCTCTCACCCTCTGTTATCAATGCCCTCTCCCAGTGTTACCAGTTCCCTCTCTGTGTGTTGCCAATGCCCTCTCCCAGTGTTACCAGTGCCCTCACTGTGTGTGATCAGTGCCTCTCCCAGTGTTACCAGTTCCCTCTCTGTGTGTTGTCAGTGCCCCTCCCAGTGTCACCAGTGCTCTCATCCTCTGTTATCAATGCCCTCTCCCAGTGTTACCAGTCCCCTCTCTGTGTGTACTTATTGCCTTTTTTTTCTTCTCCTACGTCATGATAGTTTTTGAAGTATCCATGTTCTTTCTCTCTTGCTCCCGGCTCATGGTTGTCCCTCCTTTTTCCCATGTTCCCCGGTTCCTTTCCATATTCCTTTCTCTTAGGGTCTCTTTAACTTCTCCTTTTCCTTCCCAGCGGCTCAGTGCTCTGGGGGACAGGTCTACATGGAATGTGCTCCTCTCTGTATGAAGACATGTGCTGACCTTCGTATGGCAGATTCTGGATCCTGCCAGGAGCTGGGTGGCTGTGTGTCTGGATGTAACTGTCCAGAGGGTCTGGTGCTGGATGACAGCGGACAATGTGTCCGTCCTTCAATGTGTCCGTGTCATCATGGAGGGCACACCTATCAACCTGGGAGCACCATCAAACATAAGTGCAAAGACTGGTAAGTCAACAGGCAAGGTGGACAATGGAGGCCAGAAAAACATGAAACGTGAAAATTCCACAGTCCTGAGTCTCATCTCTAGCAGAGCAGACATTGTACGGCCAGGCATTGCAGATGACTGACCTCTTGTTTGAAGCTGTGTTATGTTGATCCAGAGAAAGATATGCAAGACCTCAACCAACCCATCTGAACATGAACCCGCTTGAGAGCTTGGGGACAAAACCACTTTTCCTACACTGGAACCCCCACCTCTATGGTGGTCATTATCTGCGGAGAGTCCAGGCCATGGAAGAGGTGGTGGGAGATGTCTGATGAAATCACCCTATGACCTGTTTACTCTTCCTCACAGGATAGGTTGATTTCATTGAATGTCTCAGCCACATGATCATGTTCTATCCCTTACAGAACCTCATACGACTTCAAAAAGCCAATTATCCACAATGTTGTGTAGTGGACAATATTCAGTCACTCAGTAGTGTGAGTGTGAAAGGTTAAATGTCGCTCATGGCGTTGAGATGGAGAGTTTTCATAGTATCTTCATGCCATAGTTCTCATCTATATTATTTCATGATTTCTGATCTTCTCCTCTCTTAGCTCATGATTTTCAATCTTCTCCTGTGTTATCTCGAGGTTTCCAGTCTTCTTATCTGTTTTCTTATGATTTCCAGTCTTCTCTGTTATAATTTTTCTTCTCCTTTCGCATAATTCCCACACTTCTCCTTATTTTGTCATGATTTCCGATATTCCCCTGTTATTGTCATGAATTTTGATCTCTTTGTAGGTTTCTCATGATTTCTGGTCTCCTCCGTTCTCATGATTTTCATTCTTCCCTTCTGTTGTCCAGTGATTTTCTGTTCTCCTCAGTTTCTCGTGATTTACAGTTTTTCCTCATTTATTTCTCTTCAATTATCTCATTATTTTAGATTTTTGGTCCCTTTCTCATTTTCTCATGATTTTTCTTCCCCTCTTTCAGTGTCTGTGTAAATGGTTTATGGAACTGTACAGAGCACAGATGCCCAGAGGTGGCGTTCTGCCCGGGTGATTTGGTCTATAAATTTGGGGCCTGTCTGCTCACCTGTGAAAACCTGGAACAGAACAAGAGCTGCTCTGACAGCGGTGATGGCTGTGTGTGCCCAGATGGGACGGTCCTCCTGGTTAGTACCAAGCCATCAGCATTAGCCAGGGTTACTGGGATAGTTATAGAACAATTCTTCACCACTGGGACACAATTGGAATGTTTCTCCTTCAATATCTCACATGTCCATTGACCAGTCGAGAATCCTTTTTTGCATTGGTCCTAGAGTCCTTCACTCTGTGGAGGATCTGCTGAATCACTTCTTTGGCTAATTTCATTCACCTTACTAAAAGTAATGTATTGTTGTCACAGATGGACAGATGTGTCCCCCCCAAAGACTGCCCCTGCCACCACCATGGGAAACTCTTCCACACAAATGAAACCATCACCAAAGACTGCAACACCTGGTGAGTGAACTTGGAGTAGAGTACTCAACGTGTAGCCTATCTCAAGGTAGGGATCAGGGCTAGACTAGCCCATCAGAGTACCGGATCCTCTAATGGGTTTAGTAGATACGCCTCAGAGATTCAGCAGAAGTCTTGAAGTTTATTTAGAGTCAGTCATTTATTACAAAGGTGTATATCTGTATAGATGAAGAGTGGTTTTAAAGAACCCTAGTCCACGATCACTGGATGCACTGGTGGAGATTACAAGGGGGCAGTGATCTGTTCCTTAATGATGGGTGTACGGGTCGATAGAAGAAGGTCCCTCAGATTATGGATATAAAGGCTGAAGGAGTTGTTGTGTCTAATAATGGATGGAGAGCCTAATGGAAGATGTTCCATCAAGTTATGGCTATAGAGGCTGATAAAGGTGTCCTCTATAATGATGCATGAAGAGGCTAGTGGAAGAAGTTCCCTTTGATTATGGATCTAGAGGGTGATGAAGGTATTCTCTCTGATGGTAGATGTAGAGGATAGTAGAAGATGTTCCCTCCTATTATGGATATAGAGGGTGATGAAGGTGTTCTCTCTGGTGACGGATGGAGAGGCTAGTAGAAGATATCCTCTCAAGTTATGCAAATAGAGGGCAATGAAGGTTTTCTCTCTGATGATGGATGAAGATGCTAGTGTGAGATGTTCCCTCAAGTTATGGATAAAAAGGGTGATAAAGGTGTTCTCTATGATGATGAATGGAGAGGCTAGTGGAAGATGTTCCACCCGATTACGGATATAGAGGATGATGGTGTTCCCTCAAGTTATGGCTATAGAGGATGATGAAGGTGTTCTCTCTGATGATGGATATAGAGGCTAGTGGAAGATGTTCCACCCGATTACGGATATAGAGGATGATGAAGGTGTTCCCTCAAGTTATGGCTATAGAGGGTGATGAAGGTGTTCTCTCTGATGATGGATGTAGATGCTAGTGAAAGATGTTTCCTCTGATTATGGCTATAGAGGGTGATGAAGGTGTTCTCTCTGATGATGGATGTAGAGGCTAGTGAAAGATGTTTCCTCTGATTATGGCTATAGAGGGTGATGAAGGTGTTCTCTCTGATGATGGATGTAGAGGCTAGTGAAAGATGTTTCCTCTGATTATGGCTATAGAGGGTGATGAAGGTGTTCTCTCTGATGATGGATGTAGAGGCTAGTGAAAGATGTTTCCTCTGATTATGGATATAGAGGGTGATTAAGGTGTTCTCTCTGATGATGGATATAGAGGCTAGTGCAAGATGTTCCCTCAAGTTTTGGATCTAGAGGGTGATAAGGGTGTTCTCTCTGACAATAGATGGAGAAGCTGGTGGAAGATGTTCCTTCCAATTATGGAAATAGAGGGTGATAAAGGTGTTCTCTATGATGATGGGTGGAGAGGCTAGTGGAAGATGTTCCCTCAAGTTATGAATATAGAGGATTATGAAGATGTTCTCTCTGATGGTGGATGGAGAGGCTGGCTTTGTTCTGTAATAGCTGGATGTTGGGTTGGTTGGATCGGTTGGGTCAGGGTCAGATATGTTGTTGGGTGTTCTGTAGCCATTGGGGCTTCTGAACCCAATCCGAGAACATCTTTGCAGGAGCTGGAGGATGGGCTCCTGGCATTTCATCAACTTTGCAGTGGCCTCATTCCTATCATGACCTCCTGTATTAATGCTCCTGGCCTCTTCTCTTGCAGTGTGTGTAAGAATCATCACTGGGAATGCACCAATCACCAATGTGCTGGAATCTGCATTGCCACCGGAGACCCCCATTACATCACCTTTGATGGTCGCTCCTTCACCTTCCTGGGGGATTGTCAATATGTTATGGCTAGAGAGAACGATGGGCTATTCATGGTCACTGCGGAGAACGTGCCGTGCGGCAGCAGCGGAATCACCTGCACCAAATCTGTAGTTGTGATGATCGGAAACACGATTGTTCATCTGCTGAGAGGTAAGTGGTGGCAGTAGTTAGTGGTTATGGTGGTAGTTGTAGGGGTATTGGTGACAGTGGTGGTGGTAATGGCAGTATTAGTGTCCTCTTACTGCTTCATTACTGTCTGATGCTTCCTTCTGCTCTCCATTCCTCTCTCCTCCCCACGTTTTCCAGCAGAAGACGTCCAGTGGAGATAATCTAAGCCTCGGTTCCTGCAGTCTTCAGCAGGCACATAGGACCGGATCAGTGCTGTATATGGGCCGGGGCAATGACAGATCCTGATTTCCCCATCATGTAAATTGCTTGGTATAGAACGAGTTTTATAACGTGTCACCCTTTATACTCAGGTCGGGAGGTCACGGTGAACGGGGCAGCCATCCGACTCCCCAAAATGTACAGTGGGAATGGGATTCTGCTGGATCAGGCTGGATTATTCACCATCCTCATCGCACACATGGGGCTGACCGTTCTGTGGGATGGAGGTGAGAACTAAATGGGGGTCATAGTCCATATTATTAACTCTTCATCAGATGAAGCATTGCTACACTGCCATAGTCTTCACTAGCTCTCTTCACATACACATCCACCATGGCTATGAAAGTCCTCGGACTGGCCACCAGAGGCACTCGATATCTCCCTTTATTGTGATGAAATTACTTACGTGATGGACACAAGACAACCAAGTGTCTGCCCCTCATGGGCCGTCCCATCTCTCCTCTGCATTGTTGGGGGGGGTCACCCCTGTCCACAAACGCCACATTGTTACCACTTACAAGCCCCGCCCCCTATGGATCCCACCCACACTGACTCTCAGTCATACCCCTGCCCCCACAGTGTTACCAGATACAAGCCCCGCCCCCTATGGATCCCCCCACACTGACTCTCAGTCATATCCCTGCCCCCACCATCAGTTACAAGCCCCGCCCCCTATGGATCCCACCCACACTGACTCTCAGTCATACCCCTGCCCCCACAGTGTTACCAGTTACAAGCCCTGCCCCCTATGGATCCCCCCCACACTGACTTTCAGTCATACCCCTGCCCCCACAGTGCTACCAGTTACAAGCCCCGCCCCCTATGGATCCCACCCACACTGACTTTCAGTCATACCCCTGCCCCCACAGTGTTACCAGTTACAAGCCCCGCCCCCTATGGATCCCCCCACACTGACTCTCAGTCATACCCCTGCCCCCGCAGTGTTACCAGTTACAAGCCCCGCCCCCTATGGATCCCCCCACACTGACTCTCAGTCATACCCCTGCCCCCACAGTGTTACCAGTTACAAGCCCCGCCCCCTATGGATCCCCCCACACTGACTCTCAGTCATATCCCTGCCCCCCCCATCAGTTACAAGCCCCGCCCCCTATGGATCCCCCCCACACTGACTCTCAGTCATACCCCTGCCCCCACAGTGTTACCAGTTACAAGCCCCGCCCCCTATGGATCCCCCCCACACTGACTCTCAGTCATACCCCTGCCCCCGCAGTGTTACCAGTTACAAGCCCCGCCCCCTATGGATCCCACCCACACTGACTCTCAGTCATACCCCTGCCCCCACAGTGTTACCAGATACAAGCCCCGCCCCCTATGGATCCCCCCACACTGACTCTCAGTCATACCCCTGCCCCCACAGTGTTACCAGATACAAGCCCCGCCCCCTATGGATCCCCCCACACTGACTCTCAGTCATATCCCTGCCCCCACCATCAGTTACAAGCCCCGCCCCCTATGGATCCCACCCAAACTGACTCTCAGTCATACCCCTGCCCCCACAGTGTTACCAGTTACAAGCCCTGCCCCCTATGGATCCCCCCCACACTGACTTTCAGTCATACCCCTGCCCCCACAGTGCTACCAGTTACAAGCCCCGCCCCCTATGGATCCCACCCACACTGACTTTCAGTCATACCCCTGCCCCCGCAGTGTTACCAGTTACAAGCCCCGCCCCCTATGGATCCCCCCACACTGACTCTCAGTCATACCCCTGCCCCCGCAGTGTTACCAGTTACAAGCCCCGCCCCCTATGGATCCCCCCCACACTGACTCTCAGTCATACCCCTGCCCCCACAGTGTTACCAGTTACAAGCCCCGCCCCCTATGGATCCCACCCACACTGACTTTCAGTCATACCCCTGCCCCCACAGTGTTACCAGTTACAAGCCCCGCCCCCTATGGATCCCCCCCACACTGACTCTCAGTCATACCCCTGCCCCCGCAGTGTTACCAGTTACAAGCCCCGCCCCCCATGGATCCCCCCACACTGACTCTCAGTCATACCCCTGCCCCCGCAGTGTTACCAGTTACAAGCCCCGCCCCCTATGGATCCCCCCCACACTGACTCTCAGTCATACCCCTGCCCCCGCAGTGTTACCAGTTACAAGCCCCGCCCCCTATGGATCCCCCCCACACTGACTCTCAGTCATACCCCTGCCCCCGCAGTGTTACCAGTTACAAGCCCCGCCCCCTATGGATCCCCCCCACACTGACTCTCAGTCATATCCCTGCCCCCACCATCAGTTACAAGCCCCGCCCCCTATGGATCCCCCCCACACTGACTCTCAGTCATACCCCTGCCCGCACAGTGTTACCAGTTACAAGCCCCGCCCCCTATGGATCCCCCCACACTGACTCTCAGTCATACCCCTGCCCCCACAGTGTTACCAGTTACAAGCCCCGCCCCCTATGGATCCCCCCCACACTGACTCTCAGTCATACCCCTGCCCCCGCAGTGTTACCAGTTACAAGCCCCGCCCCCTATGGATCCCCCCACACTGACTCTCAGTCATACCCCTGCCCCCGCAGTGTTACCATTTACAAGCCCCGCCCCCTATGGATCCCCCCCACACTGACTCTCAGTCATACCCCTGCCCCCGCAGTGTTACCAGTTACAAGCCCCGCCCCCTATGGATCCCCCCACACTGACTCTCAGTCATACCCCTGCCCCCACAGTGTTACCAGTTACAAGCCCCGCCCCCTATGGATCCCCCCCACACTGACTCTCAGTCATATCCCTGCCCCCGCAGTGTTACCAGTTACAAGTCCCGCCCCCTATGGATCCCCCCCCCAGTCATACTCCTGCCCCCTCAGGTACCCGTGTCTACATCAAGCTGGACCCTGGCTTCCGTGGCCGCGTCAGTGGACTTTGTGGGAATTTTGATGGAGACACAGAGAATGACTTCACCAGTCGTCAGGGGATCATCGAGCCCACGGCAGACCTGTTTGGAAACAGCTGGAGGATGAGCCCCCTGTGCCCCGAGGTCCACAGCGATGACTTTGAGCACCCGTGCACGGTAGGCAGCTCTCAGGGTGGTGGGTGCTCTGCATGTATCTGGGGTCGGCTTCACTCTGTGGGTATCTTCCTCTGACTCTCAGGAGAACAGTCACAGGGTGACCTGGGCCAGGAAGAGCTGTGCCGTCATCATGCAGCCGCTGTTTTCTCCGTGCCACCAGGAAGTGCCCTGCCAGCGGTACCATGACTGGTGTGTGTATGACGCCTGCGGGTAAGTGATGGCGGCATGTTGTGGGTGTCAGAGACATGTTCTGTGCCTGCCCTGACCCTCATTGTGTCCACTCATTATCCCAGATGTGACTCTGGTGGAGACTGCGAGTGTCTGTGCACGGCCATCGCCACCTATGTGGAGGAATGTAATCAGCGTGGGGTCTACATCCGCTGGAGGTCACAGGACTTGTGTCGTAAGTGTTGCCCCCTGGGTACTGCCCTCCACCATTAAACCTCGTCTCTGGGGTCCTTCATTATGTTTTCATAAAACTCCAGAAACCATTAAATCTCCAATCAATGGGGAGAGAAAAGTAGAGTCTATGGAGGATCCAACCCAAGCCTCTCCACAGGATCCATCCTTGATCATGGATCTGGACCCTTCTCCAATAGATTCCAGGAGAAGTCTTCTTCTGGGTGATCAATGCCTGGAAAGGAAATGTAGGGAGTGTCCTCCATCAGACCCCAGACACAAGTCTTACATGGAGAGAATTTAATTGGCTGGTGGAGTTTGGTTACATGCAGCTGATTGGCTGGTGCTTGAGCTCCTGCTGGGACTTCCTGCTGCGAGAGTGGGACTGAAGACTCTAATTCACCTAAATGCAGCATAGTGTAGATGTGTGGAACATCAGGATTGAACTGTCCTTGACATATCCAAGGTAATTGAAATCCATCTAGTGACCCTGCAACATCTTCTCCCCTGCAGCCATGCAATGTGACAACGGCCTGGTATATGAGGCATGTGGTCCAGCTTGCCCTCGAACCTGCAGGAACCTAGGTCTAGATCTTGAGCGTCATTGTACTCATCTGTCCTGTGTGGAAGGATGCTTCTGTCCTCCAGGAAAAGTTCTGCATGGTGAGTACACATCAAGCATCATACATACTGTATGTAGCAGAGCCACAGAGAAAACATTGTGATGTTGTGAATACCGTATGTCAGTTAACAAACTCATCCCTACTACATGTGACACTAATAATCTGCTGGGGAGAGGTCATGGCACAGATCGCCCTTTATTAACAACTTCCCGAGAATGACCTAATCCATCCTGTAAAGGGTTAACCCTTGTAGAGGATCTGTGTTCACACCCAGGACTGAACCAGCAGGGGCTCTTTGGTGCTGGAGGGAGGGTTATGGGTGGCACTGATATTACCCTGACCAGTTGTATCATATCTTCTGTGCTTCCACGGGAATGGCCGTTTAACGGACATTTCTTTCCATCTTGTAGACGGCGGCTGCATTGACCCCTCAGAATGCCCATGTTACTGGGAAGGCTTACCATTTCCATCTGGTGCCGCTGTGAATCAAGGCTGCCACAACTGGTAGGTGTCATGTTACACACAGCCTATGAGGTTCTACATCCCTGGTCCTCTGGCTGATGACCCTTCTTCTTGCAGCACCTGTGAGTCTGGTCGGTGGCATTGTCCTGATGAGCCATGTTCTGCTCCTTCCCGATGTGGAACTGATGAATTTTCCTGCCGATTCAGTGACCGCTGCATCCCCACCGCCTGGGTCTGTGATAATGAGGATGATTGTGGAGATGGATCCGATGAGATCTGCTCATTGACTTGTGCCCCACAAGAGCACCGCTGTGCCAATGGGCAGTGCATCCTCCTGGTACACCGCTGTGATGGCAGAGCTGACTGTGTGGATCACTCCGATGAATGGGGCTGTCCCGCTCCCTCCTGTAGTGACAATGAGTTCCGTTGCTCCAATGGACGCTGTATTCCCCTCACGCATGTCTGCGATGGGGACCTGGACTGTGGGTTTGCTGATGACTCTGATGAATTGGGTAAGTCCCTACAATACAAGTATAAGATCTCGCATTCATCAATGGTCGGCTGCAGAATAGTGTCCTAACATCTTATGGAGGGGTCCACACCATGCACAGGCTCTAGTCACGTTTACAGTGGCATTCAAAAGTTTGGGCACTTGGTCAAAATTCCTGTTACAATTAATCAAGTTGAAGATTTTTTACAGTTGGTGTTATGTTCGTGTTGTGAAGACAAATGATGAATAGGAATGATGATAGTTTGCTTCCAGAATTTGCTGGAATTTCATTGAATCTATTCTTCCCTCTACCAATGAAATGTTCCCCACACCATTGGCTGCAACACAACCCTAAACATGATTGATCCCCCCCCTCCCCCCACACTCATGCTTGATGTTTGGAGGGGTGTTCTTCTCATGAAATTCTGGGCCCTTTTTCTCCAAACATACCTTTGCTCATTGTGGCAACAGAGCTCTATTTTACCCTTATCCATCCCCAGGACTTGTTTCCAGAACACATCAGGTTCTTTTGCTGAATTTTATGGTGAAGAAACAGGGGAGCCTTTCTTCTGATGACTCTTACATGAAGGCCGTATTTGTGCAGGTGTCACTGAACAGTAGGACAATTTCCCACAACTCCAGCATCTGCTAATTCTTCCTGAAGGTCTTTTGCAGTCAAGCAGGTTTCTTATTTGGCTCTCTGACATTTTTCTTGGTCTTCCCGACCTTCTCTTCACCTCCACTGTTCCTGTTTAATGCAATTTCTTAATTACATTTTGAACTGACCCTGAAAACTCTTCTCCCTCTTCTTATAGCCTTCTCCTGCTTTGTGGACCTCAACCATTTTCATTTTCAGAGTGTTTGGCAGCTGTTTATAAGAAATCATGATTGCTGTTTTTTGGGACAAGGTTAAAGGAGTCGGGGTGTGAGATCACCGGGCCTTTCCTAATGATGAGTGTCAACAAGCCCTAACCCTAACAGGAAATTTAAAATCTGAGACCTCAGTCCAAGTTATCCAAGCGCTCACATCTCCTTGGGTTCCCAGACTTTTACAATCTGCTCTTTACTTTTTTTCACTGTAAAATTATGCAAAACCACAATGGTCCACTGCTATAGTGCTTAAAATGCTGATAAGTGCGTTTCATCTGTGACTTTATGCCTTCTTGAGATTATTTCATCTTCAACTTGCTCAACCGTTCAGAGTAACAGGAATTTTGACCACGGGGACCCAAACCTTTTCATGCCACTGTACATTAGGATGACCTCACAGCAGTCTACATATATTGTAATTACACACAAAAATACAATGACATGTACATAGTCCACGGCTGTCTCTTCTCTCTCAGCAGGAAGTCCCAGCATTAATTCTAGCAACAATTAGCATCTGAATTACATTTTAACTGTGGTCTGCATGTACGCAAATTCCTCCACCCTATCAGCCACATTCAACCAGTTAAGATCAATCCAAACCAGCCAGTCCACTAGAAGAGACTCCCTCGGAGCCTGACCTCTCCATCTTCCTGTTCTCCAGGTTGCTCCTCTGGCTGCAGCTCTGCTCATTTTCTTTGCCCTTTGGGTAAGTGCATTCCCTACATTCACCGCTGTGATGGGCACGACGACTGCGGGGACTTCAGCGATGAGAGGGGCTGCTTCTGTCCATCCAGTGAGTTTCAGTGTCCAGAGGGGATGTGTCTGTCCAAGGAGAAGGTGTGTGATGGTCTCCGAGACTGCAGCAATGGAGCAGATGAGGCTGTATGCGAAGGTAACATCTCAGGATCTTACTATAGACCATCACCCCAGTCTACCTTTCTACCCATCAGGTTACCCTCAGACCCAGTTTGTGTTTCTAGACATGACATTTGGGTCAGGAGAACCTAATCTTTCCCACCATCTCCTCATCTTGGTGTCTTCATGTTGCTGGTGATAGGTTAAAGAATGTATAGTGTCTCTGTTGTCTCAGGGCTCGGGACGTGTTCTCCAGGGTTCTGGGTTTGTGGAGATGGATCCTGCATCAGACGAGACAAGTTGTGTGATGGAAAATATGACTGCAGTGATGCATCCGATGAGGATCCAGCCCAGTGTAGCTCTCTGCCACCAGAGAATACACGGATAACTCCACCAGGACCCACAGATCACACGTCAGGTGAAGAATGACATGTAGTGATCTTCAACCCTGTCATCTCTGTCTAGTGTTACTCATCATTACTAGTGTTGAGCGCGAATATTCGAATAGCGAATATTAATCGCGAATATCGCAACTTCGCTAATTCGCGAATATTTCGAATGTAGTGCTATATATTTGCTATATCGAATATTCGTCATTTTTTTTCCATCTGAAAACATGATTCCTCCCTGCTTCTTTCTTGTGGGTCAATTAGTCATTGGCCCACAAGCAACTTAAGCAGGAAGGAATCATGTTTTCATATGGAAAAAAAATGCCGAATATTGTAAAAAACTAATATATAGCAATATAGGGAATATATTCGTTATTTAGAATATTTGCCTTTTTTTTCCAATCTGTACAGTTGTTCGCATACTCCTCCCCGAAAAGCATCTCAGTCACCATGGGAACGCCTGTGGGTTAGAAAATACCATCGGATCTGAGTTTTCCATGAGATCGTGAAAACTCAGATCCGATGGTATATTCTAAACCACAGGCGTTCCCATGGTGACGGGGACGCTTGTCGGGGAGGAGTATGCCAAAGTGGAATAACAGTACAGATTGAAAAAAAAAAGACGAATATTCTAAATAACGAATATATTCGCTATATTGCTATAACTTCGTTTTTTAGAATAGTCGTCATATTCTAAAACAAGAATATATAGCAATATAGCAAATATTCGAAAAATACACATATAGACTGCAATTTAGCTAATATAGTGCTATAGTATTTTTTTTTTATAGCGGAAATTTTTTCCAAATCTGAAGTTCAGAAGAGACCAAAAAAATTTGACTATAAAAAAAAGATTATAGCGCTATAGAAACCTAGAATGTGTCGGCAGATAAGAACCGTGTGGCCCATCTAGTCTGCCCAATATACTGAATACTATGGATAGCCCCCGGCCCTATCTTATATGAAGGATAGCCTTGTGCCTATCCCATGCATGCTTAAACTCCTCCACTGTATTTGCAGCTGCCACTTCTGCAGGAAGGCTATTCCATGCATCCACTACTCTCTCAGTAAAGTAATACTTCCTGATATTACTGTTAACCCTTTGCCCCTCTAATATAAAACTGTGTCCTCTTGTGGTAGTTTTTCTTCTTGTAAATCTTCTCTCCTCTTTTACCTTGTTGATTCCCTTTATGTATTTAGCAGTTTCTCTCATCTCCCCTCTGTCTCTTCTTTCTTCCAAGCTATACATGTTAAGGTCCTTTAATCTTTCCTGGTAAGTTTTATCCTGCAATCCATGGACCAGTTTAGTAGCTCTTCTCTGAACTCTCTCTAGAGTATCTATATCCTTCTGGAGATATGGCCTCCAGTACTGCGCACAATACTCCAGATGAGGTCTCACTAGTGCTCTGTAGAGCGGCATGAGCACCTATACTTGCTAAATTACAGTCTATATGTGTATTTTACAAATATTTGAAATATTGCTATAACTTAGTTTTTTTGAATATTCGTCATATTCTAAAACAAGAATATATAGCAATATAGTGAATATTTGTAAAAAACCAACCAATAGGAAAGTTACCTTATACAGTTAAAAGAAAATCGCAATACGCGAATAATTCAACCGCATATTATTCGCTATAAATAGAATAATGACGAATATTCGATTTTGACGAATATAAGACGAATATTCAATCGAATATTTGTGAAATATCGCGAAATCGAATATAGCACCTCCCGCTCATCACTAATCATTACCTCCAATGGATCCTAATCACGGGATGCTGTCTCTGGGCTCTTTTTGTCTGGATGGTTGATCTTTGTCTTCTCATCACTCGTGATCACTATACCATCACTGGAGCCATTTTTTATGTCCCTCTGCTATCCTTTGCTGTCCCTCTACATCCCTGCCCACTTTTCCTCAAGGTTTCTATCTCCTGCCACTCTAGATCCCTGTCTGGTATCGTCCTAGATCTCTACTTGTTGTCACTTTAGATCCCCCCTGTTGTCAATCTAGATCCCTGCCTTCTCTTCCTACAAATCTCTATCCTGTCTCTCTAGATCTCTGTCTATTATCACCCTACATCTCTACCTCTTGTCATTCTAGATCCCTACCTAGATCTCTGCCTTCGATCACTCTAGATCCCTTCCTGCCTTCTCCGAAGAATTCTATCTCTTGTCAATATAGATTCTGCCTGGAATCATTCTAGATCCATACCTGTTGTCACTCTGGATCTCTGTCACTCTAGAGCCCTGCCTACTTTCCATCCAGAATTCTATCTCCTGTCACTCTAGATCTTTGATTGGTATCATTCTATATCGCTACCCGTTGTCACTCTAGATCTCTGCCCTCAGTCACTCTAGATCCCTGCTTGCCTTCTCCCCAGAATTCTATCTCTTGTCACTATTGATCCCTGCCTGGAATCATTCTAGATCCATACCTGTTGTCACTCTAGATCCCTGCCTGCTTTCTAGTCACTCTAGATCCCTGCCTTCAGTCACTCTAGATCCCTGCCTGCTTTCTAGTCACTCTAGATCCCTGCCTTCGGTCACTCTAGATCCCTGCCTTCTGTCACTCTAGATCCCTGCCTGCTTTCTAATCACTCTAGATCCCTGCCTTCGGTCACTCTAGATCCCTGCCTTCTGTCACTCTAGATCCCTGCCTGCTTTCTAGTCACTCTAGATCCCTGCCTTCAGTCACTCTAGATCCCTGCCTTCTGTCACTCCAGATCCCTGCCTTCTGTCACTCTAGATCCCTGCCTTCTGTCACTCTAGATCCCTGCCTTCTGTCACTCTAGATCCCTGCCTTCTGTCACTCTAGATCCCTGCCTTCTGTCACTCCAGATCCCTGCCTTCTGTCACTCCAGATCCCTGCCTTCTGTCACTCCAGATCCCTGCCTTCTGTCACTCTAGATCCCTGCCTTCTGTCACTCCAGATCCCTGCCTTCTGTCATTCTAGATCCCTGCCTTCTGTCACTCTAGATCCCTGCCTTCTGTCACTCTAGATCCCTGCCTTCTGTCACTCTAGATCCCTGCCTGCTTTCTAATCACTCTAGATCCCTGCCTTCGGTCACTCTAGATCCCTGCCTTCTGTCACTCTAGATCCCTGCCTGCTTTCTAGTCACTCTAGATCCCTGCCTTCAGTCACTCTAGATCCCTGCCTTCTGTCACTCCAGATCCCTGCCTTCTGTCACTCTAGATCCCTGCCTTCTGTCACTCTAGATCCCTGCCTTCTGTCACTCTACATCCCTGCCTTCTGTCACTCTAGATCCCTGCCTTCTGTCACTCTAGATCCCTGCCTTCTGTCACTCTAGATCCCTGCCTTCTGTCACTCCAGATCCCTGCCTTATGTCATTCTAGATCCCTGCCTTCTGTCACACTAGATCCCTGCCTTCTGTCACTCTAGATCCCTGCTTTCTGTCACTCCAGATTCCTTCCTTCTGTCACTCTAGATCCCTGCCTTCTGTCACTCCAGATCCCTGC
Source organism: Bufo bufo (assembly GCF_905171765.1). Taxonomy (NCBI): domain Eukaryota; kingdom Metazoa; phylum Chordata; class Amphibia; order Anura; family Bufonidae; genus Bufo; species Bufo bufo. Next base: position 563,567,118 of record NC_053393.1, read on the forward strand.
CTTCTGTCACTCCAGATCCCTGCCTTCTGTCATTCTAGATCCCTGCCTTCTGTCACTCTAGATCCCTGCCTTCTGTCACTCTAGATCCCTGCCTTCTGTCACTCTAGATCCCTGCCTTCTGTCACTCTAGATCCCTGCCTTCTGTCACTCTAGATCCCTGCCTTCTGTCACTCTAGATCCCTGCCTTCGGTCACTCTAGATCCCTGCCTTCTGTCACTCTAGATCCCTGCCTTCTGTCACTCTAGATCCCTGCCTTCGGTCACTCTAGATCCCTCCCTTCGGTCACTCTAGATCCCTGCCTTCTGTCACTCTAGATCCCTGCCTTCGGTCACTCTAGATCCCTGCCTTCGGTCACTCTAGATCCCTGCCTTCTGTCACTTTAGATCCCTGCCTTCTGTCACTCTAGATACCTGCCTTCGGTCACTCTAGATCTCTGTCTGCTGTCACTCTAGATCCCTGCCTTCTGTCACTCTAGATCCCTGCCTTCTGTCACTCTAGATCCCTGCCTTCTGTCACTCTAGATCCCTGCCTTCTGTCACTCTAGATCCCTGCCTTCTGTCACTCTAGATCCCTGCCTTCAGTCACTCTAGATCCCTGCCTTCTGTCACTCTAGATCCCTGCCTTCTGTCACTCTAGATCCCTGCCTTCGGTCACTCTAGATCCCTGCCTTCTGTCACTCTAGATCCCTGCCTTCTGTCACTCTAGATCCCTGCCTTCGGTCACTCTAGATCCCTGCCTTCTGTCACTTTAGATCCCTGCCTTCTGTCACTCTAGATCCCTGCCTTCGGTCACTCTAGATCCCTGCCTGCTGTCACTCCAGATCCCTGCCTTCTGTCACTCCAGATCTCTGTCTGCTGTCACTCTAGATCCCTGTCTTCTGTCACTCCAGATCCCTGCCTTCGGTCACTCTAGATCCCTGCCTTCTGTCACTCTAGATCCCTGCCTTCTGTCACTCTAGATCCCTGCCTTCTGTCACTCTAGATCCCTGCCTTCTGTCACTCTAGATCCCTGCCTTCTGTCACTCTAGATCCCTGCCTTCTGTCACTCTAGATCCCTGCCTTCTGTCACTCTAGATCCCTGCCTTCTGTCACTCTAGATCCCTGCCTTCTGTCACTCTAGATCCCTGCCTTCTGTCACTCCAGATCTCTGTCTGCTGTCACTCCTGACACTTGTTCGCTGTCATTCATCTTTCTCCTGCTATAATTTGCTTTGCATGCGCTGCAGCCGTGATGTTGGGGACAGAAGCGCAGTGTGAATTATCGGCCTACAGATCTTTTGCACTGCGTTAGACGACCCCCCTGATAAATCTCCCTGGTTGTGTTCTCCATAACAGTCAGGGGACCAGGCAGTCGCTGCAGCCCATACGAGTTCCAGTGTGGCAGCGGTGAGTGCAGACCCCGGGGCTGGCGGTGTGACAGCGAGGTGGACTGCATGGACGCCAGCGATGAGCATGACTGCAACAGAACCTGTGACCTGGACCACTTCAAATGCACGCTGAGCGGGGAGTGCGTCAGCTACGGCCAGCTGTGTGATGGCGTTCCCCACTGCCATGACCAATCAGATGAAAGCATGGACAACTGCGGTAAGAGATGCTACACTTCACTGTTATATACTGCAGGTATAATATACTGTTATATACTGTAGAAGAGTATACAGACCGAATAGCCAAAGGGTCACCAAAATCCAGACTACACAGCAGACAGGGAGCAGAAGGATGCAGCTTCTCTGTGTGTGTGTGACACTGCATGCTGTGAGAGGGGAGGAAGAGGAGGAGGATGATGCAGCTTCTCTGTGTGTGTGACACTGCATGCTGTGAGAGGGGAGGAAGAGGAGGGGGATGCAGCTTCTCTGTGTGTGTGTGACACTGCATGCTGTGAGAGGGGAGGAAGAGGAGGAGGATGCAACTTCTCTGTGTATGTGACACTGCATGCTGTGAGAGGGGAGGAAGAGGAGGAGGATGCAGCTTCTCTGTGTGTGTGTGTGTGTGACACTGCATGCTGTGAGAGGGGAGGAAGAGGAGGAGGATGCAGCTTCTCTGTGTATGTGTGTGTGTGACACTGCATGCTGTGAGAGGGGAGGAAGAGGAGGAGGATGCAGCTTCTCTGTGTGTGTGACACTGCATGCTGTGAGAGGGGAGGAAGAGGAGGAGGATGCAGCTTCTCTGTGTATGTGTGTGTGTGACACTGCATGCTGTGAGAGGGGAGGAAGAGGAGGAGGATGCAGCTTCTCTGTGTGTGTGACACTGCATGCTGTGAGAGGGGAGGAAGAGGAGGAGGATGATGCAGCTTCTCTGTGTGTGTGACACTGCATGCTGTGAGAGGGGAGGAAGAGGAGGGGGATGATGCAGCTTCTCTGTGTGTGTGACACTGCATGCTGTGAGAGGGGAGGAAGAGGAGGGGGATGCAGCTTCTCTGTGTGTGTGTGACACTGCATGCTGTGAGAGGGGAGGAAGAGGAGGAGGATGCAGCTTCTCTGTGTGTGTGTGACACTGCATGCTGTGAGAGGGGAGGAAGAGGAGGAGGATGCAGCTTCTCTGTGTGTGACACTGCATGCTGTGAGAGGGGAGGAAGAGGAGGGGGATGCAGCTTCTCTGTGTGTGTGTGACACTGCATGCTGTGAGAGGGGAGGAAGAGGAGGAGGATGCAGCTTCTCTGTGTGTGTGTGACACTGCATGCTGTGAGAGGGGAGGAAGAGGAGGAGGATGCAGCTTCTCTGTGTGTGTGTGACACTGCATGCTGTGAGAGGGGAGGAAGAGGAGGGGGATGCAGCTTCTCTGTGTGTGTGACACTGCATGCTGTGAGAGGGGAGGAAGAGGAGGAGGAGGATGCAGCTTCTCTGTGTGTGTGTGACACTGAATGCTGTGAGAGTGGAGGAAGAGGAGGAGGAGGAGGATGCAGCTTCTCTGTGTGTGTGTGACACTGCATGCTGTGAGAGGGGAGGAAGAGGAGGAGGATGCAGCTTCTCTGTGTGTGTGTGTGTGTGACACTGCATGCTGTGAGAGGGGAGGAAGAGGAGGAGGATGCAGCTTCTCTGTGTGTGTGTGTGTGTGTGTGTGTGTGTATGTGACACTGCATGCTGTGAGAGGGGAGGAAGAGGAGGAGGAGGATGCAGCTTCTCTGTGTGTGTGACACTGCATGCTGTGAGAGGGGAGGAAGAGGAGGAGGATGCAGCTTCTCTGTGTATGTGACACTGCATGCTGTGAGAGGGGAGGAAGAGGAGGAGGATGCAGCTTCTCTGTGTGTGTGTGTGTGACACTGCATGCTGTGAGAGGGGAGGAAGAGGAGGAGGATGCAGCTTCTCTGTGTATGTGTGTGTGTGACACTGCATGCTGTGAGAGGGGAGGAAGAGGAGGAGGATGCAGCTTCTCTGTGTGTGTGACACTGCATGCTGTGAGAGGGGAGGAAGAGGAGGAGGATGCAGCTTCTCTGTGTATGTGTGTGTGTGACACTGCATGCTGTGAGAGGGGAGGAAGAGGAGGAGGATGCAGCTTCTCTGTGTGTGTGACACTGCATGCTGTGAGAGGGGAGGAAGAGGAGGAGGATGATGCAGCTTCTCTGTGTGTGTGACACTGCATGCTGTGAGAGGGGAGGAAGAGGAGGGGGATGATGCAGCTTCTCTGTGTGTGTGACACTGCATGCTGTGAGAGGGGAGGAAGAGGAGGGGGATGCAGCTTCTCTGTGTGTGTGTGACACTGCATGCTGTGAGAGGGGAGGAAGAGGAGGAGGATGCAGCTTCTCTGTGTGTGTGTGACACTGCATGCTGTGAGAGGGGAGGAAGAGGAGGAGGATGCAGCTTCTCTGTGTGTGACACTGCATGCTGTGAGAGGGGAGGAAGAGGAGGGGGATGCAGCTTCTCTGTGTGTGTGTGACACTGCATGCTGTGAGAGGGGAGGAAGAGGAGGAGGATGCAGCTTCTCTGTGTGTGTGTGACACTGCATGCTGTGAGAGGGGAGGAAGAGGAGGAGGATGCAGCTTCTCTGTGTGTGACACTGCATGCTGTGAGAGGGGAGGAAGAGGAGGAGGATGCAGCTTCTCTGTGTGTGTGTGACACTGCATGCTGTGAGAGGGGAGGAAGAGGAGGGGGATGCAGCTTCTCTGTGTGTGTGACACTGCATGCTGTGAGAGGGGAGGAAGAGGAGGAGGAGGATGCAGCTTCTCTGTGTGTGTGTGACACTGAATGCTGTGAGAGTGGAGGAAGAGGAGGAGGAGGAGGATGCAGCTTCTCTGTGTGTGTGTGACACTGCATGCTGTGAGAGGGGAGGAAGAGGAGGAGGATGCAGCTTCTCTGTGTGTGTGTGTGTGTGACACTGCATGCTGTGAGAGGGGAGGAAGAGGAGGAGGATGCAGCTTCTCTGTGTGTGTGTGTGTGTGTGTGTGTGTGTGTGTATGTGACACTGCATGCTGTGAGAGGGGAGGAAGAGGAGGAGGAGGATGCAGCTTCTCTGTGTGTGTGACACTGCATGCTGTGAGAGGGGAGGAAGAGGAGGAGGATGCAGCTTCTCTGTGTATGTGACACTGCATGCTGTGAGAGGGGAGGAAGAGGAGGAGGATGCAGCTTCTCTGTGTGTGTGTGTGTGTGTGTGTATGTGACACTGCATGCTGTGAGAGGGGAGGAAGAGGAGGAGGAGGATGCAGCTTCTCTGTGTGTGTGACACTGCATGCTGTGAGAGGGGAGGAAGAGGAGGAGGATGCAGCTTCTCTGTGTATGTGACACTGCATGCTGTGAGAGGGGAGGAAGAGGAGGAGGATGCAGCTTCTCTCTGTGTGTGTGACACTGCAGAGCTCATAACTCTGTGGGGGTGGAGATCATAACTCTGCAGGGGAGGACCTGATACCTCTGCAGGGGAGGAACTAAAAACTCTGAAGGAGAGGAATTCATAACTGTGCAGGGGAGGCACTCATAGCTCTGCAGGGGAGGAACTCATAACTGCAGGGGAGGAACGCATAACTCTGCAGGGGTGGAGCTCATAACTCTGTGGGGAGTCAACTAATAACTCTGCAGGGGTGGAGCTCATAACTCTGTGGGGAGTCAACTAATAACTCTGCAGGGGTGGAGCTCATAACTCTTTGGGGAGTCAACTAATAACTCTGCAGGGGTGGAGCTCATAACTCTGTGGGGAGTCAACTAATTTCTCTGCAGGGGTGGAGCTCATAACTCTGTGGGGAGTCAACTAATAACTCTGCAGGGGTGGAGCTCATAACTCTGTGGGGAGTCAACTAATAACTCTGCAGGGGTTGAGCTCATAACTCTGTAGGGAGTCAACTAATAACTCTGCAGGGGTTGAGCTCATAACTCTGTGGGGAGTCAACTAATTTCTCTGCAGGGGTGGAGCTCATAACTCTGTGGGGAGTCAACTAATAACTCTGCAGGGGTGGAGCTCATAACTCTGTGGGGAGTCAACTAATAACTCTGCAGGGGTGGAGCTCATAACTCTGTGGGGAGTCAACTAATAACTCTGCAGGGGTGGAGCTCATAACTCTGTGGGGAGTCAACTAATAACTCTGCAGGGGTGGAGCTCATAACCCTGCAGGGGAGGAATCAAGGATAACTGGAGTTTTTCTACAGTAATACAGTAATTATCAATTATTTCCTTCTCTCTTCTCCCTCCTCTTACGTCACAATAACTTTGGATATTTTATGTTCTCAGGTTCTGCTCAGATCCCACCCTGTCCAGGGCACTTTATCTGCACCAACCGGATGTGTGTGAACATCTCTCGGGTCTGTGACGGCTCTCCGGACTGTCCTCAGGGGGAAGACGAGAGGACATGTGGTGAGACCCCAACCCAAAAGAAGGGGGGGGTGTTAGGTTCATGGAGTCTGATATGGGTGGTTTTGGGGGCCCTTACAGTCGAGGGTGCCCATGGGAGAGGATCATTCTAGCAGCAGATGGGCAATATGGGATTTATAAGCATAAAGTGTAGAGAGAAGATGATGTTATAGGACAGTTGGCCATCTTGTGCACACACTCTCCATCTGTCCCGCCAGCGATTAATCTGCACTTTCTTACTGAGAGGAGACTGTCAGTATGGAGGCACCAGTATAGTTACCGGCCTCCTGACTGAAGCAGATCCCAGTTCACTATGTGGTCCATTACTGTGGTTCCTTCTTGGTCAGCTTCACCCCAGGATCTGTGGCCGTCTGATCCAGGATCTCACAGTCCCTGCAGTCCCAGGAATATGAGCACAGAGTCTGACCTGTGACCAAAAGTACACGGGGTCCTAAGGTCACGTATCAGTGGGGTGATGTAGTGTTTGCTGCCCGATCCGCAGTCTAATAAATGCCCCAGTTACACCCTAATTGCCCCATCGATCTGTTTCTGGGGGCAGCTTTACATCCTGATATACATTTCCTTCCTTTGTAGAGAAGAGTCTGTTGACCACGGCTTCCACCAACCAAACGTCTCCAGCCAGCTGCCCAGAATACATGTGCCCGGACGGCCGCTGTCTGATGTTTACACAGGTACATGAGGCGTGAGGTATAAGGAATAAGGTGTGACATGAAGTGTGAGGTATAAGGTATGAGGCATGAGGTATAAGATGTGAGGTATAAGGTGTGAGACATGAGGAATGAGGTGTGAGGTATAAGGTGTGAGTGCAGTGGCCGTGTTTGGGGTGGCCCCAACGCTACGCTGGGTCCCCTGGATAAGGAGACAATGGGAGATAAGTCCAGAGAGTCAGGGTCTGCAGTAACCAGTGTGGTTCTTTACTGGAGGGATTCAGGTGCAAAACAATACAGGCGAGGCATAGGGCTGGCTTCTCCAGTCTCCTCCCTAGGACGAGGCATAGGGCTGGCTTCTCCAGTCTCCTCCCTAGGACGAGGCATAGGGCTGGCTTCTCCAGTCTCCTCCCTAGGACGAGGCATAGGGCTGGCTTCTCCAGTCTCCTCCCTAGGATGAGGCATAGGGCTGGCTTCTCCAGTCTCCTCCCTAGGACGAGGCATAGGGCTGGCTTCTCCAGTCTCCTCCCTAGGACGAGGCATAGGGTCGGCTTCTCCAGTCTCCTCCCTAGGACGAGGCATAGGGCCGGCTTCTCCAGTCTCCTCCCTGAGACGAGGCATAGGGCCGGCTTCTCCAGTCTCCTCCCTGAGATGAGGCATAGGGCCGGCTTTTCCAGTCTCCTCCCTAGGATGAGGCATAGGGCTGGCTTCTCCAGTCTCCTCCCTAGGACGAGGCATAGGGCCGGCTTCTTCAGTCTCCTCCCTGATACTAGGCATAGGGATGGCTTTTCCAGTCTCCTCTCTGAGACGAGGCATAGGGCTGGCTTCTCCAGTTTCCTCCCTGTCAGAAGAACGGTTTAATGCTGAGGAAAGGCCTGAGCTAGCTGTCCCTCTCTCTCTCTCTCTCTTCAGAAGGCTAGTACCCTGGTCCAAGACTGGTGATGCAGGGTCTGTGGCAGCGTATCCCCATCTCAGCATCTTCTTCTGGTCACTCAGTAGACTGGCAGAGTCTCCCCTCCAAGCACTGATCCCTAACTGCAGAACACGAGGGGCTCTGACTGCTCTCCTTATATACAGTTTCTGGCTGAACTAGAACCTTCTAGTGGGAGGGGTGGAGTGGAGAAACTCAGCACAAACAGATACAATGTTACACTTTCCGTCTCTCATAGACTTACATTACAGCTTCAATGATCCTCAATGGCAATGACAAAGCAGGTTTTCCAGACAAAAACAAGTCTCCCGACATAACAACAAAGCTAAAACCAGACAGTCACAAGATCAGTCTGTCTGGTTTTAGTGGTAACAATGTCTGTGGAAAATTACCAGCTTCTCATTCAAAGTCCCAAAAGTCTCTCAGTATTCATTAACCCTTTCCACAGAGCCTTGCAAACACAGTGCAAATGAACAGGATATATATCACAACTTACAAAATGCAGGAACACAGGAATAATCAGTTAAAGTTAACCTTTGCAAGTGAAATAAAGTAAGAAGTTTATAACTTTGCATAGGGGAAATAGACAAATGTCCAAACGTCAAAGCTGCTCCAGGGCACTACATGAGGTGTGAGGTATGAGGTATAAGACATCTCCTGTGTATCCTGATATATTGGGTGACCCCCTCACACTTTTGGGGTCCTCTGCCCCATGTCTCCAGGTCTGTAATGGGGTCCCTGACTGTGAGGATGAATCTCTGGGCTCCGTGGCCTCTGATGAGAAGAAATGTGGGTTCTGGAGTCCATGGGGCTCATGGAGCGATTGTAGCCAATCTTGCGGGACCGGTAGACAGCACCGACGCCGCATCTGCACCAACCCCTCCAGAGACATCCTGAGAGTGTGCCGGGGAGAGGAGATCGAGGCGCAGCAGTGCTTCTCTGTGTCCTGCCCAGGTGAGGACCGCAAAACCATGGTAGTAGTCCTGGCTGGAGAGTCAGGTCCAGCAGATCTTCAATGATGGGAGTCATCCAGGCTGGACATTCTTGTCTCCCAGTTCCTCAGAAATGGGAGTAGTCCAGGCTGGACATTCACATCTCCTAGATCCACCATGATGGGAGTAGTCCAGGCTGGATATTCTCATCTCCCAGTTTCTCAGAAATGGGAGTAGTCCAGGCTGGACATTCACATCTCCTAGATCTACAATGATGGGAGTAGTCCAGGCTGGACATGCATATCTCCTAGATCACTGTTAATAGCTGATGAAATGGATGGGCAGAGCAGAGATGATGGAGATGTGTGAGGTCCTCTGCTGTACTGGTCCAGTCATATGTCCCAGAATCTCTCTGCACTCACAGAATATTCCAGAATCAAAATGAGGGGGGGGGGGGAGTGGGGGTAACGCTCACATTTTCCACGACACCTGATCTTGTCCTTCCAGTTGATGGCTCTTGGACTCCATGGACGACATGGTCAAACTGTACCCAGGACTGCACTGGGGTGGTGATTCGGCGCAGGGAGTGTACGCCTCCACAGAACCGTGGGCGCCATTGTTCTGATCTTCCGGAATCCTCAGCATTATCTCTGGAGATTGGTAAGGGCGAATTTACATGACCCGAAAACAAAATGGCCGTTAAAAGCGATGCCCCCCCCCCCCACCAGGGTTCATGGCCAATCTGTGTTCAGCCATTTTATGACCTGTGAAAACAGATGAATTTCCCAACCCCTGCAGTGCCCTCAGTATAAGTAATACCCCCCAAAGGGGCACTGGACATTAAATGGCCTCTATATATATATATGTGCTCCCCATTGTGCTCCCAGTATATATGTATTCCCCATTGTGCCCCTAATATATATATGTGCTTTAAATTGGGCCCCCAGTATAGATGATAGATGTGCTCCCCATTGTGCCCTCAGTATATATGTGTTCCACATTGTGCCCCCAGTATAGATGTGCTCCCCATTGTGCCCCAGTATATATGTGTTGCACATTGTGCCCCCAGTATATATATATATATATATATATATATATATTCCCCATTATGCTCCCTATATGTTCCCCAGTATATATTTGTGTTCCCCATTGTGCCCCCAGTAGATATGTGTTCCACATTGTGCCCCCAGTATATATGTGTTCCCCATTGTGCCCCCAGTATATATATGTGCTCCACATTGTGCCCCCAGTATATATGTGTTCCCTATTGTGTCCCCAGTATATATTTGTGTTCTCCATTGTGCCCCCTGTATATATATGTATATATATATATATATATATATATGTTCCCCATTGTGCCCCCAGTATATATGTGCTCCACATTTTGCCCCCAGAATAGATGTGTTCCCCATTGTGCCCCAGTATATATGTCTTCCCCATTGCGTCCCCAGTAAAAATGTCTTTCCCAATGTGCCCCCAGTATATATTTGTGTTCCCCATTGTGCCCCAAGTATATATGTGTTCCAGATTGTGCCCCTAATATATATACATCTTCCCCATTGTGCCCCCATTATTGATGTGTTCCCCATTGTGCCCCCAGTATAGATGTCTTCCCCATTGTGCCCCAGTATAGATGTGTTCCCCATTGTGCCCTCGGTATAGATGTGTTCCCCATTGTGCCCCAAGTATATGTGTTCCACATTGTGCCCCTAGTATATTTACATCTTCCCCATTGTGCCCCCATTATAGATGTGTTCCCCATTGTGCCCCCAGTATACATGTGTTCCCCATTGTGTCCCCAGTATAGATGTGTTCCCCATTGTGCCCCCAGTATAGATGTGTTCCCCATTGTGTCCCCAGTATAGATGTGTTCCCCATTGTGCCCCCAGTATAGATGTGTTCCCCATTGTGCCCCCAGTATAGATGTGTTCCCCATTGTGCCCCCAGTATAGATGTGTTCCCCATTGTGCCCCCAGTATAGATGTGTTCCCCATTGTGCCCCCAGTATAGATGTGTTCCCCATTATGCCCCCAGTATAGATGTGTTTCCCATTGTGCCCCCAGTATAGATGTGTTCCCCATTATGCCCCCAGTATAGATGTGTTTCCCATTGTGCCCCCAGTATATATGTCTTCCCCATTGCGCTCCCAGTATATATATGTCTTCCCCATTGTGCCCCCAGTATATATGTCTTCCCCATTGCGCTCCCAGTATATATATGTCTTCCCCATTGTGCCCCCAGTATATATGTCTTCCCCATTGCGCTCCCAGTATATATATGTCTTCCCCATTGTGCCCCCAGTATATATGTCTTCCCCATTGCGCTCCCAGTATATATATGTCTTCCCCATTGCGCTCCCAGTATATATATGTCTTCCCCATTGTGCCCCCAGTATATGTGTGCTTCACACTGTGCCCCCAGTATAGATGTGTTCCCCATTGTGCCCCCAGTATAGATGTCTTCCCCATTGTGCCCCCAGTATATGTGTGCTTCACACTGTGCCCCCAGTATAGATGTCTTCCCCATTGTGCCCCCAGTATATGTGTGCTTCACACTGTGCCCCCAGTATAGATGTGTTCCCCATTCGCCATTAGATGGGTGCACTCATGTCATTGATTTCAGCGGGGTCCATCGGCTGTGAAAACATAGGACATGTCTTGTTTTTTGACGTCCACTATTCACTGACCATGTGAATAGCCCCATAGACTTTAATAGATTCTGAAAACGTGTGAATGAGTCCTAAGGGGAAGGAACGGTCCATGATGGGAGTGATAATAAGTCTTAAGGAGGAGGAACTGTCCATGATGGGAGTGATAATAAGTCTTAAGGAGGAGGAACTGTCCATGATGGGAGTGATAATAAGTCTTAAGGAGGAGGAACTGTCCATGATGGGAGTGATAATAAGTCTTAAGGAGGAGGAACGGTCCATGATGGGAGTGATAATAAGTCTTAAGGAGGAGGAACTGTCCATGATGGGAGTGATAATAAGTCTTAAGGAGGAGGAACTGTCCATGATGGGAGTGATAATAAGTCTTAAGGAGGAGGAACTGTCCATGATGGGAGTGATAATAAGTCTTAAGGAGGAGGAACTGTCCATGATGGGAGTGATAATAAGTCTTAAGGAGGAGGAACTGTCCATGATGGGAGTGATAATAAGTCCTAAGGAGGAGGAACGGTCCATGATGGGAGTGATAATAAGTCTTAAGGAGGAGGAACGGTCCATGATGGGAGTGATAATAAGTCCTAAGGAGGAGGAACGGTCCATGATGGGAGTGATAATAAGTCCTAAGGAGGAGGAACTGACCATGATGGGAGTGATAATAAGTCTTAAGGAGGAGGAACGGTCCATGATGGGAGTGATAATAAGTCTTAAGGAGGAGGAACTGACCATGATGGGAGTGATAATAAGTCTTAAGGAGGAGGAACTGTCCATGATGGGAGTGATGGAACATGAGAGCAGGACAGCCATGTCGTGAGGGTGCAGATGGCGCCATGATGTTATCTCTGCACCTGTTGTGTCTCCCTTCAGATACATGTCACCGGGACGGCTGCCCCCGGCCTCCATCTTGTCCTCCTGACCTTGAGTACAGAACCTGCGCCCCATGTCCGATGACCTGCTCTGACCTGACCAGTAACAGGGTCTGCCCGAATGACGCGCCATGTGTCTCTGGTAAGAGTGGGATCCTGCACACGCCATCTACCATGTCAGGTCTCATACGTGTTTCTTTAACCCTTCCTGTACCCGGTCAGGATGCCGCTGTCCGGACGGGGATTTGCTAGACGACATGAATCACTGTGTACGGCCAGCGGAGTGTCCATGTGAGGTGGACGGCGTCACATACTGGCCAGGGCAGCTGGTCAAAGCAAACTGCCAGATCTGCACCTGTCAGGACGGTGAAATGAAGCAGTGCCGGCAAAACCCCGAGTGTAACGGTCAGTACCTGGAATGTTGGGTGGGATAGTCACTGAATACAGGGGTCAGGGGCTAGAGCCGGATGTGGGGGTCAGTGGGTGGCTAGTGCCGGATGTGGGGGTCAGTGGCTAGAGCCGGATGTGGGGGTCAGTGACAAGAGCCGGATGTGGGGGTCAGTGGCTAGAGCCGGATGTGGGGGTCAGTGGCTAGAGCCGGATGTGGGGGTCAGTGGCTAGAGCCGGATGTAAGGGTCAGTGGCTAGAGCCGGATGTGGGGGTCAGTGGCTAGAGCCGGATGTGGGGGTCAGTGGCTAGAGCCGGATGTGGGGGTCAGTGGCTAGAGCCGGATGTGGGGGTCAGTGGCTAGAACCAGATGTGGGGGTCAGTGGTTAGAGCCGGATGTGGGGGTCAGTGGCTAGAGCCGGATGTGGGGGTCAGTGGCTAGAGCCGGATGTAAGGGTCAGTGGCTAGAGCCGGATGTGGGGGTCAGTGGCTAGAGCCGGATGTGGGGGTCAGTGGCTAGAGCCGGATGTGGGGGTCAGTGGCTAGAGCTGGATGTGGGGGTCAGTGGCTAGAACCAGATGTGGGGGTCAGTGGTTAGAGCCGGATGTGGGGGTCAGTGGCTAGAGCCAGATGTGGGGGTCAGTGGCTAGAGCCGGATGTGGGGGTCAGTGGTTAGAGCCGGATGTGGGGGTCAGTGGTTAGAGCCGGATGTGGGGGTCAGTGGCTAGAACCAGATGTGGGGGTCAGTGGTTAGAGCCGGATGTGGGGGTCAGTGGTTAGAGCCGGATGTGGGGGTCAGTGGCTAGAACCAGATGTGGGGGTCAGTGGCTAGAGCCGGATGTGGGGGTCAGTGGTTAGAGCCGGATGTGGGGGTCAGTGGCTAGAACCAGATGTGGGGGTCAGTGGCTAGAGCCGGATGTGGGGGTCAGTGGTTAGAGCCGGATGTGGGGGTCAGTGGCTAGAGCCGGATGTGGGGGTCAGTGGTTAGAGCCGGATGTGGGGGTCAGTGGCTAGAGCCGGATGTGGGGGGTCAGTGGCTAGAGCCGGATGTGGGGGTCAGTGGCTAGAGCCGGATGTGGGGGTCAGTGGCTAGAACCGGATGTGGGGGTCAGTGGCTAGAGCCGGATGTGGGGGTCAGTGGCTAGAGCCGGAAGTGGGGGTCAGTGGCTAGAGCCGGATGTGGGGGTCAGTGGCTAGAGCCGGATGTGGGGGTCAGTGGCTAGAGCCGGATGTAAGGGTCAGTGGCTAGAGCCGGATGTGGGGGTCAGTGGCTAGAGCCGGATGTGGGGGTCAGTGGCTAGAGCCGGATGTGGGGGTCAGTGGCTAGAGCCGGATGTAAGGGTCAGTGGCTAGAGCCGGATGTGGGGGTCAGTGGTTAGAGCCGGATGTGGGGGTCAGTGGCTAGAGCCGGATGTGGGGGTCAGTGGCTAGAGCCGGATGTGGGGGTCAGTGGCTAGAGCCGGATGTGGGGGTCAGTGGCTAGAGCCGGATGTAAGGGTCAGTGGCTAGAGCCGGATGTGGGGGTCAGTGGCTAGAGCCGGATGTGGGGGTCAGTGGCTAGAGCCGGATGTGGGGGTCAGTGGCTAGAGCCGGATGTGGGGGTCAGTGGCTAGAGCCGGATGTGGGGGTCAGTGGCTAGAGCCGGATGTGGGGGTCAGTGGCTAGAGCCGGAAGTGGGGGTCAGTGGCTAGAGCCGGATGTGGGGGTCAGTGGCTAGAGCCGGATGTAAGGGTCAGTGGCTAGAGCCGGATGTGGGGGTCAGTGGCTAGAGCCGGATGTGGGGGTCAGTGGCTAGAGCCGGATGTGGGGGTCAGTGGCTAGAGCCGGATGTTGGGGTCAGTGGCTAGAGCTGGATGTGGGGGTCAGTGGTTAGAGCCGGATGTGGGGGTCAGTGGTTAGAGCCGATGTGGGGGTCAGTGTCTGTACCTTGTGTGTATTGTGTGCCGTGACATTTGGTGTCTGTTTTTGCAGTGCACTGCGGCTGGTCCACCTGGTCCCCCTGGGGGGAATGTTTGGGTCCATGTGGGGTGCAGAGTATACAGTGGTCTTTTCGCAGTCCTAACAACCCCAGCAAGCACGGTAACGGGAAGCAGTGTCGGGGAATCTACCGCAAGGCACGCAGGTAACCATCCAATCCCCAATTACCCCCAGGTTATAGGACTCTGGCTGCCATGTGCTGTACTACAGGTGACCGTTCAGCTGAGGGTTCTCTGGCATATAATGGGTTAATTACTGATGAGTATTGTGACCCATATGTCTGAAGCCCTAGTGGTGAGAGAGACTCATGAAGCAATTGACTGGAGTCCGACAGGCCATCCTTCTCATCCCCCAGATCTCCGAATTCTGGGCCAGGATAAGTAGACTCCCCCCACCGCTGACATCGGGTCATTGTAATGGGCTCCCCCCACCGCTGACATCGGGTCATTGTAATGGGCTCCCTCCACCGCTGACATCGGGTCATTGTAATGGGCTCCCCCCACCGCTGACATCGGGTCATTGTAATGGGCTCCTCCACCGCTGACATCGGGTCATTGTAATGGGCTCCCTCCACCGCTGACATCGGGTCATTGTAATGGGCTCCCTCCACCGCTGACATCGGGTCATTGTAATGGACTCCCCCCACCGCTGACATCGGGTCATTGTAATGGGCTCCCCCCACCGCTGACATCGGGTCATTGTAATGGCCTCCCTCCACCGCTGACATCGGGTCATTGTAATGGGCTCCCTCCACCGCTGACATCGGGTCATTGTAATGGGCTCCCCCCACCGCTGACATCGGGTCATTGTAATGGGCTCCCTCCACCGCTGACATCGGGTCATTGTAATGGCCTCCCTCCACTGCTGACATCGGGTCATTGTAATGGACTCCCCCCACCGCTGACATCGGGTCATTGTAATGGGCTCCCCCCACCGCTGACATCGGGTCATTGTAATGGGCTCCCTCCACCGCTGACATCGGGTCATTGTAATGGGCTCCCTCCACCGCTGACATCGGGTCATTGTAATGGGCTCCCCCCACCGCTGACATCGGGTCATTGTAATGGGCTCCCTCCACCGCTGACATCGGGTCATTGTAATGGACTCCCTCCACCGCTGACATCGGGTCATTGTAATGGACTCCCCCCACCGCTGACATCGGGTCATTGTAATGGGCTCCCTCCACCGCTGACATCGGGTCATTGTAATGGGCTCCCCCCACCGCTGACATCGGGTCATTGTAATGGGCTCCCTCCACCGCTGACATCGGGTCATTGTAATGGACTCCCCCCACCGCTGACATCGGGTCATTGTAATGGCCTCCCTCCACCGCTGACATCGGGTCATTGTAATGGACTCCCCCCACCGCTGACATCGGGTCATTGTAATGGGCTCCCTCCACCGCTGACATCGGGTCATTGTAATGGACTCCCCCCACCGCTGACATCGGGTCATTGTAATGGGCTCCTCCACTGCTGACATCGGGTCATTGTAATGGGCTCCCTCCACCGCTGACATCGGGTCATTGTAATGGGCTCCCTCCACCGCTGACATCGGGTCATTGTAATGGGCTCCCTCCACCGCTGACATCGGGTCATTGTAATGGACTCCCCCCACCGCTGACATCGGGTCATTGTAATGGGCTCCCTCCACCGCTGACATCAGGTCATTGTAATGGCCTCCCTCCACCGCTGACATCGGGTCATTGTAATGGGCTCCCTCCACCGCTGACATCGGGTCATTGTAATGGGCTCCCTCCACCGCTGACACCGGGTCATTGTAATGGACTCCCCCCACCGCTGACATCGGGTCATTGTAATGGGCTCCCTCCACCGCTGACATCGGGTCATTGTAATGGACTCCCCCCACCGCTGACATCGGGTCATTGTAATGGGCTCCCTCCACCGCTGACATCGGGTCATTGTAATGGGCTCCCTCCACCGCTGACATCGGGTCATTGTAATGGACTCCCCCCACCGCTGACATCGGGTCATTGTAATGGGCTCCCTCCACCGCTGACATCGGGTCATTGTAATGGGCTCCCTCCACCGCTGACATCGGGTCATTGTAATGGGCTCCCCCCATCGCTGACATCGGGTCATTGTAATGGACTCCCTCCACCGCTGACATCGGGTCATTGTAATGGACTCCCCCCACCGCTGACATCGGGTCATTGTAATGGGCTCCCTCCACCGCTGACATCGGGTCATTGTAATGGGCTCCCCCCACCGCTGACATCGTGTCATTGTAATGGGCTCCTCCACTGCTGACATCGGGTCATTGTAATGGGCTCCCTCCACCGCTGACATCGGGTCATTGTAATGGACTCCCCCCACCGCTGACATCGGGTCATTGTAATGGGCTCCCTCCACCGCTGACATCGGGTCATTGTAATGGACTCCCCCCACCGCTGACATCGGGTCATTGTAATGGGCTCCCTCCACCGCTGACATCGGGTCATTGTAATGGGCTCCCTCCACCGCTGACATCGGGTCATTGTAATGGGCTCCCCCCACCGCTGACATCGGGTCATTGTAATGGGCTCCCTCCACCGCTGACACAGGGTCATTGTAATGGGCTCCCTCCACCGCTGACATCGGGTCATTGTAATGGGCTCCCCCCACCGCTGACAGCGGGTCATTGTAATGGGCTCCCCCCACCGCTGACATCGGGTCATTGTAATGGGCTCCCTCCACCGCTGACATCGGGTCATTGTAATGGCCCCCCCATCGCTTACACAGGGTCATTGTAGTGAGGTCTCTCCACCGCTGACACAGGGTCATTGTAATGAGGTCTCTCCACCATTGACACTCAGTCATTGTAGTGAGGTCTCTCCACCATTGACACCGGGTCATTGTAGTGAGGTCTCTCCACCGCTGACATCGGGTCATTGTAATGGGCTCTCTCCACCATTGACCCGGGTAATTATAATGGGCTCCCTCCACCGCTGACATCGGGTCATTGTAATGGACTCCCCCCACCGCTGACATCGGGTCATTGTAATGGGCTCCCTCCACCGCTGACATCGGGTCATTGTAATGGACTCCCCCCACCGCTGACATCGGGTCATTGTAATGGGCTCCCTCCACCGCTGACATCGGGTCATTGTAATGGGCTCCCTCCACCGCTGACATCGGGTCATTGTAATGGGCTCCCTCCACCGCTGACATCGGGTCATTGTAATGGGCTCCCTCCACCGCTGACATCGGGTCATTGTAATGGGCTCCCCCCACCGCTGACATCGGGTCATTGTAATGGGCTCCCTCCACCACTGACATCGGGTCATTGTAATGGGCTCCCCCCACCGCTGACATCGGGTCATTGTAATGGGCTCCCTCCACCGCTGACATCGGGTCATTGTAATGGGCTCCCTCCACCGTTGACATCGAGTCATTGTAATGACCTCCCTCCACCGCTGACATCGGGTCATTGTAATGGACTCCCCCCACCGCCGACATCGGGTCATTGTAATGGGCTCCCTCCACCGCTGACATCGGGTCATTGTAATGGGCTCCCTCCACCGCTGACATCGGGTCATTGTAATGGGCTTCCTCCACCGTTGACATCGGGTCATTGTAATGGGCTCCCTCCACCGCTGACATCGGGTCATTGTAATGGACTCCCCCCACCGCCGACATCGGGTCATTGTAATGGGCTCCCTCCACCGCTGACATCGGGTCATTGTAATGGGCTCCCTCCACCGCTGACATCGGGTCATTGTAATGGGCTCCCTCCACCGCTGACATCGGGTCATTGTAATGGGCTCCCTCCACCGCTGACATCGGGTCATTGTAATGGACTCCCCCCACCGCCGACATCGGGTCATTGTAATGGGCTCCCTCCACCGCTGACATCGGGTCATTGTAATGGGCTCCCTCCACCGCTGACATCGGGTCATTGTAATGGGCTCCCTCCACCGCTGACATCGGGTCATTGTAATGGGCTCCCTCCACCGCTGACACCGGGTCATTGTAATGGGCTCCCTCCACCGCTGACACAGGGTCATTGTAATGGGCTCCCTCCACCGCTGACATTGGGTCATTGTAATGGGCTCCCTCCACCGCTGACACAGGGTCATTGTAATGGGCTCCCTCCACCGCTGACATCGGGTCATTGTAATGGGCTCCCCCCACCGCTGACATCGGGTCATTGTAATGGGCTCCCCCCACCGCTGACATCGGGTCATTGTAATGGGCTCCCTCCACCGCTGACATCGGGTCATTGTAATGGCCCCCCCATCGCTTACACAGGGTCATTGTAGTGAGGTCTCTCCACCGCTGACACAGGGTCATTGTAATGAGGTCTCTCCACCAATGACACTCAGTCATTGTAGTGAGGTCTCTCCACCATTGACACCGGGTCATTGTAGTGAGGTCTCTCCACCGCTGACATCGGGTCATTGTAATGGGCTCTCTCCACCATTGACCCGGGTAATTATAATGGGCTCCCCCCACCGCTGACACCGGGTCATTTTAATGAGGTCTCGCCACCGCTGACATCGGGTCATTGTAATGAGGTCTCTCCACCGCTGACATCGGGTCATTGTAATGAGGTCTCTCCACCATTGACACAGGGTCATTGTAGTGAGGTCTCTCCACCATTGACACCGGGTCATTGTGGTGAGGTCTCTCCACCATTGACACCGGGTCATTGTGGTGAGGTTTCTCCACCATTGACACCGGGTCATTGTAGTGAGGTCTCTCCACCATTGACACAGGGTCATTGTAGTGAGGTCTCTCCACCATTGACACCGGGTTATTGTGGTGAGGTCTCTCCACCATTGACACCGGGTCATTGTGGTGAGGTCTCTCCACCATTGACACCGGGTCATTGTGGTGAGGTTTCTCCACCATTGACACCGGGTCATTGTAGTGAGGTCTCTCCACCATTGACACAGGGTCATTGTAGTGAGGTCTCTCCACCATTGACACCGGGTCATTGTAGTGAGGTCTCTCCACCGCTGACACAGGTTCATTGTAGTGAGGTCTCTCCACCGCTGACATCTGGTCATTGTAATGGGCTCCCTCCACCGCTGACACAGGGTCATTGTAATGGCCCCCCCATCGCTTACACAGGGTCATTGTAGTGAGGTCTCTCCACCGCTGACACAGGGTCATTGTAATGAGGTCTCTCCACCATTGACACTCAGTCATTGTAGTGAGGTCTCTCCACCATTGACACCGGGTCATTGTAGTGAGGTCTCTCCACCGCTGACATCGGGTCATTGTAATGGGCTCTCTCCAACATTGACCCGGGTAATTATAATGGGCTCCCCCCACCGCTGACACCGGGTCATGTTAATGAGGTCTCGCCACCGCTGACATCGGGTCATTGTAATAAGGTCTCTCCACCGCTGACATCGGGTCATTGTAATGAGGTTTCTCCACCGCTGACATCGGGTCATTGTAATGAGGTCTCTCCACCATTGACACAGGGTCATTGTAGTGAGGTCTCTCCACCGCTGACACTGGGTCATTGTGGTGAGGTCTCTCCACCGCTGACATCGGGTCATTGTAATGAGGTCTCTCCACCGCTGACATCGGGTCATTGTAATGAGGTCTCTCCACCATTGACACAGGGTCATTGTAGTGAGGTCTCTCCACCATTGACACCGGGTCATTGTGGTGAGGTCTCTCCACCATTGACACCGGGTCATTGTAGTGAGGTTTCTCCACCATTGACACCGGGTCATTGTAGTGAGGTCTCTCCACCATTGACACAGGGTCATTGTAGTGAGGTCTCTCCACCATTGACACCGGGTTATTGTGGTGAGGTCTCTCCACCATTGACACCGGGTCATTGTAGTGAGGTCTCTCCACCGCTGACACAGGTTCATTGTAGTGAGGTCTCTCCACCACTGACACAGGGTCATTGTTGTGAGGTCTTTCCACCATTGACACTGGGTCATTGTAGTGAGGTCTCTCCACCGCTGACACCGGATCATTGTAATGAGGTCTCTCTACCATTTACACCAGATCATTGTAGCCCTCACCCTTCTCCCTATGTACCATCATTGTGATGTTCAGGACCCGTCTTGTATCTTTCTCTGCTGATCCCCAGGTGTCAGACTGCTCCGTGTGAAGCCTGTACTCATCATGGGAGGACACACAACATCGGAGAGCGCTGGAAGTCTGGGGAGTGCCACGTGTGCCAATGTCTGCCCAATCTCACCATCCAGTGCTCCCACTTCTGCCAGTTTAGTAATCCAGGCTGCCCCGAGGTGAGTGTCTTTTCCGGTCTGCCTAGGATACACCGATATGATGAACACATCAGATGGCAGAGGTTCCTTACCTCACGTGTTCCATGTTTTCCAGGGTCAGGTTCTGGTCCAGGGATCTGGGGACACTTGTTGCTTCTGTTCAGGTCAGTCTATAGTTTGATGCTGGTATGAAGCAGATAATGAGAGTTATCCTGCATTTTTCACTGTGTTCCCTGATGTTCCATCATGACATCTCCATATACTGAGTCCCAGATTCATCATCTCCTCAGAAGACATCCATTATTTCTATGGTGCCTCATGGATGAGGTCTTAAGTTTTTACATCTGAGGATGTAGATGCCTCCCTCATAGAGCAGTCATCAGCCATCTTCCTCTAAGTCACATGAAATGTCCCTGATATAACAAGGTCACACTCAATGCTTTCATATCCTCAGCTACTAATGGAACTGAAACCACCAACCCAAGTCCTACAGCTCTGCCCAGCACTCCTCTCCCAGCTCTGGTAACCTACCCCACACCGCCAGCTGGAGGTAAGTAGTCATGTGCAGTGGGTGACCATGTGCCCTCTCTTCTGTATTAGATAATCACTCCGATCCTTAAACTGTTCCTCCCCCTCTCTTCACAGGTGATTGTTACACGCCCCTGAGGATCTCGCTTCTACCTCACAGCAGCTTCACTGCCTCCTCACAAGTCACTGAGCACCCGGCGTACACAGCCCCACTCAACCACGTCTCTCTGGGTATGGAGCTCCAAGGATGGAGCCCCCAGGATGATGACTACCCCACTCCTCCATCCAGATCACCTTATCTCCAGATTGACCTGCAGAGGCTGTGGAACATTACTGGTATGTGAGCCCTCTCTTCTCTGGATAGTCCCAGTCTTGGATGATGTGAGATATGTCCAGGGAATCATGTATGAAGCTCTTATGTTCTCCCGTGTTCCTGGGTGGTGGGGCTTGTGATATCTTCTCTGCATTTGTCTTCTGTGTCTTCTGGTTGATCTCTGGGCTTGTGAGATCTGATGTTAATGAGTTCAGTCCCATCGGCTGGTTGGTCATGTGACCTGCATTCCAACTTCCCGCTCCAGTACTGCATGTTGTGTATGACCTCTATATATCCGTGTTGCTCTGGACTGTCGTCTCATGTGTCATGTGTCGTCATGTCAGACTCTGACGTCTCATGTGTTGCAGGGATTGTCACACAAGGTGCTGGATCCTCCGATTTCTTTGTCACTCGTTTTGAAGTCAAATTCAGTTTGGACAAGAAGATCTGGTACAACTACACCGAGACAGAGAGCGACCGCGAGCAGAAGACCAAGGTATGGGTGAGACACGGAGCACCCTACACCCCCATAGTGTCCCTTACCCTCATACCACACATTCTACCCTCACTACACATCCTCCACAGGACCACACCGGTTCCTGGTACAGAAGTTCAGTGTGGCGAAACCAACCTCACCACTGGGTGCTGGAGGAGCCTGGTTGCCAGCCTCTTGCCCCAGGATTATGGGCCCTCTCATCAGCCCATGCTGAACTTAAACCCCATGGCGATTTGACTGTGTTTGTGGCATCTGAGCGCTCATATCCAAGCCATATGGGGATAAGTTGAATGTGGGGGTCCTGTTCAGTTTGATAGGAGTTATGTATTTTTGTGTAGTTTTGTTGTTGTGAATAGAGGTATTTTCTGTACCTAGTTGGCTTACCAAACCCAGTTAAACCAATTATCTCACACAGCCTAACTCTGTAAAAACTGGTTCTGGGCAGAAAAGCCATGCTTCCTTTGGTCACAAAGGACTTTTACTAACTTTTGAACCCCTGGTCTAATTCGTGCCATTTTGGGATATGTTAAATGTCTGTGTTTACTGTAATGGTTGGGACATTGTATATTTGAGTGGTGATGTCTGTCCTATTGTCCCCACGTGTGTATTGGCGATTTCCCTTTGTCCTGAGAGATAATTGAATTACTCCTCGGTTGTCTCCAGGACAGAAGACATTGTGTGTTCTCCTGCCTGTGATAATTACATCAACCCATTGTGTAAGGTAATTGTATCACAGGCAGAGGGGAGGATTTTGTGTGGGAGTGTTTTACTGTATTGTATGTGCTTATTGGTTGTTTTTACAAAACCCTGTGGGTGGTACTGATGTGTAACAATGTTATATAAGAACAATAAACACACAGCTCTGGGTGACCACTGCTTGACCCTCAACACGGAGCCTCGTCTCGTTCTTGGGGGGATTCACTGTATGCTGTTAGAGACTGATTGCTAGGAGTGTAAGCCGCTTGGGTGCGTTTCCTATTCGTCTGCTAGCAGCTATTCATGAGGTTCCGTTCGGAGTTTGGAGCATTCCCTTGTATGCCGTTACATTCAGCATCACTCAATGGATGCGACTGACTTGTAATACCAGACATAACCCAGGGACAGGGGGGGGGGCGCTGTTTCTGGAAGATAGCCGCCATGTTTTTCTAATCCTGTACAACCTTTTAATGTGTATGGAGCAACACATTCCTCACCAGGGAGTGAGAAAGGGACAAATAACAAGACACATGAGCAGAGTACAGAGGGGAAAGATGTGAGAAGGTGCAGCATGGTGGACATTTTTGTACGTCATGGCCTCCGGGGGGTTATGGCCTCTAATGATGTATGTTCTTTTCCCATGTAGATTTTCCAGGGTAACTTTGATGACTCCACACCGGTGGCCACGAGCTTTGAGGCGGTGATTGCGGCTCAGTACATCCGCATCCTCCCCCAGGATTATCATGGCCGAATATTCCTTCGCCTGGAGCTGCTGGGCTGCGGAGAAGGTAAGATGCCTAGACCACTATGTAACCCCCGTGTAAGCCCTGGTCACATGAAGGGGTTTACCTTCTATAGGGGTGTGTGGAGATAAGAGGAAGTGCAGCACCCCGAGATGGGACCCCTCAGAACCGAGATCTCCTAATCTGGGCGGCCCTGAGGGGTCTGATAGGGCGGGTCCTTTTGTATCACTGACCCCTGTTCTCTCCACACAGTGTCCCTCACAACCACCGCTCCCTCCGGTCACCAGTGTAAGGCGGGACAGTTCCAGTGTCACAATGGCCGCTGTGTCCCGGCCGGACCGCACGGCGTTGTCTGTGATGGCGTCAATGACTGTGGAGACCGATCGGACGAGATTTACTGTGGTAATGTATTCAGGAGCTGAGGGGGGCCAATGGGGGGAGAGACGCCGTCCTCCTGATCTGGGGGGGTTGACCTCTGGAGACCATATACCTACACCGCCTCTCCCCTGCCAGGCACCGCTCCGTCCCCTCTATCTCCAGCCAAGTGGGGCTGCCATCGCTCCCAGTTTTACTGTAAAACCTCCGGCAGCTGCATCGAGGGGGCTCAGCGCTGTGACGGCCACCAGGACTGCTCGGACGGGGCGGACGAGGTCGGATGTGTCTCCTGGACTCCTAGCACACCATGGAGGTGAGGAGCGGAGGCGAGCAGGTGGCACCCGTGGGGTGGGGGAGCCTAAACTCCTGACACTCTGCTACCTTACTCTCTTCAGGGTCAATACATCTGGAGCGGAGACTCCTTCCTGGACCAAGGGTCCCACCCAACCACGTGGACCAGGGTCAGTCGACAAAGGAGAGGTCAGTCATGACTCCAAAATGTCACAGTGCCCCCAGTACAGACCATAGTACCAGCCACAGTGCCCCCAGTACAGACCACAGTACCAGCCACAGTGTCCCCAGTACAGACCACAGTACCAGCCACAGTGTCCCCAGTACAAACCATAGTGCTAGACACAGTGCCCCAGTACAGACCACATTACCAGCCACAGTGTCCCCAGTACAAACCACAGTACCAGCCACAGTGTCCCCAGTACAAACCATAGTGCTAGACACAGTGCCCCAGTACAGACCACATTACCAGCCACAGTGTCCCCAGTACAGACCACAGTACCAGCCACAGTGTATCCAGTACAGACCACAGTACCAGCCACAGTGCCCCCAGTACAAACCATAGTGCTAGACACAGTGTCCCCAGTACAGACCACAGTACCAGCCACAGTGTCCCCAGTACAGACCACAGTACTAGCCACAGTGTCCCCAGTACAGACCACAGTACCAGCCACAGTGTCCCCAGTACAGACCACAGTACCAGCCACAGTGTCCCCAGTGCAGACCACAGTACCAGCCACAGTGTCCCCAGTACAAACCATAGTGCTAGTCACAGTGTCCCCAGTGCAGACCACAGTACCAGCCACAGTGTCCCCAGTACAGACCACAGTACCAGCCACAGTGTCCTCAGTATAAACCATAGTGCTAGACACAGTGCCCCCAGTACAGACCACAGTACCAGCCACAGTGCCCCCAGTACAGACCATAGTGCTAGACACAGTGCCCCCAGTACAGACCATAGTGCTAGACACAGTGCCCCCAGTACAGACCACAGTACCAGACACAGTGCCCCCAGTACAGACCACAGTACCAGCCACAGTGTCCTCAGTATAAACCATAGTGCTAGACACAGTGCCCCCAGTACAGACCACAGTACCAGCCACAGTGCCCCCAGTACAGACCATAGTGCTAGACACAGTGCCCCCAGTACAGACCATAGTGCTAGACACAGTGCCCCCAGTACAGACCACAGTACCAGACACAGTGCCCCCAGTACAGACCACAGTACCAGCCACAGTGCCCCCAGTACAGACCACAGTACCAGCCACAATGTCCCCAGTACAAACCATAGTGCTAGACACAGTGTCCCCAGTACAAACCATAGTGCTAGACACAGTGTTCCCAGTACAGACCACAGTACCAGTCACAGTGTCCCCAGTACAAACCATAGTGCTAGACACAGTGTCCCCAGTACAGACCACAGTACCAGCCACAGTGTCCCCAGTACAAACCATAGTGCTAGACACAGTGTTCCCAGTACAGACCACACTGCCAGTCACAGTGCCCCCAGTACAGACCACAGTACCAGCCACAGTGCCCCCAGTACAGACCACAGTACCAGCCACAGTGTTCCCAGTACAGACCACAGTACTAGCCACAGTGTTCCCAGTACAGACCACAGTACCAGCCACAGTGTCCCCAGTACAAACCATAGTGCTAGACACAGTGTCCCCAGTACAGACCACAGTACCAGCCACAGTGTCCCCAGTACAAACCATAGTGCTAGACACAGTGTTCCCAGTACAGACCACACTGCCAGTCACAGTGCCCCCAGTACAGACCACAGTACCAGCCACAGTGTCCCCAGTACAAACCATAGTGCTAGACACAGTGTTCCCAGTACAGACCACACTGCCAGTCACAGTGCCCCCAGTACAGACCACAGTACCAGCCACAGTGCCCCCAGTACAGACCACAGTACCAGCCACAGTGTTCCCAGTACAGACCACAGTACTAGCCACAGTGCCCCCAGTACAGACCACAGTACCAGCCACAGTGTCCTCAGTATAAACCATAGTGCTAGACACAGTGCCCCCAGTACAGACCACAGTACCAGCCACAGTGCCCCCAGTACAGACCATAGTGCTAGACACAGTGCCCCCAGTACAGACCATAGTGCTAGACACAGTGCCCCCAGTACAGACCACAGTACCAGACACAGTGCCCCCAGTACAGACCACAGTACCAGCCACAGTGCCCCCAGTACAGACCACAGTACCAGCCACAATGTCCCCAGTACAAACCATAGTGCTAGACACAGTGTCCCCAGTACAAACCATAGTGCTAGACACAGTGTTCCCAGTACAGACCACAGTACCAGTCACAGTGTCCCCAGTACAAACCATAGTGCTAGACACAGTGTCCCCAGTACAGACCACAGTACCAGCCACAGTGTCCCCAGTACAAACCATAGTGCTAGACACAGTGTTCCCAGTACAGACCACACTGCCAGTCACAGTGCCCCCAGTACAGACCACAGTACCAGCCACAGTGCCCCCAGTACAGACCACAGTACCAGCCACAGTGTTCCCAGTACAGACCACAGTACTAGCCACAGTGTTCCCAGTACAGACCACAGTACCAGCCACAGTGTCCCCAGTACAAACCATAGTGCTAGACACAGTGTCCCCAGTACAGACCACAGTACCAGCCACAGTGTCCCCAGTACAAACCATAGTGCTAGACACAGTGTTCCCAGTACAGACCACACTGCCAGTCACAGTGCCCCCAGTACAGACCACAGTACCAGCCACAGTGTCCCCAGTACAAACCATAGTGCTAGACACAGTGTTCCCAGTACAGACCACACTGCCAGTCACAGTGCCCCCAGTACAGACCACAGTACCAGCCACAGTGCCCCCAGTACAGACCACAGTACCAGCCACAGTGTTCCCAGTACAGACCACAGTACTAGCCACAGTGTTCCCAGTACAGACCACAGTACCAGCCACAGTGCCCCCAGTACAGACCACAGTACTAGCCACAGTGTTCCCAGTACAGACCACAGTACCAGCCACAGTGTCCCCAGTACAAACCATAGTGCTAGACACAGTGTCCCCAGTACAGACCACAGTACTAGCCACAGTGTCCCCAGTACAAACCATAGTGCTAGACACAGTGTCCCCAGTACAGACCACAGTACCAGCCACAGTGTCCCCAGTACAGACCACAGTACCAGCCACAGTGTCCTCAGTATAAACCATAGTGCTAGACACAGTGTCCCCAGTACAGACCACAGTACCAGCCACAGTGTCCCCAGTACAAACCATAGTGCTAGACACAGTGCCCCCAGTACAGACCACAATACCAGCCACAGTGTCCCCAGTACAAACCATAGTACCAGCCACAGTGTCCCCAGTACAGACCACAGTACCAGCCACAGTGTCCCCAGTACAAACCATAGTGCTAGACACAGTGTCCCCAGTACAAACCATAGTGCTAGACACAGTGTCCCCAGTACAGACCACAGTACCAGCCACAGTGTCCCCAGTACAAACCATAGTGCTAGACACAGTGTCCCCAGTACAGACCATAGTGCTAGACACAGTGTCCCCAGTACAGACCACAGTGCTAGACACAGTGTCCCCAGTACAGACCATAGTGCTAGACACAGTGTCCCCAGTACAGACCACAGTACCAGCCACAGTGTCCCCAGTACAGACCACAGTGCTAGACACAGTGTCCCCAGTACAAACCATAGTGCTAGACACAGTGTTCCCAGTACAGACCACAGTACCAGCCACAGTGCCCCCAGTACAAACCACAGTGCTAGACACAGTGCCCCCAGTACAGACCACACTGCCAGTCACAGTGTCCCCAGTACAGACCACAGTACCAGCCACAGTGCCCCCAGTACAGACCACAGTACCAGTCACAGTGTCCCCAGTACAAACCATAGTGCTAGACACAGTGCCCCCAGTACAGACCACAGTACCAGCCACAGTGTCCCCAGTACAAACCATAGTGCTAGACACAGTGCCCCCAGTACAGACCACACTGCCAGTCACAGTGTCCCCAGTACAAACCATAGTGCTAGACACAGTGCCCCCAGTACAGACCACACTGCCAGCCACAGTGCCCCCAGTACAGACCACAGTACCAGCCACAGTGCCCCCAGTACAGACCACAGTACCAGTCACAGTGTCCCCAGTACAAACCATAGTGCTAGACACAGTGTCCCCAGTACAAACCATAGTGCTAGTCACAGTGCCCCCAGTACAGACCACACTGCCAGTCACAGTGTCCCCAGTACAGACCACAGTACCAGCCACAGTGTCCCCAGTACAGACCACAGTACCAGCCACAGTGTCCTCAGTATAAACCATAGTGCTAGACACAGTGTCCCCAGTACAGACCACAGTACCAGCCACAGTGTCCCCAGTACAAACCATAGTGCTAGACACAGTGCCCCCAGTACAGACCACAATACCAGCCACAGTGTCCCCAGTACAAACCATAGTACCAGCCACAGTGTCCCCAGTACAGACCACAGTACCAGCCACAGTGTCCCCAGTACAAACCATAGTGCTAGACACAGTGTCCCCAGTACAAACCATAGTGCTAGACACAGTGTCCCCAGTACAGACCACAGTACCAGCCACAGTGTCCCCAGTACAAACCATAGTGCTAGACACAGTGTCCCCAGTACAGACCATAGTGCTAGACACAGTGTCCCCAGTACAGACCACAGTGCTAGACACAGTGTCCCCAGTACAGACCATAGTGCTAGACACAGTGTCCCCAGTACAGACCACAGTACCAGCCACAGTGTCCCCAGTACAGACCACAGTGCTAGACACAGTGTCCCCAGTACAAACCATAGTGCTAGACACAGTGTTCCCAGTACAGACCACAGTACCAGCCACAGTGCCCCCAGTACAAACCACAGTGCTAGACACAGTGCCCCCAGTACAGACCACACTGCCAGTCACAGTGTCCCCAGTACAGACCACAGTACCAGCCACAGTGCCCCCAGTACAGACCACAGTACCAGTCACAGTGTCCCCAGTACAAACCATAGTGCTAGACACAGTGCCCCCAGTACAGACCACAGTACCAGCCACAGTGTCCCCAGTACAAACCATAGTGCTAGACACAGTGCCCCCAGTACAGACCACACTGCCAGTCACAGTGTCCCCAGTACAAACCATAGTGCTAGACACAGTGCCCCCAGTACAGACCACACTGCCAGCCACAGTGCCCCCAGTACAGACCACAGTACCAGCCACAGTGCCCCCAGTACAGACCACAGTACCAGTCACAGTGTCCCCAGTACAAACCATAGTGCTAGACACAGTGTCCCCAGTACAAACCATAGTGCTAGTCACAGTGCCCCCAGTACAGACCACACTGCCAGTCACAGTGTCCCCAGTACAGACCACAGTACCAGCCACAGTGTCCCCAGTACAGACCATAGTGCCAGTCACAGTGTCCCCAGTACAGACCACAGTACCAGTCACAGTGCCCCCAGTACAGACCACAGTACCAGTCACAGTGTCCCCAGTACAGACCACACTGCCAGTCACAGTGCCCCCAGTACAGACCACAGCACTAGTCTCTAGGGATATAACAGACCAGTGACCGATGATGTCCACATTACAGATTCTGCCCCACGAGCGGCAGGTTGATGTCGTCTTGTTACTGTCCATGTTTTCTGTTATAGGGACCATCAGGAACGGATCAGTCCGGGGTTCCCGGAGGAGAGATATCAACTCCACCTGGTAAATAGACATTATAGGATCCAGCAGCTGGGGCGCATGAAGTGCGTGGGCGAGAGCCACCAATGTCTGGTTTGATTAATGTGGGGCGTCTCTAGGAGATGTGTGGTCCAGCAGTGGAGGACCATGGTGCTGGGAGGCGTGACTGTGGTCACACTGGATTTAGAGGAATGATTGTCGGAAATCCTAAGTCATCGAATGTGGAGGAAAGATGAGTTTGTGTTTGGTGCGGTGGTCTTTATATGGAGGTCCCTGGTGTGAAGCAGGAGGAGCTGGCTGGTAATCCAGTGTCATCTTCTGCAGGTCCATGTGAGGCTCCTCTGGGTTTGGAAGATGGCCGGATCCATTACAAGCAGCTGAGCGCGTCCTCTTACAAGGAGAATAACCCACCAGATGCCGGACGGCTGAACATTGTGCCTAACATGTCAGTGCTTGGTTCTGTCCTCACTGCCCCTTCCCCTGAAGACGCCAGAGATACTGGCGAAACATGTCGGGGGCAGTGGGATTGTTAGCACAGAAGTGGGGCTCGTATCAGGAATGACTTTAATAATACATAGAGTGATAGGTAGGGGCCGAGATTGTCGGGGAAGAGTCTGGAGCCTCCCAAGACCACCACCCATGTGATAGTGCTACCAACAGTGCTGGTATCTGACCTGATAAACGGACGACACGACTGATAGTTTTAGTTTTCTTTGTCAGATGACGCTTTTAAGTAATTGACATTAAAAGCTTAGTTTTAGGATTACTACGAAACATATGGTAAAATAAGGCAATTGCGACGCACGGCAGCGACAAGGGGTCCCTTTTAAGATGGGATAAGTGTTTCGTGACGCCAGTTGCAATGAAGCAACAACGGGACAGAGTCCCTTAAAGAAATGGTGCTGGTACCCAGATGTAGGAATGGCCGAGTGGTATAGGGTGGCCTATAATGTCACATATCACAGTGCTCCTACCTGGATACGCTGGAACCCCAGGCGTTGTCGTCCAAAGCAGACAAAGGGGGTAGTTAAATAAGAGGAAGGAGAAATAAACTGAGTCCAGACCTTGTGATGAAGTTCAATAACAGCTTTACGTTCAATAAACGTTTCTCCAAATGTTTCAGTCTTTGTCTTGGTTCCCAGCAGGCTTTAGCATTAACTCTGGCAGGCAAACAAACTGAACTCTGCTACATCTGTTGCTCGCTGGCTCTGCTGTGCTGACAGGCTGACTGAATAACTTTGCTTTAGCTGTCTGCTGCAACTTCTCTTTTTGTAGTCTGACTCTAGCTTAATCCAAGCTGTGGCCTCCACATCCAGCAGAGCTGAAGGTGCTCTAGCTGGCCTAGACAAGGCACGTCCAGCAGGGAGGTGCACCTGCTGCACACCCTCCCTTGGAAAGGGGGCAAATTGCAACTGACTCTAACTAACTGGTCCCTCCTCTCCTTAGAGGGAGAGTTAGAATGGAAAGAAGGGTTCTATTCTCTCTAACTGTAGCTCTGCCGTGCTTGCTGCCACCTACTGGTGAACCAGGTAAATGACATGAACAATAACAGTTGCAAGGAATAGATATGCACAGTGTAGTGGACTGAAATAAATTCATAGGATGACATTATATTAGACCATAGGAGAAAGTAGCGGGGTGCGGAAGTGGTAATGGCACTCCGGAACATTACACAATCACTAGTCTCTATAAATATTTACCTTAAAGTGCCTTTACATATGTTTGGGGTCTATGCTTTGTAGTGCATGGTCCTGTCCCCATCACATGTGGTGTAGGAGAGCTGGGGGTGTCACATATGTGGGGACAGGTGGAGATGGCACCCAGGGAGATGACGTGGACCTGCACTTTATCTTTCCGTAGCCTGAACATTGTCCCTGGCTGGAGTCCTCTAGATTCGGACAAACATCCCTTCTTCCAGGTGGACTTCCTGCAGCCCACCTTCATCTCCGCCGTCATCACTCAGGGCGGCCGCCAGTCAGGGGGTTACGTCACCAAATATCGCCTGATGTACAGCATTGATGGGAATGTATTCCACAACTACTCCCAGCAGAACCCTCAGGTAAGTCGGCAGCTTGGGTCATCAGAGGCTGGTGACCCTGGTGGTGGACAGCGTCTGCTCCGAGATGTCACCCTGCTCCGTATCCTCACCTTGACTCTTCGATCCTTCTCTGTCCTCCGTCTCATCTTGTGTGTTTGCTCTCGTATCAGCTATTTGACGCCAACTCTGACAGTAACACGGTGGTGAGGCGGGAGCTGCGTGGCATCTTACTGACGCGTTTCCTTCGTGTTCTGCCTATGGAGTATCACAAGGCCATCTACCTGCGCAGTGAGATCATCGGATGCTCTCATGGTGAGTCTATGGAGAAGATCACTACACATCTCCTGCTACAGATATAAGATCTGACGTGGATAGACAGCAGAGCAGACTTTAGTGCAGCAAACAACGTGACGCAGCAGCTGATAGTATGGAGAGGACTCTACTTTCCCACATATGACTCCAGAGTTACAGCTCAGAAATATTCTGTACAGACAGTGGTTTAGGTCCATCTGCCCAAACCTCCACTGACGGCTCAGGGTGATCACTGCTCCTATTGGTTGTCCGTCACCTTTCTGTGGTTGTGACTTATGGTTACTCTATACTAGAGCCCACAGAACCCCCGGTCACCAGGAGCTCCGGCACAGTCATATTTAGCCTCCCTGGAGAAGTGAAGCCAACTCACTGCAAGCCGGGGGAATTCGAGTGTCGCAGCGGTGAGTGTGTGAACGCTTCGAGATCCATGTGTGATGGGAAGGCTGACTGCCGAGACTTCTCCGATGAGGAAGGATGCGGTAAGACGCTGGAGATGTCACCATTTTATCACTCATCAGTAAACTCTGGGTGAAGATACAGCGTTAGTGATAGAAGATCAACCTCTGGGTCTCTGACTCTCAGATTCCGCAGTCTGGGCCCCCCTCGGTCTCCGCGGCCTGGGTTCCCCTCGGTCTCCGCGGTCTGGGTTCCCCTCGGTCTCCGCGGTCTGGGTTCCCCTCGGTCTCCGCGGTCTGGGTGCCCCTCGGTCTCCGCGGTCTCGGTCTCCGCGGTCTGGGTGCCCCTCGGTCTCCGCGGTCTGGGTCTCCACGGTCTGGGTGCCCCTCGGTCTCCGCGGTCTGGGTGCCCCTTGGTCTCCACGGTCTGGGTGCCCCTCGGTCTCCGCGGCCTGGGTTCCCCTCGGTCTCCGCGGCCTGGGTTCCCCTCGTTCTCCGCGGTCTGGGTGCCCCTCTGTCTCCGCGGTCTGGGTGCCCCTCGGTCTCCGCGGTCTGGGTCCCCCTCGGTCTCCGCGGTCTGGGTCCCCCTCGGTCTCCGCGGTCTGGGTCCCCCTCGGTCTCCGCGGTCTGGGTGCCCCTCGGTCTCCGAGGTCTGGGTGCCCCTCGGTCTCCGCGGTCTGGGTGCCCCTCGGTCTCCGCGGTCTGGGTGCCCCTCGGTCTCCGCGGTCTGGGTCCCCCTCGGTCTCCGCGGTCTGGGTGCCCCTCGGTCTCCAAGGTCTGGGTGCCCCTCGGTCTCCAAGGTCTGGGTGCCCCTCGGTCTCCGCGGTCTGGGTGCCCCTCGGTCTCCGCGGTCTGGGTGCCCCTCCATTGTTATGATCTGACTGTCTGTATTTTCATGCCAGGTGTTGTTTCACCGGCGTTGGAGACCACCCTGCCTGGTAAGTTCCTCTCATACCTAGATGTAAACACAGTTCTGTAGGAATATTATAAGCACCACACAGTACAGGGCCATACAGTGCCCAAATACCAGTGCCATACAGTGCCCAAATACCAGTGCCATACAGTGCCCAAATACCAGTGCCATACAGTGCCCAAATACCAGTGCCATACAGTGCCCAAATACCAGTGCCATACAGTGCCCAAATACCAGTGCCATACAGTGCCACAATACCAGTGCCATACAGTGCCACAATACCAGTGCCATACAGTGCCACAATACCAGTGCCATACAGTGCCACAATACCAGTGCCATACAGTGCCACAATACCAGTGCCATACAGTGCCACAATACCAGTGCCATACAGTGCCACAATATCCGTACCTAAATAAACAGTCTCATACAGTGTTCAAATAATACCACCATAGAGTGCACAAATAATAATAAAGTCCATAATACTGATATACAAGGTGGTCACAGGATTTGGGTGCAGAGTCTTCTGTGGCGCCCTCTTCAGTAAGAGTGATACCTCCAAGGCCGACCCTTCCTCCAGATCACCCTTCAGTCAGGATCTTATTCTAAACCTCCAGCAATCACTGATAATGGTGGTCAGAGATGTGGGCTATACTGGGATATACTGGGATTCTAATGTAGACCTGCCAAACTGTAGAGGGATAAAGCCTAGGACGCACCTTCACCTGCCGTGCACTGCTCTATGGTGTCTCAGCATCATTTATAACCGCGTACGCGAGGCACTCTGCACACGTTTTGACTACTCACCACGCCTTGGGGGCCTCGTTTGAGTGTGTCCCTAATTTGGTTCAGCGCCACATGGCAACCACTGGCCGCCCAACGACACCCCTGCTGTCAGGATAAACCCCCTGGGCACTGGGCCCCACTGACCCCCAGGCACAGCATCAGAGCCTCCATGCAGCACTGCACAGTGTGAACAGATGTCAGAAGCTCACCCTTCCATGTGGTCTCCAGACTGAGGTCGAGTAGTGGATTAACCCTTATGCAGTCTCCTGCTAATTTGCCATCTCATTCAGGCCAGATGTTTTTAATTAGCAGGAGACTGTGTAAGGGTTAATAATCTCCTAGTCTTTCTATGGAAGAGCTTCTGAGATCTGTTCACATGTGGCAGCATGTATGGAGGCTGCGGTGCTGTACCTGTGGGCTGGTGGTGCCCAGGAAGCTTGTGGACATGTTCATAAATGATGCTGAGAAGCCACAGGTCAGTAACGACAGGTGGGTGTGCGTCCTGGGCTTTCCTCTACAGTTCGAATCACGTAGACTTCCGTCCCTTGTGTTTTGTTTGGCTACATCCACCATCTGGTTACACAAATGGTAGATAACTATCATCCTCACACACAATGCACTTATGTGTCTCCCACAGAATTACCCACCTCACTTACGGACCTTTCAGCCTCTCCTGAGAGTGAGCAACCACCAGGCTCTCCATTCCCTGGATACTCTGGAGAACCCGGAATATATTATCAGTCTCAGCCAACCGGACGTCCTGGTATAATCAGTGCAAAGCCCGAGCAGAGGATGACCCTAGCTGGGACTGATACAGCTCAACCTGGCCTACAGGAAGAACATCACGCCAGTGGAAAACCTGGAATCAGAGTCCCAGAAGGTCCTGAGCAAACACTGGAATCTGCCTCCAGGAGTCCAAAACATTCCCTGGTGTCACCTGGTTCTATGGGACCTACTGGAACGATTCCTCCACAAGCAGTGACTACAGATAGACCAACCAGTATTGCAATGATGGCTGCAGTCACATTTACAAGAGGGGCCATATCCGGAGCTCCTGGTCTTCGCCCCAATGAATTCCAAATCGGCACTCCTGGACTGGCCACTCCTTTTGCTGGTAAGGACACAACGACATTGGACACAAATGTAGATGACGGTTCCTCACACACAAGTTTTCCAGGATTGAATATAGACCCAGGAGTGACAGGATGGAGACAGTTTCTAACGAGACCTCCTGGACCTGGTGAAGATATTTTATATCACACCACATCACATGGCGGTGACAGTGTAACTTATCCTCCATCCGGGGTAAGGACCGACCACCTGGGTCTACCCGTGGAGAGCTTAAGTCTTACAGCACAAACGCAGGGTAGGTCCGGTGGCCAAATAACCAAAGAACCACCAACTGGGATCCCTGAATTAGCTTCTAGACAAAGCGTTGGAGAAAGGTCTTCATCAAGTCAAGGCTGGTCCTCAAAATACGGCCAGTCAGGTCCTACAGCTTCTCCCTTGTCATTTACTGAGGTGGAGACCCTTACCTCTACACTGAGAACGGCATCTAGAGGCAGTGAGGATTCAGGGCTCAGGCCCGATGTCTTTGTTGTTCCGGATGGACATCATTCTAGCTTGAAGCCTGGTTCTGGTACAGTCCTTATTTGGAAGGAGCCCATTGAGGTTCCACCAGAAGGTGGCCCTGATGAGGGGGGCCGTGGAGGACATCATGTTGTTCATACGTATGAAGGTTTGTATAACGTCCTGTTCTAGATTATTGTTCTATAAGCTCTTAGACTGTATCTAAGAAGAGCTTTATGCTTAGGTAGATCTTTTAAAATGTCCCCCCCATAGGATTGAAAAAAGTCCATGAGAAAGACCGTGTTCTTCTCATTCTTATCGGATCATTGACCTGCACCAAGAAGAACCCCAATTGGGACCCAAATTATTGGCATGTTACTTGAGTGCAACTGCGTAGTTTCTCGCTTCCATCATCTCTGGGCTATCCGTGGGACTTAATAGAAAGAAGGTCACCATTGGAGGTCTTACACTCCAGTAGCATCTAAAGCTGCATACACGTATCTGCTGACCGCCACTTGGAACCCCTCAGCATTGTGCTGACAGACACAACACATCTCATATTGTACTCAAAAAGATGCTCTGGTTAGACCTCCAGCCAGCTGGGGGCAGGTGTGTGGTGTGAGGCCCTGCAGCCTGATCACCAACAGAAAGCAGAAGTCTGCTTGGATGTGACTGGAGAATAAGACGTGACACAGCGCCATATCATATACATATAGCAGGGAGATACTCATCACTGACAATTTATCTACATACACATGTTCTGTGGTCTCCATTATGCCACGCATGGTGGAGCTGATGTCACCAGGAGCCTGCCTCCTCACCATGCCTCAGCACTGTGCCTCTATACCATGCCTCCTCACTATGCCTCAGCGATGTACCTCCATACCATGCCTTCTTACTATGCCTTAGCACTGTGCCTCCATACCATGCCTTAGCACTGTACCTTCTCACCATGCCTCCCTATCATGCCTCCACCATAGATAAGCAACTGATGTGTCCCCAGTCACCTTGTTGATGTTTATTGTAGGAACCAGTAGCACTTTACCCGTGGACCTGTTCACTGACACCCCCAGAACCCTCTGTAATTTGGGTCAGTTCACTTGCTCCATCTATGGCTGTATAAGTGGAACTAAAGTGTGTGATGGACACAAGGACTGCGTTGATGGCTCTGATGAGCGACTTTGTGGTGGGTGAACTTTCCTCCATTCACAATGCTCCTCCTGGATGCCAAGACTTTTCTGATCTTTACCACTTCTGCTTGTTCTCCTGCAGTGACCTCATCTGTGACCTCTACTCCTACACCCTCATGGTATGTCCCCACCCCGGGACCAGAGGTGTGCTCTACCAGACAGTTCAATTGTGGTTCAGGAGAATGTATCTCCATGGAGAGGCAGTGTGACCTCCATAGTGACTGTGCTGATGGCTCCGATGAAAACAACTGTGGTAGGTGTACCTGGACTTTTCTGTATTGGTCCAGCAAGTAAAGGAAAGAGAACCTTCTAATAACTGATACGTTCTAGTTGTGATAGCCAAGAATAGGGTGAGGCAACTCAGGGGCAGCACTCCATGGTAAGAAACACCTCAGAGGCAGCACACATTGGCAGGAAACACCTCAGAGGCAGCACACATTGGCAGGAAACACCTCAGAGGCAGCACACATTGGCAGGAAACACCTCAGAGGCAGAACACATTGGCAGGAAACACCTCAGAGGCAGAACACATTGGCAGGAAACACCTCAGAGGCAGAACACATTGGCAGGAAACACCTCAGAGGCAGAACACATTGGCAGGAAACACCTCAGAGGCAGAACACATTGGCAGGAAACACCTCAGAGGCAGAACACATTGGCAGGAAACACCTCGGGAGCAAAACTCCATGGCAAGAGACACGTCAGGTGCATTACTCCATGGTAACAGACACCTTAAGAGCAGCACTCCAAGGTAGAAGACATCTTAGGCACAATACTCCATGGTAGGAAACACCTCAAAGACAGCAAACATTTGTAGGAGATACCTCAGTTGCAGCACTCCATAGTAGGAGACACATGAGGTGCAGAACTCCATGGTAACAGACACCTCAGGCACAGCACACATTGGTAGGAAGTACCTTAGGGGCAGTCTTCCATGGTAGTAGACCCCTCAGGCGCAGACTTTCATGGTGGTAGACACCTCTGTGGCAGGACTCCATGGTAGGAGACATTTCTGGGGCAGGACTCCATGGCAGGAGGCACCTCTGGGGAAGGTTGCCATTTCCAGAGACACCTCAGGGGCAGGACTCCATGGTGTGAGACACCTCAGGAGCAGCACTCCATGGTAGGAGATACCTCAAAGGCAGAACACATTGTTAGAAAATACCTCAGGCGCTGTACTCCATAGTAAGAGACACCTCAGGGGCAGCACACATTGGTAGGAGATACCTCAGAGGCAGAACACATTTTTAGGAAAATACCTCAGGCGCTGTACTCCATAGTAAGCGACACCTCAGGAGTAGCACACATTGGTAGGAGATACCTCAGAGGCAGAACACATTGTTAGGAAATACCTCAGGTGCTGTACTCCATAGTAAGAGACACCTCAGGGGCAGCACACATTTGTAGGGGATACCTCAGAGGCAGAACACATTGTTAGGAAATACCTCAAGTGCTGTACTCCATAGTAAGAGACACCTCAGGAGTAGCACACATTGGTAGGAGATACCTCAGAGGCAAAACACATTGTTAGGAAATACCTCAGGTGCTGTACTCCATAGTAAGAGACACCTCAGGGGCAGCACACATTGGTAGGAGATACCTCAGAGGCAGAACTCCATGGTAGGAGATACATCAGAGGCAGAACTCCATTGTAGGCGATACTTCAGGGGCAGCACTCCATGGTAGGGGATACCTCAGAGGCAGAACTTCAAGGTAGGAGATGCCTCAGAGACAGCATTCCATTGTAGGAGATACCTCAGGGGTAGCATTCTATCGTATAAGGAACCTCATAGGGTAGCAGTCCATAGTAGGGGACACTTCACAGTGCATCAGTCCATTGTAGGAGACACCTCATTTTACAGAGTGGGTTATAGAGACTTTCCCCAATCACAAGTCATTTGATAAAGTGGATCTGGATCATCCCTTCCTCCCACCAAGCCTATTCATCTGAGGAAGAAGTTGGTCAGACTATAGATGTAAGGGTTGTTCCACCATGTTAGAGTACAGTGTTTTCATCATATAGTGATTATTGGACACAACTTAGAACATGGACCTGGACCATGTAGTGTTCTGTGTGTTCCTGGTTATTACACTGGTTTAAGGCCTCCAGAACGTTTGATGTTCCTATATTATTGCATATCTGTAGAACTTGACATCTCCCAAAAGAGATTCTAAGACTGACCAAGTACAAAGGAGCTTTCCAAGAAGCTGTCAGTGTGAGGGTCTTCTAGGTGCCCTAGATCTCCTTGAGCAGGACTTTCTCATGGCTTAAAATCTCAGGTCTTCTCTTTTTGCTACAGCGGACTGTATCCTGTCTCCGTGGACATCATGGAGTGACTGCAGCCGTTCCTGTGGGCTGGGGGTAATGTTCCAGCGCAGGGATGTGATCAGGGAGCGTCTGCCAGGAGGACATTGTGCTGGAGCCCAGTTTCACAGTAAAAGCTGCTTTGTGAAGGCTTGCCCAGGTAAGGGGCGTGTTATTCTGGTGGTATAGGGTGAGGCATAAATATTAGCGTGGGGAAAGGGCGTGAATAATATCAATGGGACCTGCAAGCAGAAAAAAATGTCTGACCGGAGACGGATGTGGTGACAATATACACTGTATACTGACACATCATATATTTATAAGTGACGGGGCGTGGTTACTATATACACTGTATACCGAGTCATTATATATATAAGTGACGGGGCGTGGTTACTATATACACTGTATACCGAGTCATTATATATATAAGTGACGGGGCGTGGTGACTATATACACTGTATACTGAGTCATCATATATATAAGTGACAGGGTGTGGTGACTATATACACTGTATATTGAGACCTCGTATATATAAGTGATGGGGTGTGGTTACTATATACACTGTATACCGAGTCATCATATATATATGTGACGGGGCGTGGGGACTATATACACTGTATACTGAGTCATCATATATATAAGTGACGGGGTGTGGTGACTATATACACTGTATACTGAGACCTCGTATATATAAGTGACAGGGTGTGGTTACTATATACACTGTATACCGAGTCATCATATATATAAGTGACGGGCGTGGTGACTATATACACTGTATACCGAGTCATCATATATATAAGTGACGGGGCGTGGTGACTATATACACTGTATACCGAGTCATCATATATATAAGTGACGGGGTGTGGTGACTATATACACTGTATACTGAGACCTCGTATATATAAGTGACAGGATGTGGTTACTATATACACTGTATACCGAGTCATCATATATATAAGTGACCGGGTGTGGTGACTATATACACTGTATACTGAGACCTCATATATATAAGTGACCGGGTGTGGTTACTATATACAATGTATACCGAGTCATCATATATATAAGTGACGGGGCATGGTGACTATATACACTGTATACCGAGTCATCATATATATAAGTGACGGGGTATGGTGACTATATACACTGTATACTGAGACCTCGTATATATAAGTGACAGGATGTGGTTACTATATACACTGTATACTGAGTCATCATATATATAAGTGACGGGGTGTGGTGACTATATACACTGTATACTGAGTCATCATATATATAAGTGACAGGGTGTGGTGACTATATACACTGTATATTGAGACCTCGTATATATAAGTGACGGGGTGTGGTGACTATATACACTGTATACTGAGTCATCATATATATAAGTGACAGGGTGTGGTTACTATATACACTGTATACTGAGTTATCATATATATAAGTGACGGGGCGTGGTGACTATATACACTGTATACTGAGACCTCGTATATATAAGTGACGGGGTGTGGTGACTATATACACTGTATACTGAGTCATCATATATATAAGTGACAGGGTGTGGTGACTATATACACTGTATATTGAGACCTCGTATATATAAGTGACGGGGTGTGGTGACTATATACACTGTATACTGAGTCATCATATATATAAGTGACAGGGTGTGGTTACTATATACACTGTATACTGAGTTATCATATATATAAGTGACGGGGTGTGGTGACTATATACACTGTATACTGAGTCATCATATATATAAGTGACAGGGTGTGGTTACTATATACACTGTATACTGAGTTATCATATATATAAGTGACGGGGCGTGGTGACTATATACACTGTATACTGAGACCTCGTATATATAAGTGACGGGGTGTGGTGACTATATACACTGTATACTGAGTCATCATATATATAAGTGACAGGGTGTGGTGACTATATACACTGTATATTGAGACCTCGTATATATAAGTGACGGGGTGTGGTTACTATATACACTGTATACCGAGTCATCATATATATAAGTGACGGGGCGTGGTGACTATATACACTGTATACCGAGTCATCATATATATATGTGACGGGGCGTGGGGACTATATACACTGTATACTGAGTCATCATATATATAAGTGACGGGGTGTGGTGACTATATACACTGTATACTGAGACCTCGTATATATAAGTGACAGGGTGTGGTTACTATATACACTGTATACCGAGTCATCATATATATAAGTGACGGGCATTGTTACTATATACACTGTATACCGAGTCATCATATATATAAGTGACCGGGTGTGGTGACTATATACACTGTATACCGAGTCATCATATATATAAGTGACGGGCATTGTTACTATATACACTGTATACCGAGTCATCATATATATAAGTGACGGGATGTGGTGACTATATACACTGTATACTGAGTTATCATATATATAAGTGACGGGGTGTGGTGACTATATACACTGTATACTGAGACCTCGTATATATAAGTGACGGGGTGTGGTGACTATATACACTGTATACTGAGACCTCGTATATATAAGTGACGGGGTGTGGTGACTATATACACTGTATACCGAGTCATCATATATATAAGTGACGGGGTGTGGTTACTATATACACTGTATACCGAGTCATCATATATATAAGTGACGGGGCGTGGTGACTATATACACTGTATACCGAGTCATCATATATATAAGTGACGGGCATTGTTACTATATACACTGTATACCGAGTCATCATATATATAAGTGACGGGATGTGGTGACTATATACACTGTATACTGAGTTATCATATATATAAGTGACGGGGTGTGGTGACTATATACACTGTATACTGAGACCTCGTATATATAAGTGACGGGGTGTGGTGACTATATACACTGTATACCGAGTCATCATATATATAAGTGACGGGGTGTGGTTACTATATACACTGTATACTGAGTTATCATATATATAAGTGACGGGGCGTGGTGACTATATACACTGTATACTGAGACCTCGTATATATAAGTGACAGGGTGTGGTTACTATATACACTGTATACCGAGTCATCATATATATAAGTGACGGGGTGTGGTGACTATATACACTGTATACTGAGACCTCATATATATAAGTGACGGGGTGTGGTGACTATATACACTGTATACTGAGTCATCATATATATATAAGTGACGGGGTGTGGTTACTATATACACTGTATACCGAGTCATCATATATATAAGTGACGGGGCGTGGTGACTATATACACTGTATACCGAGTCATCATATATATAAGTGACGGGCATTGTTACTATATACACTGTATACCGAGTCATCATATATATAAGTGACGGGATGTGGTGACTATATACACTGTATACTGAGTTATCATATATATAAGTGACGGGGTGTGGTGACTATATACACTGTATACTGAGACCTCGTATATATAAGTGACGGGGTGTGGTGACTATATACACTGTATACCGAGTCATCATATATATAAGTGACGGGGTGTGGTTACTATATACACTGTATACTGAGTTATCATATATATAAGTGACGGGGCGTGGTGACTATATACACTGTATACTGAGACCTCGTATATATAAGTGACAGGGTGTGGTTACTATATACACTGTATACCGAGTCATCATATATATAAGTGACGGGGTGTGGTGACTATATACACTGTATACTGAGACCTCATATATATAAGTGACGGGGTGTGGTGACTATATACACTGTATACTGAGTCATCATATATATATAAGTGACGGGGCGTGGTGACTATATACACTGTATACTGAGACCTCGTATATATAAGTGACAGGGTGTGGTGACTATATACACTGTATACTGAGACCTCGTATATATAAGTGACGGGGTGTGGTGACTATATACACTGTATACCGAGTCATCATATATATAAGTGACGGGGCGTGGTGACTATATACACTGTATACTGAGACCTCGTATATATAAGTGACAGGGTGTGGTTACTATATACACTGTATACCGAGTCATCATATATATAAGTGACGGGGCGTGGTGACTATATACACTGTATACTGAGTCATCATATATATAAGTGACGGGGCGTGGTGACTATATACACTGTATACTGAGACATCGTATATATAAGTGACGGGGTGTGGTGACTATATACACTGTATACCGAGTCATCATATATATAAGTGACGGGGTGTGGTTACTATATACACTGTATACCGAGTCATCATATATATAAGTGACGGGGCGTGGTGACTATATACACTGTATACCGAGTCATCATATATATAAGTGACGGGCATTGTTACTATATACACTGTATACCGAGTCATCATATATATAAGTGACGGGATGTGGTGACTATATACACTGTATACTGAGTTATCATATATATAAGTGACGGGGCGTGGTGACTATATACACTGTATACCGAGTCATCATATATATAAGTGACGGGCATTGTTACTATATACACTGTATACCGAGTCATCATATATATAAGTGACGGGATGTGGTGACTATATACACTGTATACTGAGTTATCATATATATAAGTGACGGGGTGTGGTGACTATATACACTGTATACTGAGACCTCGTATATATAAGTGACGGGGTGTGGTGACTATATACACTGTATACCGAGTCATCATATATATAAGTGACGGGGTGTGGTTACTATATACACTGTATACTGAGTTATCATA
This sequence comes from Bufo bufo, assembly GCF_905171765.1. Classification (NCBI taxonomy): domain Eukaryota; kingdom Metazoa; phylum Chordata; class Amphibia; order Anura; family Bufonidae; genus Bufo; species Bufo bufo. The sequence goes on from NC_053393.1 coordinate 563,610,862, forward strand.
TATATAAGTGACGGGGCGTGGTGACTATATACACTGTATACTGAGACCTCGTATATATAAGTGACAGGGTGTGGTTACTATATACACTGTATACCGAGTCATCATATATATAAGTGACGGGGTGTGGTGACTATATACACTGTATACTGAGACCTCATATATATAAGTGACGGGGTGTGGTGACTATATACACTGTATACTGAGTCATCATATATATATAAGTGACGGGGCGTGGTGACTATATACACTGTATACTGAGACCTCGTATATATAAGTGACAGGGTGTGGTTACTATATACACTGTATACCGAGTCATCATATATATAAGTGACGGGGCGTGGTGACTATATACACTGTATACCGAGTCATCATATATATATGTGACGGGGCGTGGGGACTATATACACTGTATACTGAGTCATCATATATATAAGTGACGGGGCGTGGTGACTATATACACTGTATACTGAGACCTCGTATATATAAGTGACAGGGTGTGGTTACTATATACACTGTATACCGAGTCATCATATATATAAGTGACAGGGTATGGTTACTATAGACGATGTACAGGGAGTGCAGAATTATTAGGCAAGTTGTATTTTTGAGGATTAATTTTATTATTGAACAACAACCATGTTCTCAATGAACCCAAAAAACTCATTAATATCAAAGCTGAATATTTTTGGAAGTAGTTTTTAGTTTGTTTTTAGTTTTAGCTATTTTAGGGGGATATCTGTGTGTGCAGGTGACTATTACTGTGCATAATTATTAGGCAACTTAACAAAAAACAAATATATACCCATTTCAATTATTTATTTTTACCAGTGAAACCAATATAACATCTCAACATTCACAAATATACATTTCTGACATTCAAAAACACAACAAAAACAAATCAGTGACCAATATAGCCACCTTTCTTTGCAAGGACACTCAAAAGCCTGCCATCCATGGATTCTGTCAGTGTTTTGATCTGTTCACCATCAACATTGCGTGCAGCAGCAACCACAGCCTCCCAGACACTGTTCAGAGAGGTGTACTGTTTTCCCTCCTTGTAAATCTCACATTTGATGATGGAACACAGGTTCTCAATGGGGTTCAGATCAGGTGAACAAGGAGGCCATGTCATTAGATTTTCTTCTTTTATACCCTTTCTTGCCAGCCACGCTGTGGAGTACTTGGACGCGTGTGATGGAGCATTGTCCTGCATGAAAATCATGTTTTTCTTGAAGGATGCAGACTTCTTCCTGTACCACTGCTTGAAGAAGGTGTCTTCCAGAAACTGGCAGTAGGACTGGGAGTTGAGCTTGACTCCATCCTCAACCCGAAAAGGCCCCACAAGCTCATCTTTGATGATACCAGCCCAAACCAGTACTCCACCTCCACCTTGCTGGCGTCTGAGTCGGACTGGAGCTTTCTGCCCTTTACCAATCCAGCCACGGGCCCATCCATCTGGCCCATCAAGACTCACTCTCATTTCATCAGTCCATAAAACCTTAGAAAAATCAGTCTTGAGATATTTCTTGGCCCAGTCTTGACGTTTCAGCTTGTGTGTCTTGTTCAGTGGTGGTCGTCTTTCAGCCTTTCTTACCTTGGCCATGTCTCTGAGTATTGCACACCTTGTGCTTTTGGGCACTCCAGTGATGTTGCAGCTCTGAAATATGGCCAAACTGGTGGCAAGTGGCATCTTGGCAGCTGCACGCTTGACTTTTCTCAGTTCATGGGCAGTTATTTTGCGCCTTGGTTTTTCCACACGCTTCTTGCGACCCTGTTGACTATTTTGAATGAAACGCTTGATTGTTCGATGATCACGCTTCAGAAGCTTTGCAATTTTAAGAGTGCTGCATCCCTCTGCAAGATATCTCACTATTTTTGACTTTTCTGAGCCTGTCAAGTCCTTCTTTTGACCCATTTTGCCAAAGGAAAGGAAGTTGCCTAATAATTATGCACACCTGATATAGGGTGTTGATGTCATTAGACCACACCCCTTCTCATTACAGAGATGCACATCACCTAATATGCTTAATTGGTAGTAGGCTTTCGAGCCTATACAGCTTGGAGTAAGACAACATGCATAAAGAGGATGATGTGGTCAAAATACTCATTTGCCTAATAATTCTGCACGCAGTGTATACTGACACATCATATATTTATAAGTGACGGGGTGTGGTGACTATATACACTGTATACTGAGACCTCATATATATAAGTGACGGGGTGTGGTGACTATATACACTGTATACTGAGTCATCATACATATAAGTGACGGGGCGTGGTGACTATAGACGCTGTATACTGAGACATCATATATATAAGTGACTGGGCGTGGTTACTATAGGCGCTGTATACTGAGACATCATATAAGTGACGGGGCATTGTTACTATAGACGCTGTATACTGAGACCTCATATATATATATGTGACAGGGCATTGTTACTATATACACTGTATACTGAGACATCATATATATAAGTGACGGGGCATTGTTACTGTAGGGGCTGTATACTGAGACATCATATATATAAGTGACGGGGCATTGTTACTATATACACTGTATACTGAGACATCATATATATAAGTGACGGGGCATTGTTACTGTAGGGGCTGTATACTGAGACATCATATATATAAGTGAGGGGGCATGGTTACTATAGACGCTGTATACTGAGACATCATATATATAAGTGACTGGGCGTGGTTACTATATACACTGTATACTGAGACATCATATATAAGTGACGGGGCATTGTTACTGTAGGGGCTGTATACTGAGACATCATATATATAAGTGACGGGGCATGGTTACTGTAGGGGCTGTATACTGAGACATCATATATATAAGTGACGGGGCATGGTTACTATAAGTACTGTATACTGAGACATCATATATATAAGTGACGGGCATGGTTACTATAAGTACTGTATACTGAGACATCATATATATATGTGACGGGGCATGGTTACTATAGGCGCTATATACTGAGACATCATATATATAAGTGACGGGGCGTGGTTACTATAAGTACTGTGTACTGAGACATCATATATATAAGTGATGGGGCATGGTTACTATAGACAATTATACTGAGATCATATATTTACAGTGTGTTGAAAAAGTAATGAAATGAAATCCAAGGAACACGCCAGACAGGTCAGGGATAAAGCTGTGGAGAAGTGTAAATCAGGTTTAGATTATAAAAAGAAAATGAATATCTCATGGAGCACTGTTCAATCCATCATCTGAAAATGGAAGGAGTATGGAAGAACTACAACCCTACCAAGACATGGCCGTCCACCTAAATTGACTGCCCAGAAGAGGAGAGCACTAATTAGAGAAGCAGCCAAGAGGCCCATGGTCACTGTGGAAGAGCTGCAGAGATCCACAGCTCAGGTGGGAAAATCTGTCCACAGGACAATTAGTAGTCGTGGACTTCCCAAATCTACCTTTATGGAAGAGTGGCAAGAAGAATTTGCATTTGGCCTAAATGCAAAATGCTACCCTGCACATCCTCCTGAAGACACCATCTCCACCGTGAGACATGGCGGTGGCAGCATCATGCTGGGGGGAGGCTTTTCTTCAGCAGGGACAGGGAAGCCGGTCAGAGGTGATGCTTCATCACTTATAGATACAATGTTACAGTATCTGGTGTCTATGATGACCACGCCCCGTCACTTATAGACACAATGTTACAGTATCTCGTGTCTATGGTAACCACGTCCCCTCACTTATAGACACAATGTTACAGTATCTGGTGTCTAGGGTAACCACACCCCGTCACTTATAGACACAATGTTACAGTATCTCGTGTCTATGGTAACCACGCCCCGTCACTTATAGACACAATGTTACAGTATCTGGTGTCTAGAGGTAACCACACCCCGTCACTTATAGATACAATGTTACAGTATCTGGTGTCTATGATAACCACGCCCCATCACTTACAGATACAATGTTACAGTATCTGGTGTCTATGATAACCACGCCCCGTCACTTATAGACACAATGTTACAGTATCTGGTGTCTATGATAACCACGTCCCGTCACTTATAGACACAATGTTACAGTATCTGGTGTCTATGATAACCACGCCCCGTCACTTATAGACACAATGTTACAGTATCTCGTGTCTATGGTAACCACGTCCCCTCACTTATAGACACAATGTTACAGTATCTGTTGTCTATGGTAACCACGTCCTGTCACTTATAGATACAATGTTACAGTATCTGGTGTCTATGATAACCACGCCCCGTCACTTATAGACACAATGTTACAGTATCTGGTGTCTATGATAACCACGTCCCGTCACTTATAGACACAATGTTACAGTATCTGGTGTCTATGATAACCACGTCCCGTCACTTATAGACACAATGTTACAGTATCTGGTGTCTATAGTAACCACGCCCGTCAGTTATAGATACAATGTTACAGTATCTGGTGTCTATGGTAACCACGTCCTGTCACTTATAGAAACAATGTTACAGTATCTGGTGTCTATGGTAACCACGCCCCGTCACTTATAGACACAATGTTACAGTATCTCGTGTCTATGGTAACCACGTCCCGTCAGTTGTAGATACAATGTTACAGTATCTGGTGTCTATGATAACCACGTCCCGTCACTTATAGATACAATGTTACAGTATCTGGTGTCTATGATAACCACGCCCCGTAACTTATAGACACAATGTTACAGTATCTGGTGTCTATGGTAACCACGCCCCGTAACTTATAGACACAATGTTACAGTATCTGGTGTCTATGGTAACCACGTCCCATCACTTAAAGATACAATGTTACTGTATCTGGTGTCTATGGTTACCACGCCCCATCACTTATAGATACAATGTTACAGTATCTGGTGTCTATGATAACCATGCCCAGTCACTTATAGATACAATGTTACAGTATCTGGTGTCTATGGTAACCATGTCCCGTCAGTTGTAGATACAATGTTACAGTATCTGGTGTCTATGGTAACCACGTCCTGTCACTTATAGATACAATGTTACAGTATCTGGTGTCTATGATAACCACGCCCCGTCACTTATAGACACAATGTTACAGTATCTGGTGTCTATGATAACCACGTCCCGTCACTTATAGACACAATGTTACAGTATCTGGTGTCTATGATAACCACGCCCCGTCACTTATAGACACAATGTTACAGTATCTCGTGTCTATGGTAACCACGCCCCGTAACGTATAGACACAATGTTACAGTATCTGGTGTCTATGATAACCACGTCCCGTCACTTATAGATACAATGTTACAGTATCTGGTGTCTATGATAACCACGCCCCGTAACTTATAGACACAATGTTACAGTATCTGGTGTCTATGGTAACCACGCCCCGTAACTTATAGACACAATGTTACAGTATCTGGTGTCTATGGTAACCACGTCCCGTCACTTAAAGATACAATGTTACTGTATCTGGTGTCTATGGTTACCACGCCCCATCACTTATAGATTCAATGTTACAGTATCTGGTGTCTATGATAACCATGCCCAGTCACTTATAGATACAATGTTACAGTATCTGGTGTCTATGGTAACCATGTCCCGTCAGTTGTAGATACAATGTTACAGTATATGGTGTCTATGGTAACCGCGCCCCGTCACTTATAGATACAATGTTACAGTATCTGGTGTCTATGATAACCACGTCCCGTCAGTTGTAGATACAATGTTACAGTATCTGGTGTCTATGGTAACCACACCCCGTCACTTATAGATACAATGTTACAGTATCTGGTGTCTATGATAACCACGCCCGTCACTTATAGATACAATGTTTCAGTATCTGGTGTCTATGATAACCACGTCCCATCACTTACAGATACAATGTTACAGTATCTGGTGTCTGGTAACCACGTCCCGTCACTTATAGATACAATGTTACAGTATCTCGTGTCTATAGTAACCACGCCCCGTCACTTCTAGATACAATGTTACAGTATCTGGTGTCTATGGTAACCACGTCCTGTCACTTATAGATACAATGTTACAGTATCTGGTGTCTATAGTAACCACGCCCCGTCACTTATAGACACAATGTTACAGTATCTGGTGTCTATAGTAACCACGTCCTGTCACTTGTAGATACAATGTTACAGTATCTGGTGTCTAGGGTAACCACGCCCCGTCACTTATAGATACAATGTTACAGTATCTGGTGTCTATGGTAACCACGCCCCGTCACTTGTAGATACAATGTTACAGTATCTGGTGTCTATGGTAACCACACCCCGTCACTTCTAGATACAATGTTACAGTATCTGGTGTCTATGGTAACCACGTCCTGTCACTTGTAGATACAATGTTACCGTATCTGGTGTCTATGGTAACCACACCCCGTCACTTATAGATACAATGTTACAGTATCTGGTGTCTAGGGTAACCACGCCCCGTCACTTATAGATACAATGTTACAGTATCTGGTGTCTAGGGTAACCACTCCCCGTCACTTGTAGATACAATGTTACAGTATCTGGTGTCTATGGTAACCACGTCCCGTCACTTATAGATACAATGTTACAGTATCTGGTGTCTATGGTAACCACGTCCTGTCACTTATAGATACAATGTTACAGTATCTGGTGTCTATGGTAACCACGTCCCGTCACTTGTAGATACAATGTTACAGTATCTGGTGTCTATGGTAACCATGCCCCGTCACTTGTAGATACAATGTTACAGTATCTGGTGTCTAGGGTAACCACGCCCCGTCACTTGTAGATACAATGTTACAGTATCTGGTGTCTATGGTAACCACGTCCTGTCACTTGTAGATACAATGTTACCGTATCTGGTGTCTATGGTAACCACACCCCGTCACTTATAGATACAATGTTACAGTATCTGGTGTCTATGGTAACCACGCCCCGTCACTTATAGACACAATGTTACAGTATCTGGTGTCTATGGTAACCACGCCCCGTCACTTATAGATACAATGTTACAGTATCTGGTGTCTATGGTAACCACACCCCGTCACTTCTAGATACAATGTTACAGTATCTGGTGTCTATGGTAACCACGTCCTGTCACTTATAGATACAATGTTACAGTATCTGGTGTCTATGGTAACCACGTCCTGTCACTTATAGATACAATGTTACAGTATCTGGTGTCTATGGTAACCACGTCCTGTCACTTATAGATACAATGTTACAGTATCTGGTGTCTATGGTAACCACACCCCGTCACTTCTAGATACAATGTTACAGTATCTGGTGTCTATGGTAACCACGTCCTGTCACTTATAGATACAATGTTACAGTATCTGGTGTCTATAGTAACCACGGACTGTCACTTATAGACACAATGTTACAGTATCTGGTGTCTATAGTAACCACGTCCTGTCACTTATAGATACAATGTTACAGTATCTGGTGTCTATGGTAACCACGTCCTGTCACTTATAGATACAATGTTACAGTATCTGGTGTCTATGGTAACCACGTCCCGTCACTTGTAGATACAATGTTACAGTATCTGGTGTCTATGGTAACCATGCCCCGTCACTTATAAATACAATGTTACAGTATCTGGTGTCTAGGGTAACCACGCCCCGTCACTTGTAGATACAATGTTACAGTATCTGGTGTCTATGGTAACCACGTCCTGTCACTTGTAGATACAATGTTACCGTATCTGGTGTCTATGGTAACCACACCCCGTCACTTATAGATACAATGTTACAGTATCTGGTGTCTATGGTAACCACGCCCCGTCACTTATAGACACAATGTTACAGTATCTGGTGTCTATGGTAACCACGCCCCGTCACTTATAGATACAATGTTACAGTATCTGGTGTCTATGGTAACCACACCCCGTCACTTCTAGATACAATGTTACAGTATCTGCTGTCTATGGTAACCACGTCCTGTCACTTATAGATACAATGTTACAGTATCTGGTGTCTATGGTAACCACGTCCTGTCACTTATAGATACAATGTTACAGTATCTGGTGTCTATGGTAACCACGTCCTGTCACTTATAGATACAATGTTACAGTATCTGGTGTCTATGGTAACCACACCCCGTCACTTCTAGATACAATGTTACAGTATCTGGTGTCTATGGTAACCACGTCCTGTCACTTATAGATACAATGTTACAGTATCTGGTGTCTATAGTAACCACGGCCTGTCACTTATAGACACAATGTTACAGTATCTGGTGTCTATAGTAACCACGTCCTGTCACTTATAGATACAATGTTACAGTATCTGGTGTCTATGGTAACCACACCCCGTCACTTATAGATACAATGTTACAGTATCTGGTGTCTAGGGTAACCACGCCCCGTCACTTATAGATACAATGTTACAGTATCTGGTGTCTAGGGTAACCACGCCCCGTCACTTGTAGATACAATGTTACAGTATCTGGTGTCTATGGTAACCACGTCCCGTCACTTATAGATACAATGTTACAGTATCTGGTGTCTATGGTAACCACGTCCTGTCACTTATAGATACAATGTTACAGTATCTGGTGTCTATGGTAACCACACCCCGTCACTTGTAGATACAATGTTACAGTATCTGGTGTCTATGGTAACCATGCCCCGTCACTTATAGATACAATGTTACAGTATCTGGTGTCTAGGGTAACCACGCCCCGTCACTTATAGACACAATGTTACAGTATCTGGTGTCTATGGTAACCACGCCCAGTCACTTGTAGATACAATGTTACAGCATCTGGTGTCTATAGTAACCACGTCCTGTCACTTATAGATACAATGTTACAGTATCTGGTGTCTATGGTAACCACGCCCCTTCACTTATAGATACAATGTTACAGTATCTGGTGTCTATGGTAACCACGCCCCATCACTTATAGATACAATGTTACAGTATCTGGTGTCTATGGTAACCACGCCCCGTCACTTATAGATACAATGTTACAGTATCTGGTGTCTATGATAACCACGTCCCGTCACTTATAGACACAATGTTACAGTATCTGGTGTCTATAGTAACCACGTCCTGTCACTTATAGATACAATGTTACAGTATCTGGTGTCTATGGTAACCATGCCCAGTCACTTATAGATACAATGTTACAGTATCTGGTGTCTATGGTAACCATGCCCCATCACTTATAGATACAATGTTACAGTATCTGGTGTCTATGGTAACCACGTCCCGTCACTTATAGATACAATGTTACAGTATCTGGTGTCTATGGTAACCACACCCCGCCACTTATAGATACAATGTTACAGTATCTGGTGTCTATGGTAACCACGTCCTGTCACTTATAGATACAATGTTACAGTATCTGGTGTCTATGGTAACCACACCCAGTCACTTATAGATACAATGTTACAGTATCTGGTGTCTATGGTAACCACGTCCTGTCACTTATAGATACAATGTTACAGTATCTGGTGTCTATGGTAACCATGCCCAGTCACTTATAGATACAATGTTACAGTATCTGGTGTCTATGGTAACCATGCCCCATCACTTATAGATACAATGTTACAGTATCTGGTGTCTATGGTAACCACGTCCCGTCACTTATAGATACAATGTTACAGTATCTGGTGTCTATGGTAACCACGTCCTGTCACTTATAGACACAATGTTACAGTATCTGGTGTCTATGGTAACCACACCCCGTCACTTCTAGATACAATGTTACAGTATCTGGTGTCTATGGTAACCACGTCCTGTCACTTATAGATACAATGTTACAGTATCTGGTGTCTATGGTAACCACACCCAGTCACTTATAGATACAATGTTACAGTATCTGGTGTCTATGGTAACCACGTCCTGTCACTTATAGATACAATGGGGGAGGAGAATTGGTTGTTGCGAGCGGTCCGTAGGCGGCAGAATTGGCGACATTCTCTTCCGCACCCTATAGATGTAATGTATAATGCCCGTACATACAGAGATATTTGAGACTGATGAAATGTTTGTGCCCCCAGTGAACGGGGCCTGGTCTCACTGGGGAGACTGGTCTGTCTGTGATGCCGAGTGTCAAGGAGGAACCCGTACTAGAAGAAGGATGTGTGAAGACCCTCCACCCAAAAATGGGGGTCTCCCGTGTGGCGGGGAGGCAGTGCAGACTGAGTCCTGTAACTTACAGCCCTGCGGAGACTCAGACGGTAAGTGGCCGTCAGTCGGCGCTCTGTTCCCGGCTGGTGTCATGTGACATCACCCGTCCATCTTTGTGTTGACAGACTGTGGACCTGAGATGATTTATCTTCGCTCTGGAGATTGTGAATCCCCCCGGACGGAGCCGTGCCCCCTGACCTGCCGCGGCCTGAACAGCGAGACCCTGTGTGACAGCGACTGTATGGAAGGTGGGCGTCCTATCAGGCTGTCGGCCTGGGACAATGGCCAGTAGCCTAGACATGAGCACCGTCCTCCCGCCCGTACGTATAGCTTGCGTGTTACATGTCACATGACGTTGTCTCGCTCCGTGCAGGTTGTCGCTGCCCCCGGGGTCTCTACCTCCAGGACGGCCGCTGTGTGAATATCAGTCAGTGCCGCTGTAGTATGGAGCACGTATCTCAGCTTCCAGGCCTGATGTCCAGTGAAAATGGCTGCAGTGTATGGTGAGGACCAGCGGGGGGAGCCACCAGATATACTGAAGCCCACCTCCTCCGTGTCATTAACCCTTCGTCCTCTCTTCCAGTCACTGTCAGGATGGGAAGGTGACATGTGACAGCTCGGCCTGCGCTGTGGACTGCGGGTGGTCTGCGTGGTCTCAGTGGACCCCATGTGATCAGACGTGTGGGAGCGGAGTACAGGAGAGATTCAGGTATGGGGTGTGGTGGGCTGTAGTGTACACCTATGGCCAAGTCCTGGGTCCACCATCGTGTGACTTGTCTCCCTCCCACCAGGTCTCCGTCTAACCCTCCTAGCGTCAATGGCGGTACACCTTGCCACGAGGACACCCGGGAGGTGCGAGAGTGCTACACCCCCTGCACCAACGGTGAGACCCTCTGCAGAACACTAGATATCGGATTATAATGTCCTCCTGAGCCTCACCACAACCCAGACTGAAGGAGGACATACATCACAAGGGGTCCTGGCGCCCCTCGCTCTGCTCTGTGGGACTATGGGGGTTAAGCGGGGGTGTGTCTGTGAGGGCGGGGCCTGTGCGACTCATTTGCATGTTTCTTCCACGGCAGACACGGATCAGTCCTGGAGTGAGTGGACGCCGTGGACCTCCTGCTCCAGGACCTGCTTCTATGACGTGGAAAGTACAGGACTGCGGAGACGGTTTCGGCACTGTGCCGCCTCAGCGTCGCTCTGCGTGGGAGAGTCCGTGCAGGAGGAGGCGTGTGACATATCACCCTGCCCCGGTCAGTGTGAGCCGCGTCACGTATGTTATAGCCGTGTGTGTCTGATATACTGCACCGCAACATACAGCATCCGTATCATCACAACATACAGCATCCGTATCATCACACCGCAACATACAGCAGCCGTATCATCACACCGCAACATACAGCATCCGTATCATCACACCGCAACATACAGCAGCCGTATCATCACACCGCAACATACAGCATCCGTATCCTCATAACATACAGCAGCCGTATCATCACACCGCAACATACAGCAGCCGTATCATCACACCGCAACATACAGCAGCCGTATCATCACACCGTAACATACAGCATCCGTATCATCACACCGCAACATACAGCATCCGTATCATCACACCGCAACATACAGCATCCGTATCATCACACCGCAACATACAGCATCCGTATCATCACACCGCAACATACAGCAGCCGTATCATCACACCGCAACATACAGCAGCCGTATCCTCATAACATACAGCATCCGTATCATCACACCGCAACATACAGCAGCCGTATCCTCATAACATACAGCATCCGTATCCCGCACACGGTATGTGTCCTCCATGCTGACTGTCTGCTCTTGCAGTGGTCGGTGGCTGGTCTTCTTGGAGCTCCTGGACTGAATGTACAGCGACCTGTGACTCTGGAATCCAAACCCGCAACCGCTCCTGCTCCAAGCCTCCACCGCTTCACGGGGGCCCGGAGTGCCAGGGGCCCCACGTCCAGACCAGGGAATGTAACACACAGCCCTGCAGAGGTGAGCCACTGACAGAAGGGGCGGAGCCTGGTGAGTAGGGAGGGGTCACATGCTCACAGAGGATTGTCCTGATTGGATCCAGTGTAACACACCCTCAGCTGTGAGACGTTTTAGGCCAGAATTAGGTATAAGCTGCCTCCATGACTGTCCCCATTCACTGTCAGCAATCGAAGATCCTGAAAATGGTTATAAATGTAAACACAAAGTCTGCAGAGCCCCCTACACTTTGTTCCTCTTCCCTTTCAGACTCGTGTCCTTTGAACATGGTCTACCAGACGGCGGAGGAGTGTCTCCGAGGGGGAGGAGCCTGTCCGCGGCTCTGTCTTGACCAGGCCGCCTACGTGGAGTGCGCCTCTAGTTGCTACGAGGGCTGCTACTGTCCTGAGGGGCTGTTCCTCCAGAATACCAGCTGTGTCTCCCGCAGTGAGTGTTTCTGCTACCACCAGGGGGAGCTGCTGCGGCCGGGGGAAGACAGGACACTGGACAACTGCAATAACTGGTCAGTACCTGTTGTGTGTCTGCTGTCCTCGTCCATGGTGTGATGTCCACCACTCAGCTGTGTCCTCATGTCTACAGCTCCTGCGTCTCCGGGGAGATGGTGTGCGGCGCCAAGCCTTGTCCAGGTAACCACCGCTGAGACCATACATATGGAAGAGACCATGTATTCCCTACATTCCCTGGTCACATTTATTACACTGTTAACCAGGAGCGAGCAGGGGCCACAGTCACCATTACCTGGGCCCCCATCAGAAGGAACTTCTCACATGTGCCCCTGCCTTTAGAAGCCTTCTCAGCCTATCAGCAGTGCGGAGATGGGTCATCTGACACAGGAAGAGCCACCACAGCCAATCAGGGTAGATGAAGAGGTCACATGATGTGGCCTTGTCCACTGTATAAATAGGACAGACGCCATCAGAGTGAGGGTCACGTGATCTCACAGATGGTGGCTCCATACATGGCCCCCGCTGGGTGGATGGTACCTTCATAATACCCTTCTCCGGGATGGGAAGATGAGAATTATCCTCCTCTGAGGATGGTCCAGGATGGGATGATGAGTATTATCCTCCTCTGGGGATGGTTCAGAATGGGATGATGAGAATTATCCTCTTTGGGGGATGGTTCAGGATAGGATGATGAGTATTATCCTCTTTGGGGGATGGTTCAGATGGGATGATGAGTATTATCCCTTTCGGGGGATGGTTCAGGATGTGATGATGAGTATTATCATCTTTGGGGGATGGTTCAGGATGGGATGATGAGAATTATCCTCTTTGGGGATGGTCCAGGATGGGATGATGAGTATTATCCTCCTCTGGGGATGGTTCAGAATGGGATGATGAGTATTATCCTCTTTGGGGGATGGTTCAGAATGGGATGTTGAGTATTATCCTCTTTGGGGGATGGTTCAGAATGGGATGATGAGTATTATCCTCTTTGGGGGATGTTTCAGGATGGGATGATGAGTATTATCCTCTTTGTGGGATGTTTCAGAATGGGATGATGAGTATTATCCTCCCCTATGGATGGCTCAGGGTGGGATGATGAGTTTTATCCTCTTTGGGGGATGGTTCAGGATGGGATGATGAGTATTATCCTCCCCTAGGGATGGTTCAGGATGGGATGATGAGTATTATCCTCTTTGGGGGATGGTTCAGGATGAGATGATGAGTATTATCCTCTTTGGGGGATTTTTCAGGATGGGATGATGAGTATTATCCTCTCCGGGGGATGGTTCAGGATAGATGATGAGTATTATCCTCTTTGGGGGATAATTTAGGATGGGATGATGAGTATTATCCTCTTTGTGGGATTGTTAAGGATGGGATGATGAGTATTATCCTCTTTTGGGGATGGTTCAGGATGGGATGATGAGTATTATCCTCTTTGGGGGATGGTTCAGGATGGGATGATGAGTATTATCCTCTTTGGGGGATTGTTTAGGATGAGATGATGAGTATTTTCCTCTTTGGGGGATGGTTCAGGATGGGATGATGAGTATTATCCTCCCCTGGGGATGGTTCAGGATGTGATGATGAGTTTTATCCTCTTTGGGGGATGGTTCAGGATGTGATGATGAGTATTTTCCTCTTTGGGGGATTGTTCAGGATGGGATGATGAGTATTATCCTCTCCGGGGGATGGTTCAGGATAGATGATGAGTATTATCCTCTTTGGGGGATAATTTAGGATGGGATGATGAGTATTATCCTCTTTGTGGGATTGTTAAGGATGGGATGATGAGTATTATCCTCTTTTGGGGATGGTTCAGGATGGGATGATGAGTATTATCCTCTTTGGGGGATGGTTCAGGATGGGATGATGAGTATTATCCTCCCCTGGGGATGGTTCAGGATGTGATGATGAGTTTTATCCTCTTTGGGGGATGGTTCAGGATGTGATGATGAGTATTTTCCTCTTTGGGGGATGGTTCAGGATGGATGATGAGTATTATCCTCCCCTGGGGATGGTTCAGGATGGGATGATGAGTATTATCCTCTTTGGGGGATGGTTCAGGATGGGATGATGAGTATTATCCTCTTTGTGGGATTGTTAAGGATGGGATGATGAGTATTATCCTCTGTTGGGGATGGTTCAGGATGGGATGATGAGTATTATCCTCTTTGGGGGATTGTTTAGGATGAGATGATGAGTATTATCCTCCCCTGGGGATGGTTCAGGATGGGATGATGAGTATTATCCTCTTTTGGGGATGGTTCAGGATGGGATGATGAGTATTATCCTCTTTGGGGGATTGTTTAGGATGAGATGATGAGTATTTTCCTCTTTGGGGGATGGTTCAGGATGGGATGATGAGTATTATCCTCCCCTGGGGATGGTTCAGGATGGGATGATGAGTTTTATCCTCTTTGGGGGATGGTTCAGGATGTGATGATGAGTATTTTCCTCTTTGGGGGATGGTTCAGGATGGATGATGAGTATTATCCTCTTTGGGGGATAATTTAGAATGGGATGATAAGTATTATCCTCCCCTGGGGATGGTTCAGGATGGGATGATGAGTATTATCCTCTTTGGGGGATGGTTCAGGATGGGATGATGAGTATTATCCTCTTTGTGGGATTGTTAAGGATGGGATGATGAGTATTATCCTCTGTTGGGGATGGTTCAGGATGGGATGATGAGTATTATCCTCTTTGGGGGATGGTTCAGGATGGGATGATGAGTATTATCCTCTTTGGGGGATTGTTTAGGATGAGATGATGAGTATTTTCCTCTTTGGGGGATGGTTCAGGATGGGATGATGAGCATTATCCTCCCCTGGGGATGGTTCAGGATGGGATGATGAGTTTTATCCTCTTTGGGGGATGGTTCAGGATGTGATGATGAGTATTT
The DNA here is from genome assembly GCF_905171765.1 of Bufo bufo. NCBI lineage: Eukaryota > Metazoa > Chordata > Amphibia > Anura > Bufonidae > Bufo > Bufo bufo. The sequence continues at coordinate 563,626,337 of NC_053393.1, forward strand.
TCCTCTTTGGGGGATGGTTCAGGATGGATGATGAGTATTATCCTCTTTGGGGGATAATTTAGAATGGGATGATGAGTATTATCCTCTTTGGGGGATTGTTTAGGATGAGATGATGAGTATTTTCCTCTTTGGGGGATGGTTTAGAATGGGATGATGAGTATTATCCTCCCCTGGGGATGTTTTAGGATAAGATGATGAGTATTATCCTCTTTTGGGGATGGTTCAGGATGTGATGATGAGTATTTTCCTCTTTGGGGGATGGTTCAGGATGAGATGATGAGTATTATCCTCCCCTGGGGATGGTTCAGGATGAGATGATGAGTATTATCCTCCCCTGGTGATGGTTCAGGATGAGATGATGAGTATTATCCTCCCCTGGGGATGGTTCAGGATGAGATGATGAGTATTATCCTCCCCTGGGGATGGTTCAGGATGGGATGATGAGTATTATCCTCCCCTGGGGATGGTTCAGGATGAGATGATGAGTATTATCCTCCCCTGGGGATGGTTCAGGATGGGATGATGAGTATTATCCTCCCCTGGGGATGGTTCAGGATGGGATGATGAGTATTATCCTCCCCTGGGGATGGTTCAGGATGAGATGATGAGTATTATCCTCCCCTGGGGATGGTTCAGGATGAGATGATGAGTATTATCCTCCCCTGGGGATGGTTCAGGATGTGATGATGAGTATTATCCTCTTCGGGGGATGGTTCAGGATGGGATGATGAGTATTATCCTCCCCTGGGGATGGTTCAGGATGTGATGATGAGTTCTAGCCAATATCTATTTGCATAGAGTCTTCTGTCCTTAAGACACTGGAGTACAGTGGGGACAAAGTCTGGTGAGAAAATCAAGATGTCATCTAGGTCTACATACAGACATAGAGGAGATCCTGGAAGATGTCCTTCACAAACTCTTGTAAGACTGCTGGAGTGTAGCTAAGACCAAAGGGCATAACTAACTACTCCTAGTGGCCGTCATGTATATTAATATCAGTTTTCCCGTTGTCTCCTTCTCAGTTATGGATCAGGTTGTAAGCTCTGCTCAGATGTAACCCGGTGAAAATCCTGGTGCCACATAACTTGGAGAAGAGGAGAAAAAAAAGGAGGGGGGGTTAATCTCTATTCTTCCCAAGGGAAGTTTTGAGAGTTTCCAGCGGGGCGCCAGAGGAAGGATTTGAAAACTGTGTTTGTATTTGCCAAGGGCAAAGAGATGTTATATATTTCAGTATTTTTGATATTGGAGGGATATTAGGCAGCCAGGGGTAAACAAACCATCAGGGGAGGTCCCCTAATGGAGAGGATATAGGCACAGAAGGTAGAGCAAAACGTTTTTTACCCCTATGCACGGCGCCACCATCCCTTGGATCAGCAATATATACAGAAGATAAAAGCAATATGTTTTATCAGATAAATTCAGAGTTTTTTTGTGTGTTTAAAATACAAATTACAAGTCACTGGCAAATATATTCTCATCGGTTCAGGTAGTGGTTATGATGTCATGTAAAATATATATTAGATATACTATATATATTAAAAATGCTGTATATATTAAAAACAATTTTCACTCACTTCACCCAGGAGGTACCGGATGGGATAATCACAAAACACCCACCGGATCACCTCCTGCGCCTGGGTCGCCTATAAGATCCCACGGAATGACAGCAGTCCAGTCGAGCTTCTTGTCAATCGACTTTTATTCAAACCACAGGGTAGGGTGAAGGTATCTTGCTCTACGCGTTTCGGGGTATACAAGACCCCTTCGTCAATCGACTTTTACCCTGTGGTTTGAATAAAAGTCGATTGACAAGAAGCTCGACTGGACTGCTGTCATTCCGTGGGATCTTATAGGCGACCCAGGCGCAGGAGGTGATCCGGTGGGTGTTTTGTGATTATCCCATCCGGTACCTCCTGGGTGAAGTGAGTGAAAATTGTTTTTAATATATACAGCATTTTTAATATATATAGTATATCTAATATATATTTTACATGACATCATAACCACTACCTGAACCGATGAGAATATATTTGCCAGTGACTTGTAATTTGTATTTTAAACACACAAAAAAACTCTGAATTTATCTGATAAAACATATTGCTTTTATCTTCTGTATATATTGCTGATCCAAGGGATGGTGGCGCCGTGCATAGGGGTAAAAAACGTTTTGCTCTACCTTCTGTGCCACATAACTTGACAGAGCGTTCTGGGAACAATGAAGGAAGACATTAGTTATTCACGGTTATTTTACTTAATATACTCAATGCAAAGTCAGAGTGATCCAGCTTTCTTATTAACAAAGAAGAATCCAGCTCAGGTCGGAGAAGATGACTTGCGAATAAACCCTCTCTCCAAGTTTTCTTTAATGTAGTCTGACATGGCTTGTGTTTTGGGCTGAGACTGAATAAACTCGGCCACGTATTGATAGGGCAGCCATAGGCACGATGGGGAGGCAGGGTCTCAGCTTTAAAGACATCAGAAACACTGAAATAGGCTCCTGCTAAACCTTGCAGGCTTTGTGGTACCAGTGGGGAGTCTACAGGTATTGGAAGTGACATGCAGAGCCCCAATGTAGAATCTGTCTGGGGTTTCATTTAAAGACAGGACTGTATGGTTTCCGAGAGAGCCTTCTCATTAATGGATGTCACCACCAAGGGCTTCTCAACATTCTGGACAGGCATTTGATACTAGTTCATCAAGGCCTGATGAAGGAAATTTCTTGCAAGTGTCTGAAACTCTGAACAGTAAACTGCGTACCACTGCAAGACAATAACATTGGTAGTGTCTGTTTTGGAGAGAGTTGGTCTTCAGATAGGGCCATCTTTCCTACAGACCCTAGGCTCAGGAGTTTTTTGCTTTGTGGGGACAAGTGCGGACATATTGTCCCTTGGCTGCGCAGTAAAGACACTGATTGATGAAGCACCTGTCCTGATGTTCCTCTGTCCACTTGTATGGCTTCTGGTGCAGAATCTGAAGGAGGATCCAGTGGTCTCTGGAGTGATAGAACCAACAGAGGAGGTCTCCTCTCAAAAACAGCTTCCTTGGCCCATTCCACGATCAATGCGAGTTGTAAGAGAGATCAAGGCTTCTAATGTAGCTGACTTGTCACAATCTGCCAATTTGACCATTATACGCACTGACAGACAATCCCAGAATGCTGCCACTAGCACCTAATTGCTCCAGGCCATCTTGGAGCCCAGAGTACGGAACTGAATGGCATATTGTCCAACAGTGAGGTTGCCTTGATGAAGCTGCAGTACGGAGGTAGAGAAGAAGCAGCAGAAGAAGCAGGTCCGGGTTCCTCAAAGACTCTGCAGAAAGTTGCTAGGAACTCCTGCAGATTTCCAGTCATGGGATGACCTCTTTCCCATAACCTTCCCCTGGTTTTCACCCTTCAACCCCTATATATGGATCTGAACTTTGCTGGAAGGGAACCATCAGGCTGCTACCTCTTGGAATAGTCCCGCTGTAGTTGTCGGGTCAGAGACACGAGTAGAAAGCACTAAGGGGTCAGGTAATACTCAAAGTTAGGAATCAGGCAGAGGTGAGGGCAGGCAGAGTTTGTGTGTCCAGGGTCTGTGCAGACAGCAAAGGGATGCCGACAGTCGGACCCTCTGACAGTGGGTAGCAGAGGGCAAGTGGGACTGGGACAGAAGAAGTTGGGTGAGTTACATGACAGCCGTGCCTTCCCAGAAGAGTTTTGTTCTCTTAAGGGATGGTTCAGGCTGGGCAGATAAGTTTTATCCTCCACGTATGATTGTTCAAATCAGGCAGATGAGTTTTGTCCTCCTGGTGGGATGGTTAATACGAGGCAGATGTGACGCCAGGCAGAAGCATTTTATCCTTCTCGTAATGGTTTGTGCTGGATAGATGCATTTTACCCTCCTTGGATTGATGGGATGGTCAGGTTGGTTAGATGGCTGGACGCTGAGGACACTTTCTCATCTATCCTTGTTCTTTGTTTACATGGGGTAAATCATCAAAATGTGTTGTGTGAGCTCTGCTGTGACCCATACCATTGCCCTCTCATCATACCTTGTGTCCTCTCCATGTAGTGGACTGTGGCTGGAGCAACTGGACTCCTTGGAATTCCTGCAGCAGGACTTGTAATGTGGGGACCAGACGTCGCTACCGTTCCGGGACCAACCCTCCTGCAGCCTTTGGGGGACAGCCTTGTGAGGGCTCCAATGTCGCCATAGAATTTTGCAGTTTGCAGCCTTGTAAAGGTAGGTCCAGTGAGGATGAGTCCCAGGATGGCCTTAAAAACAGGGGCAAAGAGCCTCCAATACCCAATCCTCAGCATGCATGGCTACTCCCTCTTTAATCATTGTCCCTATCTATGGTTTTGTTTTGGTATTGTATAACACTCTCAAATGTTTACCGTATTGCAGTATTATAGGGTATTGTATGGGACTGTTATTTGGGCGCGGTATTATGTTAGTTCTAGTGCTATTTATCTATTGTAATCACATATATTCCATAGCTTTACAGACATTCTCATCACTTATATATCACTGACATATTCCATAGCTTTACAGACATTCTCATCCCTTATATATCACTGACATATTCCACAGAGCTGTACAGACATTCTCATCACTTATATATCACTGACATATTCCACAGCGCTGTACAGACATTCTCATCACTTATATATCACTGACATATTCCACAGAGCTGTACAGACATTCTCATCACTTATATATCACTGACATATTCCACAGCGCTGTACAGACATTCTCATCACTTATATATCACTGACATATTCCACAGCGCTGTACAGACATTCTCATCACTTATATATCACTGACATATTCCACAGCGCTGTACAGACATTCTCATCACTTATATATCACTGACATATTCCACAGAGCTGTACAGACATTCTCATCACTTATATATCACTGACATATTCCACAGAGCTGTACAGACATTCTCATCACTTATATATCACTGACATATTCCATAGCGCTATACAGACATTCTCATCCCTTATATATCACTGACATATTCCACAGCACTGTACAGACATTCTCATCACTTATATATCACTGACATATTCCACAGCGCTGTACAGACATTCTCATCACTTATATATCACTGACATATTCCACAGAGCTGTACAGACATTCTCATCACTTATATATCACTGACATATTCCACAGCGCTGTACAGACATTCTCATCACTTATATATCACTGACATATTCCACAGCGCTGTACAGACATTCTCATCACTTATATATCACTGACATATTCCACAGCGCTGTACAGACATTCTCATCACTTATATATCACTGACATATTCCACAGCGCTGTACAGACATTCTCATCACTGATATATCACTGACATATTCCACAGCGCTGTACAGACATTCTCATCACTTATATATCACTGACATATTCCACAGCGCTGTACAGACATTCTCATCACTAATATATTACTGACATATTCCACAGCGCTGTACAGACATTCTCATCACTTATATATCACTGACATATTCCACAGCGCTGTACAGACATTCTCATCACTTATATATCACTGACATATTCCACAGCGCTGTACAGACATTCTCATCACTTATATATCACTGACATATTCCACAGCGCTGTACAGACATTCTCATCACTAATATATTACTGACATATTCCACAGCGCTGTACAGACATTCTCCTCACTTATATATCACTGACATATTCCACAGCGCTGTACAGACATTCTCATCCCTTATATATCACTGACATATTTCACAGCGCTGTACAGACATTCTCATCTCTTATATATCACTGACATATTCCACAGCGCTGTACAGACATTCTCATCACTTATATATCACTGACATATTCCACAGCACTGTACAGACATTCTCATCACTTATATATCACTGACATATTCCACAGCGCTGTACAGACATTCTCATCACTTATATATCACTGACATATTCCACAGCGCTGTACAGACATTCTCATCACTTATATATCACTGACATATTCCACAGCGCTGTACAGACATTCTCATCACTTATATATCACTGACATATTCCACAGCTCTGTACAGACATTCTCATCCCTTATATATCACTGACATATTCCACAGCGCTGTACAGACATTCTCATCACTTATATATCACTGACATATCCCATAGCGCTGTACAGACATTCTCATCACTTATATATCACTGACATATTCCACAGCGCTGTACAGACATTCTCATCACTTACATCTCACTGACATATTCCACAGCTCTGTACAGACATTCTCATCCCTTATATATCACTGACATATTCCACAGCGCTGTACAGACATTCTCATCACTTATATATCACTGACATATTCCACAGAGCTGTACAGACATTCTCATCACTTATATATCACTGACATATTCCACAGCACTGTACAGACATTCTCATCACTTATATATCACTGACATATTCCACAGCGCTGTACAGAAATTCTCATCCCTTATATATCACTGACATATTCCACAGAGCTGTACAGACATTCTCATCACTTATATATCACTGACATATTCCACAGCTCTGTACAGACATTCTCATCACTTATATATCACTGACATATTCCATAGCGCTGTACAGACATTCTCATCACTTATATATCACTGACATATTCCACAGCGCTGTACAGAAATTCTCATCCCTTATATATCACTGACATATTCCATAGCGCTGTACAGACATTCTCATCACTTATATATCACTGACATATTCCACAGCGCTGTACAGACATTCTCATCACTTATATATCACTGACATATTCCACAGCGCTGTACAGAAATTCTCATCCCTTATATATCACTGACATATTCCACAGCGCTGTACAGACATTCTCATGACTTATATATCACTGACATATTCCACAGCGCTGTACAGACATTCTCATCACTTATATATCACTGACATATTCCACAGCGCTGTACAGACATTCTCATCACTTATATATCACTGACATATTCCACAGCGCTGTACAGACATTCTCATCCCTTATATATCACTGACATATTCCACAGCGCTGTACAGACATTCTCATCCCTTATATATCACTGACATATTCCACAGCGCTGTACAGACATTCTCCTCACTTATATATCACTGACATATTTCACAGCGCTGTACAGACATTCTCATCACTTATATATCACTGACATATTCCACAGCACTGTACAGACATTCTCATCACTTATATATCACTGACATATTCCACAGCGCTGTACAGACATTCTCATCACTTATATATCACTGACATATTCCACAGCACTGTACAGACATTCTCATCCCTTATATATCACTGACATATTCCACAGCGCTGTACAGACATTCTCATCACTTATATATCACTGACATATCCCACAGCGCTGTACAGACATTCTCATCACTTATATATCACTGACATATTCCACAGCGCTGTACAGACATTCTCATCACTTATATATCACTGACATATTCCACAGCGCTGTACAGACATTCTCATCACTTATATATCACTGACATATTCCACAGCGCTGTACAGACATTCTCATCACTTATATATCACTGACATATTCCACAGCACTGTACAGACATTCTCATCACTTATATATCACTGACATATTCCACAGCGCTGTACAGACATTCTCATCACTTATATATCACTGACATATTCCACAGCGCTGTACAGACATTCTCATCACTTACATCTCACTGACATATTCCACAGCTCTGTACAGACATTCTCATCACTTATATATCACTGACATATTCCACAGCGCTGTACAGACATTCTCATCACTGATATATCACTGACATATTCCACAGCGCTGTACAGACATTCCCATCACTTATATATCACTGACATATTCCACAGCGCTGTACAGATATTCTCATCACTTCTATATCACTGACATATTCCACAGCGCTGAACAGACATTCTCATCACTTATATATCACTGACATATTCCACAGCGCTGTACAGACATTCTCATCACTTATATATCACTGACATATTCCACAGCGCTGAACAGACATTCTCATCACTTATATATCACTGACATATTCCACAGCGCTGTACAGACATTCTCATCACTTATATATCACTGACATATTCCACAGCGCTGAACAGACATTCTCATCACTTATATATCACTGACATATTCCACAGCGCTGAACAGACATTCTCATCACTTATATATCACTGACATATTCCACAGCGCTGTACAGACATTCTCATCACTTATATATCACTGACATATTCCACAGAGCTGTACAGACATTCTCATCCCTTATATATCACTGACATATTCCACAGCGCTGTACAGACATTCTCATCACTTATATATCACTGACATATTCCACAGCGCTGTACAGACATTCTCATCACTTATATATCACTGACATATTCCACAGCGCTGTACAGACATTCTCATCACTTATATATCACTGACATATTCCACAGCGCTGTACAGACATTCCCATCACTTATATATCACTGACATATTCCACAGCGCTGTACAGATATTCTCATCACTTCTATATCACTGACATATTCCACAGCGCTGAACAGACATTCTCATCACTTATATATCACTGACATATTCCACAGCGCTGTACAGACATTCTCATCACTTATATATCACTGACATATTCCACAGCGCTGAACAGACATTCTCATCACTTATATATCACTGACATATTCCACAGCGCTGTACAGACATTCTCATCACTTATATATCACTGACATATTCCACAGAGCTGTACAGACATTCTCATCCCTTATATATCACTGACATATTCCACAGCGCTGTACAGACATTCTCATCACTTATATATCACTGACATATTCCACAGCGCTGTACAGACATTCTCATCACTTATATATCACTGACATATTCCACAGCGCTGTACAGACATTCTCATCACTTATATATCACTGACATATTCCACAGCGCTGTACAGACATTCTCATCCCTTATATATCACTGACATATTCCACAGAGCTGTACAGACATTCTCATCACTTATATATCACTGACATATTCCACAGCTCTGTACAGACATTCTCATCACTTATATATCACTGACATATTCCACAGCGCTGTACAGACATTCTCATCACTTATATATCACTGACATATTCCACAGCGCTGTACAGACATTCTCATCACTTATATATCACTGACATATTCCACAGCGCTGTACAGACATTCTCATCACTTATATATCACTGACATATTCCACAGCGCTGTACAGAAATTCTCATCCCTTATATATCACTGACATATTCCACAGCGCTGTACAGACATTCTAATCACTTATATATCACTGACATATTCCACAGCGCTGTACAGACATTCTCATCCCTTATATATCACTGACATATTCCACAGCGCTGTACAGACATTCTCATCACTTATATATCACTGACATATTCCACAGCGCTGTACAGACATTCTAATCACTTATATATCACTGACATATTCCACAGCGCTGTACAGACATTCTAATCACTTATATATCACTGACATATTCCACAGCGCTGTACAGACATTCTAATCACTTATATATCACTGACATATTCCACAGCGCTGTACAGACATTCTCATCCCTTATATATCACTGACATATTCCACAGCGCTGTACAGACATTCTCATCACTTATATATCACCGACATATTCCACAGCGCTGTACAGACATTCTCATCACTATATATCACTGACATATTCCACAGCCCTCTATTGACATTCTCATTACTCATTGCCGAAGTTTCCAGAGGAAACCCGCGCAAACACGGAGAGAACTAAAAAACTCCATGCAGATGTTGTCATTCTGCTGCAAGTCTAGGGAGAACAGATGGGAGGATGAGAGTGGTAGTGGCTCTGGCTGCCACAGTTATTTACATGAATCACAATGGCAGTCTTCACACCAATGTTACCTAGGGTGCACCATTTCTCCTTTCCGGCACACCCTGATGTTCTGGCTCCTGCCTAATGGTAGTCGGGGTGCAGTTGGTGTTAAGAATTAGGTGCGGGTGCAAGGCAGGAGATATAGGTGATGTGGCCGGTGGGGTCCTTGGTGTGCTGCAAGGAACCAGCGTTAACCAGTGAGCCACCGTCTGCCCCATTATTTGCTATTTTCTGGTGCTGTGTGGAGTTTGTTTTGGGGTGCTGTATGGTACTATTATTTTGGCGCTGCATGGTGTGGTTTTGGTACACTATTAGCACTGTGTGCCACCATCAGTTGGAGATAAACAACGCCATGACACCATGATCATTGTCAGTGTCCTGCCCATGCAGATGCATCCACCAGCTCTGAGATGAGGTGACCCTTCCTTCTTCTATGTTGTTCTGACATTATGGGGTGTCCACTCTTTTTTCAGGTGCTGCTGAAAACTGGGGTCCATGGTCAGAATGTTCTGTCCCCTGCGGGGGAGGATACAGGAATCGCAGCCGGGTCAGCATTGTCCTTCGTAGGATCGAGTTCTCCACCTGTAACCTGAGCCCATGTTCTGGTGAGAGGCCTCCAGCTGCATGTAATGTTCACCCCCAATCAATAACTCCACAGGTCTCCTCTGTCCACATATGTCCTCAGTCTGTTCAGATGACAGCTTGTCATAGTCATCCCCACACCAAGAGCATTTCTCAGAAGACATTTCCACCTAATAGTGATTGTTTATATCCCCTGTTTTACTGATCCCAAGTAACATCAGGTCTGATACTCCAGTCACATCCAGAGCTGCAATCACAATTCTGCTGTTTTATCATGCCTTTGGTATCGTGCAGTTGGTTAAGCTCCGGGTCACTCCATGTGTTATAGGTGAAGCTGTAGGTTGCTCATTGGTTAGTGGGTGAAGCTCTGAGTCGCTCCTTAGTTGGTGGGTGAAGCTCTGAGTTGCTCCTTGGTTAGTGGGTAAAGCTTCAAGACACTCATCATGCTGTGAGTGAAGCTCCATGGGGAGAGAGTGAAGCTTCAGTCATTTCCCTGCATTGCGGATGAAGCTCATACTCACTCCTTGGGTTGTGGGTGAATTTTAGGGTTGCTCCTTTGGTTGTGGGTTATTTTGGAGTTGCTCCTTGGGTTGTGGGTGAAGCTCTGAGTCTCTCCTTAGTTGGTGGGTGAAGCTCTGAGTTGCTCCTTAGTTGGTGGGTGAAGCTCTGAGTCGCTCTTTAGTTGGTGGGTGAAGCTCTGAGTCGCTCCTTAGTTGGTGGGTGAAGCTCTGAGTCGCTCCTTAGTTGGTGGGTGAAGCTCTGAGTCGCTCCTTAGTTGGTGGGTGAAGCTCTGAGTTGCTCCTTAGTTGGTGGGTAACGCTCTGAGTTGCTCCTTAGTTGGTGGGTAACACTCTGAGTTGCTCCTTAGTTGGTGGGTGAAGTTTCAAGACACTCCTCATGCTGTGAGTGAAGCTCCATGGGGAGAGAGTGAAGCTTCAGTCATTTCCCTGCATTGCGGATAAGGCTCCTGGCTGCTCTTTGGGTTGTGGGTATTTCTCAGAGTCACTCCTTTTATTGCGGATGAAGCTCGTACTCACTCCTTGGGTTGTGGGTGAATTTTAGGGTTGCTCCTTTGGTTGTGGGTTATTTTGGAGTTGCTCCTTGGGTTGTGGGTGAAGCTCAGGGTCACTTCTTGGGTTGTGGGTGAAGGCCCTTGTGTTTAAGGTGAAGCTCTGGGTAACTCCTTGAGATGTGAGTGAAGATCCTGCACCCTCCTTGGGTTGTGGGTGAAGCATGGAGTCACTCTTTGGGTTGTAGTGATGCTCCGATTCATTCCGTGGGTTGCGGGTGAGGGTTGAGGTTACACCTTGGGTCGTGGGTAAAGCTTGGGTTCATTCCTTGGGTTTCTGGTGAAGCTCCTGGTTTTGTGGATGAAGCTCCAGGCCTCTCCTTGGATTCAGACTAAAGTTTTAAGCCTCTCCTTAGGTTGTATTTGAAACTCTGGGATTTTCCTTGGATTGCTTGTGATGCTCAAGGCCTCTTTTTGGTTTGTAGATGATGCTTCAGGGCTCTCCTTGGGTTGTGGGTGATGTTCCAGGCCACTCCTTGGGTTGTAGGTGAAGCTCCAGACATCTCATTGTGTTGTGGGTTATGCTCCAGGGCTCTCTTTGTGTTGTGGGTTATCCTCCAGGCTGCTCCTTGTGTTGTGGGTGAAGCTCCAGCCCCCTCCTTGTTTTGTGGGTTATACTCCAGGGCTTTCTTTCAGTTGTGGGTTTTTAATCCAGGCCACTCCTTGTGTTTTTGGTAATTCTCCAGTGCTCTCCTTGGGTGGGTAATACTTCAGTCCCCTCTGATCCTTGTGTTGTGGGTGATGCCCCAGACCGCTCCTTGGATTTTGGGTGAAGATCCCTTCCGCTCCTTGGGTTTTGAGTGAAGCTTCATGCTTCTTCTTGGGTTCTTGGTGATGCTCTAGGCCTTTTTTTGTATTATGGGCGATGCTCCATTGCTCTCCTTGGGTTGTGGGTGATGTTCCAGGCCACTTCTTGGGTTGTGGGTTATGTTCCAGACCACTCCTTGTGTTTTGGGTGATTCTCCAGGTCTTTGGGTTGTGGATTTTGGATATTCTTAATGTAATGTTCTCCGTACAGGTGAAGAGCCTGAAATCTGTGCAGATGATAAAGTCTGGAAGGAGTGTGCTGAGGGCCCTTCGTCCTGTGCTGACCTGGGCAGTTTAAGTCTCAGCGGAACATGTCAGCCAGGCTGTTACTGCCGGGACGGGAAGGTCTTACTGGTGAGTAGCCATCACTTGTGGAGGAGACCTTGGTACTTGCGTCATCTCCACTATGAAGTATTATGTATTGTGACTCTACCTCTACTTGTGAACGCTTTGCAATCTTATGCAGTTACAGTGATATGATAATTTATAATCCAGTGACATCCAGAGCTGCACTCGCAGTTCTGCTGGTTTCTGTTGCCGGAGTGCAGTGCATTGTGGAAGTTTAGCGGTTACATGGACAGGGTTCAGCTGCTATCCATCCACCCATTAGTAATTTATAAGCTCTGCCCTCTAGAACAATCACTGCGTCCCCCCATCTGACTGCCCCTGCACTGAGGATGGAGTCTGGTATGAACCTGGAGACCCTGTGAAGAGAGACTGCAATAACTGGTGAGTAGTAGCGTCCTTCCTGGAGCTCAGGTGTAGTAATATAATGTATTATGTGTGACAGATTCCCTGCTTCAGGAAGATTCCTCCCACATAACATGTAAGACATGGAGAAGATTGTCCATCAGTCATCACTGGGTTGAGCATTGTTAGTGGGTGGAGGGTTGCTTCGGGATGAAGGATTGTCATTTGATGAAGAGTTGTCAGTAGGTGAATTGTCAGTGGGTGGAGGCTCATCATTAGGAGAAGAGTTGTCAGTAGATGGAGGGTTGTTAGTGGTTGGTAGGTTGTCTCTAGGTAGTAGTCATTGGTGGAGATTTGTCATTGAGTGGAGGGTTTTCACTAGGTGGAGGAGAGTCGCTGGGTGGAGGGTTGTAGTTGGGAGTAGAATTGTTATTAGGTGAAGGGTTGTAAGTAGTTGGTAGGATATCTCTAGGTAGAAGGTAGTGATTGGGGAGAGTTGCATCTGGTTGATGGATTGTCACTGGCTAGAGCTTGTGGTAAGATCACCCCCACCCGGTCACCCTCATAAGAGAAGAAACTTGTTACTTTTGATTGCATGGTGATATAAGGCTTCTTGACCTCTTCTCCCCCCCCCAGCACCTGTCTGTCAGGCCGGATCAGCAACTGCTCGGAGGTGACTTGTGACGGTGAGAAACCTTACTCCTCTATGTGTCTCTGTATATCACTGCTGACTCTTGTGGAGCACAGGCTGACAAGTTCTTCAGTACTTGGTCTCCTCTTTCTATCTATTTAAGATACATCCTGAGCTTTCTATACTTTTCTGGATAGTAGTGACCCCCTCTCAGACCAGTATCGCTGTCAGTCTAGTCCTGGTGGTTCTGTCAGTCTTGTCCCTGGGGTTCTGTCAGTCTTGACCCTGGGGTTCTGTTAGTCTAGTCCCTGTGGCTTTGGTCAGATTAGTCCTGGTGGCTTTGGTCAGTTCCGACTCCAGTCCTGGTGGCTTTGGTCAGTCCACTCCCAGTAGCTTCAGTCGGCCCAATGCCTTTGGCTTCTGTCAATCCCACACCCAAGGATGGCTTCAGTCCTGGTGTCTTCAGTCACTCCAGTACCATTGGCTTCAGTCAGTCTATTCCCAGTGGCTTCTGTCAATCCAGCAACAAAAGATGGCTTTGGTCAATTTAGCATCATTGGCTTCAGTCAGTCAAGTCTCGGTGGCTTCAGTCAGTCCAGTCCCGGTGGCTTCAGTTAGCCCAGTCCCGGTGGCTTCAGTTAGCCCAGTCACGGTGGCTTCAGTTAGCCCAGTCCCGGTGGCTTCAGTTAGCCCAGTCCCGGTGGCTTCAGTCAGCCCAGTCCCGGTGGCTTCAGTCAGCCCAGTCCCGGTGGCTTCAGTCAGCCCAGTCCCGGTGGCTTCAGTCAGCCCAGTCCCGGTGGCTTCAGTCAGCCCAGTCCCGGTGGCTTCAGTCAGCCCAGTCCCGGTGGCTTCAGTCAGCCCAGTCCCGGTGGCTTCAGTTAGCCCAGTCCCGGTGGCTTCAGTTAGCCCAATCCCGGTGGCTTCAGTTAGCCCAGTCCCGGTGGCTTCAGTTAGCCCAGTCCCGGTGGCTTCAGTTAGCCCAGTCCCGGTGGCTTCAGTCAGTCCAGTCCCGGTGGCTTCAGTCAGTCCAGTCCCGGTGGCTTCAGTCAGTCCAGTCCCGGTGGCTTCAGTCAGTCCAGTCCCGGTGGCTTCAGTCAGTCCAGTCCCGGTGGCTTCAGTCAGTCCAGTCCTGGTAGCTTCAGTCAGTCCAGTCCCGGTGAATTTGGTCAGTCCAGTCCTGGTGGCTTCTGTGTGTCTCAGCTGCGGTTCCTTTTATTGTCTTCTCTCCTCACAGTTGTAGACGGCAGCTGGTCTCTGTGGACACCCTGGAGTGAGTGTTCTGCATCATGCAGGGGGGGCTTCCAAAACCGTTACCGCTTCTGCACTGAGCCGTCTCCTTCTGGAGGTGGGTTACCCTGTGAAGGTCCGGACCGTGAGGAGCAGCCCTGCAGTCTGGAGCCCTGTCCTGGTGAGCGTGTGCAATAGTGTCTTATCTTCAGCCATGAAGAACACGTCCGACCCCTCACTGCCATATACATTTGAAGTCATGATAAGCAGTCACCCAAACTGATATGCTGCAAGAACAGTGCACCCCTCTAGTTAGAGGACCCCAGCCTTGTTGTGGGCAGCCTAGTTGTGGGCAGTGAGGACTTTTTTCGGTCACCCCTTCTTTGGTTTACACGGTCTCAACCATAAATCTTTTACAGAATCTGGGAATTGGAGTGTGTGGAGCAGCTGGACGGACTGTACCAAGACGTGTGGAGAAGGGGTGAGATTACGCAGTCGAACCTGCAGCAACCCATCGCCCCTCGGAAATGGGGATTACTGTGAAGGGCTGAGTACTGAGATGGAGCCCTGCCAAGAAGTACCATGCCCAGGTAAGAATAGCCCTTCACCAAGGTAATCAAGAGACAGAATCTATACATCTATATTACACCTGTCACCTGCCCAAACCCACAAATAGTTACACCTGTCACCACCTGTACACCTTCAAATTATTACACCTGTCACCACCTGTACACCTTCAAATTATTACACCTGTCACCACCTGTACACCTTCAAATTATTACACCTGTCACCACCTGTACACCTTCAAATTATAACACCTGTCACCACCTGTACACCTTCAAATTATTACACCTTTCACCACCTGTACACCCACATCTCATTACACCTGTCACCTACTGTATACCCACAAATAATTACACTTGTCAACTGCAGCACACCTACATCTCATTACACCTGTCACCACCTGTACACCAACATCTCATTACAACTGTCACCACCTGTACACCAACATCTAATTACACCTGTCACCACCTGTACATCCACATCTCATTACACCTGTCACCACCTGTACACCTACATCTCATTACACCTGTCACCACCTGTACACCAACATCTCATTACACCTGTCACCACCTGTACACCCACATCTCATTACACCTGTCACCACCTGTACACCAACATCTAATTACACCTGTCACCACCTGTACACCCACAGCTCATTACACCTGTCACCACCTGTACACCAACATCTCATTACACCTGTCACCACCTGTACACCCACATCTCATTACACCTGTCACCACCTGTACACCAACATCTAATTACACCTGTCACCACCTGTACACCCACATCTCATTACACCGGTCACCACCTGTACACCAACATCTAATTACACCTGTCACCACCTGTACACCCACATCTCATTACACCTGTCACCACCTGTACACCAACATCTAATTACACCTGTCACCACCTGTACACCCACATCTCATTACACCTGTCACCACCTGTACACCCACATCTCATTACACCTGTCACCACCTGTACACCCACATCTCATTACACCTGTCACCACCTGTACACCAACATCTAATTACAACTGTCACCACCTGTACATCCACATCTCATTACACCTGTCACCACCTGTACACCAACATCTAATTACAACTGTCACCACCTGTACATCCACATCTCATTACACCTGTCACCACCTGTACACCCACATCTCATTACACCTGTCACCACCTGTACATCCACATCTCATTACAACTCTCACCACCTGTACACCCACATCTCATTACACCTGTCACCACCTGTACACCCACATCTCATTACACCTGTCACCACCTGTACACCAACATCTAATTACAACTGTCACCACCTGTACATCCACATCTCATTACACCTGTCACCACCTGTACACCAACATCTAATTACACCTGTCACCACCTGTACACCCACATCTCATTACACCTGTCACCACCTGTACATCCACATCTCATTACACCTGTCACCACCTGTACACCAACATCTCATTACACCTGTCACCACTTGTACACCCACATCTCATTACACCTGTCACCACCTGTACACCCACATCTAATTACACCTGTCACCACCTGTACACCAACATCTAATTACACCTGTCACCACCTGTACACCCACATCTCATTACACCTGTCACCACCTGTACACCCACATCTCATTACAACTGTCACCACCTGTACATCCACATCTCATTACACCTGTCACCACCTGTACACCCACATCTCATTACACCTGTCACCACCTGTACATCCACATCTCATTACAACTCTCACCACCTGTACACCTACATCTCATTACACCTGTCACCACCTGTACATCCACATCTCATTACACCTGTCACCACCTGTACACCCACATCTCATTACACCTGTCACCACCTGTACACCAACATCTAATTACACCTGTCACCACCTGTACACCAACATCTCATTACACCTGTCACCACCTGTACACCCACATCTCATTACAACTGTCACCACCTGTACATCCACATCTCATTACACCTGTCACCACCTGTACACCCACATCTCATTACACCTGTCACCACCTGTACATCCACATCTCATTACAACTCTCACCACCTGTACACCTACATCTCATTACACCTGTCACCACCTGTACACCAACATCTCATTACAACTGTCACCACCTGTACACCAACATCTAATTACACCTGTCACCACCTGTACACCCACATCTCATTACAACTGTCACCACTTGTACATCCACATCTCATTACACCTGTCACCACCTGTACACCCACATCTCATTACACCTGTCACCACCTGTACACCCACATATTATTACCCCTGTCCCCACCTGTGCACCCACATCTCATTACACCTCTCACCTCCTGTACACCCACATCTCATTACACCTGTCACCACCTGTACACCCACATCTCACTACACCTGTCCCCACCTGTGCACCCACATCTCATTACACCTGTCACCACCTGTACACCCACATCTCATTACACCTGTCACCACCTGTACACCCACATCTCATTACACCTGTCACCACCTGTACACCAACATCTAATTACACCTGTCACCACCTGTACACCAACATATCATTACACCTGTCACCACCTGTACACCCACATCTCATTACAACTGTCACCACCTGTACATCCACATCTCATTACACCTGTCACCACCTGTACACCCACATCTCATTACACCTGTCACCACCTGTACACCCACATCTCACTACACCTGTCCCCACCTGTGCACCCACATCTCATTACACCTGTCACCACCTGTACACCCACATCTCACTACACCTGTCACCACCTGTACATCCACATCCCATTACACCTGTCACCACCTGTACACCAACATCTCATTACAACTGTCACCACCTGTACACCCACATCTAATTACACCTGTCACCACCTGTACATCCACATCTCATTACACCTGTCACCACCTGTACACCCACATATTATTACCCCTGTCCCCACCTGTGCGCCCACATCTCATTACACCTCTCACCTCCTGTACACCCACATCTCACTACACCTGTCAACACCTGTACATCCACATCCCATTACACCTGTCACCACCTGTACACCAACATCTCATTACACCTGTCACCACCTGTACACCAACATCTCATTACACCTGTCACCACCTGTACAACCATATCTCATTACACGTGTCACCTGCGGTACACCCACATCTCATTACACCTGTCACCACCTGTACACACACATCTATTTATACCTGTCACCACCTGTACACCCACATCTCATTACACCTGTCACCACCTGTACACCAACATCACAAGGGTCACCACCTGCACACCCACATCTCATTACACCTGTCACCACCTGTACACCCACATCACATTACAAGGGTCACCACCTGCACACCCACATCTCATTGCACCTCTGACCACCTGCACACCCACATCTCATTACACCTGTCACCACCTGTACACCCACATCACATTACACGGGTCACCACCTCTACACCCTCATCTCATTACACCTGTAACCACATATACACCCACATCTAATTACACCTGTCATCTCCAGTACACCCACAACTCATTACACCTGTCACCACCTGTACACCCACAGCTCATTACACCTGTCACCACCTGTACACCCACAGCTCATTACACCTGTCACCACCTGTACACCCACATCTCATTACACCTGTCACCACCTGTGCACCCACATCTCATTACACCTGTCACCACCTGTACACCCACATCTCATTACACCTGTCCCCACCTGTGCACCCACATCTCATTACACCTGTCACCACCTGTACACCCACATCTCATTACACCTGTCCCCACCTGTGCACCCACATCTCATTACACCTCTCACCACCTGTACACCTCACATTTCTGTCTCTAGCTGTACATCAGTAGAATGTTTACTGGTGTTTTTTTCCAGAGTCGGTTTCTCCCGAATTAAACTGCTCAGCTATCTCAGGCTCCATGTATAGCATGTGCAGTCCCGCCTGTCCCAGGTCATGTGATGATGTAATGTTTGTTCAGGTGAGCCACCATTATTATCTTTCTTATTTCTTTTCTTACATTAGTGGGTGAGGTAGGGAGATTATGGGAGTTTTCAATTATTGTTGTGGGTGATCTTGTTCCTGATCTGCTCTTGTCCTATGTGTTGTTGGGGATCTCAGTCCTGATCTGCTCTTGCCCTGTGTGTTGTGGGTGACCTCGGTTCTGATCTCCTCCCATCCTGTGTGTTGTGGGTGATCTCGGTCCTGATCTTCTCCCGTTCCGTGTGTTGTGGGTGATCTCGGTCCTGATCTCCTCCCATCCTGTGGGTGATCTCGGTCCTGATCTCCTCCCATCCTGTGGGTGATCTCAGTCCTGATCTCCTCCCGTCCTGTTAGTTGTGGGTGATCTCGGTCCTGTTTTCCTCCCGTCCTGTGGGTGATCTCGGTCCTGATTTCCTCCCGTCCTGTGGGTGATCTCGGTCCTGATCTCCTCCCATCCTGTGGGTGATCTCAGTCCTGATCTCCTCCCGTCCTGTGTGTTGTGGGTAATCTCGGTCCTGATCTCCTCCCATCCTGTGAGTGATCTCGGTCCTGATCTCCTCCCATCCTGTGGGTGATCTCAGTCCTGATCTCCTCCCATCCTGTGGGTGATCTCAGTCCTGATCTCCTCCCATCCCGTGGGTGATCTCAGTCCTGATCTCCTCCCATCCTGTTAGTTGTGGGTGATCTCGGTCCTGATCTCCTCCCGTCCTGTGGGTGATCTCGGTCCTGATCTCCTCCCATCCTTCGGGTGATCTCAGTTCTGATCTCCTCCCGTCCTGTGGGTGATCTCGGTCCTGATCTCCTCCCATCCTTCGGGTGATCTCAGTTCTGATCTTCTCCCGTCCTGTGTGTTGTGGGTAATCTCAGTCCTGATCTCCTCCCGTCCTGTGGGTGATCTCAGTCCTAATCTCCTCCCGTCCTGTGTGTTGTGGGTGAACTCAGTCCTTATCTCTTCCCGTCCTGTGGGTGATCTCAGTCCTGATCTCCTCCCGTCCTATGTATTGGGGATAATCTCGGTTCTGATCTCGTCCCGTACTGCGTGTTGTGGGTGATCTCGGTTCTGATCTCCTCCCGTCCTGTGTGTTGTGGGTGATCTCGGTCCTGATCTCCTCCCATCCTGTGGGTGATCTCAGTCCTGATCTCCTCCCGTTCCGTGTGTTGTGGGTGATCTCGGTCCTGATCTCCTCCCGTCCTGTGGGTGATCTCAGTCCTGATCTCCTCCCGTTCCGTGTGTTGTGGGTAATCTCAGTCCTGATCTCCTCCCATCCTGTGTGTTGTGGGTGATCTTGGTCCTGATCTCCTCCCGTCCTGTGTGTTGTGGGTGATCTCGGTCCTGATTTCCTCCCATCCTGTGTGTTGTGGGTGATCCCTGATCTCCTCCCCTCCTGTGTGTTGTGGGTGATCTCGGTCCTGATCTCCTCCCGTCCTGTGGGTGATCTCAGTCCTGATCTCCTCCCGTCCTGTTAGTTGTGGGTGATCTCGGTCCTGATCTCCTCCCGTCCTGTGGGTGATCTCGGTCCTGATCTCCTCCCATCCTGTGGGGGATCTCAGTCCTGATCTCCTCCCGTCCTGTTAGTTGTGGGGGATCTCGGTCCTGATCTCCTCCCGTCCTGTGGGTGATCTCAGTCCTGATCTCCTCCCATCCTGTGGGTGATCTCAGTCCTGATCTCCTCCCATCCTGTTAGTTGTGGGTGATCTCGGTCCTGATCTCCTCCCGTCCTGTGGGTGATCTCGGTCCTGATCTCCTCCCATCCTTCGGGTGATCTCAGTTCTGATCTCCTCCCGTCCTGTGTGTTGTGGGTAATCTCAGTCCTGATCTCCTCCCGTCCTGTGGGTGATCTCAGTCCTGATCTCCTCCCGTCCTGTGGGTGATCTCGGTCCTGATCTCCTCCCGTCCTGTGGGTGATCTCAGTCCTGATCTCCTCCCGTCCTGTGTGTTGTGGGTGAACTCGGTCCTTATCTCTTCCCGTCCTGTGGGTGATCTCAGTATTGATCTCCTCCCGTCCTATGTGTTGGGGATAATCTCGGTTCTGATCTCGTCCCGTACTGCGTGTTGTGGGTGATCTCGGTTCTGATCTCCTCCCGTCCTGTGTGTTGTGGGTAATCTCGCTCCTGATCTCCTCCCGTCCTGTGGGTGATCTCAGTCCTGATCTCCTCCCGTCCTGTGTGTTGTGGGTGATCTCGGTCCTGATCTCCTCTCGTCCTATGTGTTGGGGGTAATCTCGGTCCTGATCTCCTCCCATCCTGTGGGTGATCTCAGTCCTGATCTCCTCCCATCCTGTGGGTGATCTCAGTCCTGATCTCCTCCCATCCCGTGGGTGATCTCAGTCCTGATCTCCTCCCATCCTGTTAGTTGTGGGTGATCTCGGTCCTGATCTCCTCCCGTCCTGTGGGTGATCTCGGTCCTGATCTCCTCCCATCCTTCGGGTGATCTCAGTTCTGATCTCCTCCCGTCCTGTGGGTGATCTCGGTCCTCATCTCCTCCCATCCTTCGGGTGTTCTCAGTTCTGATCTTCTCCCGTCCTGTGTGTTGTGGGTAATCTCAGTCCTGATCTCCTCCCGTCCTGTGGGTGATCTCAGTCCTAATCTCCTCCCGTCCTGTGTGTTGTGGGTGAACTCAGTCCTTATCTCTTCCCGTCCTGTGGGTGATCTCAGTCCTGATCTCCTCCCGTCCTATGTATTGGGGATAATCTCGGTTCTGATCTCGTCCCGTACTGCGTGTTGTGGGTGATCTCGGTTCTGATCTCCTCCCGTCCTGTGTGTTGTGGGTGATCTCGGTCCTGATCTCCTCCCGTCCTGTGGGTGATCTTGGTCCTGATCTCCTCCCATCCTGTGGGTGATCTCAGTCCTGATCTCCTCCCATTCCGTGTGTTGTGGGTGATCTCGGTCCTGATCTCCTCCCGTCCTGTGGGTGATCTCAGTCCTGATCTCCTCCCGTTCCGTGTGTTGTGGGTAATCTCAGTCCTGATCTCCTCCCATCCTGTGTGTTGTGGGTGATCTTGGTCCTGATCTCCTCCCGTCCTGTGTGTTGTGGGTGATCTCGGTCCTGATTTCCTCCCATCCTGTGTGTTGTGGGTGATCCCTGATCTCCTCCCCTCCTGTGTGTTGTGGGTGATCTCGGTCCTGATCTCCTCCCGTCCTGTGGGTGATCTCAGTCCTGATCTCCTCCCGTCCTGTTAGTTGTGGGTGATCTCGGTCCTGATCTCCTCCCGTCCTGTGGGTGATCTCGGTCCTGATCTCCTCCCATCCTGTGGGGGATCTCAGTCCTGATCTCCTCCCGTCCTGTTAGTTGTGGGGGATCTCGGTCCTGATCTCCTCCCGTCCTGTGGGTGATCTCAGTCCTGATCTCCTCCCATCCTGTGGGTGATCTCAGTCCTGATCTCCTCCCATCCTGTTAGTTGTGGGTGATCTCGGTCCTGATCTCCTCCCGTCCTGTGGGTGATCTCAGTCCTGATCTCCTCCCATCCTTCGGGTGATCTCAGTTCTGATCTTCTCCCGTCCTGTGTGTTGTGGGTAATCTCAGTCCTGATCTCCTCCCGTCCTGTGGGTGATCTCAGTCCTGATCTCCTCCCGTCCTGTGGGTGATCTCGGTCCTGATCTCCTCCCGTCCTGTGGGTGATCTCAGTCCTGATCTCCTCCCGTCCTGTGTGTTGTGGGTGAACTCGGTCCTGATCTCCTCCCGTCCTGTGGGTGATCTCGGTCCTGATCTCCTCCCATCCTGTGGGGGATCTCAGTCCTGATCTCCTCCCGTCCTGTTAGTTGTGGGGGATCTCGGTCCTGATCTCCTCCCGTCCTGTGGGTGATCTCAGTCCTGATCTCCTCCCATCCTGTGGGTGATCTCAGTCCTGATCTCCTCCCATCCTGTTAGTTGTGGGTGATCTCGGTCCTGATCTCCTCCCGTCCTGTGGGTGATCTCGGTCCTCATCTCCTCCCATCCTTCGGGTGTTCTCAGTTCTGATCTTCTCCCGTCCTGTGTGTTGTGGGTAATCTCAGTCCTGATCTCCTCCCGTCCTGTGGGTGATCTCAGTCCTAATCTCCTCCCGTCCTGTGTGTTGTGGGTGAACTCAGTCCTTATCTCTTCCCGTCCTGTGGGTGATCTCAGTCCTGATCTCCTCCCGTCCTATGTATTGGGGATAATCTCGGTTCTGATCTCGTCCCGTACTGCGTGTTGTGGGTGATCTCGGTTCTGATCTCCTCCCGTCCTGTGTGTTGTGGGTGATCTCGGTCCTGATCTCCTCCCGTCCTGTGGGTGATCTTGGTCCTGATCTCCTCCCGTCCTGTGGGTGATCTCAGTCCTGATCTCCTCCCATTCCGTGTGTTGTGGGTGATCTCGGTCCTGATCTCCTCCCGTCCTGTGGGTGATCTCAGTCCTGATCTCCTCCCGTTCCGTGTGTTGTGGGTAATCTCAGTCCTGATCTCCTCCCATCCTGTGTGTTGTGGGTGATCTTGGTCCTGATCTCCTCCCGTCCTGTGTGTTGTGGGTGATCTCGGTCCTGATTTCCTCCCATCCTGTGTGTTGTGGGTGATCCCTGATCTCCTCCCCTCCTGTGTGTTGTGGGTGATCTCGGTCCTGATCTCCTCCCGTCCTGTGGGTGATCTCAGTCCTGATCTCCTCCCGTCCTGTTAGTTGTGGGTGATCTCGGTCCTGATCTCCTCCCGTCCTGTGGGTGATCTCGGTCCTGATCTCCTCCCATCCTGTGGGGGATCTCAGTCCTGATCTCCTCCCGTCCTGTTAGTTGTGGGGGATCTCGGTCCTGATCTCCTCCCGTCCTGTGGGTGATCTCAGTCCTGATCTCCTCCCATCCTGTGGGTGATCTCAGTCCTGATCTCCTCCCATCCTGTTAGTTGTGGGTGATCTCGGTCCTGATCTCCTCCCGTCCTGTGGGTGATCTCGGTCCTGATCTCCTCCCATCCTTCGGGTGATCTCAGTTCTGATCTCCTCCCGTCCTGTGTGTTGTGGGTAATCTCAGTCCTGATCTCCTCCCGTCCTGTGGGTGATCTCAGTCCTGATCTCCTCCCGTCCTGTGGGTGATCTCGGTCCTGATCTCCTCCCGTCCTGTGGGTGATCTCAGTCCTGATCTCCTCCCGTCCTGTGTGTTGTGGGTGAACTCGGTCCTTATCTCTTCCCGTCCTGTGGGTGATCTCAGTCCTGATCTCCTCCCGTCCTATGTGTTGGGGATAATCTCGGTTCTGATCTAGTCCCGTACTGCGTGTTGTGGGTGATCTCGGTTCTGATCTCCTCCCGTCCTGTGTGTTGTGGGTGATCTCGGTCCTGATCTCCTCCCGTCCTGTGTGTTGTGGGTAATCTCGCTCCTGATCTCCTCCCGTCCTGTGGGTGATCTCAGTCCTGATCTCCTCCCGTCCTGTGTGTTGTGGGTGATCTCGGTCCTGATCTCCTCTCGTCCTATGTGTTGGGGATAATCTTGGTTCTGATCTCCTCCCGTCCTATGTGTTGGGGATAATCTCGGTTCTGATCTCCTCCCGTTCTGCGTGTTGTGGGTGATCTCGGTCCTGTGCTCTGTAATGATGTCAGGATTCAGAGAGTGATGTTATTACTAACATGGTGACATCATCATTAACTGTCTCCCCCAGCAATGCTCCGAGCACTGCCTGCCAGGCTGTCATTGCCCCCCTGGGAAGATGCTGGCTCATAATGGCTCCTTATGTGTGGAGCTGGAGGACTGCACCTGCCTAGATATTCTGACCGGCAGGAGACACCAACCAGGGGCGACTGTAGCCAAGGGGGATGGGTGTAATAACTGGTAAGATCTGCTTCACTCGATCACATTACCCCTCACATGTTCTGTGATTCCTGTGACTAATGTCTGATGTCTCCATAGCACCTGTGTGAACGGCGCAATGAAGTGTACCAGTGCGGTCTGTGCTGGTGAGTGCTGTGGGTATGGTGAGGGGAATCTGGGTTACAGTAGGAGGCTGGTGCCGTGGTCATTCTCATGGACAGGACCTGGGATAGACATGGAATTAGAGGCTCTTAAGTTTTGTGGCTGCCCTGTGGACTAATCCAAGGGGCCCCTGATGATTTCTGAGTTCACTATACTGAAGAGCTGAGTGTAGATGGGCAACTGATCAACATCTCCTGGAATAATTCCCATCATGTTTATGTCAGTGGCCGGCAGCTGGTGTGTATGGTCAGCCTGGACCCCTTGCTCCAGGACATGCGGTACTGAGGTGGTGACACGATACCGGAGCTGTGCTTGTCCCAGACCGCGAGGTGGTGGAGAGGAATGTGAGGATGTCCAGCAGTACTATGGTGACACTGGGGTGCAGCTGGAGCACAGGGAGTGCCCACACCCATCCTTCTGTCCAGGTAACCTGCAGGGAGATGATGTACCTCCAACCTGACACAGCCAAGCACCATGTAACCACCAGTCATGTCTCCACAGTCAATGGGAACTGGGGTCCATGGAGTCCGTGGTCATATTGTGACGCCTGTTCAGGAGATGCTGTGAGGACCAGGCAGTGTAATAACCCACCAGCACGGTTTGGGGGTTCACCATGTATGGGGGAGTCCAGGCAGAGCCAGGCCTGCCGAGACAACAGCACCCAGTGCTCAGGTAATTGGGATGGGATCATACACATGGCTGTGATCTACATACTTAGGCTGATATGAGGTCAACTCCACCTGCATTCCGGGAGCGGGTCATTTCCACAGATTATTTGGAATATTGTAGACATGAAGGTTTATGTTCTCTTGTGCAGAATGTGGCAGAGCCCAGGTGGACTTCACCTGTGGTAAACCCTGCCCCCGATCCTGTGACGATCTTCATGGAGACAGTGGATGTTTGGACAGCGAGGAGTGCCAGCCATCATGTGGGTGTCCAGAGGGGCAGCTCATGCAGGATGGGGAGTGTGTGGCCCCCAATGACTGCAGATGCAAATATCAGAACCTCACTCTAAGTAAGTTCTGTCTGGTAGAAAGACGAGGATGACATGATGCTGAGACCTCCACAGAAACAGGTCATGTCCCTCCTCAATATTACAGATGATTCACTTTTATTTATACTATTTCTAGGATCATTGGACTCTGGTTCTGGTTCTGCCTGGTCTGGTCCCATCCTTTGGGAATATGCGCAGCCTGGAGAAGTAGTGCTTAGTCCGTGTCAGAACTGGTGAGTGATTGGCCCATGCTGAGCCAGCTGGAAAACATTGTGGTGCTAGACTCCACTACATACACTACATACACTATGTTCCATCCTACAGTTTTGTGTCCTTACACCCCACTCCTGGCCCCTCTCACCTGAGAAATGTAATTTTTCCATTTGCATTCTACATGTGCAAGAAAAGCTGAAAAGCTGGATTTGGGTAAACCTGGTGAGACCTTAACAGCTCCACTACTACAGAACTGACCTCATGACTCCACCACTTCACCATTGAACTCATGACTCCACCAGTCCACGACTGAGCTCATGACTCCACCATAATGAACTGAACTCGTGACTCCACCACTTAACCAGTGAACCCATGACTCCACCATAATGAACTGAACTCGTGACTCCACAACTTCAATATGGAGCTCATGACTAAACCACTTCAATACTGAGCTCATGACTAAACCACTTCACCACTGAGCTCATGTCTCCACCATAATGAACTGAACTCATGACTCCACCAGTCCACCACTTAGCTCATGACTCCACCAGTCCACCACTGAGCCTATGACTCCACCATAATGAACTGAACTCATGACTCCACCAGTCCACCACTGAGCTCATGACTCCACCATAATGAACTGAACTGATGACTCCACAACTTCAACACTGAGCTCATGACTAAACCACTTCAATACTGAGCTCATGACTAAACCACTTCACCACTGAGCTCATGTCTCCACCATAATGAACTGAACTCATGACTCCACCAGTCCACCACTTAGCTCATGACTCCACCTGTCCACCACTGAGCTCATGACTCCACCATAATGAACTGAACTCATGACTCCACAACTTCACCACTGAACTCATGACTCCACCACTTCACCACTGAGCTCATGACTCCACAACTTCACCACTGAACTCATGACTCCACCACTCCAACACTGAGCTCATGACTCCACCAGTCCAATACTGAGCTCATGACTCCACCACTACAGAACTAAGCTCATGACTCCACCAGTCCAACACTGAGCTCATGACCACCAGTCCAACACTGAGCTCATGACACCACCAGTCCAACATTGAGCTCATGACTCCACCAGTCCAACACTGAGCTCATGACTCCGCCACAAAATTCTGTTGCGAAGTAAGCCAACCAACAGGTGGTATAAAGTTAGAGAAAGACGTCTATCCATGCATCAGATTATCCAGCCTGAGACACTGGGATGAATCTGGTGGTTCTTTAGTGTCTAAGTTTCTACATTTTAGACAGGATTACTGTCTGTGTCCAATTTCAGCACCTGCTCCAGTGGAATCCTACTCTGTACACCAGACCCCCAGTGTCGTCTGGACGGTGAGTGGGGAAAGTGGAGCTCCTGGACCTCATGTTCTGCAACCTGTGGAGGAGGAGTCCAGACTCGGTCAAGAGTGTGTGAAAGTCCTGCCCCCCAGAATGGTGGTCATGATTGTGTGGGGGACTATGATCAGAAGAGACATTGCTGGGGCCCCAGCTGTCCAGGTAAGTGCAGCACTACCATGGTGTAGATCTTCTCCTTTCTTCATCCCAGGTTCTGGTCCAGCATTTTTCTATCTTGAGTTCTTTGGGGTATCTGTTGTGTCTGATTCTGTATGTGTACATCTGGTTACAGAGCTGGATCCATGGAGCGAGTGGTCCTCGTGGTCACCCTGCAGCATGACCTGTGGGGGAGGAGAGCAGATCCGGGTCCGGGAGTGTCAGCACCTGGAATGTGAAGGAAAAGCCATCCAGAGCCGGATGTGTAACAACCAAGTGTGTCTAGGTAAAGTATGGTGAACAGATAATTAACAAGTGACTTCTGACTAAACTAAAGGCAGATCGGGTAAACACTGTAGATCCTGTGAAGGAGCACAAAATCCATGAGTAGATCCTCACAGATCACAATTCACCTGATTATATGACAATGATGGTTCTTCCCTTGTCCTCACCAGATATCGGCTGTCCCGTGGACCGTCTCTACCGAGAGTGTGGGAAGGATGACAGCTGTCCATACAGTTGTGCTCACCTCGCCCAGCAGGTGGAATGCTTTCCAGATGACTGTGAGGAGGGATGTCACTGCCCGCTGGGCACCTACTTCCATAATGGCTCCTGTGTCACGGTCAGATATCATAAAAGCTGAAACTATTAAAGGCACAATATCCTTTGTTTACCTCCAGGAATGACCATCTGTCCTGGTCATGTGACAGTCACACCAGCCGTGTCCTCTCTGTCCATCATGTGACCAGAACAGACATGTTGTCATCCTCTGGAAGCACGCGCTGCTCACTGATGCCGCTCTGACATTACACCCTCTGTTGTGGTCAGGACTGTCCTTGTCTGGTGACAGAGGATGTTCTCCATGGACTGAGGAGTCACATATCTGGCCACCTGAAAATCCAGCAAGGAGCAACACCAAGAGCAGGAGACGAGCTGATGCCAGGAGCAAAGGTTCACCTGGGCTGCAGCTCATGGTAGGGGCCACCTCTCCATGTCTCCTGCTCATCACTTTCTCTTCATCCTTTTTCTTCTCCTTATTCTATTTCTTAACTTTCTTCTTCTTTTCCTCTTTCTTGTTTTTCCTTCTTCTTTTCTGCTTCCTTCTTCTGTTCTTTCTTCGCTTCTTTTTTTCCTATGTTTGCTTTTTTTCTTCTTCCATCTTCCTTTTTCGTTCATCTTCACCCTCTTTCTTCTTCATTTGTCCTATTTTTTTGTCTTCTTCCTGTTTCTTCTTTCGTCTCCTCCTCTTTCTCTCCTCTTCCTTCTTCTTTTGTCTTCTTTCATCTTCCTCTTTCTTCTTCCATCTGCCTCCTTGTTTTTCTTTCTTTCTTTTTTCTTTCTTCTTTTTTTTCTTCTCTTTTTTTCCCTTCTCCTCCTCCTTCAACTTCTCCATTTTATTCTTCTTCCACCTCTTCCTCCTTCTTTTATCTTCTTCCTCATTCTTCTTCTTTTTGTTCTGTTCTTCATCTTCCCCTTAATTTTTTCTGCTTCTTCTTCCTCTTAATTCTTCTTTTCCTTTATCTTCCTTTCTTCCTCTTCTTGCTTGTCTGGTGGTAATATTATGGCCTCTTACATCCACCTTTGTCCACGCTGCAGCACGTGTGTGAACGGCCACATGAACTGCACGTTTTCTGCTTGTCCTGTGGACAGAGGCTTCACCCAGTGGACGCCCTGGAGCCCCTGCTCAGTGACCTGTGGAGGCCTAGGTAACATGACACGATCACGTGACTGCACCAACCCTGCGCCAGCCAATGGAGGGGGAGAGTGTGAGGGACCTGATGTGGACATAAAGTACTGTCAGACAGCAGAGTGCGGAGGTGAGTGCATCCCACCCCAGGGGGCGCCACACTCAGTACACCTCCATATCTGACAGATCACCTGTGCGTTCTCTCTTCCAGATGTAACCGAACCAACCACGGAGACGCCCACGGAAGCCACAGGTAAAGGTAGAACTGTGGTCTTATAGCTGTAAAAAAGAAAATGCTGAGACTTGCGGAGCACGAGCTCTGGCCTGGAGCACGCCAAGCTGCCGCCAGTCACATGACCACATGGTCTGCGCCATTCTTGTAGGCTTCATACAAGTCACTCCATAAGGACCTGGCTCTTATCAATGACTCCAGCTCCATCTCACCAGAGCCTCCTGTTTGTTCCCCGTGCTTTTCAGTCCAGCTTCTCTCTATTAGGACACAGTTACCAGGAGGCCCTGAGTTATTAATTGTGGGACCCCTCTGATCTCATCCAGGCTCGGCGGAGGAGCTTAGTCCCTGGTCACAGTGGACACCATGTTCTAAGAGCTGCTCAGACGTCAGGTATCCTGCAGTGAAGACGCGCTCCCGGTTCTGCCCTAGTGGAAAGAATTGTACAGGAGAGTCCTTCCAGGAGGCCGTGTGTAACCTACCCCAATGTACCAGTAAGTACACGTCCCCTTATCTTCAGGAACTTACCTAGTGCTAAGCAACACCGAGGTACATCATCTCTTATACTCCAGTCACTGCTACGTGATATAATAGTAGAATAGTGACTGCAGCTCTAGATGTGACTGGAGTATAAGCCATGATGTAACAGCAGAGCTGTGACTGCAGCTCTGGATGTGACTGGATGTAACTCTGAAGCGAATGCCTCTCCGTCTCCCTCTTGTCAGGTCCAGACTCTCATCTGTGTGACTCAGGCGACTGTAGGGACAGAAACTGTTCATGGAACCCATGGTCAGAGTGGAGCGAGTGTTCTCGGTCTTGTGGTGTTGGGCAGCAAAAACGTCTCCGCACATACAACCCCCCTGGTGACAGAGGCCTATGGTGTGAGGACATCCTGACCGGACATATGGAGCGCCGCTTCTGTAACCTGCAGGCCTGTACAGGTAACTGAGCACAGAGGTGGTGACAATGGCAGCTGTGATGAGTTAGCAGTGGTGGAGTTAGCAGTGGTGGTGATGTGGTGATAGCAGTGGTGGGGGTTGTTGTGGTGGCAGTAGCAGAGGTGGAGGTAGCAGTGGTGGTGATGTGGTGCTAGCAGTAGTGGAGGTAGCAGTGGTGGTGATAGCAGTGGTGGGGGTTGTTGTGGTGGCAGTAGCAGAGGTGGAGGTAGCAGTGGTGGTGATAGCAGTAGTGGAGGTAGCATTGCTGGTGATGTGGTGATAGCAGTGGTGGGGATTGTTGTGGTGGCAGTAGCAGAGGTAGCAGTGGTGGTGATGTGGTGCTAGCAGTAATGGAGGTAGCAGTGGTGGTGATAGCAGTGGTGGGGATTGTTGTGGTGGCAGTAGCAGAGGTGGAGGTAGCAGTGGTGGTGATAGCAGTGGTGGGGGTTGTTGTGGTGGCAATAGCAGAGGTAGCAGTGGTGGTGATGTGGTGATAGCAGTAGTGGAGGTAGCACTGGTGGTGATAGCAGTGGTGGGGATTGTTGTGGTGGCAGTAGCAGAGGTGGAGGTAGCAGTGGTGGTGATAGCAGTAGTGGAGGTAGCACTGGTGGTGATAGCAGTGGTGGGGATTGTTGTGGTGGCAGTAGCAGAGGTGGAGGTAGCAGTGGTGGTGATAGCAGTAGTGGAGGTAGCATTGCTGGTGATGTGGTGATAGCAGTGGTGGGGGTTGTTGTGGTGGCAGTAGCAGAGGTGGGGGTAGCAGTGGTGGTGATAGCAGTAGTGGAGGTAGCATTGCTGGTGATGTGGTGGTAGCAGTGGTGGGGGTGGTTGTGGTAGCAGTAGCGGAGGTAGAGGTAGCAGTGGTGATGTGGTGGTAGGAATAGTGGAGGTGGAGATAGCAGTGGTGGTGATGTGGTTGGGGTGGCAGTGCAGGTAGCAGTGGTGGGGTTGGTTGTGGTGATAGCAGTGGCGTTGATAGTGCTGGTGCCAGAGTCCATAACTGTGTTGGTCGGTGACATCATCCATCTCTCTCTCTTTAGTAAATGGCAGCTGGTCCAAGTGGAGCCCGTGGTCTTGGTGTGACCGTTCGTGTGGTGGAGGGAGGTCAGTGAGGAGCAGGACCTGCACCAGCCCGCCCCCAAAAAATGGAGGAAAGGAGTGCGTGGGTGAGAAGTACCAAGTGCGGGTCTGCAATCCAAGGCCTTGTGGTAAGAGCAGAGACGTAATGACTTAGGCTTTAAAGGGTCGGTGCGGAGAATGAGATGAATCCACGTATCTGCAGCGTTCTAATAGACAGTTTTTTGTGTACAATAAACAAAACAGTTCTGCACAAAAATGTCAGACTTTTGGGGATTTTCCGCCAGTCTCGCTATTTTTTCACAAAGTAGGAGGGGCTTGTCAGAAGGGACCTGGTCATTGTCGGTCCCAGGCACTGGCACCAATTATACCACAGTTCTTCGCCAACTCAGTTCCAAATGCAGCATTATTAAGAGGGGAGCGGCTTTTAGTAAATGTGGAGCTGTTCTCTCCAGTGATTGCACAAAAATGTGACTGCAGGAAGCTTCATTTACATGGGACTGCGCTGGCCCTTTAATTCTTCTCAGATGCCTCACTGTCTGCCCCTCTTCGTCTCTTCCATGTAGAGGACGGTTGCCCCTCAGGTATGGAACAGGTTGGATGCGCTAATCGTTGTCCTCGGCGTTGTGCAGACCTTCAGCAGGGGATTGTGTGCCTGGACGCAGAGGTGTGCGAGCCGGGGTGTCGCTGCCCCTCAGGTCAGTCTCTGTCCTATGGACCGGGAGGGGGGGGGGGGTCGTCACGGTCAAGGCGATGCTCACTGCTCACCTCCTCGTCCTGTTGTCAGGGTCACTGCAGCAGGACGGACACTGTGTCCCCATCGCTCAGTGCGACTGCACCGACAGCCACGGCCAGAGCTGGACCCCCCAGAGCGCCCTCCGGGATGACTGCAATAACTGCACCTGCATCCACGGCCAACTTCAGTGCAGCAAGGACCGCTGCCCCCGCCCGGACTGCACATGGAGTCAGTGGTCTGCCTGGTCCCAGTGCTCCTCCACCTGTGGAACTGGCCACAAGACACGCTTCAGGTGATCACCAGTGTGCCTTCTATGGGCGGATATTCTTCTCGAAGACTCGCTGAATATCCTGTAGTGCCTGTTACACTGCCAACCACAGTATCCACCCAAAAGTGCCCCCATTACACTGCCAACCACAGTATCTGCCCAACAGTGCCCCCATTACACAGCCAACCACAGTGCCCCCAACAATGCCGCCATTACACTGCCAACCACAGAGCCCCCCAACAGTGCCCCCATTACACTGCCAACCACAATACCCCTCAACAATGCCCCATTACTCTGCCAGCCACAGTGGCCCCAACAATGCTCCCATTACACTGCCAACCACAGTGCCCCATTACACTGCCAACCACAGTGCCCCCATTACACTGCCAACCACAGAGCCACACAACAGTGCCCCCATTACACAGCCAACCACAGTGCCTCCAACAATGCCCCCATTACACTGCCAACCACAGTATCCACCCAACAGTGCCCCCATTACACTTCCAACCACAGTATCCACCCAAAAGTGCCCCATTACACTGCCAACCACAGTATCCACCCAAAAGTGCCCCCATTACACTGCCAACCACAGTATCCACCCAAAAGTGCCCCCATTACACTGCCAACCACAGTATCTGCCCAACAGTGCCCGATTACACTGCCAACCACAGAGCCACCCAACAGTGCCCCCATTACACAGCCAACCACAGTGCCCCCAACAATGCCCCCATTACACTGCCAACCACAGAGCCACCCAACAGTGCCCCCATTACACAGCCAACCACAGTGCCTCCAACAATTCCCCCATTACACAGCCAACCACAGTATCCACCCAACAGTGCCCCCATTACACTGCCAACCACAGTGCCCCCATTACACTGCCAACCACAGAGCCACCCAACAGTGCCCCCATTACACTGCCAACCACAGTGCCTCCAACAATGCCCCCATTACACTGCCAACCACAGTATCCACCCAACAGTGCCCCCATTACACTGCCAACCACAGTATCCACCCAAAAGTGCCCCATTACACTGCTAACCACAGTATCCACCCAAAAGTGCCCCCATTACACTGCCAACCATCCACCCAACAGTGCCCCCATTACACTGCCAACAACAGTATCTGCCCAACAGTGCCCCCATTACACTGCCAACAACAGTATCTGCCCAACAGTGCCCCCATTACACAGCCAACCACAGTGCCCCCAATAATACCCCATTACACTGCCAGCCACATTGCCCTACTACAGTGCCTCCATTATACTGCCCCTCAACATCCATATACACTGCCCTCAATACATCCATTACACTGCCAACCACAGTGCCCCCTAACAATGCCCCCATTACATTGCCAACTACAGTGCCCCCTAACAATGCCTCCAGTATTCTGCCAACCACAGTGCCTGCCCAACAATACTTCTGTTACACTGCCCCCAACAATGCCCCATTACACGTCCAGCCACTGCCCCAAGTGCTGCCCTCACTTGTCATCTATAGATGGGGGTGCGCAGTGCTGGAACGGGAGAATGCCAGGGGCGCTAAGATATATGCAACCTCTGAATATAAGCTGCATCACTGTCTGAGTGGAGACCATGACTCCCATCATCTGAATGCCAAGCTTTGACCCAACAGCCCTGAATGTTCACACCCTCTTGTATGCTATTCTGAATAAGCACCGCCTCTTTCCAGTCCCAGTGCGCTGCCTTCATACTGGCAGTGATCTCCTTCGATTTCCCCAGGACTGAGGACATTTTGCACCACGGAAATCTTGCAGTAATGTGGCTTACATTCAAGGATTGCAGAAATCTCAGCGCCCGCAGGGGCTCACTCCATAATCACAACCATCACACACTTTCATCTGGGAGCCCATGGGCAGCTGCCTTCTTGTGATGGGACCGACGCTCATAGTGTCTGTTTTTCTGTTGTCCACAGGTCTCCCATACCAGAGTCAGGCAGGAGTCAGTGTCCATCTCCAGAGCAGCAATCTCGCCCATGTTACCTGGAGATGTGCCCTACCCTGTGCCCACACAATGGCTCCGAGTGGAGTTTGGGTGACATGTGGCTGGCGGGGGAGTGTCAGCAGTGGTCAGTATGAGCCATGCTCTATTGTCTGTACGTGACCCCGCCATGTGTCGCTCACCATCTTTGCTTTTCCTTCTAGCATCTGCACCCCGGAGGGCAATTACTGCCAGGACATTGAGTGCAGGGGTAAGGACTCTTCTACTGATCTTGTCTCATATCTACATATACAGGGAGTGCAGAATTATTAGGCAAGTTGTATTTTTGAGGATTCATTTTATTATTGAACAACAACCATGTTCTCAATGAACCCAAAAAACTCATTAATATCAAAGCTGAATATTTTTGGAAGTAGTTTTTAGTTTGTTTTTAGTTTTAGCTATTTTAGGGGGATATCTGTGTGTGCAGGTGACTATTACTGTGCATAATTATTAGGCAACTTAACAAAAAACAAATATATACCCATTTCAATTATTTATTTTTACCAGTGAAACCAATATAACATCTCAACATTCACAAATATACATTTCTGACATTCAAAAACAAAACAAAAACAAATCAGTGACCAATATAGCCACATTTCTTTGCAAGGACACTCAAAAGCCTGCCATCCATGGATTCTGTCAGTGTTTTGATCTGTTCACCATCAACATTGCGTGCAGCAGCAACCACAGCCTCCCAGACACTGTTCAGAGAGGTGTACTGTTTTCCCTCCTTGTAAATCTCACATTTGATGATGGACCACAGGTTCTCAATGGGGTTCAGATCAGGTGAACAAGGAGGCCATGTCATTAGATTTTCTTCTTTTATACCCTTTCTTGCCAGCCACGCTGTGGAGTACTTGGACGCGTGTGATGGAGCATTGTCCTGCATGAAAATCATGTTTTTCTTGAAGGATGCAGACTTCTTCCTGTACCACTGCTTGAAGAAGGTGTCTTCCAGAAACTGGCAGTAGGACTTGGAGTTGAGCTTGACTCCATCCTCAACCCGAAAAGGCCCCACAAGCTCATCTTTGATGATACCAGCCCAAACCAGTACTCCACCTCCACCTTGCTGGCGTCTGAGTCGGACTGGAGCTCTCTGCCCTTTACCAATCCAGCCACGGGCCCATCCATC
The DNA here is from genome assembly GCF_905171765.1 of Bufo bufo. Lineage (NCBI taxonomy): Eukaryota > Metazoa > Chordata > Amphibia > Anura > Bufonidae > Bufo > Bufo bufo. The sequence continues at coordinate 563,662,501 of NC_053393.1, forward strand.
TGGCCCATCAAGACTCACTCTCATTTCATCAGTCCATAAAACCTTCGAAAATCAGTCTTGAGATATTTCTTGGCCCAGTCTTGACGTTTCAGCTTGTGTGGTGGTCGTCTTTCAGCCTTTCTTACCTTGGCCATGTCTCTGAGTATTGCACACCTTGTGCTTTTGGGCACTCCAGTGATGTTGCAGCTCTGAAATATGGCCAAACTGGTGGCAAGTGGCATCTTGGCAGCTGCACACTTGACTTTTCTCAGTTCATGGGCAGTTATTTTGCGCCTTGGTTTGTTCACACGCTTCTTGCGACCCTGTTGACTATTTTGAATGAAACGCTTGATTGTTCGATGATCACGCTTCAGAAGCTTTGCAATTTTAAGAGTGCTGCATCCCTCTACAAGATATCTCACTATTTTTTACTTTTCTGAGGCTGTCAAGTCCTTCTTTTGACCCATTTTGCCAAAGGAAAGGAAGTTGCCTAATAATTATGCACACCTAATATAGGGTGTTGATGTCATTAGACCACACCCCTTCTCATTACAGAGATGCACATCACCTAATATGCTTAATTGGTAGTAGGCTTTCGAGCCTATACAGCTTGGAGTAAGACAACATGCATAAAGAGGATGATGTGGTCAAAATACTCATTTGCCTAATAATTCTGCACGCAGTGTATAAGGTTAACATTGTCCTATTATACATGGATTTATCTATACCTGGAAGCTCAGGGGCGGGGCCTGGCTCCTCTATGTGTAATCATTTCCATAATAAAGGTGCTGTATGGTCCTGGCCACACCCACAATGATGTCATACCTACTGAGTGATGCTAGAGCAGAGGTTTTCATCAATGTACTGTATATTACCTACAGAGAAAGATGTAGGAGAGTAACAGAAGTCCTTGAGCTGAATCGGGCTGGAACTGCCCCAAAAATGGCACAACCCTTTCAACACCAGAGGAACGTGATAACAGCATTACACTGTCTTCTGCTTCTAGTTAATGGCAACTGGACTCCGTGGTCTTCGTGGTCAGAATGTCCTGTCACTTGTGGGTCCAGTGTTCAGATCCGGAGCAGGGCCTGTATCAACCCTCCCCCACGGAACAATGGCTCATCCTGCGAGGGCACAGACACAGAGAGACGGGACTGTACCAACAAGCCATGTGAGGGTGAGATGTCCTCTGATCTGATATCACTAACCTGTGGCCATCTGTTGTCAGCACTGACCTGATATCTCGAACTGTGGGGGGTTAGATGTCTCTGGTTGACCCTTTGGCCTCCTGTGATGCACATTTCATGGGTGTTTATGTCCACTGTCTTCTATAGACTGGCAGATGGGGGAGTGGTGAGATCAGGAAGATTGGCCTATGAGAGGGATCATGGGGACTGGGCAGATCGAAGGGATGACGGGATGGGGCAGATTGTAGGAATCAGGGAGGTATGGGATGGATGGTAGTGCTCACCTCTGATCACTAGCTAGTATGTCTCTCTCCTCCAGGCAGTGGACCCTGTGGGTGGACGGACTGGAGTATCTGCTCCCGCAGCTGTGGTACCGGCCTCCACAGTCGAACATGGCGTTGTGGTTGTCCAAACACAGAGACACCAGATGGACAGTGTGACAGCCGAGAGATGGTGCAGACCGAGGCGTGTTACCTGCAGCCATGTGAAGGTACAGTAGATGTCACTCATCAGTCACATGAATAATGTCACTGGTCATAAACATGTTCTCCGGTGATGTCACTGGTCATAAACATGTTCTCTAGTGAGGTCACTGGTCATACATGTTCTCTAGTGATGTCACTGGTCATTCATGTCCTGTAGAGATGTCACTGGTCATACATGTTCCCTAGTGATGTCACTGGTCATACATGTTCTCTAGTGATGTCACTGGTCATAAACATGTTCTCTAGTGATGTCACTGGTGATTCATGTCCTGTAGTGATGTCAATGGTCATACAAGTTCTCTAGTGATGTCACTGGTCATACATGTTTCCTACTGATATCACTCATCATAAAGATGTTCTCCGGTGATGTCACTGGCCATAAACATGTTCTCCGGTGATGTCACTGGTCATAAACATGTTCCCCGGTGATGTCACTGGTCATAAACATGTTCCTGTCACGACCGCTATCCCAGCAGCAGTCGTGTCGCACCAGACGGAGGGGAAGGGGGACACTTATCTACAGATGGGAAATAGAATGGCCACCCCTGACTAACCCTAAGCTGGCACCTGTCTGCCCTGATACCCTAGACGGGGTGTGAACCCGTGCGGCGAGCAGGATGCCTAAACCCTCAGTCACCCTAACAAGACTGGACTGGGGAAAGGCCGATGGGAGCGCTAGTCACCATCACTCACGTCTTAGGAAAACAACAGGGGAAGACAGCAACAAACAAACAACAGCAGAGATAGACTTATCCAGTCACGAGCAGAGAAGGCGATCCAAAACACGACAGTCCACGCAGGACAAGAGCTCCACAGCAACACCATCAAACGATCTCCTTCAAAGGTCAGAATAAAACTGGAAGTAAGGACTATATCTGGCAATGACTGCAAGTGAAAGTGAAACTAATATAGTAGCTGGGAGTGGCAGACAGGACTCACCTGAGAAGGATGCCTACAAACTCCCAGTCAGGACAAAAAGGTTCACAAGGCAAAACCCAGATGACATACCCTGAACCACGGAGCCAACTCACAAGCTATCGCGAGTAGCAAGTCGCTGCGACCTTCTCCTCCCAGACCTGTCTGGATCAGTCACAGTCGTGACAGTACCCCCCTTTCTACGAGGGGCCCCTGGACCCTCAAGACCAGACCTCTCTGGATGGGAGCTATGAAAAGCCCGAATGAGTCTGTCCGCTTTTATCTCTGATGCTGGAACCCACATTCTCTCTTCGGAACCATAACCTTTCCAGTGCACCAGGTACTGAAGAGAGCGGCGAACATATCGTGAATCAACAATCTTTTCTACCTGAAACTCAAGACTGCCATCAACAACCACCGGTGGAGGCGGTAGTGGCAATGGTTCAGGAGGTTCTACATATCTCTTAAGCAGAGATCTGTGGAAGACATTATGGATCCTTAGAGTCTGAGGTAGCTCCAGACGAAAAGCCACCGGGTTAATGATCTTAATTACCCTATAAGGACCAATAAATCTCGGACCTAATTTCCACGAGGGAACCTTCAACTTGATATTTCTGGTAGACAACCACACCAAGTCATTCACCCCAAGGTCCGGACCTTCAGAGCGCTTCCTATCAGCCGCACGTTTGTATCTACCACCAATTCTCTTCAAACTTTCTTGCACACTCTGCCACACTGAAGAAAGTGAAGACGCAAATCGTTCCTCCTCGGGAATCCCAGACGGCCCCCCCTCACTAAACGTACAAAACTGAGGATGGAAACCATACGCACCAAAAAATTCTTGACGACGATTATTAATGGCAAACTCGGCTAACGGTAAATAAGATGACCATTCCTCCTGATTTTCGGAAACAAAGCATCTCAAATATGTCTCTAGGTTTTGATTGGTACGTTCAGTCTGACCGTTGGACTGTGGATGGAAAGATGAAGAAAACGACAGATGAACCCCTAAACGAGAACAAAAAGCTTTCCAAAATTTAGAAACGAATTGGGTACCACTATCCGAAACAATATCGGAAGGGACCCCGTGAAGCTTCACGATTTGGTCAATAAAAACCTGAGCCAGTGTGTTAGCATTAGGCAATGCGGCAAGAGCAATAAAGTGCACCATTTTACTGAATCAACAACTACAAGGATAACAGTCTTCCCCGCTGATACTGGTAGATCCGTAATGAAATCCATTGACAGGTGCGTCCAAGGCCTGTTGGGGATGGCCAGAGGTAAAAGACGCCCTGCCGGACGAGTATGATCTACCTTAGAACGAGCACAGGTAGCACATGCAGACACAAAATTCAACACCTCCTGGCGCCATTTAGGCCACCAGAACCGACGAGACACTAACTCAGAGGTTGCCCTACTACCTGGGTGTCCTGCCAGTGTGGAGTTATGGTGTTCTTTTAGTATCTCCAGGCGTAAATTTTCTGGCACAAACAGTTTACCAGAGGGGCAGGAGGCCGGGGCGTCCCCCTGAGTTTACAACACCCTCCCCTCCAAACCTGAGTGTAATGCAGAGACCACCACCCCCTTTTGCAAAATGGGCTCTGGTACCTCAACATCACCCTCTCCAGGAAAACTTCGGGACAATGCATCCGCCTTAGTATTTTTCTGCCCCCAGGCGATAGGTTATTACAAAATTAAACCTAGTAAAAAATAACGACCACCGAGCCTGTCTAGGGGTGAGACGTTTAGCAGACTCCAGATATAATAAGTTTTTGTGATCAGTAATCACCGTGACGGGATGAACCGCCCCCTCCAAAGCCAACTTAATAGCCAAAAATTCCCTGTTGCCAATATCATAGTTCCTTTCTGCAGTAGACAATTTCTTCAAAAAGAAAGCACACGGACGCCATTCACCAGGGGACGGGCCCTGAGATAGTACCGCTCCCACCCCCACCTCTGATGCGTCAACCTCTACAATAAAAGGAAGCGAGACATCTGGCTGTACGAGAATAGGGGCCGAGGTGAATCTCTCCTTCAGAGATGCAAAGGCAGTTTTGGCTGCATGTGACCATTTGGAGAAATCGGATCCCTTTCGGGTCATGTCCGTCAGTGGTTTGACCACCAAGGAATAGTTCTTTATAAATTTTCTATAAAAATTGGCAAACCCCAGGAAGCGTTGCAATGCCTTCAGGTTCTCAGGCAGATCCCAGTCTATAATCGCCCGGACTTTCTCTGGATCCATGCGGAAACCTGAATCTGACAACACATACCCCAGAAATGGCAGTTCTTTTACGGCGAACACACATTTTTCTAACTTAGCAAACAATTTGTTGGCCCTTAATATCTGCAGCACTTGTCTCACATGGATCTTATGTGTATCCAGATCCGGGGAATAGACCAGGATGTCATCAAGATATATCACAACAAATCTCCCGATAAGGTGACTAAAAATATCGTTGACAAAATGTTGGAATACCGCAGGCGCATTAGTAAGACCAAATGGCATGACCAGATTTTCATAATGCCCTTCCGGAGTATTAAAAGCCGTCTTCCACTCATCCCCCTCTTTGATGCGAACCAGGTTATAGGCTCCTCTGAGATCCATTTTGGAGAACCATTTAGCACCAGCAACCTGATTAAAGAGGTTGGGAATGAGAGGAAGAGGATAGGGATCTCGGATAGTTATCCGGTTTAATTCCCGGAAATCCAGGCAAGGACGTAGGCCCCCATCTTTCTTGTTAACGAAAAAGAACCCTGCAGCCACAGGTGAAGAAGAGGGTCTGATGTGTCCCTTAGCCAAACTCTCCGAAATATAATCTTTCATAGCCTTCCTCTCCGGGCCGGAAAGATTGTATAACCGGGTTTTAGGTAGTTTTGCCCCAGGTAATAGATTAACCGGGCAATCATATGGACGATGAGGTGGTAACCCCTGACAACCCTTCTCAGAGAACACATCCATAAAATCTGACAGAAAGGCAGGTAAAGATGTTACAGAGAGTGTAGAGCACCTACTACTCAAGCAGTTGTCCTTACAATGTTCACTCCACTCCACAATCTCCCCGGCCTGCCAATCCACCACTGGATTGTGAGTCACCAGCCAGGGAAGCCCCAATACCATAGGAGCCGGAAGACCGTCCAGGACATAACAAGAGATATGCTCTTTATGGAGGTCCCCTACCTGCAGATGGATATTATGGATGATCTGAGTTAACTCTCTCTGAGTAAGAGGGGAGGAGTCGATGGCAAACACAGGCATAGTTCTGCGTATCGGTTCTGGAGTAAAACCCAGAGCCTGAGCAAACCGTGAATCCACAAAGTTGACCCCCGCCCCACTGTCCAAAAAGACGGAACAGATCTCAGTCTTATTGCCCGCCTCAACGGTAGCGGATAACAAAAACTGAGACATGCGTATGGAGGAAACGAATACGCCCAGACTGTTATCCTCCGCACAATCTGGGGACTCTAGTTTTCCGGCGGCTCCTTTGTTTGTGGTCTCTTGGGTTCTGAGGGACAAACCTTTACAACATGACCCCTCCCCCCACAACGAAAACAAACCTCTGACCTACAGCGGAACTTAGGAGGATTCACCCGTCTAGTGGCGCCCCCTATTTGCATTGGTTCGACTGGACCATAACAGACCGATCCCTGCCCTATAGAGGCCTCCGTGAAATTTAATAGTCTCTCCCTGAGTCGTCTGTTGATTCTTATGGACAGAGACATAGCAGCCTCCAGAGACCCAGGGACCTCGTATACCGCCAGCGCGTCTTTTAATCTTTCAGACAACCCCTGGCAGAACTGACTCCTAAGGGCCGAGTCGTTCCATAACGTATCAGTAGCCCACCTACGGAATTCGGAACAATATAGTTCAGCAGACCGGTTCTCTTGCTGAAGACTACGTAGCTTAGACTCAGCCAGTGAGACCCTGTCCGGGTCATCATATACGAGACCCAGGGCTTCAAAAAACTCCTCCACTGATCGTAAGGCCGGAGAGTCTGATGGTAGGGAGAAAGCCCAAGCCTGCGGATCTCCTTGCAGGAGAGAAATTACAATGCCCACCCGTTGTTCCTCACCGCCGGAGGATCTAGGGCGTAACCTGAAGAACAATTTGCAAGCTTCTCTGAAGGTTACAAATTGGTCTCTCCCTCCTGAGAACCTATCAGGTAAAGCCACTTTTGGCTCAGGAGTACCTTGGTTTCCCGTAGCAACGGTGGAACCCAAGGATTGCTGCTGCTGCAGCACTGTTGCTTTTAATCCTGCCACTTCAAGGGATAACCCCTGTAATTGTTTCGCCAAAACCGAAACCGGATCCATAGTGGAACAGACAAAATACAAAGCAAAACAACAAGCAAAGAAAAAAAAAAAAGAAATGTCACTTTTTTTTTTTTTAAAAAGGCCAGATATACTGTCACGACCGCTACCCCAGCAGCAGTCGTGTCGCACCAGACGGAGGGGAAAGGGGGACCCTTATCTACGGATGGGAAATAGAATGGCCACCCCTGACTAACCCTAAGCTGGCACCTGTCTGCCCTGATACCCTAGACGGGGTGTGAACCCGTGCGGCGAGCAGGATGCCTAAAACCCTCAGTCGCCCTAACAAGACTGGACTGGGGAAAGGCCGATGGGAGCACTAGTCACCATCACTCATGTCTAGGAAAACAACAGGGGAAGACAGCAACAAACAACAGCAGAGATAGACTTATCCAGTCACGAGCAGAGAAGGCGATCCCAAACACGACAGTCCACGCCGGACAAGAGCTCCACAGCAACACCATCAAACGATCTCCTTCCAAGGTCAGAATAGAACTGGAAGTAAGGACTATATCTGGCAATGACTGCTTGTGAAAGTGAAACTAATATAGTAGCTGGGAGTGGCAGACAGGACTCACCTGAGGAGGATGCCTACAAACTCCCAGTCAGGACAAAAAGGTTCACAAGGCAAAACCCAGATGACATACCCTGAACCACGGAGCAAACTCACAAGCTATCGCGAGTAGCAAGTCGCTGCGACCTTCTCCTCCCAGACCTGTCTGGATCAGTCACAGTCGTGACAGTTCCCCGGTGATGTCACTGGTCATAAACATGTTCCCCGGTGATGTCACTGGTCATAAACATGTTCTCTAGTGATGTCACTGGTCATACATGTTCCCTACTGATATCACTCATCATAGAGATGTTCTCCGGTGATGTCACTGGTCATAAACATGTTCCCCGGTGATGTCACTGGTCATAAACATGTTCTCCGGTGATGTCACTGGTCATAAACATGTTCTCCGGTGATTTCACTAGTCATAAACATGTTCCCCGGTGATGTCACTGGTCATTCATGGTCTCTAGTGATGTCACTGGTCATTCATGTCTGTGTTTCACTATCTTTGTGCCTGTTCAGTCATATATGCCTTGTATTTTCCTCTAATGTTACATACGTGTGGCTGTTTACCGTGTTTTCTGTTTCTGTATGACAGGGATCTGCTCCTGGGGTCCGTGGTCTGGCTGCTCTTGTCACTCGTTAGTTCAGCAGCGGTACCGGGAGCCCGTGGGCCCTGTTTTTGATGATGACACATGTGATATGCCGAGAACTGAAGTTCGGCCATGTAACACGTCTCTGTGCTCCGGTGAGCCCTGTCACATTATACAGTGATCTTATAAGTTCTGTGACAGACCCGGTGTCACGTATGTATAACCCGCCCTGTCTTATGTTGTAGCATCCAGCTGTTCTCCCCCATTTATATTCAACACGTGTGGATCTCCCTGTGGCAGTCTATGTTCCTCTAAACTCCAGACAGATGGGTGTCAGGACTTACCCACGTGCCAACCAGGCTGTTACTGCCCCCCGGTGAGTTGTGATGGCTGGAGACTCACATCTTAAACTTCTGGGTGGGGAACCTCATCACCTTCCCCCATCACGAGGAGCCTCATCATCCCTCAGCATGAGAAACTTCATCATCTCCATCACGAGGAGCCTCATCATCCCTCAGCATGAGAAACCTCATCATCTCCATCACGAGGAGCCTCATCATCCCAATCATGCAGAAACTCATTATCCCCCATCATGAGGAACCTCATCATACCCTATTTTATCTAACCTCATCATACCCATACTAACAAACCTCATCACCCACGCACACAAAAATGAGAAACCTCATCATCCTCCATCACAGAGGAATGTCATCATCCCCTCTATAATGAGGAACCTCATCGCCCACCAAAAGCAACCTCATAATACCCAAAATCCCTGAGGAACCTTATCATCCCCATCACTGAGGAACCTCCTCACTCCCATGAGGATGTTGAGGCTCCTCAGTGATGGGGAGGATGAGATTACTTAATGATGGGGATGATGACATTCTTTGATGGGTGGATGTAGAGGTTATTTGGTGATGTGAGAACAGATAAGAAAGTTGTGTTGGATGGATGATGGGATCTGGATTTGGATGATGCGGCAATAGAGCATGGCCACATGTTCACTTTTCTTAATGCCGTTTTGGAAACCAAAAAATCAGGAGTGGATCAGGAGAGGAAGTATAAAACACATACGACTGCTTTTAATTCACTCCTGGTTTTCACTGTCAAAACTGCAGCAAGAAGCCTGACCATGTGGCCAGGTCCTTACTATGATATGGTCGGGTGGGTTACCACCGTGTTTCCTGTGCTTAGGGGCTGTTGGAGCAGGACGGTGCATGTGTCCGCCCCGCAGACTGCGGCTGTCTCTACATCTCTCAGTCACAGACGACTTATCTGAGCCCAGGGCAAACCGTGCAGGACGGGTGCAGGGAATGGTAAGTCCTCCACAGATGATGCGGATCCGGTATTAGAGCTAGCTATTCATACAGAAGATGTAAGTGCGATACAGAAGGGTAACTGTGTCAGGTGACCACTAATATCTGTGTGTTTTATAGCACCTGCCAGCAGGGGGAGCTGAAGTGTCACAGGAATAGCTGCTGGGGTAAGTTATCGGACTGAGGCGGCAGACATGCTATATGTTTAACTCAGCCCGGGGAGGGGTAACAGAGATTCGTACCTGGAAATAACCACACCCACCAGCCATTAACCCCGCCTAGACTAATCTGTTCTGTACTTAACATGTCCCCCCTACAAATATATGACCCTATATGTTCATGTAGACGACTCCTCCAGACTTGGCCAGGTGGACGCAGACCAGGTGGAGGACCTAATCACTGGGGGTAAATATAATGGGTGCCCTCCAAGGTCGATCTGGGTGGAGTTGCCATTTAAGGATTAATATAAGATCTGCCTGATGTGCTCCTGAATGTTTCCACAAACATCAGCCCTTTGCTGGCATTGTTCTCGAGTCATGGGCACCCTCCCTGTGTGGTGGACAAGCCCTTCGATACAGTGGTTTTGGGGGAGGATTAGATCCCTGCTGATCCCTATTCTTGGTAGGGCTGTCCAATGGGGGCCGGGAATGGCGCTATCTCACTACGTATCTCATTATCGTACCCAGGGTCTTTCCTGATCGGAGACCCATCCGTGTTACCTTTGATGTTGTATGCTCCAGTTGTCATTGTATTACACCTTTGATGACACTGATCCACTGTTATTATGTTCCTTTGGACTAATACTAATAAAATATATAACCTATCAGTCTGATGTGCTGATCTTCTAGACTGATTTCCCCAGTGTCTCTGAGTGGCCAGAGAACCTCTGATTAACTTCTCCATGACCTGGTGTCTCACCTGTGACCCTTACCTTCATCATGACCTGCAGGTGAAGCCGCCCTCAGTGAGTGGTCTGAGTGGTCCCCGTGCAGCCCCTGCCTCCCATCACCTCACAATGACACCGGGGTCTGGGCCTTCTTCTCAGTCCAGCAGAGACATCGCTTGTGCCTCAATGTTCAGACTGGATTCCCATGGATCGGAGATTTCCCTCAGTGTTCAGGGGAGATGATGCAGGAAAGACTGTGCCCCGATGACCACATCTGCAATGGTATGCACCCCAATATATTGAGACCTGTACTCATGAGGCACGTGTGTGGTGGTCCTTATAACGCCTCTCCCTCTACCATAGATCTCTGTGTCTGGAGTCCATGGGGAGAATGGAGTCCCTGCCGGGAGCCCTGCAGCGGCGGCTTCCGCTCACGATGGCGTCATGTCCACCATCCTGTAGACAACAAACTGTGCCAGGGTCCCAGGTTCCAGTCTGAGAGCTGTAACACGGCAGCCTGCCCAGGTATGTAAATGGAGTGCAAGACTGAGGCTGACTGCTCCAGGATGCCCACTACTGATGGTGCTCTAGGATGCCCCTACTGACACCTATGTATCTCTCTTACTGTAGGGGAGAATTGTGAGGATCGTGGGAAGGCTTTCAAGAATGTGTGTGCCAACCAGTGTCCGCGCGCTTGTGCTGACCTATGGGATCATGTGGAGTGTCTACAGGGCCAGTGCCGCACAGGTACAAGACCACAACTTGCATGTTATAAGACGAAGCACCCAATTTCCGGAGTGTCCTTGTGTCTGTGCCAGGATATGATTGTGATGATCCCCTCCCCCATCAGCCTCCTCTTTCCCCTTCTCTGTCGATGATCGCCCGTCCCCTCCCATCTCATATTCTTCCTTCCATCCGGTCAATGATCACCTGTCCCCTCCTGTGTCATATTCTTCCTTCCTTCCACCTTCTGTTGATTGCTCATCCCCTCCCAGTCATCTTCAACCTTCCATCCTATGTCTATGATCGCGCTTCCCCTTCCCATCATATTTCACCTTCTGTCGATAATTGCCTGTCCCCTCCCAGTCATCTTCCACCTTCTGTTGATGATCATCCGTCCCCTCCCTGTCATCTTCCATCTTCTGTTGATGATCACTCGTACCCTCCCCGTCACCTTCTGTTGATGATTACCCGTCCCCTCTCCGCCATCTTCCACCTTCTGTTAATGATCACCCATCTCCTCCCTGTCATCTTCCACCTTCTGTCTATGATCACCCTTCCACGCCATCTTCTGTCGATGATTGCTCATCCCCTACCCGTCATATTCTACCTTGTGTTGATGATCGCCCATCCTCATCATCTTCCATTCTCTGTTGATTATCACCAGTCCCCTCCCCGTCACCTTCCAACTTCTGTTGATGATCATCCGTCCCCTCCATGTCATCTTTCATTTTCTGTTGATGATCTGATCGCCCTTCCCCTCTCTGTCATCTTCCATCCTTTGTTGATGATCAGCTGTCTCTTCCCCGTCATCTTCCATTCTCTATTAATGATCACCAGTCTCTTCCCCATCATCTTCCATCTTCTGTCGATGATCATCCGTCCCCTCCCTGTCATCTTCTATCCTTTGTTGATGATCGCCCGTCCCCTTCCCATCATCTTCCACCTCCTGTTAATAATCGCCTGTCTCCTCGCCATCATCTTCCACCTCCTGTTTATAATCGCCTGTCTACTCGCCATCATCTTCCACCTCCTGTTTATAATCGCCTGTCTACTCGCCATCATCTTCCACCTCCTGTTGATAATCGCCTGTCTCCTCGCCATCATCTTCCACCTCCTGTTGATAATCGCCTGTCTCCTCGCCATCATCTTGCACCTCCTGTTGATGATCATCGTCCCCATCATCTTCCACCTTATATCAATGATCATCCACCCCCTTCCTGTCATCTTCCATCCTCTGTTGATGATCGCCCATCCTCTTCCCATCATCTTCCACCTCCTGTTGATGATTGCCTGTCCCCTCGCCATCATCTTCCACCTCCTGTTGATGATCACCTGTCCCCTCGCCATCATCTTCCACCTCCTGTTGATGATCACCTGTCCCCGTCATCTTCTACCTTCTATCAATAATCATCCATCCCCTCCCTGTCATCTTTCATCCTCTGTTGACGATCGCCCATCCCCTCCCCGTCATCTTCCACCCTCTGTTGATGATCGCCCGTCCCCTGTCATCTTACACCTTCTGTCTTAGGTTGTCGCTGTCCAGAAGGCTGGCTCCTGCAGGATAAGAAGTGTGTACCAATCATGGACTGTCGCTGTGGGCTGCCCACCTCTAACGCCACTGTGGAGTATGAGCCAGGAGACACCGTGCGCATTGGCTGTAATAACTGGTAAGTTACAGGCGTGCGATTTATTTATTCATTTTACTCACTTATATAGCGCTGACATATTGTGCAGTGCCTTGTGCGAGGAAACGCAGAACCCGGAGGAAACCCACACAAACACAGGGAGAACATACCAACTCCATGCAGAAGCTTGATCAGATTCGAACCTAGGACCCCAGCGCTGTGAGGCACCAGTGTTAACCACTGTGCTGCCCATGGGATTACCCATGTAATCCATATGACTTGCCATGTAACTGTGCAAAAAAATTATAACAATTAAAATCATAAAAGAGCCAGTTTTTAATGGCTTTAAAAAAAAAAAATGCTTTCAAAGAAACGGCTATTAAAGAAACAGCCCCCTTCAATTGAATGGGGGCCATCAGTCAAAAAGGCCAAACCAGGACATGTGTATAAAAGCGACCATGTGAATATGTCCATGGATTTCCATTATTCTGAAAATGGTCATGTGAATGCAGCCCAGGACGTGACCTCTCTGCCTTCACTCCTCAGCACCTGTGTGAATGGGACCTTCTCTTGCACTGACTTGCTGTGCCCTGTGTATGGACCCTGGTCTGACTGGAGCTCCTGCTCCGTTACATGTGGCAGCGGCCACCGGTGGAGGAACCGTACCTGTACAGAAGGAGGTCCGGGTGGAGTCACCTGTGGTAGTGAGACCCACGAGGTGGAGGAATGTAACACCTCAGTGTGTCCAGGTAACCATGCAATATTCTCCATGATATCCACCTCATGTTCCCCTAGAGGTGTCCTCCATGTATAGGTCTCTACATTGCTCTGGTCATGCTGAGTCCCTTGTGTTGACTTCCTCCCTCTATAACCTGGTTGTCTTCTTCTTCCAGCTATAATCCTGTCTTTATGCTCCTTCTTTAATTCTTCTTCCTCCAGTTATAGCCCAGTCTTCTTCCTTGCAACATAACCACTTCTTCTCCCTCTCTAACCTAGTCTTTCCTCCAGTTATAATTCTGTATTCTTCCTCCTGCAATAATCTGGTCCAGTTTCTCCTGCCTTAAACCTGCCTTCTTCATGCTGTTACAACCTGGTCTTCTTCCTCCAGCTATAGTCTGGTCTTCCTCCAGCTATGACCTGGTCTTCCTCCAGCTATGACCTGGTCTTCCTCCAGCTATAGTCTGGTCTTCCTCCAGCTATGACCTGGTCTTCCTCCAGCTATAGTCCGGTCTTCTACCTGCCACTATAACCTGGTCCACTTTCTCCCGCTATAAACCATTCTTCTTCATGCAGTTACAACCTGTCTTTTTCTCCCAGCAATAACCCGGTCTTTTTCTTCCAGCTATAACCTGGTCTTTTTTCTCCATGATCCAGTCTTTTTCTTCCTGCTATAACCCGGTCTTCTTCCCCCAGCTATAACCCGGTCTTTTTCTTCCTGCTATAACCCAGTCTTTTTCTTCCTGCTATAACCCGGTCTTCTTCCCCCAGCTATAACCCGGTCTTTTTCTTCCTGCTATAACCCAGTCTTTTTCTTCCTGCTATAACCCGGTCTTCTTCCCCCAGCTATAACCCGGTCTTTTTCTTCCTGCTATAACCTGGTCTTCTTCATCCCACTATAACCCTGTGTTCTTCCTCCAGTTATAACTCTGTCTTCTTCTTCCCGCTATAACCTGTTTTTCTTCCACCCGCTATAACTTAGTCTTTCCCCCAGTGGACTGTGTGCTCAGCGACTGGTCGGAGTGGAGTGAGTGCAGCATCAGCTGTGGTGGAGGGATATCGGAGAGGAACAGGACCATCCTGGTATCTGCGGATCCTGGCGGACGACTGTGCCCTGCACCTCTGACCCTACGCCGCACTTGTAACTCCCACAACTGCACCCCAGGTACTATAAGCCCCCAAAAAACCTGCCCCTCTGTCCGTCTTAGGCCAGGTTCCCATCTGCGTTCGAGCCCCCGACACAGGGCGCAGCATCAGTGGGGCCCATCAGGCACCGTCTGTACCAATCAGGGGACAGATCTGGCACTGCCCTCATTTCACGCTCATAAGTCAGAGTCAGTAGATTAAACCCCTACATTATATAGACCAGTATGAGGTACAGTATATAGCTCAGGACACTAGACAGCGTGTATTCCAGCATCCAGAGCAGTATATAGGACAGTGTATAGATCAGCGTGTAGTATATAGGTCACTGTATAGTACAGTATATATAAAGTATGTCGATCCGTATGTAGTGCAGGATATAGTATTGTATATAGGTAAGTAGTAGCTGCAGTATATAGATCATTATACGGTAAAGTGTCTAGATTAGTAATAGTACAGTGTACAGATCAGTATATAGTGCAGTATACAGATCAGTATATAGTGCAGTGTACAGATCAGTATATAGTGCAGTGTACAGATCAGTATATAGTGCAGTATACAGATCAGTATATAGTGCAGTATACAGATCAGTATATAGTGCAGTATACAGATCAGTATATAGTGCAGTGTACAGATCAGTATATAGTGCAGTATACAGATCAGTATATAGTGCAGTATCTAGATCAGTATAGAGGGCGGTATACAGATCAGTATATAGTGCAGTGTACAGATCAGTATATAGTGCAGTATCTAGATCAGTATATAGTGCAGTATCTAGATCAGTATAGAGGACGGTACACAGATCAGTATAGAGGGCGGTATACAGATGCAGAATACAGATCTGCATAGAGGACAGTATAAGTACCGTATCTAATACAGTATATAGATCAGTAAAAGGGCAGTGTATAGAGGACTGTATACTGTATATATACTACAGAGGACAGTATACTGTATATATACTACAGAGGACAGTATACTGTATATATATACTACAGAGGACAGTATACTGTATATATACTACAGAGGACAGTATACTGTATATATACTACAGAGGACAGTATACTGTATATATATATATACAGTACAGACCAAAAGTCTGGACACACCTTCTCATTCAAAGAGTTTTCTTTATTTTCATGACTATGAAGGCATCAAAACTATGAATTAACACATGTGGAATTATATACATAACAAACAAGTGTGAAACAACTGAAAATATGTCATATTCTAGGTTCTTCAAAGTAGCCACCTTTTGCTTTGATTACTGCTTTGCACACTCTTGGCATTCTCTTGATGAGCTTCAAGAGGTAGTCCCCTGAAATGGTCTTCACTTCACAGGTGTGCCCTGTCAGGTTTAATAAGTGGGATTTCTTGCCTTATAAATGGGGTTGGGACCATCAGTGGCGTTGAGGAGAAGTCAGGTGGATACACAGCTGATAGTCCTACTGAATAGACTGTTAGAATTTGTATTATGGCAAGAAAAAAGCAGCTAAGTAAAGAAAAACGAGTGGCCATCATTACTTTAAGAAATGAAGGTCAGTCAGTCAGCCGAAAAATTGGGAAAACTTTGAAAGTAAGGGCTATTTGACCATGAAGGAGAGTGATGGGGTGCTGCGCCAGATGACCTGGCCTCCACAGTCACCGGACCTGAACCCAATCGAGATGGTTTGGGGTGAGCTGGACCGCAGAGTGAAGGCAAAAGGGCCAACAAGTGCTAAGCATCTCTGGGAACTCCTTCAAGACTGTTGGAAGACCATTTCAGGGGACTACCTCTTGAAGCTCATCAAGAGAATGCCAAGAGTGTGCAAAGCAGTAATCAAAGCAAAAGGTGGCTACTTTGAAGAACCTAGAATATGACATATTTTCAGTAGTTTCACACTTGTTTGTTATGTATATAATTCCACATGTGTTAATTCATAGTTTTGTTGCCTTCATAGTCATGAAAATAAAGAAAACTCTTTGAATGAGAAGGTGTGTCCAAACTTTTGGTCTGTACTGTAGATCAGCCTATAGGGCAGTATATAATACATTATACAGATCAGTATAGAGGACGGTATACAGATCAGTATAGAGGGCGGTACACAGATCAGTATACAGATCAGCACATAGGTCCGGTGGTGTATACATCCAGTACACAGTATACAGATCAGCACATAGGTCCGGTGGTGTATACATCCAGTATATAGCGCCCCATGTCACTCTTCTGATCTCCTTCTCTTCACAGATTGTCCTGGGGATCAGGTCTTCAGCGCCTGCGCCAGTTCCTGCCCCCGCGCCTGCGCTGACCTCCGGCCGGAGTCCCTGTGTGTCAGTGAGGCCTGTGAGCCGGGCTGCTCTTGTCCCCCAGGAAAGGTGGGTGATTGAGCTCTAGGGGCCCCTGTGGAGCGGGTGTCTATAGGTCCCCTGGCAGAGCGCACACCACTTACACACTATCTCCTCTCATATGTGAGGCACGAGGTGCAGGGAGCCTCCTGGAACCAGCACAGCTCCAGCAGCAGGCGCCCTATCAGCAGGGTATGCTGGGAGTTATAGTGCGTCTGCAGCAGGAGCGCCCATCCCACAGTTACATCTATACGAAGCTGATCACATACAGACACAGAGCCGATAAGATGATGGGGCAGTAGTGCCCTCCTCATGGTCACTGTAGCTGGAGTAGTAGTCATTATCCTGCTGCTCTTATATCAGGGTCTTTGTGTCCAGGTTTTGCAGGGTGACCAGTGTGTGGCCCCAGAGGAATGCCCCTGTGTCCTCCCCTCGGTGTCCGACCTCCACTGGACGGAGAATCTCACCCTGGAAGAAAGAGCAAGAGAATTCCCAACGGGCACAACTGTGCATTACCAGTGCAATAACTGGTAAGAGGGGGGGTAAGGAGTGACAATGGGGGCAGGTGCAGTGAACAGAGTGATGACAGGGGCAGGTGCTGAGCAGGGGGTGATGACGGGGCAGGTGCAGTGCATGAAGTGATGAAAGGGGGTAGGTGCAGTGCAGGGACTGATAACAGGGGCAGGTGCAGTGCAGGGACTGATAACAGGGGCAGGTGCAGTGAACAGAATGATAACGGGGCAGGTGCAGTGCAGGGGGTGATTACTGGGGGCAGGTGCAGTGCATGGAGTGATGACAGGGGCAGGTGCAGTGCAGGGAGTGATGACGGGGCAGTGCACAGAGTGATAACTGGGGGCAGGTGCAGTGCATGGAGTGATGACAGGGGGCAGGTGCAGTGCAGGGAGTGATGGTGGGGGCAGGTGCAGTGCACAGAGTGATGACTGGGGGCAGGTGCAGTGCATGGAGTGATGACAGGGGCATGTGCAGTGCAGGGAGTGATGGCTGGGGGCAGGTGCAGTGCATGGAGTGATGACAGGGGGCAGGTGCAGTGCACAGAGTGATGACTGGGGGCAGGTGCAGTGCAGGGAGGGATGACAGGGGCAGGTGCACTGCACGGAGTGATGACTGTGGACAGGTGCACTGCACGGAGTGATGACTGGGGGCAGGTGCAGTGCAGGGAGTGATGACAGGGGCAGGTGCAGTGCAGGGAGTGATGACAGGGGCAGGTGCAGTGCAGGGAGTGATGACAGGGGGCAGTGCACAGAGTGATGACTGGGGGCAGGTGCAGTGCAGGGAGTGGTGACAGGGGCAGGTGCAGTGCAGGGAGTGATGCCTGGGGGCAGGTGCAGTGCAGGGAGTGATGACAGGGGCAGGTGCAGTGCAGGGAGTAATGACAGGGGCAGGTGCAGTGCAGGGAGTGATGACAGGGGGCAGTGCACAGAGTGATGACAGGGGGCAGTGCACAGAGTGATGACTGGGGGCAGGTGCAGTGCAGGGAGTGGTGACAGGGGCAGGTGCACTGCACGGAGTGGTGACAGGGGCAGGTGCACTGCACGGAGTGGTGACAGGGGCAGGTGCAGTGCAGGGAGTGATGACTGGGGGCAGGTGCAGTGCAGGGAGTGATGACAGGGGCAGGTGCAGTGCAGGGAGTGGTGACAGGGGCAGGTGCAGTGCAGGGAGTGATGACTGGGGGCAGGTGCAGTGCAGGGAGTGATGACAGGGGCAGGTGCAGTGCAGGGAGTGGTGACAGGGGCAGGTGCAGTGCAGGGAGTGATGACAGGGGCAGGTGCAGTGCAGGGAGTGATGACTGGGGGCAGGTGCACTGCACGGAGTGGTGACAGGGGCAGGTGCACTGCACGGAGTGATGACTGGGGGCAGGTGCAGTGCAGGGAGTGGTGACAGGGGCATGGAGGGGTAACGTCCCTCTAACAGACGTGTCCTTTCTCCTGCAGCACTTGTCACACTGGAAGCTTTGTCTGCTCCTCTCAGGACTGTGACGGTGAGATGCTCTGCAGTGTGGGGGTAGTTGCTCATTGTTGTGTGGGGTGAGTGACGTGTCTTTCTTGCAGTGGACTGTCAGTGGTCGCAGTGGTCGGCCTGGAGTTTATGTTCTGTCACTTGTGGAATTGGAGTCCAAACCTCCCAGCGACAGCAGATACGTCCGCGGCTGTACGACGGCGAGGAATGTGCCGGACCCCCGACCCGGCAGAGAACGTGTGAGCTCCCCGACTGCAGTGAGTAGTCCCAAATATACCGATGCCCGGCGCTGAGTATACCGATGCACGGCGCTGAGTATACCGATGCACGGCGCTGAGTATACCGATGCCCGGCGCTGAGTATACCGATGCCCGGCGCTGAGTATACCGATGCCCGGCGCTGAGTATACCGATGCCCGGCGCTGAGTATACCGATGCACGGCGCTGAGTATACCGATGCCTGGCGCTGAGTATACCGATGCCCGGCGCTGAGTATACCGATGCACGGCGCTGAGTATACCGATGCACGGCGCTGAGTATACCGATGCCCGGCGCTGAGTATACCGATGCCCGGCGCTGAGTATACCGATGCCCGGCCCTGAGTATACGGATGCTCGGCGCTGAGTATACCGATGCACGGCGCTGAGTATACCGATGCCCGGCGCTGAGTATACCGATGCCCGGCGCTGAGTATACCGATGCCCGGCGCTGAGTATACCGATGCCCGGCGCTGAGTATACCGATGCCCGGCGCTGAGTATACCGATGCCCGGCGCTGAGTATACCGATGCACGGCGCTGAGTATACCGATGCACGGCGCTGAGTATACCGATGCCCGGCGCTGAGTATACCGATGCCCGGCGCTGAGTATACCGATGCCCGGCGCTGAGTATACCAAGGCCCGGCGCTGAGTATACCGATGCACGGCGCTGAGTATACCGATGCACGGCGCTGAGTATACCGATGCCCGGCGCTGAGTATACCGATGCCCGGCGCTGAGTATACCGATGC
The DNA here is from genome assembly GCF_905171765.1 of Bufo bufo. Classification (NCBI taxonomy): domain Eukaryota; kingdom Metazoa; phylum Chordata; class Amphibia; order Anura; family Bufonidae; genus Bufo; species Bufo bufo. The sequence continues at coordinate 563,682,245 of NC_053393.1, forward strand.
CCGGCCCTGAGTATACGGATGCTCGGCGCTGAGTATACCGATGCACGGCGCTGAGTATACCGATGCCCGGCGCTGAGTATACCGATGCCCGGCGCTGAGTATACCGATGCCCGGCGCTGAGTATACCGATGCCCGGCGCTGAGTATATCGATGCCCGGCGCTGAGTATACCGATGCCCGGCGCTGAGTATACCGATGCACGGCGCTGAGTATACCGATGCCCGGCGCTGAGTATACCGATGCCCGGCGCTGAGTATACCGATGCACGGCGCTGAGTATACCGATGCCCGGCGCTGAGTATACCGATGCCCGGCGCTGAGTATACCGATGCTCGGCGCTGAGTATATCGATGCCCGGCGCTGAGTATACCGATGCCCGGCGCTGAGTATACCGATGCCCGGCGCTGAGTATACCGATGCCCGGCGCTGAGTATACCGATGAACGGCGCTGAGTATACCGATGCCCGGCGCTGAGTATACCGATGCCCGGCGCTGAGTATATCGATGCCCGGCGCTGAGTATACCGATGCCCGGCGCTGAGTATACCGATGCCCGGCGCTGAGTATACCGATGCCCGGCGCTGAGTATACCGATGCCCGGCGCTGAGTATACCGATGCCCGGCGCTGAGTATACCGATGCCCGGCGCTGAGTATACTGATGCACAGCTGTGTGACTCCCATGTGTGCAGGTTGTCCTCCTGGGGAGCGGTGGAGGCGGACGCTCCCGGGTGAAGACTTCTGTGAACGGACTTGTCAGCAGGTTTATGAAGAGCGGGGCCGGAGCTGCAGTGCGGGGGCCCCGGGCGGCTGTGTGTGTGAGGCAGGAAGGTACCGCAGCAGCAGCGGGATGTGTGTCAGAGCAGAAGACTGCGAGTGCAAGCATGGACAACAGGTGTACCCGGTGAGTAACCCCCATCATCCTGCACATGGAGAGATCCCTTCCTCGCAGACGCCCCATCATTATTCCTGATGAAGCTCACACATTAATGATTGTATTTTGTACAGCCCGGAGCGGACTGGCAGGACGGGTGTCAGATATGTCGCTGTGTAAATGGGATCGGAGTCTGCGCTGCGCAGTGTCCACCGCCCCACTGTGCCGAGGTGAGGAGGTGATACCGGGGCTATGACATCACACAGATACCTGGGCTGTGACATCACACAGATACTGGGGCTATGACATCACACAGATGGTGGGGCTATGACATCACACAAATACCAGGGTTATGACATCACACAGATACCGGGGCTATGACATCACACAGATACCGTGGCTATGACATCACACAGATACCGTGGCTATGACATCACACAGATACCGGGCCTTTGACATCACACAGATACCGAGGTAATGACATCACACAGATACTGGGGCTATGACATCACACAGATACTGGGGCTATGACATCACACAGATACCGGGGCTATGACATCACACAGATACCGGGGCTATGACATCACACAGATACCGGGGCTATGACATCACACAGATACCGTGGCTATGACATCACACAGATACCGTGGCTATGACATCACACAGATACCGGGCCTTTGACATCACACAGATACTGGGGCTATGACATCACACAGATACTGGGGCTATGACATCACACAGATACTGGGGCTATGACATCACACAGATACCGGGGCTATGACATCACACAAATACCGGGGTAATGACTAGAGATGAGTGACTTGATTTCACACTAATCAGATTTGTTGCGAATTTCTGAATAATTTAGTCTTCCAGTAAATCCGTACTTTTGGGATTCGTCCCACACAAATTTCTCAAAATGGCATCCACCATATAAATTTGTATACAGGGAAGATGAGAAGATGAAGGAGCATCATATGACCCAGTACTGGCGGCTAGAGATGTCGCGAACATAAAATTTTCCGTTTGAACGGCGAACACGAATTTTCGCAAATGTTCGCGAACGGGCGAACTGGGCGAACCGCCATAGACTTCAATAGGCAGGCGAATTTTAAAACCCACAGGGACTCTTTCTGGCTACAATAGTGATGGAAAAGTTGTTTCAAGGGGACTAACACCTGGACTGTGGCATGCCGGAGGGGGATCCACGGCAAAACTCCCATGGAAAATTACATAGTTGACGCAGAGTCGGGTTTTAATCCATAAAGGGCATAAATCACCTAACATTCCTAAATTGTTTGGAATAACTTGCTTTAAAACATCCAGTGTGTGTATACGATCAGGTATGATGTTGTATCGATCAGGTAGTGTAAGGGTTACGCCCGCTTCGCAGTAACAGACCATACTCCCCGTTTAACGCACCGCAAACAGTCCATTTGCACAACCGCAAACTCCCTATTTGCACAAGGTTGGATACCAAGCTAGCCATGACCCGTTCCTTGTCCTCACTGACGTTATTGAAGGTCTCTTCCTCCACCCAGCAACGTACAACACCAAAGGTGACAACAAGCCCCTTGGGATGCCTGCTGTGGTTGGTCTTCCACCTCCTCAAAGCCACCTTCCTCCTCGGACTCCTCTTCTTCAGACTCCTCTCTCTGCGTTGCCGCAGGTCCAGCAATCGACGACGACAAGGCGGCTTCTGGTGGTGATGGTGACCACAACTCTTCCTCTTCATGCTCATCTACGGCCTGATCCAGCACTCTTCGCAGGGCACGCTCCAGAAAAAACGCATATGGGATGAGGTTGATGATGTTGCCTTGGGTTTGACTGACCAGGTTTGTCACCTCCGCAAAAGGACGCATGAGCCTACAGCCATTGTGCATGAGCGTTCGGTAACGCGGCCAAAAAATACCCAGCTCCGCAGAGGCTGTCCTCTTTTATTTTTATTTTAAAAAATCTGTTCTTACCAGTTTAATCTCTGTTTTGTCCCCTATCAGGGGCCGGTGTATGGAATAGATTTTAGGAAGCGGGAGATGGAAAAAGATGCTTGGTTGGTCCTCTTACTTCCAATTTGGGGCACTGCGCGTGCGCCGTGCAATGTACTGTGCCACCCTATATGAGTGGTGTGTTAAGTAGTACTATTCCTATCAGTTTAATCCCTGTTACGTCCCCTATCAGGGGACGTGTATGGAATAGAGTTTAGACAACCGCAAAGAGTTGTCAATAGTTGACACACTCATGACATAAATTTTATACCTCTATGCGTCAATCTTGGTGTAGTTATGACTGTGCTCGTGCGCACGTTTGGGAGATTGCAGGCGATGGGGGGTTTTCAAAGCCTATGGTCGTGCTGAGGTAGTTCAGTGACAGTTAAGTGACCCAGAAAACAATGGTTCTGCAGTGTGGGCCCATTGTTGGCCTAGTAGGCTTTAATGATCACCTTAGATAATCACAAAGAAAATTAATGTTTTTTCTATGCAAAATTATCCAGCCGATCGCTTTTGGTCTGTTCACAATGAAGCAACAACCTTATCATCTGGGGTGTGCCAACATTGCCATTGCCAACACACTCATAGAGGTGGTCGCTTCATTGTGATACGCAAGCCCCTTCACCACAACAAGGTAACGACCACGAAGGGGAATTGACACTTGTATGTGCCTTTTTTTTTTTTTGTAGCCACAGTGCAGCACCATAAGGCCAGAAAAATTAGGCATGTACACATGCCTGAAAAATTAGGTATTGTTGCAGCCGCTGCTGTAGCAGCGGGCAGAAAAATGTATGTTTTCCAGGCAGAAAGTGCCCTAAAACATTGCGGCTTGAACCCTATTTGGTGGCGGATAAGTCACGCAAGTCATCCGGCATGCAGAGATAAAATACAGCAGCGTGTGGACCATTTTTAGCCCAAGGCATCTCATCTCATCAGGCCTTTTTTAGTCAAACGTATCCCCCACTGTCAGTCCCTTCGGGATCCATGCCTCATTCATCTTAATAAAGGTGAGGTAATCTAGACTTTTTTGACCTAGGCGACTTATCTTCTCAGTGACAATACCTCCTGCTGCGCTGAAGGTCCTTTCTGACAGGACACTTGAAGCGGGGCAGGCCAGAAGTTCTATCGCAAATTGGGATAGCTCAGGCCACAGGTCAAGCCTGCACACCCAGTAGTCAAGGGGTTCATCGCTCCTCAGAGTGTCGATATCTGCAGTTAAGGCGAGGTAGTCTGCTACCTGTCGGTCGAGTCGTTCTCTGAGGGGGGACCCCGAAGGGCTGTGGTGATGCGTAGGACTTAAAAAGCTGCGCATGTCCTCCATCAACAACACATCTGTAAAGCGCCCTGTCCTTGTCGCCGTGGTCGTGGTAGGAGGAGGATTACTTTCACCTCATCCCCTGTTAGATTCCCGTTGTGCTGTGACATCACCCTTATACGCTGTGTAAAGCATACTTTTTAATTTATTTTGGAACTGCTGCATCCTTTCCGACTTCCGGTAATTCAGTAACATTTCAGGCACTTTCTGCTTATACTGGGGTCTAGTAGCGTGGCCACCCAGTACAGGTCGTTCTCCTTCAGCCTTTTTATACGAGGGTCCCTCAACAGGCATGACAGCATGAAAGACCCCATTTGCACAAGGTTGGATGCCGAGCTACTCATGTCCCGTTCCTCGTCCTCACTGAAAGTCTGTTCTTCCCCCCAGCCACGTACAACACCACGGGTACCAGATAGGTGACAACGAGCACCCTGGGATGCCTGCTGTGGTTGGTCTTCCTCCTCCTCCTCAAAGCCACATTCCTCCTCTGACTCCTCTTCCTCAGACTCCTCTTCCAGCGTTGCCGCAGGTCCAGCAAGCGATGCTGATAAGGCTGTTTCTGGTGGTGATGGTGACCACAACTCTTCCTCTTCATGCTCATCTACAGCCTGATCCAGCACTCTTCGCAGGGCACGCTCCAGGAAGAAAACAAATGGGATGATGTCACTGATGGTGCCTTCAGTGCTACTGTCTAGGTTTGTCACCTCCTCAAAAGGACGCATGAGCCTACAGGCATTGCGCGTGAGCGTCCAGTAACGTGGCAAAAAAATTCCCAGCTCCGCAGAGGCTGTCCTAGCACCCCGGTCATACAAATACTTGTTGACGGCTTTTTCTTGTTGGAGCAGGTGGTCGAACATTAGGAATGTTGAATTCCAACGTGTCGGGCTGTCGCAAATCAAGCACCTCACTGGCATGTTGTTTCGCCGCTGAATATCTGAAAAGTGCGCCATGGCCATGTAGGAACGCCTGAAATGGCCACACACCTTCCTGGCCTGCTTCAGGACGTCCTGTAAGCCTGGGTACTTATGCACAAAGCGTTGTACAATCAGATTCAACACATGTGCCATGCACGGCACATGTGTCAACTTGCCCAAATTCAATGCCGCCAACAAATTGCTTCCATTGTCACACACCACTTTGCCGATCTCCAGTTGGTGCGGAGTCAGTCACTGATCCACCTGTGCGTTCAGGGCGGACAGGAGTGCTGGTCCGGTGTGACTCTCTGCTTTCAGGCAAGTCAACCCCAAGACAGTGTGACACTGTCGTATCCGGGATCTGGAATAGTCCCTGGGCAGCTGGGGGGGTGCAGTTGATGTTGAGCAAGACGCAGCAGCAGAAGAGGACTCAGCCGAGGAGGTTAGCAAAGAGGATGGAGTAGGAGGAGTAGAGGAGGTGGCAGCAGGCCTGCCTGCAAGTCGTGGCGGTGTCACCAACTCCTCTGCAGAGCCACGCATTCCATGCTTGGCAGCCGTCAGCAGGTTGACCCAATGTGCAGTGTACGTGATATACCTGCCCTGACCGTGCTTTGCAGACCAGGTATCAGTGGTCAGACGGACCCTCCCCCCAACACTGTGTGCCAGACCATGACTTCCTTTTCCACAATAGAGTACAGGTTGGGGATTGCCTTTTTTGCAAAGAAATTTCGGCCGGGTACCTTCCACTGCGGTGTCCCAATAGCTACAAATTTTTGGAAGGCCTCAGACTCCACCAGCTGGTATGGTAAAAGCTGGCGGGCTAAGAGTTCCGGAAAACCAGCTGTCAGACGCCGGGAAAGGGGGTGAGTCTGTCACATTGGCTTCTTACGCTCAAACATTTCCTTGACAGACACCTGACTGTGGGCAGATGAGATGGAACTGCTGAAGGCGAGAGACGGAGTGGCGGATGGTTGAGAGGGGGCAAGGAGGACAGCAGTGGTTGACGTGGCTGAAGATGCTGGACCAGGAGGAGGATGGCGGCTTTGAGTTTCTGTGCTGCTTGTACTCATGTGTTGATCCCATAGGGGTTTGTGATTTGAGATCATGTGCCTTCGCAAAGCAGTTGTACCTAGGTGGGTGTTGGACTTCCCACGACTCAGTTTCTTTTGGCACAGGTTGCAAATGGCATCGCTGTTGTCAGAGGCAGACACACAAAAAAAATGCCACACTGCTGAGCTCTGCAATGACGGCATGCTGGTGGTGGCAGCAGCATGCGTTGATTGGCGTGCTGTCTGGCTGACCCCGGGTGCCGATACATGCTGTCTGACTGTGCCACTAGCTCCTTGCGACGACCTCCCCCTGCTTCCAACTCGTCTCCTCCTCCTCTCTGTCTCCCCATCTGAACTTTCCCCCTGTTCTTCTTCTCTTCGAGCAGGCACCCACGGACACATCGTCATCATCAACCGCTTCACTTGTATCTGACAACTCAGCAAAGGAAGCGGCAGCGGGTACAACATCATCATCAGCATCACACTTTACGTCCATGTGTGTAATGCTGCCTGACTGAGACATATCCCTGTTATCTACATCCTCTGACAATAATGGTTGTGCATCACTCATTTCTTCCAACTGATGTGTAAATAACTCCTCTGACAGATCAAGTGAAGCGGCTGTGGTGCTAGTGTTGGTGGTGGCGGCGGGCGGGCGAGTGGTAACTTGAGAGCTGCCCGAAGCTGAGCTGGAGGAGGATGGTGCGTCAAGGTTCAGAGCGGAAGCTGTAGAAGATTGGGTGTCCTGTGTTAGCCAGTCAACTATGTCCTCAGAACTTTTCGAGTTCAGGGTACGTGGCCTCTGAACACTGGGCATTATTCTAGGGCCAAAGGGAATCACAGCACCACGACCATGACGGCCCCTGCAGGGTGGCCTGCCTCTGCCTGTCATTTTTTTCAGATTAGTTTAGTTGTACTATGCGTGCAAGCTACTGTGCCACCCTATATGAGTAGCACTGTGCACTGGCAGAAGTTGGCAGAGTAGACGCCGTAGGCCTGACACACACGCTTGCAGGCAACTGACTGCTATTCAATCTATTACAGTCAAAATTGTTTTTGTTTTTTAAATGTAATCTACTGTGACACCAGATATGAGTTGCACTGGTGACACTGTGCCCTGGCAGGCCCTGAAACACACACACGTGCAGGAAACTGACTGCTATTATATTACAGTCAAAAAAGTTTTTGTTTTTGTTAATGCAAGCTATTGTGACACCAGATATGAGTGGTGGCACTGGGCAAGTGGGCACAGTATACGCTGTGAGCCTGACACACACGCTGGCAGGCAACTGCAATTAGAATACAGAGGGAGAAAAAAAAAAAAGCAGACTGATGTTCTAGCCCTAAAAAGGGCTTTTTGTGGTGCTGTCCTTACAGCAGATCAGATGAGTCCTTCAGGACTGCAGTGGACACAGAACACGGCCCTAACTATCGATTTCCCTATTAAATCAGCAGCTGCAGCAGCACTGTCCCTCCTCTCACTAAGACTGCAGCTTCCGAATGAATCTAAGATGGATGATGTCCTTGCTTTTTGATAGGAGGTGGGAGGGTCTGGGAGGGAGGGTCTGCTGCTAATTGGCTGAAATGTGTCTGCTGACTGTGAGGTACAGGGTCAAAGTTTGCTCAATGATGACGAATAGGGGGCGGACCGAACATCGCATATGTTCGCCCGCCGCGGCGAACGCGATCAAGCGATGTTGGCCGGGAATTGTTCGCCGGCGAATGGTTTGGGACATCTCTAGTGTCCAGACATGGCGGCACCCCTCACAGTACGTGTCCAGACATAACGGCACCCCCCACAGTACGTGTCCAGACATAACTGCACCCCCCACAGTACGTGTCCAGACATAACAGCACCCCCCACAGTACGTGTCCAGACATAACTGCACCCCCCACAGTACGTGTCCAGACATAACAGCACCCCCCACAGTACATGTCCAGACATAACAGCACCCCTCACAGTACGTGTCCAGACATAGCGGCATCCCCCACAGAACATGTTCAGACATGGCGGCACCCTCCACAGTACATGTCCAGACATGGCGGCATCCCCCACAGTACGTGTCCAGACATGGCGGCATCCCCCACAGTACGTGTCCAGACATGGCGGCATCCCCCACAGTACGTGTCCAGACATGGCTGCATCCCCCACAGTATGTGTCCAGACATAACAGCACCCTCCACAGTACATGTCCAGACATAACAGCACCCCTCACAGTAAGTGTCCAGACATAACAGCACCCCCCACAGTACATGTCCAGACATAACAGCACCCCTCACAGTAAGTGTCCAGATATAGCGGCATCCCTCACAGTACATGTCCAGACATAACAGCACCCCCCACAGTACATGTCCAGACATGGCGGCACCCCCCACAGTACATGTCCAGACATGGCGGCACCCCCCACAGTACATGTCCAGACATAACAGCACCCCCCACAGTACATGTCCAGACATAACGGCACCCCTCACAGTACGTGTCCAGACATAACGGCACCCCTCACAGTACATGTCCAGACATAACAGCACCCCTCACAGTAAGTGTCCAGATATAGCGGCATCCCTCACAGTACATGTCCAGACATAACAGCACCCCCCACAGTACATGTCCAGACATGGCGGCACCCCCCACAGTACATGTCCAGACATGGCGGCACCCCCCACAGTACATGTCCAGACATAACAGCACCCCCCACAGTACATGTCCAGACATAACAGCACCCCCCACAGTACATGTCCAGACATAACGGCACCCCTCACAGTACATGTCCAGACATAACAGCACCCCCCACAGTACATGCCCAGACATGGCGGCACCCCCCACAGTACATGTCCAGACATGGCGGCACCCCCCACAGTACGTGTCCAGACATGGCGGCATCCCCCACAGTACGTGTCCAGACATGGCGGCATCCCCCACAGTACGTGTCCAGACATGGCGGCATCCCCCACAGTACGTGTCCAGACATGGCGGCATCCCCCACAGTACGTGTCCAGACATGGCTGCATCCCCCACAGTATGTGTCCAGACATAACAGCACCCCCTACAGTACGTGTCCAGACATAACAGCACCCCTCACAGTAAGTGTCCAGATATAGCGGCATCCCTCACAGTACATGTCCAGACATAACAGCACCCCCCACAGTACATGTCCAGACATAACGGCACCCCTCACAGTACGTGTCCAGACATAGCGGCAACCCCCACAGTACATGTCAAGACATAACGGCACCCCCCACAGTACATGTCCAGACATAACAGCACCCCCCACAGTATGTGTCCAGACATAACAGCACCCCTCACAGTACGTGTCCAGACATAGCGGCATCCCCCACAGTACATGTCCAGACATAACGGCACCCCTCACAGTACGTGTCCAGACATAGCGGCATCCCCCATACCGTGTGTCCAGGAGCTTTTCATCTTGAATATCAGAGGAAGAATGAAATACATTATAAGCTGTAACTCCTTCCTGGTACAGCGCACATATTAATAACTGTAATTAACCCCGTCTGGTATAACATGGGCATCACAGGGAGTCTAAACATCCCACCCACGACAGCCAGCATTCCCACACAAGGATCTCCCATTCTGGGGCGCTACACTAGTCATATTTGGTAATAAAATGGTCATCATGATGAGACATACATTATGGAAACATGTTGGACCCTGTATGTCCATCAGAGCGGATGAGAAGACGTACGTTTTTAATATTTCACATCTGCCCGCTGAGGTAGAGGAGGAGCAGGCACACGTAATTAAGCCAAGAATGGAGGGAATTGAGATAAAAATTAGGGATTTTGGACATTTCTTTGACAAAATTTGCTGATCTAATCGACTTTGGGTTGTTCCATAATTCCCACAACCAGAAAACAAACGTGTACCAATCTGCAGCGAGCCAGTCCCGGAGTCTCTCCTAGTTCCAGGGTTAGGGTGCCGAGCAGTGGTGTGGCTACGTAATGGGTCACGGTGCTCCTACCTGGATACTGGCGCTCCAAGGTCAGGCCGCGTAGCAGCTATTCGGAAGGTTTGTAGTTGGTAGAAGATGGAATAAGTAAGGTCTGGTTTCTTGAAAGGTGCTTCCTTTATCTGGGCTTTACGCCACGGAAAGCAATCTCAGTGCACGGTGGGCTTCTGACCATACTTTGCTAGACTCTCGGGTCTAGGTTGAACTCATCCATCCTCTTGGCTTGGGCTGGCTTAACTTACACTGCTGATTCTCTGCTTCCTGTCTGAGTTCTAGGCCAGGACTGCACTGCACTGCATCTATAGCCTCTGGCTAGACTAGACTAAACCAGACTAGACCTGCCTAAACTCAACTACACTAGACTAGACTCCTCTAGACTAGACTCCTCTAGAGTAGACTAGACTCCTCTAAAGTAGACTAGACTCCTCTAGAGTAGACTAGACTCTTCTAGACTAGACTCTTCTAGACTAGACTCTTCTAGACTAGACTCTTCTAGACTAGACTCTTCTAGACTAGACTAGACTCTTCTAGACTAGACTCTTCTAGACTAGACTCTTCTAGACTAGACTCTTCTAGACTAGACTAGACTCTTCTAGACTAGACTAGACTCTTCTAGACTAGACTCTTCTAGACTAGACTCTTCTAGACTAGACTAGACTCTTCTAGACTAGACTAGACTCTTCTAGACTAGACTCTTCTAGACTAGACTAGACTCTTCTAGACTAGACTCTTCTAGACTAGACTCTACTAGACTAGACTCTTCTAGACTAGACTCTTCTAGACTAGACTAGACTCTTCTAGACTAGACTAGACTAGACTCCACTAGACTAGAATAGACTATTCTAGACTCCTCTAGACTAGACTCCTCTACAGGAAAACCACACCTCCCCTTGGAGGATCTGGGCAAGCCCACTCTCCCAAGGAGAGGAGGAGAATCTCACTGCCAGACACCCTGACACCTGCTGGTAAACCAGGCACAGTGCATGAAATACAATAGATAGCACCTAACGAACAGAGCTGGAAACAGAAGACATGGTGGTGTCACTCATTGGTTAGGCATTTAGGACAGTAGCAGGTTGTAGGAGCGGGAATGCACGCTCTGGGGATCTACAGATCCTAAGTAGAAAGACTTTTCCATTTTTCTCTCTTTTATTGTTATAGCTGTTTCTGCTTGTCTCTGTTTCTGTCATTTTATTTTAATTTTTTGTACATTTTTTAATAGTAAAGCTCCAACTTTAATGGTTTTGTGCCCTGAAGGAGCCCAGTAACTGCCATTTTACGTGTGTGAGTGCGGTGTGTTGCAGTGTATGCCCTAATAGTGCGGTTGGTACGAGTGGGGCTCCTTAGGCTTTTCTATTGGCCCCTAATTACAGATGGTGGCAGTGTGTTCGGGAGCATGAAAGGCAATATCGGGGTGCAATATATGATCAATCTGTGTGCTGTGTGTAGGGGTGTGCGAGATTGTGTGAAACAGACAGCGCCTTGGCAGTGGCACCAGGGTGACGTGACAGGAACGTTCTGGCCGCACTGAACCTGGGGGAATAATTACTACACTCGAAAAACATGACGGAGAACCTGGACCTCCTATTACTACACCCGAAAAACATGACGGAGAGCCTGGACCTCCTATTACTACACCCGAAAAACATGACGGAGAACCTGGACCTCCTATTACTACACCCGAAAAACATGATGGAGAGCCTGGACCTCCTATTACTACACCTGAAAAACATGACTGAGAGCCTGGACCTCCTATTACTACACCCGAAAAACATGACGGAGAGCCTGGACCTCCTATTACTACACCCGAAAAACATGACGGAGAGCCTGGACCTCCTATTACTACACCCGAAAAACATGACGAAGAGCCGGGACCTCCTATTACTACACCCGAAAAACATGACGGAGAGCCGGGACCTCCTATTACTACACCCGAAAAACATGACAGAGAACCTGGACCTCCTATTACTACACCCGAAAAACATGATGGAGAGCCTGGACCTCCTATTACTACACCTGAAAAACATAACTGAGAGCCTGGACCTCCTATTACTACACCCGAAAAACATGACGGAGAGCCTGGACCTCCTATTACTACACCCGAAAAACATGACGGAGAGCCTGGACCTCCTATTACTACACCCGAAAAACATGACGGAGAGCCGGGACCTCCTATTACTACACCCGAAAAACATGACGGAGAACCTGGACCTCCTATTACTACACCCGAAAAACATGACGGAGAGCCGGGACCTCCTATTACTACACCTGAAAAACATGACAGAGAACCTGGACCTCCTATTACTACACCCGAAAAACATGACGGAGAACCTGGACCTCCTATTACTACACCCGAAAAACATGACGGAGAGCCTGGACCTCCTATTACTACACCCGAAAAACATGACGGAGAACCTGGACCTCCTATTACTACACCCGAAAAACATGATGGAGAGCCTGGACCTCCTATTACTACACCTGAAAAACATGACTGAGAGCCTGGACCTCCTATTACTACACCCGAAAAACATGACGGAGAGCCTGGACCTCCTATTACTACACCCGAAAAACATGACGGAGAGCCAGGACCTCCTTTTACTACACCCGAAAAACATGACGGAGAGCCGGGACCTCCTATTACTACACCCGAAAAACATGACGGAGAACCTGGACCTCCTATTACTACACACGAAAAACCTGACGGAGAGCCTGGACCTCCTATTACTACACCCGAAAAACATGACGGAGAGCCTGGACCTCCTATTACTACACCCGAAAAACATAACGGAGAGCCTGGACCTCCTATTACTACACCCGAAAAACGCTCACCCCAATAGATTGTCATCTGCCGCCTTAACGAAGCACACATGACCCATTTTTAGAGTGTAGTAACAGGATCTCAGGTGACTTCCGTCCTGACCGTCTAACCAGAAGAAGCTTCTTGTCAGTCTAGGTCAGTGATGGTTTAGAACCTTTTAGAGACCAAGTGCCCAAACTGCAACCCAAAACCCACTTATTTATCACAAGGTGCCAACACGGCAATTTACCCGGAATACTACAGTCCAATATAGTGTATCGTCCATGTACTTTATTACTTAGCTATAATAGCTACATTCAATGTGCTGCCTGTGCTGTTCATACTGCGCCCTGCGCTGATGAATGGCAGGAAAAGTCTAAGGCATATTAGACTTTTTCCAGGGCGTGGGTGCCCACAGGGAGGGCTCTGAGTGCCACAACTGGCACCCATGCCATATGTTCGCCACCACTGGTCTAGGTGGTCTCCTACGTCTTCACGCCACGTCCCATCGTAACTTTCACCATCACATGGCCTTAGGGACGTCTTTCCTCACAGGGTCACCTACAGGAAGGGCTCCGACCTCCAATAACCGCTGGGCTACAGATCTGGGGAAACCGTATCATTCTGTAATGTTTCCTTGTGACAGGGAGAAGAGACGGTGCAGGAGCCCGGAGAATGCTGTCCTGTGTGTCGGAGGCAGATACCAGGTAGGGACGTCTCTATGGTGCTGTATTATGGGATGTACTGGAGGCAGATATCAGGAAGAAACATCTATGGTGCTCTATTATGGGATGTACTGGAGGCAGATACCAGGTAGGGATGTCTATGGTGCTGTATTATGGAATGTACTGGAGGCAGATATTAGGTAGGGAGGTCTATGGTTCTGTATTATGGGATGTACTGGAGGCAGATATCAGGAAGGAACATCTATGGTGCTGTATTATGGAATGTACTGGAGGCAGATATTAGGTAGGGAGGTCTATGGTTCTGTATTATGGGATGTACTGGAGGCAGATATCAGGTAGGGACGTCTATGGTGCTTTATTATGGGGTGTACCAGAGGCAGATATCAGGTAGGGACGTCTATGGTGCTGTATTATTGGGTGTACTGAAGGCAGATATCAAGTAGGGACGTCTATGGTGCTGTATTATGGGGTGTACCAGAGGCAGATATCAGGTAGGGACGTCTATGGTGCTGTATTATTGGGTGTACTGAAGGCAGATATCAAGTAGGGACGTCTATGGTGCTGTATTATGGGGTGTACCAGAGGCAGATATCAGGTAGGGACGTCTATGGTGCTGTATTATGGAATGTACTGGAGGCAGATATCAGGTAGGGACGTCTATAGTGCTGTATTATGGGATATACTGGAGGCAGATATCAGGTAGGGACGTCTATGGTGCTGTATTATGGGGTGTACTGGAGGCAGATATCAGGTAGGGACATCTATGGTGCTGTATTATGGGGTGTACTGGAGGCAGATATCAGGTAGGGACGTCTATGGTGCTGTATTATGGAATGTACTGGAGGCAGATATCAGGTAGGGACGTCTATGGTGCTGTATTATGGAATGTACTGGAGGCAGATATCAGGTAGGGACGTCTATAGTGCTGTATTATGGGATATACTGGAGGCAGATATCAGGTAGGGACGTCTATAGTGCTGTATTATGGGATATACTGGAGGCAGATATCAGGTAGGGACATCTATGGTGCTGTATTATGGGGTGTACTGGAGGCAGATATCAGGTAGGGACGTCTATGGTGCTGTATTATGGAATGTACTGGAGGCAGATATCAGGTAGGGATGTCTATAGTGCTGTATTATGGGATATACTGGAGGCAGATATCAGGTAGGGACATCTATGGTGCTGTATTATGGGGTGTACTGGAGGCAGATATCAGGTAGGGACATCTATGGTGCTGTATTATGGGATGTACTGGAGGCAGATATCAGGTAGGATCATCTATGGTGCTGTATTATGGGATGTACTGGAGGCAGATATCAGGTAGGATCATCTATGGTGCTGTATTATGGAATGTACTGGAGGCAGATATCAGGTAGGGACGTCTATAGTGTTGTATTATGGGATGTACTGGAGGCAGATATCAGGTAGGGACATCTATGGTGCTGTATTATGGGATGTACTGGAGGCAGATATCAGGTAGGATCATCTATAGTGCTGTATTATGGAATGTACTGGAGGCAGATATCAGGTAGGGACGTCTATAGTGTTGTATTATGGGATGTACTGGAGGCAGATATCAGGTAGCGACGTCGACAGTGACTGCTCTAGTGTCTGATGTATCTGGTAATCCGTTTTCCTGTTTTCTGTGGAGGAAATCTCGTACAGCAAATCATTTACAATATTTAAAAGTGCATGCAGAAAGGGTGCGTCACCCACACATTTCATAAAGTTCCTGCCCTCAGTCATAGACCTCTGGACTATAATAATGGAGTTTCCTCTCCACAGATGGACCCACAGTCTGCAAACTTCACACTGAAACCAGGAACATCACCAAGGGCAGCTGCTACCTGGAGAATGTGGAGGTCAGCTTCTGTCGTGGCCACTGCGCCTCCTGGACCAATGTTCTGGCAGAGGTAAAAGGTCACAGATTACAGGCAGAATAATTACAGGCAGAATAATAGAGAGAAGGACAGGGATTACAGGCAGAATAATAGAGAGAAGGTCAGAGATTACAGGCAGAATAATAGAGAGAAGGACAGGGACTATAGGCAGAATAATAGAGAGAAGGTTATGGACTACAGGCAGAATAATAGAGAGAAGGTCATGGACTACAGGCAGAATAATAGAGAGAAGGTCATGGACTACAGGCAGAATAATAGAGAGAAGGTCATGGACTACAGGCAGAATAATAGAGAGAAGGTCATGGACTACAGGCAAAATAATAGAGAGAAAGTCAAGGACTACAGGCAGGATAATATAGAGAAGGTCAGGGACTACAGGCAGAATAATAGAGAGAAGGTTATGGACTACAGGCAGAATAATAGAGAGAAGGTCATGGACTACAGGCAGAATAATAGAGAGAAGGTCATGGATTACAGGCAGAATAATAGAGAGAATGTCATGGACTACAGGCAGGATAATGGAGAGAATGTCATGGACTACAGGCAGGATAATAGAGAGAAGGACAGGGACTACAGGCAGAATAATAGAGAGGTCAGGGACTACAGGCAGAATAATAGAGAGAAGGACAGGGACTACAGGCAGAATAATAGAGAGGTCAGGGACTACAGGCAGGATAATAGAGAGAAGGTCAGGGACTACAGGCAAAATAATAGAGAGAAGGTCAGGGACTACAGGCAGAATAATAGAGAGAAGGTCAGGGACTACAGGCAGGATAATAGAGAGAAGGTCAGGGACTACAGGAAGGATAATAGCGAGAAGGTCATGGACTACAGGAAGGATAATAGCGAGAAGGTCATGGACTACAGGCAGAATAATAGAGAGAAGGTCAGGGACTACAGGCAGGATAATAGAGAGAAGGTCGGGGATTACAGGAAGGATAATAGAGAGAAGGTCATGGACTACAGGCAGAATAATAGAGAGAAGATCAGGGACTACAGGCAGGATAATAGAGAGAAGGTCATGGACTATAGGCAGAATAATAGAGAAAATGTGATGGACTACAGGCAGAATAATAGAGAGAAGGTCAGGGACTACAGGAAGAATAATAGAGAGAAGGTCAGGGACTACAGGCAGAATAATAGAGAGAAGGTTATGGACTACAGGCAGAATAATAGAGAGAAGGTCAGGGACTACAGGCAGAATAATAGAGAGAAGGTCATGGATTACAGGCAGAATAATAGAGAGAATGTCATGGACTACAGGCAGGATAATAGAGAGAAGGTCATGGACTACAGGCAGAATAATAGAGAGAATGTCATGGACTACAGGCAGGATAATAGAGAGAAGGTCAGGGACTACAGGCAGGATAATAGAGAGAAGGACAGGGACTACAGGCAGAATAATAGAGGTCAGGGACTACAGGCAGAATAATAGAGAGAAGGTCAGGGACTACAGGCAGGATTATAGAGAGAAGGTCAGGGACTACAGGAAGGATAATAGCGAGAAGGTCATGGACTACAGGAAGGATAATAGCGAGAAGGTCATGGACTACAGGCAGAATAATAGAGAGAAGATCAGGGACTACAGGCAGGATAATAGAGAGAAGGTCATGGACTACAGGCAGAATAATAGAGAGAATGTGATGGACTACAGGCAGAATAATAGAGAGAAGGTCAGGGACTACAGGAAGAATAATAGAGAGAAGGTCAGGGACTACAGGCAGAATAATAGAGAGAAGGTCAGGGACTACAGGCAGAATAATAGAGAGAAGGTCAGGGACTACAGGCAGGATAATAGAGAGAAGGTCGGGATTACAGGAAGGATAATAGAGAGAAGGTTGGGAGAGAAGGTCGGGGATTACAGGCAGAATAATTACAGGCAGAATAATAGAGAGAAGGTCATGGACTACAGGCAGAATAATAGAGAGGTCAGGGACTACAGGCAGGAAAATAGACAGAAGGTCATGGACTACAGGAAAAATAATAGAGATAAGGTCAGGGACTACAGGCAGAATAATAAAGAGAAGGTCAGGGACTACAGGCAGAATAATAGAGAGAAGGTCGGACTACAGGCAGAATAATAGAGAGAAGGTCAGGGATTACAGGAAGGATAATAGAGTTGAGGTCAGGGATTACAAGTAGAATAATAGAGAGAAGGTCAGGGACTACAGGCAGGATAATAGAGAGAAGGTCAGGGATTACAGGCAGAATAATAGAGAGACGGTCAGGGACTACAGGCAGAATAATAGAGAGAAGGTCAGGGATTACAGGAAGGATAATAGAGTTGAGGTCAGGCATTACAGGTAGAATAATAGAGAGAAGGTCAGGGACTACAGGCAGGATAATAGAGAGAAGGTTGGGGATTACAGGCAGAATAATAGAGAGATGGTCGGGGATTACAGGCAGAATAATAGAGAGATGGTCAGGGATTACAGGCAGAATAATAGAGAGACGGTCAGGGACTACAGGCAGAATAATAGAAGGTCAGTGACTACAGGCAGAATAATAGAGAGAAGGTCAGGGACTACAGGCAGGATAATAGAGAAGAGGTCAGGGATTACAGGCAGAATAAGAGAGAGGTCATAAACTATAGACAGAATAATAGAGAGGAGGTCAGGGACTACAGGCAGAATAATAGAGAGGTCATGAACTACAGGCAGAATAATAGAGAGCTCATGGACTAAAGGCAGAATAATAGAGAGAAGGTCAGGGACTACAGGCAGAATAATAGAGAGAAGGTCATGGACTACAGGCAGAATAATAGAGAGAAGGTCATGGATACAGGCAGAATAATAGAGAGAAGGTCATGGACTATAGGCAGAATAATAGAGAGAAGGTCAGGGACTACAGGCAGGATAATAGAGAGAAGGTCAGGGATTACAGGCAGAATAATAGAGAGAAGGTCAGGGATTACAGGCAGTATAACAGAGGGCTCTACGGGATTACAGGCAGTATAACAGAGGGCTCTACGGGATTACAGGCAGTATAATAGAGAGAAGGTCATGGACTACAGGCAGAATAATAGAGAGAAGGTCATGGATACAGGCAGAATAATAGAGAGAAGGTCATGGACTACAGGCAGAATAATAGAGAGAAGGTCAGGGACTACAGGAAGAATAATAGAGAGAAGGTCAGGGACTACAGGCAGAATAATAGAGAGAAGGTCAGGGACTACAGGCAGAATAATAGAGAGAAGGTCAGGGACTACAGGCAGGATAATAGAGAGAAGGTCGGGATTATAGGAAGGATAATAGAGAGAAGGTTGGGAGAGAAGGTCAGGGATTACAGGCAGAATAATTACAGGCAGAATAATAGAGAGAAGGTCATGGACTACAGGCAGAATAATAGAGAGGTCAGGGACTACAGGCAGGATAATAGACAGAAGGTCATGGACTACAGGAAGAATAATAGAGATAAGGTGTGGGACTACCGGCAGAATAATAAAGAGAAGGTCAGGGACTACAGGCAGAATAATAGAGAGAAGGTCAGGGACTACAGGCAGAATAATAGAGAGAAGGTCAGGGATTACAGGAAGGATAATAGAGAGAAGGTCAGGGACTACAGGCAGGATAATAGAGAGAAGGTCGGGGATTACAGGCAGAATAATAGAGAGACGGTCAGGGACTACAGGCAGGATAATAGAGAAGAGGTCAGGGATTACAGGCAGAATAAGAGAGAGAAGGTCATGGACTACAGGCAGAATAATAGAGAGAATGTGATGGACTACAGGCAGAATAATAGAGAGAAGGTCAGGGACTACAGGAAGAATAATAGAGAGAAGGTCAGGGACTACAGGCAGAATAATAGAGAGAAGGTTATGGACTACAGGCAGAATAATAGAGAGAAGGACAGGGACTACAGGCAGAATAATAGAGAGAAGGTCATGGATTACAGGCAGAATAATAGAGAGAATGTCATGGACTACAGGCAGAATAATAGAGAGAATGTCATGGACTACAGGCAGGATAATAGAGAGAAGGTCAGGGACTACAGGCAGGATAATAGAGAGAAGGACAGGGACTACAGGCAGAATAATAGAGGTCAGGGACTACAGGCAGGATAATAGAGAGGTCGTGGACTACAGGCAAAATAATAGAGAGAAGGTCAGGGACTACAGACAGAATAATAGAGAGAAGGTCAGGGACTACAGGCAGGATTATAGAGAGAAGGTCAGGGACTACAGGAAGGATAATAGCGAGAAGGTCATGGACTACAGGAAGGATAATAGCGAGAAGGTCATGGACTACAGGCAGAATAATAGAGAGAAGGTCAGGGACTACAGGCAGGATAATAGAGAGAAGGTCAGGGATTACAGGAAGGATAATAGAGAGAAGGTCATGGACTACAGGCAGAATAATAGAGAGAATGTCATGGACTACAGGCAGAATAATAGAGAGAAGATCAGGGACTACAGGCAGGATAATAGAGAGAAGGTCATGGACTACAGGCAGAATAATAGAGAGAATGTGATGGACTACAGGCAGAATAATAGAGAGAAGGTCAGGGACTACAGGAAGAATAATAGAGAGAAGGTCAGGGACTACAGGCAGAATAATAGAGAGAAGGTTATGGACTACAGGCAGAATAATAGAGAGAAGGACAGGGACTACAGGCAGAATAATAGAGAGAAGGTCATGGATTACAGGCAGACTAATAGAGAGAATGTCATGGACTACAGGCAGAATAATAGAGAGAATGTCATGGACTACAGGCAGGATAATAGAGAGAAGGTCAGGGACTACAGGCAGGATAATAGAGAGAAGGACAGGGACTACAGGCAGAATAATAGAGGTCAGGGACTACAGGCAGGATAATAGAGAGGTCGTGGACTACAGGCAAAATAATAGAGAGAAGGTCAGGGACTACAGACAGAATAATAGAGAGAAGGTCAGGGACTACAGGCAGGATTATAGAGAGAAGGTCAGGGACTACAGGAAGGATAATAGCGAGAAGGTCATGGACTACAGGAAGGATAATAGCGAGAAGGTCATGGACTACAGGCAGAATAATAGAGAGAAGGTCAGGGACTACAGGCAGGATAATAGAGAGAAGGTCAGGGATTACAGGAAGGATAATAGAGAGAAGGTCATGGACTACAGGCAGAATAATAGAGAGAATGTCATGGACTACAGGCAGAATAATAGAGAGAAGATCAGGGACTACAGGCAGGATAATAGAGAGAAGGTCATGGACTACAGGCAGAATAATAGAGAGAATGTGATGGACTACAGGCAGAATAATAGAGAGAAGGTCAGGGACTACAGGAAGAATAATAGAGAGAAGGTCAGGGACTACAGGCAGAATAATAGAGAGAAGGTCAGGGACTACAGGCAGAATAATAGAGAGAAGGTCAGGGACTACAGGCAGGATAATAGAGAGAAGGTCGGGATTACAGGAAGGATAATAGAGAGAAGGTTGGGAGAGAAGGTCGGGGATTACAGGCAGAATAATTACAGGCAGAATAATAGAGAGAAGGTCATGGACTACAGGCAGAATAATAGAGAGGTCAGGGACTACAGGCAGAAAAATAGACAGAAGGTCATGGACTACAGGAAGAATAATAGAGATAAGGTCAGGGACTACAGGCAGAATAATAAAGAGAAGGTCAGGGACTACAGGCAGAATAATAGAGAGAAGGTCGGACTACAGGCAGAATAATAGAGAGAAGGTCAGGGATTACAGGAAGGATAATAGAGTTGAGGTCAGGGATTACAAGTAGAATAATAGAGAGAAGGTCAGGGACTACAGGCAGGATAATAGAGAGAAGGTCGGGGATTACAGGCAGAATAATAGAGAGACGGTCAGGGACTACAGGCAGAATAATAGAGAGAAGGTCAGGGATTACAGGAAGGATAATAGAGTTGAGGTCAGGCATTACAGGTAGAATAATAGAGAGAAGGTCAGGGACTACAGGCAGGATAATAGAGAGAAGGTTGGGGATTACAGGCAGAATAATAGAGAGACGGTCAGGGACTACAGGCAGAATAATAGAAGGTCAGTGACTACAGGCAGAATAATAGAGAGAAGGTCAGGGACTACAGGCAGGATAATAGAGAAGAGGTCAGGGATTACAGGCAGAATAAGAGAGAGGTCATAAACTATAGACAGAATAATAGAGAGGAGGTCAGGGACTGCAGGCAGAATAATAGAGAGGTCATGAACTACAGGCAGAATAATAGAGAGCTCATGGACTAAAGGCAGAATAATAGAGAGAAGGTCAGGGACTACAGGCAGAATAATAGAGAGAAGGTCATGGACTACAGGCAGAATAATAGAGAGAAGGTCATGGATACAGGCAGAATAATAGAGAGAAGGTCATGGACTATAGGCAGAATAATAGAGAGAAGGTCAGGGACTACAGGCAGGATAATAGAGAGAAGGTCAGGGATTACAGGCAGAATAATAGAGAGAAGGTCAGGGATTACAGGCAGTATAACAGAGGGCTCTACGGGATTACAGGCAGTATAACAGAGGGCTCTACGGGATTACAGGCAGTATAATAGAGAGAAGGTCATGAACTACAGGCAGAATAATAGAGAGAAGGTCATGGATACAGGCAGAATAATAGAGAGAAGGTCATGGACTACAGGCAGAATAATAGAGAGAAGGTCAGGGACTACAGGAAGAATAATAGAGAGAAGGTCAGGGACTACAGGCAGAATAATAGAGAGAAGGTCAGGGACTACAGGCAGAATAATAGAGAGAAGGTCAGGGACTACAGGCAGGATAATAGAGAGAAGGTCGGGATTACAGGAAGGATAATAGAGAGAAGGTTGGGAGAGAAGGTCAGGGATTACAGGCAGAATAATTACAGGCAGAATAATAGAGAGAAGGTCAGGGATTACAGGCAGTATAACAGAGGGCTCTACGGGATTACAGGCAGTATAACAGAGGGCTCTACGGGATTACAGGCAGTATAACAGAGGGTTGTCAGGGATTACAGGCAGTATAATAGAGGGCTCTCAGGGATTACAGGCAGTATAACAGAGGGTTGTCAGGGATTACAGGCAGTATAATAGAGGGTTGTCGGGGATTACAGGCAGTATAATAGAGGGTTGTCAGGGATTACAGACAGTATAATAAAGGGCTGGTTGGGGATCACTCTTTAGTCGCTGCACCACCTTCCTTGGGTGGTGTTGGAGAATATGGTGCAAATAATGCTATTATTACCGGGCCTCATTATCTCTGCAGGAGCCGTATCTCCAGACGGTGTGTGACTGCTGCAGCTATAGACTGGACCCCGAGAGTCCAGTAAAGATCCTGAACCTCCAGTGTGAGGACGGCCAGGAGGAGCCGGTGGTTCTCCCAGTGATTCACAGCTGTGAGTGCACCGCCTGTCAGGGTGAGTACCAACAATGAGGACTTCTTCTGCCATCATGTGGCCGAGGGAGGAGGAGACATCGGCCGAGGGTCTCTCGATTATAATTTATCATTATAGCGCCACACATATGAGGAGCGGAGGTATCAGCCACTGCTATCTGGTATCAGCCACTGCTATCCGATATCAGCCACTGTTATCTGGTATCAGCCACTGTTATCTGGTATCAGCCACTGCTATCTGGTATCAGCCACTGCTATCTGGTATCAGCCACTGGTATCAGCCACTGTTATCTGGTATCAGCCACTGCTATCTGGTATCAGCCACTGGTATCAGCCACTGCTATCTGGTATCAGCCACTGCTATCTGGTATCAGCCACTGTTATCTGGTATCAGCCACTGCTATCTGGTATCAGCCACTGCTATCTGGTATCAGCCACTGTTATCTGGTATCAGCCACTGTTATCTGGTATCAGCCACTGCTATCTGGTATAAGCCACTGCTATCTGGTATCAGCCACTGTTTTCTGGTATCAGCCACTGTTATCTGGTATCAGCCACTGCTATCTGGTATCAGCCACTGCTATCTGGTATAAGCCACTGCTATCTGGTATCAGCCACTGGTATCAGCCACTGCTATCTGGTATTCAGCCACTGTTTTCTGGTATCAGCCACTGTTATCTGGCATCAGCCACTGTTTTCTGGTATCAGCCACTGTTATCTGATATCAGCCACTGCTATCTGGTATCAGCCACTGTTTTCTGATATAATCCACTGTTATCTGTTATCAGCCATTGTTATCTGGTATCAGCCACTGCTTTCTAATATAATCCACTGTTTTCTGGTATCAGCCACTGTTATCTGGTATCAGCCACTGTTATCTGGTATCAGCCACTGTTATCTGTTCTTATCTGGCATCCACTTTTATATCGTCATCATTCTGGTTAATATCGTTACCATAATTTTTTATTGTATTAGATTGGTAATTATTTTTAGCAGAGCTTGTATAAGCTCCGCCTCCCTGTTTTCTCACTTATGGTCCCGCTTCCATGATTAATAGCCTGATTTTGTTATTGCAGGTGGAGACTTCTCCAAACGCTGATCCCTCCACCTCTTAACCATCTCCACTGATCCCTCCACCTCTGATCCTCCCCGCTGATCCCTCCACCTCTGATCCTCCCCACTGATCCCTCCACCTCTGATCCGTCCCCCTCTGATCCCTCCATCTATGATCCTCCCCCGCTGATCCCTCCACCTCTGATCCTTCCCCGCTGATCCCTCCACCTCTGATCCCTCCACCTCTGATCCTTCCCCGCTGATCCCTCCACCTCTGATCCCTCCATCTATGATCCTCCCCGGCTGATCCCTCCCCACTGATCCTTTCCCGCTGATCCCTTCACCTCTGATCCTCCCCACTGATCCCTCCACCTCTGATCCTTCCCCGCTGATCCCTCCACCTCTGATCCCTCCACCTCTGATCCTTCCCCTCTGATCCCTCCACCTATGATCCTCCCCCGCTGATCCCTCCATCTCTGATCCTTCCCCGCTGATCCCTCCACCTCTGATCCCTCCATCTATGATCCTCCCACGCTGACCCCTGGTGCCTGGTTCTACCTTAGATGTTTTGCTATCTGGTGACAATAAAGTCTCGCTGGCGCCCTGAATGTATATAATTGTAATAAACACTTTTTTGCAACACGCTTTGGATCTTTGCTTCAGTTTTTTTTTTCCCCACCTGAAGGCCTAATTCCTAGATTTCACCTCCAGTGAAATAGTTGGTCAGGAGATTGGGGGATTCTCATAATCATGTGTATGGATCACATATCACTGAAAACCATAGATATCATGAGAAGAGTATCAAAAATGTATCTCTGCGGACTAGAAAATTTTTTCCTAAAACTTTACTTTAACTTACTAATAAATATAGAAGTAAATTCAAGAAGAAAACAATATATGAAATAAAAGATAAATTAGTGCTGCTTCTAACAAATTACATACACGTGTCCGATGGTATAATGATCCAAAGATAAAGAGGTCAATTACCGGAATAACTTACAGTTTGATGACATCAGGTAGACAATGAGGATTAGCGACAGGGCTACCCCTGCTAAAAAGCGGAGCACCTGCCCTGAAAGGAGAGACCCCACTTACCGGTGGCTAAACCCTCACTTTCACCTGTAAAGCCCTGAAGATGAAGAATTAGCTTCCTTTAATGTAGATTTGTTCCGACGCGTTGCCCCAATATTCCGGTATAATTGGTTCATCAGGGGAACATTATGTGATATGTAAAGGAGACGATATCGGCATCCTGAGAGTTCAAAAAGAAAAAATTCTAGTCTGCAGTGATAATCATGTGTATGGATCAGCCAAACCATAAGAGGCAAAATGTCATAGAAAAAAGGAGGAGGGTCCAACACAGAGGATGGACAAACAATAGAAATATAGGGGGCACATCAGTCTACAGGGAGGAGCACGGGGGCATCAATATGTGGAGGTCTAGACAGAGGATGGGCACATTAATATAGGGGGCACATCAGTCTACAGGGAGGAGCTCGGGGGCATCAATATGTGGAGGTCTAGACAGAGGATGGGCACATTAATATAGGGGGCACATCAGTCTACAGGGAGGAGCTCGGGGGCATCAATATGTGGAGGTCTAGAGAGAGGATGGGCACATTAATATAGGGGGCACATCAGTCTACAGGGAGGAGCTCGGGGGCATCAATATGTGGAGGTCAAGAGAGGACGGGCACATTAATATAGGGGGCACATCAGTCTACAGGGAGGAGCACGGGGGCATCAATATGTGGCGGTCTAGAGAGAGGACGGGCACATTAATATAGGGGGCACATCAGTCTACAGGGAGGAGCTCGGGGGCATCAATATGTGGAGGTCTAGAGAGAGGACGGGCACATTAATATAGGAAGCACATCAGTCTACAGGGAGGAGCTCGGGGGCATCAATATGTGGAGGTCTAGAGAGAGGATGGGCACATTAATATAGGGGGCACATCAGTCTACAGGGAGGAGCTCGGGGGCATCAATATGTGGAGGTCTAGAGAGAGGATGGGCACATTAATATAGGGGGCACATCAGTCTACAGGGAGGAGCTCGGGGGCATAAATATGTGGAGGTCTAGAGAGAGGATGGGCACATTAATATAGGGGGCACATCAGTCTACAGGGAGGAGCTCGGGGGCAACAATATGTGGAGGTCTAGAGAGAGGATGGGCACATTAATATAGGGGGCACATCAGTCTACAGGGAGGAGCTCGGGGGCATCAATATGTGGAGGTCTAGAGAGAGGATGGGCACATTAATATAGGGGGCACATCAGTCTACAGGGAGGAGCTCGGGGGCATCAATACGTGGAGGTCTAGAGAGAGGATGGACAAACAATAGAAATATAGGGGGCACATCAGTCTACAGGGAGGAGCTCGGGGGCATCAATATGTGGAGGTCTAGAGAGAGGATGGGCACATTAATATAGGGGGCACATCAGTCTACAGGGAGGAGCACGGGGGCATCAATATGTGGAGGTCTAGAGAGAGGACGGGCACATTAATATAGGGGACACATCAGTCTACAGGGAGGAGCACGGGGGCATCAATATGTGGAGGTCTAGAGAGAGGACGAGCACATTAATATAGGGGGCACATCAGTCTACAGGGAGGAGCACGGCGGCATCAATATGTGGAGGTCTAGAGAGAGGACGGGCACATTAATATAGGGAGCACATCAGTCTACAGGGAGGAGCTCAGGGGCATCAATATGTGGAGGTCTAGAGAGAGGATGGGCACATTAATATAGGGGACACATCAGTCTACGGGGAGGAGCTCAGGGGCATCAATATGTGGAGGTCTAGAGAGAGGATGGGCACATTAATATAGGGGACACATCAGTCTACAGGGAGGAGCTCGGGGGCATCAATATGTGGAGGTCTAGAGAGAGGATGGGGACATTAATATAGGGGGCACATCAGTCTACAGGGAGGAGCTCGGGGGCATCAATATGTGGAGGTCTAGAGAGAGGATGGGCACATTAAGATAGGGAGCACATCAGTCTACAGGGAGGAGCTCAGGGGCATCAATATGTGGAGGTCTAGAGAGAGGACGGGCACATTAATATAGGGGGCACATCAGTCTACAGGGAGGAGCACGGCGGCATCAATATGTGGAGGTCTAGAGAGAGGACGGGCACATTAATATAGGGAGCACATCAGTCTACAGGGAGGAGCTCCGGGGCATCAATATGTGGAGGTCTAGAGAGAGGACGGGCACATTAATATATGGGGCACATCAGTCTACAGGGAGGAGCTCGGGGGCATCAATATGTGGAGGTCTAGAGAGAGGACGGGCACATTAATATAGGGAACACATCAGTCTACAGGGAGGAGCACGGGGGCATCAATATGTGGAGGTCTAGAGAGAGGATGGGCACATTAATATAGGGAACACATCAGTCTACAGGGAGGAGCACGGGGGCATCAATATGTGGAGGTCTAGAGAGAGGACGGGCACATTAATATAGGGAACACATCAGTCTACAGGGAGGAGCTCGGGGGCATCAATATGTGGAGGTCTAGAGAGAGGATGGGCACATTAATATAGGGGACACATCAGTCTACGGGGAGGAGCTCGGGGGCATCAATATGTGGAGGTCTAGAGAGAGGATGGGCACATTAATATAGGGAGCACATCAGTCTACAGGGAGGAGCTCGGGGGCATCAATATGGAGGTCTAGAGAGAGGACGGGCACATTAATATAGGGGGCACATCAGTCTACAGGGAGGAGCTCAGGGGCATCAATATGTGGAGGTCTAGAGAGAGGATGGGCACATTAATATAGGAAGCACATCAGTCTACAGGGAGGAGCTCAGGGGCATCAATATGTGGAGGTCTAGAGAGAGGATGGGCACATTAATATAGGGGGCACATCAGTCTACAGGGAGGAGCTCGGGGGCATCAATATGTGGAGGTCTAGAGAGAGGATGGGCACATTAATATAGGGGGCACATCAGTCTACAGGGAGGAGCTCGGGGGCATCAATATGTGGAGGTCTAGAGAGAGGATGGGCACATTAATATAGGAAGCACATCAGTCTACAGGGAGGAGCTCAGGGGCATCAATATGTGGAGGTCTAGAGAGAGGACGGGCACATTAATATAGGGGGCACATCAGTCTACAGGGAGGAGCTCGGGGGCATCAATATGTGGAGGTCTAGAGAGAGGATGGGCACATTAATATAGGAAGCACATCAGTCTACAGGGAGGAGCACGGGGGCATCAATATGTGGAGGTCTAGAGAGAGGATGGGCACATTAATATAGGGGGCACATCAGTCTACAGGGAGGAGCTCGGGGGCATCAATATGTGGAGGTCTAGAGAGAGGATGGGCACATTAATATAGGGGGCACATCAGTCTACAGGGAGGAGCTCGGGGGCATCAATATGTGGAGGTCTAGAGAGAGGATGGGCACATTAATATAGGGGGCACATCAGTCTACAGGGAGGAGCTCAGGGGCATCAATATGTGGAGGTCTAGAGAGAGGATGGGCACATTAATATAGGAAGCACATCAGTCTACAGGGAGGAGCTCAGGGGCATCAATATGTGGAGGTCTAGAGAGAGGATGGGCACATTAATATAGGGTAATGACGTACAGGATTTTGCATCCACCATTTCATTTTCTGAAGTTCTGCCTGTGCATAATGTTCAGAATGATAGGCAGAGGCGCATAAAGGAGTTCAACATATGGCTTGGTAAATGGTGTCAAGAGCAAGGATTTGGCTTTGTTTCTCATGATAGCTCTACTTGGAATAGAAAGGAACTGTACAAAAAAGATGGTTTGCATCTTTCTCTCAAAGGAACAAATGTACTTAGTGAACAACTCCAAGAATTTGCGAAAGAGTATTTAAACTAGGAAGGGGGGGCAAAAGAGTGAAAATAAAAGAGTCCAATTGCCCCCCGAAACAATGCCAGATCAGGCCAGAAGCACTGAGGTTAAGAAATGATAAGCTCAGAGTCCTGTCTACAAATGCTCGCAGTTTAGGTAAAAAAATCAATGAACTTGGGTCAATAATGGCATCTGAGAATGTAGATTTAGTGGCTGTTACGGAGACATGGTTTAATGAAAGAAATGACTGGGACATAACCATACCAGGGTACTCTTTATACAGAAGAGACAGAGAAGGCAAGAAAGGAGGAGGAGTGGCCCTGTATGTGAAAGATAGCATTAAATCTAACCTAATACAAGTTGGTGAGGCCAACATAGAGTCAGTTTGGGTTACGTTGCAGTTTGCTAACCATGCAGTAACTCGTGTAGGTGTGATATATAGACCACCTGGTCAAGTTAAAGAACTAGATGATCTACTAGTTGAAGAAATAGCTAAAATGACAATGAAAGGAGAAGTTATCATTATGGGAGATTTCAATCTTCCAGATATAAACTGGAAAACCAAAATAGCAAGTTCTACCAGGAGTACAGATATTCTAAATTCCCTACTGGGGTTATCTCTACAACAAGTGGTTGAGGAGCCAACCCGGAGGGAGGCCATTTTGGATTTGGTATTCACAAACGGGGATTCGGTATATGATGTCATTGTAGGCGAAACCTTGGGATCTAGTGATCACCAGTCAGTGTGGTTTAATATAAGAACTGTGAAAGAGTCCCACCACACAAAAACAAAAGTTTTAGATTTTAGAAAAACAGACTTTTCAAAAATGAAATTAGTCATAAATGAGTCCTTATCAGACTGGAACGGATTACATGGAGTCCAGGAGAAATGGGACTACTTAAAAGGTGCATTATTGAAGGCAACAGAAAATTGCATTAGACTTGTCAGTAAAAGCAAAAAAAGGAGGAGACCAATGTGGTACTCAGCAGAAGTGGCCCAAATCATTAAAAATAAAAAGCTAGCATTTTGTAATTATAAAAAAAACCAGAGCAATGAAGATAAGGAAATCTACAAGATTAGGCAGAGAGAGGCCAAGCAAGTTATAAGAACTTCTAAAGCGCAGGCAGAAGAAAAACTAGCTCAGTCTATTAAAAAAGGGGATAAGACATTCTTCAGATATATAAATGAAAAAAGGAAATTAAAACAAGGAATAACTAAATTAAAAACAAAGGACGGAAGGTATGTAGAAGAGAATAAAGGGCTAGCCGACTGCCTTAATGAATACTTCTGTTCAGTTTTTACAAAAGAAAAAGGAGAAGGACCTCCACTAGAAAGAATGACTATTAAATCGTTTGATGCATGTATCTTTACAGAGGAAGATGTTCTAAGTTTGCTGTCTAAGGTGAAGACAGATAAGTCACAGGGGCCTGATGAGATACACCCAAAATTATTAAAAGAGCTTAGTGGTGAGCTGGCAAAACCGTTAACAGATTTATTTAACCAATCATTAGTAACAGGAGTCGTCCCGGAAGATTGGAAATTGGCAAATGTCGTGCCCATTCACAAGAAAGGTAGTAGGGAGGAATCGAGCAACTATAGACCAGTGAGTCTGACATCAATAGTAGGCAAATTAATGGAAACCCTATTAAAGGATAGGATTGTGGAACATCTAAAATCCCATGGATTGCAAGATGAAAAACAACATGGGTTTACTTCAGGGAGATCATGTCAAACAAATCTTAAAGATTTTTTTGACTGGGTGAATAAAATAATAGACGGTGGAGGTGCAGTAGACATCGCATATCTAGATTTTAGTAAGGCTTTTGACACTGTCCCACATAGAAGACTTATCAATAAACTGCAGTCATTGAGCATGGACTCCCATATTGTTGAGTGGATTAGGCAGTGGCTGAGTGACAGACAACAGAGGGTTGTAGTCAATGGAGAACATTCAAAACAAGGTCATGTTACCAGTGGGGTTCCACAGGGATCTGTACTGGGACCGATTTTGTTTAATATCTTCATAAGTGATATTGCAAAAGGCCTCGCTGGTAAGGTTTGTCTTTTTGCTGATGACACAAAGATATGTAACAGGGTTGATGTTCCTGGAGGGAAACGCCAAATGGAAAAGGATTTAGGAAAACTAGAAGAATGGTCAGAACTCTGGAAACTGAAATTTAATGTGGATAAGTGCAAGATAATGCACCTGGGGCGTAAAAACCCAAGGGCAGAATATAGAATATTTGACACAGTCCTGACCTCAGTATCTGAGGAAAGGGATTTAGGAGTAATTATTTCAGAAGACTTAAAGGTGGGAAGACAATGTAATAGAGCAGCACGAAATGCCAGCAGAATGCTTGGATGTATAGGGAGAGGTATAAGCAGTAGAAAGAGTGAAGTGCTTATGCCGCTGTACAGAACACTGGTGAGACCTCACTTGGAGTATTGTGCGCAGTACTGGAGGCCATATCTCCAGAAGGATATAGATACTCTAGAGAGAGTTCAGAGAAGAGCTACTAAACTAGTACATGGATTGCAGGATAAAACTTACCAGGAAAGGTTAAAGGACCTTAATATGTATAGCTTGGAAGAAAGAAGAGACAGAGGGGATATGATAGAAACTTTTAAATACATAAAGGGAATCAACTCGGTAAAGGAAGAGAGCATATTTAAAAGAAGAAAAACTACCACAAGAGGACACAGTTTTAAATTAGAGGGGCAAAGGTTTAAAAGTAATATAAGGAAGTATTACTTTACTGAGAGAGTAGTGGATGCATGGAATAGCCTTCCTGCAGAAGTGGTAGCTGCAAATACAGTGAAGGGGTTTAAGCATGCATGGGATAGGCATAAGGCCATCCTTCATATAAGATAGGGCCGGGGGCTATCCATAGTATTCAGTATATTGGGCAGACTAGATGGGCCAAATGGTTCTTATCTGCCGACACATTCTATGTTTCTATGTTTCTATGTTTCTACATTAATATAGGGGGCACATCAGTCTACAGGGAGGAGCTCGGGGGCATCAATATGTGGAGGTCTAGAGAGAGGATGGGCACATTAATATAGGAAGCACATCAGTCTACAGGGAGGAGCTCAGGGGCATCAATATGTGGAGGTCTAGAGAGAGGACGGGCACATTAATATAGGGGGCACATCAGTCTACAGGGAGGAGCTCGGGGGCATCAATATGTGGAGGTCTAGAGAGAGGATGGGCACATTAATATAGGAAGCACATCAGTCTACAGGGAGGAGCTCAGGGGCATCAATATGTGGAGGTCTAGAGAGAGGATGGGCACATTAATATAGGGGGCACATCAGTCTACAGGGAGGAGCTCGGGGGCATCAATATGTGGAGGTCTAGAGAGAGGATGGGCACATTATTATAGGGGGCACATCAGTCTACAGGGAGGAGCACGGGGGCATCAATATGTGGAGGTCTAGAGAGAGGATGGGCACATTAATATAGGGAGCACATCAGTCTACAGGGAGGAGCTCGGGGGCATCAATATGTGGAGGTCTAGAGAGAGGATGGGCACATTAATATAGGGGGCACATCAGTCTACAGGGAGGAGCTCGGGGGCATCAATATGTGGAGGTCTAGAGAGAGGATGGGCACATTAATATAGGGGGCACATCAGTCTACAGGGAGGAGCTCAGGGGCATCAATATGTGGAGGTCTAGAGAGAGGACGGGCACATTAATATAGGGGGCACATCAGTCTACAGGGAGGAGCACGGGGGCATCAATATGTGGAGGTCTAGAGAGAGGATGGGCACATTAATATAGGGGGCACATCAGTCTACAGGGAGGAGCTCAGGGGCATCAATATGTGGAGGTCTAGAGAGAGGATGGGCACATTAATATAGGGAACACATCAGTCTACAGGGAGGAGCACGGGGGCATCAATACGTGGAGGTCTAGAGAGAGGACGGGCACATTAATATAGGGGGCACATCAGTCTACAGGGAGGAGCTCAGGGGCATCAATATGTGGAGGTCTAGAGAGAGGATGGGCACATTAATATAGGGGGCACATCAGTCTACAGGGAGGAGCTCGGGGGCATCAATATGTGGAGGTCTAGAGAGAGGATGGGCACATTAATATAGGGAACACATCAGTCTACAGGGAGGAGCACGGGGGCATCAATATGTGGAGGTCTAGAGAGAGGATGGGCACATTAATATAGGGGGCACATCAGTCTACATGGAGGAGCTCAGGGGCATCAATATGTGGAGGTCTAGAGAGAGGACGGGCACATTAATATAGGGGGCACATCAGTCTACAGGGAGGAGCACGGCGGCATCAATATGTGGAGGTCTAGAGAGAGGATGGGCACATTAATATAGGGGGCACATCAGTCTACAGGGAGGAGCACGGGGGCATCAATATGTGGAGGTCTAGAGAGAGGACGGCACATTAATATAGGAGGCACATCAGTCTACAGGGAGGAGCTCAGGGGCATCAATATGTGGAGGTCTAGAGAGAGGATGGGCACATTAATATAGGGAGCACATCAGTCTACAGGGAGGAGCACGGCGGCATCAATATGTGGAGGTCTAGAGAGAGGATGGGCACATTAATATAGGGGGCACATCAGTCTACAGGGAGGAGCTCAGGGGCATCAATATGTGGAGGTCTAGAGAGAGGATGGGCACATTAATATAGGGAGCACATCAGTCTACAGGGAGGAGCACGGCGGCATCAATATGTGGAGGTCTAGAGAGAGGATGGGCACATTAATATAGGGAGCACATCAGTCTACAGGGAGGAGCACGGCGGCATCAATATGTGGAGGTCTAGAGAGAGGACGGGCACATTAATATAGGGGGCACATCAGTCTACAGGGAGGAGCTCAGGGGCATCAATATGTGGAGGTCTAGAGAGAGGACGGGCACAT
The DNA here is from genome assembly GCF_905171765.1 of Bufo bufo. Classification (NCBI taxonomy): domain Eukaryota; kingdom Metazoa; phylum Chordata; class Amphibia; order Anura; family Bufonidae; genus Bufo; species Bufo bufo. Next base: position 563,715,842 of record NC_053393.1, read on the forward strand.
TAATATAGGGGGCACATCAGTCTACAGGGAGGAGCACGGGGGCATCAATATGTGGAGGTCTAGAGAGAGGACGGGCACATTAATATAGGGGGCACATCAGTCTACAGGGAGGAGCACGGGGGCATCAATATGTGGAGGTCTAGACAGAGGATGGGCACATTAATATAGGGAGCACATCAGTCTACAGGGAGGAGCACAGGGGCATCAATATGTGGAGGTCTAGAGAGAGGATGGGCACATTAATATAGGGCGTCGGGACACAAAACCTATTAAAAAGTGGGCCAAAATAAACACCAAAAAGTTAAACTACAGGTCCTGGAAAGATATTGCCACCTATGTTTTATTAAAGGGAACCTGTCACCGGGATTTTGTGTATAGAGCTGAGGACATGGGTTGCTAGATGGCCGCTAGCACATCCACAATACCCAGTCCCCATAGCTCTGTGTGCTTTTATTGTGTAAAAAAAAACGATTAGATACATATGCAAATTAACCTGAGATGAGTCCTGTCCCTGAGAAGAGTCCTGTCCCTGAGAAGAGTCCTGTCCCTGAGAAGAGTCCTGTCCCTGAGAAGAGTCCTGTCCCTGAGATGAGTCCTGTCCCTGAGAAGAGTTCTGTCCCTGAGATGAGTCCTGTCCATGAGAAGAGTCCTGTCCCTGAGAAGAGTCCTGTCCCTGAGAAGAGTCCTGTCCCTGAGAAGAGTGCTGTCCCTGAAAAGTGTCCTGTCCATGAGAAGTGTCCTGTCCATGATAAGAGTCCTGTCCATGAGATGAGACCTGTACGTGAGATGAGTCCTGTCCGTGAGATGAGTCCTGTCCCTGAGAAGAGTCCTGTCCCTGAGATGAGTCCTGTACGTGAGATGAGTCCTGTCCATGAGATGAGTCCTGTCCCTGAGAAGAGTCCTGTCCCTGAGATGAGTCCTGTCCATGAGATGAGTCCTGTCCCTGAGAAGAGTCCTGTCCCTGAGAAGAGTCCTGTCCCTGAGAAGAGTCCTGTCCCTGAGATGAGTCCTGTCCATGAGATGAGTCCTGTCCCTGAGAAGAGTCCTGTCCCTGACATGAGTCCTGTCCCTGAGAAGAGTCCTGTCCCTGAGAAGAGTCCTGTCCCTGAGATGAGTCCTGTCCATGAGATGAGTCCTGTCCCTGAGAAGAGTCCTGTCCCTGAGAAGAGTCCTGTCCCTGACATGAGTCCTGTCCCTGAGAAGAGTCCTGTCCCTGAGAAGAGTCCTGTCCCTGAGAAGAGTCCTGTCCCTGAGATGAGTCCTGTACGTGAGATGATTCCTGTCCATGAGATGAGTCCTGTCCCTGAGATGAGTCCTGTCCATGAGAAGAGTCCTGTCCCTGAGATGAGTCCTGTCCATGAGAAAAGTCCTGTCCCTGAGATGAGTCCTGTACCTGAGATTAGTCCTGTCCCTGAGATGAGTCCTGTCCCTGAGATGAGTCCTGTCCATGAGAAGAGTCCTGTCCCCGAGATGAGTCCTGTACGTGAGATGAGTCCTGTCCCTGAGAAGAGTCCTGTCCCTGAGATGAGTCCTGTCCATGAGATGAGTCCTGTCCCTGAGAAGAGTCCTGTCCCTGAGAAGAGTCCTGTCCCTGACATGAGTCCTGTCCCTGAGAAGAGTCCTGTCCCTGAGAAGAGTCCTGTCCCTGAGAAGAGTCCTGTCCCTGAGATGAGTCCTGTACGTGAGATGATTCCTGTCCATGAGATGAGTCCTGTCCCTGAGATGAGTCCTGTCCATGAGAAGAGTCCTGTCCCTGAGATGAGTCCTGTCCATGAGAAAAGTCCTGTCCCTGAGATGAGTCCTGTACCTGAGATTAGTCCTGTCCCTGAGATGAGTCCTGTCCCTGAGATGAGTCCTGTCCATGAGAAGAGTCCTGTCCCCGAGATGAGTCCTGTACGTGAGATGAGTCCTGTCCATGAGATGAGTCCTGTACGTGAGATGAGTCCTGTCCATGAGATTAGTCCTGTACGTGAGATGAGTCCTATCCCTGAGATGAGTCCTGTATGTGAGATGAGTCCTGTCCCTGACATGAGTCCTGTCCCTGAGAAGAGTCCTGTCCCTGAGATGAGTCCTGTACGTGAGATGATTCCTGTCCATGAGATGAGTCCTGTCCCTGAGATGAGTCCTGTCCATGAGAAGAGTCCTGTCCCTGAGATGAGTCCTGTCCATGAGAAAAGTCCTGTCCCTGAGATGAGTCCTGTCCCTGAGATGAGTCCTGTCCCTGAGATGAGTCCTGTCCCTGAGATGAGTCCTGTCCATGAGAAGAGTCCTGTCCCCGAGATGAGTCCTGTACGTGAGATGAGTCCTGTCCATGAGATGAGTCCTGTACGTGAGATGAGTCCTGTACGTGAGATGAGTCCTGTCCATGAGATTAGTCCTGTACGTGAGATGAGTCCTATCCCTGAGATGAGTCCTGTATGTGAGATGAGTCCTGTCCCTGAGATGAGTCCTGTCCATGAAAAGAGTCCTGTCCCTGAGATGAGTCCTGTCCCTGAGATAAGTCCTGAAAGTGAGATGAGTCCTGTCCATGAGATGAGTCCCACCCCCCCATCTCCTCAGTAAATATCCCCCACCCTTGATCTCCTCAGTAAATACTCCCTACCCCCCGATCTCCTCAGTAAATACCTCCCAACCCCCGATCTCCTCAGTAAATACCACCAACCCCCCGATCTCTTCAGTATATACCCCCCACCCCCCAGTAAATACCTCCACCCCGATCTCCTCAGTAAATATCACCCAACCCCCAATTTCCTTAGTAAATACCACCCCTCGATCTCGTTAGTAAATAGCCACCACCCCTGATCTACTCAGTAAATACCCCCACCCCGATCTCCTCCGTAAATACCCCCCCACCCCCCGATCTCCTTAGTAAATACCCCCCACCCCCTGATCTCCTCAGTAAATATTCCCTACTCCCGATCTCCTCAGTAAATACCACCCCCCCCCCCATCTCCTCAGCAAATACCTCCCAACCCTCGATCTCCTCAGTAAATACCACCCACCCCCCCATCTCCTCAGCAAATACCTCCCAACCCTCGATCTCCTCAGTAAATACCACCAACCCCCCGATCTCTTCAGAATATACCCCCACCCCCAGTAAATACCTCCACCCCGATCTCCTCAGTAAATATCACCCAACCCCCGATCTCCTTAGTAAATACCACCCCCCGATCTCCTTAGTAAATAGCCACCACCCCTGATCTCCTCAGTAAATACCCCCGATCTCCTCAGTAAATACCCCCACCCCGATCTCCTTAGTAAATACCCCCACCCCTGATCTCCTCAGTAAATATCCCCCACCCCCTGATCTCCTCAGTAAATACCCCCCACCCCCGATCTCCTCAGTAAATACCCCCCACCCTGATCTCCTCAGTAAATACTCCCCACCCCCGATCTCCTCAGTAAATACCCCCCACCCCCCCATCTCCTCAGTAAATACCCCCCACCCCTCTATCTCCTCAGTAAATACCCCCCACCCCCCCATCTCCTCAGTAAATACCTCCACCTCAATCTCCTCAGTAAATATCACCCAACCCCTGATCTCCTTAGTAAATACCACTCCCAGATCTCGTTAGTAAATAGCCACTACCCCTGATCTCCTCAGTAAATACCCCCACCCCTGATCTCCTCAGTAAATACCCCCCACCCCCCGATCTCCTCAGTATATACCCCCCACCCCCTGATCTCCTCAGTAAATCCCCCCCACCCCCGATCTCCTCAGCAAATACCCCCCGATCTCCTCAGTAAATACTCCCCACCCCGATCTCCTCAGTAAATACCCCCCGATCTCCTCTCCTCAGTAAATACTCCCCACCCCCGATCTTCTCATTAAATACCCCCCAGATGTCTTTAGTAAATACTTCCCAACCCCAATCTCGTCAGTAAATGCCCCCCACCCCTGATCGCCCCAGTAAATACTCCCTACCCCCCGTTCTCCTCAGTAAATACCTCCCTGATCTCCTCAGTAAATACCACCCCCCCCCCCATCTCCTCAGTAAATACCTCCCCACCCCGATCTCCTCAGTAAATACCACCCACCCCCGATCTCCTCAGTAAATACCCCCCACCCCCCGATCTCCTCTGTAAATACCCCCCTCCCCCATCTCCTCAGTAAATACCCCCCACCCCCCCATCTCCTCAGTAAATACCTCCACCCCGATCTCCTCAGTAAATACCACCCCCCGATCTTGTTAGTAAATAGCCAACACCCCTGATCTCCTCAGTAAATACCCCCAATCTCCTCAGTAAATACCCCCACCCCTGATCTCCTCAGTAAATACCTCCCAACCCCCGATCTCCTCAGTAAATACCACCCACCCCCGATCTCCTCAGTAAATACCCCCCACCCGATCTAAGTAAATACCACCCAACCCCCGATCTCCTCAGTAAATACCACCCCCAATCTTGTTAGTAAATAGCCACCACCCCTGATCTCCTCAGTAAATACCCCCGATCTCCTCAGTAAATACCCCCCACCCCCGATCTCCTCAGTAAATACCCCCCACCCCTGATCTCCTCAGTAAATACCCCCCAACCCGATCTCCTCAGTAAATACCCCCCACCCCCCGTTATCCTCAGTAAATACCCCCACCCCCTGTTCTCCTCAGTAAATACCCCCTACCACCGATCTCCTCAGTAAATACCCCCACCCCCGATCTCCTCAGTAAATACCCCCAATCTCCTCAGTAAATACCCCCACCCCCGATCTCCTCAGTAAATACCCCCAATCTCCTCAGTAAATACCACCCAACCCCCGATCTCCTCAGTAAATACCACCCCCAATCTTGTTAGTAAATAGCCACCACCCCTGATCTCCTCAGTAAATACCCCCGATCTCCTCAGTAAATACCCCCGATCTCCTCAGTAAATACCCCCCACCCCCCGGTCTCCTCAGTAAATACCCCCCACCCCTGATCTCCTCAGTAAATACCCCCGATCTCCTCAGTAAATACCCCCCAACCCGATCTCCTCAGTAAATACCCCCCACCCCCCGTTCTCCTCAGTAAATACCCCCACCCCCTGTTCTCCTCAGTAAATACCCCCTACCACCGATCTCCTCAGTAAATACCCCCACCCCCGATCTCCTCAGTAAATACCCCCAATCTCCTCAGTAAATACCCCCAGCCCCCGATCTCCTCAGTAAATACCCCCACCCCCGATCTCCTCAGTAAATACCCCCAATCTCCTCAGTAAATACCCCCAGCCCCCGATCTCCTCAGTAAATACCCACGCCCCCTGTTCTCCTCAGTAAATATCCCCACACCTATCTCCTCAGTAAATACCCCCCACCCCCACGATCTCCTCAGTAAATACCCCACGCCCCCTGTTCTCCTCAGTAAATACCCCCCACACCGATCTTAGTAAATACTCTACGCCCCCTGATCTCCTCAGTAAATACCCCCAGCCCCCGATCTCCTGAATAGATGTCCCCCACCCCCGATCTCCTCAGTAAATACCCCCAATCTCCTCAGTAAATACCCCCCAGCCCCCGATCTTCTCAGTAAATACCCCCACCCCCGATCTCCTCAGAAAATACCCCCCACCCGATCTCCTCAGTAAATACCCCACGCCCCCTGTTCTCCGCAGTAAATACCCCCCACCCCCTGTTCTCCTCAGTATATACCCCCAACACCAGATTTCCTCAGTAAATACCCCCAGCCCCCGATCTCCTGAAGAGATGTCCCCCACCCCCGATCTCCTTAGTAAATACCTCCCACCCCCTGATCTCCTCAGTAAATACCCCTGTTCTTCTCAGTACATACCCCTCACCCCCAATCTCCTCAGTAAATACCCCCCACCCCCACGATCTCCTCATTAAATACCCCTGATCTCCTCAGTAAATACCCCCACCCCAATCTCCTTAGTAAATAACCCCCACCCCCGATCTCCTCAGTAAATACCCCCCACCTCTGATCTCCTCAGTAAATACCCCCGATCTCCTCAGTAAATACCCCCCAACCCGATCTCCTCAGTAAATACCCCCCACCCCCCGTTCTCCTCAGTAAATACCCCCACCCCCTGTTCTCCTCAGTAAATACCCCCACCCCCGATCTCCTCAGTAAATACCCCCAATCTCCTCAGTAAATACCCCCAGCCCCCGATCTCCTCAGTAAATACCCACGCCCCCTGTTCTCCTCAGTAAATATCTCCACACCTATCTCCTCAGTAAATACCCCCCACCCCCACGATCTCCTCAGTAAATACCCCACGCCCCCTGTTCTCCTCAGTAAATACCCCCCACACCGATCTTAGTAAATACTCTACGCCCCCTGATCTCCTCAGTAAATACCCCCAGCCCCCGATCTCCTGAATAGATGTCCCCCACCCCCGATCTCCTCAGTAAATACCCCCAATCTCCTCAGTAAATACCCCCCAGCCCCCGATCTTCTCAGTAAATACCCCCACCCCCACCCCCGATCTCCTCAGAAAATACCCCCCACCCGATCTCCTCAGTAAATACCCCACGCCCCCTGTTCTCCGCAGTAAATACCCCCCACCCCCTGTTCTCCTCAGTATATACCCCCAACACCAGATTTCCTCAGTAAATACCCCCAGCCCCCGATCTCCTGAAGAGATGTCCCCCACCCCCGATCTCCTTAGTAAATACCTCCCACCCCCTGATCTCCTCAGTAAATACCCCTGTTCTTCTCAGTACATACCCCTCACCCCCAATCTCCTTAGTAAATACCCCTGATCTCCTCAGTAAATACCCCCCACCCCAATCTCCTTAGTAAATAACCCCCACCCCCGATCTCCTCAGTAAATACCAGTCCTGTCCCCGAGATGAGTCCTGTACGTGAGATGAGTCCTGTCCATGAGATGAGTCCTGTACGTGAGATGAGTCCTGTCCATGAGATTAGTCCTGTACGTGAGATGAGTCCTATCCCTGAGATGAGTCCTGTATGTGAGATGAGTCCTGTCCCTGACATGAGTCCTGTCCCTGAGAAGAGTCCTGTCCCTGAGAAGAGTCCTGTCCCTGAGAAGAGTCCTGTCCCTGAGATGAGTCCTGTACGTGAGATGATTCCTGTCCCTGAGATGAGTCCTGTCCCTGAGATGAGTCCTGTCCATGAGAAGAGTCCTGTCCCTGAGATGAGTCCTGTCCATGAGAAAAGTCCTGTCCCTGAGATGAGTCCTGTCCCTGAGATGAGTCCTGTCCCTGAGATGAGTCCTGTCCCTGAGATGAGTCCTGTCCATGAGAAGAGTCCTGTCCCCGAGATGAGTCCTGTACGTGAGATGAGTCCTGTCCATGAGATGAGTCCTGTACGTGAGATGAGTCCTGTCCATGAGATTAGTCCTGTACGTGAGATGAGTCCTATCCCTGAGATGAGTCCTGTATGTGAGATGAGTCCTGTCCCTGAGATGAGTCCTGTCCATGAGAAGAGTCCTGTCCCTGAGATGAGTCCTGTCCCTGAGATAAGTCCTGAAAGTGAGATGAGTCCTGTCCATGAGATGAGTCCTGTCCCTGAGAAGAGTCCTGTCCCTGAGATGAGTCCTGTACGTCAGATGAGTCCTGTCCATGAGATGAGTCCTGTCCTTGAGATGAGTCCTGTCCCTGAGATGAGTCCTGTCCCTGAGAAGAGTCCTGTCCCTGAGAAGAGTCCTGTCCCTGAGATGAGTCCTGTCCCTGAGAAGAGTCCTGTCCCTGAGAAGAGTCCTGTCCCTGAGATGAGTCCTGTCCATGAGATGAGTCCTGTCCCTGAGAAGAGTCCTGTCCCTGAGAAGAGTCCTGTCCCTGACATGAGTCCTGTCCCTGAGAAGAGTCCTGTCCCTGAGAAGAGTCCTGTCCCTGAGATGAGTCCTGTACGTGAGATGAGTCCTGTCCATGAGATGAGTCCTGTCCCTGAGATGAGTCCTGTCCATGAGAAGAGTCCTGTCCCTGAGATGAGTCCTGTCCATGAGAAAAGTCCTGTCCCTGAGATGAGTCCTGTCCCTGAGATGAGTCCTGTCCCTGAGATGAGTCCTGTCCCTGAGATGAGTCCTGTCCATGAGAAGAGTCCTGTCCCCGAGATGAGTCCTGTACGTGAGATGAGTCCTGTCCATGAGATGAGTCCTGTACGTGAGATGAGTCCTGTCCATGAGATTAGTCCTGTACGTGAGATGAGTCCTATCCCTGAGATGAGTCCTGTATGTGAGATGAGTCCTGTCCCTGAGATGAGTCCTGTCCATGAGAAGAGTCCTGTCCCTGAGATGAGTCCTGTCCCTGAGATAAGTCCTGAAAGTGAGATGAGTCCTGTCCATGAGATGAGTCCCACCCCCCCATCTCCTCAGTAAATATCCCCCACCCTTGATCTCCTCAGTAAATACTCCCTACCCCCCGATCTCCTCAGTAAATACCTCCCAACCCCCGATCTCCTCAGTAAATACCACCAACCCCCCGATCTCTTCAGTATATACCCCCCACCCCCCAGTAAATACCTCCACCCCGATCTCCTCAGTAAATATCACCCAACCCCCAATCTCCTTAGTAAATACCACCCCTCGATCTCATTAGTAAATAGCCACCACCCCTGATCTACTCAGTAAATACCCCCACCCCGATCTCCTCCGTAAATACCCCCCCACCCCCCGATCTCCTTAGTAAATACCCCCCACCCCCTGATCTCCTCAGTAAATATTCCCTACTCCCGATCTCCTCAGTAAATACCACCCACCCCCCCATCTCCTCAGCAAATACCTCCCAACCCTCGATCTCCTCAGTAAATACCACCCCCCCCCCCATCTCCTCAGCAAATACCTCCCAACCCTCGATCTCCTCAGTAAATACCACCAACCCCCCGATCTCTTCAGAATATACCCCCACCCCCAGTAAATACCTCCACCCCGATCTCCTCAGTAAATATCACCCAACCCCCGATCTCCTTAGTAAATACCACCCCCCGATCTCCTTAGTAAATAGCCACCACCCCTGATCTCCTCAGTAAATACCCCCGATCTCCTCAGTAAATACCCCCACCCCGATCTCCTTAGTAAATACCCCCACCCCTGATCTCCTCAGTAAATATCCCCCACCCCCTGATCTCCTCAGTAAATACCCCCCACCCCCGATCTCCTCAGTAAATACCCCCCACCCTGATCTCCTCAGTAAATACTCCCCACCCCCGATCTCCTCAGTAAATACCCCCCACCCCCCCATCTCCTCAGTAAATACCCCCCACCCCTCCATCTCCTCAGTAAATACCCCCCCCCCCCCATCTCCTCAGTAAATACCTCCACCTCAATCTCCTCAGTAAATATCACCCAACCCCTGATCTCCTTAGTAAATACCACTCCCCGATCTCGTTAGTAAATAGCCACTACCCCTGATCTCCTCAGTAAATACCCCCACCCCTGATCTCCTCAGTAAATACCCCCCACCCCCCGATCTCCTCAGTATATACCCCCCACCCCCTGATCTCCTCAGTAAATTCCCCCCACCCCCGATCTCCTCAGCAAATACCCCCCGATCTCCTCAGTAAATACTCCCCACCCCGATCTCCTCAGTAAATACCCCCCGATCTCCTCTCCTCAGTAAATACTCCCCACCCCCGATCTCCTCATTAAATACCCCCCAGATGTCTTTAGTAAATACTTCCCAACCCCAATCTCGTCAGTAAATGCCCCCCACCCCTGATCGCCCCAGTAAATACTCCCTACCCCCCGTTCTCCTCAGTAAATACCTCCCTGATCTCCTCAGTAAATACCACCCACCCCCCCATCTCCTCAGTAAATACCTCCCCACCCCGATCTCCTCAGTAAATACCCCCCACCCCCGATCTCCTCAGCAAATACCCCCCGATCTCCTCAGTAAATACTCCCCACCCCCGATCTCCTCATTAAATACCCCCCAGATGTCTTTAGTAAATACTTCCCAACCCCAATCTCGTCAGTAAATGCCCCCCACCCCTGATCGCCCCAGTAAATACTCCCTACCCCCCGTTCTCCTCAGTAAATACCTCCCTGATCTCCTCAGTAAATACCACCCACCCCCCCATCTCCTCAGTAAATACCTCCCCACCCCGATCTCCTCAGTAAATACCACCCACCCCCGATCTCCTCAGTAAATACCCCCCACCCCCCGATCTCCTCTGTAAATACCCCCCACTCCCCCATCTCCTCAGTAAATACCCCCCACCCCCCCATCTCCTCAGTAAATACCTCCACCCCGATCTCCTCAGTAAATACCACCCCCCGATCTTGTTAGTAAATAGCCAACACCCCTGATCTCCTCAGTAAATACCCCCAATCTCCTCAGTAAATACCCCCACCCCTGATCTCCTCAGTAAATACCTCCCAACCCCCGATCTCCTCAGTAAATACCACCCACCCCCGATCTCCTCAGTAAATACCCCCCACCCGATCTCAGTAAATACCACCCAACCCCCGATCTCCTCAGTAAATACCACCCCCAATCTTGTTAGTAAATAGCCACCACCCCTGATCTCCTCAGTAAATACCCCCGATCTCCTCAGTAAATACCCCCCACCCCCGATCTCCTCAGTAAATACCCCCCACCCCTGATCTCCTCAGTAAATACCCCCCACCCCCGATCTCCTCAGTAAATACCCCCCAACCCGATCTCCTCAGTAAATACCCCCCACCCCCCGTTCTCCTCAGTAAATACCCCCACCCCCTGTTCTCCTCAGTAAATACCCCCTACCACCGATCTCCTCAGTAAATACCCCCACCCCCGATCTCCTCAGTAAATACCCCCAATCTCCTCAGTAAATACCCCCACCCCCGATCTCCTCAGTAAATACCCCCAATCTCCTCAGTAAATACCACCCAACCCCCGATCTCCTCAGTAAATACCACCCCCAATCTTGTTAGTAAATAGCCACCACCCCTGATCTCCTCAGTAAATACCCCCGATCTCCTCAGTAAATACCCCCCACCCCCCGGTCTCCTCAGTAAATACCCCCACCCCTGATCTCCTCAGTAAATACCCCCCGATCTCCTCAGTAAATACCCCCCAACCCGATCTCCTCAGTAAATACCCCCCACCCCCCGTTCTCCTCAGTAAATACCCCCACCCCCTGTTCTCCTCAGTAAATACCCCCTACCACCGATCTCCTCAGTAAATACCCCCACCCCCGATCTCCTCAGTAAATACCCCCAATCTCCTCAGTAAATACCCCCAGCCCCCGATCTCCTCAGTAAATACCCCCACCCCCGATCTCCTCAGTAAATACCCCCAATCTCCTCAGTAAATACCCCCAGCCCCCGATCTCCTCAGTAAATACCCACGCCCCCTGTTCTCCTCAGTAAATATCCCCACACCTATCTCCTCAGTAAATACCCCCCACCCCCACGATCTCCTCAGTAAATACCCCACGCCCCCTGTTCTCCTCAGTAAATACCCCCCACACCGATCTTAGTAAATACTCTACGCCCCCTGATCTCCTCAGTAAATACCCCCAGCCCCCGATCTCCTGAATAGATGTCCCCCACCCCCGATCTCCTCAGTAAATACCCCCAATCTCCTCAGTAAATACCCCCCAGCCCCCGATCTTCTCAGTAAATACCCCCACCCCCACCCCCGATCTCCTCAGAAAATACCCCCCACCCGATCTCCTCAGTAAATACCCCACGCCCCCTGTTCTCCGCAGTAAATACCCCCCACCCCCTGTTCTCCTCAGTATATACCCCCAACACCAGATTTCCTCAGTAAATACCCCCAGCCCCCGATCTCCTGAAGAGATGTCCCCCACCCCCGATCTCCTTAGTAAATACCTCCCACCCCCTGATCTCCTCAGTAAATACCCCTGTTCTTCTCAGTACATACCCCTCACCCCCAATCTCCTCAGTAAATACCCCCCACCCCCACGATCTCCTCAGAAAATACCCCTGATCTCCTCAGTAAATACCCCCACCCCAATCTCCTTAGTAAATAACCCCCACCCCCGATCTCCTCAGTAAATACCCCCCACCTCTGATCTCCTCAGTAAATACCCCCGATCTCCTCAGTAAATACCCCCCAACCCGATCTCCTCAGTAAATACCCCCCACCCCCCGTTCTCCTCAGTAAATACCCCCACCCCCTGTTCTCCTCAGTAAATACCCCCACCCCCGATCTCCTCAGTAAATACCCCCAATCTCCTCAGTAAATACCCCAGCCCCCGATCTCCTCAGTAAATACCCACGCCCCCTGTTCTCCTCAGTAAATATCTCCACACCTATCTCCTCAGTAAATACCCCCCACCCCCACGATCTTCTCAGTAAATACCCCACGCCCCCTGTTCTCCTCAGTAAATACCCCCCACACCGATCTTAGTAAATACTCTACGCCCCCTGATCTCCTCAGTAAATACCCCCCACCCCTGATCTCCTCAGTAAATACCCCTGTTCTTCTCAGTACATACCCCTCACCCCCAATCTCCTTAGTAAATACCCCTGATCTCCTCAGTAAATACCCCCCACCCCAATCTCCTTAGTAAATAACCCCCACCCCCGATCTCCTCAGTAAATACCCCCCACCCCAATCTCCTTAGTAAATAACCCCCACCCCGATCTCCTCAGTAAATACCCCCCACCTTCGATCTCCTCAGTAAATACCCCCATCTCCTCAGTAAATACCCCCAGCCCCCACCCCCGTTTTTATCAGTAAATGCACTACCCCATAGCTCCTCCCAATACCCCATCTCCTCTCTCATACCTCCTCCCCCATACCAGAGCTGCTCCCCATACCCCCAGCTCCTCCCCCATACCCCCAGCTCCTCCCCCATACCCCCATACCCCCAGCTCCTCCTGCACATTTTATAGGCACATCTACAGAATGGTTGTATACAAAACGGGTAGAAACATTTGTCTCCACCATAGGAACTACAATTCTCATCCCGTCTGTCAGTGACCTCTCACCTCTTCCTACCAGAGAGCGGCCCATACTGCCCATAACTAAAATGGCGCCTGCTGACCTCCTGTTTAGGCCTCGCCTTTTCCGATCACATGGTTTTGACGTCACACCGTCGCTGGACTGCTCCATAGAATCGTCTCCTGGATATTATGGGAGAGAATCCCGGAGACCGGAGGGACGGCAATGGTGAGCGGGGGCCCCTGAGCCACAGAGGCTGAGCTACACCCGGGGTCCCTGAGCCGCAGAGGCTGAGCTACACACGGGGCCCCTGAGCCGCAGAGGCTGAGCTAGACCCGGGGCCCCTGAGCCGCAGAGGCTGAGCTAGACCCGGGGCCCCTGAGCCGCAGAGGCTGAGCTAGACCCGGGGCCCCTGAGCCGCAGAGGCTGAGCTAGACCCCGGGGCCCCTGAGCCGCAGAGGCTGAGCTAGACCCGGGGCCCCTGAGCCGCAGAGGCTGAGCTAGACCCGGGGCCCCTGTGCCGCAGAGGCTGAGCTAGACCCGGGGCCCCTGAGCCGCAGAGCCTGAGCTAGACCCGGGGCCCCTGAGCCGCAGAGGCTGAGCTAGACCCGGGGCCCCTGTGCCGCAGAGGCTGAGCTAGACCCGGGGCCCCTGAGCCGCAGAGGCTGAGCTAGACCCGGGGCCCCTGAGCCGCAGAGGCTGAGCTAGACCCGGGGCCCCTGTGCCGCAGAGGCTGAGCTAGACCCGGGGCCCCTGTGCCGCAGAGGCTGAGCTAGACCCGGGGCCCCTGTGCCGCAGAGGCTGAGCTAGACCCGGGGCCCCTGTGCCGCAGAGGCTGAGCTAGACCCGGGGCCCCTGTGCCGCAGAGGCTGAGCTAGACCCGGGGCCCCTGTGCCGCAGAGGCTGAGCTAGACCCGGGGCCCCTGTGCCGCAGAGGCTGAGCTAGACCCGGGGCCCCTGTGCCGCAGAGGCTGAGCTAGACCCGGGGCCCCTGTGCCGCAGAGGCTGAGCTAGACCCGGGGCCCCTGTGCCGCAGAGGCTGAGCTAGACCCGGGGCCCCTGCTGTGCACTCCTCCTGGGGTTCACATACTTTCTGTCTTTTCCGCAGATCTCTGTCCGGTTTGATGACGTTGCAGTGTTTTTCACGGAGGATGAGTGGCGGTGTCTGGAGGAATGGCAGAAGGAGCTGTACAAGGACGTGATGAAGGAAAACTACCAGAGCCTGGTGTACGTGGGTGAGTGTCGGGCCCCATAGAGCCACAAAATAATGCTGTCCCTGCTCTGGCCATTTACCACTCTTTCTCAGTTTCCATCATTTGCTCACCTCTCGCTTCCTTCACTGCTGGCCGCGCTCGTCGCTCCCTTCCTTCGCTCCTGGGCCGCGCTCGTCGCTCCTGGGCCGCGCTCGTCGCTCCCTTCCTTCGCTCCTGGGCCGCGCTCGTCGCTCCCTTCCTTCGCTCCTGGGCCGCGCTCGTCGCTCCCTTCCTTCGCTCCTGGGCCGCGCTCGTCGCTCCCTTCCTTCGCTCCCGGGCCGCGCTCGTCGCTCCCTTCCTTCGCTCCCGGGCCGCGCTCGTCGCTCCCTTCCTTTGCTCCCGGGCCGCGCTCGTCGCTCCCTTCCTTCGCTCCTGGGCCGCGCTCGTCGCTCCCTTCCTTCGCTCCTGGGCCGCGCTCGTCGCTCCCTTCCTTCGCTCCCGGGCCGCGCTCGTCGCTCCCTTCCTTCGCTCCCGGGCCGCGCTCGTCGCTCCCTTCCTTCGCTCCCGGGCCGCGCTCGTCGCTCCCTTTCTTCGCTCCCGGGCCGCGCTCGTCGCTCCCTTCCTTCGCTCCCGGGCCGCGCTCGTCGCTCCCTTCCTTCGCTCCCGGGCCGCGCTCGTCGCTCCCTTCCTTCGCTCCCGGGCCGCGCTCGTCGCTCCCTTCCTTCGCTCCCGGGCCGCGCTCGTCGCTCCCTTCCTTCGCTCCCGGGCCGCGCTCGTCGCTCCCTTCCTTCGCTCCCGGGCCGCGCTCGTCGCTCCCTTCCTTCGCTCCCGGGCCGCGCTCGTCGCTCCCTTCCTTCGCTCCCGGGCCGCGCTCGTCGCTCCCTTCCTTCGCTCCCGGGCCGCGCTCGTCGCTCCCTTCCTTCGCTCCCGGGCCGCGCTCGCCGCTCCCGGGCCGCGCTCGCCGCTCCCGGGCCGCGCTCGCCGCTCCCGGGCCGCGCTCGCCGCTCCCTTCCGTCGCTCCCGGGCCGCGCTCGCCGCTCCCTTCCGTCGCTCCCGGGCCGCGCTCGCCGCTCCCGGGCCGCGCTCGTCGCTCCCTCTGTGCCTTCCTTGTAACGCCATGTTTCTACTTCCTCCAGATCAGCCGGAGATCCTGTCCAGGATTGAGAGGGGAGAGGATCCCTGTATCAGGGCACAGGAGACACATGCAGAAAACCCCGCCCACACAGGTGACAGGGGAGGGGCCACAATGTATGACTGATCTGTGATTGGTGGGAGGAGTCTCAGATGTGGGAGTTGTAGGTGGAATTTTTTGAAGACAGACTATGGGAGGGCCTGTAAATAGTGGGCGGAGTCTCCAATTACTGGCAATTATTTATTTCTTTGTCATTTTTTTCCCATCATCTGCAGACAGAAGCGACCGAGGAGAGGAGGAGCTGGACATGGAGCTGCAGATAGACTGCCCAGGTAGGGTCCGCAGCCCCTCCCCCCGCGTCGTGCAGGCCACCCGGGTCCGCAGCCTCTCCCCCCCGCGTCGTGCAGGCCACCCGGGTCCGCAGCCTCTCCCCCCCGCGTCGTGCAGGCCACCCGGGTCCGCAGCCTCTCCCCCCCGCGTCGTGCAGGCCACCCGGGTCCGCAGCCTCTCCCCCCCGCGTCGTGCAGGCCACCCGGGTCCGCAGCCTCTCCCCCCCCGCGTCGTGCAGGCCACCCGGGTCCGCAGCCTCTCCCCCCCCCGCGTCGTGCAGGCCACCCGGGTCCGCAGCCTCTCCCCCCCCGCGTCGTGCAGGCCACCCGGGTCCGCAGCCTCTCCCCCCCGCGTCGTGCAGGCCACCCGGGTCCGCAGCCCCTCCCCCCCGCGTCGTGCAGGCCACCCGGGTCCGCAGCCTCTCCCCCCCCGCGTCGTGCAGGCCACCCGGGTCCGCAGCCTCTCCCCCCCCCCGTCGTGCAGGCCACCCGGGTCCGCAGCCTCTCCCCCCCGCGTCGTGCAGGCCACCCGGGTCCGCAGCCTCTCCCCCCCGCGTCGTGCAGGCCACCCGGGTCCGCAGCCCCTCCCCCCCGCGTCGTGCAGGCCACCCGGGTCCGCAGCCCGTCCCCCCCGCGTCGTGCAGGCCACCCGGGTCCGCAGCCCCTCCCCCCGCGTCGTGCAGGCCACCCGGGTCCGCAGCCCACCACAGCCCCCCGCGTCGTGCAGCTCACCCCCCCCCCCCACCCCCCCCCCCGCGTCGTGCAGGCCACCCGGGTCCGCAGGTGAGGGTGGCCTGCCTCCTGTGTGAACACCTTCTCTTTGTCTTGCAGAGGAGCTCCTGGAAGATGTGGAGAACCAGCCTCAGTGGGACATGCTGGACATACTGATATTTCTGGACGAGCTCTTTGACCTGTAGATGGCGCCGCGCCTGTAGTGTTTTTTATTTTTTCTTCTTCTTCTTTCATTAAATGGTTTATTTTGTAGGTTGTGTCTGGTCTCTTCCTGCGGTCGGAGGAGGGGCTGTGCGTTCAGCACCCGCGGTGTCTGTAGTCTACACCCTTGGCTCAGTCCATTGTTCTGTCTGGGGGTCATGGTGAGGCTGGCAGGAGGTCCGACCTTCATTGGAGTCTGAGGAGGGGTAACTGGGCGCTGGTGTCTAAAAGGTGCGCAGAGTCTGCGGAAGATTACACCCTCTGGACCGCAACGGAAGGCAGCAGTGGGTTCCGCAACGTTACATCATGTAGATTTACAATCTCCAGCCCTTGGGTCAGGTCCACACAGGACGGCGATGCTGTGGGGTCGTGTAGTAAATGTACGGCCCTCGGGTCAGGTCCACACAGGACGGCGACGCTGCAGAGTCATGTAAATGTACGGCCCGTGGAGCAGGTCCACACAGGATGGCGATGCTGCGTAGTCGTGTAGTAAATGTATGGCCCTCGGGTCAGGTCCACACAGGACAGCCATGCTGTGGGGTCGTGTAGTAAATGTACGGCCCGTGGAGCAGGTCCACACAGGATGGCGATGCTGCATAGTCGTGTAGTAAATGTACGGCCCTCGGGTCAGGTCCACACAGGACGGCGATGCTGTGGGGTCGTGTAGTAAATGTACGGCCCTCGGGTCAGGTCCACACAGGACTGCGACGCTGCAGAGTCATGTAAATGTACGGCCCGTGGAGCAGGTCCACACAGGACGGTGATGCTGTGGGGTCGTGTAGTAAATGTACGGCCCTCGGGTCAGGTCCACACAGGACGGCGACGCTGCAGAGTCATGTAAATGTACGGCCCGTGGAGCAGGTCCACACAGGACGGCGATGCTGTGGGGTCGTGTAGTAAATGTACGGCCCTCGGGTCAGGTCCACACAGGATGGCGACGCTGCAGAGTCATGTAAATGTACGGCCCGTGGAGCAGGTCCACACAGGACGGCGATGCTGTGGGGTCGTGTAGTAAATGTACGGCCCTCGGGTCAGGTCCACACAGGACGGCGACGCTGCAGAGTCATGTAAATGTACGGCCCGTGGAGTAGGTCCACACAGGATGGCGATGCTGCGTAGTCGTGTAGTAAATGTATGGCCCTCGGGTCAGGTCCACACAGGACAGCGATGCTGTGGGGTCGTGTAGTAAATGTACGGCCCGTGGAGCAGGTCCACACAGGATGGCGATGCTGCATAGTCATGTAAATGTACGGCCCTCGGGTCAGGTCCACACAGGACGGCGACGCTGCAGAGTCATGTAAATGTACGGCCCGTGGAGCAGGTCCACACAGGATGGCGATGCTGCGTAGTCGTGTAGTAAATGTATGGCCCTCGGGTCAGGTCCACACAGGACAGCGATGCTGTGGGGTCGTGTAGTAAATGTACGGCCCGTGGAGCAGGTCCACACAGGATGGCGATGCTGTGGGGTCGTGTAGTAAATGTACGGCCCTCGGGTCAGGTCCACACAGGATGGCGATGCTGCGTAGTCGTGTAGTAAATGTACGGCCCTCGGGTCAGGTCCACACAGGATGGCGATGTTGCGTAGTCGTGTAGTAAATGTACGGCCCTCGGGTCAGGTCCACACAGGACAGCGACGCTGTGGGGTCGTGTAGTAAATGTACGGCCCGTGGAGCATCACCTCTGCCATGGAGTAGTATTCCTTTAAGGCCTCCTACACACGACCGTTTTTTTTCCCCGTTTACTGGCCGTTTTTTTCGTTCTGTATACGGAACCATTCATTTCAATGGTTCCGCCAAAAAAACTGAATGTACTCCGTATGCATTCCGTTCCGTTTAAAGATAGAACGTGTCCTATTATTGCCCGCAAATCACGTTCCGTGGCTCCATTCAAGTCAATGGGTCCACAAAAAAAACGGAACACATACGGAAATGCATCCGTATGTCTTCCGTTCCGTTTTTTGCGGAACCATCTATTGAAAATGTTATGCTCAGCCCAATTTTATCTATGTAATTACTGTATATGCCATACGGAAAAACGGAACAGAAACACAACGGAAACAAAAAACGGAACAACGGATCCGTGAAAAACAAACTGCAAAACACTGAAATAGCCATATGGTAGTGTGCAGGAGGCCTAAAGGGGTTGCCTCATCATGGACAATGGGGGCATATCACAAGGATATAGCACCTATATCGAGAACGGACCCCCGCAAGGTGGTGGCTGGAGGACTCCGATCCGGCCACCACCAAGCCGGCTCCCCATAGAAGTGATTGGAGCGTACCGCGCATGTGTGGCCCCCGTTCCCATTCATTTCTATAGGGTTGACGGAAATAGCCGAGCCAGCACTCGGTGCGCCCTCCTTCACTTGTTCTGGATATAGGGACCCGCACCTATAAGACAATGGGGGCATATCCTAGCGATAAGCCCCCATTGTCTATGATGAGACAACCCCTTTAAGACCATTCATGAACTTGTGGTCACCCATCAGCAGCCTCAGGGGCAGGCCTGGCGTGTAAGTGCATTCGCAGGAGTCCGAGTCAGGATTTAGGCTTGGAGTATGAGAAAGCTTAAAGGGGTTCTGCACTTTGTTTTAACTGATGATCTGTCCTCTGGATAGATCATCAGCTTCTGATCGGCGGGGGTCCGACACCCAGGACCCCTGCCGATCAGCTGTTTGAGAAGTGCCGCGGCCTTCTCGCTGTTTACCGCCGGCCCAGTGACATCACGACTAGTATCACTGGCCTGGGCGGGGCTAAGCTCTGTTCACATGAATGTAGCTTAGCCCCGCCCAGGCCAGTGATACTAGTCGTGATGTCAGTGGACCGGCGGTAAACAGTGAGAAGACCGCGGCGCTTCTCAAACAGCAGATCGGCAGGGGTCCTGGGTGTCGAACCCCGGCCGATCAGAAGCTGATGATCTATCCAGAGGATAGATCATCAGTTAAAACAAAGTGCAGAGCCCCTTTAAGAGTTGGAATCGGGTGTGAAGTACAAGCAGACTTTGAGAGTCGGGGTCGGGCCAGAAGTGCAGCTTTGGGAGCTAGTCAGGCCTGGACTAGGAGTGTGCACTCTCGAGAGTCGACGTGCAGTCTTGGGAGTCAGGACTCAAGGGGAGTTTTGAGTTAGGTGTCACGACCTATGGCTGACCCTGTTGTGCCTGGGGTCAGAAGGTCGCAGCGGGTGGCTACTCACTAAGTTTCTCTAGGGATCGCTCCATGACCTAGTGGTGAATATAGATTCTGGTCCAAGGTAGCTTTTCCTTTCAGCGGTTCTCGGTCAGCCGCTCCCAGCTACTACATAGTCTCCCTTATTGCCAGACATAGACCTTCCTTCCAGATCTTCTATTCTGACCTCAGGTGGAGTTGTTAGATCTTCGGTTCTCCACTGTTTGTTGTCTCCCTTCGGGGATTGTTTGTCCTTTCCCTGTTCCCTTAGGTGTCAGTGGTGAGGACTACTGCTCCCATCGCCCTATTCACTACCTAGGGCTTATTTCAGGGTTGCCAGGGACTAGGCACGTGATCGGCATATGGGTAAGCAGCCCGTCTAGGGACGTCAGGGCAGATAGGTGCCAGTGCTAGGTGAGCTAGGGGTCACCACTCCTCCCTCACCCTAGTGGAAGCGTTCTCCTCTTCCCTCCTCTCTGCAACGCCCATCTGTTACCTGCCATATCAGACGGGATATTATATCTGGCCTTTATTTAGTTTTTTCTTTTTTAAAGAGAAAAAATATATTTTTTAGATCCACTATGGATCCTATTGCTGCAGTTGCATGGTCTGTCTCTTGAAGTGGCAGGATTGAGGACGTCAATCCTTCGGCAGCGAACCTCGAGCCCAGTGGTTGCTATGGGTACCCAGGGCAATCCAGAACCTAAGGTTGCTCTCCCTGACAGATTTTCTGGAGGGAGAGAGAAGTTTGTGGTGTTCCGAGAAGCCTGTAAATTATATTTCAGGCTGCGCCCACATTCCTCTGGTAGTGGGGAGTGTTATCTCCCTTCTCCAAGGGGATCCTCAATCCTGGGCTCTTTTGTTACCAGCTGGTACCCAGGCCCTCCGGTTGGTAGGAGTTTTTTTAAAGGCCCAGGGTCTCGTATACGATGACCCTGACTGAGTCTCTCTAGCTGAGTCTAGATTACGGCGGCTTCACCAGGGAGATCGGTCAGCGGAGGATCATTGTTCTGAGCTTCCAAGGTGGGCCACGGATACTCTGTGAAATTACTCCTCTCTCAGGAGCCAGTTTTGCTAGGGGTTGTCAGAGAAGGTAAAAGAGTAAAAGACGCGCTTGCGCTGTATGAGACTCCTACATACCTTGAGGCCGCTGTGTCGATCTCTATAAGAATTGATAAGGATAAGCCGTGGACTTCTTGTCCTCCAGAGACTTTTCTCAGGCAAGAGTCTGTTTGTTCTGACTCAGACAAACCTATGCAACGAGGGGGAGCCACTCATCAGGTTGGTGTTCCTGGGGCTCGCCATAAGTCCGGGAATTTCTGTGGTCAGAGGTGTCATTTTATTGGAGTTTGTCCATCCGTACCCAAAAAGAAACAACCGCCGGAAATACTGACCCCAGGTTGTGCGGAGGATGACAACCTGGGTGTATACATCTCCTCTATACAAACATCTCAGTTTGTTTTTTCAGCTATGGTAGTCTCGGGTAATAAAACTGAGACAATCTCTGTTTTCTTAGACAGTGGGGCGGGGGTTAATTTGGTGGCTGCCCGATTCGCTCAGACTCTGGGTTTTTCTTTTAGTCCTTTATCTAAATCAAAATGGTTTTCCAAAATGCATTTAAGGAAAGCCCACAATCTGATTCGCATCAAAGAGGGGATAGGTGGAAGACGGCGTTTAACGCTCCTGAGGGGCATTATGAAAACCCGGTCATGGCCTGACTAATGCTCCTGCTGTCTTTCAACACTTTGTCAACGATATCTTTTGTCATCTCGTCGGCAGATTTGTGGTGATATATCTTGACGATATTTTGATCTATTCACCCGATCTGGAGACGCACACGTCAGGCAGGTGGTGCAGATTTTACAGACAAATAAGTTATATGCTACATTGGAGAAATGTGTATTTGCCGTACAGGAGGTACATTTCCTGGGGTATCTGCTATCAGCTTCGGGGTTCCGTATGGATCCAGAGAAGGTCCGCACGGTCCTAGAATGGGATCTTCCTGAGAACTTAAAAGCTTTGCAATGTTTTTTGAGTTTTGCCAATTTTTATAGAAAATCCCTTACTGACATGACTAAGAAGGGGACTGATTTTTCTAAATGGTCTGACGCTGTTAAACTGGGTTTTTCCTCTCTGAAGGAGAGTTTCACCTCGGCACCCATACTGGTCCAGCCTTATTATGGAGCTGGGGGCAGTACAGTCCCAGGGTCAGTCTCCAAGTAAGTGGCGTCCTTGTGCTTTCTTTTCTAAGAAATTGTCGGCAGCTGAGAAGAATTATGATATAGGCAACAGGGAATTAGCGTGTGTGGAATGGCGTCAGTTTTTGGAGCGGGCGGCTCATCCCATCACAGTGATTACAGATCATAAAAACCTGTTATACCTTTAGTCTCGTAAACGTCTTATCCCTAGACAAGCTCGGTGGTCTTTGTTTTTACCAGGTTTAATTTTATCGCCTATCGTCCGGGGGTAAAAAATACCAAAGCTGATACTGAGGCATTATCCCGAAGTTTTCCTAAAGGGAGCAATGTTGACGATCCGGTGCCGATTTTACAAAAATGGGGTGTTTGTCTCTGCGTTACTCTGGAAGGGATGCTTTTGGAGGCTCAGGGGGACGCCGTGGTCTCCTGCCCCCCCAGGAAAGTTGTTGAGTCTTTGAATTTGCGCCTTAAAATATTAAAAGCACATCATAACTCTGCACTCGCTGGGCACCCAGGTAGTAGGGCAACCTCTGAGCTATTGTCTCATTGTTTTTGGTGGCCGAGGTTGCACCAGGATATAGTTGATTTTGTGTCCACCAGTACAGCCTGTGCACGCGCTAAAGTCTCTCATACTCATCCAGCAGGGTCTCTGCTGCCACTGGTCATTCCCAACAGGCTGTGGACACACCTGTCAATGGGATTTTATTACTGACCTACCTGTATCTGAGGGTAAAACTGTTATCCTGGTAGTAGTAGACAGGTTCAGTAAAATGGCGCATTTCATTGCCTTACCGGCATTGCCAAATGCTAGAACCCTGACTCAGGTTTTTATCAGTGAAATAGTGAAGCTTAACGGGGTCCCTTCTGATGTTGTTTCGGATCGGGGAACCCAGTTTATTTCTAAATTCTGGAGAGCTTTTTGTTCTAGTCTCGGGGTACATTTGTCCTTTTCCTCAACCTTACATCCGCAGTCGGACGGCCAGACCGAAAGCACCAACCAAAACCTAGAGACTTACCTTAGGTGTTTTGTGGCTGAAAATCGGGAGGAATGGTCGTCTTACCTTTATACAGAGTTTGCTATAAACAATCGCCATCAAGAATCAACTGTTAAGTCACCATTTTTGGTGCAAATGGTTTTCATCCCTGAAGAAGAACGGTTTACGTCATGTCTCTTTTCTGTATGGCAAAAGGTTCAAAGCAACTTGAAAAATATGGGAGGCAGATATAAACGTATGGCTGATAAAAAATGTTTGCCAGGTCCAGACCTAGGGGTGAATGACTGCGTGTGGTTGTCGACTAGGAATATTAAGTTGAAGGTTCCCTCTTAAAAATTCGGTTCTAGGTTTATCGGTCCTTATAAAATAGTCACTGTCATTAACTCAGTGGCATTTCTCCTAGAGCTGCCTCAAACTTTGATAATTCATAATGTTTTTCATAAATTGTTGCTCAAAAAGTATGTGGCCCCTCCAGAACCATCACCGTTACCGGCCCCTCCAATCATTGTCGATGGCAATCTGGAGTTTCAGGTGGCAAGAATTGTATATTCTCGTTTTGTCTATCTCTCCCTTCAATATCTGGTGCATTGGAGGGGTTACGGTCCGGAACAAAGAATGTAGGTGCCAGCGTCGGAAGTAAATGTCAGAAGATTAATTTGTTCTTTCCACGTTTCTCATCTCGAGAGACCTGGTCCTGAGTGTTCGGTGGCACCTCGTAGAAAGGGGGGTACTGTCACAAGGGTGTCACGACTTATCGCTGACCCTGTTATGCCTGGGGTTAGAAGGTCGCAGCGGGTGGCTACTCGATTTCTCAAGAGATCGTTCCATGACCTAATGGTGAGAATAGATTCCATTCCAGGTTTTCCTGCTTACGTTTGAGATCCTTTTTGTTCCGTTAAGGAATCTGTAGCTTTTCCTTTCAGCTGTTCTCGGTCAGCCGCTCCCAGCTACTATATATTCTCCTTTTCCCCTTTCATCCTCCATGACGGCATACCATGAGAGATGACCCGCCTCCAACCAGGTAGGGACAGGAAGTATTAAATAGACCCTCCTCCAGCATATCCTCAGTGTCTTCCTGTCCCTCCAGGTGGGAGATGGGTCCACTTCTGTGTAGGCAGGCAGAGGTGGGGGAAGATTCGAGGATGCCTTATTGCACATGAGGGGGCAGGCAGCACCAACCTCCTATATTGGAGTTGGTTTGGTGCTGAAGGTCTAAGTATGTAAACCTGCTCCTTACCTCCTTGCTTGCGCGCCGGCTTGGAAGGGCCATGTGCTGACGGGACACTTACTTAGTCCCTCCGGTCTTGGAAGATGTTCCTCATCACAGCGCTTCCTCCGATGCGTAGTGATGACGTCACAGGAAGTCTGATGCGTTCCACAGGGACTTCTGGTTTGCGTGACGGCCGTAAGGGGGCGGAGCTTAATTTGACACGGCAGATGAAGACTGAAGACGTCCGCTGATCTGAGGTCTGCAGGTAAGGAGAGATTTAAGAGGGCATGCAGAGCAGCAATATGTCGGATATTGCGTCAGGACAGATGGAGCCTTCTGGGGGTGCAGCTGCCGTAAGTCACATCCAGTGGGGGAAGACTATGGAATTGTATTACCTTTACTAATGTCTTCCTCCCTTATTGTGTCTCTCTCTCTCTCTCTCTCTCTCTCTCTCCTGTGTGCCGGTAGAGTGATAAAGATGGGGTTAAAAAACCAAAATCCTCTCTTAATGCTAAAAAATGTGTGAGTTGTTTGACAAAGGGTCCAAGAAACTCTGTAAAGCTTGCACGGCTAACATGGCCAAGGACTTGGTCCCATCCATTAGAGAGGAACTAAGGGATGTGATTAGAGAGGAGATGCGGTCAGTTTTTTCGGAACAGTCCACATCTAACCCTGACCCGACAATGCATAAAACTAAGTCGCGGGGTAAAAATTACAAATCTTTTTCCTCAAACCCAGATCAGGATTCAGATTCAGACAGTGATGATTCTGTTGATTCTTCAGGCTCAGACACGGAATTTAGAAGCTTTCTATTTTCTTCAGAAGATACAAATGAATTGATAAAAGCAATTAGGACGACTATGGATCTTTCTGATGAAAAAATTCATAGGTCTGATCAAGATGAAATGTACGGGGGTCTCGAGCACAGAAAAAAACGGGTCTTCCCAGTACATAAAAATTTGTTAGAAATGATTAAAAGAGAATGGAAATCTCCAGATAGGAAATTATTTATTTCCAGAACCATGAGGCGTAGATTTCCCTTTAATGATGAAGATGAAACTCTGTTAACCTCTTGCCCCAAAGTCGATGTTTCCCTTTCAAAACTAGTTAAGGGATCCAATTCTCTTCCCTTTGAAGATATGGGATTATTAAAAGATCCTATGGACAAGAAAGTAGATTCCACTCTAAAAAAAAGTCTGGGAGGCTGCTACAGACATATTTAAGCCCAATTTAGCTGCAACTTCAGTATCTCGATCTCTGAAAAAATGGTTACAGCTGTTAGAAGTCCTGCTTAAGGAAGGTAGACCTTATGATACCCTAGAAGATTCTTTCCCTCTTTTATTAAAAGCAGTAGACTTCTTATCTGATGCGACAGCGGAGTCGGTAGTAGCAAGGAGGGCCCTATGGTTAAAATCCTGGACGGGGGATGTTGCATCAAAAATAAAATTGTGTAATTTGCCCTTTCATGGCAGCTTGATGTTCGGGCAGGATTTAGAAACTATATTAGAAAAAGCAGCGGATTCTAAAAAATCATTTCCAAAAGAAACAAATAAAATTTCTGCTTTCTAAGGCAAAGAAAAGGGGTCCATTTCATTCTAAAAGAACAGACAGAGGAGGACAGTGGTCAAAAGGGAAAAATCTAAATATGGGAAGGAACAGAGGTTTCATGTTCACCCCCAAAAATGTGGAAGCTTCTAAGCAATGACGCCAAGATTCAAGTGGGGAAAGGCTACAATTTTTCCTAAAAGACTGGGAAAATATATCACCCAAAATGCATGGGTGCTAAACATCAAAGCAGAAGGTCTCGATATTTCCTTCCGTCTTCCTCCCCCAGAATTTTTTTTTTCAGGGTAACACCCATTCAAAAGACATCCCTCCTTCAGGAATCTCTCGAGGAGGGTGTCTGGAATCTTCTATCTCAAATAGCCATTATTCCAGTACCCTATTCTTAACTAGAAAAAGGATACTACTCAACAGTGTTTTTGGTGAAAAAGCCCAGTGGGAAGTTCCGATTGATCCTAAATCTAAAAAAGATTGAACAAATTCATAAAATACGAAAGGTTCAAGATGGAATCCCTAAGGTCAACCATAAACTTATTAAAAAAAGGCGATTTTCTTAGCATCCATAGAT
Source organism: Bufo bufo (assembly GCF_905171765.1). Taxonomy (NCBI): domain Eukaryota; kingdom Metazoa; phylum Chordata; class Amphibia; order Anura; family Bufonidae; genus Bufo; species Bufo bufo. Next base: position 563,741,913 of record NC_053393.1, read on the forward strand.
TTAAGAGATGCATATTACCATGTACCAATATGCAAAGAAGCTCAGAGATATCTGCGGTTTGTGATATTTCTGGGGAAAAAGTTGTATCATTTTCAATTCTTCCTTTCGGGATCACCTCCGCGCCGAGAGTGTTCACGAAGGTGATGACAGAGGTCATGGCACATTTAAGAAGACGAAATATCCTAATAATACCCTACTTAGACGACCTTCTTGTGGTAGGGAACTCAGGGGGAAAATCTAGAGACAAATATATCAAAAACATGTCAGATTCTGTCCCAATTAGGGTGGATCGTAAACTGGGAAAAGTCAAAACTCTCCCCTTCAGAGACTAATCTTTTTAGGCGTATGTCTGGATTCCATACTTCAAAAAATGTTTCTCCCGGCCGAGAAAGTATCAGAAACAATAAAAAGAGTATCAAGATTCACAGAAATGGCAAGTTGTTCAGTCAGGGAAAGCATGAGACTGTTAGGCTCTCTAACATCATGCATTCCTGCAGTAAAATGGGCCCATGCCACACTCGTACCCTGCAACAGTGGTTACTAGGATGTCGGAACAGAAAGCAAGAGGCCTTAGATCAAATAATCCCCATTCCTCCTTGGGTAAAAAACTCACTCCAGTGGTGGTTAAACCCGGACCACCTAAAAAGAGGAGTAGATTGGTTTCCCGATCAGATTCAAACGATCACCACCGACGCAAGTCTGTGGGGGTGGGGAGCTTATTGCTCCCTCCATACCTGCCAAGGACAATGGTCCATGGATCAGATGAGTCAGTCATCAAATCAGAGGGAAATCTGGGCGGTTTGGGAAGCATTAAAAGCTCTGTCTCAGGATATAATAGGGAAAGATATACAAATAAGATCCGACAATACAACGGTAGTAGCCTACCTAAATCATCAGGGAGGAACAAGGAGCGAAAGTCTGGGCCAATTGGCGGAAATTTTTTTGGGGGGCAGAAAGTCACGTAAATTCCCTATCAGCAGTACATCTGAAGGGATCTTTAAACGTGAAAGCGGACTTAAGTCGGGTACCTCTAAAATCAACAGAATGGAGCCTGGAGAAGCAGGTCTTTGCACAAATAACCTCAATGTGGGGGACTCCGCAAGTAGACCTTTTTGCTGCAGCACAAAATACAAAACTCAAAGTTCTTCTCTTTAAATCCCTTCGACGGAAACATAGGGGCGGATGCGCTGGCACAAAAGTGGGAATTCCGCCTAGCGTATGCGTTTCCTCCCCTAGCGTTAATTCCCAGAGTATTGAGAAAGATCCGACAAGAAAGGGCTCATGTAATACTGGTAGCCCCACTATGGCCAACAAAAAATCATGGTTTCCTCTGTTAAAACTTCTGTCATTAGAGAGTCCATGGATTCTTCCCTGGACAAAAAAACTACTAGTCCAAGGTCCAATCTGTCACCCCCGGGTAGAGAAACTACATCTGGCTGCCTAGAATCTGAAAGGTTAACTTTAAAAGCCAAGGGACTTTTAGATGATATAATTAATACAATGGCAGCTAGCAGGAAGGTGGTGGCCTCAAAGATTTATTCCAGAGTCTGGTCAAAATTTTGTGCCTGGTGTTCTCAATCTAAAAATTCATGCCAGATTTTCTCGGTTCAGACGGTATTAGGATTCTTACATTCTGGTTTTGAGAAAGGGTTACGTCCTAATACTTTAAGGGTGCATGTATCAGCACTGAGTTCAGTTTTTGATCTAAAAATCGCAGACCACCCTTGGTTTTTGAAAGGAGCAGATAGATTGAAACCCTTTTCTAGACCTTATGTCTCTCCTTGGGACCTTAATCTGGTCCTTTCAGGGTTAACGGTAGCCCCCTTTGAACCATTGTCAGATGTGTCCTTAAAATATATCACACAAAAGGTCTTATTTTTAGTGGCAGAATATGTGAGATTCAGGCTCTGAAGATAGTGGAACCCTTTCTCATGATATTTCCAGACAGAATGGTGTTTAGGTTGGATGCTTCCTTCCTACCTAAAGTGGTTACCAATTTTCATAGACAGGAGGAGATTGTGGTTCCTTCCTTTTGTCCCAATCCAAAATCCGAAGGTGAAGAAAAATTTCACAAACTTGGTGTGCAGAGCCATCTTAGTTTTAGAGGCCACAAAGGATTTCAGAAAATCAGACTATTTGTTTGTCCAATTCCAGGGAAAATTTAAGGGTCATAGAGCTACAAAAGACTCCTTAGCCAGGTGGATTAAGTCGGCAATATTAGAAACTTACAACTCTATGGTGGTTTCTCCGCCAAAAAATTTCAAAGCCCATTCCAGAAGATCGATTTCCACTTCATGGGCAGAAAAGGCTAATGTTTCAATAGAACAGATTTGTAGGGCAGCAACATGGTCCAACCCTCATACCTTTATAAAGCATTATACGGTGGACACTCAGTCAAAGCAGGAGTTTTCCTTCGGTAGGAGAGTTTTAGAAGCCATTGTCCCTCCCTAGGATAGTTTTGATCTGATATATCTCATGGTATGCCGTCATGGAGGATGAAAGGGAAAAACCATATTACTTACCGGTAATTTCCTTTTCATGAATCCTCTGATGGCATATAAATAAAAATATATAAATAAACAAAAACTGTTATAAAAAGTAGGTATTAGGTATGTGTGTGTGCAAAAAAAAAAAAAAAATTATATATACACTCACCTAAAGAATTATTAGGAACACCTGTTCTATTTCTCATTAATGCAATTCTCTAGCCAACCAATCACATGGCAGTTGCTTCGATGCATTTAGGGGGGTGCTCCTGGTCAAGACAATCTCCTGAACTCCAAACTGAATGTCAGAATGGGAAAGAAAGGTGATTTAAGCCATTTTGAGCGTGGCATGGTTGTTGGTGCCAGACGGGCCGGTCTGAGTATTTCACAATCTGCTCAGTTACTGGGATTTTCACGCACAACCATTTCTAGGGTTTACAAAGAATGGTGTGAAAAGGGAAAAACATCCAGTATGCGGCAGTCCTGTGGGCAAAAATGCCTTGTGGATGCTAGAGGTCAGAGGAGAATGGGCCGACTGATTCAAGCTGATAGAAGAGCAACGTTGGCTGAAATAACCACTCGTTACAACCGAGGTCTGCAGCAAAGCATTTGTGAAGCCACAACACGCACAACCTTGAGGCGGATGGGCTACAACAGCAGAAGACCCCACCGGGTACCACTCATCTCCACTACAAATAGGGAAAAGAGGCTACAATTTGCACGAGCTCACCAAAATTGGACTGTTGAAGACTGGAAAAATGTTGCCTGGTCTGATGAGTCTCGATTTCTGTTGAGACATTCAAATGGTAGAGTCCGAATTTGGGGTAAACAGAATGAGAACATGTACCCATCCTCTGATGGCTACTTCCAGCAGGATAATGCACCATGTCACAAAGCTCCAATCATTTCACATTGGTTTCTTGAACATGACAATGAGTTCACTGTACTAAAATGGCCCCACAGTCACCAGATCTCAACCCAATAGAGCGTCTTTGGGATGTGGTGGAACGGGAGCTTCGTGCCCTGGATGTGCATCCCTCAAATCTCCATCAACTGCAAGATGCTATCCTATCAATATGGACCAACATTTCTAAAGAATGCCATCAGCACCTTGTGGAATCAATGCCACGTAGAATTAAGGCAGTTCTGAAGGCAAAAGGGGGTCCAACACCGTATTAGTATGGGGGCACTAATAATTCTTTAGGTGAGTGTATGACTTGGAAGAATAGATTCTCTAGGCTGTCGGTCCAGAAGACACTGAGGATATGCTGGAGGAGGGTCTATTTTATACTTCCTGTCCCTACCTGGTTGGAGGCGGGTCATCTCTCATGGTATGCCGTCATGGAGGATTCATGAAAAGGAAATTACCGGTAAGTAATATGGTTTTCTGCTTCCCTTGTTGCCAGATATAGAACTTCCTTCCAGATCTTCTATTCTGACCTCAGGTGGAGTTGGGACAACTTTTGCTGTGGAGCTGTTGCTGTCGGATCTCAGGTTCTCGCCTGTTGTTGTCTCCCTTCTGGGATTGTTTATTGTGTTGTTTGTCCTTTCCCTGTTGTTACCCTAGAGGTCAGTGGTGAGGACTACTGCTCCCACTGCCCTATTCACTACCTAGGGCTTATTTTTAGGGTAAGCCCAGGACGAGGCACGTGATCAACGTACGGGTAAGCAGCCCGTCTAGGGACAGGACAGCGAGGTGATCTAGGGGTCACCATCCTCCCTCTCCCTAGTGGAAGGGTACTCCTCTTCCCTCCTCTGCGCCGCACGTCCGTTACCTGCCATATCAGACGTGATATTAGGCCTGGAGAATGAGTACAGTCTCAGGAGTCAGAATGCAGTCTCGGCAATCTGGTCTGGGTATAAGTGCGCAATCTAAACAATCTCAGAAGTCAGTTAGGTCTGGAGAGTTGGAAGCTGGTCTGAAGCTCAGGTACAGCCTTGTGATCAGTCAGGCCTGGAAAATTCATGCATCCCCAAGAGTTAGGCTTGAAGTACTAGTGCACTCTTGGGTGTCTAAGTCAGGCCTGGAGAACTGTCTCAAGAGTCTAATGCCTGTAGAGTGACTGCAGTCCTTGGAAGTTGGAATTTAGTCTGAAGTTCAAATGCAGCCTTGAGTGAGACAGTCAGGCCTTGAATATGCATGCATTGTCAGGCATCAAGAATAAATGCAGTCTTGAGTCGGAGTCAGGTCTCAAGAGTCAGAATTTAGTCTGAAGTACAAATGCCACCTTGTGATTAAACTCAGACCTGGAGTGCAAATGCAGCCTTCAGAGTTGGAGTTAGTGCAGTTGTGGAAGGCAGAGTTAGTTGTGGAGTATGAGCGCAGCCTTCATGAGTCAAGTCTTGGGAATCACTCATGCCTGGAGAATGACTGCACTCATGCTCCAGGCCTGACTTCTGAGAACGCAATCTTGGGACACACGTCAGGCAGCATCTCACTGGCTTGGATCGCAGACCCTTTGCACCTTTTCTGACCAGATCTTTCTAAAATGAGGTCATGAAGAAGTTGGAGACCCGAGAAGTAAGCAGCAAGATATTGAGCATGGATCTGAAGTTTATTGTAGAAGACAGCAGGTCGGCCACAAGGTACTGGATCCATACATGACATAGCAGAGCCCTGCGCTGCCTCTTATACAAAACTGATTATAGAAGATTACAGTGACATCTGCTAATGATGTGCAGTGTGACAGGTCAATACCACCCCCCGTGCAAGCACTCACTACAACTCCCATCATATCTGGAAGTTCCCATTAAAATATTCAATATGTAGTCTTAGACGGTGGGGCTCCCCAGCAGGTGGTTCCCCTCAACCTTCACACCGAGTGATCTTCAGTACAGATGGGCTGGTGGAGCAGATACAGTCTACTATGTATACAACCGATAGGAGTAACCAGTGACTCTAATCCTTATACAGCTATAGTCACTGATTGTATTAGGTCATGGGATGTGACAAATGATTCCACCCCAATTGCAGTTTAGGTTTATTAGCCAAATTGAATAATACACACGAAATGCCTCCTGTAATGGCTTCTGCAGTCTGAGCATTATTCACCCACTTCATGACCAGCATCTTCAGCAGTTATCAGAGCACCTGCTGCAAACATGATGATAGCCGGACACCAGCGCCTGGCAAGGTTCCTCAGGAATCATAGTCAATTCCCCAAGGAAATGGCCTCCAGTCACAGCCTCCTTCTACAACTCCCATCAAAGATTTTCTATGGGGTTCAAGCCAGGCAATTATGAAGTCCACTCCAGAATCTTGAAGCACATCTTCTAAAACCAAGCTGTTGTGGACTTTGAGGCTTGCTTGGGATCATTGTCCTGTTGGAAAACACCATCCCAGCTGCAGCTTCCTCACAGAGAAATCACGTTACCTCCTAGGAATCCTCATACATGATAGAATCCATCTTGTCCCCCAAACACTGCAGATTTCCAGAGCATCACCACCATTACCAGCATGCTTCACAGTAGGCAGCGTGTTCCTTTTAACGTACGCCAAGTTCGTCCTTCTTCAGACAATCCATTCAGCCGCTAGAACGAAAAGTTCCAGTTTTGTTTTCTCACTCCACAGAATCCAATCCCCAAATTTCTGTGCCTTTTTTTTTTTTCTATGGTTTTGAGCAAATTGGAGGCGACTTTTCCTGTGCTTTTAGGTCAGCATTAGTGGACCTCCTAGAGTTTGGTCATGGAGACCTTCAACGTTTAGCGTGCGCCAAAGGCTACTTTCACACTCGCGTTTGGTGCGGATCCGTCATGGATCTGCACAGGGCGGATCCGTTCAGATAATACAACCGTCTGCATCCGTTCAGATCCGTTTAAATTATCTGTAACATAGCCAAGACGGATCAGTTTTTTATTGTGCCAGATTGTGTCATAGAAAACAGATCCGTCCCCATTGACTTACATTGTGTGTCAGGACGGATCCGTTTGGCTCAGTTTCATCAGACGGACACCAAAACGCTGCAGGCGGCCTCCAGAGCGAAATGGAGACAGAACGGAGGCAAACTGATGCATTCTGAGCGGATCCTTTTCCATTTAGAATGCATTAGGGCAAAACTGATCAGTTTTGGACGCTTGTGAGAGCCCTGAACGGATCTCAGAAACGGAAAGCCAAAATGCCAGTGTGAGAGTAGCCTTACAGTGCAAACGAAAACCTCTGTGCCTGCTGTCACCAGATCTTGCTGCAGGTCTTAAGCAGTCCCTCGAGCACCTGCCTCCTCATTAATGGCCACAGTTGATGGCTTCCTCTTTCTGCCGCATCCAGGTAGCGGAGCCAACATTCCTTTGAACTTGTGAACTCTGCTTCCAGCTGTAACTCTAGGAACATTCAGGCCTTTGCAATTCTTTTTGCACCCTCTTCCTTGTTCATGCACGGCCATGATCTCTTCTCAGAACTTTCTGGACCAACTCTCTTGACTTAGTTCTATTTCTAATGATCAAACGTCACAGTCCTCAACCCCCTTGATAGTCCAGGTATCTGATGTGCTTTAGCTCAAGCACCTGATGCTACTCATGAAGCCCTCAATGTGCTGGAGACCACACCTGACCTGTAAACGTGCTCTTCAGGAGGGCTCCTACTCCGACTGAATAATTTTGAGGCTGCATCTGATGCTGAATTTGGAGAAACCACTTGTAGTCACATTGAGCAATTTCAACTGTTCTTGTTTTTTAGCAGTTGGCCCAAATTTTATAAATTTGGCTGATAAACCTAGTCTGAAATGGGGGTTGAATCATTCTGATTGCAACTGTATGTGTATAAAAGTGATGTTAGCTCCCAGCGGTGTGAAGGTATAAGGGTCCTTACCCACTACAGACAGCAGGGATCCTACACCAGACTCCAATGGGGCACTAAAGGGCCACAGCTCTGGGTGGTATTGGCCAGAATGTGAGTAAACAAGTACATACAATGGTCAGCACAGGAATAACAATGGCAGTTAAGAAGCGACTCTGGATCCTGTCCTGGATCACATGTTCAGTAGATTCTACAGATCCACAATTATCCTATAAATAAGTAGAAAAATATAAATCTCCATAAAATGCTTTGAAGCACAGCAGTGCCATATTATAGTACAAGCGGGCAGACAGCGGGGGTCAACATGGTGACCTCCAGGCCTGATGACTGGGTCAGTTCTTGGGCTCTCGGTTGTGGGTCAGCTCATGTTTCCTCAGCTTTGTGCGGTCAATAAATCTCTTCTCGCACATTGTGCATCCAAACGGCCTCTCCCCGGTGTGCATCTTCTCATGTCGCTTGACGTGTGCCTGCTGCGTGAACTTCTTTCCACAAAAAGAACATGTAAATGGCTTCTCCCCGGTGTGAATCATCTGGTGGTGCCGAAAGGTGGAACGATCACTAAAACTCTTCCCGCACTCGCTACATTGGAATGGTCTCTCATCGGTATGTGTCCTCAAGTGCACCATCAGTGTGGAGTTCTGACCAAAACACTTACCACACTCTGAACAAGTGTAGGGTTTTTCCTTAGTGTGCAATCTCATGTGAACTTTAAGGTATCCACCATCCCGGAAGGCTTTACCACATTCTTTGCAGGAGTAGGGGCGCTCTCCGGTGTGTACGGTGCGGTGCTGCAGCAGAGTGAAGTGACGGGTGAAGGTTTTCCCGCACTGTTTACACTGGTAGGGCTCAATCCCTTCCAACGGTTGCTTACGCTTCTTCAACCGTAGAACATGATTCTTCTTGCCACCCTCAGCAGGATTCTCTGCTTTCACATGCTCCGCTGCACTCTTGCCCCATTTAGAGCAGTTTTTATTAGATTGCAGATTCTCAGGGTTCTCGATCTTTCTGGGGTTCCTTATCTTGGAAACACAAGAAGAGCACGTCTTGAGAAGAGCCTGAGGATGGTCCTGGGTGTTCTCAAGCACACTGGGCCTACCCTTGGTTCGTTTCTTCTGCTGATCAGAGACAAATGGATCATTCTTTTGCTCTGCTATAAAACTATCTCCGCATATCATGCAGACCTCCTCATGTTCTTTGCTGTCAGTCTTTCCAGGCAGCTCAGCAAAAGATTTGAAAGTCATTTTCTTGTCCTTAGTGCCAGTTCTGCTATAACTAGAATCCAGACCCGGAGTTGAAGTATCAGCAGCAGCGTTGTCGGCTGAGGACCCTGTAAATATCTTCATCTTCTCCTTAGTTTGCAACTTCATGTGAACTTCATTGTTTCCACTGTCATGGAAGGATTTACCACATTTCTTGCAGGAGTAGGGGCGCTCTCCAGGGGGTTTAGTGTGGTTCTTGGTGAAGATTTTCCCGCACTGTTTACATTGGAAGGGCTCCCTATCTTCTGGTGGTTGCTCACACTTTGTCTTCACACGCAGAACACAATTCTTCTCACTACCATCAGCGGGATTCTCACTGTTCACGGTAACATGCTTTGCCAGACTCTTGCCACATTTAGTGCAGTCTTTATCAAATTTTGACTTTATAGGGTCCACGATCCGCCTGGGGTTCCTTATATTGTTTAGATTAATAGAGTGTGTCTTCACAGCAGCCTGAGGAAAGTTCTGAGTCTTCTGGAGCACGCTGGGACAACTCTTGGTCACTTTCTTCTGCTGATCAGACCTTAATGGATGATTCCTTTCCTCTGTTATAGAACATTCTTTCCATATTGTGCAAACCTCATGTTCTCTGTTGTCTCCAGGTTTCCTGGGCTGGTCAGCAGGAGATTTGGAGGCCACATTCTTATCCTTTATAATAATTCTGTTCTTTCTGGAGTCCAGACCCAGAGGTGAATGATTAGCAGTGGACGTACTCTTAACGGAGGATCCTGTAAAAGTCTTCAGCGTCACATCCAGTGCAGCTCCAGGATTTCGGTACTGGTGGCATGCATTGGATTTGCTGTCATCTTCAGAGGTTTGTGGAGGCTTTCTGCAATGATCACTGCTGGCTCCTGTTCTCTGATCACTAGCAGTGACAAGATGCTTCGACTCTTCTGTGGTCTTCACTTTCCTTTCATCTTTGTGTCGTCTTTTCTCTGTATTTGGTGGAGCAGAGGAATCGGCTGCAATCTTCTTACTGTAATCTGCTGCTTTAGACATTTCATCAACCCCAGGACTGGTGAGGGCGAGTGGATGAATCGCCTGGTCAGGAGCAGTGGCAGGACAGCTGCTCTTGTGACGACGACCACAAGTTCTGCACATATGAGCGATCGACCTCTCTATATTCTCCTTCTGATATATGCTGAGCTTCGACCAGTGGGTGATTTTACCACAGTTGGAGCAGGAATAAGATTTAATGAACTTCTGCTCATGGTTGTTTAGGGGAGTGTTTGTCTGTGGTGGTACTGAGCAGGCGTTCACCTTCCTGCCTTCACTATTCATGGTCCAGACCTTCTTATCCTCTACTCCGTGCAGCTCATTTCTTTCTCTTACAGTATTTTTGGATGGAGACATTGGCTGCTCTAAGGCTTGCGGGGCTGATCCCGTTCCGACCACAATCCTCTTCTTGCTGTATTTCATTGTACTTGGACGGCAGCTTGACCCAGTCGGTCTCTTTCTTGTGCGCTTACTTCCTTCTACGTTCCTATGAAGGGAATTCTGACCCTGAGATGTTCTATCTTCTACGTCATGTCCAGTGCTGCATTGCTCCACTTTCCTATTCTTGTCGTCATCATTCACATTCTTGAGAACAGGAAGACTTGTGCTCTGCAGCTTCACTCCACTCTCCAGACATTTACTGGAGCGTTCTTCAGACTGCTGCTTAATCAGAATCATGGTGACCACCTCGTTGAACTTCACGTGTTTGTCTCTTTTCTTGCGGGATGCTTTTTTTTCTGTGGTTGGAGACATTTTTTCCTCCTTCCCAGTTGCAGTTTCCGGGGATCCATTCTTGCTGGGGCTCTCACTGGTGGCTTCCATCAGAAAATTGGAGGCCTCACATACAGCAATGTCTTTGGAATCGGCAGAATCACCATGAAGTCTCGAGTCCTCTCCTTTCTGGAAACCATTCACGTTGGATGGTAAGTGAGCATCTTCGGTACGTTTTTCATAGTTTTTCACATTTGTTGCGAACCTTGCACGTCTTGTCAGGCTGCTTCCTTCTGAAACATCTTCCTGTATCTTGCGTGTGCTGACGGCTTCTCCTGAAGGGTCTGCTTCTGTCTCATCAGCTGCCTCCTCCTCAGAACAGAGATCTTTACTCCCACCCATCATCCCACAGGGCTCATCAAGGAGCGGCTTGTCTTCCGGGTTACTGGCAGGCTCATGTGAGATGCTGGTGGAAACATCACAGCGTCTTCTCTCTGGTGAGACTTTCATTAGATCATCTCCTCCCAGTGTCTTTTTCTCCTTAGTTCTCTTCGCGGATCGACTAATGCGGCTTTTCTTTTTCTTGTCTTTCTTGATCCACCTGAAGGGGTTCACTCGGGGATAGCGCCTCTGCCGCTTCACCTGCGCCTCACATCTGCTGCTCGTGATGTCACTGCGGCTCGGCTGGAATGAGGATTCATCCTTCATATTCTTCTCTTGCCAAACACCTTACAGATGAAGGAAGACAGAAGAGGTTCAGTAGAATGCAGACAATAGCTCAGCCCACCCATACCAGAGCTACAGACATTCACATCCAGAGCTGAAATCACCCTGCATTCCCTAATGTTACGTGTCTAAAGACAGCTTGTTCTGGTGACCTGAATTCTAGGACATGTCCTTACACCAGGCACTAGTGCTCAGCTTAGCTGTCAGGAGACAGTCTTCCACAAGCATGCTGACAAACAAAAAAGTGACTGCACCAGCAGAATAGTGAGTGCAGCTCTGGAGTATAATACAGGATGTAACTCAGGATCAGTACAGGATAAGTAATGTATGTACACAGTGACTGCAGCAGCAGAATAGTGAGTGCAGCTCTGGAGTATAATACAGGATGTAACTCAGGGTCAGTACAGGATAAGTAATGTATGTACACAGTGACTGCACCAGCAGAATAGTGAGTGCAGCTCTGCAGTATAATACAGGATGTAACTCAGGATCAGTACAGGATAAGTAATGTATGTACACAGTGACTGCACCAGAAGAATAGTGAGTGCAGCTCTGGAGTATAATACAGGATGTAACTCAGGATCAGTACAGGATAAGTAATGTATGTACACAGTGACTGCACCAGCAGAATAGTGAGTGCAGCTCTGGAGTATAATACAGGATGTAACTCAGGATCAGTACAGGATCAGTAATGTATGTACACAGTGACTGCACCAGCAGAATAGTGAGTGCAGCTCTGGAGGATAATACAGGATGTAGCTCAGGATCAGTACAGGATAAGTAATGTATGTACACAGTGACTGCACCAGCAGAACAGTGAGTGCAGCTCTGGAGTATAATACAGGATGTAACTCAGGATCAGTACAGGATAAGTAATGTATGTACACAGTGACTGCACCAGCAGAACAGTGAGTGCAGCTCTGGAGGATAATACAGGATGTAGCTTAGGGTCGGTGCAGGAGAAGTACCTTTGTGGTCGCAGTCACCGAGGCTCTGGACGTACGGCTCACATCCTAGATCAATGCTCTGTATGATGTCCGGACGGTCTGTGAGGAGAAGACAGTGGTTACTTTAGAGACTCCCCGACCTCCGGCAGCGGTGTGTGGTCTGCGGGGGGCGCACTCACTCAGTGACAGGATCATCTGGTAGTTCTCGTTCATCACCTCCTTGTACAGCGACTTCTGCTCCTGACTCAGCGTCTCCCATTCTCTCCTTGTGAAATAGACGGCGACGTCCTCAAATGTCACCGGAGCCTGGAAGAGAGAGGATATCCCACCACTAGAGGTCACCGAGACCGTCACATACACCCCCCACTAAATGCACTGCCCCTAAACCCTCTACATCACTAGAGCGTCAGCTCCGGGGTCATTACGTCACTAGAGCGTCAGCTCCGGGGTCATTACGTCACTAGAGCGTCAGCTCCGGGGTCATTACGTCACTAGAGCGTCAGCTCCGGGGGTCATTACGTCACTAGAGCGTCAGCTCCGGGGGTCATTACGTCACTAGAGCGTCAGCTCCGGGGGTCATTACGTCACTAGAGCGTCAGCTCCGGGGTCATTACGTCACTAGAGCGTCAGCTCCGGGGTCATTACGTCACTAGAGCGTCAGCTCCGGGGTCATTACGTCACTAGAGCGTCAGCTCCGCTGTCATTACGTCACTAGAGCGTCAGCTCCGGGGTCATTACGTCACTAGAGCGTCAGCTCCGGGGGTCATTACGTCACTAGAGCGTCAGCTCCGGGGGTCATTACGTCACTAGAGCGTCAGCTCCGGGGTCATTACGTCACTAGAGCGTCAGCTCCGGGGTCATTACGTCACTAGAGCGTCAGCTCCGGGGGTCATTACGTCACTAGAGCGTCAGCTCCGGGGTCATTACGTCACTAGAGCGTCAGCTCCGGGGGTCATTACGTCACTAGAGCGTCAGCTCCGGGGTCATTACGTCACTAGAGCGTCAGCTCCGGGGGTCATTACGTCTCTAGAGCGTCAGCTCCGCTGTCATTACGTCACTAGAGCGTCAGCTCCTGGGTCATTACGTCACTAGAGCGTCAGCTCCGGGGGTCATTACGTCACTAGAGCGTCAGCTCCGGGGTCATTACGTCTCTAGAGCGTCAGCTCCGGGGTCATTACGTCTCTAGAGCGTCAGCTCCGCTGTCATTACGTCTCTAGAGCGTCAGCTCCCGGGTCATTACGTCACTAGAGCGTCAGCTCCGGGGTCATTACGTCACTAGAGCGTCAGCTCCGCTGTCATTACGTCACTAGAGCGTCAGCTCCGGGGTCATTACGTCACTAGAGCGTCAGCTCCGGGGTCATTACGTCTCTAGAGCGTCAGCTCCGGGGGTCATTACGTCTCTAGAGCGTCAGCTCCGCTGTCATTACGTCACTAGAGCGTCAGCTCCGCTGTCATTACGTCACTAGAGCGTCAGCTCCGGGGGTCATTACGTCACTAGAGCGTCAGCTCCGGGGTCATTACGTCACTAGAGCGTCAGCTCCGGGGGTCATTACGTCTCTAGAGCGTCAGCTCCGCTGTCATTACGTCACTAGAGCGTCAGCTCCGCTGTCATTACGTCACTAGAGTGTCAGCTCCAGGGGTCATTACGTCTCTAGAGCGTCAGCTCCGGGGGTCATTACGTCACTAGAGCGTCAGCTCCGGGGTCATTACGTCTCTAGAGCGTCAGCTCCGGGGGTCATTACGTCACTAGAGCGTCAGCTCCGGGGGTCATTACGTCACTAGAGCGTCAGCTCCGGGGTCATTACGTCAGTAGAGTGTCAGCTCCGGGGTCATTACGTCACTAGAGTGTCAGCTCCTGGGTCATTACGTCACTAGAGTGTCAGCTCCGGGGGTCATTACGTCACTAGAGCGTCAGCTCCGGGGGTCATTACGTCACTAGAGCGTCAGCTCCGCTGTCATTACGTCTCTAGAGCGTCAGCTCCGCTGTCATTACGTCACTAGAGCGTCAGCTCCGCTGTCATTACGTCACTAGAGCGTCAGCTCCGGGGTCATTACGTCACTAGAGCGTCAGCTCCGGGGGTCATTACGTCACTAGAGCGTCAGCTCCGGGGGTCATTACGTCCCTAGAGCGTCAGCTCCGGGGGTCATTACGTCACTAGAGCGTCAGGGTCAGTCATGTGATTAAAGGGTCAGCTCCGGGGGTCAGGGTCACGTGACGACTGTCCGCCGCCTGCTCCGGCTCCGCTCACTTACCTGCTCCATGGCCGCTGTCCTTATAGTCTCTGTGGCAGGGACTTCCTGCAGGCTGCAGTGAGCGAGCAAAACTCCGGTGCATGCTGGGAGATGGAGTCCTGCGTCCGCCCTGGAAGAGAGGAGACCCCACAGACTAAACTACAACTCCCGGCGTGCATCGCGGCATCGACCACAATGCACCGCGGCCGTATGGATGCGCACAGTGACGTCAGAGCAGGGCGGGCCGGGTCACGTGGTGAGGGCGGTGCAGGAGTTGGGTTCACGTTCTGTGTATTGTCAGGTATCAGTGACGGCAGAGAAGACGCTGCGCGATCTCCTTCACAACAAAATATACAGGACACGTTAAGACACGCCTCAAAGTGGGCGGGGGCGGGGCTTAACATGGCGCGTTATTGGACACTTGGCTCCATTCACACGTCCGAAAACGTTCTGCAATTTAGTGGTTTGGATGCGGACCCATTCTTTTGCGGATCCGCACTGCCGCACCTGTGCTTCCGTTTCTGCGTTGCGGACCCGCAAATTGCGGGTCCGCAACACACCAGCCCGTCACCCCCATAGAAATGCCTATTCTTGTCCGCAAGCTGCGGACAAGAATAGGACATGCTCTATCTTTTTGCGGAGCTGCGGACCCAAAATCGGGGCCACGCTCCGCATCCATTCCGTCCCCATAGAGAATGAATGGGTCCGCACCCATTCCGCAAAATTGCGAAAAGGATGCTGACCCATTTTGTGGACGTGTGAATGGAGCCTTATGGTCAGATCAGATTGTGTTTTTCACCCTTTTTTAAAGTGAATCCATCACTTATGTTGGACTCTCTGGAGTAATACATGAGGAGTCCAGCGGAGGAGGAGGAGTCCGGCTGAAGGGCATCTGTCCTGTATCTGACCTGTATCATCTCCTGTTCTGTACCTGTCCTGTATCATCTCCTGTTCTGTACCTGCCCTGTATCATCTCCTGTTCTGTACCTGCCCTGTATCATCTCCTGCTCTGTACCTGTCCTGTATCATCTCCTGTTCTGTACCTGCCCTGTATCATCTCCTGTTCTGTACCTGCCCTGTATCATCTCCTGTTCTGTACCTGTCCTGTATCATCTCCTGTTCTGTACCTGCCCTGTATCATCTCCTGTTCTGTACCTGTCCTGTATCATCTCCTGTTCTGTACCTGCCCTGTATCATCTCCTGTTCTGTACCTGTCCTGTATCATCTCCTGTTCTGTACCTGCCCTGTATCATCTCCTGTTCTGTACCTGTATCATCTCCTGTTCTGTACCTGCCCTGTATCATCTCCTGTTCTGTACCTGTATCATCTCCTGTTCTGTACCTGCCCTGTATCATCTCCTGTTCTGTACCTGCCCTGTATCATCTCCTGTTCTGTACCTGTCCTGTATCATCTCCTGTTCTGTACCTGCCCTGTATCATCTCCTGTTCTGTACCTGTATCATCTCCTGTTCTGTACCTGCCCTGTATCATCTCCTGTTCTGTACCTGTATCATCTCCTGTTCTGTACCTGACCTGTATCATCTCCTGTTCTGTACCTGCCCTGTATCATCTCCTGTTCTGTACCTGTCCTGTATCATCTCCTGTTCTGTACCTGCCCTGTATCATCTCCTGTTCTGTACCTGTCCTGTATCATCTCCTGTTCTGTACCTGCCCTGTATCATCTCCTGTTCTGTACCTGCCCTGTATCATCTCCTGTTCTGTACCTGTCCTGTATCATCTCCTGTTCTGTACCTGTCCTGTATCATCTCCTGTTCTGTACCTGTCCTGTATCATCTCCTGCTCTGTTCCTGTCCTGTATCATCTCCTGTTCTGTACCTGTCCTGTATCATCTCCTGTTCTGTTCCTGTCCTGTATCATCTCCTGTTCTGTACCTGTATCATCTCCTGTTCTGTACCTGCCCTGTATCATCTCCTGTTCTGTACCTGTCCTGTATCATCTCCTGTTCTGTACCTGTATCATCTCCTGTTCTGTACCTGTCCTGTATCACCTCCTGTTCTGTACCTGTCCTGTATCATCTCCTGTTCTGTACCTGCCCTGTATCATCTCCTGTTCTGTACCTGTCCTGTATCATCTCCTGTTCTGTACCTGTCCTGTATCATCTCCTGTTCTGTACCTGTCCTGTATCATCTCCTGTTCTGTACCTGCCCTGTATCATCTCCTGTTCTGTACCTGCCCTGTATCATCTCCTGTTCTGTACCTGTACCTGTATCATCTCCT
This sequence comes from Bufo bufo, assembly GCF_905171765.1. Classification (NCBI taxonomy): domain Eukaryota; kingdom Metazoa; phylum Chordata; class Amphibia; order Anura; family Bufonidae; genus Bufo; species Bufo bufo. Next base: position 563,758,299 of record NC_053393.1, read on the forward strand.
GTTCTGTACCTGTCCTGTATCATCTCCTGTTCTGTACCTGTCCTGTATCATCCCCTGTTCTGTACCTGACCTGTATCATCTCCTGTTCTGTACCTGCCCTGTATCATCTCCTGTTCTGTACCTGTCCTGTATCATCTCCTGTTCTGTACCTGTCCTGTATCATCTCCTGTTCTGTACCTGTCCTGTATCATCTCCTGTTCTGTACCTGCCCTGTATCATCTCCTGTTCTGTACCTGTCCTGTATCATCTCCTGTTCTGTACCTGTCCTGTATCATCTCCTGTTCTGTACCTGCCCTGTATCATCTCCTGTTCTGTACCTGTCCTGTATCATCTCCTGTTCTGTACCTGTCCTGTATCATCTCCTGTTCTGTACCTGCCCTGTATCATCTCCTGTTCTGTACCTGTCCTGTATCATCTCCTGTTCTGTACCTGCTCTGTATCATCTCCTGTTCTGTACCTGTCCTGTATCATCTCCTGTTCTGTACCTGCCCTGTATCATCTCCTGTTCTGTACCTGCCCTGTATCATCTCCTGTTCTGTACCTGTTCTGTATCATCTCCTGTTCTGTACCTGCCCTGTATCATCTCCTGTTCTGTACCTGCCCTGTATCATCTCCTGTCCTGTACCTGCCCTGTATCATCTCCTGTTCTGTACCTGTCCTGTATCATCTCCTGTTCTGTACCTGCCCTGTATCATCTCCTGTTCTGTACCTGTCCTGTATCATCTCCTGTTCTGTACCTGCCCTGTATCATCTCCTGTTCTGTACCTGCCCTGTATCATCTCCTGTTCTGTACCTGCCCTGTATCATCTCCTGTTCTGTACCTGCCCTGTATCATCTCCTGTTCTGTACCTGTATCATCTCCTGTTCTGTACCTGCCCTGTATCATCTCCTGTTCTGTACCTGTCCTGTATCATCTCCTGTTCTGTACCTGTCCTGTATCATCTCCTGTTCTGTACCTGTCCTGTATCATCTCCTGTTCTGTACCTGCCCTGTATCATCTCCTGTTCTGTACCTGCCCTGTATCATCTCCTGTTCTGTACCTGTCCTGTATCATCTCCTGTTCTGTACCTGCCCTGTATCATCTCCTGTCCTGTACCTGCCCTGTATCATCTCCTGTTCTGTACCTGCCCTGTATCATCTCCTGTTCTGTATCTGTACCTGTCCTGTATCATCTCCTGTTCTGTACCTGTCCTGTATCATCTCCTGTTCTGTACCTGCCCTGTATCATCTCCTGTTCTGTACCTGCCCTGTATCATCTCCTGTTCTGTACCTGTCCTGTATCATCTCCTGTTCTGTACCTGCCCTGTATCATCTCCTGTTCTGTACCTGCTCTGTATCATCTCCTGTTCTGTACCTGTCCTGTATCATCTCCTGTTCTGTACCTGACCTGTATCATCTCCTGTTCTGTACCTGCCCTGTATCATCTCCTGTTCTGTACCTGTCCTGTATCATCTCCTGTTCTGTACCTGCCCTGTATCATCTCCTGTTCTGTACCTGTCCTGTATCATCTCCTGTTCTGTACCTGTCCTGTATCATCTCCTGTTCTGTACCTGTCCTGTATCATCTCCTGTTCTGTACCTGTATCATCTCCTGTTCTGTACCTGCCCTGTATCATCTCCTGTTCTGTACCTGTATCATCTCCTGTTCTGTACCTGCCCTGTATCATCTCCTGTTCTGTACCTGCCCTGTATCATCTCCTGTTCTGTACCTGTCCTGTATCATCTCCTGTTCTGTACCTGCCCTGTATCATCTCCTGTTCTGTACCTGTATCATCTCCTGTTCTGTACCTGCCCTGTATCATCTCCTGTTCTGTACCTGTATCATCTCCTGTTCTGTACCTGACCTGTATCATCTCCTGTTCTGTACCTGCCCTGTATCATCTCCTGTTCTGTACCTGTCCTGTATCATCTCCTGTTCTGTACCTGCCCTGTATCATCTCCTGTTCTGTACCTGCCCTGTATCATCTCCGGTTCTGTACCTGTCCTGTATCATCTCCTGTTCTGTACCTGTCCTGTATCATCTCCTGTTCTGTACCTGACCTGTATCACCTCCTGTTCTGTACCTGCCCTGTATCATCTCCTGTTCTGTACCTGCCCTGTATCATCTCCTGTTCTGTACCTGCCCTGTATCATCTCCTGTTCTGTACCTGTCCTGTATCATCTCCTGTTCTGTACCTGTCCTGTATCATCTCCTGTTCTGTACCTGCCCTGTATCATCTCCTGTTCTGTACCTGCCCTGTATCATCTCCTGTTCTGTACCTGTCCTGTATCATCTCCTGTTCTGTACCTGTCCTGTATCATCTCCTGTTCTGTACCTGTCCTGTATCATCTCCTGCTCTGTTCCTGTCCTGTATCATCTCCTGTTCTGTACCTGTCCTGTATCATCTCCTGCTCTGTTCCTGTCCTGTATCATCTCCTGTTCTGTACCTGTATCATCTCCTGTTCTGTACCTGCCCTGTATCATCTCCTGTTCTGTACCTGTCCTGTATCATCTCCTGTTCTGTACCTGTATCATCTCCTGTTCTGTACCTGTCCTGTATCACCTCCTGTTCTGTACCTGTCCTGTATCATCTCCTGTTCTGTACCTGCCCTGTATCATCTCCTGTTCTGTACCTGTCCTGTATCATCTCCTGTTCTGTACCTGTCCTGTATCATCTCCTGTTCTGTACCTGTCCTGTATCATCTCCTGTTCTGTACCTGCCCTGTATCATCTCCTGTTCTGTACCTGCCCTGTATCATCTCCTGTTCTGTACCTGTACCTGTATCATCTCCTGTTCTGTACCTGTCCTGTATCATCTCCTGTTCTGTACCTGTCCTGTATCATCCCCTGTTCTGTACCTGACCTGTATCATCTCCTGTTCTGTACCTGCCCTGTATCATCTCCTGTTCTGTACCTGTCCTGTATCATCTCCTGTTCTGTACCTGTCCTGTATCATCTCCTGTTCTGTACCTGTCCTGTATCATCTCCTGTTCTGTACCTGCCCTGTATCATCTCCTGTTCTGTACCTGTCCTGTATCATCTCCTGTTCTGTACCTGTCCTGTATCATCTCCTGTTCTGTACCTGCCCTGTATCATCTCCTGTTCTGTACCTGTCCTGTATCATCTCCTGTTCTGTACCTGTCCTGTATCATCTCCTGTTCTGTACCTGCCCTGTATCATCTCCTGTTCTGTACCTGTCCTGTATCATCTCCTGTTCTGTACCTGCTCTGTATCATCTCCTGTTCTGTACCTGTCCTGTATCATCTCCTGTTCTGTACCTGCCCTGTATCATCTCCTGTTCTGTACCTGCCCTGTATCATCTCCTGTTCTGTACCTGTTCTGTATCATCTCCTGTTCTGTACCTGCCCTGTATCATCTCCTGTTCTGTACCTGCCCTGTATCATCTCCTGTCCTGTACCTGCCCTGTATCATCTCCTGTTCTGTACCTGTCCTGTATCATCTCCTGTTCTGTACCTGCCCTGTATCATCTCCTGTTCTGTACCTGTCCTGTATCATCTCCTGTTCTGTACCTGCCCTGTATCATCTCCTGTTCTGTACCTGCCCTGTATCATCTCCTGTTCTGTACCTGCCCTGTATCATCTCCTGTTCTGTACCTGCCCTGTATCATCTCCTGTTCTGTACCTGTATCATCTCCTGTTCTGTACCTGCCCTGTATCATCTCCTGTTCTGTACCTGTCCTGTATCATCTCCTGTTCTGTACCTGCCCTGTATCATCTCCTGTTCTGTACCTGCCCTGTATCATCTCCTGTTCTGTACCTGTCCTGTATCATCTCCTGTTCTGTACCTGCCCTGTATCATCTCCTGTCCTGTACCTGCCCTGTATCATCTCCTGTTCTGTACCTGCCCTGTATCATCTCCTGTTCTGTATCTGTACCTGTCCTGTATCATCTCCTGTTCTGTACCTGTCCTGTATCATCTCCTGTTCTGTACCTGCCCTGTATCATCTCCTGTTCTGTACCTGCCCTGTATCATCTCCTGTTCTGTACCTGTCCTGTATCATCTCCTGTTCTGTACCTGCCCTGTATCATCTCCTGTTCTGTACCTGCTCTGTATCATCTCCTGTTCTGTACCTGCCCTGTATCATCTCCTGTTCTGTATCTGTACCTGTCCTGTATCATCTCCTGTTCTGTACCTGCCCTGTATCATCTCCTGCTCTGTACCTGTCCTGTATCATCTCCTGTTCTGTACCTGCCCTGTATCATCTCCTGTTCTGTACCTGCCCTGTATCATCTCCTGTTCTGTACCTGTCCTGTATCATCTCCTGTTCTGTACCTGCCCTGTATCATCTCCTGTTCTGTACCTGTCCTGTATCATCTCCTGTTCTGTACCTGCCCTGTATCATCTCCTGTTCTGTACCTGTCCTGTATCATCTCCTGTTCTGTACCTGCCCTGTATCATCTCCTGTTCTGTACCTGTATCATCTCCTGTTCTGTACCTGCCCTGTATCATCTCCTGTTCTGTACCTGTATCATCTCCTGTTCTGTACCTGCCCTGTATCATCTCCTGTTCTGTACCTGCCCTGTATCATCTCCTGTTCTGTACCTGTCCTGTATCATCTCCTGTTCTGTACCTGCCCTGTATCATCTCCTGTTCTGTACCTGTATCATCTCCTGTTCTGTACCTGCCCTGTATCATCTCCTGTTCTGTACCTGTATCATCTCCTGTTCTGTACCTGACCTGTATCATCTCCTGTTCTGTACCTGTCCTGTATCACCTCCTGTTCTGTACCTGTCCTGTATCATCTCCTGTTCTGTACCTGCCCTGTATCATCTCCTGTTCTGTACCTGTCCTGTATCATCTCCTGTTCTGTACCTGCCCTGTATCATCTCCTGTTCTGTACCTGCCCTGTATCATCTCCTGTTCTGTACCTGTCCTGTATCATCTCCTGTTCTGTACCTGTCCTGTATCATCTCCTGTTCTGTACCTGTCCTGTATCATCTCCTGCTCTGTTCCTGTCCTGTATCATCTCCTGTTCTGTACCTGTCCTGTATCATCTCCTGCTCTGTTCCTGTCCTGTATCATCTCCTGTTCTGTACCTGTATCATCTCCTGTTCTGTACCTGCCCTGTATCATCTCCTGTTCTGTACCTGTCCTGTATCATCTCCTGTTCTGTACCTGTATCATCTCCTGTTCTGTACCTGTCCTGTATCACCTCCTGTTCTGTACCTGTCCTGTATCATCTCCTGTTCTGTACCTGCCCTGTATCATCTCCTGTTCTGTACCTGTCCTGTATCATCTCCTGTTCTGTACCTGTCCTGTATCATCTCCTGTTCTGTACCTGTCCTGTATCATCTCCTGTTCTGTACCTGCCCTGTATCATCTCCTGTTCTGTACCTGCCCTGTATCATCTCCTGTTCTGTACCTGTACCTGTATCATCTCCTGTTCTGTACCTGTCCTGTATCATCTCCTGTTCTGTACCTGTCCTGTATCATCCCCTGTTCTGTACCTGACCTGTATCATCTCCTGTTCTGTACCTGCCCTGTATCATCTCCTGTTCTGTACCTGTCCTGTATCATCTCCTGTTCTGTACCTGTCCTGTATCATCTCCTGTTCTGTACCTGTCCTGTATCATCTCCTGTTCTGTACCTGCCCTGTATCATCTCCTGTTCTGTACCTGTCCTGTATCATCTCCTGTTCTGTACCTGTCCTGTATCATCTCCTGTTCTGTACCTGCCCTGTATCATCTCCTGTTCTGTACCTGTCCTGTATCATCTCCTGTTCTGTACCTGTCCTGTATCATCTCCTGTTCTGTACCTGCCCTGTATCATCTCCTGTTCTGTACCTGTCCTGTATCATCTCCTGTTCTGTACCTGCTCTGTATCATCTCCTGTTCTGTACCTGTCCTGTATCATCTCCTGTTCTGTACCTGCCCTGTATCATCTCCTGTTCTGTACCTGCCCTGTATCATCTCCTGTTCTGTACCTGTTCTGTATCATCTCCTGTTCTGTACCTGCCCTGTATCATCTCCTGTTCTGTACCTGCCCTGTATCATCTCCTGTCCTGTACCTGCCCTGTATCATCTCCTGTTCTGTACCTGTCCTGTATCATCTCCTGTTCTGTACCTGCCCTGTATCATCTCCTGTTCTGTACCTGTCCTGTATCATCTCCTGTTCTGTACCTGCCCTGTATCATCTCCTGTTCTGTACCTGCCCTGTATCATCTCCTGTTCTGTACCTGCCCTGTATCATCTCCTGTTCTGTACCTGCCCTGTATCATCTCCTGTTCTGTACCTGTATCATCTCCTGTTCTGTACCTGCCCTGTATCATCTCCTGTTCTGTACCTGTCCTGTATCATCTCCTGTTCTGTACCTGTCCTGTATCATCTCCTGTTCTGTACCTGTCCTGTATCATCTCCTGTTCTGTACCTGCCCTGTATCATCTCCTGTTCTGTACCTGCCCTGTATCATCTCCTGTTCTGTACCTGTCCTGTATCATCTCCTGTTCTGTACCTGCCCTGTATCATCTCCTGTCCTGTACCTGCCCTGTATCATCTCCTGTTCTGTACCTGCCCTGTATCATCTCCTGTTCTGTATCTGTACCTGTCCTGTATCATCTCCTGTTCTGTACCTGTCCTGTATCATCTCCTGTTCTGTACCTGCCCTGTATCATCTCCTGTTCTGTACCTGCCCTGTATCATCTCCTGTTCTGTACCTGTCCTGTATCATCTCCTGTTCTGTACCTGCCCTGTATCATCTCCTGTTCTGTACCTGCTCTGTATCATCTCCTGTTCTGTACCTGTCCTGTATCATCTCCTGTTCTGTACCTGACCTGTATCATCTCCTGTTCTGTACCTGCCCTGTATCATCTCCTGTTCTGTACCTGTCCTGTATCATCTCCTGTTCTGTACCTGCCCTGTATCATCTCCTGTTCTGTACCTGTCCTGTATCATCTCCTGTTCTGTACCTGTCCTGTATCATCTCCTGTTCTGTACCTGTCCTGTATCATCTCCTGTTCTGTACCTGTATCATCTCCTGTTCTGTACCTGCCCTGTATCATCTCCTGTTCTGTACCTGTATCATCTCCTGTTCTGTACCTGCCCTGTATCATCTCCTGTTCTGTACCTGCCCTGTATCATCTCCTGTTCTGTACCTGTCCTGTATCATCTCCTGTTCTGTACCTGCCCTGTATCATCTCCTGTTCTGTACCTGTATCATCTCCTGTTCTGTACCTGCCCTGTATCATCTCCTGTTCTGTACCTGTATCATCTCCTGTTCTGTACCTGACCTGTATCATCTCCTGTTCTGTACCTGCCCTGTATCATCTCCTGTTCTGTACCTGTCCTGTATCATCTCCTGTTCTGTACCTGCCCTGTATCATCTCCTGTTCTGTACCTGCCCTGTATCATCTCCGGTTCTGTACCTGTCCTGTATCATCTCCTGTTCTGTACCTGTCCTGTATCATCTCCTGTTCTGTACCTGACCTGTATCACCTCCTGTTCTGTACCTGCCCTGTATCATCTCCTGTTCTGTACCTGCCCTGTATCATCTCCTGTTCTGTACCTGCCCTGTATCATCTCCTGTTCTGTACCTGTCCTGTATCATCTCCTGTTCTGTACCTGTCCTGTATCATCTCCTGTTCTGTACCTGTCCTGTATCATCTCCTGCTCTGTTCCTGTCCTGTATCATCTCCTGTTCTGTACCTGTCCTGTATCATCTCCTGCTCTGTTCCTGTCCTGTATCATCTCCTGTTCTGTACCTGTATCATCTCCTGTTCTGTACCTGCCCTGTATCATCTCCTGTTCTGTACCTGTCCTGTATCATCTCCTGTTCTGTACCTGTATCATCTCCTGTTCTGTACCTGTCCTGTATCACCTCCTGTTCTGTACCTGTCCTGTATCATCTCCTGTTCTGTACCTGCCCTGTATCATCTCCTGTTCTGTACCTGTCCTGTATCATCTCCTGTTCTGTACCTGTCCTGTATCATCTCCTGTTCTGTACCTGTCCTGTATCATCTCCTGTTCTGTACCTGCCCTGTATCATCTCCTGTTCTGTACCTGCCCTGTATCATCTCCTGTTCTGTACCTGTACCTGTATCATCTCCTGTTCTGTACCTGTCCTGTATCATCTCCTGTTCTGTACCTGTCCTGTATCATCCCCTGTTCTGTACCTGACCTGTATCATCTCCTGTTCTGTACCTGCCCTGTATCATCTCCTGTTCTGTACCTGTCCTGTATCATCTCCTGTTCTGTACCTGCTCTGTATCATCTCCTGTTCTGTACCTGCCCTGTATCATCTCCTGTTCTGTACCTGTCCTGTATCATCTCCTGTTCTGTACCTGTCCTGTATCATCTCCTGTTCTGTACCTGCCCTGTATCATCTCCTGTTCTGTACCTGTCCTGTATCATCTCCTGTTCTGTACCTGCTCTGTATCATCTCCTGTTCTGTACCTGTCCTGTATCATCTCCTGTTCTGTACCTGCCCTGTATCATCTCCTGTTCTGTACCTGCCCTGTATCATCTCCTGTTCTGTACCTGTTCTGTATCATCTCCTGTTCTGTACCTGCCCTGTATCATCTCCTGTTCTGTACCTGCCCTGTATCATCTCCTGTCCTGTACCTGCCCTGTATCATCTCCTGTTCTGTACCTGTCCTGTATCATCTCCTGTTCTGTACCTGCCCTGTATCATCTCCTGTTCTGTACCTGTCCTGTATCATCTCCTGTTCTGTACCTGCCCTGTATCATCTCCTGTTCTGTACCTGCCCTGTATCATCTCCTGTTCTGTACCTGCCCTGTATCATCTCCTGTTCTGTACCTGTATCATCTCCTGTTCTGTACCTGCCCTGTATCATCTCCTGTTCTGTACCTGTATCATCTCCTGTTCTGTACCTGCCCTGTATCATCTCCTGCTCTGTACCTGTCCTGTATCATCTCCTGTTCTGTACCTGTCCTGTATCATCTCCTGTCCTGTACCTGTCCTGTATCATCTCCTGTTCTGTACCTGTCCTGTATCATCTCCTGTCCTGTACCTGCCCTGTATCATCTCCTGTTCTGTACCTGTCCTGTATCATCTCCTGTTCTGTACCTGTCCTGTATCATCTCCTGTTCTGTACCTGTCCTGTATCATCTCCTGTTCTGTACCTGCCCTGTATCATCTCCTGTTCTGTACCTGTCCTGTATCATCTCCTGTTCTGTACCTGTCCTGTATCATCTCCTGTTCTGTACCTGCCCTGTATCATCTCCTGTTCTGTACCTGCCCTGTATCATCTCCTGTTCTGTACCTGTCCTGTATCATCTCCTGTTCTGTACCTGCTCTGTATCATCTCCTGTTCTGTACCTGCCCTGTATCATCTCCTGTTCTGTACCTGCCCTGTATCATCTCCTGTTCTGTACCTGTCCTGTATCATCTCCTGTTCTGTACCTGTCCTGTATCATCTCCTGTTCTGTACCTGCCCTGTATTATCTCCTGTTCTGTACCTGCCCTGTATCATCTCCTGTTCTGTACCTGTATCATCTCCTGTTCTGTACCTGCCCTGTATCATCTCCTGTTCTGTACCTGTATCATCTCCTGTTCTGTACCTGTATCATCTCCTGTTCTGTACCTGTATCATCTCCTGTTCTGTACCTGTCCTGTATCATCTCCTGTTCTGTCCCTGTCCTGTATCATCTCCTGTTCTGTACCTGTCCTGTATCATCTCCTGTCCTGTACCTGTCCTGTATCATCTCCTGTTCTGTACCTGTCCTGTATCAGAACAGGAGATGATACAGGGCAGGTACAGACCAGGAGATGATACAGAGCAGGTACAGAACAGGAGATGATACAGGGCAGGTACAGAACAGGAGATGATACAGGACAGGTACAGAACCGGAGATGATACAGGACAGGTACAGAACAGGAGATGATACAGGACAGGTACAGAACAGGAGATGATACAGGACAGGTACAGAACAGGAGATGATACAGGACAGGTACAGAACAGGAGATGATACAGGACAGGTACATAACAGGAGATGATACAGGGCAGGTACAGAACAGGAGATGATACAGGACAGGTACAGAACCGGAGATGATACAGGGCAGGTACAGAACAGGAGATGATACAGGACAGGTACAGAACAGGAGATGATACAGGACAGGTACAGAACAGGAGATGATACAGGACAGGTACAGAACAGGAGATGATACAGGGCAGGTACAGAACAGGAGATGATACAGGACAGGTACAGAACAGGAGATGATACAGGAAAGGTACAGAACAGGAGATGATACAGGGCAGGTACAGAACAGGAGATGATACAGGGCAGGTACAGAACAGGAGATGATACAGGGCAGGTACAGAACAGGAGATGATACAGGGCAGGTACAGGACAGGAGATGATACAGGACAGGTACAGAACAGGAGATGATACAGGTACAGAACAGGAGATGATACAGAGCAGGTACAGAACAGGAGATGATACAGGACAGGTACAGAACAGGAGATGATACAGGGCAGGTACAGAACAGGAGATGATACAGAGCAGGTACAGAACAGGAGATGATACAGGGCAGGTACAGAACAGGAGATGATACAGAGCAGGTACAGAATAGGAGATGATACAGGGCAGGTACAGAACAGGAGATGATACAGGACAGGTACAGAACAGGAGATGATACAGGACAGGTACAGAACAGGAGATGATACAGGGCAGGTACAGGACAGGAGATGATACAGGACAGGTACAGAACAGGAGATGATACAGGGCAGGTACAGAACAGGAGATGATACAGAACAGGAGATGATACAGGGCAGGTACAGAACAGGAGATGATACAGGGCAGGTACAGAACAGGAGATGATACAGAGCAGGTACAGAATAGGAGATGATACAGGGCAGGTACAGAACAGGAGATGATACAGGACAGGTACAGAACAGGAGATGATACAGGGCAGGTACAGGACAGGAGATGATACAGGACAGGTACAGAACAGGAGATGATACAGGACAGGTACAGAACAGGAGATGATACAGGTACAGAACAGGAGATGATACAGGACAGGTACAGAACAGGAGATGATACAGGACAGGTACAGAACAGGAGATGATACAGGACAGGTACAGGACAGGAGATGATACAGGACAGGTACAGAACAGGAGATGATACAGAGCAGGTACAGAACAGGAGATGATACAGAGCAGGTACAGAACAGGAGATGATACAGGGCAGGTACAGAACAGGAGATGATACAGGACAGGTACAGAACAGGAGATGATACAGGACAGGTACAGAACAGGAGATGATACAGGTACAGAACAGGAGATGATACAGGACAGGTACAGAACAGGAGATGATACAGGTACAGAACAGGAGATGATACAGGTACAGAACAGGAGATGATACAGGTACAGAACAGGAGATGATACAGGGCAGGTACAGAACAGGAGATGATACAGGTACAGAACAGGAGATGATACAGGTACAGAACAGGAGATGATACAGGTCAGGTACAGAACAGGAGATGATACAGGACAGGTACAGAACAGGAGATGATACAGGTCAGGTACAGAACAGGAGATGATACAGGACAGGTACAGAACAGGAGATGATACAGGGCAGGTACAGAACAGGAGATGATACAGGACAGGTACAGAACAGGAGATGATACAGGGCAGGTACAGAACAGGAGATGATACAGGGCAGGTACAGAACAGGAGATGATACAGGGCAGGTACAGAACAGGAGATGATACAGGGCAGGTACAGGACAGGAGATGATACAGGACAGGTACAGAACAGGAGATGATACAGGGCAGGTACAGAACAGGAGATGATACAGGTCAGGTACAGAACAGGAGATGATACAGGTCAGGTACAGAACAGGAGATGATACAGGGCAGGTACAGAACATGAGATGATACAGGACAGGTACAGAACAGGAGATGATACAGGGCAGGTACAGAACAGGAGATGATACAGGTCAGGTACAGAACAGGAGATGATACAGAGCAGGTACAGAACAGGAGATGATACAGGACAGGTACAGAACAGGAGATGATACAGGGCAGGTACAGAACAGGAGATGATACAGGGCAGGTACAGGACAGGAGATGATACAGGACAGGTACAGAACAGGAGATGATACAGGACAGGTACAGAACAGGAGATGATACAGGGCAGGTACAGAACAGGAGATGATACAGGGCAGGTACAGAACAGGAGATGATACAGGTACAGAACAGGAGATGATACAGGTACAGAACAGGAGATGATACAGGACAGGTACAGAACAGGAGATGATACAGGACAGGTACAGAACAGGAGATGATACAGGGCAGGTACAGAACAGGAGATGATACAGGACAGGTACAGAACAGGAGATGATACAGGGCAGGTACAGAACAGGAGATGATACAGGACAGATACAGGACAGGAGATGATACAGGGCAGGTACAGAACAGGAGATGATACAGGACAGGAACAGAGCAGGAGATGATACAGGTCAGGTACAGAACAGGAGATGATACAGGACAGGTACAGAACAGGAGATGATACAGGACAGGTACAGGACAGGAGATGATACAGGGCAGGTACAGAACAGGAGATGATACAGGGCAGGTACAGAACAGGAGAGGATACAGGACAGGTACAGAACAGGAGATGATACAGGACAGGTACAGAACAGGAGATGATACAGGACAGGTACAGAACAGGAGATGATACAGGACAGGTACAGAACAGGAGATGATACAGGGCAGGTACAGAACAGGAGATGATACAGGGCAGGTACAGAACAGGAGATGATACAGGGCAGGTACAGAACAGGAGATGATACAGGTCAGGTACAGAACAGGAGATGATACAGGACAGGAACAGAGCAGGAGATGATACAGGGCAGGTACAGAACACGAGATGATACAGGACAGGAACAGAGCAGGAGATGATACAGGGCAGGTACAGAACAGGAGATGATACAGGGCAGGTACAGAACAGGAGATGATACAGGGCAGGTACAGAACAGGAGATGATACAGGGCAGGTACAGAACAGGAGATGATACAGGGCAGGTACAGAACAGGAGATGATACAGGACAGGTACAGAACAGGAGATGATACAGGACAGGTACAGAACAGGAGATGATACAGGACAGGAACAGAGCAGGAGATGATACAGGGCAGGTACAGAACAGGAGATGATACAGGGCAGGTACAGAACAGGAGATGATACAGGGCAGGTACAGAACAGGAGATGATACAGGGCAGGTACAGAACAGGAGATGATACAGGGCAGGTACAGAACAGGAGATGATACAGGACAGGTACAGAACAGGAGATGATACAGGACAGGTACAGAACAGGAGATGATACAGGACAGGTACAGAACAGGAGATGATACAGGACAGGTACAGAGCAGGAGATGATACAGGACAGGTACAGAACAGGAGATGATACAGGGCAGGTACAGAACAGGAGATGATACAGGGCAGGTACAGAACAGGAGATGATACAGGTCAGGTACAGAGCAGGAGATGATACAGGACAGGTACAGAACAGGAGATGATACAGGACAGGTACAGAGCAGGAGATGATACAGGGCAGGTACAGAACAGGAGATGATACAGGGCAGGTACAGAACAGGAGATGATACAGGGCAGGTACAGAACAGGAGATGATACAGGGCAGGTACAGAACAGGAGATGATACAGGACAGGAACAGAGCAGGAGATGATACAGGGAAGGTACAGAACAGGAGATGATACAGGGCAGGTACAGAACAGGAGATGATACAGGACAGGTACAGAACAGGAGATGATACAGGTCAGGTACAGAACAGGAGATGATACAGGACAGGTACAGAACAGGAGATGATACAGGTCAGGTACAGAACAGGAGATGATACAGGACAGGTACAGAACAGGAGATTATACAGGACAGGTACAGAACAGGAGATGATACAGGACAGGTACAGAACAGGAGATGATACAGGGCAGGTACAGAACAGGAGATGATACAGGGCAGGTACAGAACAGGAGATGATACAGGACAGGAACAGAGCAGGAGATGATACAGGGAAGGTACAGAACAGGAGATGATACAGGGCAGGTACAGAACAGGAGATGATACAGGACAGGTACAGAACAGGAGATGATACAGAGCAGGTACAGAACAGGAGATGATACAGGGCAGGTACAGAACAGGAGATGATACAGGACAGGTACAGAACAGGAGATGATACAGGTACAGAACAGGAGATGATACAGGACAGGTACAGAACAGGAGATGATACAGAGCAGGTACAGAACAGGAGATGATACAGGACAGGTACAGAACAGGAGATGATACAGGGCAGGTACAGAACAGGAGATGATACAGGACATGTACAGAACAGGAGATGATACAGGACAGGTACAGAACAGGAGATGATACGGACAGGTACAGAACAGGAGATGATACAGGACAGGTACAGAACAGGAGATGATACAGGACAGGTACAGAACAGGAGATGATACAGGACAGGTACAGAACAGGAGATGATACAGGGCAGGTACAGAACAGGAGATGATACAGGACAGGTACAGAACAGGAGATGATACAGGACAGGTACAGAACAGGAGATGATACAGGGCAGGTACAGAACAGGAGATGATACAGGACAGGTACAGAACAGGAGATGATACAGAGCAGGTACAGAACAGGAGATGATACAGGACAGGTACAGAACAGGAGATGATACAGGACAGGTACAGAACAGGAGATGATACAGGGCAGGTACAGAACAGGAGATGATACAGGACAGGTACAGAACAGGAGATGATACAGAGCAGGTACAGAACAGGAGATGATACAGGACAGGTACAGAACAGGAGATGATACAGGGCAGGTACAGAACAGGAGATGATACAGGGCAGGTATCATCTCCTGTTCTGTACCTGTCCTGTATCATCTCCTGTTCTGTACCTGTCCTGTATCATCTCCTGTTCTGTACCTGTCCTGTATCATCTCCTGTTCTGTACCTGTCCTGTATCATCTCCTGTTCTGTCCTGTATCATCTCCTGTTCTGTACCTGTCCTGTATCATCTCCTGTTCTGTACCTGTCCTGTATCATCTCCTGTTCTGTACCTGCCCTGTATCATCTCCTGTTCTGTACCTGCCCTGTATCATCTCCTGTTCTGTACCTGCCCTGTATCATCTCCTGTTCTGTACCTGCCCTGTATCATCTCCTGTTCTGTACCTGCCCTGTATCATCTCCTGTTCTGTACCTGTCCTGTATCATCTCCTGTTCTGTACCTGTCCTGTATCATCTCCTGTTCTGTACCTGTCCTGTATCATCTCCTGTTCTGTACCTGTCCTGTATCATCTCCTGCTCTGTTCCTGTCCTGTATCATCTCCTGTTCTGTACCTGTCCTGTATCATCTCCTGTTCTGTACCTGTCCTGTATCATCTCCTGTTCTGTACCTGTCCTGTATCATCTCCTGTTCTGTACCTGCCCTGTATCATCTCCTGTTCTGTACCTGCTCTGTATCATCTCCTGTTCTGTACCTGTCCTGTATCATCTCCTGTTCTGTACCTGCCCTGTATCATCTCCTGTTCTGTACCTTCTCTGTATCATCTCCTGTTCTGTACCTGTCCTGTATTATCTCCTGTTCTGTACCTGTCCTGTATCATCTCCTGTTCTGTACCTGTCCTGTATCATCTCCTGTTCTGTACCTGTCCTGTATCATCTCCTGTTCTGTACCTGTCCTGTATCATCTCCTGTTCTGTACCTGTCCTGTATCCTCTCCTGTCCTGTACCTGTCCTGTATCATCTCCTGTTCTGTACCTGTCCTGTATCATCTCCTGTTCTGTACCTGCCCTGTATCATCTCCTGTTCTGTACCTGCCCTGTATCATCTCCTGTTCTGTACCTGTCCTGTATCATCTCCTGTTCTGTACCTGACCTGTATCATCTCCTGTTCTGTACCTGCCCTGTATCATCTCCTGTTCTGTACCTGTCCTGTATCATCCCCTGTTCTGTACCTGACCTGTATCATCTCCTGTTCTGTACCTGTCCTGTATCATCTCCTGTTCTGTACCTGTCCTGTATCATCTCCTGTTCTGTACCTGCCCTGTATCATCTCCTGTTCTGTACCTGTTCTGTATCATCTCCTGTTCTGTACCTGCCCTGTATCATCTCCTGTTCTGTACCTGCCCTGTATCATCTCCTGTTCTGTACCTGCCCTGTATCATCTCCTGTTCTGTACCTGTCCTGTATCATCTCCTGTTCTGTACCTGTCCTGTATCATCTCCTGTTCTGTACCTGCCCTGTATCATCTCCTGTTCTGTACCTGTCCTGTATCATCTCCTGTTCTGTACCTGACCTGTATCATCTCCTGTTCTGTACCTGTCCTGTATCATCTCCTGTTCTGTACCTGTCCTGTATCCTCTCCTGTTCTGTACCTGTCCTGTATCATCTCCTGTTCTGTACCTGTCCTGTATAATCTCCTGTTCTGTACCTGCCCTGTATCATCTCCTGTTCTGTACCTGCCCTGTATCATCTCCTGTTCTGTACCTGCCCTGTATCATCCCCTGTTCTGTACCTGACCTGTATCATCTCCTGTTCTGTACCTGCCCTGTATCATCTCCTGTTCTGTACCTGTCCTGTATCATCTCCTGTTCTGTACCTGCCCTGTATCATCTCCTGTTCTGTACCTGCCCTGTATCATCTCCTGTTCTGTACCTGTCCTGTATCATCTCCTGTTCTGTACCTGTCCTGTATCATCTCCTGTTCTGTACCTGCCCTGTATCATCCCCTGTTCTGTACCTGACCTGTATCATCTCCTGTTCTGTACCTGCCCTGTGTCATCTCCTGTTCTGTACCTGTCCTGTGTCATCTCCTGTTCTGTACCTGCTCTGTATCATCTCCTGTTCTGTACCTGACCTGTATCATCTCCTGTTCTGTACCTGTCCTGTATCATCTCCTGTTCTGTACCTGTCCTGTATCATCTCCTGTTCTGTACCTGCTCTGTATCATCTCCTGTTCTGTACCTGCCCTGTATCATCTCCTGTTCTGTACCTGTATAATCTCCTGTTCTGTACCTGACCTGTATCATCTCCTGTTCTGTACCTGTCCTGTATCATCTCCTGTTCTGTACCTGCCCTGTATCATCTCCTGTTCTGTACCTGCCCTGTATCATCTCCTGTTCTGTACCTGCCCTGTGTCATCTCCTGTTCTGTACCTGTCCTGTGTCATCTCCTGTTCTGTACCTGCTCTGTATCATCTCCTGTTCTGTACCTGACCTGTATCATCTCCTGTTCTGTACCTGCTCTGTATCATCTCCTGTTCTGTACCTGCCCTGTATCATCTCCTGTTCTGTACCTGTATCATCTCCTGTTCTGTACCTGACCTGTATCATCTCCTGTTCTGTACCTGTCCTGTATCATCTCCTGTTCTGTACCTGTCCTGTATCATCTCCTGTTCTGTACCTGTCCTGTATCATCTCCTGTTCTGTACCTGTATCATCTCCTGTTCTGTACCTGCCCTGTATCATCTCCTGTTCTGTACCTGTCCTGTATCATCTCCTGTTCTGTACCTGTATCATCTCCTGTTCTGTACCTGTCCTGTATCATCTCCTGTTCTGTACCTGTATCATCTCCTGTTCTGTACCTGTCCTTCATCATCTCCTGTTCTGTACCTGCCCTGTATCATCTCCTGTTCTGTACCTGTCCTGTATCATCTCCTGTTCTGTACCTGTATCATCTCCTGTTCTGTACCTGTATCATCTCCTGTTCTGTACCTGCCCTGTATCATCTCCTGTTCTGTACCTGCCCTGTATCATCTCCTGTTCTGTACCTGTCCTGTATCATCTCCTGTTCTGTACCTGCTCTGTATCATCTCCTGTTCTGTGCCTGCCCTGTATCATCTCCTGTTCTGTACCTGCCCTGTATCATCTCCTGTTCTGTACCTGTCCTGTATCATCTCCTGTTCTGTACCTGCCCTGTATCATCTCCTGTTCTGTACCTGCCCTGTATCATCTCCTGTTCTGTACCTGCTCTGTATCATCTCCTGTTCTGTACCTGCCCTGTATCATCTCCTGTTCTGTACCTGCCCTGTATCATCTCCTGTTCTGTACCTGTCCTGTATCATCTCCTGTTCTGTACCTGTCCTGTATCATCTCCTGTTCTGTACCTGCCCTGTATCATCTCCTGTTCTGTACCTGACCTGTATCATCCCCTGTTCTGTACCTGACCTGTATCATCTCCTGTTCTGTACCTGCCCTGTATCATCTCCTGTTCTGTACCTGTCCTGTATCGTCTCCTGTTCTGTACCTGTCCTGTATCATCTCCTGTTCTGTACCTGCCCTGTATCATCTCCTGTTCTGTACCTGCCCTGTATCATCTCCTGTTCTGTACCTGTCCTGTATCATCTCCTGTTCTGTACCTGCCCTGTATCATCTCCTGTTCTGTACCTGCCCTGTATCATCTCCTGTTCTGTACCTGCCCTGTATCATCTCCTGTTCTGTACCTGTCCTGTATCATCTCCTGTTCTGTACCTGCCCTGTATCATCTCCTGTTCTGTACCTGCCCTGTATCATCTCCTGTTCTGTACCTGACCTGTATCATCTCCTGTTCTGTACCTGTCCTGTATCATCTCCTGTTCTGTACCTGCCCTGTATCATCTCCTGTTCTGTACCTGCCCTGTATCATCTCCTGTTCTGTACCTGACCTGTATCATCTCCTGTTCTGTACCTGTCCTGTATCATCTCCTGTTCTGTACCTGACCTGTATCATCTCCTGCTCTGTACCTGCCCTGTATCATCTCCTGTTCTGTACCTGCCCTGTATCATCTCCTGTTCTGTACCTGTCCTGTATCATCTCCTGTTCTGTACCTGTCCTGTATCATCTCCTGTTCTGTACCTGCCCTGTATCATCTCCTGTTCTGTACCTGTCCTGTATCATCTCCTGTTCTGTACCTGCCCTGTATCATCTCCTGTTCTGTACCTGCCCTGTATCATCTCCTGTTCTGTACCTGTATCATCTCCTGTTCTGTACCTGTCCTGTATCATCTCCTGTTCTGTACCTGACCTGTATCATCTCCTGTTCTGTACCTGTCCTGTATCATCTCCTGTTCTGTACCTGCCCTGTATCATCTCCTGTTCTGTACCTGCCCTGTATCATCTCCTGTTCTGTACCTGACCTGTATCATCTCCTGTTCTGTACCTGTCCTGTATCATCTCCTGTTCTGTACCTGACCTGTATCATCTCCTGCTCTGTACCTGCCCTGTATCATCTCCTGTTCTGTACCTGTCCTGTATCATCTCCTGTTCTGTACCTGTCCTGTATCATCTCCTGTTCTGTACCTGCCCTGTATCATCTCCTGTTCTGTACCTGCCCTGTATCATCTCCTGTTCTGTACCTGCCCTGTATCATCTCCTGTTCTGTACCTGACCTGTATCACCTCCTGTTCTGTACCTGCCCTGTATCATCTCCTGTTCTGTACCTGACCTGTATCACCTCCTGTTCTGTACCTGCCCTGTATCATCTCCTGTTCTGTACCTGCCCTGTATCATCTCCTGCTCTGTACCTGCCCTGTATCATCTCCTGTTCTGTACCTGTCCTGTATCATCTCCTGTTCTGTACCTGCCCTGTATCATCTCCTGTTCTGTACCTGCTCTGTATCATCTCCTGTTCTGTACCTGTATCATCTCCTGTTCTGTACCTGCCCTGTATCATCTCCTGTTCTGTACCTGTCCTGTATCATCTCCTGTTCTGTACCTGTCCTGTATCATCTCCTGTTCTGTACCTGCCCTGTATCATCTCCTGTTCTGTACCTGCCCTGTATCATCTCCTGTTCTGTACCTGTCCTGTATCATCTCCTGTTCTGTACCTGTCCTGTATCATCTCCTGTTCTGTACCTGCCCTGTATCATCTCCTGTTCTGTACCTGTCCTGTATCATCTCCTGTTCTGTACCTGCCCTGTATCATCTCCTGTTCTGTACCTGTCCTGTATCATCTCCTGTTCTGTACCTGCCCTGTATCATCTCCTGTTCTGTACCTGCCCTGTATCATCTCCTGTTCTGTACCTGTCCTGTATCATCTCCTGTTCTGTACCTGCTCTGTATCATCTCCTGTTCTGTACCTGCCCTGTATCATCTCCTGTTCTGTACCTGTCCTGTATCATCTCCTGTTCTGTACCTGTCCTGTATCATCTCCTGTTCTGTACCTGTCCTGTATCATCTCCTGTTCTGTACCTGCTCTGTATCATCTCCTGTTCTGTACCTGCCCTGTATCATCTCCTGTTCTGTACCTGCCCTGTATCATCTCCTGCTCTGTTCCTTGTTCGCCTAGCAGTGCGTATCTGCATCCGATATCCTGGCAGTGCTTAACTGCTTCCGTTTGTTTGTCTGTCCTATGTCCCGCCTTCAGAAGAGGGTTCCTGGCTTCCCCGAAGGGGGAATCTCTGTGTGCCTGTATCTCTAGCCTGTTCTGTGCCTTGTATTTCTGATCTGTGTTCCTCTTGTTGCTCCTGGTTTCATCTGTGCCCGTCTGTCTACGCTTCCTGTCGGGGCCTAATTCAGGTACCTCCTGGTCGGTCTGACCAGTTGCCACTGACTGGGTGATTGGTCTGGAGTAGCCCCTGGCAACTACCTTTATGGCTCAAGTCTATCCTCACCATCTGAGGCTCTAGTAAATACCGGGTGTTGCTTAGGGCTCTTTCACACTTGCGTTGTTGTGTTCCGGCATAGAGTTCCGTCGTCGGGGCTCTATGCCGGAAGAATCCTGATCAGGATTATCCTAATGCATTCTGAATGGAGAGAAATCCGTTCAGGATGCATCAGGATGTCTTCAGTTCCGGAACGGAACGTTTGTTGGCCGGAGAAAATACCGCAGCATGCTGCGCTTTTTGCTCCGGCCAAAAATCCGGAACACTTGCCGCAAGGCCGGATCCGGAATGAATGCCCATTGAAAGGCATTGATCCGGATCCGGCCTTAAGCTAAACGTCGTTTCGGCGCATTACCGGATCCGACATTTAGCTTTTTCTGAATGGTTACCATGGCTGCCGGGACGCTAAAGTCCTTGCAGCCATGGTAAAGTGTAGTGGGGAGCGGGGGAGCAGTATACTTACCGTCCGTGCGGCTCCCGGGGCGCTCCAGAGTGACGTCAGTGCGCCCCAGGCGCATGGATGACGTGATCCATGTGACCTGACGTCATTCTGGGGCGCCCCGGGAGCCGCACGGACTGTAAGTATACTGCTCCCCCGCTCCCCACTACTACTATGGCAACCAGGACTTTAATAGCGTCCTGGCTGCCATAGTAACACTGAACGCATTTTGAAGACGGATGCGTCTTCAAATGCTTTCAGTTCACTTGCGTTTTTCCGGATCCGGCGCGAAATTCCGGCAAGTGGAGAACACGCCGGATCCGGACAAAGCAAGTGTGAAAGAGCCCTAAGACACGCCCCTCCAGAGTATAGCCAGTCAGTGGCACAGTGGGTCCACGCCCGCTGTTCCGTTTAGTAGTGCCCTGTGCCCACATCTGTATGTCTGTGTTGCCGTGTCCTGATTCCCTAACGTCCCGGAGGTCTGCCTTGGGCCTCCAGCACATGTCAAAAAGCAAGTAAGTAGTACAGCTGCTTACATCAGAACTAGAAATTTCTCACTGATAAAACCATATTACAAAGTTTCATGTGGTCGCTTATACTATTGATTTATGTAAAGTTAAGTAAAAGTACAGTGAATTTTCGAGGTAACTCTTCAACCCCTTAAGGACACAGGGCGTACCCGTAAGTCCTGTGTAGTTCAGATCACTGCCGCACGGCCGGCAGTGATCAGAACGGGGTGCCTGTTTAAATTAGGGCTGCACGATATGGGAATTTTGTGCGATTGCGATTAGGGCCCTAAAAATTGCGATAACGATGTGCGATATTGTAAAGGGAATTGTGCTAGAGGTCTATTTGCTTGGATTTTCCCATATGAGCCACTGACGCGGCGGGTATGACATAGTTATGGGGGATCTGTGGAGGACACTGTTATGGGGGATCTGTGGAGGACACTGTTATGGGGGGATCTGTGGATTGCACTGTTATGTGGGGGATCTGTGGATGACGCTGTTATGGGGGATCTGTGGAGGACACTGTTATGGGGGGATCTGTGGATGACGCTGTTATGGAGGGGATCTGTGGATGACGCTGTTATGGGGGATCTGTGGATGACGCTGTTATGTGGGAGATCTGTGGAGGATGCTGTTATGTGGGGGATCTGTGGATGACGCTGTTATGTGGGGGATCTGTGGATGACGCTGTTATGTGGGGGATCTGTGGATGACGCTGTTATGGGGGATCTGTGGATGACGCTGTTATGGGGGATCTGTGGATGACGCTGTTATGGGGGATCTGTGGATGACACTGTTATGTGGGGGATCTGTGGATGACGCTGTTATGTGGGATCTGTGGATGACGCTGTTATGTGGGGGATCTGTGGATGACGCTGTTATGTGGGGGATCTGTGGATGACGCTGTTATGGGGGATCTGTGGATGACGCTGTTATGGGGGATCTGTGGATGACGCTGTTATGGGGGATCTGTGGATGACGCTGTTATGTGGGGGATCTGTGGAGGACGCTGTTATGTGGGGGATCTGTGGATGACGCTGTTATGGGGGATCTGTGGATGACGCTGTTATGGGGGATCTGTGGAGGACGCTGTTATGTGGGGGATCTGTGGATGACGCTGTTATGTGGGGGATCTGTGGATGACGCTGTTATGGGGGATCTGTGGATGACGCTGTTATGGGGGATCTGTGGATGACGCTGTTATGGGGGATCTGTGGATGACGCTGTTATGTGGGGGATCTGTGGATGACGCTGTTATGTGGGGGATCTGTGGATGACACTGTTATGGGGGATCTGTGGATGACGCTGTTATGTGGGGGATCTGTGGATGACGCTGTTATGTGGGGGATCTGTGGAGGACGCTGTTATGTGGGGGATCTGTGGATGACGCTGTTATGGGGGATCTGTGGATGACGCTGTTATGTGGGGGATCTGTGGATGACGCTGTTATGTGGGGGATCTGTGGATGACGCTGTTATGTGGGGGATCTGTGGATGACGCTGTTATGGGGGATCTGTGGATGACGCTGTTATGGGGGATCTGTGGATGACGCTGTTATGGGGGATCTGTGGATGACACTGTTATGTGGGGGATCTGTGGATGACGCTGTTATGTGGGATCTGTGGATGACGCTGTTATGTGGGGGATCTGTGGATGACGCTGTTATGGGGGATCTGTGGATGACGCTGTTATGGGGGATCTGTGGATGACGCTGTTATGGGGGATCTGTGGATGACGCTGTTATGTGGGGGATCTGTGGAGGACGCTGTTATGTGGGGGATCTGTGGAGGACGCTGTTATGTGGGGGATCTGTGGATGACGCTGTTATGTGGGGGATCTGTGGATGACGCTGTTATGGGGGATCTGTGGATGACGCTGTTATGGGGGATCTGTGGATGACGCTGTTATGGGGGATCTGTGGATGACGCTGTTATGTGGGGGATCTGTGGATGACGCTGTTATGTGGGGGATCTGTGGATGACGCTGTTATGGGGGATCTGTGGATGACGCTGTTATGTGGGGGATCTGTGGATGACGCTGTTATGTGGGGGATCTGTGGAGGACGCTGTTATGTGGGGGATCTGTGGATAACGCTGTTATGGGGGATCTGTGGATGACGCTGTTATGGGGGATCTGTGGATGACGCTGTTATGGGGGATCTGTGGATGACGCTGTTATGGGGGATCTGTGGATGACGCTGTTATGGGGGATCTGTGGATGACGCTGTTATGTGGGGGATCTGTGGATGACGCTGTTATGGGGGATCTGTGGATGGTGCCGTTATGTGGGGGATCTGTGGAGGACGCTGTTATGTGGGGGATCTGTGGAGGACACTGTTATGGGGGATCTGTGGAGGACGCTGTTATGGGGGATCTGTGGAGGACACTGTTATGTGGGGGATCTGTGGATGACGCTGTTATGGGGGATCTGTGGATGACGCTGTTATGGGGGATCTGTGGATGACGCTGTTATGTGGGGGATCTGTGGATGACGCTGTTATGTGGGGGATCTGTGGATGACGCTGTTATGGGGGATCTGTGGAGGACACTGTTATGTGGGGGATCTGTGGATGACACTGTTATGTGGGGGATCTGTGGATGACGCTGTTATGGGGGATCTGTGGATGGCACTGTTATGTGGGGGATCTGTGGATGACGCTGTTATGGGGGATCTGTGGATGACGCTGTTATGTGGGGGATCTGTGGAGGACACTGTTATGGGGGATCTGTGGATGACGCTGTTATGGGGGATCTGTGGATGACGCTGTTATGTGGGGGATCTGTGGATGACGCTGTTATGGGGGATCTGTGGATGGCACTGTTATGTGGGGGATCTGTGGATGACGCTGTTATGGGGGATCTGTGGATGACGCTGTTATGTGGGGGATCTGTGGAGGACGCTGTTATGGGGGATCTGTGGATGACGCTGTTATGGGGGATCTGTGGAGGATGCTGTTATGGGGGATCTGTGGATGACGCTGTTATGTGGGGGATCTGTGGAGGATGCTGTTATGGGGGATCTGTGGAGGACACTGTTATGGAGGGGATCTGTGGATGACGCTGTTATGGGGGATCTGTGGAGGATGCTGTTATGTCGGGGATCTGTGGAGGACGCTGTTATGTGGGGGATCTGTGGATGACGCTGTTATGTGGGGGATCTGTGGATGACGCTGTTATGGGGGATCTGTGGAGGATGCTGTTATGTGGGGGATCTGTGGATGACGCTGTTATGGGGGATCTGTGGATGGCGCTGTTATGGGGGATCTGTGGAGGACGATGTTATGTGGGGGATCTGAGGAAGACACTGTTATGTGGGGGATCTGTGGATGACGCTGTTATGGGGAATCTGTGGATGACTCTGTTATGTGGGGGATCTGTGGATGACGCTGTTATGTGGGGGATCTGTGGAGGACACTGTTATGGGGGATCTGTGGATGACGCTGTTATGGGGATCTGTGAAGGACGCTGTTATGTGGGGGATCTGTGGAGGACACTGTTATGGGGATCTGTGAAGGACGCTGTTATGTGGGGGATCTGTGGAGGACACTGTTATGGGGGATCTGTGGATGACACTGTTATGTGGGGGATCTGTGGATGACGCTGTTATGGGGGATCTGTGGATGACGCTGTTATGGGGGATCTGTGGATGACGCTGTTATGTGGGGGATCTGTGGATGACGCTGTTATGGGGGATCTGTGGATGACGCTGTTATGGGGGATCTGTGGATGACGCTGTTATGTGGGGGATCTGTGGATGACGCTGTTATGGGGGATCTGTGGATGACGCTGTTATGTGGGGGATCTGTGGATGACGCTGTTATGTGGGGGATCTGTGGATGACGCTGT
The DNA here is from genome assembly GCF_905171765.1 of Bufo bufo. Classification (NCBI taxonomy): domain Eukaryota; kingdom Metazoa; phylum Chordata; class Amphibia; order Anura; family Bufonidae; genus Bufo; species Bufo bufo. Next base: position 563,783,645 of record NC_053393.1, read on the forward strand.
TATGTGGGGGATCTGTGGATGACGCTGTTATGGGGGATCTGTGGATGACGCTGTTATGGGGGATCTGTGGATGACGCTGTTATGGGGGATCTGTGGATGACACTGTTATGTGGGGGATCTGTGGATGACGCTGTTATGTGGGATCTGTGGATGACGCTGTTATGTGGGGGATCTGTGGATGACGCTGTTATGGGGGATCTGTGGATGACGCTGTTATGGGGGATCTGTGGATGACGCTGTTATGGGGGATCTGTGGATGACGCTGTTATGTGGGGGATCTGTGGAGGACGCTGTTATGTGGGGGATCTGTGGAGGACGCTGTTATGTGGGGGATCTGTGGATGACGCTGTTATGTGGGGGATCTGTGGATGACGCTGTTATGGGGGATCTGTGGATGACGCTGTTATGGGGGATCTGTGGATGACGCTGTTATGGGGGATCTGTGGATGACGCTGTTATGTGGGGGATCTGTGGATGACGCTGTTATGTGGGGGATCTGTGGATGACGCTGTTATGGGGGATCTGTGGATGACGCTGTTATGTGGGGGATCTGTGGATGACGCTGTTATGTGGGGGATCTGTGGAGGACGCTGTTATGTGGGGGATCTGTGGATAACGCTGTTATGGGGGATCTGTGGATGACGCTGTTATGGGGGATCTGTGGATGACGCTGTTATGGGGGATCTGTGGATGACGCTGTTATGGGGGATCTGTGGATGACGCTGTTATGGGGGATCTGTGGATGACGCTGTTATGTGGGGGATCTGTGGATGACGCTGTTATGGGGGATCTGTGGATGGTGCCGTTATGTGGGGGATCTGTGGAGGACGCTGTTATGTGGGGGATCTGTGGAGGACACTGTTATGGGGGATCTGTGGAGGACGCTGTTATGGGGGATCTGTGGAGGACACTGTTATGTGGGGGATCTGTGGATGACGCTGTAATGGGGGATCTGTGGATGACGCTGTTATGGGGGATCTGTGGATGACGCTGTTATGTGGGGGATCTGTGGATGACGCTGTTATGTGGGGGATCTGTGGATGACGCTGTTATGTGGGGGATCTGTGGATGACGCTGTTATGTGGGGGATCTGTGGAGGACGCTGTTATGTGGGGGATCTGTGGAGGACACTGTTATGGGGGATCTGTGGATGACGCTGTTATGTGGGGGATCTGTGGATGACGCTGTTATGTGGGGGATCTGTGGATGACGCTGTTATGGGGGATCTGTGGAGGACACTGTTATGTGGGGGATCTGTGGATGACACTGTTATGTGGGGGATCTGTGGATGACGCTGTTATGGGGGATCTGTGGATGGCACTGTTATGTGGGGGATCTGTGGATGACGCTGTTATGGGGGATCTGTGGATGACGCTGTTATGTGGGGGATCTGTGGAGGACACTGTTATGGGGGATCTGTGGATGACGCTGTTATGGGGGATCTGTGGATGACGCTGTTATGTGGGGGATCTGTGGATGACGCTGTTATGGGGGATCTGTGGATGGCACTGTTATGTGGGGGATCTGTGGATGACGCTGTTATGGGGGATCTGTGGATGACGCTGTTATGTGGGGGATCTGTGGAGGACACTGTTATGGGGGATCTGTGGATGACGCTGTTATGGGGGATCTGTGGAGGATGCTGTTATGGGGGATCTGTGGATGACGCTGTTATGTGGGGGATCTGTGGAGGATGCTGTTATGGGGGATCTGTGGAGGACACTGTTATGGAGGGGATCTGTGGATGACGCTGTTATGGGGGATCTGTGGAGGATGCTGTTATGTCGGGGATCTGTGGAGGACGCTGTTATGTGGGGGATCTGTGGATGACGCTGTTATGTGGGGGATCTGTGGATGACGCTGTTATGGGGGATCTGTGGAGGATGCTGTTATGTGGGGGATCTGTGGATGACGCTGTTATGGGGGATCTGTGGATGGCGCTGTTATGGGGGATCTGTGGATGACGCTGTTATGTGGGGGATCTGTGGATGACGCTGTTATGGGGAATCTGTGGATGACTCTGTTATGTGGGGGATCTGTGGATGACGCTGTTATGTGGGGGATCTGTGGAGGACACTGTTATGGGGGATCTGTGGATGACGTTGTTATGGGGATCTGTGAAGGACGCTGTTATGTGGGGGATCTGTGGAGGACACTGTTATGGGGATCTGTGAAGGACGCTGTTATGTGGGGGATCTGTGGAGGACACTGTTATGGGGGATCTGTGGATGACACTGTTATGTGGGGGATCTGTGGATGACGCTGTTATGGGGGATCTGTGGATGACGCTGTTATGGGGGATCTGTGGATGACGCTGTTATGTGGGGGATCTGTGGATGACGCTGTTATGGGGGATCTGTGGATGACGCTGTTATGGGGGATCTGTGGATGACGCTGTTATGTGGGGGATCTGTGGATGACGCTGTTATGGGGGATCTGTGGATGGAGCTGTTATGTGGGGGATCTGTGGATGACGCTGTTATGTGGGGGATCTGTGGAGGACACTGTTATGGGGGATCTGTGGATGGCGCTGTTATGGGGGATCTGTGGATGACGCTGTTATGTGGGGGATCTGTGGATGACGCTGTTATGTGGGGGATCTGTGGAGGACACTGTTATGGGGATCTGTGAAGGACGCTGTTATGTGGGGGATCTGTGGAGGACACTGTTATGGGGGATCTGTGGATGACACTGTTATGTGGGGGATCTGTGGATGACGCTGTTATGGGGGATCTGTGGAGGACGCTGTTATGGGGGATCTGTGGATGACGCTGTTATGGGGGATCTGTGGATGACGCTGTTATGTGGGGGATCTGTGGAGGACGCTGTTATGTGGGGGATCTGTGGAGGACGCTGTTATGTGGGGGATCTGTGGATGACGCTGTTATGGGGGATCTGTGGATGACGCTGTTATGGGGGATCTGTGGATGACGCTGTTATGGGGGATCTGTGGAGGACGCTGTTATGGGGGATCTGTGGATGGCGCTGTTATGGGGGATCTGTGGATGACGCTGTTATGTGGGGGATCTGTGGATGACGCTGTTATGTGGGGGATCTGTGGATGACGCTGTTATGGGGGATCTGTGGATGGCGCTGTTATGGGGGATCTGTGGAGGACACTGTTATGTGGGGGATCTGTGGATGACGCTGTTATGGGGGATCTGTGGAGGATGCTGTTATGTGGGTGATCTGTGGATGACGCTGTTATGTGGGGGATCTGTGGATGACGCTGTTATGTGGGGGATCTGTGGATGACGCTGTTATGGGGGATCTGTGGATGACGCTGTTATGGGGGATCTGTGGATGACGCTGTTATGGGGGATCTGTGGATGACGCTGTTATGTGGGGGATCTGTGGGGGATCTGTGGATGACGCTGTTATGTGGGGGATCTGTGGATGACGCTGTTATGGGGGATCTGTGGATGACGCTGTTATGGGGGATCTGTGGATGACGCTGTTATGTGGGGGATCTGTGGATGACGCTTTTATGGGGGATCTGTGGATGACGCTGTTATGGGGATCTGTGGAGGATGCTGTTATGGGGGATCTGTGGATGACGCTGTTATGTGGGGGATCTGTGGATGACGCTGTTATGGGGGATCTGTGGATGACGCTGTTATGTGGGGGATCTGTGGATGACGCTGTTATGGGGGATCTGTGGATGACGCTGTTATGGGGATCTGTGGAGGACGCTGTTATGGGGGATCTGTGGAGGACGCTGTTATGGGGGATCTGTGGATGGCGCTGTTATGGGGGATCTGTGGATGACGCTGTTATGGGGGATCTGTGGATGACGCTGTTATGGGGGATCTGTGGATGACGCTGTTATGTGGGGGATCTGTGGATGACGCTGTTATGTGGGGGATCTGTGGATGACGCTGTTATGTGGGGGATCTGTGGATGACGCTGTTATGGGGGATCTGTGGATGACGCTGTTATGGGGGATCTGTGGATGACGCTGTTATGTGGGGGATCTGTGGATGACGCTGTTATGGGGGATCTGTGGATGACGCTGTTATGGGGGATCTGTGGAGGACGCTGTTATGGGGGATCTGTGGATGACGCTGTTATGGGGGATCTGTGGATGACGCTGTTATGTGGGGGATCTGTGGATGACGCTGTTATGGGGGATCTGTGGATGACGCTGTTATGGGGATCTGTGGAGGACGCTGTTCTGGGGGATCTGTGGATGACGCTGTTATGTGGGGGATCTGTGGATGACGCTGTTATGGGGGATCTGTGGATGACGCTGTTATGTGGGGGATCTGTGGATGACGCTGTTATGTGGGGGATCTGTGGATGACGCTGTTATGGGGGATCTGTGGATGACGCTGTTATGGGGATCTGTGGAGGACGCTGTTATGGGGGATCTGTGGATGACGCTGTTATGTGGGGGATCTGTGGATGACGCTGTTATGGGGGATCTGTGGAGGACGCTGTTATGGGGGATCTGTGGAGGACGCTGTTATGGGGGGGATCTGTGGAGGATGCTGTTATGGGGGATCTGTGGAGGACACTGTTATGGAGGGGATCTGTGGATGACGCTGTTATGGGGGATCTGTGGAGGATGCTGTTATGTCGGGGATCTGTGGAGGACGCTGTTATGTGGGGGATCTGTGGATGACGCTGTTATGTGGGGGATCTGTGGATGACGCTGTTATGGGGGATCTGTGGAGGATGCTGTTATGTGGGGGATCTGTGGATGACGCTGTTATGGGGGATCTGTGGATGGCGCTGTTATGGGGGATCTGTGGAGGACGATGTTATGTGGGGGATCTGAGGAAGACACTGTTATGTGGGGGATCTGTGGATGACGCTGTTATGGGGAATCTGTGGATGACTCTGTTATGTGGGGGATCTGTGGATGACGCTGTTATGTGGGGGATCTGTGGAGGACACTGTTATGGGGGATCTGTGGATGACGCTGTTATGGGGATCTGTGAAGGACGCTGTTATGTGGGGGATCTGTGGAGGACACTGTTATGGGGATCTGTGAAGGACGCTGTTATGTGGGGGATCTGTGGAGGACACTGTTATGGGGGATCTGTGGATGACACTGTTATGTGGGGGATCTGTGGATGACGCTGTTATGGGGGATCTGTGGATGACGCTGTTATGGGGGATCTGTGGATGACGCTGTTATGTGGGGGATCTGTGGATGACGCTGTTATGGGGGATCTGTGGATGACGCTGTTATGGGGGATCTGTGGATGACGCTGTTATGTGGGGGATCTGTGGATGACGCTGTTATGGGGGATCTGTGGATGACGCTGTTATGTGGGGGATCTGTGGATGACGCTGTTATGTGGGGGATCTGTGGATGACGCTGTTATGTGGGGGATCTGTGGATGACGCTGTTATGGGGGATCTGTGGATGACGCTGTTATGGGGGATCTGTGGATGACGCTGTTATGGGGGATCTGTGGATGACACTGTTATGTGGGGGATCTGTGGATGACGCTGTTATGTGGGATCTGTGGATGACGCTGTTATGTGGGGGATCTGTGGATGACGCTGTTATGGGGGATCTGTGGATGACGCTGTTATGGGGGATCTGTGGATGACGCTGTTATGGGGGATCTGTGGATGACGCTGTTATGTGGGGGATCTGTGGAGGACGCTGTTATGTGGGGGATCTGTGGAGGACGCTGTTATGTGGGGGATCTGTGGATGACGCTGTTATGTGGGGGATCTGTGGATGACGCTGTTATGGGGGATCTGTGGATGACGCTGTTATGGGGGATCTGTGGATGACGCTGTTATGGGGGATCTGTGGATGACGCTGTTATGTGGGGGATCTGTGGATGACGCTGTTATGTGGGGGATCTGTGGATGACGCTGTTATGGGGGATCTGTGGATGACGCTGTTATGTGGGGGATCTGTGGATGACGCTGTTATGTGGGGGATCTGTGGAGGACGCTGTTATGTGGGGGATCTGTGGATAACGCTGTTATGGGGGATCTGTGGATGACGCTGTTATGGGGGATCTGTGGATGACGCTGTTATGGGGGATCTGTGGATGACGCTGTTATGGGGGATCTGTGGATGACGCTGTTATGGGGGATCTGTGGATGACGCTGTTATGTGGGGGATCTGTGGATGACGCTGTTATGGGGGATCTGTGGATGGTGCCGTTATGTGGGGGATCTGTGGAGGACGCTGTTATGTGGGGGATCTGTGGAGGACACTGTTATGGGGGATCTGTGGAGGACGCTGTTATGGGGGATCTGTGGAGGACACTGTTATGTGGGGGATCTGTGGATGACGCTGTTATGGGGGATCTGTGGATGACGCTGTTATGGGGGATCTGTGGATGACGCTGTTATGTGGGGGATCTGTGGATGACGCTGTTATGTGGGGGATCTGTGGATGACGCTGTTATGTGGGGGATCTGTGGATGACGCTGTTATGTGGGGGATCTGTGGAGGACGCTGTTATGTGGGGGATCTGTGGAGGACACTGTTATGGGGGATCTGTGGATGACGCTGTTATGTGGGGGATCTGTGGATGACGCTGTTATGTGGGGGATCTGTGGATGACGCTGTTATGGGGGATCTGTGGAGGACACTGTTATGTGGGGGATCTGTGGATGACACTGTTATGTGGGGGATCTGTGGATGACGCTGTTATGGGGGATCTGTGGATGGCACTGTTATGTGGGGGATCTGTGGATGACGCTGTTATGGGGGATCTGTGGATGACGCTGTTATGTGGGGGATCTGTGGAGGACACTGTTATGGGGGATCTGTGGATGACGCTGTTATGGGGGATCTGTGGATGACGCTGTTATGTGGGGGATCTGTGGATGACGCTGTTATGGGGGATCTGTGGATGGCACTGTTATGTGGGGGATCTGTGGATGACGCTGTTATGGGGGATCTGTGGATGACGCTGTTATGTGGGGGATCTGTGGAGGACACTGTTATGGGGGATCTGTGGATGACGCTGTTATGGGGGATCTGTGGAGGATGCTGTTATGGGGGATCTGTGGATGACGCTGTTATGTGGGGGATCTGTGGAGGATGCTGTTATGGGGGATCTGTGGAGGACACTGTTATGGAGGGGATCTGTGGATGACGCTGTTATGGGGGATCTGTGGAGGATGCTGTTATGTCGGGGATCTGTGGAGGACGCTGTTATGTGGGGGATCTGTGGATGACGCTGTTATGTGGGGGATCTGTGGATGACGCTGTTATGGGGGATCTGTGGAGGACGCTGTTATGTGGGGGATCTGTGGATGACGCTGTTATGGGGGATCTGTGGATGGCGCTGTTATGGGGGATCTGTGGAGGACGATGTTATGTGGGGGATCTGAGGAAGACACTGTTATGTGGGGGATCTGTGGATGACGCTGTTATGGGGAATCTGTGGATGACTCTGTTATGTGGGGGATCTGTGGATGACGCTGTTATGTGGGGGATCTGTGGAGGACACTGTTATGGGGGATCTGTGGATGACGCTGTTATGGGGATCTGTGAAGGACGCTGTTATGTGGGGGATCTGTGGAGGACACTGTTATGGGGATCTGTGAAGGACGCTGTTATGTGGGGGATCTGTGGAGGACACTGTTATGGGGGATCTGTGGATGACACTGTTATGTTGGGGATCTGTGGATGACGCTGTTATGGGGGATCTGTGGATGACGCTGTTATGGGGGATCTGTGGATGACGCTGTTATGTGGGGGATCTGTGGATGACGCTGTTATGGGGGATCTGTGGATGACGCTGTTATGGGGGATCTGTGGATGACGCTGTTATGTGGGGGATCTGTGGATGACGCTGTTATGTGGGGGATCTGTGGATGACGCTGTTATGTGGGGGATCTGTGGATGACGCTGTTATGTGGGGGATCTGTGGATGACTCTGTTATGTGGGGGATCTGTGGATGACGCTGTTATGGGGGATCTGTGGATGGAGCTGTTATGTGGGGGATCTGTGGATGACGCTGTTATGTGGGGGATCTGTGGAGGACACTGTTATGGGGGATCTGTGGATGGCGCTGTTATGGGGGATCTGTGGATGACGCTGTTATGTGGGGGATCTGTGGATGACGCTGTTATGTGGGGGATCTGTGGAGGACACTGTTATGGGGATCTGTGAAGGACGCTGTTATGTGGGGGATCTGTGGAGGACACTGTTATGGGGGATCTGTGGATGACACTGTTATGTGGGGGATCTGTGGATGACGCTGTTATGGGGGATCTGTGGAGGACGCTGTTATGGGGGATCTGTGGATGACGCTGTTATGGGGGATCTGTGGATGACGCTGTTATGGGGGATCTGTGGATGACGCTGTTATGGGGGATCTGTGGATGACGCTGTTATGGGGGATCTGTGGAGGACGCTGTTATGGGGGATCTGTGGATGGCGCTGTTATGGGGGATCTGTGGATGACGCTGTTATGTGGGGGATCTGTGGATGACGCTGTTATGTGGGGGATCTGTGGATGACGCTGTTATGGGGGATCTGTGGATGGCGCTGTTATGGGGGATCTGTGGAGGACGCTGTTATGTGGGGGATCTGTGGAGGACACTGTTATGGGGGATCTGTGGATGACACTGTTATGTGGGGGATCTGTGGATGACGCTGTTATGGGGGATCTGTGGAGGACGCTGTTATGGGGGATCTGTGGAGGACGCTGTTATGTGGGGGATCTGTGGATGACGCTGTTATGGGGGATCTGTGGATGACGCTGTTATGGGGGATCTGTGGATGACGCTGTTATGGGGGATCTGTGGAGGACGCTGTTATGGGGGATCTGTGGATGGCGCTGTTATGGGGGATCTGTGGATGACGCTGTTATGTGGGGGATCTGTGGATGACGCTGTTATGTGGGGGATCTGTGGATGACGCTGTTATGGGGGATCTGTGGATGGCGCTGTTATGGGGGATCTGTGGAGGACACTGTTATGTGGGGGATCTGTGGATGACGCTGTTATGGGGGATCTGTGGAGGATGCTGTTATGTGGGTGATCTGTGGATGACGCTGTTATGTGGGGGATCTGTGGATGACGCTGTTATGTGGGGGATCTGTGGATGACGCTGTTATGGGGGATCTGTGGATGACGCTGTTATGGGGGATCTGTGGATGACGCTGTTATGGGGGATCTGTGGATGACGCTGTTATGTGGGGGATCTGTGGATGACGCTGTTATGTGGGGGATCTGTGGATGACGCTGTTATGTGGGGGATCTGTGGATGACGCTGTTATGGGGGATCTGTGGATGACGCTGTTATGGGGGATCTGTGGATGACGCTGTTATGTGGGGGATCTGTGGATGACGCTTTTATGGGGGATCTGTGGATGACGCTGTTATGGGGATCTGTGGAGGATGCTGTTATGGGGGATCTGTGGACGACGCTGTTATGTGGGGGATCTGTGGATGACGCTGTTATGGGGGATCTGTGGATGACGCTGTTATGTGGGGGATCTGTGGATGACGCTGTTATGGGGGATCTGTGGATGACGCTGTTATGGGGATCTGTGGAGGACGCTGTTATGGGGGATCTGTGGAGGACGCTGTTATGGGGGATCTGTGGATGGCGCTGTTATGGGGGATCTGTGGATGACGCTGTTATGGGGGATCTGTGGATGACGCTGTTATGGGGGATCTGTGGATGACGCTGTTATGTGGGGGATCTGTGGATGACGCTGTTATGTGGGGGATCTGTGGATGACGCTGTTATGTGGGGGATCTGTGGATGACGCTGTTATGGGGGATCTGTGGATGACGCTGTTATGGGGGATCTGTGGATGACGCTGTTATGTGGGGGATCTGTGGATGACGCTGTTATGGGGGATCTGTGGATGACGCTGTTATGGGGGATCTGTGGAGGACGCTGTTATGGGGGATCTGTGGATGACGCTGTTATGGGGGATCTGTGGATGACGCTGTTATGTGGGGGATCTGTGGATGACGCTGTTATGGGGGATCTGTGGATGACGCTGTTATGGGGATCTGTGGAGGACGCTGTTCTGGGGGATCTGTGGATGACGCTGTTATGTGGGGGATCTGTGGATGACGCTGTTATGGGGGATCTGTGGATGACGCTGTTATGTGGGGGATCTGTGGATGACGCTGTTATGGGGGATCTGTGGATGACGCTGTTATGGGGATCTGTGGAGGACGCTGTTATGGGGGATCTGTGGATGACGCTGTTATGTGGGGGATCTGTGGATGACGCTGTTATGGGGGATCTGTGGAGGACGCTGTTATGGGGGATCTGTGGAGGACGCTGTTATGGGGGATCTGTGGATGACGCTGTTATGGGGGATCTGTGGATGACGCTGTTATGGGGGATCTGTGGATGACGCTGTTATGGGGGATCTGTGGATGACGCTGTTATGTGGGGGATCTGTGGAGGACGCTGTTATGTGGGGGATCTGTGGATGACGCTGTTATGTGGGGGATCTGTGGATGACGCTGTTATGGGGGATCTGTGGATGACGCTGTTATGGGGGATCTGTGGATGACGCTGTTATGGGGGATCTGTGGATGACGCTGTTATGTGGGGGATCTGTGGAGGACACTTATCGGGGACCTGTGGATGACGCTGTTATGTGGGGGATCTGTGGATGACGCTTTTATGGGGGATCTGTGGATGACGCTGTTATGGAGGGGGATCTGTGGATGACGCTGTTATGGGGGATCTGTGGATGACGCTGTTATGTGGGGGATCTGTGGAGGACGCTGTTATGTGGGGGATCTGTGGAGGACACTGTTATGTGGGGGATCTGTGGATGACACTGTTATGTGGGGGATCTGTGGATGAAGCTGTTATGGGGGATCTGTGGATGACGCTGTTATGGGGGATCTGTGGAGGACGCTGTTATGGGGGGATCTGTGGATGACGCTGTTATGGGGGATCTGTGGATGACGCTGTTATGTGGGGGATCTGTGGATGACACTTATCGGGGACCGGTGGATGACGCTGTTATGTGGGGGATCTGTGGAGGACACTGTTATGTGGGGGATCTGTGGATGACGCTGTTATGGAGGGGGATCTGTGGATGACGCTGTTATGGGGATCTGTGGATGACGCTGTTATGGGGGATCTGTGGAGGACGCTGTTATGTGGGGGATCTGTGGATGACGCTGTTATGGGGGATCTGTGGATGACGCTGTTATGTGGGGGACCTGTGGATGACGCTGTTATGGGGGATCTGTGGATGACACTGTTATGGGGGATCTGTGGATGACACTGTTATGGAGGGGATCTGTGGATGACGCTGTTATGTGGGGGATCTGTGGAGGACACTGTTATGTGGGGGATCTGTGGATGACACTGTTATGTGGGGGATCTGTGGATGACGCTGTTATGGGGGATCTGTGGATGACGCTGTTATGGGGGATCTGTGGAGGACGCTGTTATGGGGGATCTGTGGATGACGCTGTTATGGGGGATCTGTGGATGACGCTGTTATGTGGGGGATCTGTGGAGGACACTTATCGGGGACCTGTGGATGACGCTGTTATGGAGGGGGATCTGTGGATGACGCTGTTATGGAGGGGGATCTGTGGATGACGCTGTTATGGGGGATCTGTGGATGACGCTGTTATGTGGGGGATCTGTGGATGACGCTGTTATGGGGGATCTGTGGAGGACACTGTTATGTGGGGGATCTGTGGATGACGCTGTTATGTGGGGGATCTGTGGATGACGCTGTTATGGGGGATCTGTGGAGGACGCTGTTATGTGGGGGATCTGTGGAGGATGCTGTTATGTGGGGGATCTGTGGATGACGCTGTTATGGGGGATCTGTGGATGACGCTGTTATGGGGGATCTGTGGATGACGCTGTTATGTGGGGGATCTGTGGATGACGCTGTTATGGGGGATCTGTGGATGACGCTGTTATGTGGGGGATCTGTGGAGGACGCTGTTATGTGGGGGATCTGTGGAGGATGCTGTTATGTGGGGGATCTGTGGATGACGCTGTTATGGGGGATCTGTGGATGACGCTGTTATGGGGGATCTGTGGATGACGCTGTTATGTGGGGGATCTGTGGATGACGCTGTTATGTGGGGGATCTGTGGATGACGCTGTTATGGGGGATCTGTGGATGGCACTGTTATGTGGGGGATCTGTGGATGACGCTGTTATGGGGGATCTGTGGATGACGCTGTTATGTGGGGGATCTGTGGATGACGCTGTTATGGGGGATCTGTGGATGACGCTGTTATGGGGGATCTGTGGATGACGCTGTTATGGGGGATCTGTGGATGACGCTGTTATGGGGATCTGTGGAGGACGCTGTTATGGGGGATCTGTGGATGGCGCTGTTATGTGGGATCTGTGGATGACGCTGTTATGGGGGATCTGTGGATGACGCTGTTAGGGGGGATCTGTGGAGGACGCTGTTATGGGTGATCTGTGGATGACGCTGTTATGGGGGATCTGTGGAGGACGCTGTTATGGGGGATCTGTGGATGACGCTGTTATGTGGGGGATCTGTGGATGACGCTGTTATGTGGGGGATCTGTGGAGGTCACTTATCGGGGACCTGTGGATGACGCTGTTATGGAGGGGGATCTGTGGATGACGCTGTTATAAAGGGGGATCTGTGGATGACGCTGTTATGGGGGATCTGTGGATGACGCTGTTATGTGGGGGATCTGTGGAGGACACTTATCGGGGACCTGTGGATGACGCTGTTATGGAGGGGGATCTGTGGATGACGCTGTTATGTGGGGGATCTGTGGATGACGCTGTTATGGGGGATCTGTGGAGGATGCTGTTATGGAGGGGGATCTGTGGATGATGCTGTTATGGGGGATCTGTGGATGACGCTGTTATGGAGGGGGATCTGTGGATGACGCTGTTATGGGGGATCTGTGGATGACGCTGTTATGGGGGATCTGTGGATGGTGCCGTTATGTGGGGGATCTGTGGAGGACGCTGTTATGTGGGGGATCTGTGGAGGACACTGTTATGGGGGATCTGTGGAGGACGCTGTTATGGGGGATCTGTGGAGGACACTGTTATGTGGGGGATCTGTGGATGACGCTGTTATGGGGGATCTGTGGATGACGCTGTTATGGGGGATCTGTGGATGACGCTGTTATGTGGGGGATCTGTGGATGACGCTGTTATGTGGGGGATCTGTGGATGACGCTGTTATGGGGGATCTGTGGAGGACACTGTTATGTGGGGGATCTGTGGATGACGCTGTTATGTGGGGGATCTGTGGATGACGCTGTTATGGGGGATCTGTGGAGGACGCTGTTATGTGGGGGATCTGTGGAGGATGTTGTTATGTGGGGGATCTGTGGATGACGCTGTTATGGGGGATCTGTGGATGACGCTGTTATGGGGGATCTGTGGATGACGCTGTTATGTGGGGGATCTGTGGATGACGCTGTTATGGGGGATCTGTGGATGACGCTGTTATGTGGGGGATCTGTGGAGGACACTTATCGGGGACCTGTGGATGACGCTGTTATGGAGGGGGATCTGTGGATGACGCTGTTATGTGGGGGATCTGTGGATGACGCTGTTATGGGGGATCTGTGGAGGATGCTGTTATGGAGGGGGATCTGTGGATGACGCTGTTATGGGGGATCTGTGGATGACGCTGTTATGGAGGGGGATCTGTGGATGACGCTGTTATGGGGGATCTGTGGATGACGCTGTTATGGGGGATCTGTGGATGGTGCCATTATGTGGGGGATCTGTGGAGGACGCTGTTATGTGGGGGATCTGTGGAGGACACTGTTATGGGGGATCTGTGGAGGACGCTGTTATGGGGGATCTGTGGAGGACACTGTTATGTGGGGGATCTGTGGATGACGCTGTTATGGGGGATCTGTGGATGACGCTGTTATGGGGGATCTGTGGATGACGCTGTTATGTGGGGGATCTGTGGATGACGCTGTTATGTGGGGGATCTGTGGATGACGCTGTTATGGGGGATCTGTGGAGGACACTGTTATGTGGGGGATCTGTGGATGACGCTGTTATGTGGGGGATCTGTGGATGACGCTGTTATGGGGGATCTGTGGAGGACGCTGTTATGTGGGGGATCTGTGGAGGATGCTGTTATGGAGGGGGATCTGTGGATGATGCTGTTATGGGGGATCTGTGGATGACGCTGTTATGGAGGGGGATCTGTGGATGACGCTGTTATGGGGGATCTGTGGATGACGCTGTTATGGGGGATCTGTGGATGGTGCCGTTATGTGGGGGATCTGTGGAGGACGCTGTTATGTGGGGGATCTGTGGAGGACACTGTTATGGGGGATCTGTGGAGGACGCTGTTATGGGGGATCTGTGGAGGACACTGTTATGTGGGGGATCTGTGGATGACGCTGTTATGGGGGATCTGTGGATGACGCTGTTATGGGGGATCTGTGGATGACGCTGTTATGTGGGGGATCTGTGGATGACGCTGTTATGTGGGGGATCTGTGGATGACGCTGTTATGGGGGATCTGTGGAGGACACTGTTATGTGGGGGATCTGTGGATGACGCTGTTATGTGGGGGATCTGTGGATGACGCTGTTATGGGGGATCTGTGGAGGACGCTGTTATGTGGGGGATCTGTGGAGGATGCTGTTATGTGGGGGATCTGTGGATGACGCTGTTATGGGGGATCTGTGGATGACGCTGTTATGGGGGATCTGTGGATGACGCTGTTATGTGGGGGATCTGTGGATGACGCTGTTATGGGGGATCTGTGGATGACGCTGTTATGTGGGGGATCTGTGGAGGACACTTATCGGGGACCTGTGGATGACGCTGTTATGGAGGGGGATCTGTGGATGACGCTGTTATGTGGGGGATCTGTGGATGACGCTGTTATGGGGGATCTGTGGAGGATGCTGTTATGGAGGGGGATCTGTGGATGACGCTGTTATGGGGGATCTGTGGATGACGCTGTTATGGAGGGGGATCTGTGGATGACGCTGTTATGGGGGATCTGTGGATGACGCTGTTATGGGGGATCTGTGGATGGTGCCATTATGTGGGGGATCTGTGGAGGACGCTGTTATGTGGGGGATCTGTGGAGGACACTGTTATGGGGGATCTGTGGAGGACGCTGTTATGGGGGATCTGTGGAGGACACTGTTATGTGGGGGATCTGTGGATGACGCTGTTATGGGGGATCTGTGGATGACGCTGTTATGGGGGATCTGTGGATGACGCTGTTATGTGGGGGATCTGTGGATGACGCTGTTATGTGGGGGATCTGTGGATGACGCTGTTATGGGGGATCTGTGGAGGACACTGTTATGTGGGGGATCTGTGGATGACGCTGTTATGTGGGGGATCTGTGGAGGACACTGTTATGTGGGGGATCTGTGGAGGACGCTGTTATGGGGGATCTGTGGATGACGCTGTTATGGGGGATCTGTGGAGGACGCTGTTATGTGGGGGATCTGTGGAGGATGCTGTTATGTGGGAGATCTGTGGATGACGCTGTTATGGGGGATCTGTGGATGACGCTGTTATGGGGGATCTGTGGATGACGCTGTTATGTGGGGGATCTGTGGATGACGCTGTTATGGGGGATCTGTGGATGGCACTGTTATGTGGGGGATCTGTGGATGACGCTGTTATGGGGGATCTGTGGATTACGCTGTTATGTGGGGGATCTGTGGATGACGCTGTTATGGGGGATCTGTGGATGACGCTGTTATGGGGGATCTGTGGATGACGCTGTTATGGGGGATCTGTGGATGACGCTGTTATGGGGATCTGTGGAGGACGCTGTTATGGGGGATCTGTGGATGGCGCTGTTATGGGGGATCTGTGGATGACGCTGTTATGGGGGATCTGTGGATGACACTGTTATGTGGGGGATCTGTGGATGGCACTGTTATGGAGGATCTGTGGATGACACTGTTATGGGGGATCTGTGGAGGACACTGTTATGGGGATCTGTGAAGGACACTGTTATGGGGGATCTGTGGATGACGCTGTTATGGGGGATCTGTGGATGACGCTATTATGGGGGATCTGTGGAGGACGCTGTTATGTGGGGGATCTGTGGAGGACACTGTTATGGGGATCTGTGAAGGACGCTGTTATGTGGGGGATCTGTGGAGGACACTGTTATGGGGGGATCTGTGGATGACACTGTTATGTGGGGGATCTGTGGAGGACGCTGTTATGGGGGATCTGTGGATGACGCTGTTATGGGGGATCTGTGGATGACGCTGTTATGTGGGGGATCTGTGGAGGACGCTGTTATGTGGGGGATCTGTGGAGGACGCTGTTATGTGGGGGATCTGTGGATGACGCTGTTATGGGGGATCTGTGGATGACGCTGTTATGGGGGATCTGTGGATGACGCTGTTATGGGGGATCTGTGGAGGACGCTGTTATGGGGGATCTGTGGATGGCGCTGTTATGGGGGATCTGTGGATGACGCTGTTATGTGGGGGATCTGTGGATGACGCTGTTATGTGGGGGATCTGTGGATGACGCTGTTATGGGGGATCTGTGGATGGCGCTGTTATGGGGGATCTGTGGAGGACACTGTTATGTGGGGGATCTGTGGATGACGCTGTTATGGGGGATCTGTGGAGGATGCTGTTATGTGGGGGATCTGTGGATGACGCTGTTATGTGGGGGATCTGTGGATGACGCTGTTATGTGGGGGATCTGTGGATGACGCTGTTATGGGGGATCTGTGGATGACGCTGTTATGGGGGATCTGTGGATGACGCTGTTATGGGGGATCTGTGGATGACGCTGTTATGGGGGATCTGTGGATGACGCTGTTATGTGGGGGATCTGTGGATGACGCTGTTATGTGGGGGATCTGTGGATGACGCTGTTATGTGGGGGATCTGTGGATGACGCTGTTATGGGGGATCTGTGGATGACGCTGTTATGGGGGATCTGTGGATGACACTGTTATGTGGGGGATCTGTGGATGACGCTGTTATGTGGGGGATCTGTGGATGACGCTGTTATGGGGGATCTGTGGATGACGCTGTTATGGGGGATCTGTGGATGACGCTGTTATGTGGGGGATCTGTGGATGACGCTGTTATGGGGGATCTGTGGAAGACGCTGTTATGTTGGGGATCTGTGGATGACGCTGTTATGTGGGGGATCTGTGGATGACGCTGTTATGGGGGATCTGTGGAGGACACTGTTATGTGGGGGATCTGTGGATGACGCTGTTATGGGGGATCTGTGGAGGACACTGTTATGTGGGGGATCTGTGGATGACTCTGTTATGTGGGGGATCTGTGGATGACGCTGTTATGGGGGATCTGTGGATGGAGCTGTTATGTGGGGGATCTGTGGATGACGCTGTTATGTGGGGGATCTGTGGAGGACACTGTTATGGGGGATCTGTGGATGGCGCTGTTATGGGGGATCTGTGGATGACGCTGTTATGTGGGGGATCTGTGGATGACGCTGTTATGTGGGGGATCTGTGGAGGACACTGTTATGTGGGGGATCTGTGGAGGATGCTGTTATGGGGGATCTATGGATGACGCTGTTATGTGGGGGATCTGTGGATGACGCTGTTATGGGGGATCTGTGGATGGCGCTGTTATGGGGGATCTGTGGATGACGCTGTTATGTGGGGGATCTGTGGATGACGCTGTTATGTGGGGGATCTGTGGATGACGCTGTTATGGGGGATCTGTGGAGGATGCTGTTATGTGGGGGATCTGTGGATGACGCTGTTATGTGGGGGATCTGTGGATGACGCTGTTATGTGGGGGATCTGTGGATGACGCTGTTATGTGGGGGATCTGTGGATGGCGCTGTTATGGGGGATCTGTGGATGACGCTGTTATGTGGGGGATCTGTGGAGGACGATGTTATGTGGGGGATCTGAGGAGGACACTGTTATGTGGGGGATCTGTGGATGACGCTGTTATGGGGGATCTGTGGATGACGCTGTTATGTGGGGGATCTGTGGATGACGCTGTTATGTGGGGAATCTGTGGATGACTCTGTTATGTGGGGGATCTGTGGATGACGCTGTTATGGGGGGATCTGTGGAGGACACTGTTATGGGGGATCTGTGGATGACACTGTTATGGAGGGGATCTGTGGATGACGCTGTTATGGGGGATCTGTGGATGACGCTGTTATGGGGGATCTGTGGATGGCGCTGTTATGGGGGATCTGTGGATGACGCTGTTATGTGGGGGATCTGTGGAGGACGATGTTATGTGGGGGATCTGAGGAGGACACTGTTATGTGGGGGATCTGTGGATGACGCTGTTATGGGGGATCTGTGGATGACGCTGTTATGTGGGGGATCTGTGGATGATGCTGTTATGTGGGGAATCTGTGGATGACTCTGTTATGTGGGGGATCTGTGGATGACGCTGTTATGGGGGGATCTGTGGAGGACACTGTTATGGGGGATCTGTGGATGACACTGTTATGGAGGGGATCTGTGGATGACGCTGTTATGGGGGATCTGTGGATGACGCTATTATGGGGGATCTGTGGAGGACGCTGTTATGTGGGGGATCTGTGGAGGACACTGTTATGGGGATCTGTGAAGGACGCTGTTATGTGGGGGATCTGTGGAGGACACTGTTATGGGGGGATCTGTGGATGACACTGTTATGTGGGGGATCTGTGGATGACGCTGTTATGGGGGATCTGTGGAGGACGCTGTTATGGGGGATCTGTGGATGACGCTGTTATGGGGGATCTGTGGATGACGCTGTTATGTGGGGGATCTGTGGAGGACGCTGTTATGTGGGGGATCTGTGGAGGACGCTGTTATGTGGGGGATCTGTGGATGACGCTGTTATGGGGGATCTGTGGATGACGCTGTTATGGGGGATCTGTGGATGACGCTGTTATGGGGGATCTGTGGAGGACGCTGTTATGGGGGATCTGTGGATGGCGCTGTTATGGGGGATCTGTGGATGACGCTGTTATGTGGGGGATCTGTGGATGACGCTGTTATGTGGGGGATCTGTGGATGACGCTGTTATGGGGGATCTGTGGATGGCGCTGTTATGTGGGATCTGTGGAGGACACTGTTATGTGGGGGATCTGTGGATGACGCTGTTATGGGGGATCTGTGGAGGACGCTGTTATGTGGGGGATCTGTGGATGACGCTGTTATGTGGGGGATCTGTGGATGACGCTGTTATGTGGGGGATCTGTGGATGACGCTGTTATGGGGGATCTGTGGATGACGCTGTTATGGGGGATCTGTGGATGACGCTGTTATGGGGGATCTGTGGATGATGCTGTTATGGGGGATCTGTGGATGACGCTGTTATGTGGGGGATCTGTGGATGACGCTGTTATGTGGGGGATCTGTGGATGACGCTGTTATGTGGGGATCTGTGGATGACGCTGTTATGGGGGATCTGTGGATGACGCTGTTATGTGGGGGATCTGTGGATGACGCTGTTATGTGGGGGATCTGTGGATGACGCTGTTATGGGGGATCTGTGGATGACGCTGTTATGGGGGATCTGTGGATGACGCTGTTATGTGGGGGATCTGTGGATGACGCTGTTATGGGGGATCTGTGGATGACGCTGTTATGTGGGGGATCTGTGGATGACGCTGTTATGGGGGATCTGTGGAGGACACTGTTATGTGGGGGATCTGTGGATGACGCTGTTATGGGGGATCTGTAGAGGACACTGTTATGTGGGGGATCTGTGGATGACTCTGTTATGTGGGGGATCTGTGGATGACGCTGTTATGGGGGATCTGTGGATGGAGCTGTTATGTGGGGGATCTGTGGATGACGCTGTTATGTGGGGGATCTGTGGAGGACACTGTTATGGGGGATCTGTGGATGGCGCTGTTATGTGGGGGATCTGTGGATGACGCTGTTATGTGGGGGATCTGTGGAGGACACTGTTATGGGGGATCTGTGGATGGCGCTGTTATGGGGGATCTGTGGATGACGCTGTTATGTGGGGGATCTGTGGATGACGCTGTTATGTGGGGGATCTGTGGATGACGCTGTTATGGGGGATATGTGGATGACGCTGTTATGTGGGGGATCTGTGGAGGACACTGTTATGGGGGGATCTGTGGATGACACTGTTATGTGGGGGATCTGTGGATGACGCTGTTATGGGGGATCTGTGGAGGACGCTGTTATGGGGGATCTGTGGATGACGCTGTTATGGGGGATCTGTGGATGACGCTGTTATGTGGGGGATCTGTGAAGGACGCTGTTATGTGGGGGATCTGTGGATGACGCTGTTATGGGGGATCTGTGGATGACGCTGTTATGGGGGATCTGTGGATGACGCTGTTATGGGGGATCTGTGGAGGACGCTGTTATGGGGGATCTGTGGATGGCGCTGTTATGGGGGATCTGTGGATGACGCTGTTATGTGGGGGATCTGTGGATGACGCTGTTATGGGGGATCTGTGGATGGCGCTGTTATGTGGGATCTGTGGAGGACACTGTTATGTGGGGGATCTGTGGATGACGCTGTTATGGGGGATCTGTGGAGGACGCTGTTATGTGGGGGATCTGTGGATGACGCTGTTATGTGGGGGATCTGTGGATGACGCTGTTATGTGGGGGATCTGTGGATGACGCTGTTATGGGGGATCTGTGGATGACGCTGTTATGGGGGATCTGTGGATGACGCTGTTATGGGGGATCTGTGGATGATGCTGTTATGGGGGATCTGTGGATGACGCTGTTATGTGGGGGATCTGTGGATGACGCTGTTATGTGGGGGATCTGTGGATGACGCTGTTATGTGGGGATCTGTGGATGACGCTGTTATGGGGGATCTGTGGATGACGCTGTTATGTGGGGGATCTGTGGATGACGCTGTTATGTGGGGGATCTGTGGATGACGCTGTTATGGGGGATCTGTGGATGACGCTGTTATGGGGGATCTGTGGATGACGCTGTTATGTGGGGGATCTGTGGATGACGCTGTTATGGGGGATCTGTGGATGACGCTGTTATGTGGGGGATCTGTGGATGACGCTGTTATGGGGGATCTGTGGAGGACACTGTTATGTGGGGGATCTGTGGATGACGCTGTTATGGGGGATCTGTAGAGGACACTGTTATGTGGGGGATCTGTGGATGACTCTGTTATGTGGGGGATCTGTGGATGACGCTGTTATGGGGGATCTGTGGATGGAGCTGTTATGTGGGGGATCTGTGGATGACGCTGTTATGTGGGGGATCTGTGGAGGACACTGTTATGGGGGATCTGTGGATGGCGCTGTTATGTGGGGGATCTGTGGATGACGCTGTTATGTGGGGGATCTGTGGAGGACACTGTTATGGGGGATCTGTGGATGGCGCTGTTATGGGGGATCTGTGGATGACGCTGTTATGTGGGGGATCTGTGGATGACGCTGTTATGTGGGGGATCTGTGGATGACGCTGTTATGGGGGATATGTGGATGACGCTGTTATGTGGGGGATCTGTGGAGGACACTGTTATGGGGGGATCTGTGGATGACACTGTTATGTGGGGGATCTGTGGATGACGCTGTTATGGGGGATCTGTGGAGGACGCTGTTATGGGGGATCTGTGGATGACGCTGTTATGGGGGATCTGTGGATGACGCTGTTATGTGGGGGATCTGTGAAGGACGCTGTTATGTGGGGGATCTGTGGATGACGCTGTTATGGGGGATCTGTGGATGACGCTGTTATGGGGGATCTGTGGATGACGCTGTTATGGGGGATCTGTGGAGGACGCTGTTATGGGGGATCTGTGGATGGCGCTGTTATGGGGGATCTGTGGATGACGCTGTTATGTGGGGGATCTGTGGATGACGCTGTTATGTGGGGGATCTGTGGATGACGCTGTTATGGGGGATCTGTGGAGGACACTGTTATGTGGGGGATCTGTGGATGACGCTGTTATGGGGGATCTGTGGATGACGCTGTTATGTGGGGGATCTGTGGATGACGCTGTTATGGGGGATCTGTGGATGACGCTGTTATGGGGGATCTGTGGATGGAGCTGTTATGTGGGGGATCTGTGGATGGAGCTGTTATGTGGGGGATCTGTGGATGACGCTGTTATGTGGGGGATCTGTGGAGGACGCTGTTATGTGGGGGATCTGTGGATGACGCTGTTATGGGGGATCTGTGGATGACGCTGTTATGGGGGATCTGTGGATGACGCTGTTATGGGGGATCTGTGGAGGACGCTGTTATGGGGGATCTGTGGATGGCGCTGTTATGGGGGATCTGTGGATGACGCTGTTATGTGGGGGATCTGTGGATGACGCTGTTATGTGGGGGATCTGTGGATGACGCTGTTATGGGGGATCTGTGGAGGACACTGTTATGTGGGGGATCTGTGGATGACGCTGTTATGGGGGATCTGTGGATGACGCTGTTATGTGGGGGATCTGTGGATGACGCTGTTATGGGGGATCTGTGGATGACGCTGTTATGGGGGATCTGTGGATGACGCTGTTATGTGGGGGATCTGTGGATGACGCTGTTATGGGGGATCTGTGGATGACGCTGTTATGGGGATCTGTGGAGGACGCTGTTATGGGGGTTCTCTGGATGACGCTGTTATGTGGGGGATCTGTGGAGGACGCTGTTATGTGGGGGATCTGTGGATGACGCTGTTATGTGGGGGATCTGTGGATGACGCTGTTATGGGGGATCTGTGGATGACGCTGTTATGGGGGATCTGTGGATGACGCTGTTATGGGGGATCTGTGGATGACGCTGTTATGGGGGATCTGTGGATGACGCTGTTATGGGGGATCTGTGGATGACGCTGTTATGTGGGGGATCTGTGGATGACTCTGTTATGTGGGGGATCTGTGGATGACGCTGTTATGGGGGATCTGTGGATGGAGCTGTTATGTGGGGGATCTGTGGATGACGCTGTTATGTGGGGGATCTGTGGAGGACACTGTTATGGGGGATCTGTGGATGGCGCTGTTATGGGGGATCTGTGGATGACGCTGTTATGTGGGGGATCTGTGGATGACGCTGTTATGTGGGGGATCTGTGGAGGACACTGTTATGGGGATCTGTGAAGGATACTGTTATGTGGGGGATCTGTGGAGGACACTCTTATGGGGGGATCTGTGGATGACACTGTTATGTGGGGGATCTGTGGATGACGCTGTTATGGGGGATCTGTGGAGGACGCTGTTATGGGGGATCTGTGGATGACGCTGTTATGGGGGATCTGTGGATGACGCTGTTATGTGGGGGATCTGTGGAGGACGCTGTTATGTGGGGGATCTGTGGAGGACGCTGTTATGTGGGGGATCTGTGGATGACGCTGTTATGGGGGATCTGTGGATGACGCTGTTATGGGGGATCTGTGGATGACGCTGTTATGGGGGATCTGTGGACTACGCTGTTATGGGGGATCTGTGGATGGCGCTGTTATGGGGGATCTGTGGATGACGCTGTTATGTGGGGGATCTGTGGATGACGCTGTTATGTGGGGGATCTGTGGATGACGCTGTTATGGGGGATCTGTGGATGGCGCTGTTATGGGGGTTCTGTGGAGGACACTGTTATGTGGGGGATCTGTGGATGACGCTGTTATGGGGGATCTGTGGAGGATGCTGTTATGTGGGTGATCTGTGGATGACGCTGTTATGTGGGGGATCTGTGGATGACGCTGTTATGGGGGATCTGTGGATGACGCTGTTATGGGGGATCTGTGGATGACGCTGTTATGGGGGATCTGTGGATGACGCTGTTATGTGGGGGATCTGTGGATGACGCTGTTATGTGGGGGATCTGTGGATGACGCTGTTATGTGGGGGATCTGTGGATGACGCTGTTATGGGGGATCTGTGGATGACGCTGTTATGGGGGATCTGTGGATGACGCTGTTATGTGGGGGATCTGTGGATGACGCTGTTATGGGGGATCTGTGGATGACGCTGTTATGGGGATCTGTGGAGGACGCTGTTATGGGGGATCTGTGGATGACGCTGTTATGTGGGGGATCTGTGGATGACGCTGTTATGGGGGATCTGTGGAGGACGCTGTTATGGGGGATCTGTGGAGGACGCTGTTATGGGGGATCTGTGGATGACGCTGTTATGTGGGGGATCTGTGGAGGACGCTGTTATGTGGGGGATCTGTGGATGACGCTGTTATGTGGGGGATCTGTGGATGACGCTGTTATGGGGGATCTGTGGATGACGCTGTTATGGGGGATCTGTGGATGACGCTGTTATGGGGGATCTGTGGATGACGCTGTTATGTGGGGGATCTGTGGAGGACACTTATCGGGGACCTGTGGATGACGCTGTTATGTGGGGGATCTGTGGATGACGCTGTTATGGGGGATCTGTGGATGACGCTGTTATGGAGGGGGATCTGTGGATGACGCTGTTATGGGGGATCTGTGGATGACGCTGTTATGTGGGGGATCTGTGGAGGACGCTGTTATGTGGGGGATCTGTGGAGGACACTGTTATGTGGGGGATCTGTGGATGACACTGTTATGTGGGGGATCTGAGGATGACGCTGTTATGGGGGATCTGTGGATGACGCTGTTATGGAGGATCTGTGGAGGACGCTGTTATGGGGGGGATCTGTGGATGACGCTGTTATGGGGGATCTGTGGATGACGCTGTTATGTGGGGGATCTGTGGATGACACTTATCGGGGACCTGTGGATGACGCTGTTATGGAGGGGGATCTGTGGATGACGCTGTTATGGGGGATCTGTGGATGACGCTGTTATGGGGGATCTGTGGAGGACGCTGTTATGTGGGGGATCTGTGGATGACGCTGTTATGGGGGATCTGTGGATGACGCTGTTATGTGGGGGATCTGTGGATGACGCTGTTATGGGGGATCTGTGGATGACACTGTTATGGGGGATCTGTGGATGACACTGTTATGGGGGATCTGTGGATGACACTGTTATGGAGGGGATCTGTGGATGACGCTGTTATGTGGGGGATCTGTGGAGGACACTGTTATGTGGGGGATCTGTGGATGACACTGTTATGTGGGGGATCTGTGGATGACGATGTTATGGGGGATCTGTGGATGACGCTGTTATGGGGGATCTGTGGAGGACGCTGTTATGGGGGATCTGTGGATGACGCTGTTATGGGGGATCTGTGGATGACGCTGTTATGTGGGGGATCTGTGGAGGACACTTATCGGGGTCCTGTGGATGACGCTGTTATGGAGGGGGATCTGTGGATGACGCTGTTATGGAGGGGGATCTGTGGATGACGCTGTTATGGGGGATCTGTGGATGACGCTGTTATGTGGGGGATCTGTGGAGGACACTTATCGGGGACCTGTGGATGACGCTGTTATGGAGGGGGATCTGTGGATGACGCTGTTATGTGGGGGATCTGTGGATGACGCTGTTATGGGGGATCTGAGGAGGACACTGTTATGTGGGGGATCTGTGGATGACGCTGTTATGGGGGATCTGTGGATGACGCTGTTATGTGGGGGATCTGTGGATGACGCTGTTATGTGGTGAATCTGTGGATGACTCTGTTATGTGGGGGATCTGTGGATGACGCTGTTATGGGGGGATCTGTGGAGGACACTGTTATGGGGGATCTGTGGATGACACTGTTATGGAGGGGATCTGTGGATGACGCTGTTATGGGGGATCTGTGGAGGATGCTGTTATGTGGGGGATCTGTGGATGACGCTGTTATGTGGGGGATCTGTGGATGACGCTGTTATGTGGGGGATCTGTGGATGACGCTGTTATGGGGGATCTGTGGAGGATGCTGTTATGTGGGGGATCTGTGGATGACGCTGTTATGGGGGATCTGTGGATGGCGCTGTTATGGGGGATCTGTGGATGACGCTGTTATGTGGGGGATCTGTGGATGACGCTGTTATGTGGGGGATCTGTGGAGGACGCTGTTATGGAGGGGGATCTGTGGATGACGCTGTTGTGTGGGGGATCTGTGGATGACGCTGTTATGGGGGATCTGTGGATGACGCTGTTATGTGGGGGATCTGTGGAGGACGCTGTTATGTGGGGGATCTGTGGAGGACACTGTTATGTGGGGGATCTGTGGAGGACGCTGTTATGTGGGGGATCTGTGGAGGACACTGTTATGTGGGGGATCTGTGGATGACGCTGTTATGGGGGATCTGTGGATGACGCTGTTATGGGGGATCTGTGGATGGTGCCGTTATGTGGGGGATCTGTGGAGGACGCTGTTATGTGGTGGATCTGTGGAGGACACTGTTATGGGGGATCTGTGGAGGACGCTGTTATGTGGGATCTGTGGAGGACACTGTTATGTGGGGGATCTGTGGATGACGCTGTTATGGGGGATCTGTGGATGACGCTGTTATGGGGGATCTGTGGATGACGCTGTTATGTGGGGGATCTGTGGATGACGCTGTTATGTGGGGGATCTGTGGATGACGCTGTTATGGGGGATCTGTGGAGGACACTGTTATGTGGGGGATCTGTGGATGACGCTGTTATGTGGGGGATCTGTGGATGACGCTGTTATGGGGGATCTGTGGAGGACGCTGTTTTGTGGGGGATCTGTGGAGGATGCTGTTATGTGGGGGATCTGTGGATGACGCTGTTATGGGGGATCTGTGGATGACGCTGTTATGGGGGATCTGTGGATGACGCTGTTATGTGGGGGATCTGTGGATGACGCTGTTATGGGGGATCTGTGGATGGCACTGTTATGTGGGGGATCTGTGGATGACGCTGTTATGGGGGTTCTGTGGATGACGCTGTTATGTGGGGGATCTGTGGATGACGCTGTTATGGGGGATCTGTGGATGACGCTGTTATGGGGGATCTGTGGATGACGCTGTTATGGGGGATCTGTGGAGGACGCTGTTATGTGGGGGATCTGTGGAGGACACTGTTATGGGGGATCTGTGGAGGACGCTGTTATGGGGGATCTGTGGAGGACACTGTTATGTGGGGGATCTGTGGATGACGCTGTTATGGGGGATCTGTGGATGACGCTGTTATGGGGGATCTGTGGATGACGCTGTTATGTGGGGGATCTGTGGATGACGCTGTTATGTGGGGGATCTGTGGATGACGCTGTTATGGGGGATCTGTGGAGGACACTGTTATGTGGGGGATCTGTGGATGACGCTGTTATGTGGGGGATCTGTGGATGACGCTGTTATGGGGGATCTGTGGAGGACGCTGTTATGTGGGGGATCTGTGGAGGATGCTGTTATGTGGGGGATCTGTGGATGACGCTGTTATGGGGCATCTGTGGATGACGCTGTTATGGGGGATCTGTGGATGACGCTGTTATGTGGGGGATCTGTGGATGACGCTGTTATGGGGGATCTGTGGATGGCGCTGTTATGTGGGGGATCTGTGGATGACGCTGTTATGGGGGATCTGTGGATGACGCTGTTATGTGGGGGATCTGTGGATGACGCTGTTATGGGGGATCTGTGGATGACGCTGTTATGGGGATCTGTGGATGACGCTGTTATGGGGGATCTGTGGATGACGCTGTTATGGGGATCTGTGGAGGACGCTGTTATGGGGGATCTGTGGATGGCGCTGTTATGGGGGATCTGTGGATGACGCTGTTATGGGGGATCTGTGGATGACGCTGTTATGGGGGATCTGTGGAGGACGCTGTTATGGGGGATCTGTGGATGAATCTGTTATGGGGGATCTGTGGAGGACGCTGTTATGGGGGATCTGTGGATGACGCTGTTATGTGGGGGATCTGTGGATGACGCTGTTATGTGGGGGATCTGTGGAGGACACTTATCGGGGACCTGTGGATGACGCTGTTATGGAGGGGGATCTGTGGATGACGCTGTTATGGAGGGGGATCTGTGGATGACGCTGTTATGGGGGATCTGTGGATGACGCTGTTATGTGGGGGATCTGTGGAGGACACTTATCGGGGACCTGTGGATGACGCTGTTATGGAGGGGGATCTGTGGATGACGCTGTTATGTGGGGGATATGTGGATGACGCTGTTATGGGGGATCTGTGGAGGATGCTGTTATGGAGGGGGATCTGTGGATGACGCTGTTATGGGGGATCTGTGGATGACGCTGTTATGGAGGGGGATCTGTGGATGACGCTGTTATGGGGGATCTGTGGATGACGCTGTTATGGGGGATCTGTGGATGGTGCCGTTATGTGGGGGATCTGTGGAGGACGCTGTTATGTGGGGGATCTGTGGAGGACGCTGTTATGTGGGGGATCTGTGGAGGACACTGTTATGGGGGATCTGTGGAGGACGCTGTTATGGGGGATCTGTGGAGGACACTGTTATGTGGGGGATCTGTGGATGACGCTGTTATGGGGGATCTGTGGATGACGCTGTTATGGGGGATCTGTGGATGACGCTGTTATGTGGGGGATCTGTGGATGACGCTGTTATGTGGGGGATCTGTGGATGACGCTGTTATGGGGGATCTGTGGAGGACACTGTTATGTGGGGGATCTGTGGATGACGCTGTTATGTGGGGGATCTGTGGATGACGCTGTTATGGGGGATCTGTGGAGGACGCTGTTATGTGGGGGATCTGTGGAGGATGCTGTTATGTGGGGGATCTGTGGATGACGCTGTTATGGGGGATCTGTGGATGACGCTGTTATGGGGGATCTGTGGATGACGCTGTTATGTGGGGGATCTGTGGATGACGCTGTTATGGGGGATCTGTGGATGGCACTGTTATGTGGGGGATCTGTGGATGACGCTGTTATGGGGGATCTGTGGATGACGCTGTTATGTGGGGGATCTGTGGATGACGCTGTTATGGGGGATCTGTGGATGACGCTGTTATGGGGGATCTGTGGATGACGCTGTTATGGGGGATCTGTGGATGACGCTGTTATGGGGATCTGTGGAGGACGCTGTTATGGGGGATCTGTGGATGGCGCTGTTATGGGGGATCTGTGGATGACGCTGTTATGGGGGATCTGTGGATGACGCTGTTATGGGGGATCTGTGGAGGACGCTGTTATGGGGGATCTGTGGATGACGCTGTTATGGGGGATCTGTGGATGACGCTGTTATGGGGGATCTGTGGATGACGCTGTTATGTGGGGGATCTGTGGATGACGCTGTTATGTGGGGGATCTGTGGAGGACACTTATCGGGGACCTGTGGATGACGCTGTTATGGAGGGGGATCTGTGGATGACGCTGTTATGTGGGGGATCTGTGGATGACGCTGTTATGGGGGATCTGTGGAGGATGCTGTTATGGAGGGGGATCTGTGGATGACGCTGTTATGGGGGATCTGTGGATGACGCTGTTATGGAGGGGGATCTGTGGATGACGCTGTTATGGGGGATCTGTGGATGACGCTGTTATGTGGGGGATCTGTGGAGGACGCTGTTATGTGGGGGATCTGTGGAGGACACTGTTATGTGGGGGATCTGTGGAGGACGCTGTTATGTGGGGGATCTGTGGAGGACACTGTTATGTGGGGGATCTGTGGAGGACGCTGTTATGTGGGGGATCTGTGGAGGACACTGTTATGGGGGGGATCTGTGGAGGACGCTGTTATGGGGGATCTGTGGAGGACACTGTTATGTGGGGGATCTGTGGATGACGCTGTTATGGGGGATCTGTGGATGACGCTGTTATGTGGGGCATCTGTGGATGACGCTGTTATGGGGGATCTGTGGATGACGCTGTTATGTGGGGGATCTGTGGATGACGCTGTTATGTGGGGGATCTGTGGATGACGCTGTTATGGGGGATCTGTGGATGACGCTGTTATGTGGGGGATCTGTGGATGACGCTGTTATGGGGATCTGTGGAGGACACTGTTATGTGGGGGATCTGTGGATGACGCTGTTATGTGGGGGATCTGTGGATGACGCTGTTATGGGGGATCTGTGGAGGACGCTGTTATGTGGGGGATCTGTGGATGACGCTGTTATGGGGGATCTGTGGATGACGCTGTTATGGGGATCTGTGGATGACGCTGTTATGTGGGGGATCTGTGGATGACGCTGTTATGTGGGGGATCTGTGGATGACGCTGTTATGGGGGATCTGTGGAGGACACTGTTATGTGGGGGATCTGTGGATGACGCTGTTATGTGGGGGATCTGTGGATGACGCTGTTATGGGGGATCTGTGGAGGACGCTGTTATGTGGGGGATCTGTGGAGGATGCTGTTATGTGGGGGATCTGTGGATGACGCTGTTATGGGGGATCTGTGGATGACGCTGTTATGGGGGATCTGTGGATGACGCTGTTATGTGGGGGATCTGTGGATGACGCTGTTATGGGGGATCTGTGGATTGCACTGTTATGTGGGGGATCTGTGGATGACGCTGTTATGGGGGATCTGTGGATGACGCTGTTATGTGGGGGATCTGTGGATGACGCTGTTATGGGGGATCTGTGGATGACGCTGTTATGGGGGATCTGTGGATGACGCTGTTATGGGGGATCTGTGGATGACGCTGTTATGGGGATCTGTGGAGGACGCTGTTATGGGGGATCTGTGGATGGTGCTGTTATGGGGGATCTGTGGATGACGCTGTTATGGGGGATCTGTGGATGACGCTGTTATGGGGGATCTGTGGAGGACGCTGTTATGGGGGATCTGTGGATGACGCTGTTATGGGGGATCTGTGGATGACGCTGTTATGGGGGATCTGTGGATGACGCTGTTATGTGGGGGATCTGTGGATGACACTTATCGGGGACCTGTGGATGACGCTGTTATGGAGGGGGATCTGTGGATGACGCTGTTATGTGGGGGATCTGTGGATGACGCTGTTATGGGGGATCTGTGGAGGATGCTGTTATGGAGGGGGATCTGTGGATGACGCTGTTATGGGGGATCTGTGGATGACGCTGTTATGGAGGGGGATCTGTGGATGACGCTGTTATGGGGGATCTGTGGATGACGCTGTTATGTGGGGGATCTGTGGAGGACACTGTTATGTCGGGGATCTGTGGAGGACACTGTTATGGGGGGGATCTGTGGAGGACGCTGTTATGGGGGATCTGTGGAGGACACTGTTATGTGGGGGATCTGTGGATGACGCTGTTATGGGGGATCTGTGGATGACGCTGTTATGTGGGGCATCTGTGGATGACGCTGTTATGGGGGATCTGTGGATGACGCTGTTATGTGGGGGATCTGTGGATGACGCTGTTATGTGGGGGATCTGTGGATGACGCTGTTATGGGGGATCTGTGGATGACGCTGTTATGTGGGGGATCTGTGGATGACGCTGTTATGGGGATCTGTGGAGGACACTGTTATGTGGGGGATCTGTGGATGACGCTGTTATGTGGGGGATCTGTGGATGACGCTGTTATGGGGGATCTGTGGAGGACGCTGTTATGTGGGGGATCTGTGGATGGCGCTGTTATGGGGGATCTGTGGATGACGCTGTTATGGGGGATCTGTGGAGGACGCTGTTATGGGGGATCTGTGGATGACGCTGTTATGGGGGATCTGTGGAGGACGCTGTTATGGGGGATCTGTGGATGACGCTGTTATGTGGGGGATCTGTGGATGACGCTGTTATGTGGGGGATCTGTGGAGGACACTTATCGGGGACCTGTGGATGACGCTGTTATGGAGGGGGATCTGTGGATGACGCTGTTATAGGGGATGTGTGCTATGACACATAGGGCCATGAGGGGGGCCAGCATAAGACACACACATATAGCATCTTATGCTGGTCCCCCTCATGGCCCCATGTGTCCCCTCATGTGTCCTAAACTGCGCACATAACTCTCCTATTGATAAAATGGCCGCCTCTGTACTCACTTTCACTATGAAGGCACGGTAGCGAGCGGGCCGGCCGGCGCGTGACTGACGTCACTGTCACGCTCCTCCCACTTAATTCAGGAAGCAGGAGCGTGACTAAGTGAAGTCAGTCACGCGCCGGCTCGCTCGCTGCAGTGCATTCATCGTGAAAGTAAGTACAGACGCTGGCCATTTTATCACCTTCATATATAATCGCAGCATTTTCGGGTCGGCCGAATCGCCATATCGAATTTGGCGATTATTGCGATTCGATTATTTTTTCGATATATCATGCAGCCCTAGTTTAAATCATTCAGCAGGCACCCTGTGACAATGCCTAGGGGTGTCCTGTGACCCCCCCCCCCTGCATTGCCGATCGCTACAAACCGCAGGGATCAGAAACCTCAAAGTGCCTGTATTTCAAAGTTAACCCCCTCCCCCTGCAGCCCTCTGTGTTTTTGTGCCTGCGGGCGCAGCGGGGGGGGGGGGTGGAGGATTGCGGGAGGCGGGCAGCATTGTGGGGGGCGGGTGCGCGATCTTCCGCCCGACCCCCGTTTATTCTCAGGATGACCAAGCAGTTGAATCAGTGTCAGCTCATTGCTGACACTCTGATTCAAACGGCTGACATCTGTGCAGATGTCAGCCGTTTTAATGCCTTCCATGCCGCGGTCCGTAGGGACCTTTGTATGGAAGAGGTTAACAGGGAGGGAGTGTGCTGTGCCTTTGCAGCCCCCGGACAGGATGGGGTCACAGAGGGAGCCCCCCTCCCTCCCCTTCCCCGTCTGCTCAGTTGTGGCAGACGGGGAAGGTTCCCATGGCAACAGGACGCCGTCTCAGGCATCCTGCTGTCCATGGTGCTGAACAGATCTGTGCTAAAGGCATAGATCTGTTCAGACAAAGTGTGAGTAAAATACAGTACAATACACTATATAGTGTACTGTACTGTATTATACAGACATCAGAATCACTGGATCTTCAAGAACCAAGTGGGTCTGGGTAAAAAAAAAAATTCTAAAAAAAGTTAAAATAAAAAAAACACATTTATCCCTGATTAAAATTAAAAAAATAAAAATTCCCTACACATGTTATATATCACCGCGTCCGTAACGACCTGATCTATAAAATGGTCATGTTACATTCCCCGCACGGTGAACGCCATAAAAAAAATAAAAATAAAAACTATGATGAAATTGAAATTTTGCCCACCATACTTCCCAAAAAAGGTAATAAAAGTGATCAAAAAAGTCGTATGTACGCCAAAATAGTACCATTCAAACCGTCGCCTCATCCTGCAAAAAATTAGCCCCTACATGAGACAATGGCCCAAAAAATAAAAAAAACTATGGCTCTCAGACTATTGAGACACTAAAACAAGTTTTTTGGGTTTCAAAAATGATATTATTTTGTAAAACCTTAATAAATAAAAAAAGGTATACATATTAGGTATTGCCATGTCCATAAGAACCTGCTCTATAAAAATATCACATGATATAACCCCTCAGGTGAACAACGTAAAAATAAAAATAGTGTAAAAAAAGCCATAATTTTGTCACGCACATTACAAAAAGTGTAATAGCAAGCGATCAAAAAGGTATACACACCCCAAAATCATACCATTAAAACAGTCATCTCATCCTGCAAAAAATTAGACCCTAACTAAGACAATCGCCCAAAAAAAAAAACTATGGCTCTCAGACTATGGAGACACTAAAATGATTTTTTTTGTTTCAAAAATGATATTATTGTGTAAAACTTAAATAAATTTAAAAAAGTAAACATATTAGGTATCCCTGCGTCCGTAACAACCTGCTCTATAAAAATAGCACATGATCTAATCTGTCAGATGAACGTTGTAAATAATAAAAAATTAAAACGGTGCCAAAACAGGTATTTTTTGGTAAATTTTCCATTTTAATCCTTTTTTTCCCGTAATAAAGCAAGGGTTAACAGCCAAACAAAACTTTATTTATTTCCAATTTTTATGGCCCTGATTCTTTAGTTTACAGAAACACCCCATATGTGGTCGTAAACTACTGTACGGGCACACGGCAGGGCGCAGAGGGAAAGGAACGCCATATGGATTTCGGAAGGCAGTTTTTGCTGGACTGGTTTTTTGACACCATATCCCATTTGAAGCTCCCTGATGCACCCCTAGAGTAGAAACTCCAAAAAGTGACCCCATTTAAGAAACCCCTCAAGGTATTCAAAACATATTTTACAAACTTTGTTAACCCTTTAAGTGTTCCACAAGAGTCAATGGCAAATGGAGATGAAATTTCAGAAATTTTTTATTTGTTACTTTGCTTCACAAAAAGTGTAATATAGAGCAACCAAAAATCATATGTACCCTAAAATAGTACCAAAAAAACTGCCACGTTATCCTGTAGTTTCCAAAATGGGGTCACCTTTTTGGAGTTTCTACTCTAGGGGTGCATCAGGGGGGCTTCAAATGGGACATGGTGTCAAAATACCAGTCCAGCGAAATCTGCCTTCCAAAAACCACACGGCGCTCCTTTCCCTCTACGCCCTGACGTGGGGCCGTACAGTGGTGTACGACCACATATCGGGTGTTTCTGTAAACCGCAGAGTCAGGGAAATAAATATAGAGTTTTGTTTGGCTGTTAACCCTTGCTTTGTTAGTGGAAAAAATGGATTAAAATTGAAAATTTGGCAAAAAATTTAAATTCTGAAATTTCATCTCCTTTTGCCATCAACTCTTGGGGAACACCTAAAGGGTTAATGATGTTTCTAAACTCAGTTTTGAATACCTTGAGGGGTGTAGTTTCTAGAATGGGGTCTCTTTTGGGTGGTTTCTATTATGTAAGCCTCACAAGTGACTTCAGACCTGAACTGGTCCCTAAAAAGTGGGTTTTTGAAAATTTCAGAAAATTTTCAAGATTTGCATGTAAACTTCTAAGCCTTGTAACGTCCCCAAAAAATAAAATGGCATTCCCAAAATGATCCAAACATGAAGTAGACATATGGGGAATGTAAGCTGATAACTATTTTTGGAGGTATTACTATGTATTATAGAAGTAGAGAAATTGAAACTTGGAAATTAGCAAATTTTTCAAAAATTTTGGTAAATTTGGTATTTTTTTTATAAATAAAAATGATATTTTTTGACTACATTTTACGTCCCCTACACTGATCGTAGCTCATATGTCCCCTACACTGATCGGAGCTCATACGTCCCCTACACTGATCGGAGCTCATACGTCCCCTACACTGATCGGAGCTCATACGTCCCCTACACAGATCGGAGCTCATACGTCCCCTACACTGATTGGAGCTCATACGTCCCCTACACTGATCGGAGCTCATACGTCCCCTACACTGATCGGAGCTCATACGTCCCCTACACTGATTGGAGCTCATACGTCCCCTACACTGATCGGAGCTCATACGTCCCCTACACTGATCGGAGCTCATACGTCCCCTACACTGATCCGAGCTCATACGTCCCCTACACAGATCGGAGGTCATTCGTCCCCTACACTGATCGTAGCTCATATGTCCCCTACACTGATCGTAGCTCATACGTCCCCTACACTGATTGGAGCTCATACGTCCCCTACACTGATTGGAGCTCATACGTCCCCTACACTGATCGGAGCTCATACGTCCCCTACACTGATTGGAGCTCATACGTCCCCTACACTGATCGGAGCTCATACGGCCCCTACACTGATTGGAGCTCATACGTCCCCTACACTGATCGGAGCTCATATGTCCCCTACACTGATCGGAGCTCATACGTCCCCTACACAGATCGGAGGTCATTCGTCCCCTACACTGGAGCTCATACGTCCCCTACACTGGAGCTCATACGTCCCCTACACTGATTGGAGCTCATACGTCCCCTACACTGATCGGAGCTCATACGTCCCCTACATTGATCGGAGCTCATACGTCCCCTACACTGATCGTAGCTCATACGTCCCCTACACTGATCGTAGCTCATACGTCCCCTACACTGATAGGAGCTCATACGTCCCCTACACTGATTGGAGCTCATACGTCCCCTACACTGATCGGAGCTCATATGTCCCCTACACTGATCGGAGCTCATACGTCCCCTACACTGATCGGAGCTCATACGTCCCCTACACTGATCGGAGCTCATACGTCCCCTACACTGATCGGAGCTCATACGTCCCCTACACTGATTGGAGCTCATACGTCCCCTACACTGATCGGAGCTCATACGTCCCCTACACTGATCGGAGCTCATACGTCCCCTACACTGATCCGAGCTCATACGTCCCCTACACAGATCGGAGGTCATTCGTCCCCTACACTGATCGGAGCTCATACGTCCCCTACACTGATCGTAGCTCATATGTCCCCTACACTGATCGTAGCTCATATGTCCCCTACACTGATTGGAGCTCATACGTCCCCTACACTGATTGGAGCTCATACGTCCCCTACACTGATCGGAGCTCATACGGCCCCTACACTGATTGGAGCTCATACGTCCCCTACACTGATTGGAGCTCATACGTCCCCTACACTGATTGGAGCTCATACGTCCCCTACACTGATCGGAGCTCATACGGCCCCTACACTGATTGGAGCTCATACGTCCCCTACACTGATCGGAGCTCATATGTCCCCTACACTGATCGGAGCTCATACGTCCCCTACACAGATCGGAGGTCATTCGTCCCCTACACTGGAGCTCATACGTCCCCTACACTGGAGCTCATACGTCCCCTACACTGATTGGAGCTCATACGTCCCCTACACTGATTGGAGCTCATACGTCCCCTAGGAGCTCATACGTCCCCTACACAGATCGGAGCTCATACGTCCCCTACACAGATCGGAGCTCATACGTCCCCTACACTGATCGGAGCTCATACGTCCCCTACACTGATTGGAGCTCATACGTCCCCTCCACTGATTGGAGCTCATACGTCCCCTAGGAGCTCATACGTCCCCTACACTGATTGGAGCTCATACGTCCCCTACACTGATCGGAGCTCATACGTCCCCTAGGAGCTCATACGTCCCCTACACTGATTGGAGCTCATACGTCCCCTACACTGATAGGTGCTCATACGTCCCCCACACTGATTGGAGCTCATACGTCCCCTACACTGGAGCTCATACGTCCCCTACACTGATTGGATCTCATACGTCCCCTACACTGATCGGAGCTCATACGTCCCCTACACTGATTGGAGCTCCTATGTCCCCTACACTGATTGGAGCTCATACGTCCCCTACACAGATCGGAGCTCATTCGTCCCCTACACAGATCGGAGCTCATTCGTCCCCTACACAGATTAGAGCTCATACGTCCCCTACACAGATCGGAACTCATACGTCCCCTACACAGATCGGAGCTCATACGTCCCCTACACTGATCGGAGCTCATACGTCCCCTACACAGATCGGAACTCATATGTCCCCTACACTGATTGGAGCTCATACATCCCCTACACAGATTGGAGCTCATACGTCCCCTACACAGATCGGAACTCATACATCCCCTACACTAATTGGAGCTTGTAGGTCCCAACACTGATCATAGCTTATACCTCTCCTACACTAATCGGTGCTCATAAGTCCCCTACACTGATCGGAGCTCATGTGTAGTGATGGACGAACATCGGCCGGGACGGTTCACAATCAAATGTTCGCGAACAGCAAGTTCTCGGCGGGCCCCATTCACTTTTAATGGCAGGCGAACCTATAAAACCTTCAGCTCATATTTGCAGCCACCAAATACTTACTAGAAGTGCACAAATAGTCCCACAACATGGACAGTGACATACTAGAGGGGTATCAATGACAAAAATTCCAACAAAAAATATGTATCTTAATCAGGGGACATTTTTATGCGTCTTAAAGGGAAATTCTCTGAAATGTGCTCTGTCAGAGGCTAGAAAAATTGTATTTTTGGCCACGGGAGTACGGGCCTTAAAAATTAGGCATTCACCTGACATAAAAGAGAAATTCTGATTATGTGGCCAGAGGTATATTACACGGTCAATGGATATCAATTTTACTGCAGGCCAGTACAAATACAGGTCAAACACATGTTTAAAAGAACTAAAAATATAAAATTGGATTAAAATAGTGACCATAAAGTACCGTATTTTTCGCCCCATAAGACGCACTTTTTCTCCCCCCAAAATGGGGGAAAAATGCCCCTGCGTCTTATGGGGCGAACGCTGGCAGTTTCACATCACAAGCTGCGATGTACGAGCGAGCGGGGACTGGGAGGAGGAGCTGGGGGCCGGCAATAGCGGCGGGGCGGTGCAGTCAGTGTACTATAGCCCCGCCCTGCCGCTCCGGTATACTAATATAAGATGTCTTATTCAATTAATAGTTATTAAACATGCCCCCCAACTCCTAATAGTACCTTACATCCTAACCGCTTCAGTAGAATGCAGGCAGGCCGGGTGGGCGGCAGCGTAACTCCCTGATGTCACGTGCCTGCGCCACCTACTTTATGAATGAAGCAGGCGGCGCAGTTAAGGGACGTCAGTGAGTGACGCGCCGTCCGTCCGGCCTGCCTGCCTGCATTGTACTGAAGCGGTTAGGATGTAAGGTACTATTAGGAGTGAGGGGGCATGTTTAATAACTATTAATTGAATAAGACATCTTATATTAGTATACCGGAGCGGGGGGGGGGGGATCTGTGGATGATATTTGTAACGGACCGTTTCAGCAGACAAGGGGTTAAAATCCGTTCAGGCGATATGCCCCTTTTCTGAGAGACAGGCCCAGCTACTGCAGAACACCAAATCACCGAACTGGATACAAAGTAGCACTCCAAACTGGAACCTCACGAATAGCTGCTAGCAGACGAACAGGAATCAGCTTACACTCCTGGCAATCAGTCCCTAACATCATACAGCGGATCCCCCCAATAACGAGACAAGGCTCCGTGTTGAGGGTCAAGCAGTGGTCTGAGGTGCTGGCACACCCAGCCTGGTTTTTATTACAGTCTTTTCAAATACAGGACCGCCCACAGGGAGGTATAAAACAACCAATCACATATCAGTTACATCCCACATATTCCCTCCCCTTATCCTGAGAGGAAACTCAATTACACATGCAGTTAAAACATACTTTTTACCTAACTTTCATAACTCTAAAACCATACATCACATTCACATAAAAATTACATATTCACAATCAATCCATTCAGGGGAACAACATATTACAAAATGGCATGAATCAGACCAGGGGTTGAAAAGTTAGTAAAAGTATATTTTCGGCCCTGGCTGGCAGCATGGCAATCTGGCTCAAGCAGGTTTTACAGAGACAATACATCCCCACAATGCATCATGGTTTCCTCCTCTCTGCCCTGGAGACACCTGAGGCGTAATCCAATTATCTCTCAAGACAAAGAGAAATCACCAATACACACTTGGGGACAATGGAACAGACATCACTTACTCAAACATACAATGTCCCACCCTTTACAATACACATAGACATTTAACACATTCCCAGATAGCTCAAGTCTGAGTGCATATTATTAGGTGAATGGCACTCAGACAACATGAATACAATAAAATGAGCTAACTGGGTACCCTCACATAACATACAATACAATTACACAGACAGATGGTTCTGTCACACATCTCAAAACCCCACATGTCCCCATATGGCTTGGATCTGAGCGCTCAGATGCCACAAACACAGTCAAATCGCCATGGGGTTTAAGTTTTGCATGGGCTGATGAGAGGGCCCATAATCCTGGGGCAAGAGGCTGATAAACAGGCCTCTCCAAAACCCAGTGGCGAGGTTGGTTTCGCCACACATCTCCCCCCCCCCAGGGAAGACTAACCAGATACCTGACCTCACGCCGGTCGGTACCTGAGTTAGTCTGGCAGCCCACCCACAACCCAATACTGGACCTGTTGCATTTGGTAGCCTGTCTCTGTCCAGTGAGTCCACCAAGGTTATGCTGGAAGCTTGTACTCCCGGTCTCTGTGTTGCTCCCTGGCTTAGAGTCTGGCTGTTGGAGGGGGAGACCGACTGTCTCTACCCCCTGTGCCGTAGGTGCAGAGACCACGGTCCCATCTGCACTGTTGTGGGGGTTACTGTCTCCCCCTGGTGCGTTAAGCTGCCGCTGGGGAGAGGGGGTAACGAGCTCCTCTCCCATACATACTTCCAGCCGCTGGGGAGGGCGACCGACCGTCTCCGCTCCCAATACAGTGTCCTGCTGCTGGGGAAAGGAGACTGGGCTCTCTATTCCCTGCTGGACACTCTGCCGCTGGGGAATGGAGACTGGGCTCCCAATTCCCAAAAAATCACTCTGCTGCTGGGGGGCAGGAACAACTACCTCTGCCCCCTGTAACTCAGCCTGCCGCTGGGGAGGGAGGACGCTGCTCTCCTCTCCCTGCACTTCACACTGCCGCTGGGAAATGGAGACTGGGCTCCCAATTCTCTGCAGGACCGGTGGAGAGACCTCGGTCCCATCTCTACCGGCCACCTGGGGTCCTTCCCAGTAACACTCTACAATATCTGCCCAGCTGAATGGGTCTGGATCTGGGTCTGTCACCTTACCGTCCTGCTGAGCCTTCTCAATGGAGTGGAAGAGATCTCGGTAGTCCTGCTCCAGTTCCCACTCCAGGGTTGCTAGGTGAGCCAGGTCTTGCTCTACCTCATGGGGGTCATCCCACTCATGCCTAGCCTCCCTCTCATAGAAAATGTCCTGAAGTCTGGACTGTGCAGGGCTCCCGAAGTCAGGCTCTGCAAAGGACTCCCATAACAAGCCAGGACCATCAAACGCCTCTCCCTCTGGCTTGTCATGTTCGGCTGTCCAGGGTATATACTGTGCCATATACCACCAAAGCGCCTGGTAGGCATCCTCCAGCCATAGCTCCTGCCATACCCGGTGCTCTAGATCCTTCACCCATTCTTCCAGGGGCTGCTCTCCCATGAAGGGCATCCGCAGGGCCACTTGCTTCTGCAACCGCTGCTCTTCACTGGGGAGACTCTCACCCCGCTGGTATTGTACACTATCCAGGGCCTGGTACCAGATGCCTTTCCTTAATGCATCCCGGCCATCCAGGTCCTCCTCCTCGTATAACACTGCTGGTTCCATCCTGTTGCTTTTAGGGTCGCTGTACTGGGACATGCGTAGCCTTTAAATTGTAGAATCCAAAGAAATGGTGTCTCCTGTAGCTGTCCTTCTGGCTGTAGGAACGATCCCACTGCTGCCACCAATGTAATGGACCGTTTCAGCAGACAAGGGGTTAAAATCCGTTCAGGCCATATGCCCCTTTTCTGAGAGACAGGCCCAGCTACT
This sequence comes from Bufo bufo, assembly GCF_905171765.1. Lineage (NCBI taxonomy): Eukaryota > Metazoa > Chordata > Amphibia > Anura > Bufonidae > Bufo > Bufo bufo. The sequence goes on from NC_053393.1 coordinate 563,824,552, forward strand.
GCAGAACACCAAATCACCGAACTGGATACAAAGTAGCACTCCAAACTGGAACCTCACGAATAGCTGCTAGCAGACGAACAGGAATCAGCTTACACTCCTGGCAATCAGTCTAACAGCATACAGCGGATCCCCCCAATAACGAGACAAGGCTCCGTGTTGAGGGTCAAGCAGTGGTCTGAGGTGCTGGCACACCCAGCCTGGTTTTTATTACAGTCTTTTCAAATACAGGACCGCCCACAGGGAGGTATAAAACAACCAATCACATATCAGTTACATCCCACATATTCCCTCCCCTTATCCTGAGAGGAAACTCAATTACACATACAGTTAAAACATACTTTCTACCTAACTTTCATAACTCTAAAACCATACATCACATTCACATAAAAATTACATATTCACAATCAATCCATTCAGGGGAACAACATATTACAAAATGGCATGAATCAGATCAGGGGTTGAAAAGTTAGTAAAAATATCTTTTGGGCCCTGGCTGGCAGCATGGCAATCTGGCTCAAGCAGGTTTTACAGAGACAATACATCCCCACAATGCATCATGGTTTCCTCCTCTCTGCCCTGGAGACACCTGAGGCGTAATCCAATTATCTCTCAAGACAAAGAGAAATCACCAATACACACGTGGGGACAATGGAACAGACATCACTTACTCAAACATACAATGTCCCACCCTTTACAATACACATAGACATTTAACACATTCCCAGATAGCTCAAGTCTGAGTGCATATTATTAGGTGAATGGCACTCAGACAACATGAATACAATAAAATGAGCTAACTGGGTACCCTCACATAACATACAATACAATTACACAGACAGATGGTTCTGTCACACATCTCAAAACCCCACATGTCCCCATATGGCTTGGATCTGAGCGCTCAGAGGCCACAAACACAGTCAAATCGCCATGGGGTTTAAGTTTTGCATGGGCTGATGAGAGGGCCCATAATCCTGGGGCAAGAGGCTGCTAAACAGGCCTCTCCAAAACCCAGTGGCGAGGTTGGTTTCGCCACAATATTTTTATGGGGGACATCTGTGGATGGCACAGTTATGGTCTGGGGGGGTCTGTGGATGGCACAGTTATGGGCTGGGAGGGGGGTCTGTGGATGGCACTGTTATTGGCTGGGGGGTCTGTGGATGGCACTGTTATGGGCTGGGGGGGGTCTGTGGATGGCACTGTTATGGGGTGGGGGTCTGTGGATGGCACTGTTATGGGCTGGGGGGGTCTGTGGATCGCACTGTTATGGGGTGGGGGGTCTGTGGATGACACATATATAACAGTGCCACCCACAGATCCCCCCTGTAACAGTGCCACCCACAGATCCCCCCTGTAACAGTGCCATCCACAGATCCCCCTGTAACAGTGCCATCCACAGATCCCCCTGTAACAGTGCCAGCCACAGATCTCCCTGTAACAGTGCTAGCCACAGATCCCCTGTAACAGTGCAAGCCACAGATCCCCCCATAACAGTGTCCGTCACAGATCCCCCCATAACAGTGTCCGTCACAGATCTCCCCATAACAGTGTCCGTCATCCACAGATCCCCCCCATAACAGTGTCTGTCATCCACAGATCCCCCCATAACAGTGTCCGTCATCCACAGATCCCCCATCACAGTGTCCGTCATCCACAGATCCCCCCATAACAGTGTCCGTCATCCACAGATCCCCTCATAACAGTGTCCGTCATCCACAGATCCCCAGTAATAGTGCCATTCACAGACCACCATTAGTTCCAAACACACAGCACACCTTTTGGTTCAAAAAATTTTTTTTCTTATTTTCCTCCCCAAAAACCTAGGTGTGTCTTATGGGCCGGTGCATCTTATAGGGCGAAAAATACGGTAATAACCTTCCAATTATCATTCAAAAGAGCGTTTCTTCAGGGAGGAACAAAAATACCAAACTTCAAAAAAAGCTAAATTCAGCCAACTAAGAGAGGCCACTAACTGGGACAAAGTCCTCAAAAATAATAATACAAAATGGGATATTTGTAAAAGCATCCTAAAATCTCATTGTGAGAGGTACATACCGTATGGGAATAAAGGGTTAAGGAACAAAAGGAAACCAATGTGGATAAATTGAACTGTAAAAAAAGCAATAAATGACAAAAAGAAAGCATATAAATCACTAAAACAGGAGGGAGGCACGGAAGTACTGAAAAAATATAGAACATGTAAAAAACAAATAAAAGCGGCCAAACTAGAGACCGAGAGATTAATTGCCAAAGAGAGTAAAACTAACCCTAAAATGTTCTTCAATTATATAAATGGTAAAAAGTATAAATCTGAAGGTGTCGGCCCTTTAAAGAGTAATGAGGGGGGGGTCGCAGAGAGCGACGAGGAGAAAGCAAAGCTGTTAAATATTTTTTTCTCCAATGTATTCACTGAGGAAAATAAATTGTCAGATGAAATGCTGAATGTTGAAATAAATTCCCCATTAAAAATGCCCTGTCTGACCCAGGAAGAAGTACAACAGCGACTTAAAAAGATTAAAATAGACAAATCGCCAGGACCAGATGGCATACACCCCCGTATCCTAAGGGAATTAAGTAATGTCATAGCCAGACCCCTATTTCTGATATTTACAGATTCTATACTGACAGGGAATGTCCCACAGGATTGGCGCATGTGGTGCCAATATTCAAAAAGGGTCCAAAAACAGAGCCTGGAAACTATAGGCCGGTAAGTTTAACTATCTTAGAGCATCTCCACGGAAATAAGCAAATAACGCCATATCAGCATGGCTTCATGAGGGATCGGTCATGTCAGACTAATTTAATCAGTTTCTATGAGGAGGTAAGTTCTAGACTTGACAGTGGCGAATCAATGGATGTCGTATATCTCGACTTCTCCAAAGCATTTGACACTGTACCACATAAAAGGTTAGTATATAAAATGAGAATGCTCGGACTGGGAGAAAACGTCTGTAAGTGGGTAAGTAACTGGCTCAATGATAGAAAACAGATGGTGGTTATTAACGGTACATACTCAGATTGGGTCACTGTCACTAGTGGGGTACCTCAGGGGTCAGTACTGGAGGGGTGACTGTCACTAGTGGGGTACCTCAGGGGTCAGTACTGGAGGGGTCACTGTCACTAGTGGGGTACCTCAGGGGTCAGTACTGGAGGGGTCACTGTCACTAGTGGGGTACCTCAGGGGTCAGTACTGGAGGGGTCACTGTCACTAGTGGGGTACCTCAGGGGTCAGTACTGGAGGGGTCACTGTCACTAGTGGGGTACCTCAGGGGTCAGTACTGGAGGGGTCACTGTCACTAGTGGGGTACCTCAGGGGTCAGTACTGGAGGGGTCACTGTCACTAGTGGAGTACCTCAGGGGTCAGTACTGGGCCTTATTCTCTTCAATATATTTATTAATGATGTAGAAGGCTTGCATAGTAAAGTATCAATTTTTGCAGATGACACTAAACTGTGTTAAGTAATTTACACTGAAGAGGACAGTATACTGTATATATACTACAGAGGATAGTATACTGTATATATACTACAGAGGACAGTATACTGTATATATACTACAGAGGACAGTATACTGTATATATACTACAGAGGACAGTATACTGTATATATACTACAGAGGACAGTATACTGTATATATACTACAGAGGACAGTATACTACTACAGAGGGATCTGGATAGATTGGAGTCTTGGGCAGATAAGTGGCAGAGGAGGTTTAGCCCTGACAAATGTAAAGTTATGCACATGGGAAGGAATAATGCAAGTCACCCGTACATACTAAATGATAAAACACTGGGTAACACTGACATGGAAAAGGATCTAGGAATTTTAATAAACAGCAAACTAAGCTGCAAAAAACAGTGTCAGGCAGCTGCTGCCAAGGCCAATAAGATAATGGGTTGCATCAAAAGGGGCATAGATGCCCGTGATAAGAACATAGTCCTACCACTTTACACATCACTAGTCAGACCACACATGGAGGACTGTGTACAGTTCTGGGCTTTTGTGAACAAGGCAGACATTACAGAGGGTCCAGAGGAGGGCAACTAAAATAATAACTGGACTGGGGTAACTACAGGACCCAGAGAGATTATCAAAATTAGGGTTATTCACTTCAAAAAAAAGGGGTCAGTACAGAGATCACTCCCATCATCTATTTATACCCGTGACTGTGACGAGGGGACAGAAGGAAAGAACGTTTGTACACAAACATAGAAGAGGATTCTTTACGGTAAGAGCAGTGAGACTATGGACTCTTTACGGTAAGAGCAGTGAGACTATGGACTCTTTACTGTAAGAGCAGTGAGACTATGGACTCTTTACTGTAAGAGCAGTGAGACTATGGACTCTTTACTGTAAGAGCAGTGAGACTATGGACTCTTTACTGTAAGAGCGGTGAGACTATGGACTCTTTACTGTAAGAGCAGTGAGACTATGGACTCTTTACTGTAAGAGCAGTGAGACTATGGACTCTATACTGTAAGAGCAGTGAGACTATGGACTCTTTACTGTAAGAGCAGTGAGACTATGGACTCTTTACTGTAAGAGCAGTGAGACTATGGACTCTATACTGTAAGAGCAGTGAGACTGTGGACTCTTTACTGTAAGAGCAGTGAGACTATGGACTCTTTACTGTAAGAACAGTGAGACTATGGACTCTGTACTGTAAGAGCAGTGAGACTATGGACTCTTTACTGTAAGAGCAGTGAGACTATGGACTCTTTACTGTAAGAGCAGTGAGACTATGGACTCTTTACTGTAAGAGCAGTAAGACTATGGACTCTTTACTGTAAGATCAGTGAGACTATGGACTCTTTACTGTAAGAGCAGTGAGACTATGGACTCTTTACTGTAAGAGCAGTGAGACTATGGGCTCTTTACTGTAAGCGCAGTGAGACTATGGACTCTTTACTGTAAGAGCAGTGAGACTATGGACTCTTTACTGTAAGAGCAGTGAGACTATGGACTCTATACTGTAAGAGCAGTGAGACTATGGACTCTTTACTGTAAGAGCAGTGAGACTGTGGACTCTATACTGTAAGAGCAGTGAGACTATGGACTCTATACTGTAAGAGCAGTGAGACTATGGACTCTTTACTGTAATAGCAGTGAGACTATGGACTCTATACTGTAAGAGCAGTGAGACTATGGACTCTTTACTGTAAGAGCAGTGAGACTATGGACTGTATACTGTAAGAGCAGTGAGACTATGGACTCTTTACTGTAATAGCAGTGAGACTATGGACTCTTTACTGTAAGAGCAGTGAGACTATGGACTCTGTACTGTAAGCGCAGTGAGACTGTGGACTCTTTACTGTAAGAGCAGTGAGACTGTGGACTCTTTACTGTAAGAGCAGTGAGACTATGGAGTCTTTACTGTAAGAGCAGTGAGACTATGGGCTCTTTACTGTAAGAGCAGTGAGACTATGGACTCTTTACGGTAAGAGCAGTGAGACTATGGACTCTATACTGTAAGAGCAGTGAGACTATGGACTCTTTACTGTAAGAGCAGTGAGACTATGGACTCTTTACTGTAAGAGCTGTGAGACTATGGACTCTTTACTGTAAGAGCAGTGAGACTATGGACTCTTTACTGTAAGAGCAGTGAGACTATGGACTCTTTACTGTAAGAGCAGTGAGACTATGGACTCTATACTGTAAGAGCAGTGAGACTATGGACTCTTTACTGTAAGAGCAGTGAGACTATGGACTCTTTACTGTAAGAGCTGTGAGACTATGGACTCTTTACTGTAAGAGCAGTGAGACTATGGACTCTTTACTGTAAGAGCAGTGAGACTATGGACTCTTTACTGTAAGAGCAGTGAGACTATGGACTCTATACCGTAAGAGCAGTGAGACTATGGACTCTTTACGGTAAGAGCAGTGAGACTATGGACTCTTTACTGTAAGAGCAGTGAGACTATGGACTGTTTACTGTAAGAGCAGTGAGACTGTGGACTCTTTACTGTAAGAGCAGTGAGACTATGGACTCTTTACTGTAAGAGCAGTGAGACTATGGACTCTTTACTGTAAGAGCAGTGAGACTATGGACTCTTTACTGTAAGAGCAGTGAGACTATGGACTCTATACTGTAAGAGCAGTGAGACTATGGACTCTATACTGTAAGAGCAGTGAGACTATGGACTCTTTACTGTAAGAGCAGTGAGACTATGGACTCTTTACTGTAAGAGCAGTGAGACTATGGACTCTATACTGTAAGAGCAGTGAGACTATGGACTCTATACGGTAAGAGCGGTGAGACTATGGACTCTATACTGTAAGAGCAGTGAGACTATGGACTCTTTACGGTAAGAGCAGTGAGACTATGGACTCTTTACTGTAAGAGCAGTGAGACTATGGACTCTTTACTGTAAGAGCGGTGAGACTATGGACTCTTTACTGTAAGAGCAGTGAGACTATGGACTCTTTACTGTAAGAGCAGTGAGACTATGGACTCTTTACTGTAAGAGCAGTGAGACTATGGACTCTATACTGTAAGAGCAGTGAGACTATGGACTCTTTACTGTAAGAGCTGTGAGACTATGGACTCTTTACTGTAAGAGCAGTGAGACTATGGACTCTATACCGTAAGAGCAGTGAGACTATGGACTCTTTACTGTAAGAGCAGTGAGACTATGGACTCTTTACTGTAAGAGCAGTGAGACTATGGACTCTTTACTGTAAGAGCAGTGAGACTATGGACTCTTTACTGTAAGAGCAGTGAGACTATGGACTCTTTACTGTAAGAGCAGTGAGACTATGGACTCTTTACTGTAAGAGCAGTGAGACTATGGACTCTATACTGTAAGAGCAGTGAGACTATGGACTCTTTACTGTAAGAGCAGTGAGACTATGGGCTCTTTACAGTAAGAGCAGTGAGACTATGGACTCTTTACTATAAGAGCAATGAGACCATGGACTCTTTACGGTAAGAGCAGTGAGACTATGGACTCTATACTGTAAGAGCAGTGAGACTATGGACTCTTTACTGTAAGAGCAGTGAGACTATGGACTCTATACTGTAAGAGCAGTGAGACTATGGACTCTATACTGTAAGAGCAGTGAGACTATGGACTCTATACGGTAAGAGCGGTGAGACTATGGACTCTATACTGTAAGAGCAGTGAGACTATGGACTCTTTACTGTAAGAGCAGTGAGACTATGGACTCTTTACTGTAAGAGCAGTGAGACTATGGAGCTCTCTGCCTGAGGAGGTGGTGATGGTGAGTACAATAAAGGAATTTAAGAGGGGCCTGGATGCATTTCTGGAGTGTAATAATATTACAGGCTATAGCTACTAGGAGAGGGGTCGTTGATCCAGGGAGTTATTCTGATTGCCTGATTGGAGTCGGGAAGGAATTTTTTATTCCCCTAAAGTGGGGAAAATTGGCTTCTACCTCACAGTTCTTTTTTTTGCCTTCCTCTGGATCAACTTGCAGGATAACAGGCCGAACTGGATTGACAAATGTCTTTTTTCGGCCTTATGTACTATGTTACTATGTAAAAACATGGCTAACGAAATCCCCCCTCTTGAAAAAAACCCTAATGATAATATTTGAAATTCGATAACACGTGGTCGTCATTGGTGTTGAATTCCTCCAAGGCTCCAACAATTATACATTTAGCGTACAGAAAAGAACAAGTAAGTATGTGGCTAGAGGTAGATTACACGGTCATTGGATATCAATTTTATGGCAGGCCAGTGGACTATAGGCCCCAAAAGTTATGCATTCAGTGTACATAAAACAAGTAAGTGTGTGGGTGGAGGTAGATTACACGGTCATTGGATATCAATTTTATGGCAGGCCAGTTGACTATAGGCCCCAAAAGTTATGCATTCAGTGTACATAAAACAAGTAAGTATGTGGCTGGAGGTAGATTACATGGTCATTGGATGTCAATTTTACAGCAGGCCAGTGGACTACAGGCCCCAAAAATTATGCATTCAGCGTACAGAAAAGAACAAGTATGTGGCTGGAGCTAGATTACACCGTCATTGGATATCAATTTTACAGCTGGCCAGTGGACTACAGGCCCCAAAAATTATGCATTATGCATTCAGCGTACAGAAAAGAACAAAAAAGTTTGTGGCAGGAGGTAGATTACACAGTCATTGGATATCAATTTTACACCAGGCCCGTGAACTACAGGCTTCCAGGCACAACAGCCGCAGCACAGCATGGCAACGTCTCACCTGGCACGTCGAATAGGTTCTGGAGAGCTTGGGGGGCGCAACGGAAAAGGTGGTAGCAGTGGAAAAGGAGAAGTCAGCTGAGGAGGAGACAGAGGATGGAGGAGGAGAAGAAGAGGCAGGCCTGCATGCAATCTGTGGCGGTAACACCAAATCCACACGGGTTGCATGCTTGACGGCCGTCAGAAGTTTCACCCAGTGGGCAGTAAAAGTTGTGTACCTTTCTTGCCCGTGTTTGCTAGACCACGTGTCTGTGGTCAGATGTATCTTGGCACCGACACTGTGCCAGAGATACATTCACTTGCAGCTCAGGGATGCCCTTCTGGGAGAAATATTTCCTTCCGGGGACCTTCCATTGCGGTGTGCCAATGGCCACAAAGTTTCTAAAGGCCTCCGAGTCCACCAGTTTATATGGCAGTAGTTTGCGGGCTAGCAGTTCCGACAAGCCAGCAGCCGTTGGGCAAGAGGGTAATCCGGCGTCATCAACTTTTTACGCTCAAACATTTGGGCCACGGAAGCCTGCCTTTTGCCAGATGAACACAACGACGACGCGGTGGAAGGTGGCGTGGAGGACAAATGGGATGAGAAGGAGAAGAGAAAGGACGTGGAGCACCGGGAGTGTGGCTTTGTGGGTTCTGATGGCGTTGCTCCCACTGGGCTCGGTGATGTGAGGCCAGGTGCCTTCTTAAGGTGGTTGTCTCTAGGTGAGTGTTGGGCTTACCGCGACTTATGCGTTGACAGCACAGGCTGCAGATGGCAACACTATTGTCAACAGCGGACACGTTAAAAAAAGCCCACACTGCGGAGCCATGTGCCGGTGTTCTGCCAGATTCCTATACCTTGACAGAATGCTATACCGGAAGTGACGCGGCCACACCAGAATCAGCTGGAGGAGGGTGTGTGTGGATCTGCGCAAGCGGACACATCATCTGGAGCAGTTCAGGCTCACCACATAGCAGAGCTGAGTGCAGGATATTGGGGTGGTGCGGTCATCCACATAGCAGAGCTGAGTGCGCACACGCAGTGTATGGTTTTGCGCATGCAAATTAAGTAGGTGCTTCTACCGCGGCGGTGCAATTATTTTTACGAATCCAGTGGATCTGCGCTTGCTTGCGCAGATCCACACACACCCTCCTTCAGCTGATTCCGGTGCGGCCGCGTCACTTCCAGTATAGCATTCTACCAAGATATAGGAATCTGGCAGAACACCGGCATCCTGGGAGCGCCAGATGTGACCGTGCATGGTGGATGGCTCGCTCCAGATACACTTGCAGTCTGGTTTTTGCCTCTTGTGCACTGCGAGTTCTGCCTGCTTCTCCTCCCTATCTGCTGCTCCATCTCTCCCTCTGAACTCCCCTCCTCTTCCTCTCTTGTGGGCACCCACGTGACGTCCATTGACACGTCATCATCGTCACCTTCACCACCACTGACATTAGAGATCTCGGAGTAGGCAGCAACAGCGGGGACCACCCTCCTTGGGCTGATCTGGGTGCTGTCGTCAGACCGCTGGGTGGTGGCTGTTGATACCACCTCTTCCTAATCCGATGCCAAGAATGGCTGCGCATCGGTAAGGTCAGGGAATGGATGGGAAAATAATTCCTCTGACTCGAGTAGAGGGGCTATGGTGGTGGTGTCTTTGGGGGTGAACACAGCAGAGAGTGAGGAGGGTGCAGATACAGAGGATGAGGAGGGTGCAGAAGCTGAAGGCTGACTGAGCCACTAAACCAAGTCTGATGCGTCCTTTGACGTAATCGCACGCACCTTCTCCAACTTCCCACTTAGGCTCCGGCCTGGTGCACCTGCCGGACCTCTACCAACCCTGCGGAATGGCCTGCCTCTTCCTCTACCTGTCATTTTCAAAATGACCCTGTGACAAAAGTCCCTATAGAAGAGCAGTATTTGTGGAAGAAGATATATCACACTCCTGCCTCAATCAGTTTTTTGGGGGGGCAACTGGTATATCACACCAGTACAAATTATTTGTTCCAATAGCGTTTGTCACTCTGTGTAGATGCGGTAACGCAGCAAAACCGCAAACAACTGCTGCACTACCCAAATGCACTTTATGGAAAGTTTATTATTGGTATATAGCACCCCTGCTTCAATCAGTTTTTTGGGGGGCAACAGGTATATCACACCAATGGAAGTTATTTGTTCCAATAGCGTTTGTGTAGATGCAGAACTGCACACAACTGCTACACAACACAATGCACTATACACTCTGTTCCAAATTATTATGCAAATGATATTTTTCTTCTTTACCTAAATAATTGATGTAAATATCAGTCAGCATAATTCTCATGTTATCAACTATTCAGAGTACAATTCAAATTTTATTGAACAAACCTCCTAATAACAGTATTTTTTTTAAAACATAAAAAACGTACAATGCACTGTTCCAAATTATTACGCACAGTAAGTTTCAAAACACTTTATAGGTTGTAAAGAACTGAAAATGGTCATTTCTTGTGTTTGCAGCGGATTTACTGAAATCAAAAGCTATTTCAATCAAACTTTTAACAACATTTTAACTTTTCAAACATTTTACCAGGTCACGTTACATTTTAACATATGACCCCTTATTTGATAGCAGCTTCACAAGTCTTGCATCCATTGAACTTGTGAGTTTTTGGACACTTTCTGCTTGAATTTGTTTGCAAGATGTCAGACTAGCCTCCAGAGCTGCTGTTTGGATGTGAACTGCCTCCAGAGCTGCTGTTTGGATGTGAACTGCCTCCAGAGCTGCTGTTTGGATGTGAACTGCCTCCCGCCCTCATGGATATTTTGCTTGAGGATGCTCCAAAGGTTCTCAATAGGATTGAGGTCAGGGGAGGATGGAGGCCGCACCATGACTTTCTCTCCTGTTATCCCCGTAGCAGCCATTGATGCAGAGGTATTCTTTGCAGCATGAGATGGTGCATTCTCATGCATGAAGCTGATTTTATTACGGAAAGCATAGTCCAGAGAAGGAAGTGGTCAGTCAGAAACTCCACACACTTTGCAGAGGTCATCTTTACACCTTCGGGACCGACCAGCTCTCTTCCCATGATTCTGGCCCAAAACATGACTCCACCACCACCTTGCTGACGTCGCAGCCTTGTTGGAACAGGGTGGCCGTCCACCAACCATCTACTACTCCATCCATCTGGACCATCCAGGGTTTCACGGCACTCCTCAGTGAACAGGACTGTTTGATGATTAGTCTTCATGTATTTTTCTGCCGTTTCTGCTTGTGACCATTAGCTAGTGGTGAACGAATAGAAGGTTTATGCACAGTTGCAAGACTCTGGAGGACTCTACACCTTGATGTCCGTGGGACTCCTGTTTGCTGCTATGTAATGGTATTTTAGCAGCTGCTCTCGTGATCCGATGCACGGATCTGGCAGAAATCTTCCTCAATGTGCCTTTATCTGCACAAACCCCTCTGTTCTCGGCCACAAATCTCTTAATAGTGCGATGATCGCGCTTCGTGAAATATCTAATGCTTTCATACCTCGTCCAAGGCATTGAACTATTTCACTCTTTTCGGCAGCAGAGAAATCCTTTTTCTTCCCCATATTGCTTGAATATGGTGCTCTGCTTAATAATGTGGAACACCCTCCTTTAGTAGTTTTTCCTTAAATTGGGCTCAACTGCCAATCTAATTACCACAGGCGTCCGAAATTGTTTTCAGTGATCAAAAGAGCCCTGAGACACAATGCCATCCATGGGTTAAACTGAGACACTTAAATAGAATTTATATTGCTTAATAATTTGGAACAGGGTGTATAGAAAGTATGTTATAAGTATATCACACCTATCGATAGCACACCTATACCAGTCCTTAAAAGGACTTTTGTGGCCCTATTAGCCTGTCCCTGCTCCACACAGCAACCTCTCCTTACACTGGCGAAACACTGACTGTAAAATGGCGGTAGATCGGGTTTATTTGGTGAAACGTCTCAATTGGCCGTCCTGTACCATCTGATGGATGTGTCATGGGTCAAAGTTCTTCACAATGTAAAAGAATATGGCGCCAGTGGACATCGCCATATGTTTGCCCATTTGGCGGACCGCGAACGAGCAAAGTTCACGGCGAAATGACCGCCGGGCGAACCGCAAGGCCATCTCTGCTCATATGTCTCCTACACTGATCGGGGGTCATATATCCCCTACACTGTTTGGAACTTGTAGGTCCCTACTTTGATCAGAGCTCATACGTCCCCTACACAGATCGGAGCTTGCAGGTCCGTACACTGATCAGAGCTCGTACTTCCTGTATACTGATCTGTACTCATACTTCCTGTATACTGATCGGTGCTCGTACTTCCTGTATACTGATCCGTGCTCGTACTTCCTGTATACTGATCGATACTCGTACTTCCTGTATACTGAACCGTGCTTGTACTTCCTGTATACTGATCCGTGCTCATACTTCCTGTATACTGATCGGTGCTCGTACTTCCTGTATACTGATCGGTGCTCGTACTTCCTGTATACTGATCCGTGCTCGTACTTCCTGTATACTGATCGATACTCGTACTTCCTGTATACTGAACCGTGCTTGTACTTCCTGTATACTGATCCGTGCTCATACTTCCTGTATACTGATCGCTACTCGTACGTCCTGTATACTGATCAGAGCTCGTACTTCCTGTATACTGATCTGTACTCATACTTCCTGTATACTGATCGGTGCTTGTACTTCCTGTATACTGATCGGTACTCGTACTTCCTGTATACTGATCCGTGCTTGTACTTCCTGTATACTGATCTGTACTCATACTTCCTGTATACTGATCTGTACTCATACTTCCTGTATACTGATCGGTGCTCGTACTTCCTGTATACTGATCCGTGCTCGTACTTCCTGTATACTGATCGATACTCGTACTTCCTGTATACTGATCCGTGCTTGTACTTCCTGTATACTGATCCGTGCTCATACTTCCTGTATACTGATCGCTACTCGTACGTCCTGTATACTGATCAGAGCTCGTACTTCCTGTATACTGATCTGTACTCATACTTCCTGTATACTGATCGGTGCTCGTACTTCCTGTATACTGATCCGTGCTCGTACTTCCTGTATACTGATCCGTGCTCGTACTTCCTGTATACTGATCGGTGCTCGTACTTCCTGTATACTGATCCGTGCTCGTACTTCCTGTATACTGATCCGTGCTCGTACTTCCTGTATACTGATCCGTGCTCATACTTCCTGTATACTGATCTGTACTCATACTTCCTGTATACTGATCCGTGCTCGTACTTCCTGTATACTGATCCGTGCTCGTACTTCCTGTATACTGATCCGTGCTCGTACTTCCTGTATACTGATCCGTGCTCGTACTTCCTGTATACTGATCCATGCTCGTACTTCCTGTATACTGATCCGTGCTCGTACTTCCTGTATACTGATCCGTGCTCGTACTTCCTGTATACTGATCCGTGCTCGTATATCCTGTATACTGATCCGTGCTCGTACTTCCTGTATACTGATCCGTGCTCGTACTTCCTGTATACTGATCCGTGCTCATACTTCCTGTATACTGATTGTAACGGCACCGTTTCCGCAGACAAGGGGTTAAAATCCGTTTAGGCGATATGCCCCTTTCTGAGAGACAGGCACAGCTACTGCAGAACACCAAAGTCCCGAACTGGATACAAAGTAGCACTCCAAACTGGAACCTCACGAATAGCTGCTAGCAGACGAACAGGAATCAGCTTACACTTCTGGCAATCGGTCCTCTAACAGCATACAGTGAATCCCCCCAATAACGAGACAAGGCTCCGTGTTGAGGGTCAAGCAGTGGTCTGACTGTACTTCACGTACAGCCTCTTTTATTCATAAACCACAAACATAGTACTGCCCACAGGGGTTTGAAATACAACCAATCAGTAATTTACAACACATACAATGTAACTACAGCAACCAATCGTTCACGCCCCCAGAGGACCAGAATGAAGACTGTGACATAGGACAACATATCCCCACAATGCATCATGGTTTCCTCCTCTCTGTCCAGACAACCTGAAGAGCAATCCAATTATCTCTGAGGACAAAGGGAGTTCACCAATACACATGTGAGGACAACAGAACAGACATCACCATTTTAAACACACAATGGGACAATGGCACAATAGAAACACACCCGCATATTCCTCCCAAGCTGACAAGTTACACTTATTATAAATTGTTACAACTTTGTGAGTTTACATTGGCCATACACATAACTTACATTAATTTAAACAGTATAACTTGGGGATAAACCTATCCAAAATTCACTTGAATCGGTTCAGGGGTTTAAAAGTTAGTATATGGCCCATAATCCAGGGGCAAGAGGCCAGCAGCCAGTCCTCTCCAAAACCCAGTGGCGAGGTTGGTTTCGCCACACATCTCCCCCCCCCAGGGAAGACTAACCAGATACCTGACCTCACGCCGGTCGGTACCTGAGTTAGTCTGGCAGCCCACCCACAACCAAATACTGGACCTGTTGACTTTAGTAGCCTGTCTCTGTCCAGTGAGTCCACCAAGGTTATGTTGGAAGCTGGTACTCCCGGTCTCTGTATTGCTCCCTGGCTTGGAGTGGAGGTTGCTTTGTGGGCAGGTATCAGCGGTACTCTGCCCTGGTGCCAGCGCTACCACGGAAGAAGCCTGGTTGGAGCCTGGTTGTTGGAGGGGGAGACCGACTGTCTCTACCCCCTGTGCTGTAAGTGCAGAGACCACGGTCCCATCTGCACTGTTGTGGGGCTTACTGTCTCCCCCTGGTGCGTTAAGCTGCCGCTGGGGAGAGGGGGTAATGAGCTCCTCTCCCATACATACTTCCAGCCGCTGTGGAGGGCGACCGACCGTCTCCGCTCCCAATACAGTGTCCTGCCGCTGGGGAAAGGAGACTGGGCTCTCTATTCCCTGCTGGACACTCTGCCGCTGGGGGACAGGACCGACTGTCTCTGCCCCCTGTAACTCCGCCTGCCGCTGGGGAATGGAGACTGGGCTCCCAATCCCCAATAATTCATACGGCCGCTGGGGAATGGAGACTGGGCTCCCAATTCCCAAAAAATCATGCTGCTGCTGGCGGGCAGGAACAACTACCTCTGCCCCCTGTAACTCAGCCTGCCGCTGAGGAGGGAGGACGCTGCTCTCCTCTCCCTGCACTTCACACTGCCGCTGGGAAATGGAGACTGGGTTTGTCACCTTAATGTCCTGGTGAGCCTTCTCACTGGCGTGGAACAGCTGCTGGTAGCCCTGTTCCAGCTCCATCTCCCGGGTCACCAGGTGGACCAGGTCCTGCTCAATCTCATGAGTGTCGTCCCAGTCATACCTGCTCTCCCTCCATTCCAAGAGATCATGGAACCGGGCTTGTGTAGGGCTCCCAAACTCCAGCTCTGAAAAAGTCTCCCATAGCAAGCCAGGACCATCAAACTCCACTCCCTCCGGCTTGTCATGCTCAGCTGTCCTGGGTAGGTACTGTGCCCCATACCACCAGAGCGCCTGGTAGGCATCTTCCAGCCACAGCTCCCGCCATGCTAGGAGTTCCAATTCCTTTACCCATTCCTCCCGGGGCTGCTCTCCCAGGAAGGGCATCCGCAGGGCTACTCGCTTCTGCAACCGCTGGTCTTCCGTGGGGAGTCTCTCGTCCTGCATATACTCCACAATACCCAGTACCTGGTACCAGATGCCTTTGCGGACTGCATCTCGGTCATCCATGACACCCTCATCGTACTCCACTGCTGTTTCCATTCTGGTGCTGTCAGGGTCGCTGTACTGGGACATGCGTTGCCCTCAAATTGTAATTCCAGGGAATGATGTTTCTTTGTAGCTGTCCTTCTGGGCTGTGGGAACGATCCCGCTGCTTGCCACCAATGTAACGGCACCGTTTCCGCAGACAAGGGGTTAAAATCCGTTTAGGCGATATGCCCCTTTCTGAGAGACAGGCCCAGCTACTGCAGAACACCAAACCCCCGAACTGGATACAAAGTAGCACTCCAAACTGGAACCTCACGAATAGCTGCTAGCAGACGAACAGGGATCAGCTTACACTTCTGGCAATCGGTCTTCTAACAGCATACAGTGAATCCCCCCAATAACGAGACAAGGCTCCGTGTTGAGGGTCAAGCAGTGGTCTGACTGTACTTCACGTACAGCCTCTTTTATTCATAAACCGCAAACATAGTACTGCCCACAGGGGTTTGAAATACAACCAATCAGTAATTAACAACACATACAATGTAACTACAGCAACCAATCGTTCACACCCCCAGAGGACCAGAATGAAGACTCTGACATAGGACAACATATCCCCACAATGCATCATGGTCTCCTCCTCTCTGTCCAGACAACCTGAAGAGCAATCCAATTATCTCTGAGGACAAAGGGAGATCGCCAATACACATGTGAGGACAACAGAACAGACATCACCATTTAAACACACAATGGGACAATGGCACAATAGAAACACACCCGCATATTCCTCCCAAGCTGACAAGTTACACTTATTATAAATTGTTACAACTTTGTGAGTTTACATTGGCCATACATATAACTTACATTAATTTAAACAGTATAACTTGGGGACAAACCTATCCAAAATTCACTTGAATCGGTTCAGGGGTTTAAAAGTTAGTATATGGCCCATAATCCAGGGGCAAGAGGCCAGCAGCCAGTCCTCTCCAAAACCCAGTGGCGAGGTTGGTTTCGCCACACTGATCCATGTTTGTACTTCCTGTATACTGATCCGTGCTCGTACTTCCTGTATACTGATCCGTGCTCGTACTTCCTGTATACTGATGGGTGCTCGTACTTCCTGTATACTGATGGGTGTTCGTACTTCCTGTATACTGATGGGTGCTCGTACTTCCTGTATACTGATCTGTACTCGTACTTCCTGTATACTGATGGGTGCTCGTACGTCCTGTATACTGATCCGTGCTCGTACTTCCTGTATACTGATCCGTGCTCGTACTTCCTGTATACTGATCCGTGCTCGTACGTCCTGTATACTGATCCGTGCTCGAACTTCCTGTATACTAATCGGAGCCTGATCTG
The DNA here is from genome assembly GCF_905171765.1 of Bufo bufo. Taxonomy (NCBI): domain Eukaryota; kingdom Metazoa; phylum Chordata; class Amphibia; order Anura; family Bufonidae; genus Bufo; species Bufo bufo. Next base: position 563,841,766 of record NC_053393.1, read on the forward strand.
TGCCCACAATGTGCCATCCTCAGTACAACCTTCAGAGATTAGGAATATCCACTGCACGTCAGTTTGAATATATGCAATTATTTTTAATGGTCAGAAAAAAGTATTCACATCACTTAGTTTTTCATACAGTGTTTATATCCAGGAGTAGAGAGTATATTAGCCACATTGTGTTCCCCGAACGTTTCGGTCTATCAATAGACCTTTTATAACGGGATCTGCAATTAACACATTAAATCTTAGGTTTGAACTGGTACACAGTAAAAGAAAACAGAAAAAAGTATAGGTAAGAGTCAAGAAGCAAAGGGTTAAAGCTCTAGGCATTAAAGAGTGAAAATAGAGGGTAATATATGAGTAAAGATCTACTCTGGTGTAAAGTACTGTGAGTCAAAAGACGTCTCATAAAGCAGATAAGTATAAGAAGAAAGTTACCTCCTTGGTGGCAGTGGGGCAAGGACAATCCTGGATGTAATGCTCGTCTGACTAGGGTGTTCTATAAATGGCCGATCGCCAGTGGCATCGGCTGGTGACGTCCGAGATAGTGACGTCATCCCGCCGAGGTAGAGCGTGCACATGCGCATTGAAGTGCAGGCAGCAGTTGTAATGCAGTGTGGCAAACCTAGCCACTTCAGTATATCAAAGACTGGGTTCATATGTTAATTTTACACTCTACAAGACTGAGGGCATTCATATGCTTGTTTCACAAACAGATGTTGTATGCCACATATCTCCCCTCAGCCTGTAGATAACCCCATTAACATTGTATCCATTGTGTTCTATGGAACAATACCTGTAACGGCATACAAGGGAATGCTCCAAACTCCGAACGGAACCTCACGAATAGCCGCTAGCGGACGAATAGGAAACGCACCCAAGCAGCTTACACTCCTAGCTCCTAGTAATCAGTCTCTAACAGCATACAGTGAATCCCCCCAAGAACGAGACAAGGCTCCGTGTTGAGGGTCAAGCAGTGGTCACCCAGAGCTGTGTGTTTTATTGATCTTATATAACATTGGTACACACTAGTACCACCCACAGGGTTTTGTAAAAACAACCAATAACCATGTACAATACAGTAAAACACTCCCACACAAACCCTCCTCTCTGCCTGTGATATAATTATGGTACAATGGGTTGATTTAATTATCACAGGCAGGAGAATACACAATGTCCTCTGTCCTGGAGACACCTGAGGAGTAATTCAATTATCTCTCAGGACAAAGGGAAATTGCCAATACACATGTGGAGACAATAGGACAGACATCACCACTCAAACATACAATGTCCCACCCATTACAGTAACATAGACATTTAACATATCCCAAAATGGCACGAATTAGACCAGGGGTTCAAAAGTTAGTAAAAGTCCTTTGTGACCAAAGGAAGCATGGCTGATGAGAGGGCCCATAATCCTGGGGCAAGAGGCTGGCAACCAGGCCCCTCCAAAAACCAGTGGCGAGGTTAGTTTCGCCACAATACCCCCAGAAAATTATACATTCTCTAATCACAACATCCCCTCCCCTTAGCCTGAGGGATAACCCAATTGACATTGTAGCCATCGTGTTTCTACTGAACACCCAGATGAGTGCTCAGCAGGTTACTGATTACTTTTTGTCTTACAAGTAGCAAACTGTGACGGACTAAACCATCACTGGGGCTGCTGGAAAAGCCTGAGGGCCAGCCTCCTTCCTACAGACTATGGACCCAGAACTATAGAGACCCCCTCAGACCTTTTGGGGTTACAAGGAACTATGAACCCTGATTTATGTGTGGAATTTATATGCTACATATTTCCTATTGCCCATTAAAGGTGCATGGTGTGGATTCAGCAACACAAAAAGTGTTAACTCTGCACTGAGACTCCCACTGATGGTGAGTGTTAGTGATGGGATTAAGATAGCTGATTATAAGAGCAGCCAACTCCTAGATGAGTAGATCACCCTATGATACACTCAGGAGATAATCCCATCACATGTGTCTCCTCTCTCCCTATTCATTCATTATGGAGGGGGTGAAGATGTCTGCATGTTGTTCATGGTTGATTGCGTTATGTTGTTAGACTTCTTGAACTGTATATACACTGAGTTGATCTTCAATAAAGAGGGTTCCTGTTTTACTCTTCATCATGTTGAGGCTGGTGTTTGGGTAACTGATCGACACTGGGGTTTGTTATACGCTGAAGATTTGCTATACTCCCCTGGCTATAACTACTAGTTCTTGTAAGAGCTATTCCTGTTCCTTGTTCCGGTGGTGGTTTTGCTGTAGAGCGGAGTGCTTGGAGTCCTCGGGAAGTGCTAGGAGCATCCATCAACGGAGGTACCCGGTCGGGGTGCCAGGAGATCCGTTACAGTGGTGGCAGCAGTGGGATCACGTCCTAGTGTGAGGAGAAGCAGCTCGGAGACACCGTTCATGGAGCATATTGAGGGCAACGCTAGTATCCGTACAGCGCCCCTGGCTACAGCAGGATGGAATCGGCTAGTCTTCGAACAGTGTTCCACTACGAGGAGGAGGATGACCCGGACTGGAGGGATGCAGTCCAGAAAGGCATCTGGTACGAGGCCCTGGAAGATGTACAGCGTCGGCGAGGCGAGAGTCTCCCCAGTGAGGAGCAGCAGTTGCGGAGGCGAGTGGCCCTGCGAATGCCCCTTCTGGGAGAGCAGCCCCTGGATGAGTGGGTGACAGAACTCGAGAGCCTGGTATGGAAGGAGCCTTGGCTAGACAATGCCTACCAGGCACTCTGGTGGTATGTGATTCGGCACTCCCCCTGGATGGCTGAGCACGACAGACCCGAGGGTGAGGATTATGATGGCCCTGGCCTGTTGTTTGAGTCCTTCGCAGAACCGCAGTTCGGAGATGCTGGAGAGTCCCGGTTCTGGGATATCTATGACTACAGGGAGGCTATGCATGATTGGGCTACAGCGAGAGAGGTGGAACAAGACCTGGCATCTCTAGTTACAATGGAGTGGGAGCTGAAGCTGGATTACCAATACTTTCTCAACATAATTAGGCCCCAATATACACTGTCGGAGAGGTGGGTGGCAGTCCTAGACCTACAACCCTACAGCTGGGAAGACCCGACTAAAGTATCCCCTGCTTCAGTACCAGCTGCGGAGGTAGGGGACCTCATAGACTGGTCCTGGGGGGAACCCCATATGGCAGGTGGAGATGGGACCGAGGACTCTCCACTGGCCCTACAGGGATGTCGGCCCAGATCCCCAACAGCAGCCGGATTTTCAGGGAGTAGGGACAGTCGGTCCTGCTCCCCAGCGGCAGTATGTTTTGAAGGGAGAGAAGAGCATTGTCTCCATTCCCCAGCGGCAGTGTACCTTGAAGGGAGAGGAGACAACCGGTTTCTCTCCCCAACCACAGGGGGACAGCACCCCTAACTCCGATGGTGCAGATGGGACTACAGTCTCTGCACCAGGCCTACAGGGATGCTGGACGGCTGGTACAGATACCCACCAACCCCGCAGGAATGCCAGGAGGTAAGCGATCCCTCCTCTCAGAGGGTGGTTATTACCGGTACACACTCAGATTGGGTCACTGTCACTAGTGGAGTACCTCAGGGGTCAGTACTGGAGGGGTCACTGTCACTAGTGGGGTACCTCAGGGGTCAGTACTGGAGGGGTCACTGTCACTAGTGGAGTACCTCAGGGGTCAGTATTGGGCCCTATTCTCTTCAATATATTTATTAATGATCTTGTAGAAGGCTTGCATAGTAAAGTATCAATTTTCGCAGATGACACTAAACTGTGTAAAGTAATTTACACTGAAGAGGACAGTATACTGTATATATACTACAGAGGACAGTATACGGTATATATACTACAGAGGACATTATACTGTATATATATTACAGAGGCCAGTATACTGTATATACTACAGAGGACAGTATACTGTATATATATACTACAGAGGACAGTATACTGTATATATATATATATACTACAGAGGACAGTATACTGTATATATATATACTACAGAGGACAGTATATTGTATATATACACTACAGAGGACAGTATACTGTATATATATACTACAGAGGACAGTATACTGTATATATATACTACAGAGGACAGTATACTACTACAGAGGGATCTGGATAGATTGGAGTCTTGGGCAGATAAGTGGCAGATGAGGTTTAACACTGAAAAATGTAAAGTTATGCACATGGGAAGGAATAATGCAAGTCACCCGTACATACTAAATGGTAAAACACTGGGTAACACTGACATGGAAAAGGACCTAGGAATTTTAATAAACAGCAAACTAAGCCACAAAAACCAGTGTCAGGCAGCTGCTGCCAAGGCCAATAAGATAATGGGTTGCATCAGAAGGGGCATAGATGGCGGTGATGAGAAGATAGTCCTACCACTTTACACATCACTAGTCAGATCACACATGGAGGACTGTGTACAGTTTTGGGCTCCTGTGAACAAGGCAGACATAGCAGAGCTGGAGAAGGTCCGGAGGAGGGCAACTAAAGTAATAACTGGACTGGGGCAACTACAGTACCCTGAAAGATTATCAAAATTAGGGTTATTCACTTTAGAAAAAAGACGACTGAGGGGAGATCTAATTAATATGTATAAATATATCAGGGGTCAGTACAGAGATCACTCCCATCATCCATTTATCCCCAGGACTGTGACTGTGACGAGGGGACATCCTCTGCGTCTGGAGGAAAGAAGGTTTGTACACAAACAAAGAAGAGGATTCTTTACTGTAAGAGCAGTGAGACTATGGACTCTTTACTGTAAGAGCAGTGAGACTATGGACTCTTTACTGTAAGAGCAGTGAGACTATGGACTCTTTACTGTAAGAGCAGTGAGACTATGGACTCCTTACTGTAAGAGCAGTGAGACTATGGACTCTTTACTGTAAGAGCAGTGAGACTATGGACTCTTTACTGTAAGAGCAGTGAGACTATGGACTCTATACTGTAAGAGCAGTGAGACTATGGACTCTTTACTGTAAGAACAGTGAGACTATGGACTCTATACTGTAAGAGCAGTGAGACTATGGACTCTTTACTGTAAGAGCAGTGAGACTATGGACTCTTTACTGTAAGAGCAGTGAGACTATGGACTCTATACTGTAAGAGCAGTGAGACTATGGACTCTACTGTAAGAGCAGTGAGACTATGGACTCTTTACTGTAAGAGCAGTGAGACTATGGACTCTACTGTAAGAGCAGTGAGACTATGGACTCTATACTGTAAGAGCAGTGAGACTATGGACTCTTTACTGTAAGAGCAGTGAGACTATGTACTCTATACTGTAAGAGCAGTGAGACTATGGACTCTATACTGTAAGAGCAGTAAGACTATGGACTCTTTACTGTAAGAGTGGTGAGACTGTGGACTCTTTACTGTAAGAGCGGTGAGACTGTGGACTCTATACTGTAAGAGCAGTGAGACTATGGACTCTTTACTGTAAGAGCAGTGAGACTATGGACTCTTTACTGTAAGAGCAGTGAGACTATGGACTCTTTACGGCAAGAGCAGTGAGACTATGGACTCTTTACTGTAAGAGCAGTGAGACTATGAACTCTTTACGGTAAGAGCAGTGAGACTATGGACTCTTTACTGTAAGAGCAGTGAGACTATGGACTATTTACTGTAAGAGCAGCGAGACTAAGGACTCTTTACGGTAAGAGCAATGAGACTATGGACTCTTTACTGTAAGAGCAGTGAGACTATGGACTCTTTACTGTAAGAGCAGTGAGACTATGGACTCTTTACTGTAAGAGCAGTGAGACTATGGACTCTTGACTGTAAGAGCAGTGAGACTATGGACTCTATACTGTAAGAGCAGTGAGACTATGGACTCTATACTGTAAGAGCAGTAAGACTATGGACTCTTTACTGTAAGAGTGGTGAGACTGTGGACTCTTTACTGTAAGAGCGGTGAGACTGTGGACTCTATACTGTAAGAGCAGTGAGACTATTGACTCTTTACTGTAAGAGCAGTGAGACTATGGACTCTTTACTGTAAGAGCAGTGAGACTATGGACTCTTTACGGCAAGAGCAGTGAGACTATGGACTCTTTACTGTAAGAGCAGTGAGACTATGAACTCTTTACGGTAAGAGCAGTGAGACTATGGACTCTTTACTGTAAGAGCAGTGAGACTATGGACTCTTTACTGTAAGAGCAGTGAGACTATGGACTCTTTACGGCAAGAGCAGTGAGACTATGGACTCTTTACTGTAAGAGCAGTGAGACTATGGACTCTTTACTGTAAGAGCAGTGAGACTATGGACTCTTTACTGTAAGAGCAGTGAGACTATGGACTCTTTACTGTAAGAGCAGTGAGACTATGGACTCTTTACTGTAAGAGCAGTGAGACTATGGACTCTTTACGGTAAGAGCAGTGAGACTATGAACTCTTTACGGTAAGAGCAGTGAGACTATGGACTCTTTACTGTAATAGCAGTGAGACTGTGGACTCTTTACTGTAAGAGCAGTGAGACTATGGACTCTTTACTGTAAGAGCAGTGAGACTATGGACTCTATACTGTAAGAGCAGTGAGACTATGGACTCTTTACTGTAAGAGCAGTGAGACTATGGACTCTTTACTGTAAGAGCAGTGAGACTATGGACTCTTTACTGTAAGAGCAGTGAGACTGTGGACTCTTTACTGTAAGAGCAGTGAGACTATGGACTCTTTACTGTAAGAGCAGTGAGACTATGGACTATTTACTGTAAGAGCAGCGAGACTATGGACTCTTTACGGTAAGAGCAATGAGACTATGGACTCTTTACTGTAAGAGCAGTGAGACTATGGACTCTTTACTGTAAGAGCAGTGAGACTATGGACTCTTTACGGTAAGAGCAGCGAGACTATGGACTCTTTACGGTAAGAGCAATGAGACTATGGACTCTTTACTGTAAGAGCAGTGAGACTATGAACTCTTTACGGTAAGAGCAGTGAGACTATGGACTCTTTACTGTAAGAGCAGTGAGACTATGGACTATTTACTGTAAGAGCAGCGAGACTATGGACTCTTTACGGTAAGAGCAATGAGACTATGGACTCTTTACTGTAAGAGCAGTGAGACTATGGACTCTTTACTGTAAGAGCAGTGAGACTATGGACTCTTTACTGTAAGAGCAGTGAGACTATGGACTCTTTACTGTAAGAGCAGTGAGACTATGGACTCTTTACGGTAAGAGCAGTGAGACTATGAACTCTTTACGGTAAGAGCAGTGAGACTATGGACTCTTTACTGTAATAGCAGTGAGACTGTGGACTCTTTACTGTAAGAGCAGTGAGACTATGGACTCTTTACTGTAAGAGCAGTGAGACTATGGACTCTATACTGTAAGAGCAGTGAGACTATGGACTCTTTACTGTAAGAGCAGTGAGACTATGGACTCTTTACTGTAAGAGCAGTGAGACTATGGACTCTTTACTGTAAGAGCAGTGAGACTATGGACTCTTTACTGTAAGAGCAGTGAGACTATGGACTCTTTACTGTAAGAGCAGTGAGACTGTGGACTCTTTACTGTAAGAGCAGTGAGACTATGGACTCTTTACTGTAAGAGCAGTGAGACTATGGACTATTTACTGTAAGAGCAGTGAGACTATGGACTCTTTACTGTAAGAGCAGTGAGACTATGGACTCTTTACTGTAAGAGCAGCGAGACTATGGACTCTTTACGGTAAGAGCAATGAGACTATGGACTCTTTACTGTAAGAGCAGTGAGACTATGGACTCTTTACTGTAAGAGCAGTGAGACTATGGACTCTTTACGGTAAGAGCAGTGAGACTATGGACTCTTTACTGTAAGAGCAGTGAGACTATGGACTCTTTACTGTAAGAGCAGTGAGACTATGGACTCTTTACTGTAAGAGCAGTGAGATGCTATGGAACTCTCTGCCTGAGGAGATGGTGATGGTGAGTACAATAAAGGAAGTCAGGAGGGGCCTGGATGTATTTCTGGAGTGTAATAATATTACAGGCTATAACTACTAGAGAGGGGTCTTTGATCCAGGGAGTTATTCTGATGCCTGATTGGAGTCGGGAAGGAATTTTTTATTCCCCTAAAGTGAGGAAAATTGGCTTCTACCTCACAGGTTGTTTTTTTTTGCCTTCCTCTGGATCAGCTTGCAGGATAACAGGCCGAACTGGATGGACAAATGTCTTTTTTCGGCCTTATGTACTATGTTACTATGTTACTAGCTCTTGTAAGAGCTGTTCCTCTTCCTGTGATGGTTTTGGTGTAGAGCGGAGTGCTTGGAGTCCTTGGGAAGCGCTAGGAGCATCCATCAACGGAGGTACCCGGTCGGGGTGCCAGTAGATCCGTTACACAAGCCATAAGGGAATAGCATTGCAGGTTAAGTTTTCCAGAGAGTCCACCAGGGGAAAACCCCTGCAATGCCATTATGTAAACCTCTTGCATGGGGACTTGTATATAAACGGTTACATAACAATAAAACTGTTGTTGTTGACTCCCAAACTGTGTGTCCGGCAGTTCTTGGGAGAAAGGGATTATACTTACGCTACCTGTATCTTGTATGCTGGATAAGACTACCAGCGGAGACACCGTGGATTATACTATTACTCCGCTACAATTAGTGGCAAGCAACGGGATTCAAACCTTACAGCAAAACCGCGGTTCGTTGAAAAAACAACAATTCATATAAACCGGAGTTCGGGAATATGTTTGGCTATACGAACGGACGGTGAATGGAGACGAACTATGCCGCACTGAAACGAGCGACGCTAAAAGAACTGTTGGAAGCAAGGGGTAAAATAGCCAGCAACAAGACGAAAGCTACCCTTATTTCCGAACTCATGGAGGGAGACCGAGCAAATAATATGGCACCTCCACCACAGAGGGAAGAAACCGAGTTCCAAAAAGAACTCAGAACCAGATTAAATTTTTACCCAGAAACACCACCCACGGAGACATTGGAAAGATTAATGGCAGATGTACAGGAGTATATCATGGCCAGGCAGCTACAAACAGGCCGGCGATCCAGAGAGGGGTCACCAGCACCATCCAGCATCACCCAGGGAAAAATTAAGATTCCCTATCAAGCATTTAAAAATTATGCCGATACAGAGGACGACATCGACGGATATTTACAGGACTTTGAAAGATTGTGCCAGCTGCATGATATCAGCCCCGCAGACCAGGTACCCCTGCTTGCCGGTAGATTATCTGGCCGCGCAGCAGAGGCTGTGAGGCAGTGACAGGTCTCGCGGCTGCTAGGGGAGAGATATGGCAGGAGCTCCCATGTCTTCGCTGTCAATCAGCAGGTCAGAGGCCGCACCAGGTGGAACAATCAGTCTGAGATAAGAGCCCAGTCCAGACTGTTCGGAGGAGGAAGGCTCTGTACAGGTGGGCTCAGCCGAGGCCTGGGAAGCCTCTGTACAGGTGGGCTCAGCCGAGGCCTGGGAAGGCTCTGTACAGGTGGGCTCAGCCGAGGCCTGGGAAGGCTCTGTACAGGTGGGCTCAGCCGAGGCCTGGGAAGGCTCTGTACAGGTGGGCTCAGCCGAGGCCTGGGAAGGCTCTGTACAGGTGGGCTCAGCCGAGGCCTGGGAAGGCTCTGTACAGGTGGGCTCAGCCGAGGCCTGGGAAGGCTCTGTACAGGTGGGCTCAGCCGAGGCCTGGGAAGGCTCTGTACAGGTGGGCTCAGCCGAGGCCTGGGAAGGCTCTGTACAGGTGGGCTCAGCCGAGGCCTGGGAAGGCTCTGTACAGGTGGGCTCAGCCGAGGCCTGGGAAGGCTCTGTACAGGTGGGCTCAGCCGAGGCCTGGGAAGGCTCTGTACAGGTGGACTCAGCCGAGGCCTGGGAAGGCTCTGTACAGGTGGGCTCAGCCGAGGCCTGGGAAGCCTCTGTACAGGTGGGCTCAGCCGAGGCCTGGGAAGGCTCTGTACAGGTGGGCTCAGCCGAGGCCTGGGAAGGCTCTGTACAGGTGGGCTCAGCCGAGGCCTGGGAAGGCTCTGTACAGGTGGGCTCAGCCGAGGCCTGGGAAGCCTCTGTACAGGTGGGCTCAGCCGAGGCCTGGGAAGCCTCTGTACAGGTGGGCTCAGCCGAGGCCTGGGAATGCTCTGTACAGGTGGGCTCAGCCGAGGCCTGGGAAGGCTCTGTACAGGTGGGCTCAGCCGAGCTGGCTGAGGGGCCACGGGGCTTAGCCTGAACTTTGGGGGACTCAGCGAGGTCTTGGAATCGACGGTCGCTAGGGTTAGGGACTTCTGGGCCGCAATCCCCCAAAAGGTACTGGACTTTGTTACAGCCTGGAAGTGCTGGATTGTTAGGCTGGGAAAAGCCGCATGTTCTTCCCGTGTGTGAACGGGGCTTTCAGTGAGGTAGGGAGTCCTCCTGTTTAGTCAGAGCCCCGCCGGGCAGGTGTTTATTTGTATTGTTTGTTTTGGTTTTGCTGAGGTGCCAAATAAAAGCAATGTTTGGCCCCTAACCCTGTGGTCGATGAAGATCATTGTGAGAATGGCCCCCGAATAAGAGGCGATCCCTTACAATTGGTGTCGGATGTGGGCAAGTTGTCCATGAGAGAAGGGCAACGGTCGGTTGCTAGGGGCAACGACGAGACAGCAGGTGCTGCTGAAAGCTGTTTTGCAGTGTGAGGAGTTAAAGGGCCGGAAGCCTGTTTGCTCGGTGGAGCAGGTGCTGCTCGTGCTATTGTGGACTATTTTTGCTGTGGTGCAGAGATTCAAAGGGCCAGAAGCCCAGAGAAGAGACTGACTGAAAAATAAATAAAAAAAGTGTTTTTTGTTGTTGTCACTATGAGGTCTGTGCAGACCTACCTGCAGCAGGACTATACAATGGATTATTGTGAGGTCAGAAGATCTGATACAGAAAGATCCTGCGAGTTGGTGATTGGGGGAATCCCGCTGGGGGTCACTTTAGATGCCCACCAACGCGTGTCCCGGGTTAAGCCCGAAGTACTGGACTTTCTAAAGAGGGGGCCAGAGACAGATGTCACCGTGTCTCTGACCTTTATCACGGACTATGGCCCTGTGCAATGGGAGCTCTTAAAATGTGAGACCCTGGAAGTGGAGTTTGTGCTCGGCAAAGACTTTCCGTTCTTCTGGCAGCTATGGCGCGGAAAAAAGGCTTCGAGTTGTGCGGCTGGAGTTCCAGAGGGTGCCGTTGCCAAGGGCAACCGTCGGGAAGAAAAGGAGGTGGAGAGCGTTGCGGCTCTCAGGAGATCCTATGTTTCCTGCACGTGTGCGCAAAGTCCTATAGGGTGCGGCTGGAGTTACCGTCCAGGAAAAGTCCGGACTCCCGGCCATGCTGTTTGCAGTAAGGAGTCAGCCGGTGTTCGGAATACCAGGAGCCAAGAGAAGGCTGGTGATCTTGGTAGACGTCCTGGGAATATCGTCGTCTCCCGAATCCACGACGTCAGGCGGTAAGACTGTTCCTGTTAATAGTTCTGTGTCAGATCCAGTGACCGTGAGCCGGCTGAGGTGGAAACCGGCTGGGTCAGTGACGAAAAAATCACTGAGGCGAAAAACCATCTCGGAAGTGTATGACATTGGGAAAATCGCAGTGTCTGAACAGGCGGGTAAGCGTGTTGCGGTTACTCCCTCGCAGGAACCTGCAGGGGAGAAGGTTTCTGGGTCGCCTAAAGAGCCTGTGATCAAAGCTAGATTTGGGGTGGTGAAGGTCAGAGACCCCATGCTAGCCCGGATAAGAGGTAGCGTGATGGCCGCCCCCAGAGACTGGTAGAGTGTTACATGTCCGGGACAATTATGTGGATAATACGGACTCTCAGGTGGTTCTCACTGAGGGAGAGTCTCCGGTGAGAACTGGGACTTGTGAACCTGATGTTACAAATACGCTCATACATGAGGGAATGGTGGGCCGTAATTTCCCCTTATGCTTGGAGGTTTTGAGTAAGGGAGACACTTCTGCAGAGAGTGACAAAACTCCTGCAGAATCTGTACCTGTCCCTTTAAATGATAAGGAGCTGCACATTGAGAACAAGGGTGCAGATAAGGTGCAAAGTGATGGCACCATGTTTGCTGAAATGCATGATGGAAATGTGATGTAATGTGAAATATGTGATAATAGTGACATGCTTTGCAGGCTGTGATTGGGGAAGAAGCTCCCCCTGTTGGTAAACATATGTCTGATATAAAAGTGTTGATAAATGTTGAAGAAACACCGCTAGGAGACCCCATTGTAGACAATGTGGCGAAGCTAGAGGGTGTACCACACGTACCAGAGGTGGATGTGCAGTCTCCACAGGTTTCTATGATTAATAAAATGTCCCAGGTGGGGATTGACTTATGGGTGCCCCTAGAGGTCAGGGTTAATAATGACACAAGCAGTATAAGTGGCGTATGTGCCGTGACAGTTAGCAACTCCGAGAGTGAGGCTACCATGTCAAGACCCAGCAAAAGTAAAGTGGTTACTAGTAGCGACCAGATGACGAGACGAGAGTTCAGTCGGGTGACAGCCTAGTGTCTGAAGCTCATATCCAGACAGTGTGTAACCAGGACCAGGTCGCAAAAGACGTCCCCTCCGCATACAAGGTCTTCCACGTAGCCAGCAGCCTGCTGGGGAAGAAATATGAGGAGATGGACGACCAGTATGCAGATCCTGTCTACTACTGTGGGCTGGCTCTCCCGAATTCCTCCCAAAAGGAGAACAGTGTCCTGGGTGAGCCTCTGGAGAAAGAGGAGAAGGACTTAAAAGGGCAGGTATATGATGCCGGGTCCAAGGAAACAAAGGCTGAAGAAGTTAAGGCCGAGGTGTTGGGGGACGTGAAGTCCTCAGGTGCTGCAGAGACCGAAGCAGTGGCTACTGATGTGGAAAAAGCCACTAAAGAAGCAGAGGTCTCTGAAACTGCTGCCAAAGTGGGGGAAACCACAGCTGGGAAGATGGAAGATGTGCACCGGAGGCACTTTAAAAAAGCGTGCGGGGACAAGCCTGCTCTGCTGAAGGAGAAAGGGTCGAGACACAACCATGAACTGGAACCGTTCAGTCAAGAGTTGCAGCAGTCCAAGAAAGGACATGAGGAGCATGTACAGAAGCCCGAAAATCAAAAAAGAGAGCTTGCCGATCATATAAAAACATCTTCTGAGAGAAGGTCCAGAGGCCGAAGGCCAAATGTGGAGAGAAAAAGAAAGAAAAGAGAGAGGCCACGGGTGCGAAGGCGTAACATCCTCGCTCGTGAAAGAGAGTACCTGCTCATGAGATGGGAAAGAAAGTCCCATAGATATGATCTACTCCATAATAAACTCGTGTTCGTGACAAACCAAGCGCTGTTGTCCTGGGTCTGGCAGAATAAAGGGAAGACTGTAGGCCAGGTAGATGCCCTCTCACAAGCATCTGGGTTTGGTGCTAGTGTTCACCCCTACGGGCTTGAACAAAGGGGGGGGATATGTGAGGCAGTGACAGGCCTCACGGCTGCTAGGGGAGAGATATGGCAGGAGTTTCCATTTCTTTGCTGTCAATCAGCAGGTCAGAGGCCGCACCAGGTGGAACAATCAGTCTGGGATAAGAGCCCAGTCCAGACTGTTAGGAGGAGGAAGAGTCTGTGTGCCGCAGAGGCCTGGGAAGGCTCTGTACAGGTGGGCTCAGCCGAGCTGGCTGGGGGGCCACGGGGCTAGGTGTTAGCCTGAACTTTGGGGGACTCCGCGAGGTCTTGGAATGGACGGTCGCTAGGCCAGAGTCAGGAGGACTTCTGGGCCACAATCCCCCAAAAGGTACTGGACTTTGTTACAGCCTAGAAGTGCTGGATTGTTAGGCTGGGAAAAGCCGCATGTTCTTCCCGTGTGTGAACGGGGCTTTCAGTGAGGTAGGGAGTCCTCATGTTTAGTCAGAGCCCCGCCGGGCAGGTGTTTTATTTGTATATTGTTTGTTTTGGTTTTGCTGAGGTGCCAAATAAAAGCAATGTTTGGCCCCTAACCCTGTGGTCGATGAAGATCATTGTGAGAATGACCCCCGAATAAGAGGCGATCTCTTACAAGGCGTACCGTACAGTTCCGGATAAGGACAGCAGAGACTACCAGAAGGTGAAACAGGCCATTCTAGCACGTTATGCCATTACCCCCGAGGCATGCAGACGTAAATTCCGGCAACTTAAAAAACAGGAAAAGGATTCTCATGCAGTGACCCAAACTACTACCCTGGAGGACCTACTACAACTCGTCCTCCTAGAACAATTCTTCAAGGGGCTGGCACCAGAGCTACAAGACTGGGTAAGGGATCGAAAGCCCCATACCCTACACGATGTAGCCAAGCTATCGGACGAGCACCAAGACGCAAGGCTATACCAACGTCCCCCCCCCCCCCCCCCCCCGCTTATTCTCCAGAACTCTTCCACCTCCTGCGATTTCGACTCTGTCACGACCAGGGGGAGCCCATAACCAATACCCACAAAAAGACCCACCCCGGCCTAGTATATGATGCCACACCTGCAACCAGTTGGGCCATGTGCAACGGGAATGCCCACGGAACCGAAACCGCCAAACCTGGTCCAATCAGGGCCAAGCTCCAGGCGCTCTGGGGTGAAGGTACATTGCTACCAGGGTGAAGCTAATGCCCGAAACACTTCAGCCAACTCTGTAGAAGAACAACTGGGGGTACTACATGAGGCCAACCTCATCCAAGCAGCTTCCGACAATAGACAAGGTCATTGCCAGGGTGTATACCTAGCGGGGAAACATGTGCAAGGACTATGGGACTCTGGGGCCACTTTGACCTTGGTCCGGAACCACCTCATTCCCAAGGAGGCCCGCCCTGGAGAGTGTGTAGCCATGCGAGTGGCAGGGGGAGCCATCTACAAAGTACCTACTGCCAAGGAGCATTTGAATTGGGGAGTAGGATCATGGGATGTGGAAGTGGGGCTCATGCAAGACTTGCCGGCAGATGTTATTTTGGGCAACGACTTGTGAGAGCTCACTTCAGCTTTTGTTCCGCAACCCACAGTATAAGATGCCTACCCAGTCGTCACCAGACAGTAGGCCCGCACCGCGGCACCATCCACACACTTTGAGGCCCAGGTAAACGAACCACCCCCTTCTCCCGACGCCCTCCCCTGGGATGCCCCGTTAGAATTTGGCAGTGAGGTAGCCCTAGATCCCTCCTTATAGGTGTATAAAGACAGGATAGCCAACAGCCAGGCCGGGTTAGAGGGAGAGAGATATGCCTGGGACAAGGGCCTATTATATCGCTACACTGAAAAAATAGTAGCTGGGTCTATCCTCATACACACAAAACAGCTGATAGTCCCCAAAAAATATAGGCAGGATTTACTGCGCATTGCCCACGACACATACCCCTGTCAGGACATCTAGGGGTCAGCCGAACTAAACATCGGCTGACCCAGAACTTTTTCTGGCCAGGTATCTCAAAGGATATCAAGCAATTTTGCCAAACCTGCGATACCTGCTAGAGATTAGGGAAGCGAGGAGATTGCTATAAAGCGAAGCTCCAACCCCTTCCAATCATTGAGGAACCATTTAGTCGAGTGGCTGAAGACCTCATAGGCCCCCTAGCTAAACCCATTCCCTCCATCAAGAAGTACATCTTGAGCGTAGTGGACTATGCCACCAGGTATCCAGAGGCGGTGGCGTTGATCAATGTTCTTGCAGAGACCATAGGTAATGCCCTAATGCAAATCTTCTCCCGCATGGGATTTCCCCGGGAGATTATTTCGGATAGCGGCACCCAATTCACTGCAGAGGTTACCCACCAACTCTGGAAGGTATGCGATATTAAACCCATCTTAAATTCGGCTTATCACCCCTAGTCCAACGGTCTCTGCAAACCCTTCAACGGAACTCTGAAGCAGATGATTCGTACCTTTGTAGACACCAGAAAGGACTGGGAAAGGTTCTTACTTCATTTGCTATTTGCATATAGGGAGGTTCCCCAAAAGTCCACCAGGTTCTCCCCCTTTGAACTACTGTTCGGGAGAAGGGTGAGAGGTCCCTTAGATCTCATCCGAGAACCTTGGGAAGGGGAGGTGAACACTAGGGGTACCCCTATCATCCCATACGTGCTAGAGTTTCGTGAGCGCCTCGAGGAATTGACCCAGACAGTGCGTACCAACCTCCAGGCAGCCCAACGACAGTGCAGATGGTATGATAAGGGGGCCAGAGACTGCAGCTTTGAGATACGGCAGAAGGTGCTGTGGCGAAACCAACCTCGCCACTGGGTTTTGGAGAGGACTGGCTGCTGGCCTCTTGCCCCTGGATTATGGGCCATATACTAACTTTTAAACCCCTGAACCTATTCAAGTGAATTTTGGATAGGTTTGTCCCCAAGTTATACTGTTTAAATTGATGTAAGTTATATGTATGGCAAATGTAAACTCACAAAGTTGTAACAATTTATAATAAGTGTAACTTGTCAGCTTGGGAGGAAAAGGCTGGGTGTGTTTCTATTGTGCCATTGTCCCATTGTGTGTTTAAATGGTGATGTCTGTTCTGTTGTCCTCACATGTGTATTGGCGATCTCCCTTTGTCCTCAAAGATAATTGGATTACGCCTCGGGTTGTCTCCGGGACAGAGAGGAGGAGACTATGATGCATTGTGGGGATATGTTGTCCTATGTCACAGTCTTCATTCTGGTCCTCTGGGGGCGTGAACGATTGGTTGCTGTAGTTACATTGTATGTGTTGTAAATTACTGATTGGTTGTATTTCAAACCCCTGTGGGCAGTACTATGTTTGTGGTTTATGAATAAAAGAGGCTGTACGTGAAGTACAGTCAGACCACTGCTTGACCCTCAACACGGAGCCTTGTCTCGTTATTGGGGGGATTCACTGTATGCTGTTAGAGGACTGATTGCCAGAAGTGTAAGCTGATCCCTGTTCGTCTGCTAGCAGCTATTCGTGAGGTTCCAGTTTGGAGTGCTATTTTGTATCCAGTTCAGGAATTTGGTGTTCTGCAGTAGCTGTGCCGGTCTCTCAGAAAGGGGCTTATCGCCTGAACGGATTTTAACCCCTTGAGTGCGGAAACGTGCCGTTACATTGGTGGCAAGCAGCGGGATCGTTCCTACAGCCAGAAGGACAGCTACAGGAGACACCATTTTTGTGGATTCTACAATTTAAGGACAACGCATGTCCCAGTACAGCGTCCCTGACAGCAGCAGGATGGAACCAGCAGTGTTATACAAGGAGGAGGACCTGGATGGCCGGGATACATTAAGGAAAGGCATTTGGTACCAGGCCCTGGATAATCTACAATACCAGCGGGGTGAGAGTCTCCCCAGTGAAGAGCAGCGGTTGCAGAAGCAAGTGGCCCTGCGGATGCCCTTCCTGGGAGAGCAGCCCCTGGAGGAATGCGTGAAGGAACTAGAGCACCGGGTATGGCAGGAGCTATGGCTGGAGGATGCCTACCAGGCGCTCTGGTGGTATATGGCACAGTATATACCCTGGACAGCCGAACATGACAAGCCAGAGGGAGAGGAGTTTTATGGTCCTGGCTTGTTATGGGAGTCCTTTGCAGAGCCTGACTTCGGGAGCCCTGCACAGTCCAGACTTCAGGACATTTTCTATGAGAGGGAGGCTAGGCATGAGTGGGATGACCCCCATGAGGTAGAGCAAGACCTGGCTCACCTAGCAACCCTGGAGTGGGAACTGAAGCAGGACTACCGAGATCTCTTCCACTCCATTGAGAAGGCTCAGCAGGACGGTAAGGTGACAAACCCAGATCCAGACCCATTCAGCTGGGCAGATATTGTAGAGTGTTACTGGGGAGGACCCCAGGTGGCCGGTAGAGATGGGACCGAGGTCTCTCCACCGATCCTGCAGGGAATTGGGAGCCCAGTCTCCATTCCCCAGCGGCAGTGTGAAGTGCAGGGAGAGGAGAGCAGCGCCCTCCCTCCCCAGCGGCAGGCTGAGTTACAGGGGGCAGAGGTAGTTGTTCCTGCCCCCCAGCAGCAGAGTGATATGCCGGGAAGGCAGTGTGAAATGCAGGGAGAGAAGAGCAGCGTCCTCCCTCCCCAGCGGCAGGCTGAGTTACAGGGGGCAGAGGTAGTTGTTCCTGCCCCCCAGCAGCAGAGTGATATGCCGGGAAGGCAGTGTGAAATGCAGGGAGAGGAGAGCAGCGTCCTCCCTCCCCAGCGGCAGGCTGAGTTACAGGGGGCAGAGGTAGTTGTTCCTGCCCCCCAGCAGCAGTCTTCATTCTGTTCCTCTAGGGGCGTGAACGATTGGTTGCTGTAGTTACATTGTATGTGTTGTAAATTACTGATTGGTTGTATTTCAAACCCCTGTGGGCAGTACTATGTTTGTGGTTTATGAATAAAAGAGGCTGTACGTGAAGTACAGTCAGACCACTGCTTGACCCTCAACACGGAGCCTTGTCTCGTTATTGGGGGATTCACTGTATGCTGTTAGAGGACTGATTGCCAGAAGTGTAAGCTGATCCCTGTTCGTCTGCTAGCAGCTATTCGTGAGGTTCCAGTTTGGAGTGCTATTTTGTATCCAGTTCGGGAATTTGGTGTTCTGCAGTAGCTGTGCCGGTCTCTCAGAAAGGGGCTTATCGCCTGAACGGATTTTAACCCCTTGTCTGCGGAAACGGTCCGTTACAGGTGCTAATTCTGAGGCCAGTCCACAGTGACAAGCTGCAGGCCTCCTGGCAGGGCCCATACAAGGTGGTAGTACAAATCTGTGATACCACCTATGTGATCGGCCCCTGTGCTGGGTCGGGTGGCAGACGCATGCTCCACATTAATATGCTAAAGCCATACTATGAGCGCGTGGAAAATGTAGCCGCAATCTGTGCCTCTGCCGCAGAGGACTTTGATAACTTACCCCTCCCAGACCTCCTAGAGAGAGGAGACCAGAACGAGGGCCTGGGAGAAGTACAGTTAGGGGAGTGCCTGAGCCCTAAACGGGCACAAGTGCAAAAGTTAATTCAGGATAAAGGGGCCACGTTCTCTGATCGCCCCGGGTACACACCCCTAGCTACCCATAGAGTAGAGCCCCCTGGACAAACCCCGCTACGACAACCCCCGTACCGCATACCTGAGTCCGTACAGGAGAACATGCGCAAGGAGATTGAGGAAATGGTACAGTTAGGTGTTATAGAGCACTCGGACAGCCTGGGCCTCCCCGGTAGTGCTAGTGCCGAAGCGGGATGGGACAACCCGCTTCTGCGTAGACTACAGGAGGCTCAATGACAAAACCGTATCTGATGCCTACCCTATGCCCCAAATAGACGAGCTCCTGGATAAAATGGCCAGAGGCCAGTACCTCACTACAATAGATCTTTGTAAGGGGTACTGGCAGATTCCCTTAGCCGAGGAAGCCGCCTCCAAGTCTGCGTTTGTCACCCTGTTTAGCCTGCACCAGTTTAAGGTCAGGGTATTCGGGATACAAAAAAACGGCCCGGCTACTTTTTAGAGGATGGTGGATCGGTTATTGGACGGGTTCCAGGAGTACGCTTGCACCTATTTAGATGACATAGCCATTTTTAGTCACTCCTGGGCCGAACACCTGACCCACATAGGAACTGTACTAGACCGCATTAGGGAGGCAGGGTTAACCCTTTAACCCAGTAAATGCCATATAGGGATGGCAAAATGTCCAATATCTAGGCCACCGAGTAGGGAGCGGCCAACAGAAACCCAAGCCTGCCAAGATAAAGGCCGTGGCCAACCCCCGTACTAAGACCCAAGTCCTAGCCTTCCTGGGTACCACCGGGTACTACCGGAAATTTGTGCCCAATTACAGCACCCTAGCCAAGCCCCTCACGGATTTGACCCGCAAAAACCTCCCTAAGCTAGTAGTCTGGGCCCCAGAGTGTGAACAGGCATTCCAGCAACTGAAAACCACCCTGATTAATGCACCTGTACTCGCCGCTCCTGATCCAACTAAATGATTCCTTGTTCACACAGATGCTTCTATGTTTGGATTGGGAGCAGTGCTGAGCCAAGTCGGAGCAGATGGCGGCGAGCACCCAGTAGCTTACCTAAGCAGAAAACTCCTACCCAGAGAAGTAAGCTACGCCACCATCGAAAAAGAATGTCTGGCCGTGGTGTGGGCCCTTAAAAAGCTGCAGCCCTACTTGTATGGGCAACCCTTTTCCTTACTCACAGATCACAACCTGTTGGTGTGGCTAAACAGGGTATCAGAAGACAATGCCCGGCTGCTGCGCTGGAGTTTGGCGCTACAGCCTTTTGATTTTTCTATCCACTACCGCCCTGGGAAACAAAATGGCAACGCGAACGGGTTATCCAGACAAACTGAACTTGAAAATCTCTGGGTACTCCTCTGGACATCCCCAAGCCGATCCGTTGGGATCAGACTGTGTATGCCGGCTTGTGGTTCTGGGGGAACATTGTGGCAAACCTAGCCACTTCAGTATATCAAAGACTGGGTTCATGTGTCAATTTTACAAGCTACAAGACTGAGGGCATTTATATGCTAGTTTTACAAACAGATGTTGTATGCCACACATCCCCTCCCCTCATCCTAGGAGATAACCCCATTAACATTGTATCCATTGTGTTCTATGGAACAATACCCCCAGAAAGTTATACATTCTCTAATCACAAACTGGATACAGGCCACACATCCCCTCCCCTCAGCCTGAGGGATAACCCAATTGACATTGTAGCCATTGTGTTTCTACTGAACAACCAGATGAATGCTCAGCAGGTCACTGATTACTTTTTGTCTTACAAGTAGCGAACCATAAGCATTACAGGTTACGTTTTCCACAGAGTCCACCAGGGGAAAACCCCTGGAATGTCATTATGGAAACCCCTTGCATGGGACTTGTATATAAATGGTTACATTACAATAAAAGAGTGTTGTTGACTCCCAAACTGTGTGTCGGACAGTTCTTGGGAAAAAGGGATTATACTTACGCTACCTGTATCTTTTATGCTGGATAAGACTACCAGCGGAGATACCGTGGATTATACTGTTACTTCGCTACATGCAGCTATGAATAGGAGGCGTGCGCATGGCCAATTAAATATGGTAATATAACAGTACAGAGGAAAAAATATAATCAAAATGCAATGTGATTCCATACAACATATGAAGTGAAATACTCAAAAAAAATATTAAAAAAATGGAAGATTAAAGGCACATTTATAAAGAAAAAAATATTGAATTTATTTTTTATTTTTAATTAGGTAGAACATTAGTAGAGGAAACTGCAATCTTGGATGTGGGGGGAGGAGGTGGAGAGGGGGTAGGGGAAGTTCTCACCCATGGTTGCCTAATCCCATTCAACGTGTCTGAAAAGACAAAAAAGGTTCATCACATTAAAAACAGAAAGTCACATTCTCTGTTTAGTCCTTTAGGTGCTGGAGTGTCCAATTTATGGATCCAATAGGATTCTCTCCATTGTAATTGTAAGATGCGATTTCCTCCTCACCGTGAAGATGGTACCTGTTCAATGATCTGGAATCATAGCTGCGAGATTTTCTGTTTGTGTTGATGGAAATGTGCCGGTATTGGCAAAAGTAGTTGTTTAGTTCTAATCGTGGATTTGTGTTTACATATCTGATCCCGGATATGCTGAGTAAATAATGGATGAGTATATACATGGTTTTCTTCAAGATAGATCATGCAATAATTAGCGTAGGGCGGCGCCACATGGGCACCAATCGCGGTCCCACGTTATTGGTCTCCAAATAAGAAATTGTTTTCATGTAGGACGAGGGAGAGTAGCTGCATACAAAATTCCTGTTGTAATGTGGACAAGGTTGATTGGGACGAGAGTAAAACGGTTGCGGCTTCTAGACCTTTGTCATGTGAGATTGAGGTGTACAAACTGGTAACATCCATCGTTACTAACAAGGTTTCTGGGCTAACTGGGATGTCCTGTAATTTTGATATAAAATTGCTAGTATCTAGGAGAAATGAAATGAGGTTTTGATCAGGGGTGTTAGTATACGATCAAGGAATATGGAAAGTGGTGACAATATAGAGTCCGTAGAGGCCACGATGGGGCGGCCTGGTGGATTCTGTAAGTTCTTGTGAATTTTCGGGTTTGTGTAAAACACAGGAATGACTGGATGTTGTTTAGTAAGGAATGTCTTTGTTTCGTCATCGATTACATTCAGTGATTTGTAGTGTCCAAGTACTCTCGAGATTTTGTTAGCAATTGTAGGTGTTGGATCTGCTCTGAGTGGCTCGTATGTTTGGCGGTCCGACAGCTGTGATATGGCTTGACTTAAGTACATAGATTTGTCCATGACAACAATGGCACTTCAATGCGCACGCACGCCCTACCTCGGCAGGATGACGTCACTATCTCTGACGAAATTCCAAACAAGACAGCTCACGACCTTTTCAATGTCTGCACGGGAAAGGAGCAATCCCCATAAGATGCATAAGAAATAATCCCAGCAGACGTACTTGCTCTTCAGAATGTGCTTTATTAACGGTTCACAGCAGAACGCATTGCGGCATGTCAGCCTTCCTCAAATATCTCTGACATCACCCGCCTATGCCACTGGCAATCGGCCATTTATAGTCAGACGAGCATTACATCCAGGATTGTCCTTGCCTCCCTGCCACCAATGAGGTAACTTTCTGTTACGGCATACAAGGCAATGCTCCAAACTCCCGAACGGAACCTCACGAATAGCTGCTAGCAGACGAATAGGAAACGCACCCAAGCGGCTTACACTCCTAGCAATCAGTCTCTAACAGCATACAGTGAATCCCCCCCAAGAACGAGACGAGGCTCCGTGTTGAGGGTCAAGCAGTGGACAGCCAGAGCTGTGTGTTTATTGATCTTATATAACATTGGTACACATCAGTACCACCCACAGGGTTTTGTAAAAACAACCAATAAACACGTACAATAAAGTAAAACACTCCCACACAAAATCCTCTCCTCTGCCTGTGATACAATTACCTTACACAATGGGTTGATGTAATTATCATAGGCAGGAGAACACACAATGTCTTCTGTCCTGGAGACAACCGAGGAGTAATTCAATTATCTCTCAGGACAAAGGGAAATCGCCAATACACACGGGGAGACAATAGGACAGAAATCACTATTCAAATATACAATGTCCCAACCATTAGAGTAACATAGACATTTAACATATTCCCAGATGGCTTCGATCTGAGCCACAAACACAGTCAAATCGCCAGGGGGTTTAAGTTTAGCATGGGCTGATGAGAGGGCCCATAATCCTGGGGCAAGAGGCTGGCAACCAGGCTTCTCCACCACCTAGTGGCGAGGTTGGTTTCGCCACACTTTCGTCTTATACTTACCTGCTTTATGAGACGCCTTTTGACTTACAATACTCCACACCAAAGTAGATCTTTACTCATATATTACCCTCTATTTTCACTCATTATTGCCCCTTTTATGACTGCTTACCTGAACATACAATCTCTTTAATGCCTAGAGCTTTAACCCTTTGCTTCTTGACTCTTACCTATACTATTTTCGGTTTCTTTTACTCATTTGCTTTGCGTACGTTGTGTACCAGTTTAAACCTAAGATTTAATGTGTTAATTGCAGATCCCGTTATAAAAGATCTATTGATAGACCGAAACGTTCGGGGAACACAATGTGGCTAATATACTCTTTACTCCTGGTGTTAGTTGCAGATCCCGTTATAAAAGGTCTATTGATCTATCTAATCAGAGCCTGGTCTGCGCTCACAATGTGCTAGCCTCCGTACACCCTGCATACAGCCAATCAGAGCCTGGTCTGTGCTCACAATGTGCTAGCCTCCGTAAACCCTGCATACAGCCAATCAGAGCCTGGTCTGTGCTCACAATGTGCCTGTAAGGAATTATTCTTATCTTCCCCTGATGTGTACCCCAGGTACAAGACCTCGGTATTCAGCTTGATTTGATTCCTATGTCTGACGTCAGAGAGAGCCATAATGAGATATGACACAGTGCTGTGCAATGATCAAAATGACTCTGAACTTTATTATTCTGGTGACACATATATATAGTACTCAAATGGCGTGATGTTTAGGTTAAACAGTAACACATGTTTTTAGCCAGGTAATTATCTTCTACCAGAGTCCAAGGCTATCCATACATACGAGAAAAACCCCTTAGTAATAGCTTATCATATGGACTTTGACTAGAGTTGAGCGAACACCTGGATGTTCGGGTTCGAGAAGTTCGCCCGAACTTCCCGGAAATGTTCGGGTTCGGGATCCGAACCCGACCCGAACTTCATCCCGAACCCGAACCCCATTGAAGTCAATGGGGACCCGAACTTTTCGGCACTAAAAAGGCTGTAAAACAGCCCAGGAAAGAGCTAGAGGGCTGCAAAAGGCAGCAACATGTAGGTAAATCCCCTGCAAACAAATGTGGATAGGGAAATGAATTAAAATAAAAATAAAAAAAATAAAAATTAACCAATATCAATTGGACAGAGGTCCCATAGCAGAGAATCTGGCTTCACGTCAGCAGAGAATCAGTCTCTTCATGCCATAGCAAAGAATCTGGCTTCATGTCAGCAGAGAATCAGTCTCTTCATGCCATAGCAGAGAATCTGGCTTCATGTCAGCACAGAATCAGTCTTCATGTCATAGCAGAGAATCAGGCTTCACATCACCCACCACTGGAACAGGCCACTGTCACACATTTAGGCCCCGGCACCCAGACAGAGGAGAGAGGTCCCGTAACAGAGAATCTGGCCTTATGTCAGCGCAGAATCAGTCTTCATGTCATAGCAGAGAATCAGGCTTCACGTCACCCACCACTGGAACAGGCCACTGTCACACATTTAGGCCCAGGCACCCAGGCAGAGGAGAGCGGTCCCGTAACAGAGAATCTGGCCTTATGTCAGCGCAGAATCTGTATTCATGTCATAGCAGAGAATCAGGCTTCACGTCACCCACCACTGGAACAGGCCACTGTCACACATTTAGGCCCGGGCACCCAGACAGAGGAGAGCGGTCCCGTAACAGAGAATCTGGCCTTATGTCAGCGCAGAATCTGTCTTCATGTCATAGCAGAGAATCAGGCTTCACGTCAGCCACCACTGGAACAGGCCACTGTCACATATTTAGGCCCCGGCACCCAGACAGAGGAGAGAGGTCCCGTAACAGAGAATCTGGCCTTATGTCAGCGCAGAATCTGTATTCATGTCATAGCAGAGAATCAGGCTTCACGTCACCCACCACTGGAACAGGCCACTGTCACACATTTAGGCCCCGGCACCCAGACAGAGGAGAGCGGTCCCGTAACAGAGAATCTGGCCTTATGTCAGCGCAGAATCTGTCTTCATGTCATAGCAGAGAATCAGGCTTCACGTCACCCACCACTGGAACAGGCCACTGTCACACATTTAGGCCCCGGCACCCAGAGAGAGGAGACCGGTCCCGTAACAGAGAATCTGGCCTTATGTCAGCGCAGAATCTGTCTTCATGTCATAGCAGAGAATCAGGCTTCACGTCAGCCACCACTGGAACAGGCCACTGTCACACATTTAGGCCCAGGCACCCAGGCAGAGGAGAGAGGTCCCGTAACAGAGAATCTGGCCTTATGTCAGCGCAGAATCTGTATTCATGTCATAGCAGAGAATCAGGCTTCACGTCACCCACCACTGGAACAGGCCACTGTCACACATTTAGGCCCCGGCACCCAGACAGAGGAGAGCGGTCCCGTAACAGAGAATCTGGCCTTATGTCAGCGCAGAATCTGTCTTTATGTCATAGCAGAGAATCAGGCTTCACGTCACCCACCACTGGAACAGGCCACTGTCACACATTTAGGCCCCGGCACCCAGACAGAGGAGAGAGGTCCCGTAACAGAGAATCTGGCCTTATGTCAGCGCAGAATCAGTCTTCATGTCATAGCAGAGAATCAGGCTTCACGTCACCCACCACTGGAACAGGCCACTGTCACATATTTAGGCCCCGGCACCCAGACAGAGGTGAGAGGTCCCGTAACAGAGAATCTGGCCTTATGTCAGCACAGAATCTGTTTTCATGTCATAGCAGAGAATCAGGCTTCACGTCACCCACCACTGGAACAGGCCACTGTCACACATTTAGGCCCAGGCACCCAGGCAGAGGAGAGCGGTCCCGTAACAGAGAATCTGGCCTTATGTCAGCGCAGAATCTGTATTCATGTCATAGCAGAGAATCAGGCTTCACGTCAGCCACCACTGGAACAGGCCACTGTCACACATTTAGGCCCAGGCACCCAGGCAGAGGAGAGAGGTCCCGTAACAGAGAATCTGGCCTTATGTCAGCGCAGAATCTGTCTTCATGTCATAGCAGAGAATCAGGCTTCACGTCACCCACCACTGGAACAGGCTACTGTCACATATTTAGGCCCCGGCACCCAGACAGAGGTGAGAGGTCCCGTAACAGAGAATCTGGCCTTATGTCAGCACAGAATCTGTCTTCATGTCATAGCAGAGAATCAGGCTTCACGTCACCCACCACTGGAGCAGGCCACTGTCACACATTTAGGCCCAGGCACCCAGGCAGAGGAGAGCGGTCCCGTAACAGAGAATCTGGCCTTATGTCAGCGCAGAATCTGTATTCATGTCATAGCAGAGAATCAGGCTTCACGTCAGCCACCACTGGAACAGGCCACTGTCACACATTTAGGCCCAGGCACCCAGGCAGAGGAGAGAGGTCCCGTAACAGAGAATCTGGCCTTATGTCAGCGCAGAATCTGTCTTCATGTCATAGCAGAGAATCAGGCTTCACGTCACCCACCACTGGAACAGGCCACTGTCACACATTTAGGCCCCGGCACCCAGACAGAGGAGAGCGGTCCCGTAACAGAGAATCTGGCCTTATGTCAGCGCAGAATCTGTATTCATGTCATAGCAGAGAATCAGGCTTCACGTCACCCACCACTGGAACAGGCCACTGTCACACATTTAGGCCCAGGCACCCAGGCAGAGGAGAGAGGTCCCGTAACAGAGAATCTGGCCTTATGTCAGCGCAGAATCTGTATTCATGTCATAGCAGAGAATCAGGCTTCACATCAGCCACCACTGGAACAGGCCACTGTCACACATTTAGGCCCAGGCACCCAGGCAGAGGAGAGAGGTCCCGTAACAGAGAATCTGGCCTTATGTCAGCACAGAATCTGTCTTCATGTCATAGCAGAGAATCAGGCTTCACGTCACCCACCACTGGAACAGGCCACTGTCACACATTTAGGCCCAGGCACCCAGGCAGAGGAGAGAGGTCCCGTAACAGAGAATCTGGCCTTATGTCAGCGCAGAATCTGTATTCATGTCATAGCAGAGAATCAGGCTTCACGTCACCCACCACTGGAACAGGCCACTGTCACACATTTAGGCCCCGGCACCCAGACAGAGGAGAGCGGTCCCGTAACAGAGAATCTGGCCTTATGTCAGCGCAGAATCTGTCTTCATGTCATAGCAGAGAATCAGGCTTCACGTCACCCACCACTGGAACAGGCCACTGTCACACATTTAGGCCCAGGCACCCAGGCAGGGGAGAGAGGTCCCGTAACAGAGAATCTGGCCTTATGTCAGCGCAGAATCTGTATTCATGTCATAGCAGAGAATCAGGCTTCACGTCACCCACCACTGGAACAGGCCACTGTCACACATTTAAGCCCCGGCACCCAGACAGAGGAGAGCGGTCCCGTAACAGAGAATCTGGCCTTATGTCAGCGCAGAATCTGTCTTCATGTCATAGCAGAGAATCAGGCTTCACGTCACCCACCACTGGAACAGGCCACTGTCACACATTTAGGCCCAGGCACCCAGGCAGAGGAGAGCGGTCCCGTAACAGAGAATCTGGCCTTATGTCAGCGCAGAATCTGTATTCATGTCATAGCAGAGAATCAGGCTTCACGTCACCCACCACTGGAACAGGCCACTGTCACACATTTAGGCCCGGGCACCCAGACAGAGGAGAGCGGTCCCGTAACAGAGAATCTGGCCTTATGTCAGCGCAGAATCTGTCTTCATGTCATAGCAGAGAATCAGGCTTCACGTCAGCCACCACTGGAACAGGCCACTGTCACATATTTAGGCCCCGTCACCCAGGCAGAGGAGAGAGGTCCCGTAACAGAGAATCTGGCCTTATGTCAGCGCAGAATCTGTATTCATGTCATAGCAGAGAATCAGGCTTCACGTCACCCACCACTGGAACAGGCCACTGTCACACATTTAGGCCCCGGCACCCAGACAGAGGAGAGCGGTCCCGTAACAGAGAATCTGGCCTTATGTCAGCGCAGAATCTGTCTTCATGTCATAGCAGAGAATCAGGCTTCACGTCACCCACCACTGGAACAGGCCACTGTCACACATTTAGGCCCCGACACCCAGAGAGAGGAGAGCGGTCCCGTAACAGAGAATCTGGCCTTATGTCAGCGCAGAATCTCTCTTCATGTCATAGCAGAGAATCAGGCTTCACGTCAGCCACCACTGGAACAGGCCACTGTTACACATTTAGGCCCAGGCACCCAGGCAGAGGAGAGAGGTCCCGTAACAGAGAATCTGGCCTTATGTCAGCGCAGAATCTGTATTCATGTCATAGCAGAGAATCAGGCTTCACGTCACCCACCACTGGAACAGGCCACTGTCACACATTTAGGCCCCGGCACCCACACAGAGGAGAGCGGTCCCGTAACAGAGAATCTGGCCTTATGTCAGCGCAGAATCTGTCTTTATGTCATAGCAGAGAATCAGGCTTCACGTCACCCACCACTGGAACAGGCCACTGTCACACATTTAGGCCCCGGCACCCAGACAGAGGAGAGAGGTCCCGTAACAGAGAATCTGGCCTTATGTCAGCGCAGAATCAGTCTTCATGTCATAGCAGAGAATCAGGCTTCACGTCACCCACCACTGGAACAGGCCACTGTCACATATTTAGGCCCCGGCACCCAGACAGAGGTGAGAGGTCCCGTAACAGAGAATCTGGCCTTATGTCAGCACAGAATCTGTCTTCATGTCATAGCAGAGAATCAGGCTTCACGTCACCCACCACTGGAACAGGCCACTGTCACACATTTAGGCCCAGGCACCCAGGCAGAGGAGAGCGGTCCCGTAACAGAGAATCTGGCCTTATGTCAGCGCAGAATCTGTATTCATGTCATAGCAGAGAATCAGGCTTCACGTCAGCCACCACTGGAACAGGCCACTGTCACACATTTAGGCCCAGGCACCCAGGCAGAGGAGAGAGGTCCCGTAACAGAGAATCTGGCCTTATGTCAGCGCAGAATCTGTCTTCATGTCATAGCAGAGAATCAGGCTTCACGTCACCCACCACTGGAACAGGCCACTGTCACACATTTAGGCCCCGACACCCAGAGAGAGGAGAGCGGTCCCGTAACAGAGAATCTGGCCTTATGTCAGCGCAGAATCTCTCTTCATGTCATAGCAGAGAATCAGGCTTCACGTCAGCCACCACTGGAACAGGCCACTGTCACACATTTAGGCCCAGGCACCCAGGCAGAGGAGAGAGGTCCCGTAACAGAGAATCTGGCCTTATGTCAGCGCAGAATCTGTATTCATGTCATAGCAGAGAATCAGGCTTCACGTCACCCACCACTGGAACAGGCCACTGTCACACATTTAGGCCCCGGCACCCAGACAGAGGAGAGAGGTCCCGTAACAGAGAATCTGGCCTTATGTCAGCGCAGAATCAGTCTTCATGTCATAGCAGAGAATCAGGCTTCACGTCACCCACCACTGGAACAGGCCACTGTCACATATTTAGGCCCCGGCACCCAGACAGAGGTGAGAGGTCCCGAAACAGAGAATCTGGCCTTATGTCAGCACAGAATCTGTTTTCATGTCATAGCAGAGAATCAGGATTCACGTCACCCACCACTGGAACAGGCCACTGTCACACATTTAGGCCCAGGCACCCAGGCAGAGGAGAGCGGTCCCGTAACAGAGAATCTGGCCTTATGTCAGCGCAGAATCTGTATTCATGTCATAGCAGAGAATCAGGCTTCACGTCAGCCACCACTGGAACAGGCCACTGTCACACATTTAGGCCCAGGCACCCAGGCAGAGGAGAGAGGTCCCGTAACAGAGAATCTGGCCTTATGTCAGCGCAGAATCTGTCTTCATGTCATAGCAGAGAATCAGGCTTCACGTCACCCACCACTGGAACAGGCTACTGTCACATATTTAGGCCCCGGCACCCAGACAGAGGTGAGAGGTCCCGTAACAGAGAATCTGGCCTTGTGTCAGCACAGAATCTGTCTTCATGTCATAGCAGAGAATCAGGCTTCACGTCACCCACCACTGGAGCAGGCCACTGTCACACATTTAGGCCCAGGCACCCAGGCAGAGGAGAGCGGTCCCGTAACAGAGAATCTGGCCTTATGTCAGCGCAGAATCTGTATTCATGTCATAGCAGAGAATCAGGCTTCACGTCACCCACCACTGGAACAGGCCACTGTCACACATTTAGGCCCCGGCACCCAGACAGAGGAGAGCGGTCCCGTAACAGAGAATCTGGCCTTATGTCAGCGCAGAATCTGTCTTCATGTCATAGCAGAGAATCAGGCTTCACGTCAGCCACCACTGGAACAGGCCACTGTCACACATTTAGGCCCAGGCACCCAGGCAGAGGAGAGAGGTCCCGTAACAGAGAATCTGGCCTTATGTCAGCGCAGAATCTGTCTTCATGTCATAGCAGAGAATCAGGCTTCACGTCACCCACCACTGGAACAGGCCACTGTCACACATTTAGGCCCCGGCACCCAGACAGAGGAGAGCGGTCCCGTAACAGAGAATCTGGCCTTATGTCAGCGCAGAATCTGTATTCATGTCATAGCAGAGAATCAGGCTTCACGTCACCCACCACTGGAACAGGCCACTGTCACACATTTAGGCCCAGGCACCCAGGCAGAGGAGAGAGGTCCCGTAACAGAGAATCTGGCCTTATGTCAGCGCAGAATCTGTATTCATGTCATAGCAGAGAATCAGGCTTCACATCAGCCACCACTGGAACAGGCCACTGTCACACATTTAGGCCCAGGCACCCAGGCAGAGGAGAGAGGTCCCGTAACAGAGAATCTGGCCTTATGTCAGCACAGAATCTGTCTTCATGTCATAGCAGAGAATCAGGCTTCACGTCACCCACCACTGGAACAGGCCACTGTCACACATTTAGGCCCAGGCACCCAGGCAGAGGAGAGAGGTCCCGTAACAGAGAATCTGGCCTTATGTCAGCGCAGAATCTGTATTCATGTCATAGCAGAGAATCAGGCTTCACATCAGCCACCACTGGAACAGGCCACTGTCACACATTTAGGCCCAGGCACCCAGGCAGAGGAGAGAGGTCCCGTAACAGAGAATCTGGCCTTATGTCAGCACAGAATCTGTCTTCATGTCATAGCAGAGAATCAGGCTTCACGTCACCCACCACTGGAACAGGCCACTGTCACACATTTAGGCCCAGGCACCCAGGCAGAGGAGAGAGGTCCCGTAACAGAGAATCTGGCCTTATGTCAGCGCAGAATCTGTATTCATGTCATAGCAGAGAATCAGGCTTCACGTCACCCACCACTGGAACAGGCCACTGTCACACATTTAGGCCCCGGCACCCAGACAGAGGAGAGCGGTCCCGTAACAGAGAATCTGGCCTTATGTCAGCGCAGAATCTGTCTTCATGTCATAGCAGAGAATCAGGCTTCACGTCACCCACCACTGGAACAGGCCACTGTCACACATTTAGGCCCAGGCACCCAGGCAGGGGAGAGAGGTCCCGTAACAGAGAATCTGGCCTTATGTCAGCGCAGAATCTGTATTCATGTCATAGCAGAGAATCAGGCTTCACGTCACCCACCACTGGAACAGGCCACTGTCACACATTTAAGCCCCGGCACCCAGACAGAGGAGAGCGGTCCCGTAACAGAGAATCTGGCCTTATGTCAGCGCAGAATCTGTCTTCATGTCATAGCAGAGAATCAGGCTTCACGTCACCCACCACTGGAACAGGCCACTGTCACACATTTAGGCCCAGGCACCCAGGCAGAGGAGAGCGGTCCCGTAACAGAGAATCTGGCCTTATGTCAGCGCAGAATCTGTATTCATGTCATAGCAGAGAATCAGGCTTCACGTCACCCACCACTGGAACAGGCCACTGTCACACATTTAGGCCCCGGCACCCACACAGAGGAGAGCGGTCCCGTAACAGAGAATCTGGCCTTATGTCAGCGCAGAATCTGTCTTCATGTCATAGCAGAGAATCAGGCTTCACGTCAGCCACCACTGGAACAGGCCACTGTCACATATTTAGGCCCCGTCACCCAGGCAGAGGAGAGAGGTCCCGTAACAGAGAATCTGGCCTTATGCCTTTTTGATTCCAGAGGGGAAGCAAACCAGGCTGGTGCAGTGAGCTGCATTTATATTAATATAAGCAGATATATAACGCGAGTTTGACCGCGACGCGTGGTTGATTAAGTGTGGTTGATTAAGTGTGTGACTTAAGATTAAGTGAGGGAGTATCTGAGAGCTAAATAATTTGTGGACATTGATGAGTGGCTGTGTTTGACTGTATTTTGTGCTGTGATAACACTTTTTTTTTTCTTTCTCCAGGGGTTGCACAGGTGAGCAATTAGGGTGTGGCTGTTTAATTAAGGTGTGGCTGTTTAATTAGGGTGTGGCTGTTTAATTAGGGTGTGGCTGTCTAATTAGGAGACTTTAAAAACTCAGCAGTAAGAACAGCACAGCCTTTTTGATTCCAGAGGGGAAGCAAACCAGGCTGGTGCAGTGAGCTGCATTTATATTAATATAAGCAGATATATAACGCGAGTTTGACCGCGACGCGTGGTTGATTAAGTGTGGTTGATTAAGTGTGTGACTTAAGATTAAGTGAGGGAGTATCTGAGAGCTAAATAATTTGTGGACATTGATGAGTGGCTGTGTTTGACTGTATTTTGTGCTGTGATAACACTTTTTTTTTTCTTTCTCCAGGGGTTGCACAGGTGAGCAATTAGGGTGTGGCTGTTTAATTAGGGTGTGGCTGTCTAATTAGGAGACTTTAAAAACTCAGCAGTAAGAACAGCACAGCCTTTTTGATTCCAGAGGGGAAGCAAACCAGGCTGGTGCAGTGAGCTGCATTTATATTAATATAAGCAGATATATAACGCGAGTTTGACCGCGACGCGTGGTTGATTAAGTGTGGTTGATTAAGTGTGTGACTTAAGATTAAGTGAGGGAGTATCTGAGAGCTAAATAATTTGTGGACATTGATGAGTGGCTGTGTTTGACTGTATTTTGTGCTGTGATAACACTTTTTTTTTTCTTTCTCCAGGGGTTGCACAGGTGAGCAATTAGGGTGTGGCTGTTTAATTAGGGTGTGGCTGTCTAATTAGGAGACTTTAAAAACTCAGCAGTAAGAACAGCACAGCCTTTTTGATTCCAGAGGGGAAGCAAACCAGGCTGGTGCAGTGAGCTGCATTTATATTAATATAAGCAGATATATAACGCGAGTTTGACCGCGACGCGTGGTTGATTAAGTGTGGTTGATTAAGTGTGTGACTTAAGATTAAGTGAGGGAGTATCTGAGAGCTAAATAATTTGTGGACATTGATGAGTGGCTGTGTTTGACTGTATTTTGTGCTGTGATAACACTTTTTTTTTTCTTTCTCCAGGGGTTGCACAGGTGAGCAATTAGGGTGTGGCTGTTTAATTAGGGTGTGGCTGTCTAATTAGGAGACTTTAAAAACTCAGCAGTAAGAACAGCACAGCCTTTTTGATTCCAGAGGGGAAGCAAACCAGGCTGGTGCAGTGAGCTGCATTTATATTAATATAAGCAGATATATAACGCGAGTTTGACCGCGACGCGTGGTTGATTAAGTGTGGTTGTGTAAGTGTGTGACTTAAGATTAAGTGACTTTAGATTCAGGGACTTCAGAGGGGGACTGCAATTAGCCTGTATATTATTACTACATTGTATTGTATTTTTTTCTTTTGTGGTGTAATCCCCATTTAGTATGTGTTGCACAATTGACAACGCAGTCCAGTGCACATCTTGCATGATGTATGCAGTCCTGGAACAGCCGTTCCAGGGTGAATTTCTTTGTTCAAGATGTGAGCAAATTACCCGTTTGGAATCGCTAATCGAGTCTCTAAATGGGCAAGTTGCAACACTGAGAGGCATTGACAATTTGCAAAAAAGTTTGCTTCTCACCGAGCAAGCACTCTTTGGGGTAGATGAGGGAGAGGGTGACAGAGAGGAGGCTGAGGAAAGTGAGGTAGCTAGCTGGGTAACATTTAGAAAGCGGGGTAGAGGGAAGAGTGCCAGGGAGGCTAGCCCTGATCTGACACACCCCAACAAGTTTGCACGTTTGGCAGATGAGGGGGATGTCAGTCCAGGGACGGCACTGCCGCAGCCGGACACTTCCTCTGCCAGTCAGGGGAATGTCAGCTCCGGTAAGCAGGGGACCAGGAGAGCAGGGCAGGCCAGACAGGTGCTGGTAGTGGGAGACTCAATTATTAGGGGAACAGATAGGGAAATCTGTCACAAAGACCGTGATCGCCGAACAGTGTGCTGTCTTCCTGGCGCTAGAGTTCGACATATCGCGGATCGGGTTGACAGATTACTGGGAGGGGCTGGAGAAGATCCAGCGGTCATGGTCCATATCGGAACCAATGACAAAGTTAGGGGTAGGTGGAGAGTCCTTAAAAATGATTTCAGGGATTTAGGGCAAAAGCTTAGGGCAAGGACCTCAAAGGTAGTATTTTCCGAAATACTACCGGTACCACGGGCCACACAAGAAAGGCAGCGGGAGATTAGGGAAATTAACAAGTGGCTCAAGAACTGGTGTAGGATGGAGGGGTTTGGGTTCCTGGAGAACTGGGCCGACTTCGCTGTCGGCTACAGCCTCTATCGTAGGGACGGGCTGCACCTCAATGGGGAAGGAGCAGCTGTGTTGGGGAAGAAGATGGCTAGAAGGTTGGAGGAGTGTTTAAACTAGGGACTGGGGGGGAGGGTAATTACACTATAGAAGGGGAAGATAGTGCAGATAGAGACCGGGGGCAAGGTAGTGGGACTGGGGGAGAAATGGAAGGAGGGACAAGAACAGTTCAGAAGGAAAGGTGTAGGGTAAAAAATATACATAAACCTCTCATATGTATGTATACTAATGCCAGAAGTCTGACTAATAAAACTGGAGAACTGGAATTAGTGATGTGTGAGGAGGACTATGACATAGTGGGAATAACTGAGACATGGCTGGATGATAGCTATGACTGGGCAGTTAATGTACAAGGTTACAGTCTGTTCAGAAAGGATCGTCAAAACCGGAGAGGTGGAGGGGTCTGCCTTTATGTAAAATCTTGTCTAAAGCCCACACTCCGTGAAGATATAAGTGAGGGACATGAACATGTGGAGTCACTGTGGGTAGAGATACATGGAGCTAAAAACAACAATAAATTACTAATAGGAGTCTACTATAAACCACCTAATATACCAGAGTCCACAGAAAATCTACTACTAAACGAGATAGACAAGGCGGCAAATCATAATGAGGTGGTTATTATGGGGGACTTCAACTACCCAGATATAGACTGGGAAACTGAAACTTGTATATCTCATAAAGGAAACAGATTCTTGGCAATAACCAAAGACCATTATCTCTCCCAACTGGTTCAGGACCCGACTAGAGGGACGGCCATACTGGACTTAATATTAACCAATAGACCTGACAGAACAACAGACGTGCAGGTTGGGGGACACCTGGGAAATAGTGACCATAAAGTAATAACCTTCCAATTATCATTCAAAAGAGCGTTTCTACAGGGAGAAACAAAAATACCAAACTTCAAAAAAGCTAAATTTAGCCAACTAAGAGAGGCCATAGGCCTAACTAACTGGGACAAAGTCCTCAAAAATAAAAATACAGCCAAAAAATGGGATATCTTTAAAAACATCCTAAAATCTCATTGTGAGAGGTACATACCGTATGGGAATAAAAGGTTAAGGAACAAAAAGAAACCAATGTGGATAAACAGAACTGTAAAGAAAGCAATAAATGACAAAAAGAAAGCATATAAAACCCTAAAACAGGAGGGTAGCACGGAAGCACTGAAAAACTATAAGGAAAAAAACAGAACATGTAAAAAACAAATAAAAGCGGCCAAACTAGAGACCGAGAGATTAATTGCCAAACAGAGTAAAACTAACCCTAAAATGTTCTTCAATTATATAAATGTTAAAAAGTATAAATCTGAAGGTGTCGGCCCTTTAAAGAGTAATGAGGGGGGAGTCGCAGAGAGCGACGAGGAGAAAGCAAAGCTGTTAAATATTTTTTTCTCCAATGTATTCACTGAGGAAAATAAACTGTCAGATGAAATGCTGAATGCTGAAATAAATTCGCCATTAAAAGTGTCCTGTCTGACCCAGGAAGAAGTACAACAGCGACTTAAAAAAATCAAAATAGACAAATCGCCAGGACCGGATGGCATACACCCCCGTATCCTAAGGGAATTAAGTAATGTCATAGCCAGACCCTTATTTCTGATATTTGCGGACTCTGTACTAACAGGGAATGTCCCACAGGATTGGCGCATGGCAAATGTGGTGCCAATATTCAAAAAGGGTCCAAAAACAGAGCCTGGAAACTATAGGCCGGTAAGTTTAACATCTGTTGTGGGTAAACTGTTTGAAGGTTTTCTGAGAGATGCTATGTTAGAGCATCTTATGGGAAATAAGCAAATAACGCCATATCAGCATGGCTTCGTGAGGGATCGGTCATGTCAAACTAATTTAATCAGTTTCTATGAGGAGGTAAGTACTAGACTTGACAGCGGCAAATCAATGGATGTCGTGTATCTGGACTTCTCCAAAGCATTTGACACTGTACCTCATAAAAGGTTAGTATATAAAATGAGAATGCTCGGACTCGGAGAAAACGTCTGTAAGTGGGTAAGTAACTGGCTCAATGATAGAAAGCAGAGGGTGGTTATTAACGGTACATACTCAGATTGGGTCACTGGCACTAGTGGAGTACCTCAGGGGTCAGTATTGGGC
This sequence comes from Bufo bufo, assembly GCF_905171765.1. NCBI lineage: Eukaryota > Metazoa > Chordata > Amphibia > Anura > Bufonidae > Bufo > Bufo bufo. The sequence continues at coordinate 563,878,640 of NC_053393.1, forward strand.
CCTATTCTCTTCAATATATTTATTAATGATCTTGTAGAAGGCTTGCATAGTAAAATATCAATTTTCGCAGATGACACTAAACTGTGTAAAGTAATTAACACTGAAGAGGACAGTATACTACTACAGAGGGATCTGGATAGATTGGAGGCTTGGGCAGATAAGTGGCAGATGAGGTTTAACACTGAGAAATGTAAAGTTATGCACATGGGAAGGAATAATGCAAGTCACCCGTACATACTAAATGGTAAAACACTCGGTAACACTGACATGGAAAAGGATCTAGGAATTTTAATAAACAGCAAACTAAGCTGCAAAAAACAGTGTCAGGCAGCGGCTGCCAAGGCCAATAAGATAATGGGTTGCATCAAAAGGGGCATAGATGCCCGTGATGAGAACATATTCCTACTACTTTACAAATCACTGGTCAGACCACACATGGAGTACTGTGTACAGTTCTGGGCTCCTGTAAACAAGGCAGACATAGCAGAGCTGGAGAGGGTCCAGAGGAGGGCAACTAAAGTAATAACTGGAATGGGGCAACTACAGTACCCTGAAAGATTATCAAAATTAGGGTTATTCACGTTAGAAAAAAGACGACTGAGGGGAGATCTAATTACTATGTATAAATATATCAGGGGGCAGTACAGAGATCTATCCCATCATCTATTTATCCCCAGGACTGTGACTGTGACGAGGGGACATCCTCTGCGTTTGGAGGAAAGAAGGTTTGTACACAAACATAGAAAAGGGTTCTTTACGGTAAGAGCAGTGAGACTATGGAACTCTCTGCCTGAGGAGGTGGTGATGGTGAGTACAATAAAGGAATTCAAGAGGGGCCTGGATGTATTTCTGGAGTGTAATAATATTACAGGCTATAGCTACTAGAGAGGGGTCGTTGATCCAGGGAGTTATTCTGATTGCCTGATTGGAGTCGGGAAGGAATTTTTTATTCCCCTAAAGTGAGGAAAATTGGCTTCTACCTCACAGGGTTTTTTTTGCCTTCCTCTGGATCAACTTGTAGGATGACAGGCCGAACTGGATGGACAAATGTCTTTTTTCGGCCTTATGTACTATGTTACTATGTTATGTCAGCGCAGAATCTGTCTTCATGTCATAGCAGAGAATCAGGCTTCACGTCACCCACCACTGGAACAGGCCACTGTCACACATTTAGGCCCCGGCACCCAGACAGAGGAGAGCGGTCCCGTAACAGAGAATCTGGCCTTATGTCAGCGCAGAATCTGTATTCATGTCATAGCAGAGAATCAGGCTTCACGTCACCCACCACTGGAACAGGCCACTGTCACACATTTAGGCCCAGGCACCCAGGCAGAGGAGAGAGGTCCCGTAACAGAGAATCTGGCCTTATGTCAGCGCAGAATCTGTATTCATGTCATAGCAGAGAATCAGGCTTCACATCAGCCACCACTGGAACAGGCCACTGTCACACATTTAGGCCCAGGCACCCAGGCAGAGGAGAGAGGTCCCGTAACAGAGAATCTGGCCTTATGTCAGCACAGAATCTGTCTTCATGTCATAGCAGAGAATCAGGCTTCACGTCACCCACCACTGGAACAGGCCACTGTCACACATTTAGGCCCAGGCACCCAGGCAGAGGAGAGAGGTCCCGTAACAGAGAATCTGGCCTTATGTCAGCGCAGAATCTGTATTCATGTCATAGCAGAGAATCAGGCTTCACGTCACCCACCACTGGAACAGGCCACTGTCACACATTTAGGCCCCGGCACCCAGACAGAGGAGAGCGGTCCCGTAACAGAGAATCTGGCCTTATGTCAGCGCAGAATCTGTCTTCATGTCATAGCAGAGAATCAGGCTTCACGTCACCCACCACTGGAACAGGCCACTGTCACACATTTAGGCCCAGGCACCCAGGCAGGGGAGAGAGGTCCCGTAACAGAGAATCTGGCCTTATGTCAGCGCAGAATCTGTATTCATGTCATAGCAGAGAATCAGGCTTCACGTCACCCACCACTGGAACAGGCCACTGTCACACATTTAAGCCCCGGCACCCAGGCAGAGGAGAGCGGTCCCGTAACAGAGAATCTGGCCTTATGTCAGCGCAGAATTTGTCTTCATGTCATAGCAGAGAATCAGGCTTCACGTCACCCACCACTGGAACAGGCCACTGTCACACATTTAGGCCCAGGCACCCAGGCAGAGGAGAGCGGTCCCGTAACAGAGAATCTGGCCTTATGTCAGCGCAGAATCTGTATTCATGTCATAGCAGAGAATCAGGCTTCACGTCACCCACCACTGGAACAGGCCACTGTCACACATTTAGGCCCCGGCACCCAGACAGAGGAGAGCGGTCCCGTAACAGAGAATCTGGCCTTATGTCAGCGCAGAATCTGTCTTCATGTCATAGCAGAGAATCAGGCTTCACGTCACCCACCACTGGAACAGGCCACTGTCACACATTTAGGCCCCGACACCCAGAGAGAGGAGAGCGGTCCCGTAACAGAGAATCTGGCCTTATGTCAGCGCAGAATCTCTCTTCATGTCATAGCAGAGAATCAGGCTTCACGTCAGCCACCACTGGAACAGGCCACTGTCACACATTTAGGCCCAGGCACCCAGGCAGAGGAGAGAGGTCCCGTAACAGAGAATCTGGCCTTATGTCAGCGCAGAATCTGTATTCATGTCATAGCAGAGAATCAGGCTTCACGTCACCCACCACTGGAACAGGCCACTGTCACACATTTAGGCCCCGGCACCCAGACAGAGGAGAGCGGTCCCGTAACAGAGAATTTGGCCTTATGTCAGCGCAGAATCTGTCTTTATGTCATAGCAGAGAATCAGGCTTCACGTCACCCACCACTGGAACAGGCCACTGTCACACATTTAGGCCCCGGCACCCAGACAGAGGAGAGAGGTCCCGTAACAGAGAATCTGGCCTTATGTCAGCGCAGAATCAGTCTTCATGTCATAGCAGAGAATCAGGCTTCACGTCACCCACCACTGGAACAGGCCACTGTCACATATTTAGGCCCCGGCACCCAGACAGAGGTGAGAGGTCCCGTAACAGAGAATCTGGCCTTATGTCAGCACAGAATCTGTCTTCATGTCATAGCAGAGAATCAGGCTTCACGTCACCCACCACTGGAACAGGCCACTGTCACACATTTAGGCCCAGGCACCCAGGCAGAGGAGAGCGGTCCCGTAACAGAGAATCTGGCCTTATGTCAGCGCAGAATCTGTATTCATGTCATAGCAGAGAATCAGGCTTCACGTCACCCACCACTGGAACAGGCCACTGTCACACATTTAGGCCCCGACACCCAGAGAGAGGAGAGCGGTCCCGTAACAGAGAATCTGGCCTTATGTCAGCGCAGAATCTCTCTTCATGTCATAGCAGAGCATCAGGCTTCACGTCAGCCACCACTGGAACAGGCCACTGTCACACATTTAGGCCCAGGCACCCAGGCAGAGGAGAGAGGTCCCGTAACAGAGAATCTGGCCTTATGTCAGCGCAGAATCTGTATTCATGTCATAGCAGAGAATCAGGCTTCACGTCACCCACCACTGGAACAGGCCACTGTCACACATTTAGGCCCCGGCACCCAGGCAGAGGAGAGCGGTCCCGTAACAGAGAATCTGGCCTTATGTCAGCGCAGAATCTGTCTTTATGTCATAGCAGAGAATCAGGCTTCACGTCACCCACCACTGGAACAGGCCACTGTCACACATTTAGGCCCCGGCACCCAGACAGAGGAGAGAGGTCCCGTAACAGAGAATCTGGCCTTATGTCAGCGCAGAATCAGTCTTCATGTCATAGCAGAGAATCAGGCTTCACGTCACCCACCACTGGAACAGGCCACTGTCACATATTTAGGCCCCGGCACCCAGACAGAGGTGAGAGGTCCCGTAACAGAGAATCTGGCCTTATGTCAGCACAGAATCTGTCTTCATGTCATAGCAGAGAATCAGGCTTCACGTCACCCACCACTGGAACAGGCCACTGTCACACATTTAGGCCCAGGCACCCAGGCAGAGGAGAGCGGTCCCGTAACAGAGAATCTGGCCTTATGTCAGCGCAGAATCTGTATTCATGTCATAGCAGAGAATCAGGCTTCACGTCAGCCACCACTGGAACAGGCCACTGTCACACATTTAGGCCCAGGCACCCAGGCAGAGGAGAGAGGTCCCGTAACAGAAAATCTGGCCTTATGTCAGCGCAGAATCTGTCTTCATGTCATAGCAGAGAATCAGGCTTCACGTCACCCACCACTGGAACAGGCTACTGTCACATATTTAGGCCCCGGCACCCAGATAGAGGTGAGAGGTCCCGTAACAGAGAATCTGGCCTTATGTCAGCACAGAATCTGTCTTCATGTCATAGCAGAGAATCAGGCTTCACGTCACCCACCACTGGAACAGGCCACTGTCACACATTTAGGCCCAGGCACCCAGGCAGAGGAGAGCGGTCCCGTAACAGAGAATCTGGCCTTATGTCAGCGCAGAATCTGTATTCATGTCATAGCAGAGAATCAGGCTTCACGTCACCCACCACTGGAGCAGGCCACTGTCACACATTTAGGCCCAGGCACCCAGGCAGAGGAGAGAGGTCCCGTAACAGAGAATCTGGCCTTATGTCAGCGCAGAATCTGTATTCATGTCATAGCAGAGAATCAGGCTTCACGTCACCCACCACTGGAACAGGCCACTGTCACACATTTAGGCCCCGGCACCCAGACAGAGGAGAGCGGTCCCGTAACAGAGAATCTGGCCTTATGTCAGCTCAGAATCTGTCTTCATGTCATAGCAGAGAATCAGGCTTCACGTCACCCACCACTGGAACAGGCCACTGTCACACATTTAGGCCCAGGCACCCAGGCAGGGGAGAGAGGTCCCGTAACAGAGAATCTGGCCTTATGTCAGCGCAGAATCTGTATTCATGTCATAGCAGAGAATCAGGCTTCACGTCACCCACCACTGGAACAGGCCACTGTCACACATTTAAGCCCCGGCACCCAGACAGAGGAGAGCGGTCCCATAACAGAGAATCTGGCCTTATGTCAGCGCAGAATCTGTCTTAATGTCATAGCAGAGAATCAGGCTTCACGTCACCCACCACTGGAACAGGCCACTGTCACACATTTAGGCCCCGGCACCCAGACAGAGGAGAGTTTCATTCAACTTTGGGTTGCCCCGCAATATAATGGTAAAATGAAATTAAAAATAGTATTGAATGAGGAAGTGCCCTGGAGTAGAATAATATATTGTTAAGGGGAGGTAGTTAATGTCTAATCTGCACAAGGGATGGACAGGTCCTGTGGGATCCATGCCTGGTTCATTTTTATGAACGTCAGCTTGTCCACATTGGCTGTAGACAGGCGGCTGCGTTTGTCTGTAATGACGCCCCCTGCCGTGCTAAACACACGTTCAGAGAGTACACCGGCCGCCGGGCAGGCCAGCACCTCCAAGGCATAAAAGGCTAGCTCTGGCCACGTGGACAATTTGGAGACCCAGAAGTTGAATGGGGCCGAACCATCAGTCAGTACGTGGAGGGGTGTGCACAGGTACTGTTCCACCATGTTAGTGAAATGTTGCCTCCTGCTAACACGTTCCGTATCAGGTGGTGGTGCAGTTAGCTGTGGCGTGGTGACAAAACTTTTCCACATCTCTGCCATGCTAACCCTGCCTCAGAGGAGCTGGCTGTGACACAGCTGCGTTGGCGACCTCTTGCTCCTCCTCTGCCTTTGCCTTGGGCTTCCACTGCTTCCCCTGTGACATTTGGGAATGCTCTCAGTAGCGCGTCTACCAACGTGCGCTTGTACTCGCGCATCTTCCTATCACGCTCCAGTGTAGGAAGTAAGGTGGGCACATTGTCTTTGTACCGGGGATCCAGCAGGGTGGCAACCCAGTAGTCCGCACACGTTAAAATGTGGGCAACTCTGCTGTCATTGCGCAGGCACTGCAGCATGTAGTCGCTCATGTGTGCCAGGCTGCCCAGAGGTAAGGACAAGCTGTCCTCTGTGGGAGGCGTATCGTCATCGTCCTGTGTTTCCCCCCAGCCACGCACCAGTGATGGGCCCGAGCTGCTTTGGGTGCCACCCCGCTGTGAACATGCTTCATCCTCATCCTCCTCCACCTCCTCCTCATCCTCGTCCTCCTCGTCCTCCAGTAGTGGGCCCTGTCTGGCCACATTTGTACCTGGCCTCTGGTGTTGCAAAAAACCTCCCTCTGAGTCACTTTGAAGAGACTGGCCTGAAAGTGCTAAAAATGACCCCTCTTCCTCCTCTTCCTCCTGGGCCACCTCCTCTTCCATCATCGCCCTAAGTGTTTTCTCAAAGAGACATAGAAGTGGTATTGTAACGCTGATAACGGCGTCATCGCCACTGGCCATGTTGGTGGAGTACTCGAAACAGCGCAACAGGGCACACAGGTCTCGCATGGAGGCCCAGTCATTGGTGGTGAAGTGGGTCTGATCCGCAGTGCGACTGACCCGTGCGTGCTGCAGCTGAAACTCCACTATGGCCTGCTGCTGCTCGCACAGTCTGTCCAGCATGTGCAAGGTGGAGTTCCACCTGGTGGGCACGTCGCATATGAGGCGGTGAGCGGGAAGGCCGAAGTTACGCTGTAGCGCAGACAGGCGAGCAGCGGCAGGGTGTGAACGCCGGAAGCGCAAACAGACACTTTATGCAGCAGCTCTGACATGTCGGGGTAGTTGCGAATGAACTTCTGCACCACCAAATTCAGCACATGCGCCAGGCAAGGGATGTGCGTCAAACCGGCTAGTCCCAGAGCTGCAACGAGATTTCGCCCATTATCGCGCACCACCAGGCCGGGCTTGAGGCTCACCGGCAGCAACCACTCATCGGTCTGTTGTTCAATACCCCCCCACAACTCCTGTGCGGTGTGGGGCCTGTCCCCCAAACATATGAGTTTCAGAATGGCCTGCTGACGTTTACCCCGGGCTATGCTGAAGTTGGTGGTGAAGGTGTGTGGCTGACTGGATGAGCAGGTGGAAGAAGAGGAGGAGGAAGCCGAGTAGGATGAGGAGGCAAAGAATGTTGCCCTGCGATCCTTGGCGGCGGAAGGACGTGCGCCAAACAGCTCTCCGCCTGGGGCCCAGCCGCCACTACATTTACCCAGTGTGTAGTTAGGGAGATATAGCGTCCCTGGACGTGCTTACTGGTCCACGTATCTGTGGTTAGGTGGACCTTGCCACAGAGGGCGTTGCGCAGTGCACACTTGATTTTATCGGACACTTGTTTGTGCAGGGAAGGCACGGCTCTCTTAGAGAAGTAGTGCCGGCTGGGAACAACATACTGTGGGACAGCAAGCGACATGAGCTGTTTGAAGCTGTCTGTGTCCACCAGCCTGAATGACAGCATTTCATAGGCCAGCAGTTTAGAAATGCTGGCATTCAGGGCCAGGGATCGAGGGTGGCTAGGTGGGAATTTACGCTTTCTCTCAAATGTTTGTGAGATGGAGAGCTGAACGCTGCCGTGTGACATGGTTGAGATGCTTGGTGACGCAGGTGGTGGTGTTGGTGGTACATCCCATGTTTGCTGGGCGGCAGGTGCCAACGTTCCTCCAGAGGCAGAGGAAGAGGCCGAGGCAACGGCAGCAGCAGAAGAGGCCGAGGCGGCGGCAGCAGAAGAGGTAGCAGGGGGAGCCTGAGTGACTTCCTTGTTTTTAAGGTGTTTACTCCACTGCAGTTCATGCTTTGCATGCAGGTGCCTGGTCATGCAGGTTGTGCTAAGGTTCAGAACTTTAATGCCTCGCTTCAGGCTCTGATGGCACAGCGTGCAAACCACTCGGGTCTTGTCGTCAGCACATTGTTTGAAGAAGTGCCATGCCAGGGAACTCCTTGAAGCTGCCTTTGGGGTACTCGGTCCCAGATGGCGGCGGTCAGTAGCAGGCGGACTCTCTTGGCGGCGGGTGTTCTGATTTTGCCCACTGCTCCCTCTTTTGCTACGCTGTTGGCTCGGTCTCACCACTGCCTCTTCCTCCGAACTGTGAAAGTCAGTGGCACGACCTTCATTCCATGTGGGGTCTAGGACCTCATCGTCCCCTGCATCGTCTTCCACCCAGTCTTCCTCCCTGACCTCCTGTTCAGTCTGCACACTGCAGAAAGACGCAGCAGTTGGCACCTGTGTTTCGTCATCATCAGAGACGTGCTGAGGTGGTATTCCCATGTCCTCATCATCAGGAAAAATAAGTGGTTGTGCGTTAGTGCATTCTATCTCTTCCACCCCTGGGGAAGGGCTAGGTGGATGCCCTTGGGAAACCCTGGCAGCAGAGTCTTCAAACAGCATAAGAGACTGCTGCATAACTTGAGGCTCAGACAGTTTCCCTGATATGCATGGGGGTGATGTGACAGACTGATGGGCTTGGTTTTCATGCGCCATCTGTGCGCTTTCTGCAGAAGACTGGGTGGGAGATAATGTGAACGTGCTGGATCCACTGTCGGCCACCCAATTGACTAATGCCTGTACCTGCTCAGGCCTTACCATCCTTAGAACGGCATTGGGCCCCACCAAATATCCCTGTAAATTCTGCTGGCTACTGGGACCTGAGGTAGTTGGTACACTAGGACGTGTGGCTGTGGCAGAACGGCCACGTCCTCTCCCAGCACCAGAGGGTCCACTAACACCACCACGACCATGTCCACGTCCGCGTCCCTTATTAGATGTTTTCCTCATTGCTCCCGTTCACCACAATTTTGAGAATGGCAAATTTGGGAATGCTTTTTCAACCCAGAACAAAAAGTGTGCTTTTACGGTCACTACAAATAACTTGACCAGCTAAAACTGTGCAGATTTGGTTGAATAGAGATGTGAGACCTGTTTTTTTTTGCGCTGTGTGACAGTTATAGGTTTAATCACAGAATGACACTTCTATCAGCACGCTAGCGTGTGTCTTAGGTTTTTCTGAATGACACTATCAGCACCTTCAATGTAAAATTTTCTTTTTGGGATAGATTTCAAGTAGGCCTCAAATACCACAAACTAGTTATTTTGAGAATGGCAAATTTGGGAATGCTTTTTCAACCCAGAACAAAAAGTCTGCTTTTACGGTCACTACAAATAACTTGACCAGCTAAAACTGTGCAGATTTGGTTGAATAGAGATGTCAGGTCTATTTTTTAGGCGCTGGGTGACAGGCTCAACTTGCCCCTGATGTAATATATGGCCAAAAAATAACCACACTGTTGATGGTTAAATGCACTTGGGTGACACAGGCTCAGCCTGCACCAGATGCAGTATACGGCCAAAAAATAACCAGACTGTCGATGGTTAAATGCACTTCTTTGACACAGGCTCAGCCTGCAGCTAATGTAGTGTATGGCCAAAAAATAACCAGACTGTTGATGGTTAAATGCACTTCGGTGACACAGGCTCAGCCTGCAGCTGATGTAGGATATAGCACAAAATAACCACACTATCGATGGTTAAATGCACTTGGTGATAGCTTGTGCTGGCGCACCACAAGTCACAAGATGGCCGCCGATCACCCCAGAAAAAAAGTGATCTAAAAACGCTCTGGGCAGCCTCAAAAAAGTGAGCAAGTCAATAATAGCACTTCAATGATCCACAGCTGCAGATCGATCACAGAATGAAGTCTTTTGGAGGAGTTAATCTGCCTAATCTCGCCCTAACGTCGCAGCTGCAACCTCTCCCTATACTGATCAGAGCAGAGTGACGTGCGGCGCTACGTGACTCCAGCTTATATAGAGGCTGGGTCACATGGTGCACTGGCCAATCACAGCCATGCCAATAGTAGGCATGGCTGTGATGGCCTCTTGGGCCAAGTAGTATGACGCTTGTTGATTGGCTGCTTTGCAGCCTTTCAAAAAGCGCCAAGAAAGCGCCGAACACCGAACCCGAACCCGGACTTTTACGAAAATGTTCGGGTTCGGGTCCGTGTCACGGACACCCCAAAATTCGGGTTCGGGTTCGCTCATCCCTAACTTTGACCCATTACGTGTCCATGCTTATGTATGGGACATGATGTAATATAAACTTATATAAAAATAGGTTTTGAACTGAAATAGAATCCTTCAGTACCGTCCTCTGTACACCCTGCATACAGCCAATCAGAGCCTGGTCTGTGCTCACAATGTGCCAGCCTCAGTACACCCTGCATACAGCCAATCAGAGCCTGGTCTGTGCTCACAATGTGCCATCCTCAGTACACCCTGCATACAGCCAATCAGAGCCTGGTCTGTGCTCACAATGTGCTAGCCTCCGTACACCCTGCATACAGCCAATCAGAGCCTGGTCTGTGCTCACAATGTGCCATCCTCAGTACACCCTGCATACAGCCAATCAGAGCCTGGTCTGTGACCACAATGTGCCATCCTCAGTACACCCTGCATACAGCCAATCAGAGTCTGGTCTGTGCTCACAATGTGCCAGCCTCAGTACACCCTGCATACAGCCAATCAGAGCCTGGTCTGTGCTCACAATGTGCCAGCCTCAGTACACCCTGCATACAGCCAATCAGAGCCTGGTCTGTGCTCACAATGTGCCAGCCTCAGTACACCCTGCATACAGCCAATCAGAGCCTGGTCTGTGCTCACAATGTGCCATCCTCAGTACACCCTGCATACAGCCAATCAGAGCCTGGTCTGTGCTCACAATGTGCCATCCTCAGTACACCCTGCATACAGCCAATCACAGCCTGGTCTGTGCTCACAATGTGCCAGCCTCAGTACACCCTGCATACAGCCAATCACAGCCTGGTCTGTGCTCACAATGTGCCATCCTCAGTACACCCTGCATACAGCCAATCAGAGCCTGGTCTGTGCTCACAATGTGCCATCCTCAGTACACCCTGCATACAGCCAATCAGAGCCTGGTCTGTGCTCACAATGTGCCAGCCTCAGTACACCCTGCATACAGCCAATCAGAGTCTGGTCTGTGCTCACAATGTGCCATCCTCAGTACACCCTGCATACAGCCAATCAGAGCCTGGTCTGTGCTCACAATGTGCCATCCTCCGTACACCCTGCATACAGCCAATCAGAGCCTGGTCTGTGCTCACAATGTGCCATCCTCTGTATACCCTGCATACAGCCAATCAGAGCCTGGTGTGTGCTCAAAATGTGCCAACCTCAGTACACCCTGCATACAGCCAATCAGAGCCTGGTGTGTGCTCACAATGTGCCAGCCTCAGTACACCCTGCATACAGCCAATCAGAGCCTGGTCTGTGCTCACAATGTGCCATCCTCTGTACACCCTGCATACAGCCAATCAGAGCCTGGTCTGTGCTCAAAATGTGCCAACCTCAGTACACCCTGCATACAGCCAATCAGAGCCTGGTCTGTGCTCACAATGTGCCAGCCTCAGTACACCCTGCATACAGCCAATCAGAGCCTGGTCTGTGCTCACAATGTGCCATCCTCTGTACACCCTGCATACAGCCAATCAGAGCCTGGTCTGTGCTCAAAATGTGCCAGCCTCCGTACACCCTGCATACAGCCAATCAGAGCCTGGTCTGTGCTGACAATGTACCGTCCTCTGTACACCCTGCATACAGCCAATCAGAGCCTGGTCTGTGATCACAATGTGCCAGCCTCAGTACACCCTGCATACAGCCAATCAGAGCCTGGTCTGTGCTCACAATGTACCGTCCTCTGTACACCCTGCATACAGCCAATCAGAGCCTGGTCTGTGCTCACAATGTGCCAGCCTCCGTACACCCTGCATACAGCCTATCAGAGCCTGGTCTGTGCTCAAAATGTGCCATCCTCAGTACACCCTGCATACAGCCAATCAGAGCCTGGTCTGTGCTCACAATGTGCCATCCTCAGTACACCCTGCATACAGCCAATCAGAGCCTGGTCTGTGCTCACAATGTGCCATCCTCAGTACACCCTGCATAAAGCCAATCAGAGCCTGGTCTGTGCTCACAATGTGCCATCCTCAGTACACCCTGCATATAGCCAATCAGAGCCTGGTCTGTGCTCACAATGTGCCAGCCTCAGTACACCCTGCATACAGCCAATCAGAGCCTGGTCTGTGCTCACAATGTGCTAGCCTCCGTAAACCCTGCATACAGCCAATCAGAGCCTGGTCTGTGCTCACAATGTGCCATCCTCAGTACACCCTGCATACAGCCAATCAGAGCCTGGTCTGTGCTCAAAAAGTGCCATCCTCAGTACACCCTGCATACAGCCAATCAGAGCCTGGTCTGTGCTCACAATGTGCCATCCTCAGTACACCCTGCATACAGCCAATCAGAGCCTGGTCTGTGCTCACAATGTGCCATCCTCTGTACACCCTGCATACAGCCAATCAGAGCCTGGTGTGTGCTCAAAATGTGCCAACCTCAGTACACCCTGCATACAGCCAATCAGAGCCTGGTCTGTGCTCACAATGTGCCAACCTCAGTACACCCTGCATACAGCCAATCAGAGCCTGGTCTGTGCCCACAATGTGCCATCCTCAGTACACCCTGCATACAGCCAATCAGAGCCTGGTCTGTGCTCACAATGTGCCATCCTCTGTACACCCTGCATACAGCCAATCAGAGCCTGGTCTGTGCTCAAAATGTGCCAACCTCAGTACACCCTGCATACAGACAATCAGAGCCTGGTCTGTGCTCACAATGTGCCAGCCTCAGTACACCCTGCATACAGCCAATCAGAGCCTGGTCTGTGCTCACAATGTGCCAGCCTTAGTACACCCTGCATACAGCCAATCAGAGCCTGGTCTGTGCCCACAATGTGCCATCCTCAGTACACCCTGCATACAGCCAATCAAAGCCTGGTCTGTGCTCACAATGTGCCAGCCTCAGTACACCCTGCATACAGCCAATCAGAGCCTGGTCTGTGCCCACAATGTGCCATCCTCAGTACACCCTGCATACAGCCAATCAGAGCCTGGTGTGTGCTCACAATGTGCCAGCCTCAGTACACCCTGCATACAGCCAATCAGAGCCTGGTCTGTGATCACAATGTGCCATCCTCAGTACACCCTGCATACAGCCAATCAAAGCCTGGTCTGTGCTCACAATGTGCCAACCTCAGTACACCTTGCATACAGCCAATCAGAGCCTGGTCTGTGCTCACAATGTGCCATCCTCAGTACACCCTGCATACAGCCAATCAGAGCCTGGTCTGTGCTCACAATGTGCCATCCTCTGTACACCCTGCATACAGCCAATCAGAGCCTGGTGTGTGCTCAAAATGTGCCAACCTCAGTACACCCTGCATACAGCCAATCAGAGCCTGGTCTGTGCTCACAATGTGCCATCCTCTGTACACCCTGCATACAGCCAATCAGAGCCTGGTGTGTGCTCAAAATGTGCCAACCTCAGTACACCCTGCATACAGCCAATCAGAGCCTGGTCTGTGCTCACAATGTGCCAACCTCAGTACACCCTGCATACAGCCAATCAGAGCCTGGTCTGTGCTCACAATGTGCCATCCTCAGTACACCCTGCATATAGCCAATCAGAGCCTGGTCTGTGCTCACAATGTGCCAGCCTCAGTACACCCTGCAGACAGCCAATCAGAGCCTGGTCTGTGCTCACAATGTGCCATCCTCTGTATACCCTGCATACAGCCAATCAGAGCCTGGTCTGTGCTCAAAATGTGCCAACCTCAGTACACCCTGCATACAGCCAATCAGAGCCTGGTCTGTGCTCACAATGTGCCAGCCTCAGTACACCCTGCATACAGCCAATCAGAGCCTGGTGTGTGCTCACAATGTGCCATCCTCAGTACACCCTGCATACAGCCAATCAGAGCCTGGTCTGAGCCCACAATGTGCCATCCTCTGTACACCCTGCATACAGCCAATCAGAGCCTGGTCTGTGCTCACAATGTGCCAGCCTCAGTACACCCTGCATACAGCCAATCAGAGCCTGGTCTGTGCCCACAATGTGCCATCCTCAGTACACCCTGCATACAGCCAATCAAAGCCTGGTCTGTGCTCACAATGTGCCAGCCTCAGTACACCCTGCATACAGCCAATCAGAGCCTGGTCTGTGCCCACAATGTGCCATCCTCAGTACACCCTGCATACAGCCAATCAGAGCCTGGTCTGTGCCCACAATGTGCCATCCCCAGTACACCCTGCATACAGCCAATCAGAGCCTGGTGTGTGCTCACAATGTGCCATCCTCAGTACACCCTGCACACAGCCAATCAAAGCCTGGTCTGTGCCCACAATGTGCCATCCTCAGTACACCCTGCATACAGCCAATCAGAGCCTGGTCTGTGCTCACAATGTGCCATCCTCAGTACACCCTGCATACAGCCAATCAGAGCCTGGTCTGTGCCCACAATGTGCCATCCTCAGTACACCCTGCATACAGCCAATCGGAGCCTGGTGTGTGCTCACAATGTGCCATCCTCAGTACACCCTGCATACAGCCAATCAGAGCCTGGTCTGTGCCCACAATGTGCCATCCTCAGTACACCTTGCATACAGCCAATCAGAGCCTGGTCTGTGCTCACAATGTGCCAGCCTCAGTACACCCTGCATACAGCCAATCAGAGCCTGGTCTGTGCCCACAATGTGCCATCCTCTGTACACCCTGCATACAGCCAATCAGAGCCTGGTCTGTGCTCACAATGTGCCATCCTCAGTACACCCTGCATACAGCCAATCAGAGCCTGGTCTGTGCTCACAATGTGCCAGCCTCAGTACACCCTGCATACAGCCAATCAGAGTCTGGTCTGTGCTCACAATGTGCCAGCCTCAGTACACCCTGCATACAGCCAATCAGAGCCTGGTCTGTGCCCACAATGTGCCATCCTCTGTACACCCTGCATACAGCCAATCAGAGCCTGGTCTGTGCTCACAATGTGCCAGCCTCAGTACACCCTGCATACAGCCAATCAGAGCCTGGTCTGTGCTCACAATGTGCCAGCCTCAGTACACCCTGCATACAGCCAATCAGAGCCTCGTGTCTGTCTCCTTGTGGAAGATGTGTAGCCTGGATGAGAGACTGGGTTGTCGAACATTGCATCAGGGACAGGATAGTCACGTGTGAGTGATATCCAGTCTTCATCCAAAGCACCATCTATGGAGGGGACAGTTAAGGGTCTTATGGTCGTGAGAGATCAGTGTCTATCCAGGGTGGAGGATCACAGTATTGGGGGTCATTGTGATGGAATGTAGAGGTTTGATCCGTATTGGGGAGTCAATGTGAGAAGTTTAGGGCTCTCGAGAGTAGGCGTGTGGATACTGCTAGTGTGTGGATACTGTGTGCGCCGTGTAGTGCTCATATCAGTGTTGAGGGTATCTTTATAGGTCGGGGGCACTCTTTAACTGTTGGCAATATTTTTGAGGGGTGTAAATCAGTATTGTTGGTACTACTAATAGTGCGCGCGGAGTGTAGTGGTCTTCTAGTATTGAGAGGTTTTAGGTCTGATCAGTATAGGATTTGTGGGTGCTGGTATGTGGGTGATAGGTACATTCTATGGTCGGTGCCTGGACTATATGGGGAGTGGGATGAGAGTTATCGGGGGGATGGGATGAGCGTTATCTAAAGGGTTGGGATGCAAGTTATCGGAGGGGTGGGATGAGAGTTATCGGGTGGATGGGATGAGAGTTATGGGGAGGATGGGATGAAAGTTATGGGGGGATGGGATGAGAGTTATCGGAGGGGTGGGATGAGAGTTATGGGGAGGATGGTATGAGAGTTATCTGTGGATGGTAGAGTTATCAGGTGGATGGGATGAGAGTTATTGAAGGGATGGGATGAGAGTTATCGGGTGGATGGGAGGAGAGTTATGGGGAGGATGGGATGAGAGTTATCGGGTGGATGGGATGAGAGTTATGGGGAGGATGGGATGAGAGTTATCGGAGGGATGAGATGAGAGTTATCTGTGGATGGTATGAGAGTTATCGTGGGATGGGATGAGAGTTATCGGTGGGACGGGATGAGAGTTATGGGGAGGATGGGATGAGAGTTATCGGAGGGATGAGATGAGAGTTATCTCTGGATGGTATGAGAGTTATTGAAGGGATGGGATGAGAGTTATCGTGGGATGGGATGAGAGTTATCGTGGGATGGGATGAGAGTTATCGTGGGATGGGATGAGAGTTATCGGTGGGATTCGATGAGAGTTATCTGTGGATGGTACGAGAGTTATTGAAGGGATGGGATGAGAGTTATGGGGTGGATGGGATGAGAATTATCAGGTGGATGGGATGAGAGTTATTGGGGGGATGGGATGAGAATTATCCGGGGGATGGGATGAGAGTTATCGGGTGGATGGGATGAGAGTTATGGGGAGGATGGGATGAGAGTTATCGGGAGGATGGGATGAGAGTTATCGTGGGGATGGGATGAGAGTTATCGGGGGGATGGGATGAGAGTTATCGGGGGGATGGGATGAGAGTTATCGGGGGGATGGGATGAGAGTTATGGGGAGGATGGGATGAGAGTTATCGGAGGGGTGTGATGAGAGTTATCGGGTGGATGGGATGAGAGTTATCGGAGGGGTGAGATGAGTTATCTGGGGATGGGATGAGAGTTATTGGGGGGATGGGATGAGAATTATCCAGGGGATGGGATGGGATGAGAGTTATCGGGGGGATGGGATGAGAGTTATGGGGAGGATGGGATGAGAGTTATCGGGTGGATGGGATGAGAGTTATCGGGGGGATGGGATGAGAGTTATGGGGAGGATGGGATGAGAGTTATCGGGTGGATGGGATGAGAGTTATGGGGAGGATGGGATGAGAGGTATCGGGTGGATGGGATGAGAGTTATCGGAGGGGTGAGATGAGTTATCTGGGGATGGGATGAGAACTATCCAAGGGATGGGATGAGAGTTATCGGGGGGACAGGATGAGAGTTATCGGGGGCATTGGATGAGAGTTATCTAGGGATAGGATGAGAGTTATCGGGGGGATAGGATGAGAGTAATCGGGGGGATTGGATGACAGTTATTGGGGGGATGTCTTAGCTACAAGCAGCAAGGTTTGGGGATTTTTCTCCAGGGTGAGCATGTTCCTGCAGCTCCCCTCAGCAGGGATGTTTTGGGGTGAGCGGGCATGTGTGCCTGTGGGCCCAGTGCCAGGTCCATGTATTGTGCAGTGGCCAGATTCTGCTTTAGGTTAACCAGTTAGCAGCCAGCTGGCACTAAGCGCGCCCCGGCAGTGGAGAGCTTCAGACCCCCAGCCCTCCCAATGAGTTAACAACGCAGTGTGATTACACATTCAGCCTCCCATCCCCCAGCCTGCCCTCTCCCTCCTCTGGCTGCAGACACAGCTCATCACTGCGGAGGAGCCAAGAGTGAACCCCTCACTGGTCACCAGGGTGGTGAGTGTGCCCCTCCACTGATGGCCAGGATGTGCTGCCTCCTCAAATGACCTGGGCTCTGCACCTGCTCATAGACCTGCACTGGGCTGTCCAGCCAGATCTACAGGGGCCTTTCAGCTGCTGGGGAACTACAAAGGCCAGCACGCTCTAGCAGCCAGGCTCACATGATGTGTATGGAGGCTATATATCTGTCAGTGATGTTGGGGTACAGGCTGTCAGTCTGTGGTAAATTATCTGCCATTCTGCCCTTTTTTCTGGAAACTGTTGTTGGGGGGAGTGCAAGGCGAGGACAGGTCATTAGTCTTCCATAGACAGTCGTAAACTGGGGGCGTCATCACCCAGAGACGATAATTGCGGGGTTTGTCTATTTTACATGGGGCAGTTGTTGGGGAGTCTACACTCACATGGGCAGTTGATGTGAAGTCTACACTCACATGGGGCAGTTGCTGAGGAGTCTACACTCACGTGGGGTAGTTGTTCGGAAGTCTACATTCAGATGGGGAAGTTGCTGAGGAGTCTCCACTCACATAGGGCAGTTGTTAGGGGAGTCTGCACTCATATGGAGCAGTTGTTGTGGAGTCTACACTCATATGGAGCAGTTGTTGTGGAGTCTACACTCATATGGGGCAGTTGGGGAGTCTACACTCACATTGGGCAGTTGTTGGGGACTCTTCTACACTCACATTGGGCAGTTGTTGGGGACTCTTCTACACTCACGTGGGGCAGTTGTTTGGAAGTCTACATTCACGTGGGGCAGAGGCTGAGGAGTCTGCACTCATGTAGGGCAGTTGCTGAGGAGTCTACACTCACGTGGGGCAGTTGTTCGGAAGTCTACATTCAGATGGGGAAGTTGCTGAGGAGTCTGCACTCACGTAGGGCAGTTGTTAGGGGAGTCTGCACTCATATGGAGCAGTTGTTGTGGAGTCTACACTCATATGGGGCAGTTGGGGAGTCTACACTCACATTGGGCAGTTGTTGGGGACTCTTCTACACTCACGTGGGGCAGTTGTTCGGAAGTCTACATTCACGTGAGGGGCAGAGGCTGAGGAGTCTGCACTCACGTGGAGCAGTTGTTCGGAAGTCTAAATTCACATGGGGCAGTAGTTTAGGAGTCTGCACTCATGTGGGGCAGTTGTTGGGGAGTCTACACTCTCTTGGGCATGTTTATTGTTCATTTCTTCTATCTTACTGTTACATTGATATCATTTGTCCCCTGATGAACCTTGTGCATTGCAAGGGGAAACGCGTCGGGACCGTGCATTTTGTATCAAATTGGGACTTTGTATTTTGCATTGCTTTGTGTATCAGATGTTCATTAAATTAGTATCAGATAAGTGATAGGGCTGCGTAAGGACAGGCTAGCCAAGGCACCTGGACAGTGTACTCCTACCATGAAGGTGTATCTCTGGGATGAGCAGATTTTGATTAGGGTTAACCTAGGGATAGGTATTGACCTCCTATTAGTGCCACTCGGTTCTGCTTCTAGCCGTCTCTAATTGATAGCTCTTTGGTTGTTGACTACGAGTATATTGGTCCTGTAGGGACCTGTCTTAGTGTATGTATTTATAAAAAGGGAAGTTTTAGAAAGTTGCCCTTAGTGATATTTTTGCAGGTATTGCAACTGTCTTTGTGATATTATTTTCAGTGACTGTGTTTTTCTATGGAGTGATTTCTGTCGGGTACGTTATTTACGGAGGAACTCATCAGGGAAGCACGAGACATTTTTTCAGATAAGGAGTTAACTGGTTTGTCAAATTCACTACGTTGTAAACTTGCAATTACTGACCTGTATGAGGAATATAAAAATAACATAAAATCATGGTGGGAAGTTAAATCTCTAGAAAGTTATTTGGAGCATAAAATTATCCCTAAGGGACTACGTGTACCCATCTTTCCAGCAGAACGTATACGATCACCAGAACTGCAGGCAAGGTGGGAACAGGAACTTACTAATAGTTCCCTTAGACTCATGAATTTGCTGCTTGAGGAGGAGAAAGTTTTCTTTGAGAGGTCTTCTGAGAAATTGAAGGGCTTGATTGATCTGGCTGTGACCTTTAAGACTGACCCTGATTTTAATAGGAGGGAGTCTTCACCACAGACTGCAGTAGAGACATTCCGGGGCCAGATTAAGGAATGAAAGCACAGGCAATTCAACAAGGACCTTAAGGAATTCAGAGAGAATAGGGCATAGGAAGTAGAGCCCAAACCTCCCCCTCTCTCCGAGACTGACCTCTCCTCCTCTGAACAGAAATTCTTGGATTTGGAGTCTAATTCTAGAGGCAGAACTAAAATTACAGACAGGGTCAAAGGGGAGGCGGTGGGGACGGTATAATAATAGGAGATGGCCAAGATCAAGCGGTCGGAGGGGGAAGGGGGGCGAATCTACATCGCCCTCATCCTTACCCTCCTCTTCCGCCCCTTACTCAACACCAGGGGAGATTTTTTTAGCCAAAGGCAACTCCTACCAATTACGGGATCGAACCAAGGTGGGAGAGGATTAGAAGATAATGATCAATTCCAAATAATGAATCTCTCTTCCCGTGTACTTAGTGAGGCTGAATATAATCTGCTAAAAAAGGGACTCTCGGTTGTTCCTACAACAAAGTTTAATCCTTTTATCTGGGTCAAAGATCTTCATTTATTCTCAAGGAGATTGGAATGGCATAAGTTTATGAAATATAATAATAAGCTTACTTGTGAGCAACTTGGCCTACAGGAGAATGAATTTGCTGACCTGGAAATATTTTTGGACTTACTTGATGAAGGCACACGTGAACCAGGACGTGGACCATTTACGGATCTACGCCCTAAGAGTGCTAAATTACCGCCGCCCCCCCCATAAACTATGATCACATAGACATCTTTTTACAAATGGTTATTAAGGATATAGAAAGATTTCCCTTATCTAAAACTTATTTTCATAACCTGTCTGGTCCTGAGATTGAGGCCCTTCTGAGTTTAGAAAGGGATACCTCAATAGTCATCAAACTGGACGATAAGGGGGGGAACCTTGTTGTTATGGGGTGCACCCAATATGGACATATGTGTGATCGGGAATGCTATTGTATTGTGTCATCAGACCCCACCGATATCTTTCTTGGGGAGCTTGTGTCCATTCTGGATGATGGCCTTACCAAGGGCATCATCAATGAGGCTGGACACCGGTTCCTGAAGCCGAGTTCACCTCAAACAGCTACTTTCTATGGACTACCAAAAGTCCACAAGGTTTTATCCCCTTTAAAGGGTGGCTGAATTGTGTCTGGTGTAGACTCAATCACCAAGAAATGCAGGAGTAAGAGGTTGTGTACCTCTGTCAATGTACCTGTCCTTTGCACTATGGGGGAAAGACATGCAGGGAGTTTCGTCAGCTTGTTTTAGAACATATAAATGATATTAAGAAAAAGAAAAGCACCCCGATAGCCAACCATATCTGGGAGTGCCATGATAGGGACTTGAACTCACTGGCCTTCTCAGAACTGGAAGTGGGGAGACCCTCTCCCAGAAGAGGCGACTGGGACCGGAGAATGGATATATAGACTCCGATCCCAGTCGCCCAGTGGGCTTAATGAGAGACTGACTTTCTCTTGCTTTATCTGATCCCCCGTTTAATCTATTCCACATGTATGAAATAAGTCTCCTTACTTCAGTCTCCTTTCTGTGTTTAGTGTTTTACCTCCTATATGAGACAGAAATATTCATCGACACAAGAAGTGTCATGGGACTATTTGATAAACAGCTCGATCTACTATAGTAGTGACGACCCGTGTCATTGAAGTGCTCATTGTTTGTTTTGGATGTCGATGCTCTCCCTTCTGTTATATGTCATAAATATAGTGACTCCTGTCCATGTCCAGTAGGATATATAGAAATAGAAATATATAGAAAGAGGATATCATGTGACCGCGGTGGATTCCCTGCCCCTTTACGTGGTATCGCGGGATCCGTGTGTGTAGACATGTTGCTACAGACCTTGCGTTCCACACTGGATATTGGTGGAACGCACGACCATGTTTGGGGCGGTCACATGAGGATCTCATGTGACCGCGATATATCTTCGGGACGGCCTTCCGGTGTGGTATCGCAGGATCTTTGTGTGCAGGTCGCGCTTTTGTGAGCTGTCCATATATTGGGGCTTTTTAGCTCGGTGTATATATGCGCCCCACACGAACATGATATGGAGCGCCTTTCCTGGACATTTTGTTATTATAGGGGAGGATACGTGTCTTTGGGAAGGAGGGGGGAGAAGATAAAGGATTTCCCCAATGGTGACGCATACCCAGGTCACCTGATCGGGATGGGCAGTCCGGAAGTGTGGATCCACCTATGGGGGTTTAGCCCTCCCAGGATCCTGCATCTTAGGCCCCCTGGAGGCCTCCAGCCAAGCCTGCGGGTCTGTGAGAGAATGACGTCCATCCTCATCAGATAAGTTGTCTCTAGTTTTCAGCATTATACTGTATGTTGTATCATTTGTATCAGACCGCTGCAGATGTGGGACACTTACGGTGTGTATGCAGATCTATCTTGGGCATGTTTATTGTTCATTTCTGGTATCTTACTGTTACATTGATATCATTTGTCCCCTGATGAACCTTGTGCATTACAAGGGAAAACGCGTTGGGACTGTGCATTTTGTATCAAATTGGGACTTTGTATTTTGCATCGCTTTGTGTATTAAATTAGTATCAGATAAGTGATAGGGCTGCGTAAGGACAGGCTAGCCGAGGCACCTGGACAGAGTACTCCTACCATCAAGGTGTATCTCTGGGCTGAGCAGATTTTGATTAGGGTTAACCTAGGGATAGGTATTGACCTCCTATTAGTGCCACTCGGTTCTGCTTCTAGCCGTCCCTAATTGATAGCTCTTTGGTTGTTGACTACGAGTATATTGGTCCTGTAGGAACCTGTCTTAGTGTATGTGTTTAATAAAAGTAAAGTTTTAGGAAGTTGCCCTTAGTGATATTTTAGTTGGTATTGCAACTGTCTTTGTGATATTATTTTCAGTGACTGTGGGTATCTCCCCTTACTGCCATACAGGCTGCCCCTATGGCATGATGGTGGACATTCATACATCTGCTGGATATCCTCCTGTGGTCGAGGTCATACAGATGCTGGATATCCTCCTGTGGTGGCGGTCATACAGATGCTGGATATCCTCCTGTCGTGGTGGTCATACAGATGCTGGATATCCTCCTGTGGTGGCGGTCATAAAGATGGTAGATATCCTCCTGTGGTGGCGGTTATACAGATGCTGGATATCCTCCTGTGGTAGAGGTCATGCAGATGTTGGATATCCTGTTGTGGCAGTCATACAGATGCTGGGTATCCTCCTATAGTGGAGGTCACACAAATGCTGGATATCCTCCTGTGGTGGCGGTCATACATCTGCTGGATATCCTCCTGTGGTGGAGGTCATACAGATGCTGGATATCCTCCTGTGATGGAGGTCATACATCTGCTGGATATCCTCCTGTGGTGGAGGTTATACAGATGCTGGATATCCTCCTGTGTTGGAGGTTATACAGATACTGGATATCCTCCTGTGGTAGCGGTCATACAGATGGTGGATATCCTCCTGTGTTGGAGGTCATACAGATGCTGGGTATCCTCCTGTGGTGGCGGTCATACAGATGGTGGATATCATCCTGTGGTGGCTGTCATACAGATGGTGGATATCATCCTGTGGTGGCTGTCATACAGATGCTGGATATCCTCCTGTGGTGGCGGTCACACAGATGCTGGATATCCTCTTGTGGTGGTGGTCATACAGATGCTGGATATCCTCCTGTGTTGGAGGTCATATAGATGCTGGGTATCCTCCTGTGGTGGCGGTCATACAGATGCTGGATATCCTCCTGTGGTGGCTGTCATACAGATGCTGGATATCCTCCTGTGGTGGCGGTCACACAGATGCTGGATATTCTCCGGTGGTGGCGGTCACACAGATGCTGGATATCCTCCGGTGGTGGCGATCATACAGATGCTGGAAATCCTCCTGTGGTCATACAGATGCTGGATATCCTCCGGTGGTGGTAGTCATACAGATGCTGGAAATCCTCCTGTGGTCATACAGATGCTGGATATCCTCCGGTGGTGGCGGTCATACAGATGCTGGATATCCTCCTGTGGTGGCGGTCACACAGATGCTGGATATCCTCCGGTGGTGGCGGTCACACAGATGCTGGATATCCTCCGGTGGTCGTACAGATGCTGGATATGCTCTTGTGGTGGTGGTCATACAGATGCTGGATATCCTCCTGTGTTGGAGGTCATATAGATGCTGGGTATCCTCCTGTGGTGGCGGTCATACAGATACTGGATATCATCCTGTGGTGGCGGTCATACAGATGGTGGATATCCTCCTGTGGTGGCGGTCATACAGATGCTGGATAGCCTACTGTGGTGACGGTCATACAGATGCTGGATATCCTCCTGGGGTGGCGGTCATACAGATGCTGGATATCATCCTGTGGTGGTTGTCATACAGATGCTGGATATCCTCCTGTGTTGGAGGTCATATAGATGCTGGGTATCCTCCTGTGGTGGCGGTCATACAGATGCTGGATATCCTCCTGTGGTGGCTGTCATACAGATGCTGGATATCCTCCTGTGGTGGCGGTCACACAGATGCTGGATATTCTCCGGTGGTGGCGGTCACACAGATGCTGGATATCCTCCGGTGGTGGCGATCATACAGATGCTGGAAATCCTCCTGTGGTCATACAGATGCTGGATATCCTCCGGTGGTGGTAGTCATACAGATGCTGGAAATCCTCCTGTGGTCATACAGATGCTGGATATCCTCCGGTGGTGGCGGTCATACAGATGCTGGATATCCTCCTGTGGTGGCGGTCACACAGATGCTGGATATCCTCCGGTGGTGGCGGTCACACAGATGCTGGATATCCTCCGGTGGTCGTACAGATGCTGGATATGCTCTTGTGGTGGTGGTCATACAGATGCTGGATATCCTCCTGTGTTGGAGGTCATATAGATGCTGGGTATCCTCCTGTGGTGGCGGTCATACAGATACTGGATATCATCCTGTGGTGGCGGTCATACAGATGGTGGATATCCTCCTGTGGTGGCGGTCATACAGATGCTGGATAGCCTACTGTGGTGACGGTCATACAGATGCTGGATATCCTCCTGGGGTGGCGGTCATACAGATGCTGGATATCATCCTGTGGTGGTTGTCATACAGATGCTGGATATCCTCCTGTGTGGCAGTTACACAGTTGCTGGATATCCTCCTGTGTGGCAGTTACACAGTTGCTGGATATCCTCCTGTAGTGGCGGTCATACAGATGCTGGATATCTTCCTGTGGTGGCGGTCATACATCTGCTGGATATCCTCCTGTGGTGGCGGTCATACAGATGTTTGATATCCTCCTGTAGTGGTGGTCATACATCTGCTGGATAACCTCCTGTGGTGGTGGTCATACATCTGCTGGATAACCTCCTGTGGTTGCAGTCATACAGATGTTTGATATCCTCCTGTAGTGGCAGTTACACAGTTGCTGGATATCCTCCTGTAGTGGCGGTCACACAGATGCTGGATATCCTCCTGTGGTGGCGGTCATACAGATGCTGGATATCCTCCTGTGGTGGCGGTCATACAGATGCTGGATATCCTCCTGTGGTGGCGGTCATACAGATGCTGGATATCCTCCTGTGGTGGCGGTCATACAGATGCTGGATAGCCTACTGTGGTGACGGTCATACAGATGCTGGATATCCTCCTGGGGTGGTGGTCATACAGATGCTGGATATCATCCTGTGGTGGCGGTCATACAGATGCTGGATATCCTCCTGTGGTGGCGGTCATACAGATGCTGGATATCCTCCTGTGGTGGCGGTCATAAATATGCTGGATATCCTCCTGTGGTGGAGGTCATACAGATGCTGGATATCCTCCTGGGGTGGCGGTCATACAGATGCTGGATATCCTCCTGTGGTAGAGGTCATACAGATGCTGGATATCCTCCTGTGGTGGCGGTCATACAGATGCTGGATATCCTCCTGTGGTGGCGGTCATGCAGATGTTTGATATTCTGTGGTGGCGGTCATGCAGATGTTGGATATCATCCTGCGGTGGTTGTCATACAGATGCTGGATATCCTCCTGTGGTGGCAGTCATACAGATGCTGGATATCCTCCTGTGGTGGCGGTCATACAGATGCTGGATATCTTCCTGTGGTGGCGGTCATACATCTGCTGGATAACCTCCTGTGGTTGCAGTCATACAGATGTTTGATATCCTCCTGTAGTGGCAGTTACACAGTTGCTGGATATCCTC
This sequence comes from Bufo bufo, assembly GCF_905171765.1. NCBI lineage: Eukaryota > Metazoa > Chordata > Amphibia > Anura > Bufonidae > Bufo > Bufo bufo. Next base: position 563,904,193 of record NC_053393.1, read on the forward strand.
CTGTAGTAGCAGTTGTTATGCAAGCGGGTGTGGACCCACTGTGCCACTGACTGGCTATACTCTGGAGGATGTGACTAAGCAACTACCTGGTCTTCACTAGAGCCTCTGATGGTGAGGATAGGCTTGGGCCATTAGGGTAGTTGCCAGGTGCCACTTCAGAGCAGTCCCTGAGTCAGTGGCAGCTGACCAGGGGGTCAGAGATACCGGTGCAAGCACTGAGGGGAAGTACGTGGTCAGGAAGTCCGGGGTCAGGACAGGCAGCGATCAAGCAAGGTCCGTAAATGAAGTCTGAGGTCAGAGGCAAAGTCCGATAATTCCAAAAGCAGGGTCTGGTACACAGCAAAGCAGAACTTGACAAACACCTTTACACTTGGAACTAGACAAGCTAGTGACCATAATTTTCTCAGGCATCTTCCTGTGGTAGGAAGCGCCTATAAATTCTTCCTGCAATCCAGCCATAGGCTGGTGAGACAGAGGGCGTGTACGAGCTGCCTCACAAGGGAGGAGAGACACACCCGTGCAAGCCCCAACAACAGTACAGGTCTCCAGTTAAGCTACCTGCTGCCCGCGCTTGTCAGCACGGCGCATGGCAGCAGAATGGAAAGAGGGAGGCCGGCGCCCGTGCCAGCGGGTAGGGGCAGCCGCGTCGTCACGGACCACTAGGCTAACAGTGCTAACACAGATACTGGATATCCTCTTGTAGTGGCGGTCACACAGATGCTGGATATCCTCCTGTGGTGGCGGTCACACAGATGCTGGATATCCTCCGGTGGTCGTACAGATGCTGGATATCCTCCTGTGGTGGCGGTCATACATCTGCTGGATATCCTCCTGTGGTGGCGGTCATACAGATACTGGATATCATCCTGTGGTGGCTGTCATACAGATGCTGGATATCCTCCCGTGGTGGCGCTCATACAGATGCTGGATATCCTCCTGTGGTGGCGGTCATACATCTGCTGGATATCCTCCTGTGGTGGCGGTCATACAGATGTTGGATATCCTTTGGTGGCAGTCATACAGATGCTGGATACCCTCCTGTGGTGGCTGTCATACAAATACTGGATATTCTCCTGTGGTACAGATGCTGGATATCCTCCTGTGGTGGCGGTCATAAAGATGCTGGATATCCTCCTGTGGTGGCGTCATAAAGATGCTGGATATCCTCCTGTGGTGGCGTCATAAAGATGCTGGATATCCTCCTGTGGTGGCGTCATAAAGATGCTGGATATCCTCCTGTGGTGGCGTCATAAAGATGCTGGATATCCTCCTGTGGTGGCAGTCATATAGATGCTGACTATCCTCCTGTGGTTATATAGATGCTGGATATCCTCCTGTGGTGGCGTCATAAAGATGCTGGATATCCTCCTGTGGTGGCGTCATAAAGATGCTGGATATCCTCCTGTGGTGGCGTCATAAAGATGCTGGATATCCTCCTGTGGTGGCAGTCATATAGATGCTGACTATCCTCCTGTGGTGGCGTCATATAGATGCTGGATATCCTCCTGTGGTGGCGTCATAAAGATGCTGGATATCCTCCTGTGGTGGCGTCATAAAGATGCTGGATATCCTCCTGTGGTGGCGTCATAATGATGCTGGATATCCTCCTGTGATACAGATGCTGGATATCCTCCGGTGGTCGTACAGATGCTGGATATCCTCCTGTGGTGGAAGTCATACAGATGCTGGATATCCTCCTGTGGTGGCGTCATAAAGATGCTGGATATTCTCCTGTGGTGGCGGTCATACAAATGCCGGATATCCTCCTGTGGTTATATAGATGCTGGATATCCTCCTGTAGTGGCGGTCATACAGATGCTGAATATCCATCCACCTGTGGTGGCAGTCATACTGATACTGGATATCATCCTGTGGTAGCGGTCATACAGATGCTGGATATCTTCTTTTGATAGCGGTCATACAGAGGCTGGATATCCTCCTGTGGTGGCAGTCATTCACATGCTGGATATCATGTTTTGGTAGTAGAGATGGCCTTGTGGTTCGCCGGGCGGTCGTTTCACAGTGAACTTTCCGCGTTCGCAATTTGCCAAACATGCGAACATATGGTGATATTCGCGCCCGCCATATTCTTTTGCATTGCGCCGAACTTTGACCCATGACACATCCATCAGGTGGTACAGGACAGCCAATTAAGAAATTTCAGCACATGGACACACCCCCACCCTATCACAGATCCCGTTCTGGCCGCCATTTTACATTCAGTGTTTTGCCAGAGTAGGGAGAGGTTGCTGTGTGGAGCAGGGACACCAAACGCTGGATAATTGGGCCACAAAAGGACTGGTATAGGTGTTCTATCGATAGGTGTGATACACTGAGGGGTGCGATATACTTATAATATACTTCTAACATAGAAAGCATATTATACTGCATATGTATTGTGCAGCAGTTGTGTGCGGTTCTGCTGAGATACTGCAGCTATACGGAGGGACAAACGCTATTGGGACAACTAATTGCAACGGGTGTGATATACTGTACGTTCTTCTATAAAAAACTGATTGAGGGCTGCGATATACCCATTGACCCAAATAAACATGGTGGCACTGGTGTGATATAACTGTTGTGGCAATCAAAAATAATTGAGGGGTGTGATATACCTGTTTTCACAAAATACTGATTATGGGCTTTGATATACCTGTTTTCACAAAATACTGATTATGGGCTTTGATATACCTGCTTCCACAAAATACTGATTAAGGGGATTGATACACCTGCTTCCACAAAATACTGATTGAGGGGATTGATATACCTGCTTCCACTAAATATTAATTGAGGCCTGCGAGATACCTGCTTCCAGAAAATACTGATAGAGGGGATTGATATACCAGCTTCCACCAAATATTGATTGAGGCCTGCGAGATACCTGCTTCCACAAAATACTGATTGAGGGCTGCGATATACCTGCTTCCACAAAATACTGATTAAGGGGTTTATATAACTGTTTTCACCAAATATTGATTGAGGCCTGCAATATACCTGCTTCTACAAAATACTGATTAACCTCTTGGGAACACAGGGCGTACAGGTACGCCCTGATGTCCCGGTACTCAAGGACGGTCGGTGATCGGAACAGAGTGCCTGCTGAAATCATTCAGCAGGCACTTTGTGATAATGCCGAGGGGGGTCCTGTGACCCCCCCCGTATCGGCGATCGCTGCAAACCGCAGGTCAATTTAGAACTGCGGTTTGCAGCGCTTTAGGAAGTTTCTGATCCCAGCGGTCCGTGAGCGCAGGGATCAGAAACTTCAAAATGAGATGCGGGCGGTGCTGGGGGGGGGCGGGCGCTCAATCATCCGCCCGCCCCCTCTCTCAGGATGGCCGAGCGGTTAGCAGAGTATCACACTCTGCTTGAAACGGCTGACATCCGTGCTCACAGATGTCAGCCGTTTAACCCCTTCCATGCTGCGGTCCGTAGGGACCGCTGTATGGAAGGGGTTAACAGGGAGGGAGCTCCCTTCCTCTCCCATCAGGGGCTGCTGTGCCATTTCAGCACCCGATTCTTGACGGGATCACAGCGGGAGGGGGCCCCCCTCCCTCCCCATCACCCGCTGCTCTGTTGTGGAAGCGGGTGATGGTTACCATGGCAACCGGACGCCTTCACAGGCTTCCGGCGTGCCATGGTAAGGCTAAGTCTGATCAGACTTCTGCTAAAGGCAGAAGTCTGATCAGACTAAGTGTAAAGTGAAAATACAGTACAGTACAATATATAGTGTACTGTATTGTATTATACAGACATCAGACCCACTGGATCTTCAAAAACCAAGTGGGTCTGGGTCAAAAAAAGTAAAAAAAGTAAAAATAAAAAAACTAATTTTTCACTGATTAAAAATTAAATAAAATGCACCTCAAATATTAGATATCGACGAGTCTGTAATAACCTGCTCTATAAAAATATCACATGACTTAACCCCTCAAGTGAATACCGTAAAAAAAATAAAAAAAACGGTGTAAAAAAAGCTATTTTTTGTCACCTTACATCACAAAAAGTGTAATAGCAAGCAATCAAAAAGTCATATGCACCCCAAAATAAAGCCAATCAAACCTTCATCTCATCCCGCAAAAATGATAGCCTATCTAAGACAATTGCCCAAAAACTAAAAAAAACTATGGCTCTCAGGCTATGGAGACACAAAAAAAATATTTATTTTTTGTTTCAAAAATATCACTGTGTAAAACGTACATAAAAAAGTGGACATATTAGGTATCGCCGCGTCCGTAATAACCTGCTCTATAAAAATATCACATGACCTAACCCCTCAGGTGAATACCGAAAAAAATAAAAATAAAAACTGTGTAAAAAAAGCCATTTTTTGTCACCTTGCATCGCAAAAAGTGTAATAGCAAGCGTTCAAAAAGTCATACGCACCCCAAAATAGTGCCAATCAAACCGTCATCTCATCCTGGAAAAAAAATGAGCCCCTACACAAGACAGTCGCCGAAAAATAAATAAAACTATGGCTTTGGAAATGTGGAGACACTAAAGAATCATATTTTATTTTTTTAAATGCTTTGTTATGTATAACTGAAACAAACAAAAAAGTCATATTTGGTATTGTCGCGTCCGTGACAACCTGCTCTATAAAAATACCACATGATCTAACCTGTCCGATGAATGTTGTAAATAAAAACAGTGCCAAAACAGCTATTTCTTGTTACCTTGCCTCACAAAAAGTGTAATATAGAGCAGCCAAAAATCATATGTACCCTAAAATAGTATCAACAATACTGCCACGCTATCCAGTTGTTTCCAAAATGGGGTAACTTTTTTGGAGTTTCTACTTTAGGGGTGCATCAGGGGGGCTTCAAATGGAACATGGTGTCAAAAAACCAGTCCAAACAAAATTTGCCTTCCAAAAACTGTATGGCATTCCTTTCCTTCTTCGCCCTGTCGTGTGCCCGTACAGCAGTTTAGGACCACATATGGGGTGTTTCTGTAAACTACAGAATCAGGGCCATAAATATTGAGTTTTGTTTGGCTGTTAACCCTTGCTTTGTAACTGGAAAATAATTATTAAAATGGAAAATCTGCCAAAAAAGTGAAATTTTGAAATTTTATTTCTATTTTCCATTAATTCTTGTGGAACACCTAAAGGGTTAACTAAGTTTGTAAAATCAGTTTTTGAATACTGTGGCGAAACCAACCTCGCCACTGGGTTTTGGAGAGGACTGGCTGCTGGCCTCTTGCCCCAGGATTATGGGCCATATACTAACTTTTAAACCCCTGAACCTATTCAAGTGAATTTTGGATAGGTTTGTCCCCAAGTTATACTGTTTACCTCCTCAGGACCGCTGTACGCAGGATTGCGTCTGTGCGGCGGTCCTGTTGTTCTGGGTGGACGCGCCGGTGCGTCCTCTCGCGAGACGCGAGATTTTGTGCATTGCCGGCCCGCGCATGCGCATCGCGGGCCGGCAAAAGTTAAAGAAGTATTTCGTCACCAGCCTGCCAGCAACGATCATTGGCTGGCAGGCTGGCGATTTTCAAAAAATCAAATCAGAAGCCAGATAACAGATCATATTAGTAAATATGATCTGTTAAATGGCTTCTGTGCTCCTCTGCTGGTCCTTTTCGTCGGTTGGATCCAGCAGAGGAGCAGAGATCACTGTGAGTACCCACCAAACACTGTCCTTAGCCCCAGATCACCCTCCATCACCCCCATCACCCGAATTAACCCCTTGATCGCCCCCTGTCAATCACTTAGTGAAAGACAAAAAGTGATCAGTGTAAACTGTCACTTTTTTTTTCCCACTAGTATTGGCTGTTAGGTTTTAGGGATAGTTTAGGCCCCTTGGTTAGGTAGTTAGCGTCAGTTAGCGCCCACCCCACAGCACCGCAGTCACTTTTATTCGCTGTTTAGCGTATCGCTAATCAGCATTTGTACTTTTATAGTATCTGTAAGTGATCAAAACTGATCACGGTCAGATCTATAATAGTATTAGTGTCACTTTAGTTCGCCCTCCACCCAAAACGCAGTGTTTGCCCGATCAGGCCTGATCAGTCGCCCACACGTGCGTTCACCCACGCCCGCCCCGCCGCAGTGACAAAAAAAATTATTATTTTTTGATCACTGCACATTCATTTTACACGCACTGCGGCGATAAAAAAATCAGTTTTGATATTTTTTATCAATCGCAGCGGCCTCCGGTACTTCGCTACCCTCCCCTTTGTAAGACAGGCTTGCTTTTTTTCTTGGGTAGTCTCAGGGAATACCCCTAAATTTAGTAGTCCAAAATGTCAAACAGGGGGTATTCTTCTGAAGAGGCCTACAGGATTCTGACCCAGTCGGATGAGGAGTGGGAACCCTCATCTGACGAATCTAGCGGGTCAGAATATGAACCTGTAGAAAGCAGTGGCTCTCTGACCCAAAGTTCGGACGAGGAGGTGGAGGTCCCTGGCAGCACCAGGCGTACCCGGCCCCATGTCGCTAGACCACAGGTTGTGCAGGATCCGCTTAAAGAGCAGCAGAGTGGGGCTGTCGCTGCCGGATCACGTGGTGAGGCATACACCAGCAGCGCAGCCCTCCCTGGACCTAGTACCAGCACTGCCGTACAACATGGTGACGTGGCGAGCACCAGAAGGGCAGTTGAAGCTGGTACGGTGGCACGTGCAGTAGTTCCCCCGTCGCAGCCACCGCGCAGACAGGCCCGTAGAGCTCCTAGAATCCCTGAGGTGCTGGCAAACCCTGATTGGCAGTCACCAACTTCAGCCGCACCAGTAGTTCCCCCTTTCACCGCCCAGTCTGGAGTTCGGGTTGAGACGGCTCAGATCGGTTCGGCCCTGGGATTTTTTGAGCTGTTCTTGACTGCGGAGCTCTTGGACTTAGTCGTGGCAGAAACAAATCGGTATGCCACACAATTTATATCCGCCAACCCGGGAAGCTCTTATGCCCAGTCTTTCCGGTGGAAACCAGTCCAAGTTTCCGAACTTAAAATTTTTTTGGGCCTTCTCCTCAACATGGGTCTAACTAAAAAGCATGAATTGCGGTCATATTGGTCCACGAACCCAATTCATCACATGCCCATGTTCTCTGCTGCTATGTCCAGGACACGATTTGAGACCATCCTACGTTTTCTGCATTTTAGCGACAACACCACCTCCCGTCCCAGAGGCCACCCAGCTTTTGACCGGCTCCACAAAATTCGGCCCCTCATAGACCATTTCAACCAGAAATTTGCAGATTTGTATACCCCCGAGCAAAACATCTGCGTAGACGAGTCCCTAATACATTTTACCGGGCGCCTTGGCTTCAAACAATACATCCCAAGCAAGCGTGCCCGGTATGGGGTCAAATTGTATAAGCTCTGTGAAAGGGCCACAGGCTATACCCACAAATTTCGGATCTATGAGGGAAAAGATCAGACCCTGGAGCCGGTCGGTTGCCCTGACTACCTGGGGAGCAGTGGGAAGACAGTCTGGGACTTGGTGTCACCCTTATTCGGCAAGGGGTACCATCTTTATGTGGACAATTTCTACACAAGTGTGGCCCTCTTTAGGCATTTGTTTCTAGAACAGATTTTCGCCTGTGGCACCGCGCGAACTAGTCGCGTGGGCTTCCCCCAACGGCTTGTAACCACCCGTCTTGCAAGGGGGCAGAGGGCTGCCTTGTGTAACGAAGAACTGCTCGCGGTGAAATGGAGAGACAAGCGTGACGTTTACATGCTCTCCTCCATTCACACAGACACGACAATACAAATTGAGCGAGCAACCCGTGTCATTGAAAAGCCCCTCTGTGTCCACGACTATAATGCGCTCATGGGAGGGGTGGACTTCAATGACCAGATGTTGTCTCCGTATTTAGTTTCCCGCAGAACCAGACGCTGGTATAAGAAGGTGTCTGTATATTTAATTCAATTGGCTGCCTATAATAGTTTTGTTCTCTACAGTAAGGCTGGGAGAACAGGATCCTTCCTCAAATTCCAGGAAGAGATCATCGAGAACCTCCTTTACCCAGGAGGTTCCGTGGCCCCATCCACCAGTGTAGTTAGCCGTCTACACGAGCGACATTTCCCCAGTGTCGTTGCTGGTACCTCAACCCAACCGCCACCCCGAAAAAAATGTCGTGTCTGTAGCAGGAGTGGAATAAGGCGTGACACCCGCTATTTCTGTCCTGACTGTCCTGACCACCCTGCCCTATGCTATGGAGAGTGTTTCCGGAAGTACCACACACAGGTACACCTAGCATAGGGATTGCATCTCACAGGACAGGCACACAGGGCTATTAGGGCCCTTTTACTCACAGCTGCTGCAAACCTCTCCTTTCACCTGGGATAAAGTGCATAACGTACTTCGCCACATCTTTGGGCGATTTGCGCTTTGCACATTGTCCCATGGGGAAGGAGAGGTTTGTTCTATAAAGGTAAAAAAAACTAAACAAAAAAAAAATTACCGGTAAGTAAAAAAGTTAAATGTTCAGTTAAAAAAAAGTTTCTATGTTCCGTTCAACAGTTAATAAATTTATTGCGTTGCGGCCTGGTTTTTTCTTTTTTGTTTTGTTTTTTTTTACCTTCCAGGTGGACCAACCGATCGACCAGCTGCAGCACTGATGTGCATTCGGACAGAAGCATTGCGCTGTTGTCAGATTACACGCAAGTCGGTGTATGCGGCGCTGCAAGACGAGATTTCTCCTCTGCAGTAAAAGATATGTTTGCCGAGGCTTATGAGCTGAGGAGGCGGCGGTGTTCATATACTTTGGCAAACACTTTGTATATATAAAAAAAAAAATCCCGGCAATGATTTATTCATCCACAGCGATTGATGTGAATGGAGAAATCGGGTTTGCCAGGGCATACGAGCTGAAGTGGGTATGGATGTTGGGCGGAGCTCCTATGTCCTGGCAGACGCCTTTCCCCTCCTTTTTCTTTTTTTGGCAGAGATTTTTTCATCCACATTGATCGATGCGAATGAAGAAATCTGTGCCGTTCATTTTTTTCTTTCAGCCCAGAGGCTGAACGGAAAAAAAAAATCTCATTACCGTATGCTCAATATAAGGAGAATAGCAGAAACTCCTAATGCTGGGCATACATGTAATGATTGCGGAGACCCTCAAATGCCAGGGCAGTACAAACACCCCACAAATAACACCATTTCGGAAAGAAGACACCCCAAGGTATTCGCTGAGGGGCATATTGAGTCCATGAAAGATTGAAATTTTTGTCCCAAGTTAGCGGAAAGGGAGACTTTGTGAGAACAAAATCAAAAAAATCAATTTCCGCTAACTTGTGCCCAAAAATTTTTTTTTCTATGAACTCGCCATGCCCCTCATTGAATACCTTGGGGTGTCTTCTTTCCAAAATGGGGTCACATGTGGGGTATTTATACTGCCCTGGCATTTTAGGGGCCCCAAAGCGTGAGAAGAAGTCTGGTATCCAAATGTCTAAAAATGCCCTCCTAAAAGGAATTTGGGCACCTTTGCCCACCTAGGCTGCAAAAAAGTGTCACACATCTGGTATCTCTGTATTCAGGAGAAGTTGAGGAATGTGTTATGGGGTGTCTTTTTACATATACCCATGCTGGGTGAGATAAATATCTTGGTCAAATGCCAACTTTGTATAAAAAAATGGGAAAAGTTGTCTTTTGCCAAGATATTTCTCTCACCCAGCATGGGTATATGTAAAATGACACCCCAAAACACATTCCCCACCTTCTCCTGAGTACGGAGATACCAGATGTGTGACACTTTTTTGCAGCCTAGGTGGGCAAAGGGGCCCACATTCCAAAGAGCACCTTTTGGATTTCACAGGTCATTTACCTACTTACCACACATTAGGGCCCCTGGAAAATGCCAGGGCAGTATAACTACCCCACAAGTGACCCCATTTTGGAAAGAAGACACCCCAAGGTATTCCGTGAGGGGCATGGCAAGTTCCTAGAATTTTTTATTTTTTGTCACAAGTTAGTGGAAAATGATGATTTTTTTTTTTGATTTTTTTTTCATACAAAGTCTCATATTCCACTAACTTGTGACAAAAAATAAAAACTTCCATGAACTCACTATGCCCATCAGCGAATACCTTGGGGTCTCTTCTTTCCAAAATGGGGTCACTTGTGGGGTAGTTATACTGCCCTGGCATTCTAGGGGCCCAAATGTGTGGTAAGGAGTTTGAAATCAAATTCTGTAAAAAATGACCTGTGAAATCCGAAAGGTGCTCTTTGGAATATGGGCCCCTTTGCCCACCTAGGCTGCAAAAAAGTGTCACACATCTGGTATCTCCGTACTCAGGAGAAGGTGGGGAATGTGTTTTGGGGTGTCATTTTACATATACCCATGCTGGGTGAGAGAAATATCTTGGCAAAAGACAACTTTTCCCATTTTTTTATACAAAGTTGGCATTTGACCAAGATATTTATCTCACCCAGCATGGGTATATGTAAAAAGACACCCCAAAACACATTCCTCAACTTCTCTTGAGTACGGAGATACCAGATGTGTGACACTTTTTTGCAGCCTAGGTGGGCAAAGGGGCCCATATTCCAAAGAGCACCTTTCGGATTTCACTCGTCATTTTTTACAGAATTTGATTTCAAACTCCTTACCACACATTTGGGCCCCTAGAATGCCAGGGCAGTATAACTACCCCACAAGTGACCCCATTTTGGAAAGAAGACACCCCAAGGTATTCCGTGAGGGGCATGGCGAGTTCCTAGAATTTTTTATTTTTTGTCACAAGTTAGTGGAAAATGATGATTTTTTTTTTCATTTTTTTTCATACAAAGTCTCATATTCCACTAACTTGTGACAAAAAATAAAAACTTCCATGAACTTACTATGCCCATCAGCGAATACCTTGGGGTCTCTTCTTTCCAAAATGGGGTCACTTGTGGGGTAGTTCTACTGCCCTGGCATTCTAGGGGCCCAAATGTGTGGTAAGGAGTTTGAAATCAAATTCTGTAAAAAATGACCTGTGAAATCCGAAAGGTGCTCTTTGGAATATGGGCCCCTTTGCCCACCTAGGCTGCAAAAAAGTGTCACACATCTGGTATCTCCGTACTCAGGAGAAGTTGGGGAATGTGTTTTGGGGTGTCATTTTACATATACCCATGCTGGGTGAGATAAATATCTTGGTCAAATGCCAACTTTGTATAAAAAAATGGGAAAAGTTGTCTTTTGCCAAGATATTTCTCTCACCCAGCATGGGTATATGTAAAATGACACCCCAAAACACATTCCCCACCTTCTCCTGAGTACGGAGATACCAGATGTGTGACACCTTTTTGCAGCCTAGGTGGGCAAAGGGGCCCATATTCCAAAGAGCACCTTTCGGATTTCACTCGTCATTTTTTACAGAATTTGATTTCAAACTCCTTACCACACATTTGGGCCCCTAGAATGCCAGGGCAGTATAACTACCCCACAAGTGACCCCATTTTGGAAAGAAGAGACCCCAAGGTATTTCGTGATGGGCATAGTGAGTTCATAGAACTTTTTATTTTTTGTCACAAGTTAGTGGAATATGAGACTTTGTAAGAAAAAAAAAATACAAAAAAATCATCATTTTCCGCTAACTTGTGACAAAAAATAAAAAGTTCTATGAACTCACTATGCCCATCAGCGAATACCTTAGGGTGTCTACTTTCCGAAATGGGGTCATTTGTGGGGTGTTTGTACTGTCTGGCCATTGTAGAACCTCAGGAAACATGACAGGTGCTCAGAAAGTCAGAGCTGCTTCAAAAAGCGGAAATTCACATTTTTGTACCATAGTTTGTAAACGCTATAACTTTTACCCAAACCATTTTTTTTTTACCCAAACATTTTTTTTTTATCAAAGACATGTAGAACAATAAATTTAGAGAAAAATTTATATATGGATCTCGTTTTTTCTGCAAAATTTGACAACTGAAAGTGAAAAATGTCATTTTTTTGCAAAAAAAATCGTTAAATTTCGATTAATAACAAAAAAAGTAAAAATGTCAGCAGCAATGAAATACCACCAAATGAAAGCTCTATTAGTGAGAAGAAAAGGAGGTAAAATTCATTTGGGTGGTAAGTTGCATGACCGAGCAATAAACGGTGAAAGTAGTGTAGGTCAGAAGTGTAAAAAGTGGCCTGGTCTTTCAGGGTGTTTAAGCACTGGGGGCTGAGGTGGTTAAATTGATGTAAGTTATATGTATGGCCAATGTAAACTCACAAAGTTGTAACAATTTATAATAAGTGTAACTTGTCAGCTTGGGAGGAAAAGGCTGGGTGTGTTTCTATTGTGCCATTGTCCCATTGTGTGTTTAAATGGTGATGTCTGTTCTGTTGTCCTCACATGTGTATTGGCAATCTCCCTTTGTCCTCAGAGATAATTGGATTGCTCCTCAGGTTGTCTCCGGGACAGAGAGGAGGAGACCATGATGCATTGTGGGGATATGTTGTATCTGTCCTATGTCACAGTCTTCATTCTGGTCCTCTGGGGGCGTGAACGATTGGTTGCTGTAGTTACATTGTATGTGTTGTAAATTACTGATTGGTTGTATTTCAAACCCCTGTGGGCAGTACTATGTTTGTGGTTTATGAATAAAAGAGGCTGTACGTGAAGTACAGTCAGAACACTGCTTGACCCTCAACACGGAGCCTTGTCTCGTTATTGGGGGGATCCGCTGTATGCTGTTTAGAGATTGATTGCCAGGAGTGTAAGCTGATTCCTGTTCGTCTGCTAGCAGCTATTCGTGAGGTTCCAGTTTGGAGTGCTACTTTGTATGCAGTTCGGGACATTGGTGTTCTGCAGTAGCTGTGCCTGTCTCTCCGAAAGGGGCACATCGCCTGAACGGATTTTAACCCCTTGTCTGCTGAAACGGTCTGTTACAAATACCTTACAGGGGTTTAGTTTGTAAAATGGTGCCATTTTCGGGTGATTTCTATTTGTATCCAGTTCGGGACATTGGTGTTCTGCAGTAGCTGTGCCTGTCTCTCCTAAAGGGGCACTGCCCACAGGGGTTTGAAATATAACCATTCAGTAATTTGCTTAAACTAATAACACACAAATAATTAAATGTTACCATGTTTTTATTGAACACACCATGTAAACATTAACAGTGCAGGTTGAAAAAGTATGTGAACCCCTAGACTAAGGACATCTCCAAGAGCTAATTGGAGTGAGGTGTCGGTTACAGCTGCCCTGCCCTATAAAAAACACACACCAGTTCTGGGTTTGCTTTTCACAAGAAGCATTGCGTGATGTGAATGAAGCCTTGCACAAAAGAGCTTTCAGAAGACCTACGATTAAGAATTGTTGACTTGCATAAAGCTGGAAAGGTTTATAAAAGTATCTCCAAAAGCCTTGCTGTTCATCAGTCCATGGTAAGACAAATTGTCTATAAATGGAGAAAGTTCAGCACTGCTGTTACTCTCCCTAGGAGTGGCCGTCCTGTAAAGATGGCTGCAAGAGCACAGCGCAAACTGCTCAATATGGTGAAGAAGAATCCTAGAGTGTCAGCTAAAGACGTACAAAAGTCTCTGGCATATGCTAACATCCCTGTTAGCAAATCTACGATACGTAAAACACTAAACAAGAATAGATTTCATGGGAGGATACCCCAGAGGAAGCCACTGCTGTCCAAAAAAAACATTGATGTACGTTTACAGTTTGCACAAGAGCACCTGGATGTTCCACAGCAGTACTGGCAAAATATTCTGTGGACAGATGAAACCAAAGTTGAGTTGTTTGGAAGAAACACACAACACTATGTGTGGAGAAAAAGAGCCACAGCACACCAACCTCAAAACCTCATCCCAACTGTGAAGTATGGTGGTGGGGGCATCATGGTTTGGGGCTGCTTTGATGCGTCAGGGCCTGGACGGATTGCTATCATTGAAGGAAAAATAAATTCCCAAGTTTATCAAGACATTTTGCAGGAGAACTTAAGGCCATCTGTTCACCAGCTGAAGCTCAACAGAAGATGGGTGTTGCAACAGGACAACGACCCAAAGCATAGAAGTAAATCAACAACAGAATGGCTTAAACTGAAGAAAATACGCCTTCTGGAGTGGCCCAGTCAGAGTCCTGACCTCAGCCCGATTGAGATGCTGTGGCATGACCTCAAGAAAGCGATTCACACCAGACATGCCAAGAATATTGCTGAACTGAAACAGTTCTGTAAAGAGGAATGGTGAAGAATTACTCCTGACCGTTGTGTCTGATCTGCAACTGCAGGAAACGTTTGGTGGAAGTTATTGCTGCCAAAGGAGGTTCAACCAGTTATTAAATCCAAGGGTTCACATACTTTTCCACCTGCACTGTGAATGTTTACATGGTGTGTTCAATAAAAACATGGTAACATTTAATTCTTTGTGTGTTATTAGATTAAGCCGACTGTGATTGTCTATTGTTGTGACTTAGATGAAGATCAGATCACATTTTATGACCAATTTGTGCAGAAATCCATATCATTCCAAAGGGTTCACATACTTTTTATTGCAACTGTACCTGTTTCCACCAAATATTGATTGAGGCCTGCGAGATACCTCCTTCCACAAAATACTGATTAAGGGGTTTGATATACCTGCTTCCACAAAATACTAATTAAGGGGTTTGATATACCTGCTTCCACAAAATACAGATTGAGGGTTGCGATATACCTGCTTCCACAAATACTGCTCTTCTCTAGGGACTTAGGTACAAGGTAATTTGGAAAATGACAGGTAGAGGAAGAAGCAGGCCATTCCACAGGGGTGGTAGGGTTCGAGCAGATGCACCAGGCCGGAACCACAAAATACTGATTAAGGTTTTTTTATACCTGTTTCCACCAAATATTGATTGAGGCCTGCCATATACCTGCTTCTACAAAATACTGATTAAGGGGTTTGATATACCTGTTTCCACCAAATATTGATTGAGGCCTGCGATATACCTGCTTCCACAAAATACTGATTGAGGGCTGCGATATACTTGCTTCCACAAATACTGCTCTTCTCTAGGGACTTAGGCACATGGTACTTTTGAAAATGACAGGTAGAGGAAGAAGCAGGCCATTCCGCAGGGGTGGTAGGGTTCGAGCAGATGCACCAGGCCGGAGCCTAAGTGGAAAGTTGGAGAAGGCGCGTGCAATTGCTTGAAAGGACGCACCAGAGTTGGTTGAGTGGCTCATTCAGCCTTCTGCTTCTGCACCCTCCTCATCCTCTGTATCTGCACCCTCCTCACTCTCTGCTGTGTGCACCCCCAAAGACACCACCACCACCACCACCATAGCCCCTCCACTCGAGTCAGAGGAATTATTTTTCCATCCAATCCCAGACCTTACAGATTCGCAGCAATTCTTGACATCAGATGAGGAAGAGGAGGTAGCAACGGTCACCATCCAGCGGTCTGACGACAGTACCCAGATCAGCCCAAGGAGGGAGGTCCCCACTGTTGCTGCATACTCCGAGATCTTAAATGTCAGTGGTGGTGAAGGTGACGATGATGACGTGTCGATGGACGTCATGTGGGTGCCCACAAGAGAGTAAGAGGAGGGGAGTTCAGAGGGAGAGACGGAGCAGCAGATAGGCAGGAGAAGGAGGAGAAGCAGGCAGAACTCGCACTGCACAGGAGGCAAAAAGCAGACTGCAAATGTATCTGGAGCGAGCCATCCACCATGCACGGCCACATCTGGCGCTCCCAGGACGCCAGCACATGGCTCCGCAGTGTGGGCTTTTTTTAACGTGTCAGCTGCTGACAATAGTGTTGCCATCTGCAGCCTGTGCTGTCAACGCATAAATCACGGTAAGCCCAACACTCACCTAGGGACGACCTCCTTAAGAAGGCACCTGGCCTCACATCACGGAGCCCAGTGGGAACAACGCTGTCAGAACCCACAAAGCCACACTCCCGGCGCTCCACGTCCTGCCTCTTCTCCTTCTCCTCTCTCCTCCCATTTGTCCTCCACTCCACCTTCCACCGTGCCATCGTTGCGTTCATCTGGCAGAAGGCAGGCTTCCGTGGCCCAAATGTTCGGGGGAAAAAAATGATGAAGCTGGATAATCCTCTTATCCAATGGCTGACTGCTGGCTTGTCGGAACTGCTAGCCCACCAACTACTGCCATATAAACTGATGACTCGGAGGCCTTTAGAAAATTTGTGGCCATTGGCACACCGCAATGGAAGGTCCCTGGAAGGAAATATTTCTCCCAGAAGAGCATCCCAGAGCTATAGGGCCATGTTTAGCGGCAAGTGAATATATCTCTGGAACACAGTGTCGGTGCCAAGATACATCTGACCACAGACACGTGGTCTAGCAAACTCGGGTAGGGAAGGTTCATAACTTTTACTGCCCACTGGGTGAACCTTCTGACGGCATGTAAGCATGTAACCCGTGGCTCCCGTAGGGATTTGGTGTTTCCGCCACGGATTGCATACAGGCCTGCCTCTTCTTCTCCTCCTCCTACTCCATCCTCCGTCTCCTCCTCGGCTGAATCCTCTTTTTCCACTGCTACCGCCTCTTCCGCTGCGCCCCCCAAGCTCCCTAGAACCTATTCGACGTGCCAGGTGAGACGTTGCCATGCTGTGCTGCGGCTGTTGTGCCTGGAAGCCAAGAGTCACACCGGTCCTGCACTGCTTTCAGCTCTGTGGTCATAGGCCGATCCGTGGCTAACCCCGCTCAATTTGACAGTTAGTAAAGTGGTGTGCGACAATCTGCTGAGCGCGCTAAAACAGGGCAAAATGACACACGTGCCGTGCACGTGTCCTGGGCACGTGTCCTGAACTTATTTATGCAGCGATTCGTTGCCAAATACCCAAGGGTCCAGGACCTCTTGCGGCAGGCCGGGAAAATCTCTGGCCATTTCAGAAGATCTTACACGGCCATGGCTCGCCTTGCTGACATTCAGCGGCGACACCACCTGCCCGTCAGACATCTGATTTGTGACTGCCCGCCGTGCTGGAACTCCACCTTGTATATGATAGGCTGCTCCAGCAGAAACGTGCCGTTAATGACTACCTGTACGAACTCTGCGGTAGGACAGGTTCTAGGGAGCTTGGTTTATTTTCACCGCGCCAGTGGCTGCTCATGCGCGACGCATGCAGACTTCTGCAGCCATTTGATGAGATCACCAAACTGATCAGTCGCAGCCAGGGCGCCATCAGTGACATCATACCTTACGCCTTCTTTCTGGAGCGTGCATTGCATTGTGTCATTGATCAAGCTGTCGAGGAGCAGAAAGATGAGGAAGTCGCAATGCTTGATGAATTCCCAGGGGGGTTCTACTCCATCTGAGACAAGTCAGCAGGAGTCTGAAGAGGAGTCAGAGGAGGATGGTGACTGGGGAGAGGAGAAAGAGGAGCAAGAAGAGAAGACTTTGAGAGGGACTTTAAACTTTTCGGGGATCCCTGGTGTTGTCCGTGGCTGGGGGGAGGAGACCGAGGATGACATTCTCCTGGATGATGAGCAGGAGCCAGGTCACTCCACTGCTTCCAATTTAGTGCAAATGGGGGCTTTCATAATCCAGTGTTTGAAGAGGGACCCAGTATAAAAAGCACATAGGGCAAGGACCAGTACTGGGTGGCAACGTACCCAGTAAAATACCCCGGTACAAATAGAAAATGGCGGACATGTTACCAGCATCACAGAGGGCTGTCAGAATGCAGTAATTCCAGGCCTTGCTTCGAGAAATGCTGCATTCTGCTTTTGCGGGCGCTGGCAGAGGAATTTCCACTCACAGAGAAACAGGTGCGGGTACCAATCCAACAGCGCCTGCAAGAAAAGGGCGGTTTGAAGATGTGTTGGTCACTTCGGATATGAGATCCTTCTTGCAGCCGACCCATCAACAGCCGCCCTCCGGATACAGCCTCAGAGAACGCCTAGACCGACAGGCACACGACTACATCGGGTTAACGGCTGATGTGGACGCTCTGAAAAGCGAGGAACCCCTGGACTACTGGGTGGGCAGGTTTGACCTGTGGCCAGAGCTGGCACAATTTGCCATGGAACTCTTGGCTCGCCCCTCGTCCAGTGTTCTGTCAGAAAGGTTGTTCAGCGCAGCGGGGGGGGGATCGTGACCAATAAGCGCACTGGCCTCGCTCATGACAGTGTGGACTACCTCACATTTCTAAAAATGAATGAGGCATGGATCTCAGAGGAATTCAACATCTGTAGTTACCACGTGTGATTGAATTTCCTCATGCCAACCCACACATATCCGCCACCACCCAGAACAAAGAATGGTCCTTGTCTTATGTATATACAGCGGCATAAAAGACCTTTTCTGTCAGGTGAATGCCTAATTTTTGGGGCCTGTACTGGCTGACAGTATTCAGTGACCGCCTAATGTACCTCCAGCCACATCATCACAAGTTCTTTTCTGTCAGGTGAATGCGTCATTTTTGGGTCCTGTTCTCCCTTGGACTGAAATAAAAAAATTCTAGGCTCCAGCACGGCACATTTTTGAGACTTTCCCTTTAAGACACATAAAAATTGCCCCTGATTAAAATACATATTTTTAGTGGAAACTTTCGCCAATGATCCCCCTCTGGTACAGTCAGGTCCATAAATATTGGGACATGGACACAATTCTAACATTTTTGGCTCTATACACCACCACAATGGATGTGAAATGAAACGGACAAGATGTGCTTTACCTGCAGACTGTCAGCTGTAATCTGAGGGCATTTACATCCAAATCAGGTGAACGGTGCAGGAATTACAGCAGTTACATATGTGCCTCCCACTTGTTCAGGGACCAAAAGTAATGGGACAATTGTCTTCTCAGCTGTTCCATGGCCGGTGTGTGTTATTCCCTCATTATCCCAATTACAATGAGCAGATAAAAGGTCCAGAGGTCATTTCCAGTCTGCTATCTGCATCTGGAATCTGTTGCTGTCAACTCCCAAGATGAGATCTGTTAAGGGGGAATATTAATCACCAATATTTATGCAAATATCGATAATTAATATTCATAAATGGGAGGAGCCATCTATTGATGACTCCACCCATTTATAACTAAATAAACATAAAACACTACTGATTGCCTTACACTAATCACTAATCTAGCTGCATGTGACTTACTATCACTATACTACGTGCGACTTACTATCACTATACTACGTGCGACTTACTATCACTATACTACGTGCGACTTACTATCACTATACTACGTGCGACTTACTATCACTATACTACGTGCGACTTACTATCACTATACTACGTGCGACTTACTATCACTATACTACGTGCGACTTACTATCACTATACTACGTGCGACTTACTATCACTATACTACGTGCGACTTACTATCACTATACTACGTGCGACTTACTATCACTATACTACGTGCGACTTACTATCACTATACTACGTGCGACTTACTATCACTATACTACGTGCGACTTACTATCACTATACTACGTGCGACTTACTATCACTATACTACGTGCGACTTACTATCACTATACTACGTGCGACTTACTATCACTATACTACGTGCGACTTACTATCACTATACTACGTGCGACTTACTATCACTATACTACGTGCGACTTACTATCACTATACTACGTGCGACTTACTATCACTATACTACGTGCGACTTACTATCACTATACTACGTGCGACTTACTATCACTATACTACGTGCGACTTACTATCACTATACTACGTGCGACTTACTATCACTATACTACGTGCGACTTACTATCACTATACTACGTGCGACTTACTATCACTATACTACGTGCGACTTACTATCACTATACTACGTGCGACTTACTATCACTATACTACGTGCGACTTACTATCACTATACTACGTGCGACTTACTATCACTATACTACGTGCGACTTACTATCACTATACTACGTGCGACTTACTATCACTACACTACGTGCGACTTACTATCACTATACTAGGGCGGCGACTACTAAAAACACCATACACTGCATTATGAACAATAAGGAATATTTATTACACAATACAATTATACACGTCTAGCAATATGCTAATATCTATACATATTCATGGAACAATGGATATGAATATATATACATATAGACGTACACACCGCAGTACAGAAACAGTACTACCATAAACACAATACAAGCCTAACTACACTACACAACACAATCCCAAATTCCACCCCACATACTATCTATACATTGCAATAATACATTCGCATACACACAAATATCAGTAACCCACCCGTCTGACTAATCACTGTCCCTATGGGGTACAAGGAGTTAAACACAATGGTGGCTCTGCAGGGGTTAATACCTGCAGGCCAAGGGACACAAGGTTATGAGTTATCAGGGCAGTGGTAGCAGGGATCAGGCATTGAAGGGGTTAATGGTCAGGACTCTGCAGGGACTGGGCAATGCAGAGGTTAATGCTCTGCAGGGATTTATTCACCCACTATATGTCACAGTCTAATATTGGCTTATAATTATATATATCTATATCAATGGAATAGATATATATATTTATAGCAGCACACAACAATATAAGTACACACGCTATAACAATACACTATTACGGTCCCAAGTCCTCCCCAACATCATACACTTTACCAGCAGCCCACCCAATCCTGACAATATACTATCCCTACGGGGAATAACCAGGGGTTATTACGGAACAGGGGATATGAGGGATCTACAATCCTGGGGGAACACAGGGGATATTAGGATTATAGGGGGACTCAGGGCAGGAGAGGGTAAGGGTAACCAAGGGTTATACAGGGGGTGACTGGGCTGCTTCCAGGGTACAGGCTCATCAAGGATTAATGCTGAGACATGAAGTCAGCAGCCAGGGGTTAGGGGATGGTTGGTACTCAGCCATTTTTCAGGGCCATGTGGCCTCTCTTCAGGGTGCAGCACCCATGTTTGTCATTGCAGTCCAGGAATCCAAGAGACCCCTGTTCCTGGTTTCAGGCTCCTATATCAGCCTCAGAAACAGCCCACCTCCCCCCCTCCTCAGGGATGTGACATCATAGAGTGACTGTGACGTATGCCTGCCAGTTGGCCCCCTGAGGCTAGCAGCACCACACGCCCAGCCATGTCACAAACATAAGGAGGGCAGAGCATAGTAACTAGGCTGATAAACTTAACAAAAGACCTTTGAAGTGAGCAGCCACCTGGAGACATATCCACGCCCCTGCAGCAACTGGCTGAACGCTGTGCCTATGGGGGGAATTTAAGTATATATATATATGTATATAGATACTTGGGGCGCATCTATATACATATATATACTCATCATAAACCTAGGGCATACATGGGCAGTTATAGGCCCATATATATATATATATCTCTGGGGGAGAGCCATGGCAGATACACATATATAGATGTTTGGGGCACATCTACCTGCATGTACATATACACAATATAAAAGGGCCAATATACATGCATATATGTAAGGGCATATATACATATATATTTAAATCCAAACTTCCCTCAACAAGATCCAAAGAGCTGTCACTATCAGTGAAGCCATCATTAGGCTGAAAAAACACTACAAACCCATCAGAGAGATAGCAAAAACATTAGGCGCGGCCAAAACAACTGTTTGGAACATTCTTAAAAAGAAGGAACGCACCGGTGAGCTCAGCAACACCAAAAGACCCGGAAGACCACGGAAAACAACTGTGGTGGATGAGCGAAGAATTCTTTCCCTGGTGATGAAAACCCCCTTCACAACAGTTGTCCAGATCAAGAACACTCTTCAGGAGGTATGTGTATGTGTGTCAAAGTCAACCATCAGGAGAAGACTTCACCAGAGTGAATACAGAGGGTTCACCACAAGATGGAAACCATTGGTGAGCCTCAAAAACAGGAAGGCCGGATTAGAGTTTGCCAAACGACGTCTAAAAAAGCCTTCACAGTTCTGGAACAACATCCTATGGACAGATGAGACCAAGATCAACTTGTACCAGAGTGATGGGAAGAGAAGAGTATGGAGAAGGAAAGGAGCTGCTCATGATCCTAAGCATACCACCTCATCAGTGAAGCATGTTGGGGGTAGTGTCATGGCGTGGGCATGTATGGCTGCCAATGGAACTGCTTCTCTTGTATTTATTGATGATGTGACTGCTGACAAAAGCAGCAGGATGAATTCTGAAGTGTTTCGGACAATATTATCTGCTCATATTCAGCCAAATGCTTCAGAGATCATTGGACGGCGCTTCACAGTGCAGATGGACAATGACCCAAAGCATACTGCAAAAGCAACCAAAGAGTTTTTTAAGGGAAAGAAGTGGGATGTTCTGCAATGGCCGAGTCAATCCCCGGACCTGAATCCGATTGAGCATTTCACTTGCTGAAGACAAAACTGAAGGGAAAATGCCCCAAGAACAAGCAGGAATTGAAGACAGTTGCAGTAGAGGCCTGGCCGAGCATCACCAGGGATGAGACCCAGCGTCTGGTGATGTCTATGCGTTCCAGACTTCAGGCTGTAATTGACTGCAAAGGATTTGCAACCAAGTATTAAAAAGTGAAAGTTTGATTAATGATTATTATTCTGTCCCATTACTTTTGGTCCCTTAACAAGTGGGAGGCACAGATGTAACTGCTGTAATTCCTGCACCGTTCACCTGATTTGGATGTAAATACCTCAAATTACAGCTGACAGTCTGCAGGTAAAGCACATCTTGTTTGTTTCATCTCAAATCCATTGTGGTGGTGTATAGAGCCAAAAATGTTAGATTTGTGTCGATGTCCCAATATTTATGGACCTGGCTGTATGTCACTGTCCATGTTGTGGGACTATTTGTGCACTTCTAGTAAGTATTTAGTGACTGCAGATATGACCTGAAGGTTTTTCATGTTCGCCTGCCATTAAAGTCAATGGTGCCCGCCGCGAACGCCTGGTTTGCGAACATTCGATCGTGAATGCGCATTCGCGAAACGTCCCGGCCGATGTTCGTCCATCACTATTTGGTAGTGGTCATACAGGTACTGGATATCCTCCTATGGTGGCGGTCATACATATGCTGGGTATCCTCCTGTGGTCATTCCAAGCTCCTCCATCTTGGAGCTATAGTTCAGACAAGGTGGTAGTTGGCTTCTGTACAAAGGAGATGCATTGTCCCATCCAGTCCCAGAAATTCGAGTCAAAATAGGAAGTTGGACTGAAATTACGATGTCCTAGACATCCTAAAGGCTGGTCAAAGTTGGTAGTTATCATACAGTAGTGGATACTGTGGTGGCGGTCATACAGATGCTGGATATCCTCCTGTAGTGGCTGTCATACAGATGCTGGATATCCTCCTATAGTGGAGGTCATACAGATGCTGGATATCCTCCTGTGGTGGCGGTCATACAGATGCTGGATATCCTCCTGTGGTGGCTGTCATACAGATGCTGGATATCCTCCTGTGGTGGAGGTCATACAGATACTGGATATCATCCTGTGGTGGCTGTCATACAGATGCTGGATATCCTCCTGTGGTGGCGGTCATACAGATGCTGGATATCCTCCTGTGGTGGCTGTCATACAGATGCTGGATATCCTCCTGTGGTGGCGGTCATACAGATACTGGATATCATCCTGTGGTGGCGGTCATACAGATGCTGGATATCATCCTGTGGTGGCGGTCATACAGATGCTGGATATCCTCCTGTGGTGGCTGTCATACAGATGCTGGATATCCTCCTGTGGTGGCGGTCATACAAATGCTGAATATCCTCCTGTGGGGGCAGTCATGCAGATGATGGATATCTTCTTTTGGTATTGGTCATACAGGTACTGGATATCCTCCTGTGTTGGCGGTCCTACATATGCTGGATATCCTCTTGTGGTGGCGGTCATACAGATGCTGGATATCTTATTTTGGTAGTGGTCATACAGGTACTGGATATACTACTGTGGTGGCGTTCATACATATGCTGGCTATCCTCCTGTGGTCTTTTCAAGCCCTTCCATCTTGAAGCTATAGTTCAGACAAGGTGGTTGTTGGCTTCTGTACAAAGGAGATTCGTTGTCCCATCCAGTCCCAGAAATTCCCGTCAAAATAGGTAGCTGGACTGGAACTATAATGTCCTCGACATCCTAAAGGCTTGACAAAGTTCTCTCCATGAATACCAGATGGGAACGTCCTTGGTAGATAATGGCGTCACCCTCAGTGACACCTGATGCTGGTCCTGTGTGTCTCCGCACTATATGTGATGGCAGAAGGACTGGATTCATAATGTCCTGGACATACTGAAGGCTTGTCAGTTTTCCCTCTACCAATACCAGATGGGAACAGCCATTGTAGACAGTGGGGCCCCCCAGCACCTGGACACCTGGTGCTGGCCCTGTGTGCCTCCACACTATACATGATGCCAGTAGTACTGGATCCATGATGTCCTGGACATAGTGAAGGCTGATCAATGTTCCCTCCACCAATACCACATGGTAACGACCATTGTAGATGATGGTGCCCCTCACCATGACACCTGGTGCTGGTCCTGTGTGTCTCCTGTAAAAGAAATATTTGTAGTAGAAATTCGCTTGCATCAGACTTTGTGTAAGGAAAGGTAAATCTCTTCAAGACTCAGAGTCAGACAAAGGTGTTATCATGTTGAGTTCTGCTGAGCACTGCCCTTCCTGCCCAGTCTGTTCACTTTTATTTCTTACTGTAACAATAGAAAAGGGGTCGGCCCGTCACCCGACCACTTCCTGTAACAAGGATACAGGAAGTGATGACATACAGGAAGTGATGACATACAGGAAGTGATGACACAGGAAGATGAGAAACCACCATCATTTAGAATAACCTAGGCAGCTAACAAACACATGTATACAATAATCTACCATTACCACTGGAGGTAACGTTATCCATCCTTGCTCAGTGATCAATGCCAGATAAAGTTACTATGATCCTCATGCATGTTTATTTACAGGACAACGTCATTATCTCCAGCGGCTGATCAGGCGCACTAGAGACAACAAACGCACGTTCCTTTCATATATTGTTCTCTTAACAAATGCATCCACGCCAAGCCAATAAATCTGCGTCTTGTGCGGGGGCCCTAGCCGGTGTCCATACATCAGCCAACAAAACACTGCTCTGCTGAACACATCAGTTTCCCCCGGGCCCACAGCCCAGCGCTTAGCACATGGACCATTCGCCGAAGGAGACCTCTGCGCCCGGCAGCTGTGACAGGACATACACGGGAAGATATCCACTCCAATGGTTTACCCTGAGACCGAGAGACATGATGACAATACACAATATATTAGAAACACATCCTAATAAAATGTCCACAACACTCCACACTATACATGATGGCAGTAGAACTGGATCCATGGACATACTGAAGGCTCGTCAGTGTTCCCTCCACCAATACCAGACAGAAACGGCCATGGTAGCCTACACCATGACACCTGGTGCTGGTCCGGTGTGTCTCCGCACTATGCATGATGGTAGTAGGTGCTCTCCAGCCTCCTGCGATCTCTGATGCAGCCATCATCAGTACCAGGAAAGAACCTGCCATCATCATTGAACACTATTGTTTGCCATTCATGATCTTGGTGTGCATCTGTCTGTCTTGACCATCTAGCACTCTCTCTACATTTTTGAGTGTACTCCTCTGACCACACCACTGATGCAATACAGAGATTTCTCAACCAACTCTTTCCGAGATTTCATGGATGGACCATCCAGCTTTTTGAAGTCTTACTATTCGGCCCATTTCAAAGTCTGTTAATTGCAGACAGTATGCACACCTTTATCTAGCAGCATAGTGAACACTTCACCAACAGCCAATCAACAGTCCTGTAAGAGAGAAGGCCTAAACCAACAAAAGTGCTGCCAGACCAAAAACAACATCGATGCCAGACAAAAAAAGAGCATCTTTCTGTAAAGTAAGGATCTTGGAGCTTTGATCAGTACATGTAACATCCTTCAGCATCGCCGGATAGTAAAATAGTTTTTTTTATCTTAACTGCTTCTCAGTGTTCTTTTTTAATTTCCTGGTAGTGTACATCTATGTAAGTGAGATTGATTACATACAATGCTCTTTGTTTTGACAGAGTTACAGTAAGGAGCACGTTCTACGGTTACGTGAAAAGCGAGGTCCCTCAGAAATGTCAGGAGTGGGATGTCCCCCTCGAAAAAATGACAGTGTCAAGATGATTGTTCAAGTAAGTGAATCTGATGGAAAAGCTCTACCAAGGTTTACAATGTTCAGCTCTACTTACATAACTAGATGTTCCAGAAACACGACCTCCTGATTGACGTACATGACCTCCTGCTAGTGGTGGAGAGTTCAACGCACTCACCAAAGTGTGTTAAATTCTTCACTACTACACAAGGGAACTCCTCTTCAACTAGCAGCTCCTCTCAGAGCCAGAGTGCAGCCCTTATACACTGAGCCTACATGACCTGATTGACATACATGACCTGCTGATCAACATACACAACCTTCTAATCAACATACACAACCTTCTAATCAACATAGACAAAAACACAGAAATGAAGTGGCAATTCTGGAGGAGCTGCTCAGCCCCTGACACTGTGGCGTGTCTTTTATTGGGGGAGCAGCCCCACCGCATGTGGATCGCAATAATCGACTAACCCCAGCAAAATATGCATACAATGGAGGACGTCGACGCGGTCCACATGCACCACAAGAGCAAACTACACAGAATGTAGCAAATAAACATATGAAACACAGAGAGGAAATGCACCAAACAGAAATGCTACTGACTATACTGGGAAGTCATACATGCAGGTATTAAAAGCTGAGACTTTCGCCAATATGTTCCAGTCAGGAAGATATCGGAGCCCATCAATGCACCACGTCACGGTCACTCAGCATGGCAAAGGGTCCTAGCCGCTGCTCTTACTATGGTGTGAACATGGTCTGGGGGTGATATAATTCAGCACACAGCCAAGCCTCCACACAAAGGCCCAGCATGAATACTGTGGTAGTACAATGTGAATGAGGCCAGGCCGTGAGCCACACCTATGCCAGACCATGTGATGGAAGTTACCAGGTGCAACAGAGTGTCCAAACACACTCAAATCTAACAAGACAAAAACACAGAAATGAAGTGGCAATTCTGGAGGAGCTGCTCAGCCCCTGACACTGTGGCGTGTCTATTTATTGGGGGAGCAGCCCCACCGCATGTGGATCGCAATAATCGACTAACCCCAGCAAAATATGCATACAATGGAGGACGTCGACGCGGTCCACATGCACCACAAGAGCAAACTACACAGAATGTAGCAAATAAACATATGAAACACAGAGAGGAAATGCACCAAACAGAAATGCTACTGACTATACTGGGAAGTCATACATGCAGGTATTAAAAGCTGAGACTTTCGCCAATATGTTCCAGTCAGGAAGATATCGGAGCCCATCAATGCACCACGTCACGGTCACTCAGCATGGCAAAGGGTCCTAGCCGCTACTCTAACTATGGTGTGAACATGGTCTGGGGGTGATATAATTCAGCACACAGCCAAGCCTCCACACAAAGGCCCAGCATGAATACTGTGGTAGTACAATGTGAATGAGGCCAGGCCGTGAGCCACACCTATGCCAGACCATGTGATGGAAGTTACCAGGTGCAACAGAGTGTCCAAACACACTCAAATCTAACAAGATTTGAGTGTGTTTGGACATACACAACCTTCTAATCAACATACATGACCTTCTGATTGACATACACAACCTTCTGTTTGATGTACATGGTCACCTGATTGACATACAGTACATGACCGCTTGATCGCCATACAGGATCACCTGAGCTACGTACAATACCACCTGATATTATGGTAAAATACCAGAGGTGTGGATTCTCAAAGTCATAATCTATTTGAGTCTAGGCTGGGGTGCGGAGTCTAAAGGATCTTCTGGTCTTCACCTTTAAACCCTCCAAGGGGTCCAGACTTTGCCACAGGAGGGTCCCTATGTTTCAGTAGCTCTGAAGCAGTTGAAGTGAAGTCAATATCAATATCAAACACCTCACTTTAAAAACAGGCTGCCTGGCCTGACAGCATCTTTGAGTGCCAGTTGCCCTACTAACCTGATGACACTGTGCAACTAGAACAGGAGAACAAGGACCAGTCCCATAGGGCCGTGACAGAAGATGGAAGCATTTGGGTGCCTAGTAGGGGGTAATTCAAGTGGTAATTGAGGGGGTAATTCAAGTGGAAATTCTTGATGAACAGTGGAGCATGAACATCTTTCTTAAGAACCCAACTTCTCTTTGACTTTATCAGTTATACTAAAATAAGAGTTTTCTACAGTCTAGAATTTGTTCATTCCTGAGGTTTTCTGACCTTCAAAGAAAACCTGTTCATGACCAGAGACCACAGAAGGGATATCTGGAAAGTATAGGGCAGGGATGCTCAACCTGTGGCCCTCCAGCCATTGTAAAACTACAACTCCCACCATTCCCTGCTGAAGGCTGATAGCTGTAGATTGTCTGGGAATGCTGGGAGTTGTAGTTTTGCAACAGCTGGAGGGCTGCAGGTTGAGCATGCCCAATATAGGGGAACACTGAGTACCTGAGATGGCTGAATGAAATGTGGAGCAAGCTAGGAGGACATAAATGGACTCTATCTCCTGCAGGAATTTTGGAACCTTTGTAGCAGCAAAATCTTGTGAACATCTGCCCAGATGTCTTGAATACTGTATTTTGAGAAACATCTACAATAGCAGGCACTAGAGGCAAAGTACAGATCATAAGAGTAACTCAGGCTTCATCCATAGTCTGTCTCGAATGTTGATTTAATAGAGAATTGTGAGAGTTGTTGTGGGCAAACTGTGCTCAGAGTTACAGTTGTAAATGCTATAAAAAAAAAAAGAAACACTACCTACCTCCTATTCCCTGCCTCCAGCGCTGATGCTCCAGTGCGCACTCCTAGCCTTGTTTACGAGAGGCTGAAACATGCCAATTGCAGCCAGTTGGTGACCTCAGCTGTGATGTGCCATACTACTGACATCATCGCTCAGTGATGGGAGGCATGATGTCTGTAGTATAGCATATCACCACTGATGCCATTGGCAATAGGCCAGAGGACAAGACAAAAACAATCTCAGGGACAAGGCAAAGGCGATATCCAGGAACAAGGCCAAGGTCAGGTACAAGTTCAACCAGGAACAACAAGCAGTGAGAAGCAGGAGAGGGTATGAAGCTCAATCAGCAGGCAACGCAGAATGACTCATTGCTAAAGAGGCGCCAGGCTTGACCTTATCTTGCCTTAGCAACCTGACACTGTCATGCAGCAAGAGCAGGAGAGCTGCAGCTCGATATGGCGGGGCCATAGCAAAAGACAGGAGCAGCACATGAATCATCTGTTTGCCTAACAACCAGGTGCAGCCACTTGCCAGCTAATGGTGCTCGAACCAGTCAAGGTGAGTAAAAGACCAACTTCCTGATCTACATACACCGCCTCCTGATCTATGTACACCGCCTCCTGATCTACGTACACCGCCTCCTCTATCTACGTACACCGCCTCCTGATCTATGTACACCGCCTCCTCTATCTACGTACACCGCCTCCTGATCTACGTACACCACCTCCTGATCTACATACACCGCCTTCTCTATCTACGTACACTGCCTCCTGATCTACATACACTGCCTCCTGATCTACATACACTGCCTCCTCTATCTACGTACACCACCTCCTCTATCTACGTACACTGCCTCCTGATCTACATACACCGCCTCCTCTATCTACGTACACCGCCTCCTGATCTATGTACACCGCCTCCTCTATCTACGTACACCGCCTCCTGATCTACATACACTGCCTCCTGATCTACATACACCGCCTCCTGATCTATGTACACCGCCTCCTCTATCTACGTACACCGCCTCCTGATCTACATACACTGCCTCCTGATCTACATACACCGCCTCCTCTATCTACGTACACCGCCTCCTGATCTATGTACACCACCTCCTCTATCTACGTACACTGCCTCCTGATCTACATACACTGCCTCCTGATCTACATACACTGCCTCCTGATCTACATACACCGCCTCCTGATCTATGTACACCGCCTCCTCTATCTACGTACACTGCCTCCTGATCTACATACACTGCCTCCTGATCTACATACACCGCCTCCTCTATCTACGTACACCGCCTCCTGATCTATGTACACCGCCTCCTCTATCTACGTACACTGCCTCCTGATCTACATACACTGCCTCCTCTATCTACGTACACCACCTCCTCTATCTACATACACCGCCTCCTGATCTACGTACACCGCCTCCTGATCTATGTACACTGCCTCCTGATCTACATACACCGCCTCCTCTATCTACGTACACCGCCTCCTGATCTATGTACACCGCCTCCTCTATCTACGTACACTGCCTCCTGATCTACATACACTGCCTCCTGATCTACATACACTGCCTCCTCTATCTACGTACACCACCTCCTCTATCTACATACACCGCCTCCTGATCTACATACACCACCTCCTCTATCTACGTACACCGCCTCCTGATCTACATACACCGCCTCCTCTATCTACGTACACTGCCTCCTGATCTACATACACCACCTCCTCTATCTACGTACACCGCCTCCTCTATCTACATACACCGCCTCCTGATCTACATACACCGCCTCCTCTATCTACGTACACCGCCTCCTGATCTACATACACCACCTCCTCTATCTACGTACACCGCCTCCTCTATCTACGTACACCGCCTCCTGATCTACATACACCACCTCCTCTATCTATGTACACTACCTCCTGATCTACGTACACTGCCTCCTGATCTACGTACACTGCCTCCTGATCTACGTACACCGCCTCCTGATCTACGTACACCGCCTCCTCTATCTACGTACACTGCTTCCTGATCTATGTACACCACCTCCTCTATCTACATACACCACCTCCTCTATCTACATACACCGCCTCCTTATCTATGTACACCGCCTCCTCTATCTACGTACACCGCCTCCTGATCTACATACACCACCTCCTCTATCTACGTACACCGCCTCCTGATCTATGTACACCGCCTCCTCTATCTACCTACACTACCTCCTGATCTACGTACACTGCCTCCTGATCTACGTACACCACCTCCTGATCTACGTACACCGCCTCCTGATCTACGTACACCGCCTCCTGATCTATGTACACCGCCTCCTGATCTACGTACACCGCCTCCTGATCTACATACACCGCCTTCCCTATCTACATACACCGCCTCCTCTATCTACGTACACTGCTTCCTGATCTATGTACACCGCCTCCTCTATCTACATACACCACCTCCTGATCTACGTACACCGACTCCTCTATCTACGTACACTGCCTCCTGATCTACGTACACCGCCTCCTGATCTACATACACCGAATCCTCTATCTACGTACACTGCCTCCTGATCTACGTACACCACCTCCTGATCTACGTACACTGCCTCCTCTATCTACGTACACCGCCTCCTGATCTACATACACAACCTCCTCTATCTACGTACACCGCCTCCTGATCTACTTACACCACCTCCTCTATCTACGTACACCGCCTCCTGATCTATGTACACCGCCTCCTCTATCTACCTACACTACCTCCTGATCTACGTACACTGCCTCCTGATCTACGTACACCGCCTCCTGATCTACGTACACTGCCTCCTGATCTACGTACACCGCCTCCTGATCTACGTACACCGCCTCCTGATCTACGTACACCGCCTCCTGATCTATGTACACTGCCTCCTGATCTACATACACCGCCTCCTGATCTACATACACCGACTCCTCTATCTACGTACACTGCCTCCTGATCTACGTACACCACCTCCTGATCTACGTACACTGCCTCCTCTATCTATGTACACTGCCTCCTGATCTACATACACCGCCTCCTCTATCTACGTACACTGCCTCCTGATCTACGTACACCACCTCCTGATCTACGTACACTGCCTCCTGATCTACGTACACCGCCTCCTGATCTACGTACACTGCCTCCTGATCTACATACACCGCCTCCTGATCTACATACACCGCCTCCTGATCTACATACACCGCCTCCTCTATCTACGTACACTGCTTCCTGATCTATGTACACCGCCTCCTCTATCTACATACACCACCTCCTGATCTACGTACACTGACTCCTCTATCTACGTACACTGCCTCCTGATCTACGTACACCGCCTCCTGATCTACATACACCGCCTCCTGATCTACATACACCGCCTCCTCTATCTACATACACCACCTCCTGATCTACGTACACCGACTCCTCTATCTACGTACACCGCCTCCTCTATCTACGTACACTGCCTCCTGATCTACGTACACCGCCTCCTCTATCTACATACACCGCCTCCTCTATCTACATACACTGCTTCCTGATCTATGTACACCGCCTCCTGATCTACGTACACCGCCTCCTCTAACTACGTACACCGCTTACTGATCTACATACACCGCCTCCTCTATCTACATATACTGCCTCCTGATCTACGTACACCGCCTCCTCTAACTACGTACACCGCCTCCTGATCTACATACACCGCCTCCTCTATCTACGTACACTGCTTCCTGATCTATGTACACCGCCTCCTCTATCTACATACACCACCTCCTGATCTACATACACCACCTCCTGATCTACGTACACCGCCTCCTGATCTATGTACACTGCCTCCTGATCTACGTACACCGCCTCCTCTATCTACATACACCGCCTCCTGATCTACGTACACCGCCTCCTCTATCTACATACACTGCTTCCTGATCTATGTACACCGCCTCCTCTATCTACGTACACCGCCTCCTGATCTACGTACACCGCCTCCTCTATCTACGTACACCGCCTCCTGATCTACGTACACCGCCTCCTGATCTACGTACACCGCCTCCTCTATCTACGTACACCGCCTCCTCTATCTAGGTACACTGCTTCCTGATCTATGTACACCACCTCCTGATCTACATACACCGCCTCCTCTATCTACGTACACCGCCTCCTGATCTACATACACCACCTCCTCTATCTACGTACACCGCCTCCTGATCTACTTACACCACCTCCTCTATCTACGTACACCGCCTCCTGATCTATGTACACCGCCTCCTCTATCTACCTACACTACCTCCTGATCTACGTACACTGCCTCCTGATCTACGTACACCACCTCCTGATCTACGTACACTGCCTCCTGATCTACGTACACCGCCTCCTGATCTACGTACACCGCCTCCTGATCTACGTACACCGCCTCCTGATCTATGTACACTGCCTCCTGATCTACATACACCGCCTCCTGATCTACATACACCGACTCCTCTATCTACGTACACTGCCTCCTGATCTACGTACACCACCTCCTGATCTACGTACACTGCCTCCTCTATCTATGTACACTGCCTCCTGATCTACATACACCGCCTCCTCTATCTACGTACACTGCCTCCTGATCTACGTACACCACCTCCTGATCTACGTACACTGCCTCCTGATCTACGTACACCGCCTCCTGATCTACGTACACTGCCTCCTGATCTACATACACCGCCTCCTGATCTACATACACCGCCTCCTGATCTACATACACCGCCTCCTCTATCTACGTACACTGCTTCCTGATCTATGTACACCGCCTCCTCTATCTACATACACCACCTCCTGATCTACGTACACTGACTCCTCTATCTACGTACACTGCCTCCTGATCTACGTACACCGCCTCCTGATCTACATACACCGCCTCCTGATCTACATACACCGCCTCCTCTATCTACATACACCACCTCCTGATCTACGTACACCGACTCCTCTATCTACGTACACCGCCTCCTCTATCTACGTACACTGCCTCCTGATCTACGTACACCGCCTCCTCTATCTACATACACCGCCTCCTCTA
Source organism: Bufo bufo (assembly GCF_905171765.1). NCBI lineage: Eukaryota > Metazoa > Chordata > Amphibia > Anura > Bufonidae > Bufo > Bufo bufo. The sequence goes on from NC_053393.1 coordinate 563,937,952, forward strand.
TCTACATACACTGCTTCCTGATCTATGTACACCGCCTCCTGATCTACGTACACCGCCTCCTCTAACTACGTACACCGCTTACTGATCTACATACACCGCCTCCTCTATCTACATATACTGCCTCCTGATCTACGTACACCGCCTCCTCTAACTACGTACACCGCCTCCTGATCTACATACACCGCCTCCTCTATCTACGTACACTGCTTCCTGATCTATGTACACCGCCTCCTCTATCTACATACACCACCTCCTGATCTACATACACCACCTCCTGATCTACGTACACTGCCTCCTGATCTACATACACTGCCTCCTGATCTACATACACCGCCTCCTGATCTACGTACACCGCCTCCTCTATCTACATACACCGCCTCCTGATCTACGTACACCGCCTCCTCTATCTACATACACTGCTTCCTGATCTATGTACACCGCCTCCTCTATCTACGTACACCGCCTCCTGATCTACGTACACCGCCTCCTCTATCTACGTACACCGCCTCCTGATCTACGTACACCGCCTCCTGATCTACGTACACCGCCTCCTCTATCTACGTACACCGCCTCCTCTATCTAGGTACACTGCTTCCTGATCTATGTACACCACCTCCTGATCTACATACACCGCCTCCTCTATCTACGTACACCGCCTCCTCTATCTACATACACCGCCTCCTGATCTACGTACACCACCTCCTCTATCTACATACACCGCCTCCTGATCTACGTACACCACCTCCTGATCTACATACACTGCCTCCTGATCTACGTACACTGCCTCCTCTATCTACGTACACCGCCTCCTCTATCTACGTACACCGCCTCCTGATCTATGTACACTGCCTCCTGATCTACGTACACCACCTCCTGATCTATGTACACCGACTCCTCTATCTACGTACACCACCTCCTCTATCTACATACACTGCCTCCTGATCTACGTACACCACCTCCTCTATCTACGTACACCGCCTCCTCTATCTACGTACACCGCCTCCTGATCTATGTACACTGCCTCCTGATCTATGTACCCCGCCTCCTCTATCTACGTACACCGCCTCCTGATCTATGTACACTGCCATCTGATCTATGTACACAGACTCCTCTATCTACATACACCACCTCCTCTATCTACATACACCGCTTCCTGATCTATGTACACTGCCTCCTGATCTACATACACCGCCTCCTGATCTACATACACTGCCTCCTCTATCTACATACACTGCCTCCTGATCTACGTACACCGCCTCCTCTATCAACATACACTGCCTCCTGATCTACGTACACCGCCTCCTCTATCTACGTACACCGCCTCCTGATCTACGTACACCACCTCCTGATCTATGTACACCGCCTCCTCTATCTACGTACACCACCTCCTGATCTACATACACCGCCTCCTGATCTACGTACACTGCCTCCTGATCTATGTACACCGACTCCTCTATCTACGTACACCACCTCCTCTATCTACATACACCGCCTCCTGATCTATGTACACTGCCTCCTGATCTATGTACACCGCCTCCTGATCTACATACACTGCCTCCTTGTCTACGTACACCATCTCCTCTATCTACGTACACCACCTCCTCTATCTACGTACACCGCCTCCTGATCTATGTACACTGCCTCCTGATCTATGAACACCGCCTCCTCTATCTACATACACCGCCTCCTCTATCTACATACACCGCCTCCTGATCTACATACACCGCCTCCTCTATCTACGTACACCACCTCCTGATCTACATACACCGCCTCCTGATCTACATACACTGCCTCCTGATCTATGTACACTGCCTCCTGATCTATGTACACAGACTCCTCTATCTACATACACCACCTCCTCTATCTACATACACCGCCTCCTGATCTACATACACCGCCTCCTCTATCTACGTACACCACCTCCTGATCTACATACACCGCCTCCTGATCTACATACACTGCCTCCTGATCTATGTACACTGCCTCCTGATCTATGTACACAGACTCCTCTATCTACATACACCACCTCCTCTATCTACATACACCGCCTCCTGATCTACATACACCGCCTCCTCTATCTACGTACACCACCTCCTGATCTATGTACACCACCTCCTGTTCTATGTACACTGCCTCCTGATCTACGTACACCACCTCCTCTATCTACGTACACCGCCTCCTGATCTACGTACACCACCTCCTGATCTATGTACACCGCCTCCTCTATCTACGTACACCACCTCCTGATCTACATACACTGCCTCCTGATCTACATACACCGCCTCCTGATCTACGTACACTGCCTCCTGATCTATGTACACCGACTCCTCTATCTACGTACACCACCTCCTCTATCTACATACACCGCCTCCTGATCTATGTACACTGCCTCCTGATCTACGTACACTGCCTCCTGATCTACATACACTGCCTCCTGATCTATGTACACCGCCTCCTCTATCTACGTACACCGCCTCCTGATCTACGTACACCACCTCCTGATCTATGTACACCGCCTCCTCTATCTACGTACACCACCTCCTCTATCTACATACACCGCCTCCTGATCTATGTACACTGCCTCCTGATCTACGTACACTGCCTCCTGATCTACATACACTGCCTCCTGATCTATGTACACCGCCTCCTCTATCTACGTACACCGCCTCCTGATCTACGTACACCACCTCCTGATCTATGTACACCGCCTCCTCTATCTACGTACACCACCTCCTGATCTACATACACCACCTCCTGATCTACATACACTGCCTCCTGATCTACATACACCGCCTCCTGATCTACGTACACTGCCTCCTGATCTATGTACACCGACTCCTCTATCTACGTACACCACCTCCTCTATCTACATACACCGCCTCCTGATCTATGTACACTGCCTCCTGATCTATGTACACCACCTCCTGATCTACATACACCGCCTCCTGATCTACATACACCACCTCCTCTATCTACGTACACCACCTCCTCTATCTACGTACACCGCCTCCTGATATATGTACACTGCCTCCTGATCTACATACACCGCCTCCTGATCTACATACACCGCCTCCTCTATCTACATACACCGCCTCCTCTATCTACATACACCGCCTCCTGATCTACATACACCGCCTCCTCTATCTACGTACACCACCTCCTGATCTACATACACTGCCTCCTCTATCTACATACACCACCTCCTGATCTACGTACACCGCCTCCTCTATCTACATACACCACCTCCTGATCTACGTACACCGCCTCCTCTATCTACATACACCGCCTCCTGATCTACATACACCGCCTCCTCTATCTACGTACACCACCTCCTGATCTACATACATTGCCTCCTGATCTACATACACCGCCTCCTGATCTACATACACTGCCTCCTGATCTACGTACACCGCCTCCTCTATCTACATACACTGCCTCCTGATCTATGTACACCGCCTCCTCTATCTACGTACACCACCTCCTGATCTACATACACCGCCTCCTGATCTACATACACTGCCTCCTGATCTACATACACCGCCTCCTGATCTATGTACACTGCCTCCTGATCTATGTACACTGCCTCCTGATCTACATACACCGCCTCGTCTATCTACATACACCGCCTCCTGATCTACATACACCGCCTCCTCTATCTACGTACACCACCTCCTGATCTATGTACACCACCTCCTGATCTATGTACACTGCCTCCTGATCTACGTACACCGCCTCCTCTATCTACGTACACTGCCTCCTGATCTACATACACCGCCTCCTCTATCTACATACACCGCCTCCTGATCTACGTACACTGCCTCCTGATCTACGTACACTGCCTCCTGATCTACATACACCGCCTCCTCTATCTACGTACACCGCCTCCTGATCTATGTGCACCGCCTCCTGATCTATGTACACTGCCTCCTGATCTACGTACACCGCCTCCTCTATCTACATACACCGCCTCCTGATCTATGTACACCGCCTCCTGATCTATGTACACTGCCTCCTGATCTACGTACACCGCCTCCTCTATCTACATACACCGCCTCCTGATCTATGTACACCGCCTCCTGATCTACATACACCGCCTCCTCTATCTACGTACACCACCTCCTGATCTATGTACACCACCTCCTGATCTATGTACACTGCCTCCTGATCTACGTACACCGCCTCCTCTATCTACGTACACTGCCTCCTGATCTACATACACCGCCTCCTCTATCTACATACACCGCCTCCTGATCTACGTACACTGCCTCCTGATCTACGTACACTGCCTCCTGATCTACATACACCGCCTCCTCTATCTACGTACACCGCCTCCTGATCTATGTGCACCGCCTCCTGATCTATGTACACTGCCTCCTGATCTACGTACACCGCCTCCTCTATCTACATACACCGCCTCCTGATCTATGTACACCGCCTCCTGATCTATGTACACTCCCTCCTGATCTACGTACACCGCCTCCTCTATCTACATACACCGCCTCCTGATCTATGTACACTGCCTCCTGATCTACATACACCGCCTCCTCTATCTACGTACACTGCCTCCTGATCTACGTACACTGCCTCCTGATCTACGTACACCACCTCCTGATCTACATACACCGCCTCCTCTATCTACGTACACCGCCTCCTGATCTACATACACTGCCTCCTGATCTACGTACATCGCCTCCTCTATCTACGTACACCGCCTCCTGTATCTACGTACACCGACTCCTCTATCTACATACACCGCCTCCTGATCTACGTACACTGCCTCCTGTATCTACATACACTGCCTCCTGATCTACGTACACTGCCTCCTGATCTACGTACACTGCCTCCTGATCTATGTACACCACCTCCTGATCTACGTACACTGCCTCCTGATCTACGTACACCGACTCCTCTATCTACATACACCGCCTCCTGATCTACGTACACTGCCTCCTCTATCTACATACACCGCCTCCTGATCTACGTACACTGCCTCCTTATCTACGTACACTGCCTCCTGATCTACGTACACTGCCTCCTGATCTACGTACACTGCTTCCTGATCTATGTACACCGCCTCCTGATCTACATACACCGCCTCCTGATCTATGTACACCGCCTCCTGATCTACGTACACCACCTCCTGATCTATGTACACCACCTCCTCATCTACGTACACCACCTCCTGATCTACGTACACCGCCTCCTGATTTACATACACCACCTCCTGATCTAAGTACACCACCTCCTGATCTACGTACACCACCTCCTGATCTACGTACACCACCTCCTGATCTACGTACACTGCCTCCTCTATCTACGTACACCACCTCCTGATCTACGTACACCGCCTCCTGATCTACGTACACCACCTCCTGATCTACGTACACTGCCTCCTGATCTACGTACACCGCCTCCTCTATCTACGTACACCACCTCCTGATCTACGTACACCACCTCCTGATCTATGTACACTGCCTCCTCTATCTACGTACACCGCCTCCTCTATCTACATACACTCCGCCCCCTGATACATGTACTCCGCCTCCTAATACATGTACTCCGCCTCCTAATACATGTACTCCGCCTCCTAATACATGTACTCCGCCTCCTAATACATGTACTCCGCCTCCTAATACATGTACTCCGCCTTCTAATACATGTACTCCGCCTTCTAATACATGTACTCCGCCCCCTGATACATGTACTCCGCCTCCTAATACATGTACTCCGCCTCCTAATACATGTACTCCGCCTCCTAATACATGTACTCCGCCTTCTAATACATGTACTCTGCCTCCTAATACATGTACTCTGCCTCCTAATACATGTACTCCGCCTCCTAATACATGTACTCCGCCTCCTAATACATGTACTCCGCCTCCTAATACATGTACTCCGCCTCCTAATACATGTACTCCGCCTTCTAATACATGTACTCCGCCTTCTAATACATGTACTCCGCCCCCTGATACATGTACTCCGCCTCCTAATACATGTACTCCGCCTCCTAATACATGTACTCCGCCTCCTAATACATGTACTCCGCCTCCTAATACATGTACTCCGCCTTCTAATACATGTACTCTGCCTCCTAATACATGTACTCCGCCTCCTAATACATGTACTCCGCCTCCTAATACATGTACTCCGCCTTCTAATACATGTACTCTGCCTCCTAATACATGTACTCTGCCTCCTAATACATGTACTCTGCCTCCTAATACATGTACTCCGCCCCCTGATACATGTACTCTGCCTGCTGATGTACGTACACAACCACATGAACGGGATGTCCTACCCCAAGAGGTAGTAATGGCAGATACAGCAGGACCAGATCAAATAACAAAAAGCATTGAGGCTTAGAATTAATCTAACAAATAATATTGTGTAATTGATCTGAGAAGGTTGGACTGAAACTGAACTGAGATAATAAAGCAATGTGTCCTGCAGGCCGGAGTCCTCATCAGGGCCACACTACTTACAGGTCATTTCCACTAAATCTAATACACTGTATTGTCTTCTAGTGTCCAGTTAATGACCAGTAGGACGCTGACCTCCAGGCCCTATTTTAGCAGAGTTTTTTTACCCTCCTCCCGTCTTTGATTTCGGATCAGCTATAAACATAACAATGGTGAAGGGTCCGTCACTTTATCGCAGTGGTATGGACAGGCGGTAACCCAGTCTGATGGCCCCAGTGTAGGTAGAGATGAGTCCTGGACCTAGCCTCCACCACCAGTCACACCAATGTCTGATAATAGATTACAGAGTAGGGCCTTTGTGGAAGAGGCACTATCATTATTCGGAAATGTGAGGGAGGTGGCAGTGGTTGGCCAGGCGCTATCTCAGCTGTGACTCTGTTTTCTCACAGAACCCTGAGGAGTCTTCACCGTCATCACTACGACTCGCTATTCCAAAAGTGCCTTTGACCAAGAAAAGGTGAGCGCTCTCATCCAGCATCACATTCTACCACAGCTGAGCCCATCATACGTCATGGATCATATTCAGAAGAAAGAGCAAAGACAGGAGCATGGGAGATTCTGAATAAGATTTCAGGGCGACCATTTTAGAGTATCGGTGCAGCACAGGAGGAGCGCATTATGCTGAGAGCTTGTAATACTGGTGGATATTAATTGTAGGTCACCATTCGAGCAGGCAGCATGGTGGGTAGGAAGTGATAAGATACAGTAAGGCGCAGCATGGTGGACAGCTTTGTACAATAGTTAGTGTAACCACAGACAGTGAGATCTCCCTGGCTCCTGCTCTCATGGAGGGTTGGGTGAGGCTGAATTGGTTAACAGTATTTGTGAGTTATATTGACAACATCCATCCCACCCTCAGTATACAGCTCCTTCTGGCACCCCCCCACTTGGCCGGACCTGTAAAGAGAAGCTCATTTACCTGCTTCCCGGCCCTGGCTCCTGCTACTTCTCCTGCAGGCCTGCGATGTTCACTGGGCTCCCTCAATGTAAACATCCAGTTTGACATTGCTGCATCCAATGATTGGCCACGGGGGTGACCAGCTCCCCTTACGTTATGACATGGTCACATGACACAAGGGGATCCTGTCTCCGCCGAGGCCATTGTTTGGCTGCGGTGATGACAAACCAGATGTTTACAGCAAGGGATCTCAGCAGTACAGGCCTGGAGGAGAAGTAGCAGGTAGGTGAATACACTTCCCTTTACCAGTCTGGCCAAGTGGGGGGGGGAGTGCCAACAATATTCCCATTCTTACACAACCCCTTTAAATCCCCCATCTGTGTCTGCTGAGAACATGCGCACTGATCCTACTACTCTCAGTCTAATCATTTGTCCAATTGTTTTATAGCAAACACAAGGGTAAACGGTCACTGATATGGCGAAAGATGCTGGCAAAGAACCAGGTAATAAGAGATACCAAGAAAATAACCTTAATGTGACATACCATCAGAAGAGGACACCAACCAACAGAAGGACATAACACCAGGAGATGACAGTAGCCACCAGAATGACATAACACCAGGAGATGACACCAATCACCAGAAAGACATAACACCAGGAGATGACACCAGAATGACATAACACTAGGAGATTACATCAGAATGACATAACACTAGGAGATGACACCAGCCACCAAAATGACATAACACCAGAAGATGACACCAGCCACCAGAATGACATAACACCAGTAGATGACACCAGAAGGACATAACACCAGGAGATGACACCTGTCACCAGAAGGACAAACCACCAGGAGATGACACCAGAATGATATAACACCAGGATATGACACCAGAATGACATAACACTAGGAGATGACACCAGCCACCAGAAGGACATAACACCAGAAGATGACACCAGAATGGCATAACACCAGGAGATGACACCAGTCACCAGAAGGACATAACACCAGGAGATAACACCAGTCACCAGAGTGACATAACACCAGGATATGACACAAGAATGACATAACACTAGGAGATGACACCAGCCACCAGAAGGACATAACACCAGAAGATGACACTAGAATGACATTACACCATGAGAAGACACCAGCCACCAGAATGACATAACACCAGGAGATCACACCAGCCACCAGAATGACATAACACCAGGAGATGCCACCAGCGACCAGGAGATGCCACCAGAATGACATAACACCAGGAGATCACACCAGCCACCAGAATGACATAACACCAGGAGATGCCACCAGCGACCAGGAGATGCCACCAGAAGTACATAACACCAGGAGATGACACCACAATGACATAACACTGGGAGATAGCACCAGAAGGACATAACACCAGGAGATGACACCAACCACCAGAAGGACAACACCAGGAGATGACTCCAGCCACCAGGAGATGCCACCAGAAGGACATAACACCAGGAGATGACACCAACCACCAGAATGACATGAAACCAGATGTCATTGCCAATAATTGCCTGAACAGAGATGAGAGCTGCAGTCACCTCCTCTCTGTGGGGACAAGTGATTGTGCAGCCTGTAGTACAGGGCCACCGCGATCACTTGTCCCCTTACAGATTCATTCTTTGTTGGCAGCAGATCCCATTTACACAGGACAATCTGCTGCAGGCAAACAATGAGTTTTTGTACCACAAGCATTCAAAACCTGACATTTATGCCAGAAACTGACCAAATCCATCCCCGCCTGATCCCAGTATATTGAATGGGGATCTAGCTGTGCACAGCATTATCCGGCTAGGTGGGATCCGGGCGATTCCGGCAGGCTGTTCCTCTTCCAGACAGCCTTCCGGATTTGTAAACACAGATGAGGACATGGCATTATGCGTTTGCGGCGATACTTTTACAAGCGCCTCAGGGCCGCTGATAGAAATCATGGGGCCCCGTACAGCATACATGACGGGGCCCCCTTCAGCTCCACCCCCTGATCCCTCCTTCAGCCACACCCCTGGCCCCGCCCTTGGCCCCTCCCCAGACGCCGCCTTGAAACAACATGCAGATTTGTCTACAAGTGATATTTATGGCGCTGGGGGGTCGTCTGTGGATGGCGCTGTTATGGAGGGGATCTGTGAATGGCACTGTTATGGAGGGGATCTGTGAATGGCACTTTTATGGAGGGGATCTGTGGATGGCACTGTTATGGAGGGGATCTGTGGATGGCACTGTTATGGAGGGGATCTGTGGATGGCACTGTTATGGAGAGGATCTGTGGATGGCACTGTTATGGGGGGATCTGTGGATGGCACTGTTATGGAGGGGATCTGTGGATGGCACTGTTATGGGGGGATCTGTGGATGGCACTGTTATAGAGCATCTTATATATATATATAGCATCTTATGCTATGTGTCATCCACAGATCCCCTCCATAACAGTGCCATCCACAGATCCCCTCCATAACAGTGCCATCCACAGATCCCCCATAACAGTGTCATCCACAGATCCTCTCCATAACAGTGCCATCCACAGATCCCCTCCATAACAGTGCCATCCACAGATCCCCTCCATAACAGTGCCATCCACAGATCCCCCCATAACAGTGCCATCCACAGATCCCCCATAACAGTGTCATCCACAGATCCTCTCCATAACAGTGCCATCCACAGATCCTCTCCATAACAGTGTCATCCACAGATCCTCTCCATAACAGTGCCATCCACAGATCCCCTCCATAACAGTGTCATCCACAGATCCCCTCCATAACAGTGCCATCCACAGATCCCCTCCATAACAGTGCCATCCACAGATCCCCCATAACAGTGTCATCCACAGATCCTCTCCATAACAGTGCCATCCACAGATCCCCTCCATAACAGTGTCATCCACAGATCCCCTCCATAACAGTGCCATCCACAGATCCCCTCCATAACAGTGCCATCCACAGATCCCCCATAACAGTGTCATCCACAGATCCTCTCCATAACAGTGCCATCCACAGATCCCCCCCATAACAGTCATCCACAGATCCCCCCATAACAGTGTCATCCACAGATCCCCTCCTCAACAGTGCCATCCACAGATCCCCTCCATAAAAGTGCCATTCACAGATCCCCTCCATAACAGTGCCATCCACAGATCCCCTCCATAACAGTGCCATCCACAGATCCCCCCCATAAAAGTCATCCACAGATCCCCCCATAACAGTGTCATCCACAGATCCCCCCATAACAGCGTCATCCACAGATCCCCCCCATAACAGTGTCATCCACAGATCCCCCTCCATAATGGTGCCATCCACAGATCCCCCCCATAAGTGTCATCCACAGACCCCCCGGCCCCCCCCATAAGTGTCATCCACATGACAGACCCCCCCCCCCATAACAGTGCCATCCACGGATCCCCCGCCCTCCCTATAACAGTGCCGTCATGACGTCATCCATATAGATCCCCCCCCGCCACTCACAGTAGTATACATTAATAAATCGGTGCAGCCGTGCAGGCTGCAGACAGTAACTTTAATTTTAGCACAGGCACAGCGCTCATCTCTTTACTAAAATACTACCTTACATTCAGCTCCTGCCTCCTCCCTCCAGCCTCCAGCCTCCAGTAACAAGTGCGGGCGGCAGCGCTCACTCACTGACGTCACGCGCCTGCGCCGCCTAGTGGGAGGAGCAGGCGTGTGACGTCAGTGAGTGAGCGCCGCCCCCACACTGCCTGCTGTTACTGGAGCCAGCCCACTGACAGCAAAAAAATTAAAATGGCTCGGGAGTCGGCAGCCCGGGCCCCCCTGCCAGCCGGGCCCGGTACAACTGGGCCAGCTGTACTGGCCTATCAGCGGCCCTGAAGCGCCTGCTCGTTCACCGGGTGATTGGCGGCACATTTGCATGAATGTTCATTCCTGATAATCGGCCCATGTAAAGGGACCATTAAATTAAAACCACAAATCTCATATGGATCTCCGCCATTATCTCTGATCTGGTCTAGGTTTCTAGTCATGAGATGCAAATCTATCAATAACCCTTTCACCCTAGGAGGTTTTTTCGTTCTAATTTTTCTTCCCTATCTTCTTAGAGCCATAACTTTTTTATTTTTCCGTTCACATAGCTGTGTGGGGGCTTATTTTTTGCGGGACAAGTTGTACTTTCTAATGCCACCATTAATTATGGCATACAATGTAGTGAAAAGCGGTAAAAAAATTCCAAATGGGGTGGAATTAGAGAAAAAACGCAATTCCTCCACCGTTTTATGGGTTTTGTTCCTATGGCGTTTCATAATTGGGTCAGTACTAGAGATGAGCGAACTCTAAAGGTATTCCGTTATGCATTCCGTCATAAAATTGCATTATGGTCTGTAGTAACGGAATCCATAACGCAATTCTGCTTTTACCACCAAACGAAGTGTGAACGAATTTCAAAATATGAAATTTGCTCATCTCTAGTCAGTACGATTACGATACCACATCTGTACAGATTTTTATGTCTAAATAGTGTAAAAATAAATGTAAACTTTGAAAAAAATTTTTTTTACATCACCATATTCTGACTCCATAACTTTTTTATACTTATGTCCACTGAGCTGTTTAGGGGCTAATTTTTTGCGGGACAATCTGTAGCTTTTACAGGGAGTGCAGAATTATTAGGCAAGTTGTATTTTTGAGGATTAATTTTATTATTGAACAACAACCATGTTCTCAATGAACCCAAAAAACTCATTAATATCAAAGCTGAATATTTTTGGAAGTAGTTTTTAGTTTGTTTTTAGTTTTAGCTATTTTAGGGGGATATCTGTGTGTGCAGGTGACTATTACTGTGCATAATTATTAGGCAACTTAACAAAAAACAAATATATACCCATTTCAATTATTTATTTTTACCAGTGAAACCAATATAACATCTCAACATTCACAAATATACATTTCTGACATTCAAAAACAAAACAAAAACAAATCAGTGACCAATATAGCCACCTTTCTTTGCAAGGACACTCAAAAGCCTGCCATCCATGGATTCTGTCAGTGTTTTGATCTGTTCACCATCAACATTGCGTGCAGCAGCAACCACAGCCTCCCAGACACTGTTCAGAGAGGTGTACTGTTTTCCCTCCTTGTAAATCTCACATTTGATGATGGACCACAGGTTCTCAATGGGGTTCAGATCAGGTGAACAAGGAGGCCATGTCATTAGATTTTCTTCTTTTATACCCTTTCTTGCCAGCCACGCTGTGGAGTACTTGGACGCGTGTGATGGAGCATTGTCCTGCATGAAAATCATGTTTTTCTTGAAGGATGCAGACTTCTTCCTGTACCACTGCTTGAAGAAGGTGTCTTCCAGAAACTGGCAGTAGGACTGGGAGTTGAGCTTGACTTCATCCTCAACCCGAAAAGGCCCCACAAGCTCATCTTTGATGATACCAGCCCAAACCAGTACTCCACCTCCACCTTGCTGGCGTCTGAGTCGGACTGGAGCTTTCTGCCCTTTACCAATCCAGCCACGGGCCCATCCATCTGGCCCATCAAGACTAACTCTCATTTCATCAGTCCATAAAACCTTAGAAAAATCAGTCTTGAGATATTTCTTGGCCCAGTCTTGACGTTTCAGCTTGTGTGTCTTGATCAGTAGTGGTCGTCTTTCAGCCTTTCTTACCTTGGCCATGTCTCTGAGTATTGCACACCTTGTGCTTTTGGGCACTCCAGTGATGTTGCAGCTCTGAAATATGGCCAAACTGGTGGCAAGTGGCATCTTGGCAGCTGCACGCTTGACTTTTCTCAGTTCATGGGCAGTTATTTTGCGCCTTGGTTTTTCCACACGCTTCTTGCAACCCTGTTGACTATTTTGAATGAAACGCTTGATTGTTCGATGATCACGCTTCAGAAGCTTTGCAATTTTAAGAGTGCTGCAGCCCTCTGCAAGATATCTCACTATTTTTGACTTTTCTGAGCCTGTCAAGTCCTTCTTTTGACCCATTTTGCCAAAGGAAAGGAAGTTGCCTAATAATTATGCACACCTAATATAGGGTGTTGATGTCATTAGACCACACCCCTTCTCATTACAGAGATGCACATCACCTAATATGCTTAATTGGTAGTAGGCTTTCGAGCCTATACAGCTTGGAGTAAGACAACATGCATAAAGAGGATGATGTGGTCAAAATACTCATTTGCCTAATAATTCTGCACTCCCTGTATTGATACCATTGTGGAGTGTGTGTGACTTTTTGATCACATATTATTTCATTTTTTGGGGTAAGCGAAGCAATGAAAAAAAATGGCAAATCGGCCATTTTGACCATTTTTTCCATTACGCCATTCGCCGTATTTGAAATATATTTTTATTTTTATTTTAATAGTACGGGCGTTTTCGGTCGAGGTGATACCCATGATATTTATATGTATTGTTATTTAGGTATTTATTTTATTATACGTAATTATATTGTAATGATTTTGAAGCTCATATCTGAGCCTATAAATTCAGTTTTTTTATTTTTCATTTTGTACAATCAGAGATTTTTAAAATGACTTTATTACTGTGAATTGCTCATTTCTTATGTTGGCCTGCCATCTGGTGGCTAAAATAAGAATTGCAGCATGAATACTATCAGCCTCGTCAGCGAGGCTTATAGCATTCAGAACAACTACCGACAGCTCCATTGCCCGCAGGGGGTGTCGGTAGGAAGTAGATTTTTGCGCATTTAGATGTCGTTATCTCACTTGATCGTGGCATCTAAAGCCTTTAATTACCACAATCAGCATTATTGCTGGTCACGGTTATTAGCTGCAGGTCTCTGCTGTTTGAAACAGCAGAGACTTGCCGGCCATGATGCCCGATGCAAGTACAAGCGGGCGCAATGTTAGCACATCACTCCAGCGCCGTACATGTACAGCACTGGTAGCGAAAGGGTCAATGGTCAGTCTCTGCTGTGGTGTGGAGTAAAGGTGCGTTTAGACGCCCCAATAGAGCAGGCAATAATCAGGAAGGGACCATTCCGTCCCAATAACTGCCTGCTCGTTAGTGGAGGTGAAGAGCTGCACAGTGATCACCTCCACTGTGTAGAGACGTGTGACGGCTACTTTACATGGGCAGATTAGCAGGAATGAGTGTTCGCCATAATGTTCACTCCTGATAATCTGCCCCATAACTGTGCTGTGTAAATCCACCATTACATTGATGGGATTTCTGCTGTGATCTGTGGATTGGTGTGAACCTCCACTGATGGGATTTCTGCTGTGATCTGTGGATTTGTGTGAACCTCCACTGATGGGATTTCTGCCGTGATCTGTGGATTGGTCTTGACTTCTACTGATGGGATTTCTGCTGTGATCTGTAGATTGGTGTGGACTTCTACTGATGGGATTTCTGCTGTGATCTGTGGCCTGGTGTGAACCTCCACTGATGGGATTTCTGCTGTGATCTGTGGATTGGTCTGGACTTCTACTGATGGGATTTCTGCTGTGATCTGTGGATTAGTGTGAACCTCCACTGATAGGATTTCTGCTGTGATCTGTGGATTGGTGTGGACTTCTACTGATGGGATTTCTGCTGTGATCTTTGGATTGGTGTGGACTTCTACTGATGGGATTTCTGCTGTGATTTGTGGTCTCGTGTGAACCTCTACTGATGGGATTTCTGCTGTGATCTGTGGATTGGTGTAGACTTCCACTGATGGGATTTCTGCTGTGATCTGTGGCCTGGTCTGGACTTCCACTGATGGGATTTCTGCTGTGATCTGTGACCTGGTGTGGACTTCTACTGATGGGATTTCTGCTGTGATCTGTGGATTGGTGTGTGTAACGGAACGCCTAGCACCCCGACCGGGTACCTCCGTCGATAGTTGCTCCTAGTGCTTCCAGAGGACTCCAAGCACTCCACTTGACACCGTCAGCACTGCAGACCCCACGAACCGCCGAAGCTTGGTGGAGGTCTCGCCGTCTCCTACCCACCCTGGACCTACGACAAGGCTCCAGGCTCCAGGTCCCCATCTGGTGGACATGCCCCTAGGGGACCAGAAGGAAGATTGTGACACAGGACAGATACGTAGCACTCAGGATACACAGACACAACACATCCCCACAATGCATCATGGTTTCCTCCTCTCTGCCCTGGAGACACCCGAGGAGCAATTCAATTATCTCTCAGGACAAAGGGAATTCGCCAATACACATGTGGAGACAATAGGACAGAAATCACCACCCAAACACCCAATGTCACACCCCCACAGCAAACACAGACATTTAACATAGCCCCAGATAGCTCAAGTCTGAGTGCATATCATTAGGTGAATGGCACTCAGAATACACAAATACAATACAATTAGCTATCTGGGTACCCTCACATAACAAAATACAATTCCAGATTTAAGCTGTGCGGCCGGTCTGTCTTCTCCTTTAAAGTTAGTATGGGCCATAATCCTGAGGCAAGAGGCTGGTAAACAGGCCTCTCCAAAACCCAGTGGCGAGGTTGGTTTCGCCACACATCTCCCCCTCCCAGGGAAGACTAACCAGATACCTGACCTCATGCCGGTCGGTATCTGAGTTAGCCTGGCAGTCCACCCACAACCCAATACTGGACCTGTTGAATTTTGGGGCCTGGCTCTGTTCTGTATGTCCCCAGCTGTTGAGGGGGCATCTGCTACTCCTTGCTTCCTTGTTGCTCTCTAGCTTGGAGCTATAGGTACTTGGTGGGCAGAGGCCGACTGCGCTCTGCCCAGATGCCAGCTCTTCCGCTGGGATAGCCTGTGGGAAGTACGGCTCTGAAGAAGAGGATAGGGGAGGGCAGAGGCCGACTGCACTCTGCCCAGATGCCAGCGCTTCCGCTGGGGTAGCCTGTGGAAAGTCAGCCTCTGGAGAAGAGGATAGAGGAGGGCAGAGGCTAACTGCGCTCTGCCCAGATGCCAGCTCTTCCGCTGGGGTAGCCTGTGGAAAGTCAGCCTCTGGAGAAGAGGATAGAGGAGGGCAGAGGCCAACTGCGCTCTGCCCAGATGCCAGCTCTTCCGCTGGGGTAGCCTGTGGAATGTCCGGCTCTGGAGAAGAGGATAGGGGTGGCCAGAGGCCGACTGCGCTCTGCCCAGATGCCAGCTCTTCCGCTGGGATGTGGTCAGGGAATCCTATCCCCAGGACCTTGTTGCAGATCGGCTGTGGAGAAGAGGATAGGGGAGGGCAGAGGCTGACTGTGCTCTGCGCAGATGCCAGCTCTTCTGCTGGGGTAGCCTGTGGGGAGTGAGGCTCTGGATAAGAGGATAGGGGAGGCCAGAGGCCGACTGCGCTCTGCCCAGATGCCAGCTCTTCTGCTGGGATGTGGTCAGGGAATCCTATCCCCAGGACCTTGTTGCAGATTGGCTGTGGAGAGGAGGAATCGCTTACCTCCTCCTCCTGGCATTCCTGCAGGGTTGGTGGGGGATCTGAACCCGCCGTCCAGCATCCCGGTAGGCCTGGTGCAGACACCGCGGTCCCATCTGCACCATCGGAGTTAGGGGTGCTGTCCCCCTCCTCCTCCTGGTATCCCTGCAGAGATGGCTGGGGATCTGGACCGACCGTCCAGCATCCCTGTAGGACTGGTAGAGAGAACTCGGTCCCATCTCCATCTGCCATCTGTGGGTCCTCCCAGGACCAGTCTGTGAGGTCCCTCAACATTTGCAAGTAAGGACCACCTGCGTCCACACCTGGCAACTCCGGCTGCTGTTGAGGGTCTGGGCCAGCTGCCCAGCATCCCGGTGGAGAGACCTCGGTCCCGTCTCCACCTGCCTGTTGTGGTTCCTCACAGGACCAGTCTATGAGGACCCCTACTTCGGGTTCCTCTGGCCGCCTCAGGGGGAGACTGCTAATCTCCTCGGATGCAGCCTCTGCTCGGCTGCTGTAACACTCCTTCCGCTGGGCAATTTCTCTCTCTTTCGCCAGTAGGAATTCTCGTTCCATCCTTGCGTGTCGCTTGGCTGTGACCTGGTTCCAGATGGCCTGGTAAATATCCATGGACACATTATCTCCATACTGGGCCACTCGCTGCCTCACCTCGGCCAGCCAGTCATCTTCAAAGCCTTCCATACTTGTCTGCTCCAAGTCGCTGGATACCTCTGCTCCCAGGGGCGCTGCACGAGTGCTAGCGTTGCCCTCAATTTGTAACTCCACACGTTACCAGTGTCTCTGAGCTGCTTCTCCTCGCACTAGGACGCCATCCCACTGCTTGCCACCAATGTAACGGAACGCCTAGCACCCCGACCGGGTACCTCCATCGATAGATGCTCCTAGTGCTTCCAGAGGACTCCAAGCACTCCACTTGACACCGTCAGCACTGCAGACCCCACGAACCGCCGAAGCTTGGTGGAGGACTTCTACTGATGGGATTTCTGCTGTGATCTGTGGATTGGTGTGAACCTCCACTGATGAGATTTCTGCTGTGATCTGTGGATTGGTGTGGACTTCCACTGATGGGATTTCGGCTGTGATCTGTGGCCTGGTCTGGACCTCTACTGGTGGGATTTCTGCTGTGATCTGTGGCCTGGTCTGGACTTCTACTGATGGGATTTCTGCTGTGATCTGTGAATTGGTGTGAACCTCCACTGATGAGATTTCTGCTGCGATCTGTGGATTGGTGTGGACTTCAACTGATGGGATTTCTGCTGTGATCTGTGGCCTGGTCTGGACTTCTACTGATGGGATATCTGCTGTGATCTGTGGCCTGGTGTGGATTTCCACTTATGGGATTTCTGCTGTGATCTGTGGACTTCTCTGGACTTCCACTGATGGGATCTGTGTGCTGTGATCTGTGGCTTGGTGTGGACCTCCACTGATGGGATTTCTGCTGTGATCTGTGGTATGGTCTGGATTTTAGTTGATGGGATGCAGATCTGTTGTTCATGGTTTGTCTGCTGTGATCTGTTCTGGGATTCCATGGATTGGGCGCAGAATCATTTCTTCATGGTTGGTCTGGTGTGATCTGTGCTCAGCCCTGGACTTTCATTGATGGGATCTGTCATGAATTGTCAGTCTCTGCTGGTCTAAACTTCCATTGATTGGATGTCTGATGTGATCTGAGGCCTGCTCTGGGATTCCATTGAAGGGATACAGATATGTTGTTCATGCTTGGTCTCTGTATATTCTTTGGTTTGGTCTTCCATTGATTGAATGCAGATCTGGCATTCATGGTTGGTCTCTGGTATAATCTGTGAACTGGTCTTCTATTCATCGAATACGGATCTGTTGTTAATTGTCGATTTCTGCTTTGATCTGAGCTCTGGTCTAGTTTGGACTTCCATTGATTAGATGCATATCTGTTGTTCATGGTTGGTCTGTGGTTTGGTGTAGCTTGGACTTCCATTGATGGGTTGTAGATCTCTTGGTTAGTCTCTGCATGATCTGTGGTCTGCTCTAGAGTGGACTTCAACTTATGAGATGCATGTGTGTAGTTTATAGCCTGTCTGGACTTCCATTTTTCAGATGCAGATCTGTAGTACATGTCACGTTTCTGGTCTGATTTCTACTCCTCCAACATAACACAGACACCAAAGGAGACATCACACCCCAGTTATGCCGACCGTACCCATAGGATAACGGCCAGGTGAATGCCCTCCATACCAACATAGAAAACCAGGAGGAATCACCAGGAAGAGGTAGCACTCGACATGAGAAGGCGATGGAACCAGACATCCGGTGGTCAGGCACCTTAGATAGCTTGTTCAGCCTACATATCCCAAACACATGCACTCTCGGCAGACATCTGTCTCCTTGGTAGGTTGCAAGTGTTCTTGCCATCATAAATAGTCTTTCAGGCTTTGGTAATCAGTGCTCATATTTTTTTCAGCAAAGCAATAATCAGGGAAATTAGGGGTTCGGTGCAGCAACCTTACAATCAGTAGCACCCCAATTCTCAGCTCACACACTCTGAACTGGAGCTGTCCACTTAATATCTCCCAGGTGCAGATACCAGCAAAGAGGATGAACTAGCACTGCATTATAGTCAATGGGAGCCGTCAGGTGCTGGTGCTGACATATGTAGGGTCCACCAGATTCCAGTTTTCTGTTCCTGTACTGTCCTTACCAAACACTATATAAACCTAACGTAGCCTCTGGTCAGCTGTTACTATGACCGGGAAGATGGCAAGCTCGGTAGGGGATGCTAAGGCCAGCAAGTGACAGAACGTAGATAGACACACCAAGGCACAAGAATACACCAATTCAGACACAGAGGCACAAAAATATGCACCAAACATGAAATAAGCTTCTTCTTTATGTTTCTTTATCCAAAGTAGTGTTGACCAGGAGCACACGAGTGACTCCTGGTCAACAGCACATAGTATCACAGAGTCCATACTTACCTATAAAGTCCTTTGTGCAGAGGGTCCTTCTGAGGGTCAGCACATGTTTTGGGCGGTCCTTTCCCTTTGTCAAGAATGTAGCTACGTTACGGGAGACCGCCCGCTTTGTCATGCGTGTAGCTATGTTACGGGGGTCTGCACCCTTTGTCATGCGTGTAGCTATGTTACGGGGGACCGCCCGCTTTGTCATGCGTGTAGCTATGTTACGGGGGTCTGCACCCTTTGTCATGCATGTAGCTGTTACGGGATGACACTGTTAAGGGAGTGGAGTGCTGTGGAGGTCACAGTTAAGGGGGCCGGTAGGGTGCAGGCCACCCTTAAAAGACAGACTAAACCCCGCCCCCAGGTCCCGCTAGACCACGCCATCCACTCCGCAGCCGACGGGGATTGAAAAAATGAAGGTAAAAATCAACTTCTGTCAGCTGCAGGCGTGGGAGGGAGGGTGACTTTCTCCCTTTAGCTCACGCTCAGACAGCACAGTGCTGCTGTCTAAGAGTGAGCTGTTCAAAAGGACATCCCTGTGTCCGTCCAGGCCCTGCGCCGGACGGAGGACAGGGAGTCTGAAAGACGGATTGTCCAGCCTAAAACCGGACCTCTGGCCACCCTAGGGGCAGGCTGCTGTGGAGGTCACAGTAAAGGAGACAGTCCACTATGGAGGTCAGTGTTAAGGGGCAGATTGCTGTAGAAGGCACTGTGAAGGGGACGGGGTGTTGTGGAAATCACTTTTAAGGAGAGGGGGTACTGTGGAGGTCACTAATAAAGGGGTGGCCGCTGTGGAGGTCACTGTTAAAGGGGTGGGCTGCTGTGGAGGTCACTGTTAAGGGGGCGGGATGCTGTGGAGGTCACTGTTATAGGGGCAGGCGCTGTGGAGGTCTCTGTTAAGGGGGCAGGGAACGGTGGAGGTCACAGTTAAGGGGACGGTCTGCTATGGAGGTCAGTGCTAAGGGGTGGGGTGCTGTGGAAGTCACTGTTAAGGGGGCTGGGTGTTGTGGAGGACACATTTTAAGTTCTGGATCTTACCCAGAAAATTGCTGCTATCACGTAGACAGTTTGGCAATTGACATACAATATCTTGCAAATAATGATCTACAAATACACTTACAGCATACAATAAGGACCCCACTCCCGAGACGATAGGACGTCCTGGGGGCTTTTCAGGGTCCATATGTACCTTTGGTAATAGGTACAGCACTGGAACCCGCAGGGTGTCTTTCATCAAAACCTGTTTTTCAATATCACTAAGTACATCCTGTTGAAACGCTTCGTCCAACGGGGAATCAATCTCTTTTTTTATACTGCACAGAGGGATCTCCTGTTACCTTAAGATACACATAAGTATCGGACAATTGGGATAGCGCTTAGGCAGTGTGGTGGTTGGGATAGTGCCTCTGGGCAGGTTGGGGGTGGGATAGAGCCTCGGCAGTGGAGTGGTTGGCATAGAGCCTCGGTAGTGTGGTGGTTGGGATAGAGCCTCGGCAGTGTAGTGGTTGGGATAGTGCTTTAGGACTGTGGTGGTTGGGATAGAGCCTCGGCAGTGTGGTGGTTGGCATAGAGCCTCGGTAGTGTGGTGGTTGGGATAGAGCCTCGGCAGTGTAGTGGTTGGGATAGAGCCTCGGCAGTGTAGTGGTTGGCATAGAGCCTCGGTAGTGTGGTGGTTGGGATAGAGCCTCGGCAGTGTAGTGGTTGGGATAGAGTCTCGGTAGTGTAGTGGTTGGGATAGAGTCTCGGCAGTGTGGTGGTTGGCATAGAGCCTCGGCAGTGTGGTGTTTGGCATAGAGTCTCGGCAGTGTAGTGGTTGGGATAGAGCCTCGGCAGTGTGGTGGTTGGCATAGAGCCTCGGTAGTGTAGTGGTTGGGATAGAGCCTCGGCAGTGTAGTGGTTGGGATAGAGCCTCGGCAGTGTAGTGGTTGGGATAGAGCCTCGGCAGTGTAGTGGTTGGGATAGAGCCTCGGCAGTGTGTTGGTTGGGATAGAGCCTCGGCAGTGTAGTGGTTGGGATAGAGTCTCGGCAGTGTAGTGGTTGGGATAGAGCCTCGGCAGTGTAGTGGTTGGGATAGAGTCTTGGCAGTGTAGTGGTTGGGATAGAGCCTCGGCAGTATAGTGGTTGGGATAGAGCCTCGGCAGTGTAGTGGTTGGGATAGAGCCTCGGCAGTGTGTTGGTTGGGATAGAGCCTCGGCAGTGTAGTGGTTGGGATAGAGTCTCGGCAGTGTAGTGGTTGGGATAGAGCCTCGGCAGTGTAGTGGTTGGGATAGAGCCTCGGCAGTGTGTTGGTTGGGATAGAGCCTCGGCAGTGTAGTGGTTGGGATAGAGTCTCGGCAGTGTAGTGGTTGGGATAGAGCCTCGGCAGTGTGTTGGTTGGGATAGAGCCTCGGCAGTGTAGTGGTTGGGATAGTGCCTCAGCAGTGTAGTGGTTGGGATAGAGCCTCGGCAGTGTAGTGGTTGGGATAGAGTCTCGGCAGTGTAGTGGTTGGGATAGAGCCTCGGCAGTGTAGTGGTTGGGATAGAGTCTCGGCAGTGTAGTGGTTGGGATAGAGCCTCGGCAGTGTGTTAGTTGGGATAGAGCCTCGGCAGTGTAGTGGTTGGGATAGAGCCTCGGCAGTGTAGTGGTTGGGATAGAGTCTCGGCAGTGTAGTGGTTGGGATAGAGCCTTGACAGTGTAGTGGTCTTTATCCCACACCACAGGTCCCCTGCAGCACCGAGTGTTGAGTTGTCCACATGCCGCCCACATTTTGACCTGGTGAGGTATGTGGACGACGTGTTGTTGTTGTGGACGGGAAGTGATACTGAACTGTCAGAATTTGTGTTGTATTTGATTTCTCGTCATCCACTGATGGAGTTTGCATTATCGATAGATCGGAACAGGATCTGGATGTGGAAATTAGGAAAAACGTCGACAGTCTTGCTACCGCTTTATACGCCGAGCCCACCGACAGCAATCATTTGTTGAGAAGAGACAGCTATCAGGCTCCTCAGAAGTCAGATGATGCGGCTCCGGCTTATATGCC
This sequence comes from Bufo bufo, assembly GCF_905171765.1. Classification (NCBI taxonomy): domain Eukaryota; kingdom Metazoa; phylum Chordata; class Amphibia; order Anura; family Bufonidae; genus Bufo; species Bufo bufo. The sequence continues at coordinate 563,960,660 of NC_053393.1, forward strand.
GCAGCGATAGTGAATATCCGATGATTGATTGCTGGCAGGGGGCATAAGAGAGATCAGCGGGGGCACAGGAGGTGGGGAACGGACAGGGAAACACTTCTACAGAATACAAAGGATGATAAAGGGCTGGTTTTCTTCCACCTATGATTCACACTCTGCGTTAATTAGAAGATCGGTTCTGGAGTATTGGCAGGTTCTGGCTCAGGATACCAAGGTTGGAGGTTGTTAAAGAGAAACCCTGCTTTATGTACAGAAAAGGGAAATCTTCGGCCAATCAACTAGTTAAAGCAGACATAGCTCCAAAAAAGAAAACTAGACAAACGTTTCTGTCTGCGAGAAAGTGGGGAACGTTCCCATGTCTTGGGGTCAGAGCTGCAAGGGGATTATGAAAGGTGAGTATATACTACATCCACTTCAAGGTCCTAGAATCGAGATAACGGGGCTCCATCCCTGTGATAGTAAGAAGGTCACCTACATGTTGAAGTGTCCTGTGGGAAGGTCTATGTGGATCGGTAAAGGTGGGACTGAGCATCGATCTACTATCAGAATGGACTCCTCTAGAGAACAGCATCTCAAGAGCAGGAGCCCGAGAAATCTCCTCCCAGGAGAAAGAAACCGCAGAAAACTGACATAACGTATGTGATGTGAGGTGGACAATACTAGTGGTGGGCGCGAATATTCGTATCGTGAATTTTAATCGCGAGTATCTGCACTTCGATAATTCGCGAAGATGTAGAATAAAGTGCTATATATTCGTATTCTCGAATATTCTAGATTTCTTTTTCATCAGTAACCTCCCTTCCTGCTTGTGGGCCAATCAGAAGGCTGCAATGTCTTTGTCAGAGCTTAGCAACATCCCTAGCAACCAATAGGAAAGCTGCCTCCCCCTTACTATATAAGAACCGCCCCAGCAGCCCTTGTATCCTGCAGATCTGAGAGAGCGGTGACATTGCTGCGCTCTGGGCTTTCACCTGGATCCTATTCCTTATCCAATTCCATTAGATAGTTAGTTAGCTGATATATATAATACAGATAGTTAGTGTAGGTTATATCCTGATATAGATAGTCAGTGTAGGTGATATCCTGATATAGATAGTCAGTGTAGGTGATATCCTGATATAGATAGTCAGTGTAGGTTATATCCTGATATACATAGTCAGTGTAGGTTATATCCTGATATAGATAGTCAGTGTAGGTTATATCCTGATATAGATAGTCAGTGTAGGTTATATCCTGATATAGATAGTCAGTGTAGGTTATATCCTGATATAGATAGTCAGTGTAGGTTATATCCTGATATAGATAGTCAGTGTAGGTTATATCCTGATATAGATAGTCAGTGTAGGTGATATCCTGATATAGATAGTCAGTGTAGGTGATATCCTGATATAGATAGTCAGTGTAGGTTATATCCTGATATAGATAGTCAGTGTAGGTGATATCCTGATATAGATAGTCAGTGTAGGTGATATCCTGATATAGATAGTCAGTGTAGGTGATATTCTGATATAGATAGTCAGTGTAGGTTATATCCTGATATAGATAGTCAGTGTAGGTGATATCCTGATATAGATAGTCAGTGTAGGTTATATCCTGATATAGATAGTCAGTGTAGGTTATATCCTGATATAGATAGTCAGTGTAGGTGATATCCTGATATAGATAGTCAGTGTAGGTTATATCCTGATATAGATAGTCAGTGTAGGTTATATCCTGATATAGATAGTCAGTGTAGGTTATATCCTGATATAGACAGTCAGTGTAGGTTATATCCTGATATAGATAGTCAGTATAGGTTATATCCTGATATAGATAGTCAGTGTAGGTGATATCCTGATATAGATAGTCAGTGTAGGTTATATCCTGATATAGATAGTCAGTGTAGGTTATATCCTGATATGGATAGTCAGTGTAGGTTATATCCTGATATAGATAGTCAGTGTAGGTTATATCCTGATATAGACAGTCAGTGTAGGTTATATCCTGATATAGATAGTCAGTGTAGGTGATATCCTGATATAGATAGTCAGTGTAGGTGATATCCTGATATAGATAGTCAGTGTAGGTGATATCCTGATATAGATAGTCAGTGTAGGTGATATCCTGATATAGATAGTCAGTGTAGGTTATATCCTGATATAGATAGTCAGTGTAGGTGATATCCTGATATAGATAGTCAGTGTAGGTGATATCCTGATATAGATAGTCAGTGTAGGTTATATCCTGATATAGATAGTCAGTGTAGGTTATATCCTGATATAGATAGTCAGTGTAGGTGATATCCTGATATAGATAGTCAGTGTAGGTTATATCCTGATATAGACAGTCAGTGTAGGTTATATCCTGATATAGATAGTCAGTGTAGGCTATATCCTGATATAGATAGTCAGTCAGTGTAGGTTATATCCTGATATAGATAGTCAGTGTAGGTGATATCCTGATAAAGATAGTCAGTGTAGGTTATATCCTGATATAGATAGTCAGTGTAGGTTATATCCTGATATAGATAGTCAGTATAGGTTATATCCTGATATACAGTCAGGTCCATAATTATTAGGACATCAACACAATTCTAACATGTTTGGCTCTATACACCACCACAATGGATTTGAAATGAAACAAACAAGATGTGCTTTACCTGCAGACTGTCCGTTTTAATTTGAGCCGATTTACATCCAAATCAGGTGAACGGTGCAGGAATTACAGCAGTTTGCATATGTGCCTCCCACTTGTTAAGGGACCAGAAGTAATGGGACATAATAATAATCATAAATCAAATTTTCACTTTTTAATACTTGGTTACAAATCCTTTGCAGTCAATTACAGCCTGAAGTCTGGAACGCATAGACCTCACCAGACGCTGGTCTCATCCCTGGTGATGCTCTGCCAGGCCTCTACTGCAACTGTCTTCAGTTCCTGCTTGTTCTTGGGGCATTTCCCCTTCAGTTTTGTCTTCAGCAAGTGAAATGCTCAATCGGATTCAGGTCCGGGGATTGACTTGGCCATTGCAGAACATTCCACTTCTTTCCCTTAAAAAACTCTTTGGTTGCTTTTGCAGTATGCTTTGGGTCATTGTCCATCTGCCCTGTGAAGAGCCGTCCAATGATCTCTGAAGCATTTGGCTGAATATGAGCAGATAATATTGCCTGAAACACTTCAGAATTCATCCTGCTGCTTTTGTCAGCAGTCACATCATCAATAAATACAAGAGAAGCAGTTCCATTGGCAGCCATACATGCCCACGCCATGACACTACCACCACCATGCTTCACTGATGAGGTGGTATGCTTAGGATCATGAGCAGCTCCTTTCCTTCTCCATACTCTTCTCTTCCCATCACTCTGGTACAAGTTGATCTTGGTCTCATCTGTCCATAGGATGTTGTTCCAGAACTGTGAAGGCTTTTTTAGATTTCGTTTGGCAAACTCTAATCTGGCCTTCCTGTTTTTGAGGCTCACCAATGGTTTCCATCTTGTGGTGAACCCTCTGTATTCACTCTGGTGAAGTCTTCTCCTGATGGTTGACTCTGACACACATACACCTACCTCCTGGAGAGTGTTCTTGATCTGGCCAACTGTTGTGAAGGGCGTTTTCTTCACCAGGGAAAGAATTCTTCGGTCATCCACCACAGTTGTTTTCCGTGGTCTTCCGGGTCTTTTGGTGTTGCTGAGCTCACCGGTGCATTCCTTTTTTTTAAGAATGTTCCAAACAGTTGTTTTGGCCGCGCCTAATGTTTTTGCTATCTCTCTGATGGGTTTGCTGTGTTTTTCAGCCTAATGATGGCTTCACTGATAGTGACAGCTCTTTGGATCTCATCTTGAGAGTTGACAGCAACAGATTCCAAATGCAAATAGCAGACTGGAAATGACCTCTGGACCTTGTATCTGCTCATTGTAATTGGGATAATGAGGGAATAACACACACCCGGCCATGGAACAGCTGAGAAGACAATTGTCCCATTACTTCTGGTCCCTTAACAAGTGGGAGGCACATATGGAAACTGCTGTAATTCCTGCACCGTTCACCTGATTTGGATGTAAATACCCTCAAATTACAGCTGACAGTCTGCAGGTAAAGCACATCTTGTTTGTTTCATTTCAAATCCATTGTGGTGGTGTATAGAGCCAAAAATGTTAGAATTGTGTCCATGTCCCAATATTTATGGACCTTACTGTAGATAGTCAGTGTAGGTTATATCCTGATATAGATAGTCAGTGTAGGTGATATCCTGATATAGATAGTCAGTGTAGGTTATATCCTGATATAGACAGTCAGTGTAGGTTATATCCTGATATAGATAGTCAGTGTAGGTTATATCCTGATATAGATAGTCAGTGTAGGTTATATCCTGATATAGATAGTCAGTGTAGGTTATATCCTGATATAGATAGTCAGTGTAGGTTATATCCTGATATAGATAGTCAGTGTAGGTTATATCCTGATATAGATAGTCAGTGTAGGTTATATCCTGATATAGATAGTCAGTGTAGGTTATATCCTGATATAGATAGTCAGTGTAGGTTATATCCTGATATAGATAGTCAGTGTAGGTGATATCCTGATATAGATAGTCAGTGTAGGCTATATCCTGATATAGATAGTCAGTGTAGGTTATATCCTGATATAGATAGTCAGTGTAGGTTATATCCTGATATAGACAGTCAGTGTAGGTTATATCCTGATATAGATAGTCAGTGTAGGTTATATCCTGATATAGACAGTCAGTGTAGGTTATATCCTGATATAGACAGTCAGTGTAGGTTATATCCTGATATAGATAGTCAGTGTAGGTTATATCCTGATATAGATAGTCAGTGTAGGCTATATCCTGATATAGATAGTCAGTGTAGGTGATATCCTGATATAGACAGTCAGTGTAGGTTATATCCTGATATAGATAGTCAGTGTAGGTGATATCCTGATATAGATAGTCAGTGTAGGTTATATCCTGATATAGATAGTCAGTGTAGGTGATATCCTGATATAGATAGTCAGTGTAGGTTATATCCTGATATAGATAGTCAGTGTAGGTTATATCCTTATATAGATCATTAGCGCAATCGGGAATATATTGGAGCACTCTATCTTCATATAAAGCTATTGTGATGTTCTTCAGCGCCGACCATTTTCTCCAGTCTCAGGAAACTTCTAGCAGCTTGAAAAATGTAGCAAAAGTGACCCACGCCTGTATTGCGTGCACAATACGTGCATATTACATTGCCGATTTTCACAATCAAGAAAATAATCCCAAATTCTCAAATATATGATGAATATTCACCCAAATATTCGCTAAATATTGCAAATTCGAATATTGCCCCTGCCGCTCATCACTAGACAATACCAGAAGAGGTCATGTGCAATGAGAAGACTCTGATGGAGACGAGGCTCCTACAGAGAGAAGTATATCGGATAGTCAGACGTGAAGCTCTGAGCCCGAAAGGGTTAAATGGGAATTGTAACTTTAATGGGTTTTTATAGGACAATGTTCTGGAGTAAGCGGTGAGTAAGTGCTGGGATTGAGGGCAGCGCCTATTAATGGTGACCAGCAGGATAGCACACAGGACAAAGGGGGCGAACCCCCGAAACCTAGCTACACGCATGACAAAGGGGGCAGACCCCCGTAACGTAGCTACACGCATGACAAAGGGGGCAGACCCCCGGAACGTAGCTACACGCATGACAAAGGGGGCAGACCCCCGAAACATAGCTACACGCAGGACAAAGGGGGCGAACCCCCGAAACCTAGCTACATGCATGACAAAGGGGGCAGACCCCCGGAACATAGCTACATGCATGACAAAGGGGGGCAGACCCCCGAAACCTAGCTACATGCATGACAAAGGGGGCAGACCCCCGTAACATAGCTACACGCAGGACAAAGGGGGCGAACCCCCGAAACCTAGCTACATGCATGACAAAGGGGGCAGACCCCCGTAACATAGCTACACGCATGACAAAGGGGACAGACCCCCGTAACATAGCTACACGCATGACAAAGGGGGCAGACCCCCGGAACGTAGCTACACGCATGACAAGGGGGGCAGACCCCCGTAACATAGCTACACGCATGACAAGGGGGGCAGACCCCCGGAACATAGCTACACGCATGACAAGGGGGGCAGACCCCCGGAACATAGCTACACGCATGACAAAGGGGGCAGACCCCCGGAACGTAGCTACATGCTTGACAAAGGGGACGGACCCCCGTAACATAGCTACACGCATGACAAGGGGGGCAGACCCCCGGAACGTAGCTACACGCATGACAAGGGGGGCAGACCCCCGGAACATAGCTACACGCATGACAAAGGGGGCAGACCCCCGGAACGTAGCTACACGCATGACAAGGGGGGCAGACCCCCGGAACATAGCTACACGCATGACAAAGGGGGCAGACCCCCGTAACATAGCTACACGCATGACAAAGGGGGCAGACCCCCGTAACATAGCTACACGCATGACAAAGGGGGCAGACCCCCGGAACGTAGCTACATGCTTGACAAAGGGGACGGACCCCCGTAACATAGCTACACGCATGACAAGGGGGGCAGACCCCCGAAACCTAGCTACACGCATGACAAAGGGGGCAGACCCCCGAAACCTAGCTACACGCATGACAAGGGGGGCAGACCCCCGGAACATAGCTACACGCATGACAAAGGGGACAGACCCCCGTAACATAGCTACACGCATGACAAAGGGGGCAGACCCCCGGAACGTAGCTACACGCATGACAAGGGGGGCAGACCCCCGTAACATAGCTACACGCATGACAAGGGGGGCAGACCCCCGGAACATAGCTACACGCATGACAAGGGGGGCAGACCCCCGGAACATAGCTACACGCATGACAAAGGGGGCAGACCCCCGGAACGTAGCTACATGCTTGACAAAGGGGACGGACCCCCGTAACATAGCTACACGCATGACAAGGGGGGCAGACCCCCGGAACGTAGCTACACGCATGACAAGGGGGGCAGACCCCCGGAACATAGCTACACGCATGACAAAGGGGGCAGACCCCCGGAACGTAGCTACACGCATGACAAGGGGGGCAGACCCCCGGAACATAGCTACACGCATGACAAAGGGGGCAGACCCCCGTAACATAGCTACACGCATGACAAAGGGGGCAGACCCCCGTAACATAGCTACACGCATGACAAAGGGGGCAGACCCCCGGAACGTAGCTACATGCTTGACAAAGGGGACGGACCCCCGTAACATAGCTACACGCATGACAAGGGGGGCAGACCCCCGAAACCTAGCTACACGCATGACAAAGGGGGCAGACCCCCGAAACCTAGCTACACGCATGACAAGGGGGGCAGACCCCCGGAACATCGCTACACGCATGACAAGGGGGGCAGACCCCCGTAACATAGCTACACGCATGACAAAGGGGGCAGACCCCCGTAACATAGCTACACGCATGACAAAGGGGGCAGACCCCCGGAACGTAGCTACATGCTTGACAAAGGGGACAGACCCCCGAAACCTAGCTACATGCATGACAAGGGGGGCAGACCCCCGTAACATAGCTACACGCATGACAAAGGGGGCAGACCCCCGGAACGTAGCTACATGCTTGACAAAGGGGACAGACCCCCGGAACCTAGCTACACGCATGACAAGGGGGGCAGACCCCCGTAACATAGCTACATGCTTGCTGGGCACCATGGGTGTAACTGGAGTTCTATGGGCCCCAGGGCAAACTTTGAATTGGGCCCCCCCGCGAGCCTCCGCCCGCCCTCTAAGCCTCTGCCCCTACCCCTACCCCCCTCCATATTCCATAGTCACTAGAGTATTTTATTTATATTTTTTATGTATGGCACACACTGGCTTCATATGAGGGATGGGGGGAGATGAATGATGATCAGTGGTGCCGTGCGGCAGTGTGTCTGAATTCAGAAAGGGGGGCCCGCGCCGGTCATATGAGGGCAGCCAGGGGCAGCAAATAATGAGGGGGCAAAATGAAAATGAAATACTCTGTGGGCAAAAAATGTAAAATATATAGAGGGAGTGGGGGCAAAATGAAATATAGTGAGGCTCTTAGTATATTTCATGTTGCCCCCACTCCCTCTATACATTTTGTTTTTTGCCCACAGAGTATTTCATTTTCATTTGCCTCCGGGCCCCTCATTATTTGCTGCGCTATTATGGCCGATGCGGGCCCTTCTGGATTCAGACACTGCCGCACGGCACCACTGATCATCATTCATGCCCCCCCTCCGTATGACGCCGGACGCCGGTTTGTGCCATTTTTTACATAAAAAAAATAAAATAGAAAACGACTCTTGTTTGTTCCACTCTCCTCACTTAATAAAAAACCACTTGCGGGGCCCGTTTTACTCCATCTCTCCTGGGGGGCCCTATGGGCCAACCTGACTTAGGGGCAATTGCGACCGCTATAGCTATGCCACTGCTAGGCACCACATGTGCTGACCCTCAGAAGGACCCTCTGCACACAGGACTTTATCGGTAAGTATGGACTCTGTGATACTACAGTTGTGTTCAAAATAATAGCAGTGTGTTTAAAAAAGTGAATAAAGCTCAGAATCCTTCTAATAGCTTCTATCTCCATCCACACAGATGCATTGGGAACACTACACCTTCTATTCCAAATCAAAACATGAAGAAAAATATATCACATTTGTGTTGTTCCTCTAAAAAAAATGAAGAAAAGTGAATATTAGACTGTTCAAAAAAATAGCAGTGTTTGTCTTCTTCTTCTTTACAAACATTCCCTCTATAAACTGAATCCCGTCACTAATATCTAGTTGTATACCCGCTGTCTCTGAGAACGGCTGGACGTCTGTGCTGCTCGGAGTCACCACCTTCGGCCCCTGTGACCAGGTTCTCCAGCCCAGGATGATCGGACCACATTCCACAGTTCTTCTCTATTTCTTGGTTTTGCCTCAGACTCTGCATTTTGATGTCACCCACAAGTTTTCTATTGGATTAAGATCCGGGGATCGGGCCGGCCGCTCCATGACGTCAGTCTTGTTGGTCTGGAGCCAAGATGTTGCCCGTTTACTGGTGTTTGGGGTCGTTGTCTTGTTGGAACACCCATGTCAAGGACATCTCCTCTTCAGCATAAGGCAGCATGACCTCGTCCAGTATTCTGATGGATTCAGACTGATCCATGATCCCTGGTCTGTGATAAATAGGCCCAACACCGTAGTCTGAGACACATCCCCATATCATGATGCTTGTCCACCATGCTTTACTGTCTTCACAGTGTACTGGGGCTGAATTCAGTGTTTGGGGGTCGTCTGACAAACTGTCTCCGGCCACTAGACCCAAACAGAACCATCTCACTTCCATCAGTCCACAGAAGGTCTCTTCAGGCCGGTCAATGTGCTCTTTGGCAGATTGTAAGCTCTTCAGCACACGTCTTGTTTCCAGCAGTGGGACTTTGCGGGGGCTTCTTGCAGATCGCTCGGCCTCACATCGGCGTCTTCTCCATGTAACAGGACTCACAGGTGACTTTACACCTTCTTCATCTTCCTGGAGCTGATTGTTGGCCGAGTCCTCGCCATTTGGGCTATTCTTCTATCCATTTCAATGGTAGTTTTTAGCTTTCTTCCACGTCTGTCAGGTTTTGGTTGCCATTTTAAAGCATTTTCGGTCAAGGTACGCTGTTCTTCTGAACAATGTCTGGAACGACCCATCTTCCTCAGAATTTCAGAGAGAAATGCACTGTAACCGGCAGGTACAACATTTGCTGCCTTCCTTCCTTAAATAAGGGCAATAATTGCCACCTGTTTTTCAAAGAATGAATGACCTCACTCATTGAACTCCACACTGCTATTATTTTGAACATGCCCCTTTCAATAAGTGATTGAATTACACAGAATCAGCAGCATGCATGTCCTGACTGTTGGGTCTGTTGGGTTTCTATTACTCTACTACACCTGCTAGTAAATTATTTGCCATGTAGAAATATCATTTCTACCAAAAACAGAGATTGATCAGGTTAGTGATGTCTGACTGCTATTATTTTGAACTGAACTGTATGTGCTGTTGACCAGGAGTCACTCGTGTGCTCTATAATGTGAATGATTTTGGGTAAAGAAACATAAAGAAGAAGCTTATTTGGTGTTTGGTGCATTTTTTACTCTGAGTCTGATTTGGAGTCGAGCTGGGATATCGACGTTTTTGCACCATTGTGGTCCTGTTTATGCCACCAATCATTTGATTGAACACTAATATACCATCCACCTCGAGACATCTCCAGAGTCCTGTGTCTGTGTCTCTCCAGATGCCTCTCCACCAGATCCTCTGTCTCCTCCTCCAGGACTGGGAAAACAGGTATTTTCCTCCCAGCGTGTGCTGCCGGGCGGATTTGCAGCCAGGTGGGGTCAAACGCCGGACTGGATTTTAAGTGCCGGTCCGGGTTTTGACAGCACCTAGCTGTCCTTAAATAGGCAGCTGGGCTCAGCAGCAAAGTGTGTGTGTGCTGGGATCGGAGGCTTGTGCCGTGCGGGAGGGCTGAGACCCGTGTTTAGGAGAAACAGGCCCCCTAAAAGCCTGCTATGGACTGCTGGACTGCAAAGTGACGTTTTGTTTTTGCTTTATGTGTGAATAAACACAGAGGTTTGATTGAAGAACTGGTAATTTGCCTCTGTACTGCGTCCGCACACCCTGTCTACCAGAGCGAATCCCCACAATACCTACATGCTACCGACTATTCTGTCCCCCTCCAGACTCCTCTGTTTCCTCCTCCTAGACTCTTCTACCCCTTCAGATTCCTCTGCCCCCCTCCAACCCCCCTCCTCCTCCAGCCTCCTCTTTCCCCCTCCAGACTCCTCTGTCCTCCTCTAGACTACTCCGGACTCCCCCTCCAGACTCCTGTTTCCTCCCCCCTAGACTCTTCTGCCCCTTCAGATTCCTCTGCCCCCCCCCCCCCAGGCTCCTCTGTACCTCTTCAGACTCCTTGGTCCACCTCCAGACCCCTTTGTTTCCTCCAGACTTCTCTGTCCTCCTCCAGCCTCCTCTGTCCACCTCCAGACTATTCTGTCCCCCTCCAGACTCCCCTGTTTTCTCCCTTCTAGACTCTTCTGCCCCTTCAGATTCCTCTGCCCCCCCCCCCCCCCAGGCTCCTCTGTACCTCTTCAGACTCCTTGGTCCACCTCCAGACCCCTTTGTTTCCTCCAGACTTCTCTGTCCTCCTCCAGCCTCCTCTGTCCACCTCCAGACTATTCTGTCCCCCTCCAGACTCCTCTGTTTTCTCCCTTCTAGACTCTTCTGCCCCTTCAGATTCCTCTGCCCCCCCCCCCCCCCCGGCTCCTCTGTACCTCTTCAGACCCCTTGGTCCACCTCCAGACCCCTTTGTTTCCTCCAGACTTCTCTGTCCTCCTCCAGCCTCCTCTGTCCACCTCCAGACTATTCTGTCCCCCTCCAGACTCCTCTGTTTTCTCCCTTCTAGACTCTTCTGCCCCTTCAGATTCCTCTGCCCCCCCCCCCCCCCCGGCTCCTCTGTACCTCTTCAGACCCCTTGGTCCACCTCCAGACCCCTTTGTTTCCTCCAGACTTCTCTGTCCTCCTCCAGCCTCCTCTGTCCACCTCCAGACTATTCTGTCCCCCTCCAGACTCCTCTGTTTTCTCCCTTCTAGACTCTTCTGCCCCTTCAGATTCCTCTGCCCCCCCCCCCCCCCCCGGCTCCTCTGTACCTCTTCAGACCCCTTGGTCCACCTCCAGACCCCTTTGTTTCCTCCAGACTTCTCTGTCCTCCTCCAGCCTCCTCTGTCCTCCTCCAGCCTCCTCTGTCCACCTCCAGACTATTCTGTCCCCCTCCAGACTCCTCTGTTTTCTCCCCCCTAGACTCTTCTGCCCCTTCAGATTCCTCTGCCCCCCCCCCCCCCCCAGGCTCCTCTGTACCTCTTCAGACTCCTTGGTCCACCTCCAGACCCCTTTGTTTCCTCCAGACTTCTCTGTCCTCCTCCAGCCTCCTCTGTCCACCTCCAGACTATTCTGTCCCCCTCCAGACTCCTCTGTTTTCTCCCTTCTAGACTCTTCTGCGCCTTCAGATTCCTCTGCCCCCCCCCCCCCCGGCTCCTCTGTACCTCTTCAGACCCCTTGGTCCACCTCCAGACCCCTTTGTTTCCTCCAGACTTCTCTGTCCTCCTCCAGCCTCCTCTGTCCACCTCCAGACTATTCTGTCCCCCTCCAGACTCCTCTGTTTTCTCCCTCCTAGACTCTTCTACCACTTCAGATTCCTCTGCCCCCCTCCAACACCCCCCCCCCCCTGCTCCTCTGTACCTCTCCAGACTCACTTTTCCTCTTTAGACTCCTCTGTCCACCTTCAGACCCCTTTGTTTCCTCCAGACTTCTCTGTCCTTCTTAAGGCTCCTCTTTCCCCCTCCAGACTGCTCTGTCCTCCTCTCGACTACTCCGGACTCCCCCTCCAGACTCCTGTTTCTCCTGTTTCCTCCCCCCTAGACTCTTCTGCCCCTTCAGATTCCTCCCCCCCTTTCCCAGGCTCCTCTGTACCTCTTCAGACTCCTCGGTCCACCTCCAGACCCCTTTGTTTCCTCCAGACATCTCTCCCCTCCTCCAGCCTCCTCTGTCCACCTCCAGACTATTCTTCCTCCCCCCTCTCCTCTTCCTTGTCTTTGGAGAGACCCTCATAAGCAGTCTGCTGGACTTGCTGACATTTATCTGATGTTACACCAGACCAGGAGGACATGGAGATCGATTTATTTTGCCTGCTGGATGAGGGGATTGTCCTGATTATTATATGCTTTTCCTAGGAGGTCCAGGAGATCAGGATTCTGGGTTTCGGGGAGGATGGACCACCATGTCTTCATGCATCAGTGAAGGAGGAGGATGAGCTGTGCACCAGGTACCAGAAGAACGAGGTGGCCACTCAGACTCTGCCGGTTTATTGCTTTAACACGGTCAAGGAGATGATGGAGTTTCTTAATGGCGACAGTAAATGTAGGGAGCAGAGTCCAGTGGCCTCGTTCCCGGCTGATGACCCCACAGACGAGAATCCGTGTAATGAAAATAACATGACAACTCTCAAACTGGAAATGGAAGAAGATGAAGAAGAGGAACCTGTCATCTCACAGCTCTATCCTCACCCTACTGTACACTACGCCCCAACCTACAGCCCTCCATTCACTGCCATCAAACGTCGGAGAAAACAGCGTTTTCACTGTGACTGGCGAGGAGCTGTAACCGTCATCAGTTCGCCCAGTGTGCCTGCTCATGCCCTGGAGCTGAGGGTGGATGAAGATCTCGCTATGTCCATTCGGCGACAGGTGGACATCAATAACCCGGGACCTTTCGGCTGGCAGCTGGCAAAACTCTTGTTTACTGAGGAGGAACTTTACGGGCACAACTTTAATGGCACTGACCAAAAGATGCCCCTGAGCCCAAGACGGGTCCACGCCATACAACATGCCTTCCATGACTACTTCCCGAAAGAGCTGGCGGATGAGGCGCTGGCCAAAGGCCGCACCGCCATCAACCAGGGGATAAGGAACATGTTCTATGTGCGCAACCGGAGGGATGGAGAGTGTTCATGAGACGCCCAAATCTCAACCTCACCTAGCAGCTTCATCAGTATCTAATGTGGAGGAATTTCATAAAACCCTCCCCTCTACGGATTCCGATTACATCAGATCTTATACTCCAGTCACACCCAGAGCTGCAGTCACAATTATCAAGCTGTGTCATGACTTATACTCCAGTCACACCCAGAGCTGCAGTCACTATTGTGCTGTTACATCATGCCTTATACTGCAGTCACATCCAGAGCTGCGGTCACAATCCTGCTGTTACATCATGTCTTCTGACACATCTCTGCACCAGCTTTGGATGTAACTTGTGGATTAGACATTGTAGAAGACATTTATTATTACCCGCGCCACTTTACTGGCGTAAAAAAGTCACAAACTATTAGCGACTTTTTAAAGAGACACCTACTATACGTGCTCTAAGGCCCCCTGTAACATCCACAACTCCTATCATCCCTCCCTTACAACTCTTACATCTCCCATCATCCATCTGTTCTGTAGACTGGTTACCATCCTGGGTTCTTCTAATAATCGACAAGTCAGCAATAAACACATACATCTCTGTAGTGTCTCCTCTGTAGCATCCATGTGTGTCACTGCTAGTGGTGAGGAATGGCAAATGCAGTGTGGACGGGAGAAGTGCGTAAAATGCGGAACGGACGGGAGAAGTGCGTGAAATGCGGGATGGGCGGGAACAGTGCATGCAATACAGGATGGATGGGAGCAGTGCGTGAAATGCGCGCACAGGAGCAGTACTTGAAATTCAGTGCAGACGGGTGCAGTGTGGGAAATGCAATGTGGACGGGATATGCGAATGCAGTGTGGACGGTTGCAGTGCGTGAAATACGGGATGGACAAGTGCAGTGCGTGAAATTCGGGATGGATAGGAGCAGTGCGGCAAATGCAGTGTGGACGGGTGCAGTGCGTGAAATGCGGGATGGACAGGAGCAGTGCGGCAAATGCTGTGCGTGAAATGCGACATGTACGGGAGCAGTGCTTTTTACAGTGTTCCTTTTGAGATAAAGCTGACCTGTTCTCTTCATTCTCCGGTCAGTACGATTACAGTGATACCACATTTATATAGTTTTATGGGTTTGTTTTTACAGCGTTCTCTATGAGATAAAACTGACCTGTTCTCTTCATTCTCCGGGTCAGTACGATTACAGAGATACCACATTTATATAGTTTTATGGGTTTTGTATTTACAGCGTTCCCTATGAGATAAAACTGACCTGTTCTCTTCAGTCTCCGGTCAGTACGATTACAGTATTACCTCATTTATATAGTTTTATTGGTTTGTTTTTACAGCGTTCCCTATGAGATAAAACTGACCTGTTCTCTTCATTCTCCGGGTCAGTACGATTACAGTGATACCACATTTATATAGTTTTATGGGTTTTGTATTTACAACGTTCCCTATGAGATAAAACTGACCTGTTCTCTTCATTCTCCGGTCAGTACGATTACAGTGATACCACATTTATATAGTTTTATTGGTTTGTTTTTACAGCGTTCCCTATGAGATAAAACTGACCTGTTCTCTTCTTTTTCTAGGACAGTACGATTACAGTGATACCACATTTATATAGTTTTATGGGTTTTGTTTTTACAGCGTTCCCTATGAGATAAAACTGACCTGTTCTCTTCATTCTCGGGGTCAGTACGATTACAGAGATACCACATTTATATAGTTTTATGGGTTTTGTTTTTACAGCGTTCCCTATGAGATAAAACTGACCTGTTCTCTTCATTCTCCGGGTCAGTACGATTACAGTGATACCACATTTATATAGTTTTATGGGTTTTGTTTTTACAGCGTTCCCTATGAGATAAAACTGACCTGTTCTCTTCAGTCTCCGGTCAGTACGATTACAGCGATACCACATTTATATAGTTTTATGGGTTTTGTTTTTACAGCGTTCCCTATGAGATAAAACTGACCTGTTCTCTTCATTCTCCAGGTCAGTACGATTACAGTGATACCACATTTATATAGTTTTATGGGTTTTGTTTTTACAGCGTTCCCTATGAGATAAAACTGACCTGTTCTCTTCATTCTCTGGGTCAGTACGATTACAGTGATACCACATTTATATAGTTTTATGGGTTTTGTTTTTACAGCGTTCTCTATGAGATAAAACTGACCTGTTCTCTTCATTCTCGGGGTCAGTACGATTACAGTGATACCACATTTATATAGTTTTATGAGTTTTGTTTTTACAGCGTTCCCTATGAGATAAAACTGACCTGTTCCCCTCATTCTCCGGTCAGTACGATTACAGTGATACCACATTTATATAGTTTTATGGGTTTTGTTTTTACAGCGTTCCCTATGAGATAAAACTGACCTGTTCTCTTCATTCTCCGGGTCAGTACGATTACAGTGATACCACATTTATATAGTTTTATGGGTTGTTTTTACAGCGTTCCCTATGAGATAAAACTGACCTGTTCTCTTCATTCTCCGGGTCAGTACGATTACAGTGATACCACATTTATATAGTTTTATGGGTTTTGTTTTTACAGCGTTCCCTATGAGATAAAACTGACCTGTTCTCATCATTCTCCGGTCAGTACGATTACAGCGATACCACATTTATATAGTTTTATGGGTTTTGTTTTTACAGCGTTCCCTATGAGATAAAACTGACCTGTTCTCTTCAGTCTCCGGTCAGTACGATTACAGTGATACCACATTTATATAGTTTTATGGGTTTTGTTTTTACAGCGTTCCCTATGAGATAAAACTGACCTGTTCTCTTCAGTCTCCGGTCAGTGCGATTACAGTGATATCACATTTATAGTGGTCCCTCAAGATACAATGTTAATTGGTTCCAGGAAAACCATTGTATGTTGAGTAATCGGTTCCAAAGCCCCAAAATGTCATCCAAGATAAGAAAAAATTAAGATTTATGAAAAATAAGCAGATAACTGAGACAGATAAAACAAGTCCTTACATATAACAGTCAGAACTAGAAACTAATAAATCTATTTTACCAGAGAAATGGCCTTGATTGGTTGGATCTGAGTTTGAGACATTGTATGTTGAGTCTAGTTTCAACTTATGATGGGTAAGAAAAGACCATTTTATGTTGAAAATATTGTATCCTGAGAGATCACTGTATATAGTTTTATGGGTTTTGTTTTTACAGTGTTTTCCCTATGAGATAAAACTGACCTGTTCTCTTCATTCTCCGGGTCAGTACGATTACAGTGATACCACATTTATATAGTTTTATGGATTTTGTTTTTACAGCGTTCCCTATGAGATAAAATGGACCTGTTCCCTTCATTCTCCGGTCAGTACGATTACAATGATACCACATTTATATAGTTTTATGGATTTTGTTTTTACAGCGTTCCCTATGAGATAAATCTGACCTGTTCTCTTCATTCTCCGGGTCAGTACGATTACAGCGATACCACATTTATATAGTTTTATGGGTTTTGTTTTTACAGCGTTCCCTATGAGATAAAACTGACCTGTTCTCTTCATTCTCCAGGTCAGTACGATTACAGAGATACCACATTTATATAGTTTTATGGGTGTTTTTACAGTGTTCCCTATGAGATAAAACTGACCTGTTCTCTTCATTTTCCGGATCAGTACGATTACAGTGTGTAACGGACCGTTTCAGCAGACAAGGGGTTAAAATCCGTTTAGGCGATAAGCCCCTTTCTGAGAGACAGGCACAGCTACTGCAGGATACACCAAACTCCCGAACTGGATACAAAGTAGCACTCCAAACTGGAACCTCACGAATAGCTGCTAGCAGACGAACAGGAATCAACTTACACTCCTGGCAATCGGTCTTCTAACAGCATACAGCGGATCCCCCCAATAACGAGACAAGGCTCCGTGTTGAGGGTCAAGCAGTGGTCTGACTGTACTTCACGTACAGCCTCTTTTATTCATAAACCACAAACATAGTACTGCCCACAGGGGTTTTGAAATGCAACCAATCAGTAATTTACAACACATACAATGTAAGTACAGCCCATCTGGTGTACACGCCCCTAGGGGACCAGAATGAAGACTGTGACATAGGACAGATAAACAGCACTTAGGACACACAGACACAACACATCCCCACAATGCATCATGGTTTCCTCCTCTCTGCCCTCGAGACACCCGAGGCGTAATCCAAGTATCTCTCAAGACAAAGAGAAGTCACCAATACACATGTGCAGACAACAGGACAGACATCACCATTTAAACACACAATGGGACAATGGCACAATAGAAACACACCCAGAATTTTTCTCCCAAGCTGACAAGTTACACTTATTATAAATTGTTACAACTTTGTGAGTTTACATTGGCCATACATATAACTTACATCAATTTAAACAGTATAACTTGGGGACAAACCTATCCAAAATTCACTTGAATAGGTTCAGGGGTTTAAAAGTTAGTATATGGCCCATAATCCAGGGGCAAGAGGCCAGCAGCCAGTCCTCTCCAAAACCCAGTGGCGAGGTTGGTTTCGCCACACATCTCCCCCCCCCCCCAGGGAAGACTAACCAGATACCTGACCTCACGCCGGTCGGTACCTGAGTTAGTCTGGCAGCCCACCCACAACCCAATACTGGACCTGTTGCATTTGGTAGCCTGTCTCTGTCCAGTGAGTCCACCAAGGTTATGTTGGAAGCTGGTACTCCCGGTCTCTGTGTTGCTCCCTGGCTTAGAGTCTGGTTGTTGGAGGGGGAGACCGACTGTCTCTACCCCCTGTGCTGTAAGTGCAGAGACCACGGTCCCATCTGCACTGTTGTGGGGCTTACTGTCTCCCCCTGGTGCGTTAAGCTGCCGCTGGGGAGAGGGGGTAACAAGCTCCTCTCCCATACATACTTCCAGCCGCTGGGGAGGGCGACCGACCATCTCCGCTCCCAATACAGTGTCCTGCTGCTGGGGAAAGGAGACTGGGCTCTCTATTCCCTGCTGGACACTCTGCCGCTGGGGGAAAGGACCGACTGTCTCTGCCCCCTGTAACTCCGCCTGCCGCTGGGGAATGGAGACTGGGCTCCCAATTCCCAAAAAATCATGCTGCTGCTGGGGGGCAGGAACAACTACCTCTGCCCCCTGTAACTCAGCCTGCCGCTGGGGAGGGAGGACACTGCTCTCCTCTCCCTGCTTTTCACACTGCCTTCCCGGCATCTCACTCTGCTGCTGGGGGGCAGGAACAACTACCTCTGCCCCCTGTAACTCGGCCTGCGCTGGGGAGGGAGGACGCTGCTCTCCTCTCCCTGCACTTCACACTGCCGCTGGGGAATGGAGACTGGGCTCCCAATTCCCTGCAGGACCGGTGGAGAGACCTCGGTCCCATCTCTACCGGCCACCTGGGGTCCTTCCCAGTAAACCTCCACAATATCTGCCCAGCTGAATGGGTCTGGATCTGGGTCTGTCACCTTACTGTCCTGCTGAGCCTTCCCAATGGAGTGGAAGAGATCTCGGTAGTCCTGCTCCAGTTCCCACTCCAGGGTTGCTAGGTGAGCCAGTTCTTGCTCTACTTCATGGGGGTCATCCCACTCATGCCTAGCCTCCCTCTCATAAAAAATGTCCTGAAGTCTGGACTGTGCAGGGCTCCCGAAGTCAGGCTCTGCAAAGGACTCCCATAACAAGCCAGGACCATAAAACTCCTCTCCCTCTGGCTTGTCATGTTCGGCTGTCCAGGGTATATACTGTGCCATATACCACCAAAGCACCTGGTAGGCATCCTCCAGCCATAGCTCCTGCCATACCCGGTGCTCTAGTTCCTTCACCCATTCCTCCAGGGGCTGCTCTCCCAGGAAGGGCATCCGCAGGGCCAGTTGCTTCTGCAACCGCTGCTCTTCACTGGGGAGACTCTCACCCCGCTGGTATTGTAGATTATCCAGGGCCTGGTACCAGATGCCTTTCCTTAATGCATCCCGGCCATCCAGGCCCTCCTCCTCGTATAACACTGCTGGTTCCATCCTGGTGCTGTCAGGGACGCTGTACTGGGACATGCGTTGTCCTTAAATTGTAGAATCCACAGAAATGGTGTCTCCTGTAGCTGTCCTTCTGGCTGTAGGAACGATCCCGCTGCTTGCCACCAATGTAACGGCACGTTTTAGCAGACAAGGGGTTAAAATCCGTTTAGGCGATAAGCCCCTTTCTGAGAGACAGGCACAGCTACTGCAGGATACACCAAACTCCCGAACTGGATACAAAGTAGCACTCCAAACTGGAACCTCACGAATAGCTGCTAGCAGATGAACAGGAATCAGCTTACACTCCTGGCAATCAGCCTCTAACAGCATACAGTGGATCCCCCCCAATAACGAGACAAGGCTCCGTGTTGAGGGTCAAGCAGTGGTCTGACTGTACTTCACGTACAGCCTCTTTTATTCATAAACCACAAACATAGTACTGCCCACAGGGGTTTGAAATGCAACCAATCAGTAATTTACAACAAGTACAGCCCATCTGGTGTACACGCCCCTAGGGGACCAGAATGAAGACTGTGACATAGGACAGATAAACAGCACTTAGGACACACAGACACAACACATTCCCACAATGCATCATGGTTTCCTCCTCTCTGCCCTCGAGACACCCGAGGCGTAATCCAAGTATCTCTCAAGACAAAGAGAAGTCACCAATACACATGTGCAGACAATAGGACAGACATCTCCATTTAAACACACAATGGGACAATGGCACAATAGAAACACACCCAGCATTTTTCTCCCAAGCTGACAAGTTACACTTAATATAAATTGTTACAACTTTGTGAGTTTACATTGGCCATACATATAACTTACATTAATTTAAACAGTATAACTTGGGGACAAACCTATCCAAAATTCACTTGAATAGGTTCAGGGGTTTAAAAGTTAGTATATGGCCCATAATCCAGGGGCAAGAGGCCAGCAGCCAGTCCTCTCCAAAACCCAGTGGCGAGGTTGGTTTCGCCACACAGTGATACCACATTTATATAGTTTTATGGGTGTTTTTACACCGTTCCCTATGAGATAAAACTGACCTGTTCTCTTCATTCTCCGGGTCAGTACAATTACAGTGATACCACATTTATATAGTTTTATGGGTGGTGTTTTTACAGCGTTCCCTATGAGATAAAACTGACCTGTTCCCTTCATTCTCCGGTCAGTACGATTACAGCGATACCACATTTATATAGTTTTATGGGTTTTGTTTTTACAGCGTTCCCTATGAGATAAAACTGACCTGTTCCCTTCATTCTCCAGGTCAGTACGATTACAGAGATACCACATTTATATAGTTTTATGGATTTTGTTTTTACAGCGTTCCCTATGAGATAAATCTGACCTGTTCTCTTCATTCTCCGGGTCAGTACGATTACAATGATACCACATTTATATAGTTTTATGGATTTTGTTTTTACAGCGTTCCCTATGAGATAAATCTGACCTGTTCTCTTCATTCTCCGGGTCAGTACGATTACAGTGATACCACATTTATATAGTTTTATGGGTGTTGTTTTTACAGTGTTCCCTATGAGATAAAACTGACCTGTTCTCTTCATTCTCCGGTCAGTACGATTACAGCGATACCACATTTATATAGTTTTATGGGTTTTGTTTTTACAGCGTTCCCTATGAGATAAAACTGACCTGTTCCCTTCATTCTCCAGGTCAGTACGATTACAGTGATACCACATTTATATAGTTTTATGGGTGGTGTTTTTACAGCGTTCCCTATGAGATAAAACTGACCTGTTCTCTTTTTTTTTCCGGATCAGTACGATTACAGTGATACCACATTTATATAGTTTTATGGGTGTTTTTACACCGTTCCCTATGAGATAAAACTGACCTGTTCTCTTCATTCTCCGGGTCAGTACAATTACAGTGATACCACATTTATATAGTTTTATGGGTTTTGTTTTTACAGCGTTCCCTATGAGATAAAACTGACCTGTTCTCTTTATTCTCCGGGTCAGTACGATTACAGTGATACCACATTTATATAGTTTTATGGGTTTTGTTTTTACAGCGTTCCCTATGAGATAAAACTGACCTGTTCTCTTTATTCTCCGGGTCAGTACGATTACAGTGATACCACATTTATATAGTTTTATGGGTTTTGTTTTTACAGTGTTCCCTATGAGATAAAACTGACCTGTTCCCTTCATTCTCCGGGTCAGTACGATTACAGTGATACCACATTTATATAGTTTTATGGGTGTTTTTACACCGTTCCCTATGAGATAAAACTGACCTGTTCTCTTCATTCTCCGGGTCAGTACAATTACAGTGATACCACATTTATATAGTTTTATGGGTTTTGTTTTTACAGTGTTCTCTATGAGATAAAACTGACCTGTTCTCTTTATTCTCCGGGTCAGTACGATTACAGTGATACCACATTTATATAGTTTTATGGATTTTGTTTTTACAGCGTTCCCTATGAGATAAAACGGACCTGTTCCCTTCATTCTCCGGTCAGTACGATTACAATGATACCACATTTATATTGTTTTATGGATTTTGTTTTTACAGCGTTCCCTATGAGATAAATCTGACCTGTTCTCTTCATTCTCCGGTCAGTACGATTACAGTGATACCACATTTATATAGTTTTATGGGTTTTGTTTTTACAGCGTTCCCTATGAGATAAAACTGACCTGTTCTCTTCATTCTCCGGGTCAGTACGATTACAGTGATACCACATTTATATAGTTTTATGGATTTTGTTTTTACAGCGTTCCCTATGAGATAAAACGGACCTGTTCCCTTCATTCTCCGGTCAGTACGATTACAATGATACCACATTTATATAGTTTTATGGATTTTGTTTTTACAGCGTTCCCTATGAGATAAATCTGACCTGTTCTCTTCATTCTCCGGTCAGTACGATTACAGTGATACCACATTTATATAGTTTTATGGGTTTTGTTTTTACAGCGTTCCCTATGAGATAAAACTGACCTGTTCTCTTCATTCTCCGGGTCAGTACAATTACAGTGATACCACATTTATATAGTTTTATGGGTGGTGTTTTTACAGCGTTCCCTATGAGATAAAACTAACCTGTTCTCTTCATTTTCCGGATCAGTACGATTACAGTGATACCACATTTATATAGTTTTATGGGTGTTTTTACACCGTTCCCTATGAGATAAAACTGACCTGTTCTCTTCATTCTCCGGGTCAGTACGATTACAGTGATACCACATTTATATAGTTTTATGGGTGGTGTTTTTACAGCGTTCCCTATGAGATAAAACTGACCTGTTCTCTTTATTCTCCGGGTCAGTACGATTACAGTGATACCACATTTATATAGTTTTATGGATTTTGTTTTTACAGAGTTCCCTATGAGATAAATCTGACCTGTTCTCTTCATTCTCCGGGTCAGTACAATTACAGTGATACCACATTTATATAGTTTTATGGGTGGTGTTTTTACAGCGTTCCCTATGAGATAAAACTGACCTGTTCTCTTCATTTTCCGGATCAGTACGATTACAGTGATACCACATTTATATAGTTTTATGGGTGTTTTTACACCGTTCCCTATGAGATAAAACTGACCTGTTCTCTTCATTTTCCTGATCAGTACGATTACAGTGATATTCACCTGGATCCTCTGCCAGATAGAAGACACGACAGAAGAAAATCTCTCCTCCTCTGGTATCCCAGAGGAACTAGTCCCAGAAAATGTACCAAACTGAGAATGAAAACCGTATGCGCCAAAAAATGGCGACTTACCCGTGGACTCCTGCCTACGGTTATTCAAAGCAAACTCTGCTAGGGACAAGAATGAGGACCAGTCCTCCTGATTCTCAGCCACAAAGCACCTCAAGTAGGTCTCCAGGTTTTGATTAGTACGCTCTGTCTACCCATTCGACTGCGGATGAAAAGCCGAAGAGAACGAAAGTTGAATGCCAAGCCGAGAGCAGAACGCCCTCCAAAACCTGGAGACAAACTGCGTGCCCCTATCAGAGACCACATCCGAAGGAATGCCATGCAATTTCACGATATTATCCACAAAAATCTGAGCAAGAGTCTTGGCATTGGGCAGACTGGCTAACGATATAAAGTGAGCCATTTTACTAAAACGGTCAACAACCACCAAAATTACTGTTTTCCCAGAGGAACTCGGCAGATCCGTAATAAAGTCCATAGACAAATGCGTCCAAGGACGAGACGGAATAGACAAAGGAAGAAGTGAACCAGCCGGTCGAGTATGAGCAACCTTTGACCGAGCGCAGGTTTCACAAGCTGCTACGTAATCCTCAACACTCTTACGTAACCTGGGCCACCAGAAACTCCGGGACACAAGATCAAAGGTGGACTTACCCCCAGGATGTCCAGCAAGGACAGTATCGTGATGTTTCTTGAATACCTTGTATCGCAGTCATTCAGGAACAAACAACCTCCCTGGGGGACAAGAACCAGGAGCCCCCTCCTGGGCTCCCAACACCTCCATCTCCAATTTGGGGTACAGAGCAGAGACCACCACCCCATCAGCCAAAATCGGAGCAGGATCCTCTGAATCACATCCCCCAGGAAAACTGCGAGACAACGCATCAGCCTTGACGTTTTTAACCCCCGGACGAAAAGTAACCACAAAATTGAACCTGGTAAAGAACAGTGACCATCTGGCCTGTCTAGGATTCAGACACTTGGCAGATTGCAGGTAAGCCAAATTCTTATGATCCGTATATACTGTAACGGGGTGAGACGCCCCCTCCAACCAGTGACGCCATTCCTCAAAGGCCAATTTGATGGCCAGCAATTCCCTATCTCCTACATCATAATTCCTCTCGGCGACCGAGAGCTTCTTGGAAAAAAAAGCACACGGACGCCATTTGCCAGGGGATGAACCCTGCGACAGCACCGCTCCAACCCCCACCTCTGATGCATCAACCTCCACTATGAATGGCTGAGACACATCGGGCTGCACCAGAATGGGAGCAGACGCAAAACATTCCTTAATAGCCGAAAAGGCCTGCAATGCCTCATCCGACCAGACAGAGACATCGGCGCCCTTCTTAGTCATATCGGTCAGAGGTTTCACAATGGTAGAATAGTTCAAGATACATTTTCTATAATAATTAGTAAACCCCAAAAATCGCATCAAAGCTTTCTGATTCTCCGGTCAGTCCCATTCCAGAACCGCCCAGACCTTTTCGGGGTCCATACGAAAACCAGAGTCAGAAATCAGATAACCTAACATTTCTCCAATTTGGCATATAATTTATTCTCCCGAAGGATCGTCAAAACCTGTCTCACATGATCCTGATGGGTTTTCAGATCAGGAGAGTAAAGTAGAATGTCATCCAAGTAAACTACCACGAACCTCCCCACAAAATGATGGAAAATGTCATTGACGAATCGCTGAAATACCGCTGGCGCATTAGTTAACCCAAAAGGCATAACCAGATTCTCGAAATGACCCTCATACGTGTTGAAGGCCGTTTTCCACTCATCCCCTTCCTTGATTCTGATCAGATTGTAGGCCCCTCTTAAATCCAACTTGGAGAACACCTTGGCTCCAACAATCTGATAAAAAAGATCAGAGATCAAAGGAAGGAGATACGGATCACGGACCATAATACGGTCCAATTCCCGGAAATCCAAACAAGGTCTCTGCGATCCATCCTTTTTCTTTACAAAGAATAAACCCACTGCCACCGGAGACTTAGATGGAATAATATGACCTTTTGCCAAACTCTCGGCGATATACTTCCGCATGACCTCTCTCTCAGGTTGAGAAAGATTGTAAAGCTGAGACTTTGGCAACTTAGCCCCTGGGATGAGATTAACTGGACAATCATAGTCACGATGAGGGGGAAATTCCTGAGCCCCACCATCCGAAAAGACATCCGCAAAATCTGAGAGATACTGAGGTAGAACCGTAGTGGACACACCAGAGATAGATGTGCCAAGACAATTGTCCGAACAAAATTCACTCCAACCAATGATCTGTCTTGCTTGCCAATCTATAATTGGGTTATGTTTTGTCAACCACGGTAACCCTAAGACTATAGGAGCGGGCAAGTCCTTCATGACAAAACAAGACATGATCTCAACATGCGAATCACCCACCCTTAACAGAATACCATGAGCAATATGAGTGAGACTCCTTTGAGAAAGAGGGGAAGAATCAATTGCGAAAACCGGAATCTCTCTTTCTAAAGTGCAAGTACTTAGACCCAGATTTTGAAGAAAAAGAAAATCAATAAGGTTTACCCCAGCATCACACTCAATGAATACTTCAACAAAAAATGTTCTTGAGTCTAGCGCCACCGTAGCTGGAAGGAGAAAACGAGTATTGCAGGGAGATTGCATACCTGCTTGCTCTACCACCTCATTCACACTACCAAGAGTCAGGGATGTTTCTTTTTTCTCTTTAAGTAAACCTCTTTGTGATTTTTTCTCATCAACATGCGGTTTAACAAAAGGACAAGCAAAAAAAAATAAAATGAACACTGTGGCGAAACTAACCTCGCCACTGGGTTTTGGAGAGGCCTGTTTAAAAGCCTCTCTCCTCAGGATTATGGCCCATACTAACTTTTAAACCCCTGAACCTATTCAAGTGAATTTTGGATAGGTTTGTCCCCAAGTTATACAGTTTAAATTGATGTAAGTTATATGTATGGACAATGTAAATTCACAAAGTTGTGACAATTTATAATAAGTATAACTTGTCAGCTTGGGAGGAATATGCTGGGTCTGTTTCTATTGTCCCATTGTGCCATTGTGTGTTTAAAATGGTGATGTCTGTTCTGTTGTCCCCACATTGGTGATTTCCCTTTGTCCTGAGAGATAATTGGATTGCTCCTCGGTTGTCTCCGGGACAGAGAGGAGGAAACCATGATGCATTGTGGGGATATGTTGTATCTGTCCTGTGTCGCAGTCTCCCTTCTGGTCCTCTGGGGGCGTGAACGATTGGTTGCTGTACTTACATTGTATGTGTTGTAATATACTGATTGGTTGTATTTCAAAACCCTGTGGGCAGTACTATGTTTGTTTTTTGTGAATAAAAGAGGCTGTACTTGAAGTACAGTCAGACCACTGCTTGACCCTCAACACGGAGCCTTGTCTCGTTATTGGGGGGATCCACTGTATGCTGTTAGAGACTGATTGCCAGGAGTGTAAGCTGATTCCTGTTCGTCTGCTAGCAGCTATTCGTGAGGTTCCAGTTTGGAGTGCTACTTTGTATCCAGTTCGGGAGTTTGGTGTTCTGCAGTAGCTGTGCCTGTCTCTCAGAAAAGGGGCATATCGCCTAAACAGATTTTAACCCCTTGTCTGCTGAAACGGTCCGTTACATTGGTGGCAGCAGTGGGATGCAGATACTCTGTTGAGGAATTTGACCGTATGATGTGGTTGCGGCTGAACTTCTTCGGACCCAATCCAGCTGAGAAATCCGTGAAGTTCGTGAGGAGTCTAGTGTTCAAGACCCTACTATACCGGGCAGAAGGTGACGGTCAGCTGCCACGTTGGGTGGACCTCCATCGGAAGTTACAGTTGCGGGACAGAGAGAGCTCAGTCTCCTCTCCCCAGCGGCAGAGTGTCCAGCAGGGAATTGGGAGCCCAGTCTCCATTCCCCAGCGGCAGTGTGAATTGCAGAGAATTGGGAGCCCAGTCTCCATTCCCCAGCGGCAGTGTGAATTGCAGGGAATTGGGAGCCCAGTCTCCATTCCCCAGCGGCAGTGTGAAGTGCAGGGAATTGGGAGCCCAGTCTCCATTCCCCAGCGGCAGTGTGAAGTGCAGGGAGAGGAGAGCAGCGTCCTCCCTCCCCAGCGGCAGGCTGAGTTACAGGGGGCAGAGGTAGTTGTTCCCGCCCCCCAGCAGCAGCATGATTTTTTGGGAATTGGGAGCCCAGTCTCCATTCCCCAGCGGCCGTGTGAATTATTGGGAATTGGGAGCCCAGTCTCCATTCCCCAGCGGCAGGCGGAGTTACAGGGGGCAGAGACAGTCGGTCCTGTCCCCCAGCGGCAGAGTGTCCAGCAGGGAATAGAGAGCCCAGTCTCCTTTCCCCAGCAGCAGGACACTGTATTGGGAGCGGAGACGGTCGGTCGCCCTCCCCAGCGGCTGGAAGTATGTATAGGAGAGGAGCTCGTTACCCCCTCTCCCCAGCGGCAGCTTAACGCACCAGGGGGAGACAGTAAGCCCCACAACAGTGCAGATGGGACCGTGGTCTCTGCACTTACAGCACAGGGGGTAGAGACAGTCGGTCTCCCCCTCCAACAACCAGACTCCAAGCCAGGGAGCAACACAGAGACCGGGAGTACCAGCTTCCAACATAACCTTGGTGGACTCACTGGACAGAGACAGGCTACCAAATGCAACAGGTCCAGTATTGGGTTGTGGGTGGACTGCCAGACTAACTCAGGTACCGACCGGCGTGAGGTCAGGTATCTGGTTAGTCTTCCCTGGGGGGGGGGGGGGGAGATGTGTGGCGAAACCAACCTCGCCACTGGGTTTTGGAGAGGCCTGTTTAAAAGCCTCTTGCCTCAGGATTATGGCCCATACTAACTTTTAAACCCCTGAACCTATTCAAGTGAATTTTGGATAGGTTTGTCCCCAAGTTATACTGTTTAAATTGATGTAAGTTATATGTATGGACAATGTAAACTCACAAAGTTGTAACAATTTATAATAAGTGTAACTTGTCAGCTTGGGAGGAATATGCGGGTGTGTTTCTGTTGTGCCATTGTGCCATTGTGTGTTTAAAATGGTGATGTCTGTTCTGTTGTCCCCACATGTGTATTGGTGATTTCCCTTTGTCCTGAGAGATAATTGGATTGCTCCTCGGTTGTCTCCGGGACAGAGAGGAGGAAACCATGATGCATTGTGGGGATATGTTGTATCTGTCCTGTGTCGCAGTCTCCCTTCTGGTCCTCTGGGGGCGTGAACGATTGGTTGCTGTACTTACATTGTATGTGTTGTAATATACTGATTGGTTGTATTTCAAAACCCTGTGGGCAGTACTATGTTTTTTTTTTTGTGAATAAAAGAGGCTGTACTTGAAGTACAGTCAGACCACTTCTTGACCCTCAACACAGAGCCTTGTCTCGTTATTGGGGGGATCCACTGTATGCTGTTAGAGACTGATTGCCAGGAGTGTAAGCTGATTCCTGTTCGTCTGCTAGCAGCTATTCGTGAGGTTCCAGTTTGGAGTGCTATTTTGTATCCAGTTCGGGAGTTTGGTGTTCTGCAGTAGCTGTGCCTGTCTCTCAGAAAAGGGGCATATCGCCGAAACTGATTTTAACCCCTTGTCTGCTGAAACGGTCCGTTACAAACACTTTTTCCACAGTAGTAACAAAGTTTATGCAACCTCCTAAAGTTCCTACTACCAGAACGGATAGATACCTGACCCAACTGCATGGGTTCCTCCCCTACCCCAGAGTTACATGTCATATCACCCTGGGGAGCAGGTGAGACGAAACCACTCACAGAAGGGATCTCTTGCGCGGAGGGAACCTTACACCTCTCACTAATACGTCTATCTAACCGTACTGCCAAAGACATAGCATTCTCCAATATATCCGGGTACTCATGAAAAGTTAGGGCATCTTTCAATCTCTCGGATAACCCCTGACAAAACTGACTACGTAACGCGGGGTCATTCCACTCTGACTCAGTAGCCCATCTCCTAAACTCAACGCAGTAAGCCTCTGCAATATGTTCACCTTGTAATAAATTACGCAATTTAGATTCCGCCATCAAGACCCGATCTGGATCATCATAAATTAATCCCAAGGCTTTAAAAAATTCTTCCACCGACCGGAGGGCCAGAGAACGGGACGGCAGAGAAAAAGCCCAGGATTGCGCGTCCCCTTTAAGCAGGGAAATGATTATCCCTACCCTCTGACTCTCATCACCAGACGAAGATGGACGCAGCCAAAAATACAACTTGCATGACTCTTTAAAGCGGATAAAGTCATCCGCACCCCCTGCAAATCTTTAAGGGAGAGCGACTTTAGGCTCCCCATAAATTTGACTCCCTCCTATTGCACCTGATGCCAGAGCATTCTGACACCGTGTGACCGAAATACGCAGATCCGCAACCTCTAGGGATAATCCCTGCATGCGATCAACTAGCGCATCAATTGACTCCATCTCAAAACAGCTGAGAAATGGCAGACAAAGTAATGGCGGGTTATAATGTCACGGCAGACAGGATACAATATACACAGGATATAACAAACAAGTGTCTAGGCAAGAAGCTGGGGAAAGGGGTCACCTCCTGACAAATCCCTACCAGCTCTCCCTAGACTACTATGCCCACATTCAGACCCTGAAGGTGGAAATGAATGTGTCCTCGTGCCTGGGCTGAAGATTCCCTAGAATCCCTAAGATGGTGAAAGGGGGAAAGAGGCAGCCTGCTCCCTCAGACCTGGAGGGGGCAGGCGTCTCTCTAACAGCCTAGACAGACAACCACAATAAAACAAAACCAACTTATCTATTGCTGAGCAGGAACAGCCAATCCGTCCTTCCTTCCTCTGAGCCAGACAGAAGCTATAACCCGCCCAGGACACTGGGAGTGGGTGTAATTTAAACTCTTACCAAAGACCCCACCCAGTGCACCTGAAGGGAGGCGGATACAGCTCCACTCCAAAACAATAACAAAAGGCTACACATGTGCTGCTAACCTAGCAGACCTCCGCACATGACCTGAGCAGGGCATGACAGTTATAGTAAATGTGCCAACAGTGCGAAGACACGCCCCTTTTTCTCGGCACTCCAGAAAAGTGCTGGGAAGCTCAAGAAGTAGCAAATTCAGGTGCACAGATGCTGTGTGCCTTAACCGCTTGCCGCCACGTTAACGCCGAAAGGCGTCATTGCGGTGGCTCCCCCAGGTCACACTAACGCCAATAGGCGTCATCTCGCGTGAGCCGAGATTTCCTGTGAACGCGCGCACACAGGAACGGAAGGTAAGAGAGTTGATCTCCAGCCTGCCAGTGGCGATCGTTCGCTGGCAGGCTGGAGATGTTTTTTTTTTTAACCCCTAACAGGTATATTAGACGCTGTTTTGATAACAGCGTCTAATATACCTGCTACCTGGTCCTCTGGTGGTCCCCTTTGTTTGGATCGACCACCAGAGGACACAGGCAGCTCAGTAATAAGTAGCACCAAACACCACTACACTACACTACACCCCCCTGTCACTTATTAACCCCTTATTAACCCCTGATCACCCCATATAGACTCCCTGATCACCCCCTGTCATTGATTACCCCCCTGTCATTGATTACCCCCCTGTAAAGCTCCATTCAGACGTCCGCATGATTTTTACGGATCCACTGATAGATGGATCGGATCCGCAAAACGCATCCGGACGTCTGAATGAAGCCTTACAGGGGCGTGATCAATGACTGTGGTGATCACCCCATATAGACTCCCTGATCACCCCCCTGTGATTGATTACCCCCCTGTCATTGATTACCCCCCTGTAAAGCTCCATTCAGACGTCCGCATGATTTTTACGGATCCACTGATAGATGGATCGGATCCGCAAAACGCATCCGGACGTCTGAATGAAGCCTTACAGGGGCGTGATCAATGACTGTGATGATCACCCCATATAGACTCCCTGATCACCCCCCTGTCATTGATTACAGGGGGGTAATCAATGACAGGGGGGTAATCAATGACAGGGGGGTGATCACCACAGTCATTGATCACGCCCCTGTAAGGCTTCATTCAGACGTCCGGATGCGTTTTGCGGATCCGATCCATCTATCAGTGGATCCGTAAAAATCATGCGGACGTCTGAATGGAGCTTTACAGGGGGGTAATCAATGACAGGGGGGTAAAGCTCCATTCAGACGTCCGCATGATTTTTACAGATCCACTGATAGATGGATCGGATCCGCAAAACGCATCCGGACGTCTGAATGAAGCCTTACAGGGGCGTGATCAATGACTGTGGTTATCACCCCATATAGACTCCCTGATCACCCCCCTGTCATTGATCACCCCCCTGTCATTGATCACCCCCCTGTCATTGATCAACCCCCCTGTCATTGATCACCCCCCCTGTCATTGATCACCCCCCTGTCATTGATCACCCCCCTGTCATTGATCACCCCCCTGTCATTGATCACCCCCCTGTAAGGCTCCATTCAGACATTTTTTTGGCCCAAGTTAGCGGAATTATTATTTTTTTTTTCTTACAAAGTCTCATATTCCACTAACTTGTGTCAAAAAATAAAATCTCACATGAACTCACCATACCCCTCACGGAATCCAAATGCGTAAATTTTTTTAGACATTTATATTCCAGACTTCTTCTCATGCTTTAGGGCCCCTAGAATGCCAGGGCAGTATAAATACCCCACATGTGACCCCATTTCGGAAAGAAGACACCCCCAGGTATTCCGTGAGGGGCATATTGAGTCCATGAAAGATTGAAATTTTTGTCCCAAGTTAGCGGAAAGGGAGACTTTGTGAGAAAAAAATTAAAAATATAAATTTCCGCTAACTTGTGCCAAAAAAAAAAAAAATTCTATGAACTCGCCATGCCCCTCATTGAATACCTTGGGGTGTCTTCTTTCCAAAATGGGGTCACATGTGGGGTATTTATACTGCCCTGGCATTCTAGGGGCCCCAAAGCGTGAGAAGGAGTCTGGTATCCAAATGTCTAAAAATGCCCTCCTAAAAGGAATTTGGGCCCCTTTGCGCATCTAGGCTGCAAAAAAGTGTCACACATCTGGTATCGCCGTACTCAGGAGAAGTTGGCGAATGTGTTTTGGGGTGTCATTTTACATATACCCATGCTGGGTGAGAGAAATATCTTGGTCAAATGCCAACTTTGTATAAAAAAATGGGAAAAGTTGTCTTTTGCCAAGATATTTCTCTCACCCAGCAAGGGTATATGTAAAATGACACCCCCCAACTTCTCCTGAATACGGAGATACCACATGTGTGACACTTTTTTGCAGCCTAGGTGGGCAAAGGGGCCCACATTTCAAAGAGCACCTTTAGGATTTCACAGGTCATTTACCTACTTACCACACATTAGGGCCCCTGGAAAATGCCAGGGCAGTATGACTACCCCACAAGTGACCCCATTTTGGAAAGAAGACACCCCAAGGTATTCCGTGAGGGGCATGGCGAGTTCCTAGAATTTTTTATTTTTTGTCACAAGTTAGTGGAAAATGCTGATTTTTTTTTTTTTTTTTTCATACAAAGTCTCATATTCCACTAACTTGTGACAAAAAATAAAAACTTCCATGAACTCACTATGCCCATCAGCGAATACCTTGGGGTCTCTTCTTTCCAAAATGGGGTCACTTGTGGGGTAGTTATACTGCCCTGGCATTCTAGGGGCCCGAATGTGTGGTAAGGAGTTTGAAATCAAATTCTGTAAAAAATGACCTGTGAAATCCGAAAGGTGCTCTTTGGAATATGGGCCCCTTTGCCCACCTAGGCTGCAAAAAAGTGTCACACATCTGGTATTGCCGTACTCAGGAGAAGTTGGGGAATGTGTTTTGGGGTGTCATTTTACATATACCCATGCTGGGTGAGAGAAATATCTTGGCAAAGACAACTTTTCCCATTTTTTTATACAAAGTTGGCATTTGACCAAG
Source organism: Bufo bufo (assembly GCF_905171765.1). Classification (NCBI taxonomy): domain Eukaryota; kingdom Metazoa; phylum Chordata; class Amphibia; order Anura; family Bufonidae; genus Bufo; species Bufo bufo. The sequence continues at coordinate 563,993,733 of NC_053393.1, forward strand.
ATATTTATCTCACCCAGCATGGGTATATGTAAAAAGACACCCCAAAACACATTCCTCAACTTCTCCTGAATACAGAGATACCAGATGTGTGACACTTTTTTGCAGCCTAGGTGGGCAAAGGGGCCCATATTCCAAAGAGCACCTTTCGGATTTCACAGGTCATTTTTTACAGAATTTGATTTCAAACTCCTTACCACACATTTGGGCCCCTAGAATGCCAGGGCAGTATAACTACCCCACAAGTGACCCCATTTTGGAAAGAAGAGACCCCAAGGTATTTCGTGATGGGCATAGTGAGTTCATAGAAGTTTTTATTTTTTGTCACAAGTTAGTGGAATATGAGACTTTGTAAGAAAAAAAAAAAAAAATCATCATTTTCCGCTAACTTGTGACAAAAAATAAAAAGTTCTATGAACTCACTATGCCCATCAGCGAATACCTTAGGGTGTGTACTTTCCGAAATGGGGTCATTTGTGGGGTGTTTGTACTGTCTGGCCATTGTAGATGTCAGGAAACATGACAGGTGCTCAGAAAGTCAGAGCTGCTTCAAAAAGCGGAAATTCACATTTTTGTACCATAGTTTGTAAACGCTATAACTTTTACCCAAACCATTTTTTTTTTACCCAAACATTTTTTTTTTATCAAAGACATGTAGAACTATAAATTTAGAGCAAAATTTCTATATGGATCTCGTTTTTTTTTGCAAAATTTTACAACTGAAAGTGAAAAATGTCATTTTTTTGCAAAAAAATCGTTAAATTTCGAATTAATAACAAAAAAAGTAAAAATGTCAGCAGCAATGAAATACCACCAAATGAAAGCTCTATTAGTGAGAAGAAAAGGAGGTAAAATTCATTTGGGTGGTAAGTTGCATGACCGAGCAATAAACGGTGAAAGTAGTGTAGTGCCGATTTGTAAAAAAGGGCCTGGTCTTTAGGGGGGTATAAACCTGTGGTCCTTAAGTGGTTAATGTGCAACTTTTTAATGCCACTCTTGTGGTGTAAAGGGCTTTAAATATGTCCCCCAGTGTTCACACAATGAGAGCTGTTTCCCCAACTCACATACCACCCTACTAGAGGTTGTTGTCCTCAGCAACCCTCCCAATACAAACTCATCCTGGGCATAGCGCTGTGGAGGCACACCAGCATTGGGTCTGGTTGACCTTTGCAGAGTGATTGGGGACATCAGGCACATGGGGACATCAGGCACATCTAATGGGGGTGGGGGGAAGCTGCTGACAATATACCATTCCTCCTCCTCTAAGGGGATTTCCTCTGTACTCTGAGCAGGATGACGCATCTCCTTCACACACATGGGCTCATCAAAATTACAACGCCTCAACATGTTATGGTGCAAGTTCCGCAAGGGCCCCCCTCCCACCGCCCATCCAACTTCCCAGATGGCCGCTTGGCATTGACCATCACTCGATCGCCCGGGGCATACCCATCCCTCTGCACTGGTCTTGGTTTAGAGTGTATCACTTGTCTGAGGCACTCCCCCACAACCTTGTGGATCGCTTTCAGCCGGCGGTGGTGCTTTTGCACCCATGAGGTGGTATTTCTTGGTGGTGGCTCCATCGGATCGGGCATGTGGAGATCTTCAATCTCCAACCGGCTCTCCCAAACATGAGCATATGTGGGGAGTAACCGGTGATAATGTGTACCCTGTTGTCATAGGTCCACATCAGTTCAGGTAGGTTCTCTGGCCACTGGGCCTTTTGGCTGTCCTCCAGAGTCTGCAGCATCTGGAGCACGGCCCATTTCCCTGGGGGTGATACGGGGTGGCGCAGGAATCTTTGATCCCATACAGTTGGTACAGCTTATTCATTAGAGTACCCTGAAAACATGCTCCCTGATCCGAATGTATCCTCCGTGGACACCCGAACACCTGCTTCAGCGGCCGACTCTGCCGTCTGGTCTCTGGTGTGTACAGCCACCGCATACTTCGTGAAATGATCGGTCATGACCAGACAGTACAAGTGTCCCGAGGCAGAATACCCAATCTGTACATAATCGATTATCAGGATCTCTAGGGGAGCAAACGTCCGGATGGCCTTGACAGGAGCCCGCTGTTCAGTGCTCTTAATCACACTTGAGACATGCCTCAGTCACCATGTCTGCCAGATCCTCTCATAACTTCCCAATGACATGGGGGTGTTGTCGGTACTGCACCTCTGATTGCAAGTATATAGTCCGACACAGGAGGCCCTGGGTAACAGTACGTTTATCCCACTGCCTCAACAACTTCTTGCATCCGATGTCAGATGGGCCTGCTCTTCTGGTCAAGACCAGATCTTGGTCCGGATCCATTCTTTCACTTTCTACAGGTCCGTGCAGACTCTCTCCCACTCAGCCAATGTCTTTCCCAGCACCATTCGCATTCCGGACATCACCCCACTTGAATGTGCCACAACGACTCCTCAATCTGCAGAAGGGAGTAGGGAACCCGGACGGTCTGGGCATTCAGCTTCCGATAATCCACACAGAACAGGAGACTCCCATCTTTCTTCCGCACCAAGACCACTGGAGCAGCCCTGGCACTTTGACTCTCCTGGATCACCCGATTTTCCAACATGCTGGCCACCGTGTCCTTCACCTCCTGGTACATTTTGGGCGGGATTTGCCAGTAACGTTCCCTGATTGGCGGAGCATCGCTGGTGGGGATTTCATGCTCAATGGCCGAAGCACACCCAAAGTCCTCATCATGTCTCTAGAACGCCTCCTGAAAATTCCAAAGGGTGTCTTTCAGCAACTTCTGTTGTCCTGGAGTCAAGGTCTTGCAGTCAACCCACATCCGGGCCATGATCACTTGGCCATTCCACTCCACTGTCAGGGTCTCCCTTTGATAGACCTCTACACCATAGCTCCAGGCTGTTTTCCTATCTGGCTGTAGCGTGAAGCTCCTTCTTCATAGGATGTTGCCCTCGGACACATAAACTTTGGCCAGCAAAGTATTCCCAGGAACGGTTAATTTGCAGTCTTCGACATTGAGGCAGCAAACAGTCACACATCCATGCTTCACAATAGCGAGGGCATGGGCTACCAGTGGGTGAGTCTGCATTTCCTCCTGATAAGCGGGCTCAATCAGGACCTCCAGTCCACTCAGTTGTCATCCAGCCCCCACTGGCAGCATCAATATTTGTTGTTGTCTTGGCGAGATCTTCACCGGGGTCCTCCGTGGCACCTTCATGTGTCCAATGGGCCAACCAGACATGTTACTCATGTAGACTACAGCTCCTCCCCATCTGCTGTAGAACCTTTTGGGTCGGCCGGTGTGTGGTGGCCCGTTGCCAATACTTCGGCCCTTCTTTGGCATAGAGTTGATGGTCTAGGTCTTGCAACACATTTATACCTAGCGTCACGTCCATTCCTCTCCAGGACGAATGGTCCACCAGCAAGACCCCCTTCTTGCCGATGTCTTGCCCAAACAGTCGCACCTGCTTCTAGACTATCCCTGCCACGTCTATCTATCTGTTATTTGCAGCCGTCAGCCTGATGATTCTCCCGTCTTCTGGCTCCATCATATGCCCAAAGTGTCTCTCAAAGAACTCCAGAGGCATAAGGGTGCACCCCAACCCTGTGTAAACTAGGCAGCGTACCTTCTGGCCTTCCATAATGGGGCTGCTGGCATATAGGTCGTGTTCCTCACGCATAGGGCTTAGTTTCTGGTGTACCGCCGCAGGATGCCCAGCTACTGCGGCGGTCAGAAGTTTAACGTCGGCTCGGACTTCATCTGTATCGGGCACTCTCTGGCCATACTGTCAACAAGCAAGCAAGGGGCCCTCTTTCGACGAGCCCCCAAACCCGAGCTATCCTGGATGGAGTGGCGCGAGGTACCTGGGTCATTTCCTGGAGGCCGGGGTGATCCTGCCTTCATCTGGGACACTTCCAACCAAAGTTCTCTCAATTCTGTCTGCAGGGCCTGGACCACATCTTTTAAGGACTTTGAGTCTTCAGACCCTAACCTAACTCCTGATGCATGGGTGTTACGCACTACTTGGCTGCCACAGGAATGTGCTCTTCTCTCTCCACGGCGGCTATGTAGATGCTGTAGAACGTCATGTGGGCCGTTTTCCATGTAATCTTTTGCAAATGGTCTTGTAAGAACTTGTTAGAGTGCCCCACTATGAACTGGTCTCGTAGCTGGTCCACCTCCTGGAAGGCTCCCATGGCCTCTGGGTCTCGCTGCTATATTTAATTTAAGGTCTCCTGTAGTGGTGCGTTGGAGTACTGCATTAGGGTCTCGCCCTCTCGCTGTGGTCGGTTGAAGAAGTGGCTCCGCAACTGTACTACTTTAGCACATCCTGCCTGGACTCCCTCCATCAGAGAGAATATTTTCTCTAGGTCTCCCTCTCAAATTCGGGCCTTACCATCACTGTCCGTCTGACGTGACCCTCTAGAGCCCGCAAAGCAACCTCCGCCCGCAGCTTGGGGGTCAGGTAACACATTTTAACCGCACTCCGTACCCTTTTAGTCCAGTCCTGCAACGTCATGTTTTTACCGTAAAATTTGGCCAGATGTCGCAATAGCGCCCCCCCCCCACGGGGAAGTAGCCTACTGGGGCTGGCATGGCAGGGGCAGGCTGTATCGGCGGCACTGGGGCCAGTTGTTCCAGTGGTGTTGGGGCAAGCTGGCATTGCACTGATGCACCCTGAGCTGGGTCCTAGGTCGGAGAGTTAGAAGGTCTCCTGCATTGTTCCCGTCCATAACTGTCGCTGTATCCTGCCAACTAAGCCAAGTTGTAAGCCGTGTCCCGACGTGGGCTCCCCAGGATACAGCAAAGTTATGAACGAGGAAAGCAGCTCTAACACCAGTTTTTGTCTAAACAGTATTTTACTTAAACGTGGTAATGAGTATGAGCACAAATGCTGATAACACACAATTAAATTTACATATACCCAGCCAGAAGGCTGAGACCCTTGTGCTGCACAGCGTGATACCCTCCAGTGGATGCTGGAGGTAAGAGCGGTCATTTACCTACTGGCGGGCTCAAATAAAACAGTCACACCTTACCTGTTATTACCCTAAAAATCAGGAATAACTGTTGCGTGGTGCAGGCTAGCCTGCGGTACAGCCCAACATCTTATAATCTTATTATACTCTATAGTATTCTCCCTCAACTGGTCATGTAGAACGTGCCTTAGTGTTTCTTCTGAGTAACCGCCAGCCTGGCTTGAGTTTGTGCTACAGCTGATCAGCTCTCCGGTTTAAACTGTAACTTTAACTGTAAAGTCTTTGTAATGAACAGTTAACAATCCTTGTGATCTGACACAAACAGAAACCTTAGTAACTGAGTACAGGCCTGGTCTCAGTCTCTAGAATCCTAGGCGCCAACAATATAATAAGGTGAGTGCACGATCAGTCTTAACGACTGTAACGGATCTCCTGGCACCCTGACTGGGTACCTCTGTTGATGGATGCTCCTAGTGCTTCCTGAGAACTCCAAGCACTCCACTTGACACCGTAAGCACTGCCGACCCCACGAACCACCGCAACTTCGGTTGGGATCTCGCCGTCTTCCACCCACCCTGGGCCCAAGACCAGGATCCAGCTTCCGGTATTATACTCCCAGGGGAGTATAATACCGATAGCAATCCCCAGAGTAAATATAGCTGTTCCCCCCACACATGAGATGAGACTCTACGTTGAAGGTAAAACAGGAACTGACTTTATTAAAGACCAACTCAGTATATATACAGTTCAAGAAGTCTAACAACATAAATCAATCAACCATGAACAACATGCAGACAGCTTCCCCCCCTCCCTAATGAATGAATATGGAGAGAGGAGACACATGTGATGGGATTATCTCCTGAGTGTATCATAGGGTGATATACTCATCTACACCGGAGTCGGCTATTCCTAGAGTCAGCTATCTTAATCCCATCACTAACACAATCAGTGGGAGTCTCAGTACAGAGTAAACCCTTTTTGTGTTGCTGGATTCACACCCTGCACCTTTAGTGGTCAATAGGAAATATGTGTCATATAAACTCCACATATAAATCAGGGTTCATAGTTCCTTGTAACCCCAAGAGGTCTGAGGGGGTCTCCATAGTTCTGGGTCCATAGTCCGTAGGAAGGAGGCTGGCCCTCAGGCTTCTCCAGCAGCCCCAGTGACGGGTCAGTCTGTCACACCGACCCAGGTCTGCGCTGCATCAGCTGGTGAGTGGTGACTGTGAATCGAACAAAGGCTTTTCCAACAAGCGTGCGGTACTGCAGTGTATGTTGCTTTGCCGCTCAGCTCTCATCAGCATTCCTGGCAGCAATCCTCCTTCCTCTGGACAGGATCAGGGTCTTGGACATGATCAGCTTCACTTGGATGCAGCTCCGGTTACAGAAGGATGCTCCCATACCTGGATGTCAATGGATTCTCTACTCACACAAGTGCTCAGTCTCTTTTAGCCTCACTCTAAGATGGAGGACCCTTCACTTCATTTTCAGGCTCTGTAACTCCACCCCTGTAAGTTTTTTTTAACATCAGATGGATTTAGGAATGCAGCCCTTTTTAGCTGTGCTTAGGAAACAGCGGCATCTTGTGGCCAAACAGCAAAATGTCAGTCCAGATCATTTAACTTCATTTACACAAACAGTGTTCACACAGTGAGAGCTGTTTCCCCACATCTGCACAATGCATAATAAATACGGGGTCCTCTCAAGTATTGCCACCACTCCAAGGGACTGTACAATCAATGCCATCATCAGCCTTCTCTGCCTCCAAAGTGGGATAAATGTTCCTCCACCAACATCAAAGATTCTCACCAACGTGGGGCAACTACGTCCAGTGTAACATCTCAAGTTACCCCTGATATCTCCACTCCCTCCACACAGGGAACGATAGAGATAAGGGGGAAAATAACTCATTTAAATACCAACATACTTAGAGAACGTCCTTGAGCAGAGGCTTTAAAAGGGTCATTTACTTCACCCCAAGATGGGATCTGTTGATCAAAGACGTGAACCTCTGCCAGAAAATTTCCAATAATCAAATGTCATACAGGTGAAAATAATGAGAAGCGGAAGCAATAGGGATCTTGGAGACACCCAGCAATGTACAAGAGGGAATCACCGCATCCTTTACTAATCTCAAATCGAAATCTAAAACTACACCTCTGTTCTCCCAATGTCCACAAATAAAGACATTTGTAGAAATGGTGATCCAAGATATCTGGAAAATCAGAGCAGATAGAAGCAGGGAAAATCAGAACCTGACTAAGGAGCAAGAAAAAGCCCTTCTGGTTATCAAACCTTCTGATAGAGGGGAAAATATAGTTATAACGGAGAGAAAGAACTACATTGCTATGGTAACAAGACTACTTCAGGATACAATGGGCTTACAAATAGATATACGCCACTTTTGTGGTGTATATCTGGCGCAGATTCTGTTACATACCATGCTGCAGCAGAATCTGAAACTTCTTCCCCACTCACGCCAGGTCTATAAAAAGGGTGCATGACGTGTGCGATGAAGGGGATGGGCCGGCAGGCCTGTCTCATCCATTATTTACTATGCATAGGCGTCAGCATTTAGAATGGCGATGGATACCCCAAAGCTATGTAGAGGCCGGCGCCTAAAGCGCATGGGCTTATTAAGACCGGCGTCTAAAATGCTGGTCTTAATAAATGTGCTCCAATATTCTTACCTTTAACTAGGGGCCCTACAACGGCCTTCGTGGGGGAACTGTCCAGGATACTGAATAAAGCTAAGGTTTGATTAGTGCTGGGAAATAGAGATAGCTTTGCGGTTCGCCCGGCGGTCGTTTCGCGGCAAACGTTGCTCGTTCGCGATTCGCCGAACATATGGCGATGTTCACATGCGCCATATTCTTTTGCATTGTGCCGAACTTTGACCCATGTCACATCCATCAGGTGGGACAGGACAGCCAATTGAGACGTTTCAGCACATGGACACACCCCCACCCTATCACAGAACCCGATCTGCCGCCATTTTACATTCAGTGTTTTGCCAGTGTAGGGAGAGGTTGCCGTGTGGAGCAGGGACACCAAACGCTAGATAGTAGGGCCACAAAAGTACTTTTAAGGACTGGTATAGGGGTGCTATCGATAGGTGTGACTTACTGAGGGGTGTGATATACACTGCTCAAAAAAATAAAGGGAACACTTAAACAACACAATGTAACTCCAAGTCAATCGCACTTCTGTGAAATCAAACTGTCCACTTAGGAAGCAACACTGAGTGACAATCAATTTCACATGCTGTTGTGCAACTGGGATAGACAACAGGTGGAGATTATAGGCAATTAGCAAGACACCCCCAATAAAGGAGTGGTTCTGCAGGTGGTGACCACAGACCACTTCTCAGTTCCTATGCTTCCTGGCTGATGTTTTGGTCACTTTTGAATGCTGGCGGTGCTTTCACTCTAGTGGTAGCATGAGACAGAGTCTACAACCCACACAAGTGGCTCAGGTAGTGCAGCTTATCCAGGATGGCACATCAATGCGAGCTGTGGCAAGAAGGTTTGCTGTGTCTGTCAGCGTAGTGTCCAGAGCAAGGAGGCGCTACCAGGAGACAGGCTAGTACATCAGGAGACGTGGAGGAGGTCGTAGGAGGGCAACAACCCAGCAGCAGGACCGCTACCTCCGCCTTTGTGCAAGGAGGAACAGGAGGAGCACTGCCAGAGCCTTGCAAAATGACCTCCAGCAGGCCACAAATGTGCATGTGTCTGCTCAAACGGTCAGAAACAGACTCCATGAGGGTGATATGAGGGCCCGACGTCCACAGGTGGGGGTTGTGCTTGTGGCGAAAGCCACTTTGCCACTGTGTTTTGGAGGGGGCTGTTTGCCCGCCTCCTGCCCCTGGATTACGGCCCTTTAAGATACTTTTACTAACTTTTAAACCCCTGAACCTATTCAAGTGAATTTTGGATAGGTTTTTCCCCAAGTTATACTGTTTAAATTGATGTAAGTTATATGTATGGCCAATGTAAACTCACAAAGTTGTAACAATTTATAATAAGTGTAACTTGTCAGCTTGGGAGGAAAATGCTGAGTGTGTTTCTATTGTGCCATTGTCCCATTGTGTGTTTAAATGGTGATGTCTGTCCTGTTGTCTACACATGTGTATTGGCGATCTCCCTTTGTCCTGAGAGATAATTGGATTGCTCCTCGGTTGTCTCCAGGACAGAGAGGAGGAAACCATGATGCATTGTGGGGATATGTTGTATCTGTCCTGTGTCGCAGTCTCCCTTCTGGTCCTCTGGGGGCGTGAACGATTGGTTGCTGTACTTACATGTGTTGTAAATTACTGATTGGTTGTATTTCAAAACCCTGTGGGCAGTACTATGTTTGTGGTTTATGAATAAAAGAGGCTGTACTTGAAGTACAGTCAGTTCTGCTTAACCCTCAAGCGAAGTGTCGTCTCGTTCTTGGGGGAATTGGATTGTATGCTGATTGCCAGGAGTGTAAGCTGATTCTATGCTTTTCCTGTTCCGCGGTTTCCAGGATTCGTGTAGTTCGGCAGACTGGTGCTTGCAGTAGCTGCCTGTGCATTGGAAAGGGGAATATCGTCTGAACGGAGTTGTGTGCTGAACGGTCCGTTACAGTGCTTACAGCCCAACACCGTGCAGGGCGTTTGGCATTTGCCAGAGAACACCAAGATTGGCAAATTCGCCACTGGCGCCCTGTGCTCTTCACAGATGAAAGCAGGTTCACACTGAGCACATGTGACAGACGTGACAGAGTCTTGAGACGCCGTGGAGAACGTTCTGCTGCCTGCAACATCCTCCAGCATGACCGGTTTGGCATTGGGTCAGTAATGGTGTGGGGTGGCATTTCTTTGGAGGGCCGCACAGCCCTCCATGTGCTCGCCAGAGGTAGCCTGCCATTAGGTATTAAGATGAGATCCTCAGACCCCTTGTGAGACCATATGCTGGTGCGGTTGGCCCTGGGTTCCTCCTAATGCAAGACAATGCTAGACCTCATGTGGCTGGAGTGTGTCAGCAGTTCCTGCAAGACGAAGGCATTGATGCTATGGACTGGCCCGCCCATTCCCCAGACCTGAATCCAATTGAGCACATCTGGGACATCATGTCTCGCTCTATCCACCAACGTCACGTTGCACCACAGACTGTCCAGGAGTTGGCAGATGCTTTAGTCCAGGTCTGGGAGGAGATCCCTCAGGAGACCGTCCGCCACCTCATCAGGAGCATGCACAGGCGTTGTAGGGAGGTCATACAGGCACGTGGAGGCCACACACACTACTGAGCCTCATTTTGACTTGTTTTAAGGACATTACATCAAAGTTTGATCAGCCTGTAGTGTCTTTTTCCACTTTAATTTTGAGTGTGACTCCAAATCCAGACCTCCACGGGTTGAAAAATTTGATTTCCATTTTTGAATTTTTGTGTGATTTTGTTGTCAGCACATTCAACTATGTAAAGAACAAAGTATTTCAGAAGAATATTTAATTAATTCAGATCTAAGATGTGTTATTTTTGTGTTCCCTTTATTTTTTTTGAGCAGTGTACTTATAATACACTTCTAACATAGAAAGTATATTATAGTGCATTTGCATTGTGCAGCAGTTGTGTGCGGTTCTGCTGAGATACCACAGCTATATAGAGGGACAAATGGTATTGGAATAACTAATTGCAACTGGTGTGATATACCTGTTGTCCCCCAAAAAACTGATTGAGGGGTGCGATATACCTATAATATACTTTCTAACATAGAAAGTATATACAGGGAGTGCAGAATTATTAGGCAAGTTGTATTTTTGAGGATTAATTTTATTATTGAACAACAACCATGTTATCAATGAACCCAAAAAACTCATTAATATCAAAGCTGAATATTTTTGGAAGTAGTTTTTAGTTTGTTTTTAGTTTTAGCTATTTTAGGGGGATATCTGTGTGTGCAGGTGACTATTACTGTGCATAATTATTAGGCAACTTAACAAAAAACAAATATATACCCATTTCAATTATTTATTTTTTACCAGTGAAACCAATATAACATCTCAACATTCACAAATATACATTTCTGACATTCAAAAACAAAACAAAAACAAATCAGTGACCAATATAGCCACCTTTCTTTGCAAGGACACTCAAAAGCCTGCCATCCATGGATTCTGTCAGTGTTTTGATCTGTTCACCATCAACATTGCGTGCAGCAGCAACCACAGCCTCCCAGACACTGTTCAGAGAGGTGTACTGTTTTCCCTCCTTGTAAATCTCACATTTGATGATGGACCACAGGTTCTCAATGGGGTTCAGATCAGGTGAACAAGGAGGCCATGTCATTAGATTTTCTTCTTTTATACCCTTTCTTGCCAGCCACGCTGTGGAGTACTTGGACGCGTGTGATGGAGCATTGTCCTGCATGAAAATCATGTTTTTCTTGAAGGATGCAGACTTCTTCTGTACCACTGCTTGAAGAAGGTGTCTTCCAGAAACTGGCAGTAGGACTGGGAGTTGAGCTTGACTCCATCCTCAACCCGAAAAGGCCCCACAAGCTCATCTTTGATGATACCAGCCCAAACCAGTACTCCACCTCCACCTTGCTGGCGTCTGAGTCGGACTGAAGCTCTCTGCCCTTTACCAATCCAGCCACGGGCCCATCCATCTGGCCCATCAAGACTCATTCTCATTTCATCAGTCCATAAAACCTTAGAAAAATCAGTCTTGAGATATTTCTTGCCCAGTCTTGACGTTTCAGCTTGTGTGTCTTGTTCAGTGGTGGTCGTCTTTCAGCCTTTCTTACCTTGGCCATGTCTCTGAGTATTGCACACCTTGTGCTTTTGGGCACTCCAGTGATGTTGCAGCTCTGAAATATGGCCAAACTGGTGGCAAGTGGCATCTTGGCAGCTGCACGCTTGACTTTTCTCAGTTCATGGGCAGTTATTTTGCGCCTTGGTTTTTCCACACGCTTCTTGCGACCCTGTTGACTATTTTGAATGAAACGCTTGATTGTTCGATGATCACGCTTCAGAAGCTTTGCAATTTTAAGAGTGCTGCATCCCTCTGCAAGATATCTCACTATTTTTGACTTTTCTGAGCCTGTCAAGTCCTTCTTTTGACCCATTTTGCCAAAGGAAAGGAAGTTGCCTAATAATTATGCACACCTAATATAGGGTGTTGATGTCATTAGACCACACCCCTTCTCATTACAGAGCTGCACATCACCTAATATGCTTAATTGGTAGTAGGCTTTCGAGCCTATACAGCTTGGAGTAAGACAACATGCATAAAGAGGATGATGTGGGCAAAATACTCATTTGCCTAATAATTCTGCACGCAGTGTAGAGCATTTGTATTGTGCAGCAGTTGTGTGCGGTTCTGCTGCGATACTGCAGCTATATAGAGGGACAAGCACTATTGGGGCAACTAATTGCAACGGGCGTGATATACCTGTTGCCCCCAAAAAAACGGATTGAGGGAGTGCAATATACCTGGCTCCACCAAATATTGATTCAGGGGTTCTATATACCTGTTTCCACAAAATACTGATTAAGGGGTTTGATATACCTGCTTCCACAATATACTGATTGAGGGGTGCGATACACCTGCTTCCACCAAATATTGATTAAGGGGTTCTATATTCCTGTTCCACAAATACAGATTCAGGGGTTCTATATACCTGATTCCGCAAAATACTGATTAAGGGTAGTGATGAGCGGCAGGGGCAATATTTGAATTTGCGATATTTCGCGAATATTTGGTAGAATATTCATCATCTATTTGCGAATTCGAGATTATTTTCTTGATCGCGAAAAATCGGCAATGTAATATTCGCATAATACACGCAAAATACAGGTGTGGGTCACTATAGCTACATTTTTCAAGCTGCTAGAAGTTTCCTGAGACTGGAGAAAATGGTTGGCACGGCAGAACATTATAATAACTTTATATGCAGATAGAGTGCTCCAATATATTCGCGATTGTGAAATCGGCACTAGTGATGCAAATATTTTGGCGCAATACCTGCAACTTCACATTTTAACAGGTCTGACTACTTATTAGTGATTGGTGCACTAAATATTGTTGTGAACTTGTGACATCACAGCACTATATATGTATGTATCATGTATGTATGGACAGCAGACCCGATCAGCTCCACTATATCACTATCTAACTTACACTGACTATTTCCCACTAACTATCTGTATTATATATATAAGCTAACTAACTATCTAATCTAATGACACAGGAAAGCAGAGAGCATAGCAATAACATTGCTGTCTCTCTCAGATCTACAAAATACTGCATACAAGGGCTGCTGGGAAGGTTCTTATATAGTAAGGGGGAGGCAGATTTCCTATTGGTTGCTAAGCTCAGACATAGACATTGCAGCCTTCTCATTGGCCCACAAGCAAGAAGGGAGGTTACTGATGAAAAAAAATCTAGAATATTCGAAATTACGAATATACAGGTCCTTCTCAAAAAATTAGCATATTGTGATAAAGTTCATTATTTCCTGTAATGTACTGATAAACATTAGACTTTCATATATTTTAGATTCATTACACACAACTGAAGTAGTTCAAGCCTTTTCTTGTTTTAATATTGATGATTTTGGCATACAGCTCATGAAAACCCAGAATTCCTATCTCAAAAAATTAGCATATCATGAAAAGGTTCTCTAAACAAGCTATTAACCTAATCATCTGAATCAACTAATTAACTCTAAACACCTGCAAAAGATTCCTGAGGCTTTTAAAAACTCCCAGCCTGGTTCATTACTCAAAACCGCAATCATGGGTAAGACTGCCGACCTGACTGCTGTCCAGAAGGCCATCATTGACACCCTCAAGCAAGAGGGTAAGACACAGAAAGAAATTTCTGAACGAATAGGCTGTTCCCAGAGTGCTGTATCAAGGCACCTCAGTGGGAAGTCTGTGGGAAGGAAAAAGTGTGGCAGAAAACGCTGCACAACGAGAAGAGGTGACCGGACCCTGAGGAAGATTGTGGAGAAGGACCGATTCCAGACCTTGGGGGACCTGCGGAAGCAGTGGACTGAGTCTGGAGGAAGACTGGGGAGAGGGAAATGCCAAAATGCCTGAAGTCCAGTGTCAAGTACCCACAGTCAGTGATGGTCTGGGGTGCCATGTCAGCTGCTGGTGTTGGTCCACTGTGTTTTATCAAAGGCAGGGACAATGCAGCTAGCTATCAGGAGATTTTGGAGCACTTCATGCTTCCATCTGCTGAAAAGCTTTATGGAGATGAAGATTTCATTTTTCAGCACGACCTGGCACCTGCTCACAGTGCCAAAACCACTGGTAAATGGTTTACTGACCATGGTATTACTGCCAACTCTCCTGACCTGAACCCCATAGAGAATCTGTGGGATATTGGGAAGAGAAAGTTGAGAGACGCAAGACCCAACACTCTGGATGAGCTTAAGGCCGCCATCGAAGCATCCTGGGCCTCCATAACACCTCCGCAGTGCCACAGGCTGATTGCCTCCATGCCACATTGCCGCATTGAAGCCGTCATTTCTGCAAGAGGATTCCCCACCAAGTATTGAGTGCAGAACTGAACTTAATTATTTGAAGGTTGACTTTTTTTGTATTAAAAACACTTTTCTTTTATTGGTCGGATGAAATATGCTAATTTTTTGAGATAGGAATTTGGGGTTTTCATGAGCTGTATGCCAAAATCATCAATATTAAAACAAGAAAAGGCTTGAACTACTTCAGTTGTGTGTAATGAATCTAAAATATATGAAAGTCTAATGTTTATCAGTACATTACAGAAAATAATGAACTTTATCACAATATGCTAATTTTTTTAGAAGAACCTGTATATCACTATATTCTAAATATCCGCGAATTCTAGAAGTGCCGATATTCGTGATTAATATTTGCTATTCAAACCCAACACTAATTAAGGGGTTTGATATATCTGCTTCCACAAAATACTGATAAAGGGGTTTGATATACCGGCTTCCACCAAATACTGATTGAGGCCTGCCATATACCTGCTTCCACAAATACTGCTCTTCTCTAGGGACTTTGGCACAGGGTCATTTTGAAAATGACAGGTAGAGGAAGAGGCAGGCCGTTCCGCAAGGGTGGTAGGGGTCGGGCCGCTGCACCAGGCCTGAGCCTATGTGGGAAGTTGAAGAAGGTGCGTGCGATTACGTCAAAGGACGCACCAGAGTTGGTTTAGTGGCTCACTCAGCCTTCAGCTTCTGCACCCTCCTCATCCTCTATATCTGCACCCTCCTCACACTCTGCTGTGTGCACCCCCAAAGACACCTCCACCACCACCATAGCCCCTCCACTCGAGTCAGAGGAATTATTTTTCCATCCATTCCCAGACCTTACTGATGCGCAGCCATTCTTGGCATCGGATCAGGAAGAGGAGGTAGCAACGGCCGCCACACAGCAGTCTGACGACAGCACCCAGATCAGCCCAAGGAGGGTGGTCCCCACTGTCGCTGCCTACTCCGAGATCTCTAATGTCAGTGGTGGTGAAGGTGACGATGATGACGTGCCGATGGACGTCATGTGGGTGCTTACAAGAGAGGAAGAGGAAGGGAGTTCAGAGGGAGAGACGGAGCAGCAGATAGGGAGGAGAAGCAGGCAGAACTCGCAGTGCACAGGAGGCAAAAAGCAGACTGCAAATGTATCTAGAGCGAGCCATCCACCATGCACGGTCACATCTTGCGCTCCCAGAACGCCAACACATGGCTCCGCAGTGTGGGCTTTTTTTAACGTGTCAGCTGCTGACAATAGTGTTGCCATCTGCAGCCTGTGCTGTCAACGCATAAGCCGCGGTAAGCCCTCACCTAGGGATGACTGCGTTAAAGGGAACCTGACCTCCCATCACCCAGCACAGTGGGAGCAACGCCGTCAGAACCCACAAAGCCACACTCCCGGCGCTCCACGTCCTGTCTCTTCTCCTCCCGTTTGTTCTCCACTTCACCTTCCCGTTGTCGCTTTCATCTGGCAGAAGGCAGGCTTCCATGGCCCAAATGTTCGAGCGTAAAAAGTTGATGACGCCGGATAACCCTATTGCCCAACGGCTGACCGCTGGTTTGTCGAAACTGCTAGCCCGCCAGGTACTGCCATATAAACTGGTGGACTCGGAGGCCTTTAGAAAATTTGTGGCCATTGGCACACCGCAATGGAAGATCCCCGGAAGGAAATATTTCTCCCAGAAGGGCATCCCAGAGCAATATGGCCACGTTCAGCGGCAAGTGAATATATCTCTGGAACACAGTGTCAGTGCCAAGATACATCTGACCACAGACACGTGGTCTAGCAAACACGGGCAGGGAAGGTACATAACTTTTACTGCCCACTGGGTGAACCTTCTGACAACCGTCAAGCATGTAACCCAAGGCACCCGTGTGGATTTGTTGTTACCGCCACGGATTGCATGCAGGCCGGCCTCTTCTTCTCCTCATACTTCATCCTCCGTCTCCTCCTCCTTTTCCACTGTTACCGACTCCTCTGCTACACCCCTCAAGCTCCCTAGAACCTATTCGACGTGCCAGGTGAGACATTGCCATGCTGAGGCTGTTGTGCCTGGAAGCCAAGAGCCACACCGGTCCTGCACTCCTTTAAGCTCTGCGGTCACAGGCCGATCAGTGGCTAACCCCGCTCAATTTGACAGTTGGTAAAGTGGTGTATGACAGCGGTGCCAATCTCCTGAGCGCGCTGAAACAAGGCAAAATGACACTCGTGCCGTGCATGGCACACATCCTGAACTTAGTTGTGCAGCGATTCGTTGCCAAATACCCCGGGGTCCAGAACGTCTTGCGGCAGGTCAGGAAAATCTCTGGCCATTTTAGATCTTACACGGCCATGGCTCTCCTTGCTGATGTTCAGCAGCGACACCACCTGCCCGTCAGACGTCTGATTTGTGACTGCCCGACGCGATGGAACTCCACCTTGTATATGCTTGATAGGCTGCTCCAGCAGAAACGTGCAGTTACCGACTACCTGTACGAACTCTGCGGCAGGACAGGTTCTGGGGAGCTTGGTTTTGTTTCACCGCGCCAGTGGCTGCTCATGCGCGACGCATGCAGACTTCTGCGGCCATTTGATGAGATCACCAAATTGGTCAGTCGCAGCCAGGGCGCCATCAGTGACATCATACCTTACGCCTTCTTTCTGGAGCATGCATTGCATGGTGTCATTGATCAAGCCGTTGAGGTGCAGGAGGTGGAAGATGAGGAAGTCGCAATGCTGAATGAATTCCCAGCGGGAAGGAGTCAGAGGAGGATGCTGGCTGGAATAAAATTTGTATCCAGTGACCGCCTAATGTACCTCCAGGAACATCATAAGATCTTTTCTGTTAGGTGAATGACTAATTTTTGGGGCCTGTACTGGCCTACAGTAAAATTTTTAGCCGGTGACTGCCTACTGTACCTCCAGCCACATCATCACAAGTTATTTTCTGTCAGGTAAATGCCTAATTTTTGGCCTACAGTAAAATTGTTATTCGGTGACCGCCTAATGTACCTCCAGCCACATAATCACTTGTTCTTTTCTGTCAGGTAAATGCCTAATTTTTGGGGCCTGTACTCCCGTGGCCGAAAAATAAAAATTTTCTAGGCTCCAGCTCCTCACATTTTTGAGAGTTTCCCTTTAAGACGCATAAAAATGGCCCCTGATTAAAAATACATATTTTTTGTGGGATTCTTTACTATTGATCCCCCTCTGGTACGTTACTGTCTATGTTGTGCACTTCTAGTAAGTATTTGGTGGCTGCAAATATGACCGGAAGGTTTTTCAGGTTCGCCTGCCATTAAAATGAAGGGGGCCCGCCTCGAACGTGTGGTTCGCGAACATTTGATCGCAAACGCTTGTTCACTTTCGCAAAACGTCCCAACCTATGTTCGTCCATCACTAGTTATGACCCAGTCCTGGAATATAAAAGGAGGGGCTGCCTACTCCTAACAATAATTTTGATATCTGGATACCTCTATCACCACTATCTCCTTGTGAACCTCTGGATGAGGTCCCACATACATACCTAGTCTTGTAATCAGTGGATCCGTACTTCAGATCCCTCCCTGATAAGGTTTTTGCTAGTTATCAGACTTTACCCCAGAGGACAGTTCTTTGATTTCTGTAGTCAAGTCTTCTCCTTCCAGTGTCTACTATGAGCTGTCCACGAATGAGGAATATAATCTCTATTCCCTCGATCTTCCCGGATGTCCTGAGATCTACTTATCCTGGAGTAAAGGAAGGTTGATATTTCCATAAGGAACAATGAGCTGAAGAGCCGCCATACGTACCCTGGGTAGATAGTTCTTGGATGCCATTAGACGGTTAGAGTGGTGTCCACCGATTGGGGTGATGAAGTCTAATCCTGCTAGATCAAATTTTTGCGAGTAGCATGTGGCTTGCACTGTACGTTACATTTACAGTGCTCACAAGAGACTGCTCTGTGGTGGTCTATTTGAGATGGCCTTCTCTATGGTGATATTTCTTCCACATTCTCGTGCTGCTGGTTAGGACATAAGAGAAGGATTTCTAACATGAATATGTTTTCCCTTAGTCCTAAGAGCAGCACAAGCTTCCCTCCCTAAGCATGTTACTTCTTTATAGTTATCAGGAGTCAAAACAGGAAACACCTGTGTCCCAGGCGGCAGCCTTGTTACTCAGGGCGGCTCCACTCCTGAACCTGGTGAATAGTTTCCTAGTCTTGGATAATCTCTGCTCGTTTTGACTAATCAGCCACAGCTTGGAACTTCGTATATAACCCGACCTGGACACCCCTCCAGATTACTGTGCTTCCTGCCTCTATCTAGCTCCTGAGCGGACTCCTAAACTGCTCCTGTTATCATCCCGGACTGTTATTCCACGCTGCTCGTATCCCCTGCTCCACAAACACATTGCAACGCCACACCTCGGTGAGAAAGGGGTAAATACAAACTTTATTAAAGGTAAAATATTACAATACAGCACATAGATAATTATTTTAGACAGCAGCCATAACAAAATGGAGGACACAAAACCACGGAGGAGGCTGAGGGGTCAGCACATGAACAGAGCAGGCCTCCACATTTACCTGTCTAGAAGGTGCATAAAGCTCCCGGACAAAACCAAGGAAAAAGGAAAGAGCAAAAGTGACAAGTGGAGAAACAGAAATGTAGTAAATGTGTGCCGGCTCCTCAGACGCCGCGTGCCGGCTCCTCAGACGCCGCGTGCCGGCTCCTCAGACGCCGCGTGTCGGCTCCTCAGACGCCGCGTGCCGGCTCCTCAGACGCCGCGTGCCGGCTCCTCAGACGCCGCGTGCCGGCTCCTCAGACGCCGTGTGCTGGCTCCTCAGACACGCTGGCTTCTTCTCACCGAGGTGTGGCGTTGCAATTTGTTGCCCTCTTCGTAGTATTAAAACTATGGATGCGGTGATCATCTTGGTGGCATTGTACCCGCTGCTCCAGATAGTCTCAGCCCTTGGACTCCTTACCTACCTTCCAGGCCTAGACGATTCCTCACTTCACTCTTACAATAATATACACGGGGCAGGAGGAGCTCGGAGTCCGTCTATAGGCTCTGCCGTCTAGAATTCATTAGTAATCGATGTATTAGACACTCAATCACGGGTCTAATTCTGCCTGATGTGATATAACAGAACTAGACTATGGAGTGGACTCTGTGGAGTAATAAACCGCCTCGGAGGTAAAGCAGAACAGCGATCGGCGAGGGGGGGCAGCTCTCCACCGATCACAGCCATTCATGAGGAGAGGCCACTGATGGTGAAATCCTGGAGTGCCCCTTTAAACCACTCATCTTTCACGCTGATCAGTATTTTTCCTTTACTTTCTACAAATTCATAAATTTAAAATGTGAGACGGCAAAAACGCCTGAAACGTTGGCACAAATTAACCCTGAGTTCAGGTGCAGTCGCCAGAATTACGGACACCCGCGTATCGGAGTCTGGCGTCTCCTCTCCTTGTGAGAAGGGGTAGAACGGGGCCTCACCGCTGCCCTGATGCCCAGCAGGCGCTGGTGATGAGGAGGCCCGGACAAGTCTGGGTTCACGGAGAGGCGAAGGACAAACATGACAGAAGCGCGCTGGGAGCACGCAGGGTACGGAGGATACGGGGGACCTCGTTACCATGACTCTGCTGTATACGGCTTCTCTCTGCCAGCGGGGTGTTATATATCTGTCCCCCTGTGGGAGGGGCTTATAAGAGCACCGCCCCCAGCTTCCATATAAGGAGAGGACTCCACCTGCTGGTAGTAAGAGAACCAGCCCGACTATGGAGGCTGCACAGATGACACCCTGTCATGGGCTCAGGGCCCCAGCTATCCTGTGGACCTCGCCTCTGACAAGCCGAGCTCCTCAGGCTCAGCCTACACCGGCCAGGTCGTCTCTAGGGAGCCGCCTGCGAGGGGCGCTGTCCTTCCAGCGCTGGCAGAACAATCAACATGGCGACTCCTGCGCGTAATGACGTCACAGAGTTGTCACGCTGCAAAGGTCTTAATAAAGCTTCGTATGCCACAGCAGTTCAAGACGACAGGAAGGGGCGGAGCTAGTCGCTTCTGTCCGTCAATCGCGCTCTGTCCAATCAGAGAACAGCGACTACATTTCTCTTTCTTATTGGCTGAAGACGACAGCACAGAATAACAGCTACTAAACTGCAAAGTCCGGCTAATGGGCGGGGCCTGCTGTAAAACTGTCCAATGACAATCGTCAGAAGGCGGAGATAAAAAGCGACGAGCAATCCGTCTGCAGCCTGGGGTGAGTGACAAGTCTGTCCACCAATCAGCGAGCAGATCCGCCGAGACATCCGGAAAAGTGACAGGTCCACCGAGGAAGCAAGAGACAGCAGAAGAGAGTGTGAGAAGAACAAAGTGTGAGACAGTAGAGTATACAGCGAGACTGCAGAGTGTGAGACAGTGGTGTATACAGAGGAGACTGCAGAGTGTGAGACAGTGGTGTATACAGAGGAGACTGCAGAGTGTGAGACAGTGGTGTATACAGAGGAGACTGCAGAGTGTGAGACAGTACAGTATACAGAGGAGACAGTGGTGTATACAGAGGAGACTGCAGAGTGTGAGACAGTGGTGTATACAGAGGAGACTGCAGAGTGTGAGACAGTGGTGTATACAGAGGAGACTGCAGAGTGTGAGACAGTGCAGTATACAGAGGAGACTGCAGAGTGTGAGACAGTGCAGCATACAGAGGAGACTGCAGAGTGTGAGACAGTGCAGTGTACAGAGGAGACTGCAGAGTGTGAGACAGTGGTGTATACAGAGGAGACTGCAGAGTGTGAGACAGTGGTGTATACAGAGGAGACTGCAGAGTGTGAGACAGTGCAGTATACAGAGGAGACTGCAGTGTGAGACAGTACAGTATACACAGGAGACTGCAGAGTGTGAGACAGTGGTGTATACAGAGGAGACTGCAGAGTGTGAGACAGTGCAGTATACAGAGGAGACTGCAGAGTGTGAGACAGTGCAGTATACAGAGGAGACTGCAGTGTGAGACAGTACAGTATACACAGGAGACTGCAGAGTGTGAGACAGTGGTGTATACAGAGGAGACTGCAGAGTGTGAGACAGTGCAGTATACAGAGGAGACTGCAGTGTGAGACAGTACAGTATACAGAGGAGACTGCAGAGTGTGAGACAGTGCAGTATACACAGGAGACTGCAGAGTGTGAGACAGTGCAGTATACAGAGGAGACTGCAGAGTGTGAGACAGTGCAGTATACAGAGGAGACTGCAGAGTGTGAGACAGTGCAGTATACAGAGGAGACTGCAGAGTGTGAGACAGTGGTGTATACAGAGGAGACTGCAGTGTGAGACAGTGCAGTATACAGAGGAGACTGCAGAGTGTGAGACAGTGGTGTATACAGAGGAGACTGCAGAGTGTGAGACAGTACAGTATACAGAGGAGACTGCAGAGTGTGAGACAGTACAGTATACAGAGGAGACTGCAGAGTGTGAGACAGTACAGTATACAGAGGAGACTGCAGAGTGTGAGACAGTACAGTATACAGAGGAGACTGCAGAGTGTGAGACAGTGCAGTATACAGAGGAGACTGCAGAGTGTGAGACAGTGGTGTATACAGAGGAGACTGCAGAGTGTGAGACAGTGGTGTATACAGAGGAGACTGCAGAGTGTGAGACAGTGCAGTATACAGAGGAGACTGCAGAGTGTGAGACAGTGCAGCATACAGAGGAGACTGCAGAGTGTGAGACAGTGGTGTATACAGAGGAGACTGCAGAGTGTGAGACAGTGGTGTATACAGAGGAGACTGCAGAGTGTGAGACAGTGCAGTATACAGAGGAGACTGCAGTGTGAGACAGTACAGTATACACAGGAGACTGCAGAGTGTGAGACAGTGGTGTATACAGAGGAGACTGCAGAGTGTGAGACAGTGCAGTATACAGAGGAGACTGCAGAGTGTGAGACAGTGCAGTATACAGAGGAGACTGCAGAGTGTGAGACAGTGCAGTATACAGAGGAGACTGCAGAGTGTGAGACAGTGGTGTATACAGAGGAGACTGCAGTGTGAGACAGTGCAGTATACAGAGGAGACTGCAGAGTGTGAGACAGTGGTGTATACAGAGGAGACTGCAGAGTGTGAGACAGTACAGTATACAGAGGAGACTGCAGAGTGTGAGACAGTACAGTATACAGAGGAGACTGCAGAGTGTGAGACAGTACAGTATACAGAGGAGACTGCAGAGTGTGAGACAGTACAGTATACAGAGGAGACTGCAGAGTGTGAGACAGTGCAGTATACAGAGGAGACTGCAGAGTGTGAGACAGTATACAGAGGAGACTGCAGAGTGTGAGACAGTATACAGAGGAGACTGCAGAGTGTGAGACAGTACAGTATACAGAGGAGACTGCAGAGTGTGAGACAGTGCAGTATACAGAGGAGACTGCAGAGTGTGAGACAGTGCAGTATACAGAGGAGACTGCAGAGTGTGAGACAGTGCAGTATACAGAGGAGACTGCAGAGTGTGAGACAGTACAGTATACAGAGGAGACTGCAGAGTGTGAGACAGTGCAGTATACAGAGGAGACTGCAGAGTGTGAGACAGTGCAGTATACAGAGGAGACTGCAGAGTGTGAGACAGTGCAGTATACAGAGGAGACTGCAGAGTGTGAGACAGTACAGTATACAGAGGAGACTGCAGAGTGTGAGACAGTACAGTATACAGAGGAGACTGCAGAGTGTGAGACAGTGGTGTATACAGAGGAGACTGCAGAGTGTGAGACAGTGCAGTATACAGAGGAGACTGCAGTGTGAGACAGTGCAGTATACAGAGGAGACTGCAGAGTGTGAGACAGTGGTGTATACAGAGGAGACTGCAGAGTGTGAGACAGTGCAGTATACAGAGGAGACTGCA
Source organism: Bufo bufo (assembly GCF_905171765.1). NCBI lineage: Eukaryota > Metazoa > Chordata > Amphibia > Anura > Bufonidae > Bufo > Bufo bufo. The sequence goes on from NC_053393.1 coordinate 564,017,025, forward strand.
GAGTGTGAGACAGTACAGTATACAGAGGAGACTGCAGAGTGTGAGACAGTGCAGTATACAGAGGAGACTGCAGAGTGTGAGACAGTACAGTATACAGAGGAGACTGCAGAGTGTGAGACAGTGGTGTATACAGAGGAGACTGCAGAGTGTGAGACAGTAGAGTATACAGCGAGACTGCAGAGTGTGAGTCAGTGGTGTATACAGAGGAGACTGCAGAGTGTGAGACAGTACAGTATACAGAGGAGACTGCAGAGTGTGAGACAGTGGTGTATACAGAGGAGACTGCAGAGTGTGAGACAGTGGTGTATACAGAGGAGACTGCAGAGTGTGAGACAGTACAGTATACAGAGGAGACTGCAGAGTGTGAGACAGTACAGTATACAGAGGAGACTGCAGAGTGTGAGACAGTGCAGTATACAGAGGAGACTGCAGTGTGAGACAGTACAGTATACAGAGGAGACTGCAGAGTGTGAGACAGTGCAGTATACAGAGGAGACTGCAGAGTGTGAGACAGAGGAGACTGCAGAGTGTGAGACAGTATACAGAGGAGACTGCAGAGTGTGAGACAGTACAGTATACAGAGGAGACTGCAGAGTGTGAGACAGTGCAGTATACAGAGGAGACTGCAGAGTGTGAGACAGTGCAGTATACAGAGGAGACTGCAGAGTGTGAGACAGTGGAGACTGCAGAGTGTGAGACAGTATACAGAGGAGACTGCAGAGTGTGAGAAAGTGCAGTATACAGAGGAGACTGCAGAGTGTGAGACAGTGCAGTATACAGAGGAGACTGCAGAGTGTGAGACAGTGCAGTATACAGAGGAGACTGCAGAGTGTGAGACAGTGGAGACTGCAGAGTGTGAGACAGTATACAGAGGAGACTGCAGAGTGTGAGAAAGTGCAGTATACAGAGGAGACTGCAGAGTGTGAGACAGTGCAGTATACAGAGGAGACTGCAGAGTGTGAGACAGTGCAGTATACAGAGGAGACTGCAGAGTGTGAGACAGTGGTGTATACAGAGGAGACTGCAGAGTATGAGACAGTATACAGAGGAGACTGCAGAGTGTGAGACAGTACAGTATACAGAGGAGACTGCATGGCGCCGGCCTCCTGTGTGCCTTAGCCTCCCTCTGCATGGCGCCGCCCTCCTGTGTTCTGTAGCCTCCCTCTGCATGGCGCCGGCCTCCTGTGTGCCTTAGCCTCCCCCTGCACGGCGCCGCCCTCCTGTGTTCTGTAGCCTCCCCCCGCACGGCGCCGGCCTCCTGTGTTCTGTAGCCTCCCCCCGCACGGCTCCGGCCTCCTGTGTTCTGTAGCCTCCCCCCGCACGGCGCCGGCCTCCTGTGTGCTGTAGCCTCCCCCCGCACGGCGCCGGCCTCCTGTGTGCTGTAGCCTCCCTCTCACGGCGCCGGCCTCCTGTGTGCTGTAGCCTCCCTCTGCACGGCGCCGGCCTCCTGTGTGCTGTAGCCTCCCTCTGCACGGCGCCGGCCTCCTGTGTGCTGTAGCCTCCCTCTGCACGGCGCCGGCCTCCTGTGTGCTGTAGCCTCCCTCTGCACGGCGCCGCCCTCCTGTGTGCTGTAGCCTCCCTCTGCACGGCGCCGCCCTCCTGTGTTCTGTAGCCTCCCTCTGCACGGCGCTGGCCTCCTGTGTGCTATAGCCTCCCTCTGCACGGCGCCGGCCTCCTGTGTGCTGTAGCCTCCCTCTGCACGGCCTCCTGTGTTCTGTAGCCTCCCTCTGCACGGCGCCGGCCTCCTGTGTGCTGTAGCCTCCCTCTGCACGGCCTCCTGTGTTCTGTGAAGAGACTGATGATTTCTCTTATTTTCTAGGTATCGTTCCTGAATCTTGTGGCAATGGAGGAGTCTACAAGAAGTGGGGTGAGGGGTGACCTCATATTATGCCGCTCAGTCACATGACCCCCAGTTTACCGGAATGTCCTGTCATCCGGATGCTCTTGTTGTATGACCTGTAGATGATGACCCCCACTAAGCAGGATTGTACCGTCATCCGGAATACGTCTGTGTATTTTATATACGTGATATTCTCGGGGTGACTGGTTGCCGGGGGATGGGTGCATTCACTCTTCTTTTCTTTCAGACGATCGGTGAGCTCCTCCTGGCACTCTATGAGATGGGCTTCGATGAGTCTCAGGTTCAGGCCGCGCTCCGGGCCGGATGCTTCAGGGTGCAGGACGCAGCAGAGTGGTGAGTGACGCCTGCAGGGGGCGGACTGTACGGTGCGGTAGACAAGAGAGTCTGGGTCTGGTCAGTGACCTGCGGTACACACAGCGCAACGTGGGGCCGTCTCGTGCAGCTGGCGCGTCGCCTGCCGGGCCGTCTCGTGCAGCTGGCGCGTCGCCTGCCGGGCCGTCTCGTGCAGCTGGCGCGTCGCCTGCCGGGCCGTCTCGTGCAGCTGGCGCGTCGCCTGCCGGGCCGTCTCGTGCAGCTGGCGCGTCGCCTGCCGGGCCGTCTCGTGCAGCTGGCGCGTCGCCTGCCGGGCCGTCTCGTGCAGCTGGCGCGTCGCCTGCCGGGCCGTCTCGTGCAGCTGGCGCGTCGCCTGCCGGGCCGTCTCGTGCAGCTGGCGCGTCGCCTGCCGGGCCGTCTCGTGCAGCTGGCGCGTCGCCTGCCGGGCCGTCTCGTGCAGCTGGCGCGTCGCCTGCCGGGCCGTCTCGTGCAGCTGGCGCGTCGCCTGCCGGGCCGTCTGGCTGATGACAATTATCTATTGTGAGGGGGTGAAGATAGGCTCACAGCTCCTCTTGTATCTACCCCTGTGGGGCCCCTGCAGGGTCCCTTTATAGGGTTATCAGTGTGCAGCACTGTCATGGAACGTGGTGTCTTTTGTGTTGCAGGATCCTGCAAGGCGGTCAGCCCCGGGGAACGCTCCTCGCCCAGCAGACAGCAGAGCCAGGAGCCGTGGCCGCCTTTAATCCCCCCTTAGAAGGAGGAGGGGAGATATCCCAGGAGTCCTCCTCCTCAGGTCAGACCACATGATGTCCCCTCCAGACCGCAATCATTCATTCCCTCCAAATGTAATCAGAGAGCGTGGCTGCGTGTCCAGCATGTGTGAGTCTATGTCCTGAGGGAGCGCCAGAGAGCCTGGGAGTTGTCCTCACCATGAGCAGAATCTACTCCTAAACCTGAAGAAGAGGGAAAAGAAAGTTCACTGGCTAATTATCCGTGCGGCTGGCCATTGTGTCTTGATCCACTGTGAATAACCGGGCACACAAATAATGGCTGGTCTAGGATGTGTGGTGTCGGTGGGTGACCCGGCTGGTCTAGGATGTGTGGAGTCGGTGAGTGACCCGGCTGGTCTAGGATGTGTGGAGTCGGTGAGTGACCCGGCTGGTCTAGGATGTGTGGAGTCGGTGAGTGACCCGGCTGGTCTAGGATGTGTGGAGTCGGTGAGTGACCCGGCTGGTCTAGGATGTGTGGAGTCGGTGAGTGACCCGGCTGGTCTAGGATGTGTGGAGTCGGTGAGTGACCCGGCTGGTCTAGGATGTGTGGAGTCGGTGAGTGACCCGGCTGGTCTAGGATGTGTGGAGTCGGTGAGTGACCCGGCTGGTCTAGGATGTGTGGAGTCGGTGAGTGACCCGGCTGGTCTAGGATGTGTGGAGTCGGTGAGTGACCCGGCTGGTCTAGGATGTGTGGAGTCGGTGAGTGACCCGGCTGGTCTAGGATGTGTGGAGTCGGTGAGTGACCCGGCTGGTCTAGGATGTGTGGAGTCGGTGAGTGACCCGGCTGGTCTAGGATGTGTGGAGTCGGTGAGTGACCCGGCTGGTCTAGGATGTGTGGAGTCGGTGAGTGACCCGGCTGGTCTAGGATGTGTGGAGTCGGTGAGTGACCCGGCTGGTCTAGGATGTGTGGAGTCGGTGAGTGACCCGGCTGGTCTAGGATGTGTGGAGTCGGTGAGTGACCCGGCTGGTCTAGGATGTGTGGAGTCGGTGAGTGACCCGGCTGGTCTAGGATGTGTGGAGTCGGTGAGTGACCCGGCTGGTCTAGGATGTGTGGAGTCGGTGAGTGACCCGGCTGGTCTAGGATGTGTGGAGTCGGTGAGTGACCCGGCTGGTCTAGGATGTGTGGAGTCGGTGAGTGACCCGGCTGGTCTAGGATGTGTGGAGTCGGTGAGTGACCCGGCTGGTCTAGGATGTGTGGAGTCGGTGAGTGACCCGGCTGGTCTAGGATGTGTGGTGTCGGTGAGTGATCCGGCTGGTCTAGGATGTGTGGAGTCGGTGAGTGACCCGGCTGGTCTAGGATGTGTGGTGTCGGTGAGTGATGTGGCAAGTTTAGGATGTGTTGGTTGGAGGTCGTGTGTTCTCGTTCCCTCAGTTTGTCGTTGTGGCGAAACCAACCTCGCCACTGGGTTTTGGAGGGGCCTGGCTACCAGCCTCTTGCCCCAGGATTATGGGCCCTCTCATCAGCCAGGCTTCCTTTGTTCACAAAGGACTTGTACTAACTTGAACCCCTGGTCTAATTCGTGCCATTTTGGGATGTTAAATGACTATGTGTATTGAAAAGGGTGGGACATTGTATACGCTGAGTAGTGAGGTCTGTTCCATTGTCTCTCTGTGTGTATTGGCGATGTCCTTTGTCCTGAGAGATAATTGAATTACGTCTCGGTTGTCTCCAGGACAGAGGACATTGTGTATTCTCCTGCCTGTGATGATTGCATCAACCCAGTGTGAGGTAATTGGATCACAGGCAGAGGGGAGGATTTTGTGTGGGAGTGTCTGAGTGTATTGTACGTGGTTATTGGCTGTTTTTACAAAACCCTGTGGGTGGTAACCTTGTTGGAAAATGTGTATAAATCAATGCTTGTGTTTTCAAATAAAGAGTTCCTGTTTTACCCTTTATCATGTTGAGGCTGGTGTTTGGGTAACTGATCGACACTGGGGATTGCTATACGCTGAAGATTTGCTATACTCCCCTGGCATAATTACTAGCTCTTGTAAGAGCTGTTCCTGCTCTCTGGATTTAGGAGAGGTTCACCCACGGGAGCCTGGAGCCTTGTCGTAGGTCCAGGGTGGGTAGGAGACGATGAGACCTCAACCAAGCTTAGGCGGTTTGTGGGGTCTGCAGCGCTTACGGTGTCAAGTGGAGTGCTTGAAGTCCTCGGGAAGCACTAGGAGCTTGAAGTCCCCGGTCGGGGTGCCAGGAGATCCGTTACAATGGTGGCAAGCAGTGAGAGGAGAAGCAGCTCGGAGACACCGTTCGTGGATTTACAAAATTGAGGGCAACACTAAATGTAACGGATCTCTTAGCACCCCGACCGGGTACCTCCGTCGATAGATGCTCCTAGTGCTTTCCGAGGACTCCAAGCACTCCACTTGACACCGTAAGCACTGCAGACCCCACGAACCGCCGAAGCTTGGTGGAGGTCTCATCGTCTCCTACCCACCCTGGACCTACGACAAGGCTCCAGGCTCCAGTGGGTGAACCTCTCATAAATCCAGAGAGCAGGAACAGCTCTTACAAGAGCTAGTAGTTATAGCCAGGGGAGTATAGCAAATCTTCAGCGTATAGAAATCCCCAGTGTCGATCAGTTACCCAAACACCAGCCTCAACATGATAAAGGGTAAAACAGGAACTCTTTATTTGAACACACAAGCATTGATTTATACACATTTTCCAACAAGGTTACCACCCGCAGGGTTTTGTAAAAACAGCCAATAACCACGTACAATACACTCAGACACTCCCACACAAAATCCTCCCCTCTGCCTGTGATCCAATTACCTCACACTGGGTTGATGCAATCATCACAGGCAGGAGAATACACAATATCCTCTGTCCTGGATACAACCGAGAAGTAATTCAATTATCTCTCAGGACAAAGGACATCGCCAATACACACAGAGAGACAGTGGAACAGACCTCACTACTCAGCGTATACAATGTCCCACCCTTTTCAATACACATAGTCATTTAACATCCCAAAATGGCACGAATTAGACCAGGGGTTCAAGCTAGTCCAAGTCCTTTGTGAACAAAGGAAGCCTGGCTGATGAGAGGGCCCATAATCCTGAGGCAAGAGGATGGTAGCCAGGCCCCTCCAAAACCCAGTGGCGAGGTTGGTTTCGCCACAGTCGTACATTAGTAAACGCTTTTTCATGATGGTAGGGATGCCACTCCCCACACCCGCTGACGTCATCCATCTCCTCCAGGATCCCCATCATCTCCAGAGCTCCAGCCACTACCCAGCTCCCGGCGCATGGAGCAGAGGAGAGAGTATGAGGAGAGGCACAGTGCCAGCCTGGCGCGAGAGGTGATGGAGGAAAAACGCACCAAGAAGAAGGTGAGATGAAGGAAATGACCTGTGACACGGACATGCCCTCATCGCTGCCCCCTGCTGGTCTACAGCATGCTGTGATGTAGTGTTTGCACCAGTCAGACAATGATGGTGGCTCGGCTCATCCTGTGATTGGAGTATAACTGAATGGTGCTCTGGGTACAACTGCAACATACGTCATGATGTAATGACTGCAGATCTAGAGGTGACAAGAGTATACTTTATGTAACAGCAGAATTGTGACTGCAGCTCTGGAGGTGGCTGGAGTATAAGTCCTAATGTAGCAGCACTAAAGGTAACAGGAGCATCAGTCATCATATAGCAGCAGAATTGTGACTGCAGCTCTGGGGGGGTGTAAGTCATCGTGTACTAGCAGAATTGTGACTGCAGCTCTGGGGGGGTATAAGTCATCGTGTACTAGCAGACATGATGGATAAGACAAGGAGTCGTGCTGAGTTTTCTGGGCAGGAAATTAACCCCCTCAGTGCCTCTCGGCAGTGTGGGATATCTGGGGAGTTTCTCATCATGTGATCCTCATTTCGCAGGATCGGGATCTTGTGCTTCGGCGTATTGCAGAGGACCGGCAGATGCAACAGGACAAAATGGCGCCAGCAGTGAGTGAGCAGCAAGAGACCCAAGGACCCCTAACCGCCCGCCCAGCCGCCCACAATCACTGTGCCCTCATGGTAAGTGCAGGCAGCGCTGAGGGACATTATATAGTGTGTGCCCCCCCTGTATGATGGAGTGTGCCCCCCCTGTATGATGAATAGAGTGTGCCCCCCCTGTATGATGGAGTGTGCCCCCCCTGTATGATGGAGTGTGCCCCCCCTGTATGATGGAGTGTGCCCCCCCCTGTATGATGGAGTGTGCCCCCCCCTGTATGATGGAGTGTGCCCCCCCCTGTATGATGGAGTGTGCCCCCCCCTGTATGATGGAGTGTGCCCCCCCCTGTATGATGGAGTGTGCCCCCCCCTGTATGATGGAGTGTGCCCCCCCCCTGTATGATGGAGTGTGCCCCCCCCTGTATGATGGAGTGTGCCCCCCCCTGTATGATGGAGTGTGCCCCCCCCTGTATGATGAATAGAGTGTGCCCCCCCCTGTATGATGAATAGAGTGTGCCCCCCCCTGTATGATGAATAGAGTGTGCCCCCCCCCTGTATGATGAATAGAGTGTGCCCCCCCCTGTATGATGAATAGAGTGTGCCCCCCCCTGTATGATGAATAGAGTGTGCCCCCCCCTGTATGATGAATAGAGTGTGCCCCCCCCTGTATGATGAATAGAGTGTGCCCCCCCCTGTATGATGAATAGAGTGTGCCCCCCCCTGTATGATGAATAGAGTGTGCCCCCCCCTGTATGATGAATAGAGTGTGCCCCCCCCTGTATGATGAATAGAGTGTGCCCCCCCCTGTATGATGAATAGAGTGTGCCCCCCCCTGTATGATGAATAGAGTGTGCCCCCCCCTGTATGATGAATAGAGTGTGCCCCCCCCTGTATGATGAATAGAGTGTGCCCCCCCCTGTATGATGAATAGAGTGTGCCCCCCCTGTATGATGAATAGAGTGTGCCCCCCCCTGTATGATGAATAGAGTGTGCCCCCCCCTGTATGATGAATAGAGTGTGCCCCCCCCTGTATGATGAATAGAGTGTGCCCCCCCCTGTATGATGAATAGAGTGTGCCCCCCCCTGTATGATGAATAGAGTGTGCCCCCCCCTGTATGATGAATAGAGTGTGCCCCCCCCTGTATGATGAATAGAGTGTGCCCCCCCTGTATGATGAATAGAGTGTGCCCCCCCTGTATGATGAATATAGTGTGTGCCCCCCCTGTATGATGAATATAGAGTGTGCCCCCCCTGTATGATGAATATAGTGTGTGCCCCCCCTGTATGATGAATATAGTGTGTGCCCCCCCTGTATGATGAATATAGTGTGTGCCCCCCCTGTATGATGAATATAGTGTGTGCCCCCCCTGTATGATGAATATAGTGTGTGCCCCCCCTGTATGGTGAATATAGTGTGTGCCCCCCCTGTATGATGAATATAGTGTGTGCCCCCCCTGTATGATGAATATAGTGTGGGCCCCCCCTGTATGATGAATATAGTGTGTGCCCCCCCTGTATGATGAATATAGTGTGTGCCCCCCCTGTATGATGAATATAGTGTGTGCCCCCCCTGTATGATGAATATAGTGTGTGCCCCCCCCTGTATGATGAATATAGTGTGTGCCCCCCCTGTATGATGAATATAGTGTGTGCCCCCCCCTGTATGATGAATGGAGTGAGTGTGTGTGTGTGTGTGTGTATATATATACATACACACTGCTCAAAAAAATAAAGGGAACACTTAAACAACACAATGTAACTCCAAGTCAATCACTTCTGTGAAATCAAACTGTCCACTTAGGAAGCAACACTGAGTGACAATCAATTTCACATGCTGTTGTGCAAATGGGATAGACAACAGGTGGAAATTATAGGCAATTAGCAAGACACCCCCAATAAAGGAGTGGTTCTGCAGGTGGTGATCACAGACCACTTCTCAGTTCCTATGCTTCCTGGCTGATGTTTTGGTCACTTTTGAATGCTGGCAGTGCTTTCACTCTAGTGGTAGCATGAGACGGAGTCTACAACCCACACAAGTGGCTCAGGTAGTGCAGCTTATCCAGGATGGCACATCAATGCGAGCTGTGGCAAGAAGGTTTGTTGTGTCTGTCAGCGTAGTGTCCAGAGCATGGAGGCGCTACCAGGAGACAGGCCAGTACATCAGGAGACGTGGAGGAGGCCGTAGGAGGGCAACAACCCAGCAGCAGGACCGCTACCTCCGCCTTTGTGCAAGGAGGAACAGGAGGAGCACTGCCAGAGCCCTGCAAAATGACCTCCAGCAGGCCACAAATGTGCATGTGTCTGCTCAAACGGTCAGAAACAGACTCCATGAGGGCCCGACGTCCACAGGTGGGGGTTGTGCTTACAGCCCAACACCGTGCAGGACGTTTGGCATTTGCCAGAGAACACCAAGATTGGCAAATTCGCCACTGGCGCCTTGTGCTCTTCACAGATGAAAGCAGGTTCACACTGAGCACATGTGACAGACGTGACAGAGTCTGGAGACGCCGTGGAGAACGTTCTGCTGCCTGCAACATCCTCCAGCATGACCGGTTTGGCATTGGGTCAGTAATGGTGTGGGGTGGCATTACTTTGGAGGGCCGCACAGTCCTCCATGTGCTCGCCATAGGTAGCCTGACTGCCATTAGGTACCGAGATGAGATCCTCAGACCCCTTGTGAGACCATATGCTGGTGCGGTTGGCCCTGGGTTCCTCCTAATGCAAGACAATGCTAGACCTCATGTGGCTGGAGTGTGTCAGCAGTTCCTGCAAGACGAAGGCATTGATGCTATGGACTGGCCCGCCCGTTCCCCAGACCTGAATCCAATTGAGCACATCTGGGACATCATGTCTCGCTCTATCCACCAACGTCACGTTGCACCACAGACTGTCCAGGAGTTGGCAGATGCTTTAGTCCAGGTCTGGGAGGAGATCCCTCAGGAGACCGTCCGCCACCTCATCAGGAGCATGCACAGGCGTTGTAGGGAGGTCATACAGGCACGTGGAGGCCACACACACTACTGAGCCTCATTCTGACTTGTTTTAAGGACATTAAATCAAAGTTGGATCAGCCTGTAGTGTGTTTTTCCACTTTAATTTTGAGGGCGACTCCATATCCAGACCTCCATGGGTTAAAAAATGTGATTTCCATTTTTTATTTTTTTTTGTGATTTTGTTGTCAGCGCATTCAACTATGTAAAGAACAAAGTATTTCAGAAGAATATTTAATTAACTCAGATCTAGGATGTGTTATTTTTGTGTTCCCTTTATTTTTTCGAGCAGTGTATATACCCTTGATCCCAAACCCCCGGCACTCCTCTGTAAATGGTGACTTCTTCACACTTGTCACAGCCACGTTTCAGTCTCCTCCCGTCCCTTTCTCCAGACTGCGTATATTTATATATCCCATAATTAATCAATTAATGACCAATATCCCAATAAAACAATCCATGATTTGTATTCGGTGTCGACATGATTGTAATCAAATCCAGTTCATATTCGTGCACTCATGTATATATCTACTATATAAAGCTGAGTGTGTGTATGTCCGCTAAAGGAATCCGCACCGTCACATTTACAATCACGGAATTTGGCACACAGGTACATCAGGTGTCCGGGAAAGTTTCAGACCGGGTCTCAGCTCTCTAGGACGTACCGTTCCTGAGATATTCCCAAAAAAAGCAAATATAGCACATGCATTAGCCAGTAGAAGCCTGGTCACATGACCCTTATCAGCCAACAGAAGCTCTCCACATACACACGCCCCTCTCACTCTGCAGCCAACCAAGATTGAAAGAATGAAGGTAAAAATCTACTTCTGTCAGCTGCAGGGGTCTGATGGCGGGTGACCTTCTCCCTGCAGCTCACACTCAGACAGCAGCACTGTGCTGCCGTCTAAGAGCGAGCTGTTCAAAAGGACAGGGGTACTGTGAAGATGGAGGAGGTAGGACACGTGGCACAGTGGGTTCCCACTCACTGGTTTGTGACTGGTTCCGGGAGGAGACTGAAATGTTGCTGTGACACGTGTTTTTTTACCATTTACAGAGGAGTGCTGTGGATTTCTTGTGTGTGAATATATAATGGTCCTGTAGAATAAAGAGAGACAGATGGATATTAGATAGAGACATAGATATGAGATACAGTGGCTTACAGGGGTTTGGCCACTTGGTCACAGTGCTGTTACAGTTAAAGAGGACCTTTCACCGATTATTACCCTATGAACTAAGTATACAGACATGTGGAGCGGCGCCCGGGGATCTCACTGCACTTACTATTATTCCCGGGCGCCGCTCCGTTCTCCCGCTATGCCCTCCGGTATCTCCGTTCCCTTAGTTATAGTAGGCGGAGTCTGCCCTAGCGCTGGCCAATCACATTGCAGAGCTCACAGCCTGGGAGAAAATAACCTCCCAGGCTGTGAGCTCTGCGCTACGATTGGCCAGCGCTAGAGCAGAACAAGGGCAGACTCCGCCTACCATAACTTAGGGACTGGAATCTCCGCCTACTATAACTTAGTGAGCGGAGATACCGGAGGGCATAGCAGGAGAACGGAGCGGCGCCCGGGGATAATAGTAAGTGCAGTGAGATCCCCGGGCGCCGCTCTACATATCTGTATAGTTAGTTCATAGGGTAAGAATCGGTGAAAGGTCCTCTTTAAGCAAGGTGAAGATAAAATTATCTCCAAAAGCCATAAAGTCACAGATGACTTGTTCCCTTTGTATTTTAAGCAAAAACAATTTTTTTAAATTTTTATTTTATATTTTCAAAATAACAAAAAAGGAAAAGGGCCCAAAGCAAAGGTTTGGGCCCCCAGCATGGTTAGTACCTACTTGTGCCCCCTTTGGCAGGTATCACAGCTTGTAAATTCTTTTTGTAGCCGCCAAGAGTCTTTCACTTCTTGTTTTGGGAATTTTCTCCATTCCTCCTTGCAGACGTCTTATAGTTCTGTGAGGTTCCTTGGCCATCTTGCAGGTTCTGCTCTTTTGAGGGATTTTCGTCCATTCCTCCTGCAGTGGCCGGGTTTGGGGTGGCCCCAAGGCTACGCTGGGTTCCCCGGACACCGTCGAGGTGTCACCATGTGTTGCTGCTCTCCGGAAGGGATATTAAGGTGTGGTGCAACCCAATGGGAAATACTTTCAGAGAGTCAGGGTCTGCAGTAACCAGGGGGCTTCTTAATTGGAGGAATTCAGGTACAAAACAGTACAGGCTCGGCATTGTGTTGGCTTCTCCAGTCTCCTCCCTGGCAGAAGAAGAGTTTGATGCTGAGGAAAGGCCTGAGCTAGCTGTCCCCCTCTCAGAAGGCTGCGTCAAGGGCCCACGGTCTGTAGCTCAGTAATCCGGGTGGCTCCTTGGTCTCAGGGCTGGTGATCCAGGATCTGTGTCTCAGCATCCCCATCTCAGCGTCTTCTTCTGGTCACTCAGTAGTCTGTCAGAGTCTCCTCTTCCAAGCACTGGTCCCTAACTGCAGCACACGAGGGGCTCTGACTGCTCTCCTTATATGCAGTTTTTACTAGACTAGAACCTTCTATTGGGAGGGGTGGAGTGGAGAAAATCAGCACAAACAGATACAATGTTACACTTTCCGTCTGGTATAGACTTACATTAGAACTTCAATGATACTCAATAGCAGTGACACAGCAGGTTTTCCAGACAAAAACAAGTCTCCAGACATAACAACAGAGATAAACCAGACATTTAAAAGGTCAGACTGTCTGCTTTTTGGTGGTAAACAAGTCTGGGTTTTTCCCTCCAAAACATGCTCTTCTTTAAACCCTATGGCAGCTGTGGAAAATTACCAGCTTTTCAAAGTCCTAACAGTCTCTCAGTATCCATTAACCCTTTCCACAGAGCCATGTAAATACAGTGATAATGAACACGCTATATATCACAACATTATAAAATGCAGGTACACAGTGTTAACCCTTTCAAGAGAAATAAAGTAAGAAGTTTTAACTTTGCATAGGGGGTATAAGCAAATGTCAAAGTACTCCCTGCTCTAGGGCACTACACTCCTTGCAGACGTCTTCCAGTTTTGAGGTTCCTTGGCCATCTTTCATGCTCTGCTCTTTTGAGGGATTTTCCGCCATACTTCCTTGCAGATGTCTTCCAGTTCTGTGGGATTCCAGGGCCGTCTTGGATGTTCTGCTCTTTTGAGGGATTTTCCTCTATTCCACCTTGCAGACGTCTTCCAGTTCTGTGAGGTTCCTGGGCTATCTTGCATGCTCTGCTCTTTTTAAGGTCTATCCACAGATTTTCAATAATGTTCAGATCAGGGGACTGAGGGCCACGGTAAAACCTTCAGCAGATCAGGGGACTGTGAGGGCCACGGTAAAACCTTTCTTCCCTCTACACGTTAAATATTGGCTGCAACACAATGACACCCCCCCCCCCCCCCCCATGATTAATGTTTAAAGGGGTGTTCTTCTCATGAAATTCTGGGCCCTTTTTTCTCCACACATACCTTTTTGCTCGTTGTGGCCACAGAGCTTTATTTTACCCTCATCCGTCCTCAGGACTTCCAGAACACATCAGGCTTATTTAGATGTTCTTTTGTTGAATATTGTGGTGAGGACGCAGGAGAGGTTTTATTCTGATGACTCTTCTATGAAGTCCATATAGAACAATGTCCCACAACTTCAGCGTCTGCTAAATCTTCCTGAAGGTCTTTTGCAGTCTAGAGCAGTTCTGATTTGCCTTTCTAACAATCCTACCAGCAGCTGTCTCTGACATTTTTCTTGGTCTCCCAGACCTTCTCTTCACCTCCGCTGTTCTTGTTAAAGGGGTTGTCCAAGTTATTTTTATTGATAACTTATCCTCAAGGTCATCAATATCAGATCGGTAGGGGTCTGACACCCCTGCTGATCAGCTGGTTGAAGAGAAAGCACTCGCCATGCCAGCGCTGTCTTGCAGTCGTCTTCTAGCTCTGTGAGATTCCTGGGCCGTCTTCCAGGCTCTGCTCTTTTAAGGGATTCTCCTCCATTCCTCCTTAGTCGTTTTCCAGTTCTGTGAGATTCCTGGGCCATCTTGCATGTTCTGCTCTTTTGATGGATTTTCATCCATACTTCCTTGCAGACGTCTTCCAGTTCTGTGAGATTCCTTGGCCGTCTTGCATGCTCCGCTCTTTTGAGAGATTCTCCTCCATTCCTCCTTGCAGACGTCTTCCAGTTCTCTGAGATTCCTGGGTCATCTTGCAGGTCTTTTGAGGTCTATCCACAGTTTTTCATTGATGATCAGGTCAGTTGTCATGTATGACGGGTCATGTATGATGTCAGTTGCCATGTATGGCGAGTCACGTATGATGTGTCAGTGGTCATGTATGACGAGTCATGTATAAGAGCATGTATTACGAGTCACTTATGATGTGTTGTGGTTATGTCACACTGTTCCTCTGCAGGTGCGTCTTCCCTCCGGACAGTCGGTGCGGCTGCGTCTGCCGGGTGACTCTCGGCTGCAGAGCGTATGTGATCATGTGCACGCTCTGCAGCCGGCGCTGGCTCCCTGCCGCTTGTTGCAGACGTTTCCCACCAGACACTTTACAGAGCAGGACCTACCCCGCAGCCTCCAGGAGCTGGGACTGACCCCCAATGCCACCCTGTGTGTGCACCCCGGGAACCCACCCACCCCAGAGCCCCCTGAGTCTTCCCTGCAGCCCCCCATGTGTGAAGCAGATGAGCTGATGATGCAAGGAGAGCGACTGCGACCCATCCTCCGCTCCCCGGCCCACTCTGTGGCCCATGACGTCCACATGAGGACAGAACCCGCGCTGCAGCATTGCTGGGGTATGTATGCTATGAAGGGAGGGTGGGCATCTGGAGGGGAGTATATGTCCTCCGAATGTACCTACTTACCAGAGATGTCTACCCTCTTCATCCTCAGGGCGCGGGCATCGCTTGGTGCCGGAGGAGGAGAGTGGAGCTGAGGAAGAAGAGGGAGGAGCAGGTAATGAAGGTGGGTGTTTTATAGCAGCTTACAGATTTAGGTCCCCCCCCCCCCCGGCTCGGCGGCATACAGGGTCGTGAGCAGTGCCTGTGTCTCGTCTAGTTGCCTCTAGTCAGGGCCCCCTAGAATACATAGCTTAAATAGCACTTCCTTCAAGCGTCTGAAATCCAAAGAAGGACCCCAATCGCCATGGCCGTTCATACCTTGAGGGTCCAGCTATTCACTCCGCTTCATGTGCAAATGTAATGTTGTCAACCCTCCCGCCAGAGATATCCCAGCTAACCTCAGTGTATTGGCAGTGCCGCCATATCAGTCCCTCAGGAGGACTCGATGGAGGACAACCTTCTGCTGCCCCCACTGACCTCACCAACATAGGGCGGATAGTTTGTCCTACGTGACAGACATAACAAGGACAAAAATATCAGAAACGACAAATGTCCAACATGTCCTGAAATGGTAGACTGAGGTCTCGTGCCCTCCGTCCTTCAGGACGTAGAACGGCCGCCATGAGTCCTATGACTGCGGTGTAATCTACACACGGGAGATCGCTGACAACGCTCCGCTGGACTTCCATGTTTCTTGATGTCACACAATGAAGGACACGTGACGCGGCGCGCGCTGCAGTTTTCCATACACGCATGGTGACTGCGGTTTACTGGTGTGACCGCAAGAGGCACCGCCATCCTGACTGTTGTGTAAATACGTAGAGATGTCCGTGCTATATACAGATGACCGTGCTATATACAGGTGTTGCGCAGGGGAAGGCGGCGCCATGTGCAAGTGTCACGCAGGGGGAGGCGGCGGTATGTGCAAATGTTGTGCAGGGGATGCGCCGCTATGTGCCGGTGTCGCGGAGGGGGGGGGATGGTGCTATGTACAGATGTCACGCAGGGGGAGACACCAGCAGGGGGCGGATATGAAGGAATAAGCAGCAGTTTTTAACCCGTTGTATCCGTCCTCCCCATTCAGGTGTGCAGGATGATGGTGTGAGCGCAGAGTCGCACCAGTGGCCAATGAACGGCGTCAGACTCCGGTGAGTGTGGTGTAATGGGGGCATATAATAGAGGGAGACCCAGTATATAGTACAATGGGGTGATGTATAGTACAATGGGGTGATGTATAGTACAATGGGGTGATGTATAGTATAATGGGATGATGTATAATATAATGGGGTGATGTATAGTATAATGGGGTGATGTATAATATAATGGGGTGATGTATAGTATAATGGGATGATGTATAGTATAATGGGGTGATGTATAATATAATGGGGTGATGTATAGTATAATGGGATGATGTATAGTACAATGGGGTGATGTATAATATAATGGGGTGATGTATAGTATAATGGGGTGATGTATAGTACAATGGGGTGATGTATAGTATAATGGGGTGATGTATAGTACAATGGGGTGATGTATAGTATAATGGGTTGATGTATAGTATAATGGGGTGATGTATAGTACAATGGGGTGATGTATAGTATAATGGGTTGATGTATAGTATAATGGGGTGATGTATAGTACAATGGGATGATGTATAATATAATGGGGTGATGTATAGTATAATGGGGTGATGTATAGTATAATGGGGTGATGTATAGTATAATGGGGTGATGTATAGTATAATGGGGTGATGTATAGTATAATGGGGTGATGTATAGTATAATGGGTTGATGTATAGTATAATGGGGTGATGTATAGTACAATGGGATGATGTATAATATAATGGGGTGATGTATAGTATAATGGGGTGATGTATAGTATAATGGGGTGATGTATAGTATAATGGGGTGATGTATAGTATAATGGGATGATGTATAGTATAATGGGGTGATGTATAGTACAATGGGGTGATGTATAGTACAATGGGGTGATGTATAATACAATGGGGTGATGTATAGTATAATGGGGTGATGTATAGTATAATGGGGTGATGTATAGTATAATGGGGTGATGTATAGTATAATGGGATGATGTATAATATAATGTCGGAAATTCAAGATAAACCACGGCACTCAAGTTCTGTGGCATGAAATTCTTATTTTGTTCTCTTTTTTTTATCATCCATCCAGAAGAGATGACGTCAGGTCACTGGCCAACGTTCCGGTCCAACCTAGACCTTGTTCACGGCCTTAGACATTACAGATGGTAGTGTCCGCGATCTGGGCCGTGAACAAGGTCTAGGTTGGACCGGAACGTTGGCCAGTGACCTGACGTTATCTCTTCTGGATGGATGATAAAAAAAAGAGAACAAAATAAGAATTTCATGCCACAGAACTTGAGTGCCGTGGTTTATCTTGAATTTCCGACATTGTAAAGTACCACTGAGCCCCACCCTAGAGGTGTGCCGTTCAACGCCCTCGTCTAACATATATAATAGGGTGACATATAATAGGGTGATATCCGATGCCCTATGTGTCTCTCAGGCTGTCGCATGACGATGGCTCCTCCCTTCATCCTCCACGTGTCATGGCGAGGGCGGCTGCGGAGATGCGTCAGGAGAGCGTGGAGAGGCCAGAGCCCCCGAGGATCTCCAGGACGTCGGCGGTGCCCACACTGAGGAGCCTGACGCTGCGCCGGGCAATGCCCGTCATCACTGGCAAGTCTGCTGTCATGTCCACCATCTCACAGCCGGTAACACCAGTGTACTGACCGAGCCCCAGACATGACGGGGTTAATATCTCACCCACATGTGGTGGGATATGTCACGTGTATACTGACGTGTGGTGGGATATGACACGTGTATGTGGCACTGATCACGCCCCCTCTCTCCACAGCCCCCAGCATGCAGTACCCCGGCTCTCTGTCTGGGCTCACCCCGGATCTGGCGGAGATGATAATTGATTACATGATTAAAGAGCAGCTTCTGCGTCCCAGGATCCTGGAGCTGTTTGCCGGCTGCCCGGTCGGCAGGATCACGCTGAGCTGCTACCCCTACTGCACCAATGACCTGATCCGACAGCTGCGAGGCTTCCCGGGCCTGCGCCGCCTGAGTCTGAGCTCCTCCGGGCTGATCACAGGTAGGGATCGCTGCACCCTACGTCACGTCTCGTCAGCAGCCACATCCTGACGCCCTGCTCTCTCCCCTCAGATCAGGGGCTCAGCGTGGTCCAGAAACTGCAGAAGTTACAGCACCTGAACCTCAGTGCCTGCCGGAACCTGACTGAGTCCTGCCTGCTCCACCTCCGAGGTGACCGCACGCTGTCCTGTGTCCAGTATGTGTGTGTGCCCCATACATGTATGGCATGTGTCGGTACCTTCAGTATGATTGTGCGTGTCGCTGAGGTACACAGGTGTGCAGTGGCTGCGCGTGGGATTATCTTCCACTGTCTGGCTCTAGTTTCTTTAGTGCTTTCCATTTCAGCAGAACACCCTGGTTAAGTATCATAGTGTCAGCGTTCCTCTCCCGGTTACTCGGTCATTATTGTACTCTGTCCGATTCCTGTCTCTCTGTCATCGTTGTGCTCGGTCCGGTTCCTCTCTCTGTCATTGTTGTGCTCGGTCTGGTTCCTCTCTTTGTCATCGTTGCGCTCGGTCTGGTTCCTCTCTCTGTCATCACTGCGCTCGGTCTGGTTCCTCTCTCTGTCATCACTGCGCTCGGTCTGGTTCCTCTCTCTGTCATCACTGCGCTCGGTCTGGTTCCTCTCTCTGTCATCACTGCGCTCGGTCTGGTTCCTCTCTCTGTCATCACTGCGCTCGGTCTGGTTCCTCTCTCTGTCATCACTGCGCTCGGTCTGGTTCCTCTCTCTGTCATCACTGCGCTCGGTCTGGTTCCTCTCTCTGTCATCACTGCGCTCGGTCTGGTTCCTCTCTCTGTCATCACTGCGCTCGGTCTGGTTCCTCTCTCTGTCATCACTGCGCTCGGTCTGGTTCCTCTCTCTGTCATCACTGCGCTCGGTCTGGTTCCTCTCTCTGTCATCACTGCGCTCGGTCTGGTTCCTCTCTCTGTCATCACTGCGCTCGGTCTGGTTCCTCTCTCTGTCATCACTGCGCTCGGTCTGGTTCCTCTCTCTGTCATCACTGCGCTCGGTCTGGTTCCTCTCTCTCTCATCGTTGTGCTTTGTCTGGCTCCCCTGACTTCAATACTTTGTGTTCTGATCACTTCTGGATTTCCGTGTCTCTGTCTCTGCAGGTTTGAAGCATTTGTCCCACCTTGTCCTGGATCAGACCAAGGTCAGCGATGGCGGAATGTGTGACTTCCTGCTGAACACAGACTCTTCACTCACCCACCTGAGTGTCAATCAGACGGCGATCACTGAGCGCACACTCAGCATTCTGGTGCAGCGGAGCCCGGAGCTGAGAGTGCTGAGTGTGAAACACACCCAGGTGGGCATCATCACATTGGGTCTGGGGGATGCGTCCTGTGTCGGGATGTCTTCATGACTCTGGTTATCTTGTCTGTCTCTTAGGTCTCTGACATCTCCCCATTGTGTGGTCTGAAGCATCTGACGACTCTCCATTTAGACAGTACCCGTGTGACTGAGGAGTCACTCCAGACCGTCTCTTCCCTGCCGGCACTCTCCACACTCACACTTTCAGGGGTGCAGTCTCTGAGCTCCAATCGGGTGTTGGAGCTTCTATCTGGTGAGTCCAGGAGTGTCGCTCAGGGATGTCTCTCGCCGGTGTCTGTCACTCTGTGGTGTCCCTCGCTTGTGATAGTTCTTCTTTTTCAGTGCTGTCTCACTCATAGGTTTCATTCATCAGTGTCTGTCGCTCAGTCGTCTCTTTCTTTCTGTGATGTCTCTCTGTTAGGGATATGTCTCTCACTCTGGGATGTCTCTCCTGCGGTGATGTCTCCATTGTTATTTCCTCTATTTTGCCACAGGTCTGTCTCTAACGCGCCTTCTGCTTCCTGGGAGACACAGCCTTTCTGATGTGGGGCTTTCACATCTGTCTCGTCTGTGTGGTCTCTTAGAATTAGACCTAACGGATCACACCCAGATCACAGACCATGGTGTGCAGCACATCTCGCAGCTCACAAGGTGAGACCGCTCCATCCCCACACATCAGCAGAGTGTTAGGGGTCATGGGGGGAGGGGGCTGTTGGGGGTCATGGGGGGAGGGGGCTGTTGGGGGTCATGGGGGGAGGGGGCTGTTGGGGGTCATGGGGGGGAGGGGGCTGTTGGGGGTCATGGGGGGGAGGGGGCTGTTGGGGGTCATGGGGGGGGAGGGGGCTGTTGGGGGTCATGGGGGGGGAGGGGGCTGTTGGGGGTCATGGGGGGGGAGGGGGCTGTTGGGGGTCATGGGTGGGGAGGGGGCTGTTGGGGGTCATGGGGGGGGAGGGGGCTGTTGGGGGTCATGGGGGGAGGGGGCTGTTGGGGGTCATGGGGGGAGGGGGCTGTTGGGGGTCATGGGGGGAGGGGGCTGTTGGGGGTCACGGGGGGAGGGGGCTGTTGGGGGTCACGGGGGAGGGGGCTGTTGGGGGTCACGGGGGAGGGGTTTATTAGGAGTCATGTGGGAGGAGGCTATGAGGGTTCATGTGGGAGGGGGCTATGAGGGTTCATGTGGGAGGGGGCTATGAGGGTTCATGTGGGAGGAGACTATGAGGGTTCATGTGGGAGGAGACTATGAGGGGTCATGTAGGAGTGGACTATTAGGGGATTATTAGGGGTCATGTGGGGTGCTGCAGTGGTGACGGGAGCGCCTCTTATGTGTGTTTTTGGTTCTCCAGGTTGCGTGTCTTGTCCCTGTGTAACACGTCGGTGTCGGACTCTGGACTGCGCCACCTGCAGGGACTGAAGCTGTTGGAGGAGTTAAGTCTGGACCGGACTAAAGTGACGAGCAGAGGGGTGTCCCAGTGCATCCCCCACCTCCCGCACCTCCAGGTTTCTTCAGCTGTCCTGGGCCCCTGTGATCCATGTGTAGAATGGGGGGGATGGGCTGAATGTTAAATTCTCACATCCTTGATGGGCTCCTCCCTAATAATGTGACCGGGGGAGGGGTGCCCCCAGTTATCTCCTGTGTTTAGTCACTGAATTGCGCTCTTCTCTTGGGCAGGTCCTCGGATTGGCGGACACCGGGGTTGGTGACAATGTCTTGAAGCTCGGAGTCCAGAACTGCAAGAACCTCGTGAAAGTCAATTTAAGTCGCACGCGAGTCACCAACAAGGGTGAGTGGAGGCGGGGCTTGAGGGGAGGGGAACTGATGTTTATAATCGGGGGAGGGGCCCTGTGTGACGGTCGGAAGAGGGATGGGGAGGGGCTCAGTGATATGGGGAGGGGCTCTGTTATGGTGAGGGGTCGGGGAGGGACTCTGTGATGTTATGGTCGGGGAGGGGTTCTCTGATGTTCATGGTTATGACAAGGCTCCAGGCTCCAGTGGGTGAACCTCTCCTAAAACCAGAGAGCAGGAACAGCTCTTACAAGAGCTAGTAGTAAAGCCAGGGGAGTATAGCAAATCTCCCAGTGTATAGCAATCCCCCGCGTCGATCAGTTACCCAAACACCAGCCTCAACATGATGAAAGATAAAACAGGAACTCTTTATTGAGGGCTACCCGCCCGTATTTATGCAGGTCCCCATCTGGTGGACACGCCCCTAGGGGACCAGAAGGAAGACTGACACAGAACAGACACGTAGCACTCAGGATACACAGACACAACACATCCCCACAATGCATCATGGTTTCCTCCTCTCTGCCCTGGAGACACCCGAGGAGCAATTCAATTATCTCTCAGGACAAAGGGAAATCACCAATACACATGTGGGAACAACAGGACAGGAATCACCACCCAAACACACAATGTCACACCCCCACAGCAAACACAGACATTTAACATATTCCCAGATAGCTCAAGTCTGAGTGCATATCATTAGGTGAATGGCACTCAGAATACACAAATACAATACAATTAGCTATCTGGGTGCCCTCACATAACAAAATACAATTGCAAAGACAGATTTAAGCTGTGCGGCCGGTCTGTCTGCTCCTTTAAAGTTAGTATGGGCCATAATCCTGAGGCAAGAGGCTGATAGCCAGGCCTCTCCAAAACCCAGGGGCGAGGTTGGTTTCGCCACACATCTCCCCCTCCCAGGGAAGACTAACCAGATACCTGACCTCACGGTCAGTACCTGAGTTAGTCTGGCAGTCCAACCACAACCCAATACTGGACCTGTTGAATTTTGGGGCCTGGCTCTGTTCTGTATGAGGGGGCATCTGCTACTCCTTGCTTCCTTGTTGCTCTCTAGCTTGGAGCTGTAGGTACTTGGTGGGCAGAGGCCGACTGCGCTCTGCCCCGATGCCAGCTCTTCCGCTGGGGTAGCCTGTGGGAAGTCCAGCTCTGGAGAAGAGGATAGGGGAGGGCAGAGGCCGACTGCGCTCTGCCCAGATGCCAGCGCTTCCGCTGGGGTAGCCTGTAGAAAGTCAGCATCTGGAGAAGAGGATAGAGGAGGGCAGAGGCTGACTGCGCTCTGCCCAGATGCCAGCTCTTCTGCTGGGGTAGCCTGTGGGGAGTCGGGCTCTGGATAAGAGGATAGGGGAGGGCAGAGGCTGACTGCGCTCTGCCCAGATGCCAGCTCTTCTACTGGGATGTGGTCAGGGAATCCTATCCCCAGGACCTTGTTGCAGATCGGCTGTGGAGAGGAGGAATCGCTTACCACCTCCTCCTCCTCCTGGCATTCCTGCAGGGTTGGTGGGGGATCTGAACCGGCCGTCCAGCATCTCTGTAGGACCGGTGGAGAGACCTCGGTCCCATCTCCACCTGCCATCAGGAGGTCTTCCCAGAACCAGTCGATGAAGTTCCCTACTTTGGGAGTTGGTAGGGAAGCAGGGGGTATCGCCGGCAAGTCTTCCCAGTTGTAGTGGGGCAGATCTGGCTCTGCTTGTCGAGTAAGTTGGGGATGAATGGAGCTGAGCAGGTGTTGGTAGGTCTGCTCCAGCTCCCACTCCCTTGTTACCAGGTGGGTCATGTCTTTGCTCACCTCCCTTCCGTCAGCATAAACATGCATGCCCATCCGGTAGTCGTAGATATCCCAAAACCTAGACTCCTCCGTGCTGCCAAGATCAATGTCCTCCTCCAAGGCATCCCATAGTAACCCCGGTCCATCAAAATCCTCACCCTCGGGTCTGTCGTGCTCAGCCATCCAGGGGGAATGTTGAATAACATGCTACCTTAGGGCCTGGTAAGCGTCCTCTAGCCAAAGCTCCTTACATACCAGGTTCTGGAGCTCTGTTACCCAGTCATCCAGGGGCTGCTCTCCCAAGAGACCCATCCGCATCGCCACACGCTTCTGTAGCCGCTGCTCATAACTGGGGAGACTCTCACCTCGCCGCCGCTGGGCATTTTCCAGGGCCTCATACCAGACTTCCTTTCTGTCTGCATCCCTGTAGTCTGCGGCTGCCTCCTCCTCCTCGTCATAGAATGCTGTCCGAAGACTAGCCGATTCCATCCTGCTGTAGCCAGGGGCGCTGTACGGATACTAGCGTTGCCCTCAATTTAGTAAATCCACGAACGGTGTCTCCGAGCTGCTTCTCCTCACACTAGGACGCCATCCCACTGCTTGCCACCAAATGTAACTGAACTCCTAACACCCCAACCGGGTACCTCCGTTGATAGTTGCTCCTAGTGCTTTCCGAGGTCTCCAAGCACTCCACTTGACACCGTACGCACTGCAGACCCCACGAACCGCCGAAGCTTGGTTGAGGTCTCACCGTCTCCTACCCACCCTAGACCTACGACAAGGCTCCAGGCTCCAGTGGGTGAACCTCTCCTAAAACCAGAGAGCAGGAACAGCTCTTAAAAGAGCTAGTAGTTATAGCCAGGGGAGTGTAGCAAATCTCCCAGCGTATAGCAATCCCCCGCGTCTATCAGTTACCCAAACATCAGCCTCAACATGATGAAGGATAAAACAGGCACACTTTATTGTGGGCTACCCGCCCGTATTTATGCAGGTCCCCATCTGGTGGACACGCCCCTAGGGGACAAGAATGAAGACTGTGACACAGGACAGACATGTAGCACTCAGGATACACAGACACAACACATCCCCACAATGCATCATGGTTTCCTCCTCTCTGCCCTGGAGACACCCGAGGAGTAATCCAATTATCTCTCAGGACAAAGGGAAATCGCCAATACACATGTGGAGACAACCGGACAGAAATCACCACCCAAACACACAATGTCACAACCCCACAGCAAACACAGACATTTAACATAGTATCACGGTCGGCGTGACTATCACATACGTGACGCAGAGGGAGGGAACAAGGAAGGCCCTGCCCAAGTGAGAGGGAAGGTGGTGACCCCTGACTCACCTAGCGGCTGGCACCTGGCTGCCCTGACGTCCCTAGACAGGTTCCTCACCCGTACGCCGATCACGTGCCTAAAGCCCTGGCTTTCCCTAAGCTGAGCCCTAGATAGTGAACAGGGCGGTGGGAACACTAGTCCGCACCACTAGCTCTAAAGGAAAACACCAAGGGAAGGACAGACAATACAAACTCAACATATAATCCCGGGTGGGCGACAACAGGAGACAACAATAAGCCCAACAGGGATCCGGAGGGTAGCACACAGGAACAACAACCAGGATTAACCACTCCAGTGGGTCAGTATAGA
Source organism: Bufo bufo (assembly GCF_905171765.1). Classification (NCBI taxonomy): domain Eukaryota; kingdom Metazoa; phylum Chordata; class Amphibia; order Anura; family Bufonidae; genus Bufo; species Bufo bufo. Next base: position 564,041,394 of record NC_053393.1, read on the forward strand.
TGTCCAGGCAGGAAGCTCTATAACTGGCAACTAGAGAAGTGTGAGGGGAGAATATAAGGAGTTTGGGAGTGGCAGACAAGAAACAGCTGAGGAGGAGAAGCTACGGATCCCTGATTGAGACAAAAAGGATAGCAAGGCAAACACAGAAAACAATCACTAAGAAACAACGTGATCTTTAGATATAGAGCGCGCAGCCACCCGCTGCGACCTCCTGACCCCGGGTATAACGGAGTCAGACGTGGCTCTTGATACCCTCGTGACACATAGCCCCAAATAGCTCAAGTCTGAGTGCATATCATTAGGTGAATGGCACTCAGACTACACAAATACAATAAAATTAGCTATCTGGGTCCCCTCACATAACAAAATACAATTGCAAAGACAGATTTAAGCTGTGCGGCCGGTCTGTCTGCTCCTTTAAAGTTAGTATGGGCCATAATCCTGGGGCAAGAGGCTGGTAGCCAGGCCTCTCCAAAACCCAGTGGCGAGGTTGGTTTCGCCACAATCAATCAGCGAGGACATCCACATCTTCATGGAATTGATTGATTAGCAATGTCAGAAGGTGATGGCGGGGGAGTCAGGACAGAAGGTGGTGGTGGGGGAGGCGGGACAGAGGGTGGAGGGTAGGGGAGGCGGGACAGAAGGTGAAGGGTAGGGGAGGCGGGACAGAAGGTGGCGGCTGGGGAGGCGGGACAGAAGGTGGCGGCTGGGGAGGTGGGACAGCATGGACATCATCAGCTTCTGATCATGGATCTTTCAGGAAGTGCTGGATGGTTGGGAGTGTTCCCTCCCTTACCTACCAATAGGTTGGGGGGAGTGATGAGAAGACAAAGTGAAGAAGTTGGGTGTAGTAGTTGTTGCTGTTTTTTACTGGAAGGGTCAGGATCTGAGCTGAGGCCAGATCCTGGGACCATGTGTGAGGATCTCCTGATCAGGGAGATGTTTTGAGGCCGTCCCTGAGATATTGTGTTGGATTGGATTAAAAATAAGTGTTGAGCTCCATCTGGATCGTCTGGCTGCCGTATGAAGGAACCTTAAAACTACGCCCCGTATATAGCTCTGTGTACGGTACAGTACAGCACTGTGTATAGTGTATGGCTCTGTGTACGGTATAGCACTGTGTATAGTGTATGGCTCTGTGTACGGTACAGTATAGCTCTGTGTACAGTACAGCACTGTGTATAGTATAGCACTGTGTATAGTGTATGGCTCTGTGTACGGTATAGCACTGTGTATAGTGTATGGCTCTGTGTACAGTATAGCACTGTGTATAGTGTATGGCTCTGTGTACGGTATAGCACTGTGTATAGTGTATGGCTCTGTGTACAGTATAGCACTGTGTATAGTGTATGGCTCTGTGTACGGTACAGTATAGCACTGTATAGCGGATGGCTCTGTGTACGGTACAGTATAGCTCTGTGTACAGTACAGCACTGTGTATAGTATAGCACTGTGTATAGTGTATGGCTCTGTGTACGGTATAGCACTGTGTATAGTGTATGGCTCTGTGTACGGTACAGTATAGCACTGTGTATAGTGTATGGCTCTGTGTACGGTATAGCACTGTGTATAGTGTATGGCTCTGTGTACGGTACAGTATAGCACTGTATAGCGGATGGCTCTGTGTACGGTACAGTATAGCTCTGTGTACGGTACAGTACAGCACTGTGTATAGTATAGCACTGTGTATAGTGTATGGCTCTGTGTACGGTACAGTATAGCTCTGTGTACAGTACAGCACTGTGTATAGTATAGCACTGTGTATAGTGTATGGCTCTGTGTACGGTATAGCACTGTGTATAGTGTATGGCTCTGTGTACAGTATAGCACTGTGTATAGTGTATGGCTCTGTGTACGGTATAGCACTGTGTATAGTGTATGGCTCTGTGTACAGTATAGCACTGTGTATAGTATAGCACTGTGTATAGTGTATGGCTCTGTGTACGGTACAGTATAGCACTGTGTATAGTGTATGGCTCTGTGTACGGTATAGCACTGTGTATAGTGTATGGCTCTGTGTACAGTATAGCACTGTGTATAGTGTATGGCTCTGTGTACGGTACAGTATAGCACTGTATAGCGGATGGCTCTGTGTACGGTACAGTATAGCTCTGTGTACAGTACAGCACTGTGTATAGTATAGCACTGTGTATAGTGTATGGCTCTGTGTATGGTATAGCACTGTGTATAGTGTATGGCTCTGTGTACAGTATAGCACTGTATAGCGGATGGCTCTGTGTACGGTACAGTATAGCTCTGTGTACAGTACAGCACTGTGTATAGTATAGCACTGTGTATAGTGTATGGCTCTGTGTACGGTATAGCACTGTGTATAGTGTATGGCTCTGTGTACAGTATAGCACTGTGTATAGTGTATGGCTCTGTGTACGGTATAGCACTGTGTATAGTGTATGGCTCTGTGTACAGTATAGCACTGTGTATAGTATAGCACTGTGTATAGTGTATGGCTCTGTGTACGGTATAGCACTGTGTATAGTGTATGGCTCTGTGTACGGTACAGTATAGCACTGTGTATAGTGTATGGCTCTGTGTACGGTACAGTATAGCACTGTGTATAGTGTATGGCTCTGTGTACGGTATAGCACTGTGTATAGTGTATGGCTCTGTGTACGGTACAGTATAGCACTGTATAGCGGATGGCTCTGTGTACGGTACAGTATAGCACTGTATAGCGGATGGCTCTGTGTACGGTACAGTATAGCACTATATAGCGGATGGCTCTGTGTACAGTACAGTATAGCTCTGTGTACGGTACAGTATGGCTCCCTGTGCTTTCTCACCTCTGATTACCGGTTTTGTCTCCTCCTCGGCAGGTCTGCGCTTCCTCAGGCACACGTCCATCGTGCAGCTGAGTCTTGACGGTTCGGGGATCACTCTCCAGGGAGTTTCTGATCTGATGAGCGTCTGTCCCACCATCACTAGTGTAAGAGCCAGCAACCTGAGGCTGATTCCTACTGAGCAGGTGTCTGAAGAGGAGGATGGGAGCTGAGCTTTCCTCCATGATGAGGTCATCGGTAGATTCCTTCTCAGGTGTTGTGTAGTGTCAGACTTGTGATCTCATCACCCAGGTACTGATCTGGGGTGGGCAGCAGGAGACTCTAGAGCAGATGTTTTACTTTTCAGGTCAGAGGATTTATTTTATCGCACCATCTACAGTGTCCAATAAAACATTTTTATGAATCTGTGTTATTGTGGATGTCAATCAAACTGCAGAGTGAGGTGCTGATCCTGGTCTGGGTCCATCTTCTGGAAGCCTCCTCTCCAGACAGGACCATCTTCCTGTCTGCTGCGGCACTAGCACCAAGCGTGAAGAACGCCTGAAGAGGTTTAAGGCAGATTAGTGTCTCTATAAAGGAGCTCAGTGCCCTTGGTCTCTGTTCTGTGTCATTATTATGAGAGAAGTAAAGATGGGAGCTAGAGCTTGCGATATAGCAGCAAAGTGCAACATACAATAGCGTAGAGATAGCTCGGTAGAAGACTTGGTGATAAGAAGATGTAATGTAGAAAGAAGGTAGAACACACCAGAGCATGGACACCACTCAGGAGAAGATTTGATGATGAGAGTATGTGACATAGTAAGAAGGTAAGACATACGTGACCATGGAGGCAGCTCAGGAGAAGACTTGAGAGCATGTGATGTAGTAAGAATATAGAACACACCAGACCATGGATGAATCTCAGGAGAAGACTTGATGAGAGCATGTGATGTAGTAAGAATATAGAACACACCAGACCATGGATGAAGCTGAGGAGAAGACTTGGTGATGAGAGGTTGTGAGAAAGGTAGAATATACCAGAACATGAAGGCTGCTCAGGAGACAACTTGGTGATGAGAGCACGTGATGTAGGATCAAGGTAGAATACACCAGAGCATGGAGGCAGCTCAGGAGAAGACTTGAGAGCATGTGATGTAGTAAGAATATAGAACACACCAGACCATGGATGAATCTCAGGAGAAGACTTGATGAGAGCATGTGATGTAGTAAGAATATAGAACACACCAGACCATGGATGAAGCTGAGGAGAAGACTTGGTGATGAGAGGTTGTGAGAAAGGTAGAATATACCAGAACATGAAGGCTGCTCAGGAGACAACTTGGTGATGAGAGCACGTGATGTAGGATCAAGGTAGAATACACCAGAGCATGGAGGCAGCTCAGTAGAAGAATGGATGATGAGAGGTTGTGAGGCAGGAAGAAGGTAGAATTTACCAGGGCATAGAAGCAGTTCAGAAGACTTAATGATGAGAACTTGTAAAATCTACCAAAGTGTAGAGGCAGCTCAAGAGGAGATTTGGTGTTGAGGGGTTGTGATGTAGGAAGAAGCAGTGGTTGTTGTTGCACATGATTAGAGCGGGAGTTATTTTTTTGTTCTTTGTATGTTTCTAACTAGGCAAATGAAAGGACTTTACCATGCACTTACTTTATCTCCAGTTGCTGGTTTCTCAGATTTCACTGAGGGTCACATGACCTGTGATGTCAGCTTCTCTCCCTGCTCTGATGATGTTTCGTGCACAAGCCTGAAAGAGCAGATGTGTGTCTGTACAGGAGACATCACAGTGCTGGCCACGCCCCCTGAACTGCCTTCTGCTGCTGTCTGCGCTCTCCCTGGATTCTTAACCCCTTCAGCTGCACAGACTCAGGGCTGAAGGCTTTATTGAGCAGCTGCAGGCAGTGAGGAGACCAATGCTGGGCACAAGAGCTGACAGACTAGAGGAGTTCTGCACAATAACAGGTAGGGGGAAGATCCTGTGTGTATCAGCAGTGTCATTGTACAGCTGGGACTTGTAGTCCTACACATACAACATGCTGCAGAGTCTCCCAGCAGGCAGACATGTCACTCAGGGCAGCACTTGTATTCACTCCCTTTCCAGAGCGGGGGAGGAGCGGAGATTGTTGTTATTGCATGTAAACAAAGAGCCAGAAGAGAACCAGGAAAATGAGGAAATGGATAAAAAAATAATTTTACCTAAAACTTAGCTCAGTTATATATTGCTGCCCCCCAGATTTACAGTGCTATATATTTTTTTCATAACTTGGACAACCCCTTTAAGAGGACAAATGACTGATGGATCTCTGATGTGAGATCCAAGAACTGTCCCCAGGATCCTATGATCTTATTTTTATTCAGGGTTGACAGTAAAGGAGTTGGACTTCTTGTGGTGCAGATGTCACAGGTCATTATACCCACCATTTCTGAAGTCCAGTTCCCTTATAATGCAGAAACCACAAAAGAAGAAGGTCAACCTGCCGACCATTGTCAGCTTTTCAAATGAAGAAAGCAAGGAAAGGTAAGGGGAAAGGGTTAAAAGGAAATCAATGTAAATAACAAAGTCAACTGAAACCTGACACTGCAACCAGTAAAGTGGCTATAACATAAGCCCAAAACGGTCTCCTCCTGTACTATAAAGCACAGCACCCCTGCTGATCCCCGGGGTTCAAAATGGCACATGGCGCACACAACCCCCCCATTAAGTCACCAGCAAGAGTTACACCATGGTCACCAGCAGGCCTCCCAACATTCGACAGGACTGAAGCACAAAACAATCATGTATGGACTGGGACTGTTAACACATCTTGGTAATCAATCATTCCCAACATGCAAAAAACATTCTCACGTGTGTTTCTTTCCTGGGGAGGCCACCACCTGGTCCATCTTCATTAGCAATGATTGCTTCTCGAGCAACCGTTTGAATGGCGGGCTGTAGGGTCTATCCAGATGTGGAGGATAGTCTTAGTTCCGGCAGCCACCACCTGGAGGACATCCAGTAACGTTGGGATCAATCTACCCGAATACGGCCCCGATAGGGCCCAGTGGTGCTGCCGAAGCTGCATGACTAGTGGTAAATGTGTGCGTTCTGCACCAAAATGATTGTGTTCTGTTGGGGCAAAGCTCCCTGTGATTGTCGGGGTCCCATGTGGATGTATGAGCGCTCGGAGAGCGGACACGGACACCCTGCTGGATCAGGTTCTCTCCTTTATTACACACAAGCAGACATCTTTATAACACTACAGATAATCATAGACAAATCTGGCCCCCGCCGAGGGGGTGGAAAGCAAAACTAGTGATTTGATTGGTTATTCATAAAAGGCAATACTTCCGCACCATAGCAACACAATTCTAATAATGAAAACGTTTCTGCAAAGTTAACATTCTCCAGCAGCGCATCCTGCATAGCGCTCTCCTGTCTGTCAGACCGATGAGGAGGCGGCCACCTTGGTCTATATACACAGAGACTCCCTACGTCCTGCCAGCTGGCTCATTCATGGAAGAAGTACTCCTCACAATCACCGGACATGTCCACAATACTAAATACCCGCCTCTGCAGTCGCTCAATATGTACTGGGCTGATATGTGCCTGGTGATAATTCTGTAGGGTCCTTTCTCTATAGGGACTTGAGGGTAGGTAGTGAAGACCAGCAGTGGACTATCCTTAAGCCATTTAGACATGGCCGCCCCTGGTGGTGTAGCCTAGAAGGGCCGGGGTATGTCTGACAGAGTCATGGAACACCCGGCTCCATTCCCAGGGTGTCAGAGCTTGGAGATGAGGGAATAGCGCTATATTCGGATATTTCAGCTTGAGCTCTTCTAGAGACGACATCTTACAGGTCGTGATATATACTAAATGGCCAGTCGTGGTGATCCCTCCTCTACGCCACAAGACCCTATGTGGATTGACCAGGAGAGACATGCAGCCAGCCATAGAGGTCTACATTCTTCAGCTTCGGGACCCCCCAATGAGGAAGATGGAGACGGGGCGACTGGCTATAAACGCCTGTTCCTGCAACCTATTGGAGAATCAGAAGTCAGATATATCCATCAGCGGCATCAATATCAGATCAGCGGGCAGGCTGATCAGCAGTTTGAAGAGAACGCAGAGCTTATATGAGCACAGCCACCTCGTCCCTGTGTCCTGCTCACCGTCATAACAGCAGTGTAATTACAGCGACGCCGTCCTATTCACTTCTGTGGACGGCTCCTTCCTATTCACTTCCATGGACGGCTCCTTCCTTATTCACTTCCGTGGACGGCTCCTTCCTTATTCACTTCCGTGGACGGCTCCTTCCTTATTCTCTTCTGTGGACGGCTCCTTCCTTATTCGCTTCTGTGGACGGCTCCTTCCTTATTCCCTTCAGTGGACGGCTCCTTCCTATTTCACTTCTGTGGACGGCTCCTTCCTTATTCACTTCTGTGGACGGCTCCTTCCTTATTCACTTCTGTGGACGGCTCCTTCCTTATTCACTTCTGTGGACGGCTCCTTCCTTATTCACTTCTGTGGACGGCTCCTTCCTTATTCACTTCTGTGGACGGCTCCTTCCCGTTCACTTCTGTGGACGGCTCCTTCCCGTTCACTTCTGTGGACGGCACCTTCCTCTTTCACTTCTGTGGACGGCTCCTTCCTCTTTCACTTCTGTGGACGGCTCCTTCCCGTTCACTTCTGTGGACGGCTCCTTCCCGTTCACTTCTGTGGACGGCTCCTTCCCGTTCACTTCTGTGGACGGCTCCTTCCCGTTCACTTCTGTGGACGGCTCCTTCCCGTTCACTTCTGTGGACGGCTCCTTCCCGTTCACTTCTGTGGACGCTCCTTCCCGTTCACTTCTGTGGACCGCTCCTTCCCGTTCACTTCTGTGGACGGCTCCTTCCCGTTCACTTCTGTGGACGGCTCCTTCCCGTTCACTTCTGTGGACGGCTCCTTCCCGTTCACTTCTGTGGACGGCTCCTTCCCGTTCACTTCTGTGGACGGCTCCTTCCTTATTCGCTTCAGTGGACGGCTCCTTCCTAGTTCGCTTCAGTGGACGGCTCCTTCCTAGTTCGCTTCAGTGGACGGCTCCTTCCTAGTTCACTTCTGTGGACGGCTCCTTCCTTGTTCACTTCTGTGGACGGCTCCTTCCTTGTTCACTTCTGTGGACGGCTCCTTCCCGTTCACTTCTGTGGACGGCTCCTTCCCGTTCACTTCAGTGGGACAGCTCTTTCTTTCTTCACTTCTATGGACGGCTCCTTCCTATTCACTTCTATACGATTACAGTGATACCACATTTATATAGTTTTATGGGTTTTGTATTTACAGTGTTCCCTATGAGATAAAACTGACCTGTTCCCTTCATTCTCCGGGTCAGTACGATTACAGAGATACCACATTTATATAGTTTTATGGGTTTTGTTTTTACAGCGTTCCCTATGAGATAAAACTGACCTGTTCCCTTCATTCTCGGGGTCAGTACGATTACAGTGATACCACATTTATATAGTTTTATGGGTTTTGTTTTTACAGCGTTCCCTATGAGATAAAACTGACCTGTTCTCTTCATTCTCCGGGTCAGTACGATTACAGTGATACCACATTTATATAGTTTTATGGGTTTTGTTTTTACAGCGTTCCCTATGAGATAAAACTGACCTGTTCTCTTCATTCTCCGGTCAGTACGATTACAGTGATACCACATTTATATAGTTTTATGGGTTTTGTTTTTACACCGTTCCCTATGAGATAAAACTGACCTGTTCTCTTCATTCTCCGGTCAGTACGATTACAGTGATACCACATTTATATAGTTTTATGGGTTTTGTGTTTACAGCGTTCCCTATGAGATAAAACTGACCTGTTCTCTTCATTCTCCGGTCAGTACGATTACAGTGATACCACATTTATATAGTTTTATGGGTTGTATTTTTACAGTGTTCCCTATGAGATAAAACTGACCTGTTTCCCTCATTCTCCGGTCAGTACGATTACAGCGATACCACATTTATATAGTTTTATGGGTGTTGTTTTTACAACATTCCCTATGAGATAAAACTGACCTGTTCTCTTCATTCTCCGGGTCAGTACGATTACAGTGATACCACATTTATACAGTTTTATGGGTTTTGTGTTTACAGTGTTCCCTATGAGATAAAACGGACCTGTTCTCCTCATTCTCCGGTCAGTACGATTACAGTGATACCACATTTATATAGTTTTATAGGTTTTGTATTTACAGCGTTCCCTATGAGATAAAACTGACCTGTTCTCCTCATTCTCCGGTCAGTACGATTACAGTGATACCACATTTATATAGTTTTATGTGTTTTGTTATTACAGCGTTCCCTATGAGATAAAACTGACCTGTTCCCTTCATTCTCCGGTCAGTACGATTACAATGACACCACATTTATATAGTTTTATGGATTTTGTTTTTACAGCGTTCCCTATGAGATAAAACTGACGTGTTCTCCTCATTCTCCGGGTCAGTACGATTACAGTGATACCACATTTATATAGTTTTATGGGTTTTGTGTTTACAGCGTTCCCTATGAGATAAAACTGACGTGTTCTCCTCATTCTCCGGGTCAGTACGATTACAGTGATACCACATTTATATAGTTTTATGGATTTTGTTTTTACAGCGTTCCCTATGAGATAAAACTGACCTGTTCTCTTTATTCTCCGGTCAGTACGATTACAGTGATACCACATTTATATCGTTTTATAGGTTTTGTATTTACAGCGTTCCCTATGAGATAAAATTGACCTGTTCTCTTCATTCTCGGGGTCAGTACGATTACAGTGATACCACATTTATATAGTTTTATGGGTTTTGTTTTTACAGCGTTCCCTATGAGATAAAACTGACCTGTTCTCTTCATTCTCCGGTCAGTACGATTACAGTGATACCACATTTATATAGTTTTATGGGTTTTGTTTTTACAGCGTTCCCTATGAGATAAAACTGACCTGTTCTCTTCATTCTCCGGTCAGTACGATTACAGAGATAAAAACACAGAAATATAGGTGGCAATTCTGGGGGAGCTGCTCAGCCCCAAACACTGTAGCGTGTTTTTCATTGGGGGAGCAGCCCCACCGCATGTGGACCGCAGCAAACGACTATCCCCAGCAAAAAATGCATACAATGGAGGATGTCGGCGCGGTCCACATGCACCACAAAGGCATCCTACACAAAACGGAGCATTGTGCGGATGTAAATATAATCATATAAATCACAGAAAAAATGCACCAAACGGATATGCCACTGACTATACTGGCTAGTCATAAATGCAGATATTAAAAGCGGAGACTTTTGCCAATATATTCCTGTCAGGAAAATATCGGAGCCCATCATTGCACCACGTCACGGTCTCTCAGCATGGCAAGGGTCCTACCACTACGCTAACTATGGTATGAACAAGGTCTGAAGGGGATGTAATCCAGCTGTGAGCTGTCACCTTCAGACCTTGTTCACACCATAGTTAGCGTAGTGGTAGGACCCTTGCCATGCTGAGAGACCGTGACGTGGTGCAATGATGGGCTCCGATATTTTCCTGACAGGAATATATTGGCAAAAGTCTCCGCTTTTAATATCTGCATTTATGACTAGCCAGTATAGTCAGTGGCATATCCGTTTGGTGCATTTTTTCTGTGATTTATACGATTACAGTGATACCACATTTATATAGTTTTATGGGTTTTGTTTTTACAGCGTTCCCTATGAGATAAAACTGACCTGTTCTCTCCATTCTCCGGGTCAGTACGATTACAGTGATACCACATTTATATAGTTTTATGGGTTTTGTATTTACAGCGTTCCCTATGAGATAAAACTGACCTGATCTCTTCATTCTCCGGGTCAGTACGATTACAGTGATATCACATTTATATAGTTTTATGGGTTTTGTATTTACAGCGTTCCCTATGAGATAAAACTGACCTGTTCTCTTCATTCTCCGGGTTAGTACGATTACAGTGATACCACATTTATATAGTTTTATGGGTTTTGTTTTTACGTTGTTCCCTATGAGATAAAACTGACCTGTTCTCTTCATTCTCCGGTCAGTACTATTACAGGGATACCACATTTATATAGTTTTATGGGTTTTGTTTTTACAGCGTTCCCTATGAGATAAAACTGACCTGTTCTCTTCATTCTCCGGGTCAGTACGATTACAGAGATACCACATTTATATAGTTTTATGGGTTTTGTTTTTACAGCGTTCCCTATGAGATAAAACTGTCCTGTTCTCTTCATTCTCCGGGTCAGTACGATTACAGTGATACCACATTTATATAGTTTTATGGGTTTTGTTTTTACGTTGTTCCCTATGAGATAAAACTGACCTGTTCTCTTCATTCTCCGGTCAGTACTATTACAGGGATACCACATTTATATAGTTTTATGGGTTTTGTTTTTACAGCGTTCCCTATGAGATAAAACTGACCTGTTCTCTTCATTCTCCGGGTCAGTACGATTACAGAGATACCACATTTATATAGTTTTATGGGTTTTGTTTTTACAGCGTTCCCTATGAGATAAAACTGTCCTGTTCTCTTCATTCTCCGGGTCAGTACGATTACAGTGATACCACATTTATATAGTTTTATGGGTGTTGTTTTTACAGTGTTCTCTATGAGATAAAACTGACCTGTTCCCTTCATTCTCCGGTCAGTACGATTACAGTGATACCACATTTATATAGTTTTATGGGTGTTGTTTTTACAGTGTTCTCTATGAGATAAAACTGACCTGTTCTCTTCATTCTCCGGTCAGTACGATTACAGTGATACCACATTTATATAGTTTTATGGGTTTTGTTTTTACAGCGTTCCCTATGAGATAAAACTGACTTGTTCTCTTCATTCTCCGGTCAGTACGATTACAGCGATACCACATTTATATAGTTTTATGGGTGTTGTTTTTACAGTGTTCTCTATGAGATAAAACTGTCCTGTTCTCTTCATTCTCCGGTCAGTACGATTACAGTGATACCACATTTATATAGTTTTATAGGGTTTGTTTTTACAGCGTACCCTATGAGATAAAACTGACCTGTTCTCTTCATTCTCCGGTCAGTACGATTACAGTGATACCACATTTATATAGTTTATTGGGTGGTGTTTTTACAGTGTTCCCTATGAGATAAATCTGACCTGTTCTCTTCATTCTCCGGTCAGTACGATTACAGTGATACCACATTTATATAGTTTTATGGGTTTTGTTTTTACAGCGTTCCCTATGAGATAAAACTGTCCTGTTCTCTTCATTCTCTGGGTCAGTACGATTACAGCGATACCACATTTATATAGTTTTATGGGTTTTGTATTTACAGCGTTCCCTATGAGATAAAACTGACCTGTTCTCTTCATTCTCTGGGTCAGTACGATTACAGTGATACCACATTTATATAGTTTTATGGGTTTTGTATTTACAGCGTTCCCTATGAGATAAAACTGACCTGTTCTCTTCATTCTCCGGGTCAGTACGATTACAGTGATACCACAGGGCCTGGGTACCAGCTGGAAACGAAAAAGCCCAGGATTGAGGATCCCCTTGGAGAAGGGAGATAACACTCCCCACCCGCTGCTCCTCATTACCAGAGGAATGTGGGCGCAGCCTGAAATATAATTTACAGGCTTCTTGGAACACCACAAACTTCTCTCTCCCTCCAGAAAATCTGTCAGGGAGAGAAACCTTAGGTTCCAGATTGACCTGGTTACCCATAGCAACCACTGGGCTCGAGGTCCGCTGCTGCTGAAGTACCGACACCCTCAATTCTGTCACTTCAAGAGACAGACTGCCAAAGCAGCAATAGGATCCATAGTGGATCTATAAAAATATTTTTTTCTCAAAAAAAAAAAAAAAAGAAGGGCCAGATATAATATCCCGTCTGATATGGCAGGTAACAGATGTGCGTTGCAGAGAGGAGGGAAGAGGAGAACCCTTCCACTAGGGCGAGGGAGGAGTGGTGACCCCTAGCTCACCTAGCACTGGCACCTAGCTGCCCTGACGTCCCTAGACGGGCTGCTTACCCATACGCCGATCACGTGCCTAGTCCCTGGCTTACCCTGAAATAAGCCCTTGGTAGTGAATAGGGCGATGGGAGCAGTAGTCCTTGCAACGGGCGCCGCCCCCCCCAGGGCCCTCCTATCGCGACCCATGTTTAGTAGGAATGCCGAGTGGTGTAACAGTGCGGCCTAAATGTCTCTCTATATGTCACTGTGCTCCTACCTGGATACTGCTGGACCCCAGGCTTTGGCTCCGAAGCAATAAAAAGGGGGAATAATTGAGGGATGGGAAATAACTTGAGTCCAGATCTTGAGATCTAGTTCAATAGCAGCTTTACTTTGAATTAATGTTTCTTCCAACAGTTACAGGCTTTGTCTTGGTTCCAGCAGGCTTTAGCATTAAACTGGCAGGCAAACTCAACTCTGCTATATTTTTCTCTTTGACTCTGCTGTACTGACAAGCTTAAATAGTATCTTTGCTTTCTTCTTGATTCTGCACTCTCTGTAGTCTGACTCTTGGTTATGACAGGGAACTTTCTTCCTGGCTCCTGAAGCTTTGGGCTTCTTCTTCCATGGCCAGTAGAGCTTAAGGTGCTCTGGCTGGCGTAGGCACGTCCAGCAGAGACACACCCTTCCCCTGTCTAGGGAAGACTAGAGTAACTAAAACTGGTCCCCACCCTTCCTGCAGGAAGTAGGGCTAGCCCACTTCCCTACAGAGGGGGGGTTATAATTGAATGGTAAGTTCCATTTTATATAAGTACAGCTCTGCCATATTTTCTGCCAACTGCTGATGAACCAGGTATATTACATGAACATAACAGTTGCAAAATTATTAGGAATGCACAGTGTATAAGACCTGGAAAACAATACATAAGATTACATTTTGTTAGACCATTAAAGACAGTAGCAGGGCGCAGGAGTGGTAACACTACTCTGGGGTGTTACAAACCCCCTTACTTAAAATCAAGCCACCCTCGGTTTGTGCTTAGGGTGTGCTCTCAGGGTACCCGAGGGGAAATTAAAGTACTGCATGAGACTATTTTCTATTATGACATACATCGACATAGCAACGGCTACCACTAGGTTCCTGCCCGTATGAGTAACGATAATAACCAGAGAACCAAAAAGACTGCAGAAAGCATCCAAATACTCCAGTTTTGTGTGGATACCGAGCCCTAGTACCACCGGAAGCGTGGGGGTATCATGTACTGTAATCCCTCCACGATACTATAAGACGCCCCCAAATAGAAGGGTGGCTTCATCCTGTAATCCCTTCCCAACACCAAGGTCTACATAAAGCTTTTCACACGGTCACAGCCAGCTAAGCATATTTCCTTAAGGCTGTGCACAAGGCTCTAGGATATCTTGACATACATTAACACACATTTATTAGCAGCGGGGTTACCCTTGACGGTGTTAGACCTGCTTGTGACTTACCACTTGGTCTCACCGGTTCCACTTGTGTAGCAGCAATACAGTACCTAGGCTAAGCTAAGTCAAGGCAGTATAAGACCATTAGTATTAATGTCCTCAGAGGCAGTCCATATGTGCACTGGAGTAAGGTGCTAGCTATATGGCTAACTACATCAGTCTGGTGGAGGACTCTGGCAATGACCAGCTGGTCACACTGGCTATAGCTGCGGCAATCTGTTGCTTAAAAGGACGTGAACCTCCTGCCGGGGCAAGTAAACTGTCACGACGGGGGCGTGCACTCAGACTCACAGATAACCGACCAACCAGGCTCTGGGCGAGAGACAGGGGAAGGGTCACCTCCTAGCTAATCCCTGACCTCTTTCCCTGCACTGCTCAGCCTACATCCAGACCTTTATGGTAGGTATGATGTGTCCCCGTGCCTGGGCTGAAACACCCTAAATTCCCTAAGATGGTGAAGAGGGGAAATAGGAACAGCCTGCTCGCACAGAACCTGGATAGGAGAGATGACACAAAACAACCAAACTAGAAATCACACTTATCTTCTTGAGCTGGAACAGACAACCTTCCTTCCTAGCTTCCAAGACCACAATGATTCCTATAATCCGCTCAGAGCACTGGGATGGTGTGCTATTTAAACTAATGACCCCACCCAGTGCACCTGATGAGAGGCGGATCCAGCACGGCTCCAAAACTAACACTAAACTCGTGCTGCTATCCTGGCCGACCTCCGCACATCGTCAGAGCGGGGTATGACAGTACCCCCCCTTCTACGGGTGACCTCCGGACACCCCGGACCAACCTTATCCGGATGGGACCTATGAAAAGCCCTCACCAGTCGGCTGGCGTTGACATCCAACGCCGGAACTCACATCCTCTCCTCAGGGCCGTATCCCCTCCAGTGCACCAGGTACTGAAGGGAACCCCGAAGAACTCTAGAGTCGAGAATCCTGGAGATCTCAAACTCCGAGTTTCCCTCGACTAGAACAGGAGGAGGAGGCAATGGCGATGGTTCCACCGGTCTCACGTATTTTTTTAGTAAAGACCTGTGGAACACATCATGGATCCTCCAAGTCTGCGGAAGATCCAGCCGAAACGCTACAGGATTGATCACCGCAGAAATTTTATACGGACCAATAAATCTTGGACCCAGTTTCCAAGATGACACTCTCAATTTGATATTCTTAGTGGACAACCACACCAGATCACCCACACACAGGTCCGGACCAGTCACACGTCTCTTGTCAGCGATTCGTTTATACCTCTCACCCATCTTCTCCAAATTCCCTTGAATCCTCCGCCAGATAGAAGACACGACAGAAGAGAATCTCTCCTCCTCTGGCATCCCAGAGGAACTAGTCCTAGAAAAGGTACCAAACTGAGGATGGAAACCGTATGCGCCAAAAAATGGCGACTTACCCGTGGACTCCTGCCTACGGTTATTCAATGCAAACTCTGCTAAGGACAAGAATGAGGACCAGTCTTCCTGATTCTCAGCCACAAAGCACCTCAAGTAGGTTTCCAGGTTTTGATTAGTACGCTCCGTCTGACCATTCGACTGCGGATGAAAAGCCGAAGAGAATGAAAGTTGAATGCCAAGCCGAGAGCAGAACGCCCTCCAAAACCTGGAGACAAACTGTGTGCCCCTATCAGAGACCACATCCGAAGGAATACCGTGCAATTTCACAATATTATCCACAAAAATCTGCGCAAGAGTCTTAGCGTTAGGCAGACTAGTTAGCGATATAAAGTGAGCCATTTTACTGAAACGGTCAACTACAACCAAAATCACTGTTCTCCCGGAGGAACTCGGCAGATCCGTGATAAAGTCCATAGACAAATGCGTCCAAGGACGAGACGGAATCGACAATGGAAGAAGTGAACCAGCCGCTCGAGTATGAGCAACCTTTGACCGAGCGCAGGTTTCACAAGCTGTCACGAAATTCTCAATGCTCTTACGTAACCCTGGCCACCAGAACCTCCGGGATACTAGATCACAGGTGGACTTACCACCAGGATGTCCAGCGAGGACAGTATCGTGATGTTCCTTGAACACCTTATATCGCAGGCCCTCAGGAACAAACAACCTCCCTGGGGGACAAGAACCAGGAGCCCCCTCCTGGGCTCCCAACACCTCCATCTCCAATTCAGGGTACAGAGCGGAGACCACCACCCCATCCGCTAAAATCAGCGCAGGATCCTCTGAATCACCTCCCCCAGGAAAGCTGCGAGACAAGGCATCTGCCTTGACGTTCTTGACCCCTGGGAGAAAGGTAACCACAAAATTGAACCTGGTAAAAAACAGTGACCATCTGGCCTGCCTAGGGTTCAGACGCTTGGCAGATTGCAGGTAAGCCAAATTCTTATGGTCTGTATATACCGTAACGGGGTGAGACGCCCCCTCCAACCAGTGACGCCATTCCTCAAAGGCCAACTTGATAGCCAACAACTCTCTATCTCCAACATGATAATTCCTCTCGGCGACCGAGAGCTTCTTGGAGAAAAAGGCACACGGGACCCACTTGCCAAGAGATGAACCCTGTGACAGCACCGCTCCAACCCCCACCTCTGATGCATCAACCTCCACTACGAATGGCTGAGACACATCCGGCTGCACCAGAATGGGAGCAGACGCAAAACGCTCCTTAATAGCCAAAAAGGCCTGCAAAGCCTCATCGGACCAGACAGAGACATCAGCGCCCTTCTTGGTCATATCAGTGAGAGGTTTTACTACGGTGGAATAATTTGAAATAAATTTTCTATAATAATTCGTAAACCCCAAGAACCGCATCAAAGCTTTCTGATTCTCTGGTCGGTCCCACTCCAGAACCACCCGGACCTTTTCGGGGTCCATACGAAAACCAGAATCAGAAAGCATGTATCCCAAGAATGGAAGCTCTTGCACCGCAAACAAACATTTCTCCAATTTGGCATATAATTTATTCTCCCGAAGGATCGTCAAAACCTGTCTCACATGATCCTGATGGGTCTTCAGATCAGGAGAATAAATTAAAATGTCATCCACTACTACGAACCTCCCCACCAAGTGATGAAAAATGTCATTGACGAATCGCTGAAATACTGCTGGCGCGTTCGTCAACCCAAAAGGCATAACCAGGTTCTCAAAATGACCCTCGTGCGTATTGAAGGCCGTTTTCCACTCATCCCCCTCCTTGATTCTGATCAGATTGTAGGCCCCTCTCAAATCCAACTTGGAGAACACCTTGGCTCCAACAATCTGATCAAAAAGATCAGAGATCAAAGGCAGGGGATATGGATCCCAGACTGTAATACGGTTCAATTCCCGGAAATCCAAACACGGTCTCAGTGATCCATCCTTTTTCTTCACAAAGAACAAACCTACTGCCACTTGAGACTTAGATGGTCTAATATGACCCTTTGCCAAACTCTCGGCGACATACTTTCGCATGACCTCTCTTTCGGGTTGAGAGAGGTTGTAAAGCCGAGACTTTGGCAACTTAGCCCCCGGAATGAGATTAACTGGACAATCATAGTCTCGATGAGGGGGCAATTCCTGAGCCCCACCCTCCGAAAAGACATCCGCAAAATCCGAGAGATACTGAGGTAAAGCCGTAATGGACACACCAGAGATAGATGTGCCAAGACAATTATCTGAACAAAACTCACTCCAACCAATGATTTGTCTCGCTTGCCAGTCTATAATTGGGTTATGTCTAGTCAACCATAGCAACCCCAAGACTATAGGAGCTGGCAAATCCTTCATGACAAAACAAGAAATAATTTCAACATGTGAATCACGCACCCTTAAGTGAATACCATGAACAATGTGAGTAAGGCTCCTTTGAGAAAGAGGGGAAGAATCAATTGCAAAAACACGAATCTCGTTCTCTAAAGAGTCTGGGTATTCATGAAAAGCAAGGGCATCCTTCAATCTTTCAGATAACCCCTGACAAAACTGACTACGTAACGCGGGATCATTCCACTCTGATTCAGTAGCCCACCTTCTAAACTCAACACAGTAAGCCTCTGCAGTAAGTTCCCCCTGAAACAAATTACGTAATCTTGACTCTGCCATCGAGACCCGATCTGGGTCATCGTAGATTAATCCCAGAGCTTTAAAAAATTCCTCCACCGACCGGAGGGCCCGAGAACCAGGTGGCAGAGAAAAGGCCCAGGATTGCGCGTCCCCTTTAAGCAAAATAACAGAAATAACTATACCTATCCTCTGACTCTCATCACCTGACGACGATGGACGCAGCCGAAAGTACAATTTGCAGGATTCTCTAAAACGGATAAAGTCATCCGTACCTCCTGAAAATCGATCAGGAAGAGCCACTTTAGGCTCCACACAAATTTGACCTGCACCAGCTGCCAGAGCATTCTGACACCGTGTGACCGAACCCTGTAGCTCCACAAACTCTAGGGATAGCCCCTGCATGCGGTCAACTAATGCTTCAATTGATGCCATCACAAAACCGCCAAGTAATGGCAGTCACAGTATGGCGGATTATAATGTCACGACGGGCGTGCACTCAGACTCACAGATAACCCACCAACCAGGCTCTGGGCGAGAGACAGGGGAAGGGTCACCTCCTAGCTTATCCCTGACCTCTTTCCCTGCACTGCTCAGCCCACATGCAGACCTTTATGGTAGGTATGATGTGTCCCCGTGCCTGGGCTGAAACACCCTAAATTCCCTAAGATGGTGAAGAGGGGAAATAGGAGCAGCCTGCTCGCACAGAACCTGGATGGGAGAGATGACACAAAACAACCAAACTAGAAATCACACTTATCTTTCTGGAACAGACAACCTTCCTTCCTAGCTTCCAAGTACTGGAGGCCATATCTCCAGAAGGATATAGATACTCTAGAGAGAGTTCAGAGAAGAGCTACTAAACTAGTACATGGATTGCAGGATAAAACTTACCAGGAAAGGTTAAAGGACCTTAACATGTATAGCTTGGAAGAAAGAAGAGACAGAGGGGATATGATAGAAACTTTTAAATACATAAAGGGAATCAACTCGGTAAAGGAGGAGAGCATATTTAAAAGAAGAAAAACTACCACAAGAGGACACAGTTTTAAATTAGAGGGGCAAAGGTTTAACAGTAATATCAGGAAGTATTACTTTACTGAGAGAGTAGTGGATGCATGGAATAGCCTTCCTGCAGAAGTGGTAGCTGCAAATACAGTGGAGGAGTTTAAGCATGCATGGGATAGGCATAAGGCCATCCTTCATATAAGATAGGGCCGGGGGCTATCCATAGTATTCAGTATATTGGGCAGACTGGATGGGCCAAATGGGTCTTATCTGCCGACACATTCTATGTTTCTATGTTTCTATTCCTATAATCCGCTCAGAGCACTGGGATGGTGTGCTATTTAAACTAATTCAGTCAAAAAATTGGAAGGCACTCCGTCCGGGGAAAGAGATATATATCCCAAAAGGAGGTGCTCAGTGGAGGGGCTGTCAAGCCACTATCCAATATATATATATCTCCACGGCACACTCAAATTCGAAAAAAATATTTTTTATTATTGTGTCCAACACCACCTTAGTGTTTACATAACAAGGAAGCAGGGCCAACGTTTCGGTCCTAACCGGACCTTGATCACGGCCTATAAACAATATAAAAATATATGTATACCGTCAATGGGTTGTTGGGTCACAGTAGTCAAATAAAGTATACATGGAGGAATAATAAATAAGTCCACATTTATATAGGAAAAGACTCGTGTACAGCTAGGTAGGTATCAATCTAACCAAAATTAGAGGAGCTAAAAACAACAAGCGAGGGCTGGTCTAGTCCATGTCATATATCAAATATAATAGTAATAAGTTGCCGACCATATAGGAAATTTATATAAAAATATGTGCATCACATAATAATTTTAATTTTAAACATGGCTTCAAAGGCATGGATGACCAGATATCGCTTATATAGTTCAAGCTGATCTCTATGAAAGTGACAGACAGTCTATAGGTATATTATTTTACAAAAGTAACAGATAGTCTATGGATATCTTATGCTATAATAAATCCAAGAAGACCAAATTTAAGCAATATTGACATCCAGAATAAGGCCCAAAATTTAATCAAAATATAACAAAGAAAATGATCATATCATTACCTAGTGCTGTGGAGACGGTGCGCACTCGTTGGTGGTATAGGGAAGACTGTCAGTGTAGCGCCGATTTATAGTAAGTAGCCTCGTGGAGTTCGGCGTCTGACGTCGTCGGTCTGCGTCTGGTTTGTATGTGGAACGCAGAGCGCACAGATAAGACGTCATAGCTCGGCGTCTGGTTATGTATTGGAACGCAAAGCGCTGTATCATTAAACTGCGCATGCGTGAACGCTCGTTTGTCTATAATGTCACCTGTGGGAACACACATGTCTCCAAAGCGTCAGGTATATTAAGAAAATTGAAATGCAAGACGAATTATGGCCTCACCAACAAGGTAGCAACAGTACATATAGAAAATAAACACTTATGACAAATATTGAAAAATAATGAAGAAGACGGTCATAGATTATTATGGAACTAATCACTAAACGCCATGTGTCTAAATTTGATAAAGTTGTTCATCGCGGTTATGTGTTTCATAGTGTAGGTCAGGCATGGCCAACCTGAGGCTCTCCAGCTGTTGTAAAACTACAACTCCCAGCATGCCCAGACTGCCTACAGCTAGCAGCCTACAGCAGGGCATGGTGGGAGTTGTAGTTTTACAACAGCTGGAGGGCCGCAGGTTGGCCATGCCTGGTGTAGGTCATCACCAGTCTTGTTTCTTGAATTTCATTATATGGATCATCACCAATCTATGTTCACAGTCTCGATCATCATAAATCATATTAGATATCTAGATTAATTATAGAATTAAATTCAACAAGAATTAGTATATGTTAGAATAAGATGATAAATTTCTGAGCATACAGAGACCATTAGATAGATATAGTAAACGAATTAGTACAGTTACTACCAACAATTACGCTCATCGATTATTATGAAATTAATCACTTTGATGTCATATATTTAAACTAATGACCCCACCCAGTGCACCTGATGAGAGGCGGATCCAGCACGGCTCCAAAACAAACACTAAACTCGTGCTGCTATCCTGGCCGACCTCCGCACATCGTCAGAGCGGGGCAGGACATAAACTTAGGATCTCCGGCTGCAGGGGCTGTGGTAAGGGAATCTCCAATGGTGGATCTGGCATTAATACATTTCAATGGAAATTGTTCCGGAAGTGTTGCATGCTGCGGTATTTTCTCCAGCCATATACCGTAAAAGGGACGGAACGGAAGACATCCTGATGAATACTACTGAACGGATTGCTCTACATTCAGAACGCATTAGGACAAAACTGATGCGTTTTTTTACGGTATTGAGCCCCTGTGACAGAACTCAATACCAAAAAATGTTAACGTTAGTCTGAACGTAGCCTACCTCCCCTCCAAACACCCTTCAGTAGTTTTCCCCTAGGTAATTAATTCTGTAGCGCATGTTTACAAGACTGTGGAATGTGGGAGCATAAGAGGCTGTCCACCATAATTCCCATCTTTGTACCACCTGCGATCTATTTCTGTGTGAAGCGCCATATGTGCATGTTGCATATATTTATTATTAGGGCCACCAATTGGCGATTTCCAGTAAGTGGCAATTAGTTTTTGTGCCGCTGTTAGTACCCCCACCATTACCCACCGCTGTGTGCATTGGAGGGTCTCAAACCCAATAGAGAGTGTAGCTTGTGCCGGTGACTTGGGAAGGGGAAAGCGCCAGGTCCATATCACTGCCCGCATGGTCAAGAGAGGGGGGCCCCCCGGAACCACCGCTATGAATTAGCAGCTAGTAATCCTTTAAGCAAGTTTTTAGTAGCAAAAGTAGACTCCACCTCCAACCACTTATGGTTCGAAGAGGGAGACCACCATTCCCTAGTTTGATCTATGAGATTAGCTTTATAGTATCGAGTAATATCAGGGACTCCCAGTCCTCCATCCCAAAGACATGGGTGGCGTGAGTGACGGTCCACCCTAGGGGGTTTATTTCCCCAAATAAATTTGAGGAGACCTGCTTGTAGGTCTTGGCAGGAATAATAAGTGGGATACATATGTGTTTATAGAGTATTTTAGGTAATATCTGCACTTTGACAGCATTAATTCTCGCTATCCAGAACATAAAATTCTGGGAGTATTTAGTGTAATCCTTTAGAAGTTCCTCTCGAAAAGAGACAAAGTTGAAACGTACTGAATCTTTCAGGTGGGATGTCAACTGTATACCTAAATAAGATATGTGCTCCGGCGCCCACTGAAACGGAAATGTATCTAACAATTGAATTTTGAGGTGTTCAGGAATGGAGAGGGGAAGTATATGTTTAATTTATACATTGAGGTTTTAGCATATTCCTCCAACATCTTAGTAACAGCTGGGAGGGACGTTTCTGGTTTTGTGAGGGATAATTTAACATCATCTGCATAAAGCTCCAACTTATGAGTCAACCTGCCAACTGGGATGCCCGCTACCGCTGGGTCTGCACTTATTTTTGCTGCAGGGGGTTCCATCACTAGTGCAAACACTAACGGTGACAGAGGGCAACCTTGACGAGTACCATTGAATATAGTGTAGCGGTCAGAGGAGGGAGAGACCGCAAAGCAGGATTCAAGTACAGTACTGTGGACAAGGAGACTGAAGCAAAAGCCGGCTTTATTAAGAAGCAAAATGAAACTGCCGGAAAACCTGAGTAACAATACAGTACCACCGCACCAGAGGCACAATGGGTCAATGACAGGAATGGTATGAACAGGTGAACATAAATCAACAACAATGGCAATGGAGTTTTGCATATACACAGAATGAGCTAAACAGTAAGCAGTCAGCTTGCAGGCTACTCTCACTACCAATTACATATCTAGCCCTGCTACCCAGGGGACGCTTCTACAGCGCACTGACTAAGTCCCTGACTCTATAACCTATCAAAGGAAAGCACCGGTACCACTCACAGTTCTGCAGATTCTCCTGGGTACAATAAGATGCAGTCTGGCTCCAGGTCCGGTCGCTTGCTTGGCTGTCTTTCTCTCTCTGGTCAGAGCAGATGCAGATCTTCACCTAGTTCCAGCTCTGGCAGGAAGGATCTGGCTTGTACTGGTCTCTACACACGGTCCCACTCCTCTGGAACACACAGTGAAGTCCTCTGTGTGCAGCTCCACAGCTGTCAGGAAAATCTCAGCTAATATAGCCTCCTGCTGCTCCAGTCTTTTACTGTTATCTCTCAGCAGTCCATCTCTCCCTGTTATCTCAGCAAGGCCCCCAGCAACTTCTGGAACAGCCCGGAAAAACTTCTTAACCCTTTCTAAGCCTCTGGCCAGCACAACTCAGGTTCCTGTTTAGTCACAGTGGCCTCTGGTGGCCGGAGGGAAACATGACAGTCTGCATAGATATAAGTGCTGGAAATGCTGCTGGTTGATTCAGGGCTGCCTCTTACAATAGTAAAACATTTGGAATAGAACCCAGATGCCAGGACCCTCACAGACAGTAGAGGTTCATTATGGATGTTAGTATAGAACCGGATAACCCAAACCGGTCCAGTACCGCTGCTAGGAATCCCCAGTGCACTCCATCAAATGCTCTTTCAGCGTCAAGTGAAAGAAATATTGTTGGTGCGCCCACGGTCTCTGATATCTAAATTAAGTCTATCATCCTCCTGGTCCCATCTCTGCACTGGCATCCCAGAATAAAACCTACCTGATCTGGGGATATCAACTGTGGAAGTAATGGCTGAGGCCTCAACGCTAATAGTTTGGAAAATAATTTAATATCATTGTTTAGCAATTAGGTGGGGCGGAAGTTAGAGGGAACATCTTGGGTTCTTCACGGTTTAGGGATAGTAATAATAATGGCGCTTAACATTTCTTTTGGGATGGTACTGGGAAGAAGGAAGGACAATTATAGGTGTTAGCTCCACACTAAAGGTTTTATAATAATCCTCAGAAAACTGTCTGGACCTGGAGCTTTGTGTGCTTTAAGGGTTTTTATTGCTGCTTCTATCTCCCGTCCTTGAAGAGATAGCGCCGGTAATGAGACCGAGTCTAAAAAGGTGGAAATTAGTTGTGGTGATTAAGACCAAGTAGTGGTCGAAACGCGTAAACTGAAGGGGTGCCAGTGTGCAGAGGGGTCCACTGTATGTGATTTACATTTTGCCAATAAAGTCGGAGCAACTATCCCACAAGTGCTGGATCATCTTTCTTTTTTGCTGTGGTGTGGTCGCGTCTTCTTTCAGATTATATACACAACAATAGACAATGACAGTCTGCTTAAACTAATAACACACAAATAATTAAATGTTGCCATGTTTTTATTGAACACACCATGTAAACATTCACAGTGCAGGTGGAGAAAGTATGTGAACCCCTAGACTAATGACATCTCCAAGAGCTAATTGGAGTGAGGTGTCGGCCAACTGGAGTCCAATCAATGAGATGAGATTGGAGGTGTTGGTTACAGCTGCCCTGCCCTATAAAAAACACACACAAGTTCTGGGTTTGCTTTTCACAGGAAGCATTGCCTGATGTGAATGATGCCTCGCACAAAAGAGCTCTCAGAAGACCTACGATTAAGGATTGTTGACTTGCATAAAGCTGGAAAGGGTTATAAAAGTATCTCCAAAAGCCTTGCTGTTCATCAGTCCACGGTAAGACAAATTGTCTATAAATGGAGGACGTTCAGCACTGCTGCTACTCTCCCTAGGAGTGGCCGTCCTGTAAAGATGACTGCAAGAGCACAGCGCAGACTGCTCAATGAGGTGAAGAAGAATCCTAGAGTGTCAGCTAAAGACTTACAGAAGTCTCTGGAATATGCTAACATCCCTGTTAACGAATCTACGATACGTAAAACACTAAACAAGAATGGATTTCATGGGAGGATACCACAGAGGAAGCCACTGCTGTCCAAAAAAACCATTGCTGCACGTTTGCGGTTTGCACAAGAGCACCTGGATGTTCCACAGCAGTACTGGCAAAATATTCTGTGGACAGATGAAACCAAAGTGGAGTTGTTTGGAAGAAACACACAACACTATGTGTGGAGAAAAAGAGGCACAGCACACCAACATCAAAACCTCATCCCAACTGTGAAGTATGGTGGTGGGGACATCATGGTTTGGGGCTGCTTTGCTGCGTCAGGGCCTGGACGGATTGCTATCATCAAAGGAAAAATGAATTCCCAAGTTTATCAAGACATTTTGCAGGAGAACTTGAGGCCATCTGTCCACCAGCTGAAGCTGAACAGAAGATGGGTGCTGCAACAGGACAATGACCCAAAGCATAGAAGTAAATCAACAACAGAATGGCTTAAACAGAAGAAAATCCGCCTTCTGGAGTGGCCCAGTCAGAGTCCTGACCTCAACCCGATGGAGATGCTGTGGCATGACCTCAAGAAAGCGATTCACACCAGACATCCCAGGAATATTACTGAACTGAAACAGTTCTGTAAAGAGGAATGGTGAAGAATTACTCCTGACCGTTGTGCACGTCTGATCTGCAACTACAGGAAACGTTTGGTGGAAGTTATTGCTGCCAAAGGAGGTTCAACCAGTTATTAAATCCAGGGGGTTCACATACTTTTTCCACCTGCACTGTGAATGTTTACATGGTGTGTTCAATAAAAACATGGTAACATTTAACTCTTTGTGTGTTATTAGTTTAAGCAGACTGTGATTGTCTATTGTTGGGACTTAGATGAAGATCAGATCACATTTTATGACCAATTTGTGCAGAAATCCATATCATTTCAAAGGGTTCACATACTTTTTCTTGCAACTGTAAGGAGTTATAATAATCTGCAAACGCGTCTGCAATAGCCAGTGGGTGTGTAGTAGTCATACCATCTCTTTGTCTCATAGATTCAATACGAGGCGCGATAGCATGCTTCTTGAGTTTGCGGGCCGGCACAGCTCCTGCTCTATCGCCCGGGTGGTACTGCTTAATCTTGGAGCGGTAGATAGCTTATTCGTATTTTTGTAAGAGGAAGAACGTAGTTGAAATCGCAGTTCAGTGAGCTGTTTCATAAGATCATCTGAGGGGGAGGTTTAATGATGTGTTTCTATGAGATTTGTATTCACAGGTTTGAACATAATCCTGTTCATGGGATTCTATAGTAGAAAATGGTTATCAACTTGAGAATTCACAGCAAAACCATCATTCTAAAATATAACTTTTAATAATAATATATAAAATAGTCAATACATCCCTCTAATATAATTTTGTAATAGATAATAAAGTGAAAAAGGAAAATAAATCAAAAACTAGGGTCAGATTGATGTTAGCAGTATATTAGTAGATGTTAGTAGGACCTACTTGGGGGTAATGGCCCTACTTCTGGCCCTAGTGTAGTGGCCCTGCCTAATTACGGAATAGCCGCCCCGATAGGGGCGATCCCGTTTCTCGGGCCTCCTATTGTCCCTGGTAGGCCCTGTCACGGGGTGAATACCTATGTAATGAGGGACCCTATAGAATGACCTGGGCTAATCTACACACAAAAAAGAAAAGAATTATTAAGCGTATATAATTACCCTGGATGGGTGACAAACAACC
The DNA here is from genome assembly GCF_905171765.1 of Bufo bufo. Lineage (NCBI taxonomy): Eukaryota > Metazoa > Chordata > Amphibia > Anura > Bufonidae > Bufo > Bufo bufo. The sequence goes on from NC_053393.1 coordinate 564,068,170, forward strand.
TTTGTATTAAGTTGATAAGAGAAGAATTAATAAATAGTAGAAGTGAAATGTCCAATTGTCCCTACGCGTTTCGCCTGGTTGGTGTCAGGCTCATCAGGGGACATATTTGACAAAGAGTACCTATCACCAAGAAGTATTACAAATATTAATACATATATATAAATTTATTTTCTTTTTTTGTTGTTTTTCCTTTAGAGATACACAAACAGATATCAGAATATAAAATCAGATAGGCCAATAGCTAGGAACAGTACTGATCAATCAATTCAGTGAGATTATCAGACTACTTTTGGATAGGCCAATAGCTAGAAACAATAACGATACTAATCAATCGATTCAATGAGATTATCAAAAGACTGATTATTAGCAGTAGATAGTCAGTAAAGGAATGTGAATAGGAGTTTTCAATAATGATAGTAATAGAAAAACACCCAAATTATTCACATATCTCACGCTTAAAGATGTAGCCAGACTGGGATATACCAAACCATATATCTAGGTATCAAATCCTCAGTCAAACCTAATAAGAGCTATGCCTATAAATTAGAGCCACACCACAACATCAAGAAATCATGTCTCTGACAGGTGTCAGATGGGACACATAAATATATTTGTCAATTGTAGCAACATGATGTTAGCTGTGTAATCAGCTCTAAATGATAACAGCCGATATACATCAAAAGTTACACATATAAAATATCACCAATCACTATACGGTATCAAGCAATAGCGGAAAGAGTCCGCCGATAGTACTTGCATGCCCTTATGTGGCTTAGATAGATACGTGGTGGTGTCCGTAGATGTTGATGCCAGTATTAACAACGAGGTGACCCAGAGTGGTGGCGTCCGGCAGATGAGCGGCGTTTCTATGAGAGCCAAACGAGAGAGTAGGTCCTGTGAATGGAAGCAGACTGTATAAATAAACCTCTCATGTGGCTTTTATGGGAGCACCAAAAAGTGGAGATATTGATGTCAGGGATGTCATTAAACGAGAAAAACTCCTTAAGTGATGTAGAGAAGGACTGAAAGCGGGCATCGTGTCTCAATAAATAGGAGTTGAGGTTCCAGAGTGGTGGATTGGGGTTAGGATATGCAGCGCACAGGGGTGAACGTCCATGGGATCCCTTTAAGATGTTATCAGTGTTTGTCATGACGCCAGTTGCAGTGAAGTAGAAGGGCACAGGGCCCCTCCCAGTGATATAGTGGTATCCAGTGTAGGAATGCCAGAGTGGTGTAAGGGGGGTCTAAATGTCCCTTAATGGTGTTGCACTTGTCACGGTGCTCCTACCTGGATATGATGGAATCCGAGGCGTGGTCGTGTGAAGCAAAATCAAGGGGTAGTTGATGGACGGAGTAGAGAAATAAATGGAGTCTAGACTTTGCATATGGTTGATAACAGCTTTACTTGAATAAACTTTCATCAGGGAAACAATCTTCCAACTGTGTCTTGGTCACCAGAAGGCTTAATTCTGGCAGGCAAACACATTCGGCTCTTCTACATCTGTTGCTCTCTAGCTCTGCTGTGTTAACAGGCTTAAATAGGAATCCTTTCTGCTGTACTTAGCTCTCTGTAGTCTGACTCTGTCTTTATCTTTACCCTTATCCTTATCCAAGGAACTTTTACTCCTGGCTCCTGAGGCTTGTAGCTTGGGCCTCTTGATCCAGCTGAGCTGTTGGTGCTCTGCTGGCTTTGGCAGGGCCCGTCCAGCAGGGATAAGGCCTGCTGCACACCCTCCCTCAGAAGAGGGTAGGCTAGACTCACCTTCACTAACTAAAACTCCTCCCTCTATAGGGCTAGAATGGAAAGAAAGGCTCTATTCCAGACAAAACAGCTCTGCCAAGCTTGCTGCCACCTGCTGGTGAACCAGGCACATTACCTTTAACATAACATTTACATGGAAATGGATATACACATTTTGCAGGCCCTGGAAGTGAATGCATGGGATGACATAAGGTTAACCATAGGAGATAGTGGCAAGGTGCAGTAGGTGGTAATGCACCTCTGGGGCGTTACAGATATGTGTCTTGAATATGAAGGAAAATGGGGGCATAGTCGGACCATGTGATATTACCAATTGCAGAGTGTGATGCCTGATGTAGAAGTTCCCTTGATATGATAAAATTATCAATCCGGGATTGTGAACCTGAGACAAGAAGGTAAAACCCCTTTCCGTCTCATGTTGGTACCTCCAAATATTGTGTAGGGGTGTGGTTTTAAGGAGCTTACCCAATTCCGGACGATATCCCACCGCTACCCGGGAGCAGTCGATTGACACTTCAATAGGGACGTTGAAATCTCTGTGGCGAAAGTATCCTCGCCACTGGGTTTTGGAGGGACCTATTTGCCAGCCTCTTGCCTCGAGATTATAGCCCATGTACATTCTGGAAGGAGAAGACAGACCGGCCGCACAGCCTAAATCTGTGGAACTGTTTTGGGCAGGAAAGCCATGCTTGCGGTCGGTCAAATGTGACTTCCATGGAATTCGGGAACCCCTGCTTGGATCTGGGTGATTTTTGGATATGTTGTTCGCCCAGATTAGAGCTATCCAGGGATGCATAATTTAGGGAGATACGTGGGGTTTTGAGGTGTTTTCTGTGTTTTGGGAAAAATATGTGTTTTCTGCCTGTGAGTGATTAAATTAATTGTGTTTGGTAATTGTGTCACAGGCAGAGCCCATTGTATTTTGTTAATTGTGTCACAGGCAGAGCCCATTGTATTTTGTTAATTGTATCACAGGCAGAGCCCATTGTATTTTGTTAATTGTGTCACAGGCAGAGCCCATTGTATTTTGTTAATTGTGTCACAGGCAGAGCCCATTGTATTTTGTTAATTGTGTCACAGGCATTGCCCATTGTATTTTGTTAATTGTGTCACAGGCAGAGCCCATTGTATTTTGTTAATTGTATCACAGGCGGGGGGGGGTGTACAATTGCTGGAAGTGCTTCAATACTGTAAATGCAAGTGATTGGCTAATGTAAAAACGGTCTCAGTCTTCCACAAGGTCCCCAGGGGGAGTGTCCCTTGCTGAAAGACCTGCATAAAAGGCTGACGTAGCCCCATTTAAGAGTTCCTGTTTTACCCTCAACATAGAGCCTTGTCTCATGTGTGGGGGAAAAGGCTGCATCTACACTGGGTATTGCTATACGCTGTATACTCCCCTGGCTATAATCACTGAGCTCTCTGAAGGAAGACTGCGAGATCCCAACCAAGCTGCGGTGGTTCGTGGGGTCGGCAGTACTTCTACGGTGTCAAGCGGAGTGCTTGGAGCCCTCAGGAAGCACTAGGAGCAACCATCAATGGAGGTACCCAGTTGGGGTGCCAGGAGATCCGTTACAATCTCCACCCAGAACAATAGGTCACCTTGTTACCTTCATTAGCTTCTTAAAGAAACGGTTAATAAAAGAGAGCTGACGAGAGTTAGGAACATATACATTGGCTATGGTATAATCAATATGGTTAATAGAGCATAAAAGGATAATGAATCGTCGTGCCGGGTCAGTGATGCATTGGTGTAATTTACATTGAACCGATCGTCTGATCCCTATGAGGACGCTCTCTTAACCGATGCGGAGGCAAAGAAAAGGTGTGGAAAGTGCCTATTCGAGCATCTATGTGTATCAGAGGCCAACAGATGTGTCTAACAATATACCACACCTCATTTTGTTGGCGTCTGACCACATTGCTGAGTGCTTGTACCCTTCACATTCTGAGACATCAACTTCAAAACCATGGTGGTTTATAAGAGTGTCTAAAATGTATGAAACATAGAGGAGGAGAGAGACGAGCGGCATTAGACAGACTGGCATTGAAATCACAATCCTTTTGAGAGAGAAAACAGTTAAATAAAGGAAACATGAAAGAACTAGACGGCAATAAAGCCCATATGATCCAAAAGAGATCGACATGCGTCCGAAGTTTTAAAGGACGCTAGTAGTGTCATAGGGGGGGAAGGATATACAATATGGGTCAACTCCAGCAAATGTAAAATTAGACGGAATTCTTAAGAATTATAGTATAAAACACTAGTATATCAAGTAAACACAGGTATATATAGGGTCACAGCCCTACCTTCTTTTATTTTTTATTTTTTTTGTTCAAGCTTAATATACTTATTTAATAGCGCTTTACCCTTTGCCCCCTTCCCCCCCCCCCCTCCCCCAGCCCCTGTGTGGGCAGAGAGAGAAGGGGAAACGGGGAAGAGAGAAAAAAAAAAAAAAAAGGGAAAAAAGGGAAAAACAGTTAACTCATCACTTCCAGCCAGCCCATATCTTAATCCATTTCTCTAGTGCATCTCTCTGCTTATAAAGAGTCCATTCATAATTTTTTACCTTATTAACCAGGTTTATCCAATTATTTAGCTCTGGAGTATGATGTGCGAACCAACTCCGACTAATCAAGACTCTGGCCAGTAATAATATTCGACCTAGCAAGATCTTTTTATATTTATAATTACCTAGTGAAGAAAAATCATTCAATAGAAACAATTGGGGATCAACAGGAATCCGTAGGTTCCAAGTTCTGGGCAAGCCCAGATCGTGTGCAGGTAGTCCGCGAGGCCTAGAGTATCACAGCGAGGACATTTAGAAGTATCTCTTAGTCCGCACTTATTTACCCAACTGGGAGTAACATATAATCTATGGTAAATATTGAACTGTATTAAAACATGATTAAAGTTATGGGATAGTAGATAGAAGTTACTAAAAATACTTCCCCACCCTACCGATTGTATATTTGGACAGTCCATCCCCCAGGCCCTCTGTCCCGGCGATTATGTCTCTCCAAAACGTGACTTAAGTAGTAATTTATATATATTTGAAATCTTCATTCTTTGTGATACATTCCCTGCCCACCCGTTTAACAGAGAAGCACTATCAATTTCTAAAAGTGATTTATCATTCACACTAAGAAGTGCCGACCGAAGCTGGAGATATCTAAGCCATGAAAGATTCCCTATGTTATGTGATAGTTCCACAAACGACTTATTCTCTCTATTCTTAACAACCTGTGTAATATAAAAAATCCCATTCTTTTGCCAAAATTGATCCCTTGCTATACCTTCTAAGGTCTGTAAGTGAATATTATACCAAAGAGGCGTGAATGTAAGTGATCCCTCTACCCCCAACCATGCTCTAGTAGTAGCCCAAATTTTCAGTAATAGTTTTGTAGTCTCTTTATGGCCCTGATCTCTATTGGTCGATAACCCGGATTCCAAGAGCGTAAATATGTTGTTATACGCTGAACTTCTCACTAACCTACTTAGGAAGGTACTATCTTGCCATTCATGGCACATCCATAGCTGAGCGGCAATAAAGTACCCCTTAAAGTAGGGGAGATTTAATGCCCCCTGCTCCAAGGGTTTGTATAAATATTCCAATTTGAGGCGCACACGTTTCCTTCCCCACACTAGGTCGTTAATTATTCTTTCCATAATTTTAAAGTATTTATCCTCTACCAAGGTAGGTGTGTTCCTAAGAACATAGAGGACCTGAGGTAGAATATCCATCTTGACCGATAGGACTCGATCCGCCCTAGATAGAGGAAGTTTCAACCAAATCCCCATTTTTGCCCTAATTTTCGTTATCAGTGGGATCAAATTGAGTTGAACGCAGTTTTCAACCTTGGGAGATATAATCATACCCAAGTATTTAATGGTGTCAACGACATCTAGCTGGGTAGTCAGGGACTCCTTCTGGAAAACCGGGTCTAGTGGCATCAAACTTGTCTTTGACCAGTTTATGTCTAGGCCTGATACCTCACCAAATAGTTTCACCATCCGGATAATTCTTGGGGCAGTTGTTTCTGTACTATCTATAAAAAAGAGGACATCGTCTGCATATAAAGAAATGCGATCCTCCACACCTAATATTCCAAATCCTTTAATTTGGGCGTCCTGCCTAATAGCCAGAGCCAAAGGCTCAATATAAATGTCAAATAGGAGTGGTGATAGTGGACAGCACTGACGAGTACCTCTATTTAGGTTGAAACTCCTAGTAAGGCTCCCATTAAGGCTCAGCTTGGCCGTGGGGGATATGTACAGTAGTTTAATCATGTTTATGAATCTCTCCCCAAAGCCCATCCTGGCCAAAACCCTCCACAGGAATCGCCACTGCACCCTGTCAAAGGCCTTGGAGGCATCCAGTGACAGGATGGAGCGAGCAGACCCCCCAGGTGCCTGTATATTGGCATAGAGCCGGTGAAGATTGTGGTGAGTACCCTTATTTGGGATAAAACCATTCTCATCCGAATGTGCAATGGAAGAGATAACCCCAGCGAGTCTTGTAGCCAGCATCCTCGCCAGGAGCTTTACGTCCGCGTTCAACAGTGAAATCGGTCTATAGGATCCCAAATCTAAGGGATCCTTGCCTTTTTTTGGGATTAATATTATCACGGCTTCCGACATTGAACCCGGTAGGGTCCCCTCGTCCACTGAGTCAGTGAAGACCCCCAGCAATTTTGGAAGAATAGAATCCTTGTATTTATTATAAAATTCATATGGGAGTCCGTCTGAACCGGGAGTAGAGTTACCCGAACAGAGTTTGATGGCCCCTTCAAGCTCCTGAATTGAGAGATCAGCGTCGAGTACCCTCCTTTGAGCCAAAGTAATAGTGGGAAAAGTAATACCGTCAAGGTAGACATCCATCATTTCGTCCGTTATCCTAGAATCGGCTCTATAAAGATCTAAGAAATAATCCAAGAAAACTTTCTCTATAGGGTTTTGTCCAGTAACTATCCTCCCGTTAACCAGTCGGATGCTATCTATATTTTTCTTGGGTTCCTGATTCGAGATAACTCTAGATAGGAGTTTACCCAGTCGCCCCGATTCTGTGAAATATTTTTGCCCCCTAAAAAATAAACTCTGTTGGGCCTTCTCCAGTAGGAGTATGATTGTGTGGTCTTATGCATATTTCCCCTGTTTTCCTCTGTCCTATTTATATAACAGGATTGTGTAGCTGAGGAAGCTTGTTCTTTTAAATTTTCCTCCTTTTCCCCATACTCCTTTCTCAGGTTGGCGATATTACTAACCATTACTCCCCTCATGTAAGCCTTGAAGGTATCCCATACTACTTGTGTTTTTGCTGAGGTATAATTAGCCTCCCAAAATTGGTTAATTTCCTTTTGTATTGTTTCATGATTCTTTATTATTGATAACCAATAGGGGTTGAGTCTAAATGGAGACCTCCCCGTTTGTTTATCATGGGACGGGCAAAGTTCAAGGAGTAGGGGGAGATGATCCGAGAGTGACCTAGTCTCATACTTCATACGTTTAACATATCGAACATATTTTTTTATTAATCAGAGCATGGTCTATTCTGGACATAGATCTTCCTAATTTACTGATACATGAAAAAGCCCTTCTCCCCTGTCCCAAACTTCCCCAAACATCCTCAAACCCGGCCTCTAGGCAAAAACGTGCCAAGGGGGATCCCTGAACAGAGGCATCTCCCCTGCCCACCGTAGAGACCCTGTCAACCAGGGGATTGAAAACACAGTTAAAATCTCCCATAATCAATGTAGGACATTCTGGCCATTTTCCCATAAATTTTAGCAGAGAGTTGAGGACTGAAAAGGCAAATGGAGGTGGAATATAGACAAAGGCCAGAATACACATCTTCCCCGCCAACTTACAGTGTAGGAAGACAAATCTCCCCTGGTGGTCAACAGCGGATGCCTCGCACTTAAAATCAATCGTTCTATGAATAAAAACAGTCACTCCCCTAGAATGACTAGAGAAGGTAGAGTGGTCGGTGTGCGCAGCCCATCCCCTGGTGGCCACCCTGGAGGTCTCCCCGGGAAGGTGTGTTTCTATCAAACATACGATGGCTGGGAGGTGTAACCGCTTGTCTCTTTCTCCTATCCCCCAGGCCCCTGACATTCCAAGTGAGAATTCTAATTGACATTATAAAGAGTAGTTAAAAAAAGAAAAGAACACATCTCTTCCCCATACTAGACACATCACAGCCCCCCCGACCAGCCCACCCATCCCAAGCAACCCCCCAATCCAAATAATCCACCGCATAAAGCAGCAGATCTCTCGCCTATGACCACCCCCCCCACCCCTCCACCCAGCGCAATTTAAACAGAGAATGGGAAAAGTAGAAAACGTCATCTGTAGACTCTTGATCCATTATTCTCAACAGAGCCTTAGGCAATTAGATCACATATCATATTCGTTCAAGGCACTCCGAGGCTTTATCCGGCTTATCAAAAAATAGAGTGGAATCATTAAAAATAATCCGGAGTTTGGCTGGGAAGACAAGTGAATACTTAATGTGCCTTTCTCTTAATCTCTTTTCAACGGTATTAAACGAGCGTCTCTTTTCTTGAACATCTTTTGAGAAATCTGGAAAGAAGGCCAGTCTATTTCCATCATGGAGAACAGGGGGGCATTCCCTCGCCCGCCTTAGTACTCTGTCTCTTGAAGACAGCATTTTTGCAAGGAGGGTCCGTGGTTGTCTCCCGGGGATTGATTTACCTCCTGGGACTCAATGGGCTCTTTCTACTAGAAACAAGGATAATAAAAATGTTCTCTCCCAAAATTTTCAAGAATCAACGTCTGTATAAATTGAGTAGGATTCCTTTCTCCAGCGCCCTCTGGGATCCCCAGGATTCTTACATTGCACCTACGTGATCTATCTTCCAAATCCGAGATTGAAATCTGTCTTAAAGTTGGACGTCTCGGTTTTTATTTCTTTATATTCGTTTTGAATAGTAGCCATAGAGCTCTTCACATTATTAACCCTTTCTCTGATTTTTGACAGATCATCCCGAATCAGTCCCACATCAACTTGAATTGCGCCAAGCTGGGTTGTAATAGCCTTTATTAGGTCCCCGTTCTGTTTTACTGCCAGTAAGATTTCTTTTAACGGTGAGGGATTGGGATTGATAACATCTTCTCTGTCTGTTCCCTCCTCCCCTTGGGGGTTCCCAGAGTCTTTTTGTACTTCGGATTCCATTGCTTCAGGATTATCATTCTTTTTAGAACTAATATCGTTCTGCCCGCCTCTAGTGTTAACCCTGGGGGACCTTAGAAATTGGTCTATTTTTCCTCCTTCGGAGGGTTTAACGGCCGATTTCTGCCCAGAAAGATCCACAGAGCGCCTGCTTGCTTTAGGTGCCATTTCCCCTTTTTTGTTGTTTCTTTTTTTTTTTCTTTTCTCCATGTCTTTTCTTTCCCTCTTCCTTTTTTCCCCCTCACCAGGCACCCCCCTCTCTCTCTGCCCCATGAGCAAAATCTTTATTATTATTATTATTATTTTTTCCCCTTTCTTTCCCCCCGCAAAGTCAGTCAATTTCTATAGGTGCAGTATACCGTATGGAATATCAAGTCAGAGCACGTTAATGTCCTTTTTAACACTTGATTAGTAAATGAGCTGGTGAATGAGAAATTGATTAGGTTAGCTGGTTACTCAGTCGGTTAGTTCATATTAGTAGAGGGGGGAAATGCAGGAACAATCTCACCAGTCTTCGGTTCGATGAGGAAATGCCCAGGTGCCCGGTTAGAAAAGGCATGGGGACGCACTCCGGAGGGTCGCGGGCTGCAGACAGGCAGAAAGTCAGATGGGGAGAGCCAAGGACCGGAGAGGATCAGCCAAGGAAGGGGCCACTCAAACCCCTAGTGTCACAATGACAACGTGTAGCAGCAGGAGACTTTTCCAAACGCCGCTAGCCTGGGGGGCTGACACAGGAGGTGCCGAGCAGATACCGGACAGCGGGAGAAGCAGGAGGAAGAAGACGGGAGCAGGATCGCCGTCGCCGCTCAGACCGTTCAGTCCCACAATCGCGGCATGCAGTCCCGGACCCAGGAGACGCGCAAACACAGGAGGCAGCAGGAGGGAGCGAGAGACGCCAACTTCAGCGGTTCAGTAGGGCAGCCGGGCGGTGGGGAGGAGAGGCGAGCGTGACGTCGTTACGCCATCACGTCATCCTGAAGAATGAGAAACATGAAAGAACTAGACGGCAATAAAGCCCATATGATCCAAAAGAGGATCGACATGCTTCCGAACTTTTAAAGGACGCTAGTAGTGTCATAGGGGGGGAAGGATATACAATATGGGTCAACTCCAGCAAATGTAAAATTAGATGGAATTCTTAAGAATTATAGTATAAAACACTAGTATATCAAGTAAACACAGGTATATATAGGGTCACAGCCCTACCTTCAACGGCAGGCATTTAGGAATAAAAGAAAAGACCAAAAATACACATTGCAGTTATAACTCTCTAAAGAGAAAACCTTGGAGAGAAAACAAATCGGGCGGTGTATTAGTGAAGGATACTCCTTCAGGTACTGTCCGCATTAAGATTTTTGGAAGAGCTCTGTCCAGCTCTTCTCTTGGTTCTCCCATTTCTACCCTTTTGCACTACGGACCAAGGGGATGGGGACGGTAATACTGGTAAAGCAGCTAGATCCTGAACCGTCGCCCAGTCCTCTATTGAGATCATAGGGTCCCCAAGTGCCGTCAGGAGCTCCATTAGATCTTCATGTCGGCGTATTAGCAACCTTTTTCCATCTATTGTAGTAGCAAGTCCAAAGGGAAATAGCCAACGATAAGGGATTTTCTTTGAGCGTAGATGATACGTCAGAGGTTTTAGTTGTCTTCTTTTATAAAGGGTAATGGGAGCAAAATCTTGGAAGAGAGTTAGTTGGTGACCTTCAAAGTCCCATTGTGGTGTATCCCTAGCCTTCTTCAAAATGTCTTCTTTGACTCTGAAATCAAGGATTCTGCAAATTACATCTCTTGGAGGGTTTGAAGGTTCTGGATGTGGGCGTAAGGCCCTGTGTGCTCTCTCTATTTCAAAAGAAAGGGAATAGTGATCCCCTAGTAGGTTAACGGTGCTCAGCAATGATTCTGAGGCATAGGTTTCAGGAAGAACTCGGATTCTTAGATTATTACGACGATTACGATTATCTTGATCCTCCACATGAGCGAAGAGCAGATTTACTTGGTCTTGGCAGGAATGGAAATGAGTAGCCACTTCTTTAGTATGGTGGCAGAGATCAGCCACCATATCTTCTAGGCAGGGTGTCCACCCGATGGCCTATTTGTCTGAGGTCTTGTTTGATCTCCTGGAGGTCTTGTGCCAAAGGAGATAATGCTTTAGTGAGAGTTTGTTGGAAGAAAGTCCTGGACAGAGGTTGATCAGATTGGGAGGATATACTGTATGATTTTCTATAGGAAGTGTTGTATCTTTGTCTGCTTGTGAAGTCCCTGAGGAAGGGGTGTCAGAACCTCCATTGCGGGAGGCGATGTGCATACACTGAGTGAAGGAGTGATTGTAGCAGGTTGTCACATATATATATACAGTACAGACCAAAAGTTTGGACACACATTCTCATTCAAAGAGTTTTCTTTATTTTCATGACTATGAAGGCATCAAAACTATGAATTAACACATGTGGAATTATATACATAACAAACAAGTGTGAAACAACTGAAAATATGTCATATTCTAGGTCAGTGATGGCGAACCTATGGCACGGGTGCCAGAGGCGGCACTCAGAGCCCTCTCTGTGGGCACCCGCGCCTTGGAAAAAGTCTATGGCATACCAATATGCTTTAGACTTTTCCTGCCATTCATCAGCACAGGACGCACTATGAACAGCGCAGGCAGCGCACTGAATGTAGGCTATTAAGCTATTATAGCTAAATGATTACGTACACGGAAGATATACTATATTGGTATTCAGGTTAAATTGCCGTTTTGGCACTTTGCGATAAATAAGTGGGTATTTGGTTGCAGTTTGGGCACTCGGTCTCTAAAAGGTTCACCATCACTGTTCTAGGTTCTTCAAAGTAGCCACCTTTTGCTTTGATTACTGCTTTGCACACTCTTGGCATTCTCTTGATGAGCTTCAAGAGGTAGTCCCCTGAAAGGGTTTTCACTTCACAGGTGTGCCCTGTCAGGTTTAATAAGTGGGATTTCTTGCCTTATAAATGGGGTTGGGACCATCAGTTGCGTTGAGGAGAAGTCAGGTGGATACACAGCTGATAGTCCTACTGAATAGACTGTTAGAATTAGTATTATGGCAAGTAACCAGCTAAGTAAAGAAAAACGAGTGGCCATCATTACTTTAAGAAATGAAGGTCAGTCAGTCAGCCGAAAAATTGGGAAAACTTTTAAAGTAAGGGCTATTTGACCATGAAGGAGAGTGATGGGGTGCTGCGCCAGATGACCTGGCCTCCACAGTCACCGGACCTGAACCCAATCGAGATGGTTTGGGGTGAGCTGGACCGCAGAGTGAAGGCAAAAGGGCCAACAAGTGCTAAGCATCTCTTGGAACTCCTTTGTAACGGTCCGTTTCAGCAGACAAGGGGTTAAAATCCGTTCAGGCGATAAGCCCCTTTCTGAGAGACAGGCACAGCTACTGCAGAACACCCACTCCCGAACTGGATACAAAATAGCACTCCAAACTGGAACCTCACGAATAGCTGCTAGCAGACGAACAGGAATCAGCTTACACTCCTGGCAATCAGTCTCTAACAGCATACAGCGGATCCCCCCAATAACGAGACAAGGCTCCGTGTTGAGGGTCAAGCAGTGGTCTGACTGTACTTCACGTACAGCCTCTTTTATTCATAAACCACAAACATAGTACTGCCCACAGGGGTTTGAAATACAACCAATCAGTAATTTACAACACATACAATGTAAGTACAGCAACCAATCGTTCACGCCCCCAGAGGACCAGAAGGGAGACTGCGACACAGGACAGATACAACATATCCCCACAATGCATCATGGTTTCCTCCTCTCTGTCCCGGAGACAACCGAGGAGCAATCCAATTATCTCTCAGGACAAAGGGAAATCGCCAATACACATGTGGATACAACAGGACAGACATCACCATTTAAACACACAATGGGACAATGGCACAATAGAAACACACCCAGCATATTCCTCCCAAGCTGACAAGTTACACTTATTATAAATTGTTACAACTTTGTGAGTTTACATTGTCCATACATATAACTTACATCAATTTAACCAGTATAACTTGGGGACAAACCTATCCAAAATTCACTTGAATAGGTTCAGGGGTTTAAAAGTTAGTATGGGCCATAATCCTGAGGCAAGAGGCCAGCAGCCAGGCCCCTCCAAAACCCAGTGGCGAGGTTGGTTTCGCCACATCCTTCAAGACTGTTGGAAGACCATTTCAGGGGACTAGCTCTTGAAGCTCATCAAGAGAATGCCAAGAGTGTGCAAAGCAGTAATCAAAGCAAAAGGTGGCTACTTTGAAGAACCTAGAATAGGACATATTTTCAGTTGTTTCACACTTGTTTGTTATGTATATAATTCCACATGTGTTAATTCATAGTTTTGATGCCTTCATAGTCATGAAAATAAAGAAAACTCTTTGAATGAGAAGGTGTGTCCAAACTTTTGGTCTGTACTGTATATATATTAGAGAGAAGCAGTATTACATGGAGGAGAACCCATATCCAGGAGATCCGGGTTAGGGATCCGCAAACATTGAGCCAAAGACTCTTTAAGCAGTTTATAATGAGATAGCTGCTGAGATCTTCGGACCTCCCCTAACAAATATGAGGGGGTCCAGCAATAAAAATTTAGGCTTGGCCTATAAAATGGAGGTAGCAAGGGTGATAAGCCTTCTGAGAAAAATATAATGCCTCTGGGTCACCTTAATTATATTGTGACTAGCCAAGTCTATGGCCTATAATACTGCAGGGCAGAGTCTGTTAGATGGAGACTCAGGTAGTCATTGGTGTTGTAGGGGCTCTGGGATGATGTGAGTATCTCCCCTCACCTTATATTCCCCTGATATGTACCAAAGGCAGGCGAAGAGGTCCGTCGGCGAGGCCACAGCGATGTTCAGGTAGGCCGCGATGTAATGAAACGTTCTGTGCGGCTCCGGTCAGCGGCATGTTCAGACTCCCCAGGTGGTAAGCAGGTTTTAAAGGGCCGCTTCGATTCACTCGCCGCCTGGAACTCAAGGCCGCAGCTTCTCGCATAGCACAGGCCGCAACCTCAAGAAGGGAGCCCACAGCGCTGTAAAGGGCCCCCGAAGCTCCGACTCAAGCTGGAGCGGGTCTGGATGATAATATGTTCCGTAGAAAAGCTGAGTGCGGATGACAGAGGATTCTATTCTTTTCAGCCGGAGCTCTCAGCCTGCATGTCTGCTTTCATCGGCGTCTAGCCCGCCCCCCAACATCCCAGCGGTTATTTCATCCACTTCGTCCCAAGTAGTTGTCAGAACCCGCTGGTCTCATATTGTCAACAGTAAAATCCTGGACGTGAAGGTTTTTTAAAACATTAGTTACCTGTGAACCAAGGAGACTTTCTGGCTGAAACAGATGAAGAAATTGCGCAGTCACCGTCCTGTTGCTGGATCCATCGTGTTCCTCTTGCAGAGTTACTACAACACCTAACCGGTTTACCAGCGGTCCTCACTTTTATGGCCGTCCATCCCAGGGGCGGACACAGGCAGCAAAGGGCCCCTGTGCAAAGGATGTACCCCCCCCCCCCATCACACATACAAATATAAACGTATATGTGCAAATAAAAACCATCTTGTGAATATGTTTACAGTATGTATATATGTTCTTTTCATACTAGGCCACGGCTCTAACTCTGCCGAAAACATCACTATACACACCCAGTCCCCTCAATGCCCCCACATAGTAATTATTCCCCCTTTGTGCCAGTACATAGAAGTTATGTCCAGATATGTGCCCCCTCACAGTAGTAATGGTCAGATATGTGCCCCTCACAGTAGTAATGGTCAGATATGTGCCCCTCACAGTAGTAATAGTCAGATATGTGCCCCCTCACAGTAGTAATAGTAAGATATGTTCCCCCTCACAGTAGTAATGGTCAGATATGTGCCCCTCACAGTAGTAATGGTCAGATATGTGCCCCCTCACAGTAGTAATGGTCAGATATGTGCCCCTCACAGTAGTAATGGTCAGATATGTGCCCCCTCACAGTAGTAATGGTCAGATATGTGCCCCCTCACAGTAGTAATGGTCAGATATGTGCCCCCTCACAGTAGTAATGGTCAGATATGTGCCCCCTCACAGTAGTAATGGTCAGATATGTGCCCCCTCACAGTAGTAATGGTCAGATATGTGGCTCTCACAGTAGTAATGATCAGATATGTGCCCCCTCACAGTAGTAATGGTCAGATATGTGCCCCTCACAGTAGTAATGGTCAGATATGTGCCCCCTCACAGTAGTAATGGTCAGATATGTGCCCCTCACAGTAGTAATGGTCAGATATGTGCCCCCTCACAGTAGTAATGGTCAGATATGTGCCCCCTCACAGTAGTAATGGTCAGATATGTGCCCCCTCACAGTAGTAATGGTCAGATATGTGGCTCTCACAGTAGTAATGATCAGATATGTGCCCCCTCACAGTAGTAATGGTCAGATATGTGCCCCTCACAGTAGTAATGGTCAGATATGTGCCCCCTCACAGTAGTAATGGTCAGATATGTGCCCCCTCACAGTAGTAATGGTCAGATATGTGCCCCCTCACAGTAATAATGATCAGATATGTGGCTCTCACAGTAGTAATGGTCAGATATGTGTCCCCTCACAGTAGTAATGGTCAGATATGTGGCTCTCACAGTAGTAATGATCAGATATGTGCCCCCTCACAGTAGTAATGGTCAGATATGTGCCCCTCACAGTAGTAATGGTCAGATATGTGCCCCCTCACAGTAGTAATGGTCAGATATGTGCCCCCTCACAGTAGTAATGGTCAGATATGTGCCCCATCACAGTAGTTATACCAGATATGTGCCCCTCACAGTAGTTATACCAGATATGTGCCCCTCACAGTAGTAATGATCAGATATGTGCTTCTCACAGTAGTAATGGTCAGATATGTGCCCCCTCACAGTAGTTATACCAGATATGTGCCCCTCACAGTAGTTATGTCCAGATATGTGCCCCCTCACAGTAGTAATGGTCAGAGACACAGGCACAGCTATTGCAGAACACCAAACTCCCGAACTGGATACAAAATAGCACTCCAAACTGGAACCTCACGAATAGCTGCTAGCAGACGAACAGGAATCAGCTTACACTCCTGGCAATCAGTCTCTAACAGCATACAGCGGATCCCCCCAATAACGAGACAAGGCTCCGTGTTGAGGGTCAAGCAGTGGTCTTACTGTACTTCAAGTACAGCCTCTTTTATTCATAAACCACAAACATAGTACTGCCCACAGGGGTTTGAAATATAACCAATCAGTAATTTACAACACATACAATGTAAGTACAGCAACCAATCGTTCACGCCCCCAGAGGACCAGAAGGGAGACCGCGACACAGGACAGATACAACATATCCCCACAATGCATCATGGTCTCCTCCTCTCTGTCCCGGAGACAACCTGAGGAGCAATCCAATTATCTCTGAGGACAAAGGGAGATCGCCAATACACATGTGAGGACAACAGAACAGACATCACCATTTAAACACACAATGGGACAATGGCACAATAGAAACACACCCAGCATATTCCTCCCAAGCTGACAAGTTACACTTATTATAAATTGTTACAACTTTGTGAGTTTACATTGTCCATACATATAACTTACATCAATTTAAACAGTATAACTTGGGGAAAAACCTATCCAAAATTCACTTGAATAGGTTCAGGGGTTTAAAAGTTAGTATATGGCCCATAATCCAGGGGCAAGAGGCTGATAAACAGTCCTCTCCAAAACCCAGTGGCGAGGTTGGTTTCGCCACACATCTCCCCCCCCCCCCCCCCCCCAGGGAAGACTAACCAGATACCTGACCTCACGGTCAGTACCTGAGTTAGTCTGGCAGTCCACACACAACCCAATACTGGACCTGTTGAATTTGGTAGCCTGTCTCTGTCCAGTGAGTCCACCAAGGTTATGTTGGAAGCTGGTACCCCTCACAGTAGTTATACCATATATGTGCCCCTCACAGTAGTTATACCTCATATGTGCCCCCTCACAGTAGTAATGGTCAGGTATGTGCCCCCTTCACAGGAAGTTAAAAAACTATACTCGCCTAGTTGCTGATGATGACAGTTCAGCCGCTGGCACTCCGCAGCAGTAGCAGGATGTAGTGTCACACACAGGAGGAGGCGCTCAGCAGATTCCCGGCCGCTCCTCCTCATACACAGACCGGCAGTGTGATGGTTGACACTACATCCTGCTACTGCTGTGGAGCCAGGGCCATATTCAGATTTGATGCTGCCCGAGGCCTTCAGCTATCCCTCAGGACGCCCTCATACACTTGGACAATTAAAGCACTGACCTGTTCTGCGTGCGCTCGGCAGCTGAAGGCCTCCGTGTTGGTCCCATGTTCTTATTTGCCCGCATTGCTGAGAAACGTGATGTTTTATTATATACAAACGGGGGCGTTACCATTACACCTAGAGGCTCCGCCCTCTCTGTAACTGCCACGCCCTCTGCACTTTAACATGACGCGGTGGGATGACATTTTCACTGCCAGGCCCTGTCACAGTAGAGACAGCAGAGCCTCTAGGTGTAATGGTAACGCCCCCGTTGCTCCTAGAGGATCATTCCTATATATTCCAATATTATATTTTTCTCAATAATGCAGGCGTATATAAACATGGGCCCAACACAGACCGGCACTGATGGGGGGCTTTAGTGCTGCCCTAGCCATTTTACAGTGACATCACCGCGCTCACTGGCAGGCGGAAGCCTCCCCCAAATAGTATCTCCAGTAGTAATAAGGCTCCCTACAGTGCCCCCAGTACTAATAAGTCCTCCCTATAGGGCACCTCTATAAGGCACTTCTATGGAGCCCTCAGTAGTAGTAATGCCCTCCACCACTGCCCACAGTATTTATAATGTTCCCTGCAGTGCCCCCTGTAATTATAATACCTCCTGCCGTACCCCCCGGAGTTATAATCATCTCTGTAGTGCCCCTATAAATTATAATGGCCGTCCTCTCCCTCCAGTCTTCTATACCATGCAGTCCCATGTAAATGACACCAGTCGGCTCCCACCAGTCTTCTATATGATACAGTCCTATGTAAATAACCTATCTTCCTTACAGTCTTCTATAACATGCAGTCCCATGTAAATAACTTCACTCCTCTCCCTTCAGTATTCTATACCATGCAGTCCCATGTAAATAACACCAGTCCTCTCCCTCCAGTCCCATGTAAATAACTTCTCTTCCTTACAGTTTTCTATAACATACAGTCCCATGTAAATAACTTAAATCCCCTCCTTCACATAGTCCCATATAAATATCATCACTCTTTACCCTCCAGTCTTCTAAAATATCCAGTCCCATGTAAATAACACCAGTCATCTCCCTCCAATCTTCTATAACATACAGTCCTATGTAAAAAAAAACATATCTTTCTTATAGTCTTCTATAACATACAGTCCTATGTAACACCCCTCACTTCAGCCCCTCTAACATTCAGTCCCAGTTAAATAACATATTTACCTCCCACTAAGCAGGGAGGAGGTATAATGGGAGAACCACATCTCCCAGCATTTCTCTGGCACTGACATTCATTCCATGGCATCACAGGTCTCCACTGCTGAGCGCTGCCTCTTTCTGCACTGGTGACATGACGGTGACCTCATCACAGGTCTCCACTGCTGCACTGGTCACATGACGGTGACCTCATCACAGGTCTCCACTGCTGCACTGGTCACATGACGGTGACCTCATCACAGGTCTCCACTGCTGCACTGGTCACATGACGGTGACCTCATCACAGGTCTCCACTGCTGCACTTGTCACATGACGGTGACCTCATCACAGGTCTCCACTGCTGCACTTGTCACATGACGGTGACCTCATCACAGGTCTCCACTGCTGCACTGGTCACATGATGGTGACCTCATCACAGGTCTCCACTGCTGCACTTGTCACATGACGGTGACCTCATCACAGGTCTCCACTGCTGCACTGGTCACATGACGGTGATCTCATCACGGGTCTCCACTGCTGCACTGGTCACATGACGGTGACCTCCTCACGGGTCTCCACTGCTGCACTGGTCACATGACGGTGACCTCATCACAAGTCTCCACTGCTGCACTGGTCACATGACGGTGACCTCATCACGGGTCTCCACTGCTGCACTGGTCACATGACGGTGACCTCATCATAGGTCTCCACTGCTGCACTGGTCACATGATGGTGACCTCATCACAGGTCTCCACTGCTGCACTGGTCACATGATGGTGACCTCATCACGGGTCTCCACTGCTGCACTGGTCACATGATGGTGACCTCATCACGGGTCTCCACTGCTGCACTGGTCACATGATGGTGACCTCATCACGGGTCTCCACTGCTGCACTGGTCACATGACGGTGACCTCATCACGGGTCTCCACTGCTGCACTGGTCACGTGACGGTGACCTCATCACGGGTCTCCACTGCTGCACTGGTCACGTGACGGTGACCTCATCACGGGTCTCCACTGCTGCACTGGTCACGTGACGGTGACCTCATCACGGGTCTCCACTGCTGCACTGGTCACGTGACGGTGACCTCATCACGGGTCTCCACTGCTGCACTGGTCACGTGACGGTGACCTCATCACGGGTCTCCACTGCTGCACTGGTCACATGACGGTGACCTCATCACGGGTCTCCACTGCTGCACTGGTCACATGACGGTGACCTCATCACGGGTCTCCACTGCTGCACTGGTCACATGACGGTGACCTCATCACGGGTCTCCACTGCTGCACTGGTCACATGACGGTGACCTCATCACGGGTCTCCACTGCTGCACTGGTCACAAGACGGTGACCTCATCACGGGTCTCAACTGCTGCACTGGTCACATGACGGTGACCTCATCACGGGTCTCCACTGCTGCACTGGTCACATGACGGTGACCTCATCACGGGTCTCCACTGCTGCACTGGTCACATGACGGTGACCTCATCACGGGTCTCCACTGCTGCACTGGTCACATGACGGTGACCTCATCACAGGTCTGCACTGCTGAGCGCTGCCTCCTTCTGCACTGGTCACATAACGGTGACCTCATCACAGGTCCTACCTCCACTTCCACTGCTGAAAAGATTACATGACTATGATGTCATTAAAGGTGTAACGGATCTCCTAGCACCCCGACCGGGTACCTCCGTTGATAAATGCTCCCAGTGCCTCCCGAGGACTCCAAGCACTCCGCTCGACACCGATACCACCACAGGAACCAGGAACAGCTCTTACAAGAGCTAGGAGTAATAGCCAGGGGAGTATACAAGTATAGCAATCCCCACACACATGAGACGAGGCTCTATGTTGAGTGTAAAACAGGAACACTTTATTGAGGGCTACCCGCCCGTATTTATGCAGGTCCCCATCTGGTGTACACGCCCCTAGGGGGCCAGAAGGAAGACTGTGACACAGGACAGATACGTAGCACTCAGGATACACAGACACAACACATCCCCACAATGCATCATGGTTTCCTCCTCTCTGCCCTGGAGACACCCGAGGAGTAATTCAATTATCTCTCAGGACAAAGGGAAATCGCCAATACACATGTGGATACAACAGGACAGAAATCACCACCCAAACACACAATGTCACACCCCCACAGCAAACACAGACATTTAACATATTCCCAGATAGCTCAAGTCTGAGTGCATATCATTAGGTGAATGGCACTCAGAATACACAAATACAATAAAATTAGCTATCTGGGTGCCCTCACATAACAAAATACAATTGCAAATACAGATTTAAGCTGTGCGGGCAGTCTGTCTGCTCCTTTAAAGTCAGTATGGGCCATAATCCCGAGGCAAGAGGCTGGTAGCCAGGCCCCTCCGAAACCCAGTGGCGAGGTTGGTTTCGCCACACATCTCCCCCTCCCAGGGAAGACTAACCAGATACCTGACCTCACGCCGGTTGGTACCTGAGTTAGTCTGGCAGCCCACCCACAACCAAATACTGGACCTGTTGAATTTGGTAGCCTGTCTCTGTCCAGTGAGTCCACCAAGGTTATATTGGTAGCTGGTACTCCCGGTCTCTGTGTTGCTCCCTGGCTTGGAGTGGAGGTTGCTTTGTGGGCAGGGATCAGCGGTACTCTGCCCTGGTGCCAGCGTTACCATGGAAGAAGCCTGGTTGGAGCCTGGTTGTTGGAGGGGGAGACCGACTGTCTCCCCTTTGGATACCCAGCTCTGCTGCTGGAGGGGGAGACCGACTGTCCCTACCCCCTGTGCTGTAAGTGCAGAGACCACGGTCCCATCTGCACTGTTGTGGGGCTTACTGTCTCCCCCTGGTGCGTTAAGCTGCCACTGGGGAGAGGGGGTAATGAGCTCCTCTCCCATACATACTTCCAGCCGCTGTGGAGGGCGACCGACCGTCTCCACTCCCAATACAGTGTACTGCTGCTAGGGAAAGGAGACTGGGCTCTCTATTCCTTGCTGGACACTCTGCCGCTGGGGGACAGGACCGACTGTCTCTGCCCCCTGTAACTCCGCCTGCCGCTGGGGAATGGAGACTGGGCTCCCAATTCCCAATAAATCACACGGCCGCTGGGAATGGAGACTGGGCTCCCAATTCCTTGTAAATCACCCAGCCGCTGGGGAATGGAGACTGGGCTCCCAATTCCCTGCAATTCACACTGCCAATAGGGAGAGGGGGTAACAAGCTCCTCTCCCATACATACTTCCAGCCGCTGGGGAGGGAGACCGACTGTTTCCGCTCCCAATACAGTGTCCTGTTGCTGGGGAAAGGAGACTGGGCTCTTTGTTTTCTGTAGGACACTCTGCCGCTGGGGGACAGGACTGACTGTCTCTGCCCCCTGTAACTCAGCCTGCCGCTGGGGAATGGAGACTGGGCTCCCAATTCCCTGCAGAAGCAGTGGAGAGACCTCGGTCCCATCTCCACCGGCCACCTGGGGTTCTTCCCAGTAAACATCCACAATATCCTCCCAGCTGAAGGGCTCTGGACCTGTTTCTGTCATTTTCCTGTCCTGCTGAGCCTTCCCAATGGAGTGGAAGAGATCTCAGTAGTCCTGCTCCAGTTCCCACTCCAGGGTTGCTAGGTGAGCTAGGTCTTTCTCTACCTCATGGGGGTCATCCCAATCCTGCCTATCCTCCCTCTCATAGAAAATGACCTGAAGTCTGGACTGTGCAGGGCTCCCAAAGTCAGGCTCTGCAAAGGACTCCCATAGCAAGCCAGGACCATCAAACTCCTCTCCCTCTGGCTTGTCATGCTCAGCTGTCCAGGGTATATACTGTGCCATATACCACCAGAGCGCCTGGTAGGCATCCTCCAGCCATAGCTCCTGCCATACCCGGTGCTCTAGTTCCTTCACCCATTCCTCCAGGGGCTGCTCTCCCAGGAAGGGCATCCGCAGGGCCACTTGCTTCGCTGCTCTTCACTGGGGAGACTCTCACCTCGCTGGTATTGTACATTATCCAGGGCCTGGTACCAGATGCCTTTCCTTAATGCATCCCGGCCATCCAGGTCTTCCTCATCGTATGCCACTGCTGGTTCCATCCTGCTGCTGTCAGGGACGCTGTACTGGGACATGCATTGCCCTCAAATTGTAATTCCAGGGAATGATGTTTCTTTGTAACTGTCCTCCTGGGCTGTGAGAACGATCCCGCCGCTTGCCACCAATGTAACGGATCTCCTAGCACCCCAACCGGGTACCTCCGTTGATAAATGCTCCCAGTGCCTCCCGAGGACTCAAAGCACTCCGCTCGACACCGATACCACCACAGGAACCAGGAACAGCTCTTACAAGAGCTAGGAGTAATAGCCAGGGGAGTATACAAGTATAGCAATCCCCACACACATGAGACGAGGCTCTATGTTGAGTGTAAAACAGGAACACTTTATTGAGGGCTACCCGCCCGTATTTATGCAGGTCCCCATCTGGTGTACACGCCCCTAGGGGAACAGAAGGAAGACTGTGACACAGGACAGATATGAAGCACTCAGGATACACAGACACAACACATCCCCACAATGCATCATGGTTTCCTCCTCTCTGCCCTGGGGACACCCGAGGAGTAATTCAATTATCTCTCAGGACAAAGGGAAATCGCCAATACACATGTGGATACAACAGGACAGAAATCACCACCCAAACACACAATGTCACACCCCCACTGCAAACACAGACATTTAACATATTCCCAGATAGCTCAAGTCTGAGTGCATATCATTAGGTGAATGGCACTCAGAATATACAAATACAATAAAATTTTCTATCTGGGTACCATCACATAACAAAATACAACTCCAAAGACAGATTTAAGCTGTGCGGCCGGTCTGTCTGCTCCTTTAAAGTCAGTATGGGCCATAATCCCGAGGCAAGAGGCTGGTAGCCAGGTCCCTCCGATACCCAGTGGCGAGGTTGGTTTCGCCACAAAAGGTCCTTCAGCTATGGAGTGTAGACACAAACGGGCAGAAGATTCGCAGTAAGTGCTAATCAGGCCCCTCCCCCAAAACTTCGCCCCCTCCCAACCTCTACACCAAGGTGCCCAGGTTACCCTGTTGGCGGAGGTAGGGAATGAAAAATATGATAAGATAAAAAAAATAAACGGTCCATCCCCTGGTCCATCCACTTAAATAAAAGGAGAAATGAACACAGAACTCGCAAACCTGAACTGTTCCTTTACTGTATTTCAATCCATGTCTCTAAAAAAACCTGGGGGCATGAGAGAGGCTTCATCCAAGCGCCTGATGCCATCTCGAAACTGCACCGTCATATACACCAATACTACACTATACAGATGTACAATGCATCAACCTGGCATCATGTGTTACATGAGTAAGACTGTCTGTGGCGAAACCAACCTCGCCACTGGGTTTTGGAGGGGCCTGGCTACTAGCCTCTTGCCCCAGGATTATGGGCCCTCTCATCAGCCATGCCTCATTTGTTCACAAAGGACTTGAATTAACTTGAACTCCTGGTCTAATTCGTGCCATTTTGGGATGTTAAATGTCTGTGTATTGAAGAGGGTTGTGACATTGTATGTTTAAATGGTGATTTCTGTTCTGTTGTCCCCACATGTGTATTGGTGATTTCCCTTTGTCTTGAGAGATAATTGGATTACTCCTCGGGTGTCTCCAGGGCAGAGAGGAGGAAACCTTGATGTATTGTGGGGATGTATTGTCTCTGTGTATCCTGAAGTGCTGCATATCTGTCCTGTGTCACAGTCTTCCTTCTGGTCCCCTAGGGGCGTGTACACCAGATGGGCTTGGTTGTTTTATACCTCCCTGTGGGCGGACCTGTATTTGCAACAACTGTAATAAAAAACAGGCCGGGTGTGCCAGCACCTCAGACCACTGCTTGACCCTCAACACGGAGCCTTGTCTCGTTATTGGGGGGATCCACTGTATGCTGTTAGAGACTGATTGCCAGGAGTGTAAGCTGATTCCTGTTCATCTGCTAGCAGCTATTCGTGAGGTTCCAGTTCGGAGTGCTATTTTGTATCCAGTTCGGGAGTTTGGTGTTCTGCAGTAGCTGTGCCTGTCTCTCAGAAAGGGGCATATCGCCTAAACGGATTTTAACCCCTTGTCTGCTGAAACGGTCCGTTACATTGGTGGCAAGCAGCGGGATCGTTCCTACAGCCAGAAGGACAGCTACAGGAGACACCATTTCTTTGGATTTTACAACTTAAGGGCAACGCATGTCTCAGTACAGCGACCCTAAAAGCACCAGGATGGAACCAGCAGTGGAGTACAGATACTCTGTGGAGGAATTTGACCGTATGATGTGGTTGCGGCTGAACTTCTTCGGTCCCAATCCAGCTGAGAAATCCGTGAAGTTCGTGAGGAGTCTAGTGTTCAAGACCCTACTATACGGGGCAGAAGGTGACGGTCAGCTGCCACGTTGGGTGGACCTCCACCGGAAGTTACAGTTGCGGGACAGAGAGAGCTCAGTCTCCCCTCCCCAGCGGCAGAGTGTCCAGCAGGGAATTGGGAGCCCAGTCTCCATTCCCCAGCGGCAGTGTGAATTGCAGGGAATTGGGAGCCCAGTCTCCATTCCCCAGCGGCAGTGTGAAGTGCAGGGAGAGGAGAGCAGTGTCCTCCCTCCCCAGCGGCAGGCTGAGTTACAGGGGGCAGAGGTAGTTGTTCCTGCCCCCCAGCAGCAGAGTGATATGCCGGGAAGGCAGTGTGAAATGCAGGGAGAGGAGAGCAGCGTCCTCCCTCCCCAGCGGCAGGCTGAGTTACAGGGGGCAGAGGTAGTTGTTTCTGCCCCCCAGCAGCAGGGTGATATGCCGGGAAGGCAGTGTGAAATGCAGGGAGAGGAGAGCAGCGTCCTCCCTCCCCAGCGGCAGGCTGAGTTACAGGGGGCAGAGGTGGTTGTTCCTGCCCCCCAGCAGCAGAGTGATATGCCGGGAAGGCAGTGTGAAATGCAGGGAGAGGAGAGCAGCGTCCTCCCTCCCCAGCGGCAGGCTAAGTTACAGGGGGCAGAGGTAGTTGTTCCTGCCCCCCAGCAGCAGAGTGATATGCCGAGAAGGCAGTGTGAAATGCAGGGAGAGGAGAGCAGCGTCCTCCCTCCCCAGCGGCAGGCTGAGTTACAGGGGGCAGAGGTAGTTGTTCCTGCCCCCCAGCAGCAGCATGATTTTTTTGGGAATTGGGAGCCCAGTCTCCATTCCCCAGCGGCCGTGTGATGTACAGGGAATTGGGAGCCCAGTCTCCATTCCCCAGCGGCTTGTGATTTACTGGGAATTGGGAGCCCAGTCTCCATTCCCCAGCGGCATGCAGAGTTACAGGGGGCAGAGACAGTCGGTCCTGTCCCCCAGCGGCAGAGTGTCCAGCATGGAATAGAGAGCCCAGTCTCCTTTCCCCAGCAGCAGGACACTGTATTGGGAGCGGAGACGGTCGGTCGCCCTCCCCAGCGGCTGGAAGTGTGGCGAAACCAACCTCGCCACTGGGTTTTGGAGAGGCCTGTTTAAAAGCCTCTTGCCTCAGGATTATGGCCCATACTAACTTTTAAACCCCTGAACCTATTCAAGTGAATTTTGGATAGGTTTGTCCCCAAGTTATACTGTTTAAATTGATGTAAGTTATATGTAAGGACAATGTAAACTCACAAAGTTGTAACAATTTATAATAAGTGTAACTTGTCAGCTTGGGAGGAATATGCTGGGTGTGTTTCTATTGTGCCATTGTCCCATTGTGTGTTTAAATGGTGATGTCTGTCCTGTTGTATCCACATGTGTATTGGCGATTTCCCTTTGTCCTGAGAGATAATTGGATTGCTCCTCGGTTGTCTCCGGAACAGAGAGGAGGAAACCATGATGCATTGTGGGGATATGTTGTATCTGTCCTGTGTCGCAGTCTCCCTTCTGGTCCTCTGGGGGCGTGAACGATTGGTTGCTTTACTTACATTGTATGTGTTGTAAATTACTGATTTATGTATTTCAGTTATAGATGGTTGTATTTCAAACCCCTGTGGGCAGTACTATGTTTGTGGTTTATGAATAAAAGAGGCTGTACTTGAAGTACAGTCAGACCACTGCTTGACCCTCAACACGGAGCCTTGTCTCGTTATTGGGGGGATCCACTGTATGCTGTTAGAGACTGATTGCCAGGAGTGTAAGCTGATTCCTGTTCGTCTGCTAGCAGCTATTCGTGAGGTTCCAGTTCGGAGTGCTATTTTGTATCCAGTTCGGGAGTTGGGTGTTCTGCAGTAGCTGAGCCTGTCTCTCAGAAAGGGGCATATCGCCTAAACGGATTTTAACCCCTTGTCTGCTGAAACGGTCCGTTACAGGAAGTATGTATGGGAGAGGAGCTCGTTACCTCCTCTCCCCAGTGGCAGCTTAATGCACCAGGGGGAGACAGTAAGCCCCACAACAGTGCAGATGGGACCGTGGTCTCTGCACTTACAGCACAGGGGGTAGGGACAGTCGGTCTCCCCATCCAACAACCAGGCTCCAACCAGGCTTCTTCCATGGTAACGCTGGCACCAGGGCAGAGTACCGCGGATACCTGCCCACAAAGCAACCTCCACTCCAAGCCAGGGAGCAACACAGAGACCGGGAGTACCAGCTACCAACATAACCTTGGTGGACTCACTGGACAGAGACAGGCTACCAAATTCAACAGGTCCAGTATTTGGTTGTGGGTGGGCTGCCAGACTAACTCAGGTACCGACCGGCGTGAGGTCGGGTATCTGGTTAGTCTTCCCTGGGAGGGCGAGATGTGTGGCGAAACCAACCTCGCCACTGGGTTTTGGAGGGGCCTGGCTGCTGGCCTCTTGCCCCAGGTTATGGGCCCTCTCATCAGCCAGGCCTCATTTGTTCACAAAGGACTTGAACTAACTTGAACTCCTGGTCTAATTAGTGCCATTTTGGGATGTTAAATGTCTGTGTATTGAAGAGGGTTGTGACATTGTATGTTTAAATGGTGATTTTTGTTCTGTTGTCCCCACATGTGTATTGGTGATTTCCCTTTGTCTTGAGAGATAATTGGATTACTCCTCGGGTGTCTCCAGGGCAGAGAGGAGGAAACCATGATGCATTGTGGGGATGTATTGTCTCTGTGTATCCTGCAGTGCTGCATATCTGTCCTGTGTCACAGTCTTCATTCTGGTCCCCTAGGGGCGTGTACACCAGATGGGCTTGGTTGTTTTATACCTCCCTGTGGGCGGACCTGTATTTGCAACAACTGTAATAAAAAACAGGCTGGGTGTGCCAGCACCTCAGACCACTGCTTGACCCTCAACACGGAGCCTTGTCTCGTTATTGGGGGGATCCACTGTATGCTGTTAGAGACTGATTGCCAGGAGTGTAAGCTGATTCCTGTTCGTCTGCTAGCAGCTATTCGTGAGGTTCCAGTTCGGAGTGCTATTTTGTATCCAGTTCGGGAGTTTGGTGTTCTGCAGTAGCTGTGCCTGTGTAACGGACCGTTTCAGCAGACAAGGGGTTAAAATCCGTTCAGGCGATAAGCCCCTTTCTGAGAGACAGGCACAGCTACTGCAGAACACCAACTCCCGAACTGGATACAAAATAGCACTCCAAACTGGAACCTCACGAATAGCTGCTAGCAGACGAACAGGGATCAGCTTATCCTTCTGGCAATCGGTCTTCTAACAGCATACAGTGAATCCCCCCAATAACGAGACAAGGCTCCGTGTTGAGGATCAAGCAGTGGTCTGACTGTACTTCACGTACAGCCTCTTTTATTCATAAACCACAAACATAGTACTGCCCACAGGGGTTTGAAATATAACCAATCAGTAATTTACAACACATACAATGATACAACAGCAAACAATCGTTCACGCCCCCAGAGGACCAGAATGAAGACTGTGACATAGGACAACATATCCCCACAATGCATCATGGTTTCCTCCTCTCTGTCCAGACAACCTGAAGAGCAATCCAATTATCTCTGAGGACAAAGGGAGATCGCCAATACACATGAGAGGACAACAGAACATACATCACCATTTTAAACACACAATGGGACAATGGCACAATAGAAACACACCCGCATATTCCTCCCAAGCTGACAAGTTACACTTATTATAAATCGTTACAACTTTGTGAGTTTACATTGGCCATACATATAACTTACATTAATTCAAACAGTATAACTTTGTGACAAACCTATCCAAAATTCACTTGAATAGTTTCAGGGGTTTAAAAGTTAGTATATGGCCCATAATCCAGGGGCAAGAGGCCAGCAGCCAGTCCTCTCCAAAACCCAGTGGCGAGGTTGGTTTCGCCACACATCTCCCCCCCCCCCCAGGGAAGACTAACCAGATACCTGACCTCACGCCGGTCGGTACGTGAGTTAGTCTGGCACCCCACCCACAACCCAATACTGGACCTGTTGACTTTAGTAGCCTGTCTCTGTCCAGTGAGTCCACCAAGGTTATGTTGGAAGCTGGTACTCCCAGTCTCTGTGTTGCTCCCTGGCTTGGAGTGGAGGTTGCTTTGTGGGCAGGGATTAGCGGTACTCTGCCCTGGTGCCAGCGCTACCATGGAAGAAGCCTGGTTGGAGCCTGGTTGTTGGAGGGGGAGACCGACTGTCTCTACCCCCTGTGCTGTAAGTGCAGAGACCACGGTCCCATCTGCACTGTTGTGGGGCTTACTTTGTCCCCCTGGTGCGTTAAGCTGCCGCTGGGGAGAGGGGGTAATGAGCTCCTCTCCCATACATACTTCCAGCCGCTGGGGAGGGCGACCGACCGTCTCCGCTCCCAATACAGTGTCCTGCTGCTGGGGAAAGGAGACTGGGCTCTCTATTCCCTGCTGGACACTCTGCCGCTGGGGGACAGGACCGACTGTCTCTGCCCCCTGTAACTCCGCCTGCCGCTGGGGAATGGAGACTGGGCTCCCAATTCCCAAAAAATCATGCTGCTGCTGGGGGGCAGGAACAACTACCTCTGCCCCCTGTAACTCCGCCTGCCGCTGGGGAGGGAGGACGCTGCTCTCCTCTCCCTGCATTTCACACTGCCTTCCCGGCATATCACTCTGCTGCTGGGGGATGGAGACTGGGTCTGTCACCTTACTGTCCTGCTGAGCCTTCTCACTGGCGTGGAACAGCTGCTGGTAGCCCTGTTCCAGCTCCATCTCCCGGGTCACCAGGTGCACCAGGTCCTGCTCAATCTCATGAGTGTCGTCCCAGTCATACCTGCTCTCCCACCATTCCAAGAGATCATGGAACCGGGCTTGTGTAGGGCTCCCAAACTCCAGCTCTGAAAAGGTCTCCCATAACAAGCCAGGACCATCAAACTCCTCTCCCTCCGGCTTGTCATGCTCAGCTGTCCTGGGTAGGTACTGTGCCCCATACCACCAGAGCGCCTGGTAGGCATCTTCCAGCCACAGCTCCCACGATGCTAGGAGTTCCAATTCCTTTACCCATTCCTCCCGGGGCTGCTCTCCCAGGAAGGGCATCCGCAGGGCTACTCGCTTCTGCAACCGCTGGTCTTCCGTGGGGAGTCTCTCGTCCTGCATATACTCCACAATACCCAGTACCTGGTACCAGATGCCTTTGCGGACTGCATCTCGGTCATCCATGACACCCTCATCGTACTCCACTGCTGTTTCCATTCTGGTGCTGTCAGGGTCGCTGTACTGGGACATGCGTTGCCCTCAAATTGTAATTCCAGGGAATGATGTTTCTTTGTAGCTGTCCTTCTGGGCTGTGGGAACGATCCCGCTGCTTGCCACCAATGTAACGGACCGTTTCAGCAGACAAGGGGTTAAAATCCGTTCAGGCGATAAGCCCCTTTCTGAGAGACAGGCACAGCTACTGCAGAACACCAACTCCCGAACTGGATACAAAATAGCACTCCAAACTGGAACCTCACGAATAGCTGCTAGCAGACGAACAGGGATCAGCTTATCCTTCTGGCAATCGGTCTTCTAACAGCATACAGTGAATCCCCCCAATAACGAGACAAGGCTCCGTGTTGAGGATCAAGCAGTGGTCTGACTGTACTTCACGTACAGCCTCTTTTATTCATAAACCACAAACATAGTACTGCCCACAGGGGTTTGAAATATAACCAATCAGTAATTTACAACACATACAATGATACAACAGCACCCAATTGTTCACGCCCCCAGAGGACCAGAATGAAGACTGTGACATAGGACAACATATCCCCACAATGCATCATGGTTTCCTCCTCTCTGTCCAGACAACCTGAAGAGCAATCCAATTATCTCTGAGGACAAAGGGAGATCGCCAATACACATGTGAGGACAACAGAACAGACATCACCATTTTAAACACACAATGGGACAATGGCACAATAGAAACACACCCGCATATTCCTCCCAAGCTGACAAGTTACACTTATTATAAATTGTTACAACTTTGTGAGTTTACATTGGCCATACATATAACTTACATTAATTCAAACAGTATAACGTGGGGACAAACCTATCCAAAATTCACTTGAATAGGTTCAGGGGTTTAAAAGTTAGTATATGGCCCATAATCCAGGGGCAAGAGGCCAGCAGCCAGTCCTCTCCAAAACCCAGTGGCGAGGTTGGTTTCGCCACAGCCTGTCTCTCAGAAAGGGGCTTATCGCCTAAACGGATTTTAACCCCTTGTCTGCTGAAACGGTCCGTTACACTGTCTAACAGCTGAAACGCGTTGACGGATTATGCCCTGGAATGTTTTTAATTTGTATTCTCAATAAAGCTGGAAATACCTTTTAACCCTTCACAGCTGCATGAACTGTTTACCGGATTTCACAAGCATCTGCAGCGGAGTCCTGTGCACGGAGGTTTCACACTGGTATAGAAGATGGCAGGAGTTTTCTCTTTTGTCCTTTACAAGGTAACGCTAAGTTATCAACTAGCTTGGTCTAGTTATTTTGGGGTGGAGTTGTTGATTGCTGAGCCTTTCTATGTCCAGGCCTTTTGCTTCTCTGTGTGAGGGGGAGAGCATTTGCATCCTGGGACTTGTAGTACCCCATTGTTGTCAGTATTGAAGGTTGTCAATTTGCTTACTTAGGGTCGTTGTTTTGTCTTGGCTGATGTTACAAGTAACAGGGGTCTCTGTTGCTTCATGTTCACCTAGTTACCAACTTTGTTTCGGTAGTTGTTATCCAAATGCCTTTCATCTGAATCTGGATTTGGTTATTACCTAGCTTTGCCTGGTTGATTGGGGTGGAGTTGTCAGTTACTTAGCATTGATATAGCCGTATAACATTTATACGGATACAGGGCCCTCCCAGCATGCACTTTCTATAATACCAGTGTCTTCTAATGAGGCATAAGGGTCTTTGGGCAGGCCCGGTAGCGACTGGTACCTCTGCACCCCCTATAGCTACGCCCCTGTATGGACATATCCGTGTAATGTTTGATAGGTGCTTTCCCTTCCAGATACTTAGCACTTTGTTCTTTAGCTGTGATCTGTAGTTCTACCGTTGTATCTGGTTCTGGTCTTCTGCATATTCGGGGATCTGTAGTTCCGCTCTCTTTCTTGCTGTGTATGGGATTTTTATTTCTACATGTGCTGTTATATTATCCAGGCTGATCTACTTGGTTGAAATCAGATAGGTTGATCACTGGATCATCTGCTCCTTTTGTGACCCTCAGCATTCGGTTCCTGTCATACACCAGTGGGTTTGTTTCATACTCTAGTTTTCTGATCTGGATACATGCTTTTTATATCTTGTTTTTTCTACTCTCTGATGTTTGTGCATGTGATGGATACCACACCTCGTGCCTGCTTGACGTCAACTACGTCGAGCTCATGAGACGCAGTATGGTCCCTGGTTACCAAGACGTGATGTTACGCCCTCCTGGAGGAGCAGGTAAGGTCAGGTTGGTACAGTTTACACAGACACCTCCTGTCCATGCGGGCACAGAGAGGCAACAACCTGAGGGAGCCTTTTCACTTCCGCAACGAAAACAGCGCCGTCTCAGCCCTGGTAATCTGCCACCACCTTCTCGTTTGTGTGACGGACTGAACCATCACTGGGGCTGCTGGAGAAGCCTGAGGGCCAGCCTCCTTCCTACGGACTATGGACCCAGAACTATGGAGAACCCCTCAGACCTTTTGGGTTTAACTCTGCACTGAGACTCCCACTGATTGTGTTAGTGATGGGATTAAGATAGCTGACTTTAGGAGCAGCTGACTCCTAGATGAGTAGATCACCCTATGATACACTCAGGAGATAATCCCATCACATGTGTCTCCTCTCTCCCTATTCATTCATTATGGAGGGGGGAAGATGTCTGTTTGCATGTTGTTCATGATTGATTGATTTATGTTGTTAGACTTCTTGAACTGTATATATACTGAGTTGATCTTCAATAAAGTGAGTTCCTGTTTTACCCTTAACATAGAGTGTCATCTCATGTGTGGGGGGAACAGCTATATTTACTCTGGAGATTGCTATCGGTAATATACTCCCCTGGTATTTCAACACGGTACTACCCACTGGAAGTTGGACCCTGGTCTTGGGCCCAGGGTGGATGGAAGACGGCGGGACCTCAACCAAGCTGCAGCGGTTCGTGGGGTCGGCAGTGATAACAGTGTCAAGTGGAGTGCTTGGAGCCCTCAGGAAGCACTAGGAGCCTCCATCAACGGAGGTACCCAGTCGGGGTGCCAGGAGATCCATTACATTGGTTGCAAGCAGTGGGATGGCGTCCTAGTGCGAGGAGAAGCAGCTCGGAGACACCGTTCGTGGAGTACATTGAGGGAAACACTAGTATCCGTACAGCGCCCCTGGCTACAGCAGGATGGAATCGGCAAGTCTTCGGACAGCGTTCCACTACGAGGAGGAGGATGACCCGGACTGGAGGGATGCAGTCCGCAAAGGCGTCTGGCACGAGGCCCTGGAAGATGTACAGCGTCAGCGGGGCGAGAGTCTCCCCAGTGAGCAGCAGCGGTTGTGAGTGGCCCTGCGAATGCCCCTTATGGGAGAGCAGCCCCTGGATGATTGGGTGACAGAACTCGACAGCCTAGTATGGAAGGAGCTTTGGCTAGACAACGCCTACCAGGCACTCTGGTGGTATGTGATTCGGCACTCCCCCTGGATGGCTGAGCACGACAGACCTGAGGTGGGGCTTATGATGGCCCTGGCTTGTTGTTTGAGGCCTTCGCAGAACCGGAGTTCGGAGATGCTGGAGAGTCCCGGTTCTGGGATATCCATGACTACAGGGAGGCTATGCATGATTGGGCTACAGCGAGAAAGGTGAGACATGACCTGGCATCTCTAGTGACAATGGAGTGGGAGCTGGAGCAGGATTACCAATCCTTCTTCAGCTCAATTCGGCCCCAATATACACTGCCAGAGACCTGGGTGGCAGTCCCAGACCTACAACCCTACAGCTGGGAAGACCTGACTGAAGTATCCCCTGCTTCAGCACCAGCTGCAGCGGTAGGGGACCTCATAGACTGGTCCTGGGGGGAACCCCATATGTCAGGTGGAGATGGGACCGAGATCTCTCCACCGGCCCTACAGGGATGCTGGGCGGTCGGCCCAGATCCCCAACGACAGCCGGAGTTTCAGGAAGTAGGGACAGTCGGTCCTGCGCCCCAGCGGCAGTATGTTTTGCAGGGAGAGGAGAGCAGCGTTTACATTCCCCAGCAGCAGTGTACCTTGAAGGGAGAGGAAACAACCGGTCTGTCTCCCCGTACACAGGGGGACAGCACCCCTAACTCTGATGGTGCAGATGGGACCGCAGTCTCTGCACCAGACCTACAGGGATGCTGGACAGCCGGTACAGATCCCCCACCAACCCCGCAGGAATGCCAGGAGGAAGATTTAAGCAATCCCTCCTCTCCACAGCCGATCCGCAACAAGGTTCTGGGAGTAGGATTGCCTGACCCCATCCCAGCGGAAGAGCTGGCATCTGGGCAGAGCGCAGTCGGCCTCTGCCCTCCCCTATCCTCTTGTCCAGATGTTGACACCCCACAGGCTACCCCAGCGGAAGAACTGGCATCTGGGCAGAGCGCAGTCGGCCTCTGCCCTCCCCTATCCTCTTGTCCAGAGGCTGACTCCCCACAGGCTACCCCAGCGGAAGAGCTGGCATCTGGGCAGAACGCAGTTGGCCTCCGCCCACCAAGTACCCACAGCTCCAAGCTAGAGAACAACAATGAAGCAAGGAGTAGCAGACGCCCACTCAACAGCTGGGGACATACAGAACAGAGCCAGGCCCCAGAGTTCAACAGGACCAGTGTTTGTTTATGGGTGGGCTACTCAACAAACTCAGGCACCGACCGACAGGAGGTCAGGTACCTGGTTAGTCTACTGTTGGGAGGGGAGAAATGTGACGGACTGAACCGTCGCTGGGGCTGCTGGAGAAGCCTGAGGGCCAGCCTCCTTCCTACGGACTATGGACCCAGAACTATGGAGAACCCCTCAGACCTTTTGGGGTTAACTCTGCACTGAGACTCCCACTGATTGTGTTAGTGATGGGATTAAGATAGCTGACTTTAGGAGCAGCCGACTCCTAGATGAGTAGATCACCC
The DNA here is from genome assembly GCF_905171765.1 of Bufo bufo. Taxonomy (NCBI): domain Eukaryota; kingdom Metazoa; phylum Chordata; class Amphibia; order Anura; family Bufonidae; genus Bufo; species Bufo bufo. The sequence goes on from NC_053393.1 coordinate 564,103,048, forward strand.
TATGATACACTCAGGAGATAATCCCATCACATGTGTCTCCTCTCTCCCTATTCATTCATTATGGAGGAGGGAAGATGTCTGTTTGCATGTTGTTCATGGTTGATTGATTTATGTTGTTAGACTTCTTAAACTGTATATATACTGAGTTGATCTTCAATAAAGTGAGTTTCTGTTTTACCCTTAACATAGAGTGTCATATCATGTGTGGGGGAACAGCTATATTTACTCTGGGGATTGCTATCAGTATTATACTCCCCTGGGATTACAAAACGATACTACCCACTGGAAGTTGGACCCTGGTCTTGGGCCAAGGGTGGATGGAAGACGGCGAGACCTCAACTAAGCTGCAGCGGTTCGTGGGGTCGGCAGTGATAACGGTGTCAAGTGGAGTGCTTGGAGCCCTAAGGAAGTACTAGGAGTATCCATCAACGGAGGTACCCAGTCGGGGTGCCAGGAGATCCGTTACAGTTTGATATAAGCCCGGTCCGCTAACGGGATTATATAGGGTGAGAAACCAACCCGCGGTAGCTTATAACTAGGCCGAAACACGGACGTGGGGATTCGTGATCGAGATACAAGACAGCACAGGATTAAATTATATATTTAATCGCCGTAAGAGCACACTATAACACAATATACACAGAGAATATATACAGTGGTCTGAGGCTATAGATACAGGTTATATGGTACAAACAGGATTACACAGAGTACAAGTCAGTTACCGGGTAGATTAATGTTCCTTTGCGTTCTGATTATTCCTTTGCTGTATTCACATGGAGGGCAGTGATGTCAGCTGGTTGCAGGTCCCTCTAAACACATGGCAAGATGTGACCCTCCTTCAGAGAAAAGAAACGCCCGCTTGCTGGCACAAGCCTTTTAACCTGTAGTCGGTCCCTCCCCTCCCGGCCTTTGGGAGGGGTCCACCCCCCCTCTGCTGGGCTGGCAGCAAATGACCCACAAAACCCTTTAGGGTTCATAGCTCCAGGCCAGAAAGTCACAGGGAGATGGTTCTGGGACCAACAGATCTGCCTGGGTTCCGGCTACCAGTAGAGTCCAAGCATGGTACCGTTATTGGGTTTCTGTGGGAAGATATGCATATCTCTCTTTCCTGGCATCCCACCACCAAACTAAGACCATGGGCATGTTCATCGTGGCCACCAGGACACAAATATGTATCCGGTTTGCGCCTGTGATAGCCTATTCATAATTCCTTTAAACCTGTCTACTTGGTATAGCAGTGGTACTATACACCAAAAATTTGTGAATTTCACCCTGAAATGTAAATTACAATTTTTTTTTTAAACCTGTCTACTTGGTATAGCAGTGGTACTATACACCCAAAAAATTGTGAATTTCACCAGAAAATGTAACTGACAAAGTAGTGAAATGATATAAAATAAAATACGTACAAAAAAAATTTCATTTTGATTTATGAGGTGGAGGTCCATATGGAGTAGGAGTTTGAGGAGGCGGTGGACGTAGCGGTGTAGGTGGAAGCGGCGGTGGAGGAGGACGAGGTAGCCAACACAGGTTTTTGGTTTTAATATTTTTTCTTTTTTAATTAAGGTACACTCCAAAAGAGTGTGAAATATCCAAAATACAAGAATGAGCAATTGCGCTGCAGTATAACAATGGCTGCTTAGTGCCGGTATACATGTCTATTCTGCAAAAGGTACGGACAAGTCCTGAGGGATCCATGCCTGGTTCATTTTAATGAACGTAAGCTTGTCCACATTGGCTCTGGACAGGCGGCTGCGCTTGTCTTTAATGACGCCCCCTGCAGTGCTAAACACACGTTCAGATAATACACTGGCTGCAGGGCAGGCCTGCACCTCCAAGGTGTAAAGGGCAAGCTCAGGCCATGGGCCCAATTTGGAGACCCAGAAGTTGAAGGGGGCAGACCCGTCATTCAGTACGTGGAGGGGTGTGCACACATACTGCTCCACCATGTTGGTGAAATGCTGCCTACTGCTAAGACGTCCCATATCAGCTGGTGGTGCTGGTTGTTGTGCTGACAAAGCTTTTCCACATTTCGGCTATGCTAACCCTGCCTTCTGAGGTGCTGGCGGTGCCCCAGCTGCGTTGGCGACCTCTTCCTCTGCCTTCGCTTTGTGCTTCCACTGTGCCCCCGCTGTCAGGTGGTAATGCCACCAGCAGCGCGTCTACCAGCGTGCGCTTGTACTCGCGCATATTATGATCACGCTCCAGTGATGGAATTAAGGATGGTAGGTTGTCCTTGTAACGGGGATCCAGCAGCGTGGCCACCCAGTAATCAGCACAAGTTAGAATGTGGGCAACTCGGCGGTCGTTGCAGAGACACTTCAGCATGTAATCTCTCATGTGTGCCAGGCTGCCCAGAGGCAACGAAAAGCTGTCCTCTGTGGGAGGTGTATCGTCTGTGTCCTCTGTATCGGCCCAGCCACGCACCAGTGATGGCCATGAGCTCATCTGGGTGCCACCCTGCTGTGAACATGGTTCCTCCTCCTCCATCTCCTCCTCCTCATCCTCTACTTCGTCATCCTTCAGAACTGTGCCCTGGCTCGACAATTGTGTACCTGGCGTTTGTGGGTGCAGGAACCCACCCTCGGAGCCACTTGGGAATGACTGGCCGGAAACCCTATGAAATGATCCCTCTTCCTCCTCCTCCTGTGCCACATCCTCTTCCATCATCACCAGGAGCGTTTTTTCAAGGAGGCATAGAAGTGGGATAGCAACGCTGAGAACGGCGTTATCGGCACTGGCCATGTTGGCGGAGTACTCGAAACAGCGCAACAAGGAACACAGGTCTCGCATGGAGGCCCAGTCATTGGTGGTGAAGTGGTGCTGTTCCGCCGAGCGACTCACCCGTGCGTGCTGCAGCTGAAACTCCACTATGGCCTGCTGCTGCTCACAGTCTGTCCAGCATGTGCAAGGTGGAGTTCCACCTGGTGGGCACGTCGCATATGAGGCGGTGAGCGGGAAGGCCGAAGTTACGCTGCAGCGCTGACAGGCGAGCAGCAGCAGGGTGAGAACGCCGGAAGCACGCACAGACGGCCCGCACTTTATGCAGCAGCTCTGACATGTCGGGGTAATGTTTAAGGAATCTCTGCACCAACAAATTCAGCGCATGCGCCAGGCAAGGGATGTGCGTCAAACCGGCTAGGCCCAGAGCTTCTACGAGATTTCGCCCATTATCGCACACCACCAGGCCAGGCTTGAGGCTGACTGGCACCAACCACTCATCGGTCTGTTGTTCAAGGCCCGTCCACAGCTCCTGCGCGGTGTGGGGTTTGTCCCCCAAACAGATACGTTATAAAACTGCCTGCTGTCGTTTACCCCTGGCTGTGCTGAAGTTGGTGGTGAAGGGGTTACGCTGACCGGATGAGGAGCCGGTAGAGGATGAGGAAGCGGAGTAGGAGGAGGAAGCAACAGGAGGCAAACTGAAGCGCCCTGCAATCCTCGGTGGTGGAAGGACATGCGCCAAACTGCTATCCGCCTCAGGCCCAGCCGCCACTGCATTTACCCAGTGTGCTGTTATGGAGATATAACGGCCCTGACCGTGCTTACTGGTCCACGTATCCGTAGTGAGGTGCACCTTGCCACAGATGGCGTTGCACAGTGCACACCTGATTTTGTCCCCTACTTGGTTGTGCAGAGAAGGGATGGCTCTCCTGGAAAAGTAGTGGCGGCTGGGCACGACGTACTGTGGGACAGCCACCGCTATAAGGCTTTTAAAACTATCCGTCTCCACCAGATGGAATGCCAGCTGTTCAAAGGCCAGTAATTTAGAAATGCTGGCATTCAGGGCCAGGGATCGTGGGTGGGTAGGGGGGTACTTCCTCTTCTGCTCCAGCGTTTGGGAGATGGAGAGCTGAACGCTTCCGTGGGACATTGTGGAGATGCTTGGTGACCCAGGTGGTGGTGTTGCTGGCAGATCCTCTGCGGGGTGGCAGGTGGCACTGTCACTCCAGAGGTGGATGAAGAGGCCACGACTGCAGCAGAAGAGGAAGCAGGAGGAGTCAGAGACCTTTCTTGGTTTTTGAGGTGTCTTCTCCACTGCAGCTCGTGCTTTGCACTTAGATGCCTGGTCATGCAGGTTGTGATCAGGTGGAGAACGTTTATGCCTCGCTTCAGGCTCTGATTGCACAGCGTGCAAACCACTCATGTCTTCTCGTCAGCACATTGTCTGAAGAACTGCCACGCCAGGGAACTCCTTGGGGCTGGCTTTGGTGTGCTCAGTCCCTTGCTGCGGTGGGCAGTAGCAGGCGTACTGTCTAGAGGACGGCCGCTCCGCTTTTGCACCCTGCTCCCTCTTCTGCTGTGCTGGTGGCTCTGTGCGACCACTGCCTCTTCCTCCGAACTACATAGGTCACTCGCACATCATCTTCCGCCTAGTCTTCACCCCTGCCTTCCTTGTCGGTCTGCACACTGCAGAAAGCCCCAGCAGTTGGCACCTGTGTTTCGTCATCATCCGAGACATGCTGCGATGGTCCTCCCATGTACTCATCTTGAAAGATAAGTGGTTGGGCATCGGTGCACTCAATCTCTTCCACTTCTGGGGCAGGGCTAGGTGGATGGCCCTGGGAAACCCTGCTAGCAGAGTCATAAAAAAGCAGAAGAGACTGCTGCTGTCACGGGTGAAGTTTGCAGATAGCTGGAACTTATAAATAAATGACCGACTGGCTTGATCCCAAACTAAGGAGCATATGGGTGAGCTCTATAAAACCCTAAGAGCTCTCCCTGACTGCTATGCACATGCAAGGGTCTTAATGGTAGACGATTGCATGCCCACGTACCTAAGACTGTGTGACACCTGAAAACCCTATAATAGTGAGGGGACACGACCACCGGCTCCCTGCACTTAATACGGATGGAGTCAGGGTCACCTAGAATCAAGCCAGCAAGGAAACACAATAAAGGAAAATACTTATCTGAGCAAACAGCAGCAGCAGCCTCCAGCAGTGAACACTTCATCCAGGAAGTAGTATAAACCGCAAAGTGAGGCAGTATGGGAGGGAATATAAAGGGAGACAATCAGTGTAAATAGGTGACACCTGGCAGAAGGAAAGGAGATGACAAAGTGAAACCAAAACAAAGAACGTCATACAAGAGGTAGAGAAGAACGTCTGCCAGACCTTCTGTCATGCCCTGCTCTGACTATGTGCGGAGGTCAGCCAGAATAGCAGCACGTGTTTAGTTTTTTGTTTTGTTTTGGAGTCGTGCTGGTTCCACCTTCCTTCAGGTGCACTGGGTGGGGTCATTGGTTTAAATATCACTCAATCCCAGTGTTCTGGGCGGGTTTTAGAAATCAGTCTGGCCTTGGAGTCAAGGAAGGAAGGATTGTCTTTTCCAGCTCAGATAAGATAAGTTTGGTTTCTGTGTTTGTTGCTTGCTGTCTAAATTGTTTGTATCTCCTCCAGGTTCTGTGGGAGCAGGCTGCCCCTATTTCCCCCTTCACCATCTCAGGGATTCTAGGGTATCTTCAGCCCAGGCACGAGGACACATTATTTCTTACCATTAAGTTCTGAATGTGGGCTTAGCAGTGTAGGGAGAGAAGCCAGGGATTCGCTAGGAGGTGACCCTTTCCAGCTGCTCGCATTGTAATTGTTTGTTGGTTTATCTGTGTATCTGAGATCCTATACCGCCGTGACACCTTCTCACAGAACTGGCGGTGACTGCTGCATGACTTGGGGCTCAGACTGCTTGGCTGATTTGCAAGGGGGTGAGGTGAAAGACTGATGGACATCGCCTGCAGGTGCAAACTGTGGTCTTTTAGCAGTAGACTGGGTGGGAGACAATGTGAAGGAACTGGATCCACTGTCAGCCACCCAATCTACTATCTCCTGTACTTGTTCAGGCCTCACCATTCGTAGAGCCGCATTAGGCCCGACCAAATACCGCTGCAGGTTCTGTCGCCTACTCGCACCTGAGGAAGGGGTTTCACTTGTGCATGTAGCTGGCACAGATCGACCACGTCCTCTCCCTGCAACAGGAGCTCCACCAGCAGCACCACGACCTGGGCCACGTCCCTTGTTTGACGCTCTCCTCATATTTCTCAAATTTAGGATCTTGCCCAAAATGGGTGTTTTAATAGAACGACAGTATTTAAAGGGTGTATCTCACACGCCCTGACCCACACTAGGCCTCAATTAAAGATTTATTCCCAAAATGGCTGTATTTCAATTAACTGAATATAACCCTGTATCTCACAATGACATCTGCAGCAAAGGCGGAAAAATAAACAATTTTCCCCCAAACGGGTGTTTGTTTAATAACAGAATATGACAGCAGTATATAACCCTGGAATTTCACACGTGCTGATGCACAGCAAGGGCTGTAAAATTGTGTATTTTGGCAAAAAAGTGTGTTTTGAAAAACCCAGAAAATAATGGCTGTATTTCTAGCTTAAATTGCACATTGACTAATCCTGCAAATGCACCAGATGTTGTAAATTTCCAGAAAAGGGTGATTTTTTACAACCAGATTATTAATGCAGTTTTCCAAGATTGGATTTCAATGTCACAAAAGCTCAGATGCAGTGCTGGTGCACAGATGCAGTGCTGGTGCTCAGATGCAGTGCTGGTGCACAGATGCAGTGCTGGTGCACAGATGCAGTGCTGGTGCTCAGATGCAGTGCTGGTGCTCAGATGCAGTGCTGGTGCTCAGATGCAGTGCTGGTGCTCAGATGCAGTGCTGGTGCTCAGATGCAGTGCTGGTGCTCAGATGCAGTGCTGGTGCTCAGATGCAGTGCTGGTGCTCAGATGCAGTGCTGGTGCTCAGATGCAGTGCTGGTGCACAGATGCAGCGCTGGTGCACAGATGCAGCGCTGGTCGCTGGTGCTCAGATGCAGTGCTGGTGCACAGATGCAGTGCTGGTGCACAGATGCAGTGCTGGTGCTCAGATGCAGTGCTGGTGCACAGATGCAGCGCTGGTGCACAGATGCAGCACTGGTCGCTGGTGCTCAGATGCAGCGCTGGTGCTCAGATGCAGCGCTGGTGCACAGATGCAGCACTGGTCGCTGGTGCTCAGATGCAGCGCTGGTGCACAGATGCAGCACTGGTCGCTGGTGCTCAGATGCAGTGCTGGAGCACAGATGCAGTGCTGGTGCTCAGATGCAGTGCTGGTGCACAGATGCAGTGCTGGTGCTCAGATGTAGCGCTGGTCGCTGGTGCTCAGATGCAGCGCTGGTGCTCAGATGCAGTGCTGGTGCACAGATGCAGTGCTGGTGCTCAGATGCAGTGCTGGTGCTCAGATGCAGTGCTGGTGCTCAGATGCAGTGCTGGTGCTCAGATGCAGTGCTGGTGCACAGATGCAGCGCTGGTGCACAGATGCAGCGCTGGTCGCTGGTGCTCAGATGCAGTGCTGGTGCACAGATGCAGTGCTGGTGCACAGATGCAGTGCTGGTGCTCAGATGCAGTGCTGGTGCACAGATGCAGCGCTGGTGCACAGATGCAGCACTGGTCGCTGGTGCTCAGATGCAGCGCTGGTGCTCAGATGCAGCGCTGGTGCACAGATGCAGCACTGGTCGCTGGTGCTCAGATGCAGCGCTGGTGCACAGATGCAGCACTGGTCGCTGGTGCTCAGATGCAGCGCTGGAGCACAGATGCAGTGCTGGTGCTCAGATGCAGTGCTGGTGCACAGATGCAGTGCTGGTGCTCAGATGCAGCGCTGGTCGCTGGTGCTCAGATGCAGCGCTGGTGCTCAGATGCAGTGCTGGAGCACAGATGCAGTGCTGGTGCTCAGATGCAGTGCTGGTGCACAGATGCAGTGCTGGTGCTCAGATGCAGTGCTGGTGCACAGATGCAGCGCTGGTGCACAGATGCAGCACTGGTCGCTGGTGCTCAGATGCAGCGCTGGTGCTCAGATGCAGCGCTGGTGCACAGATGCAGCACTGGTCGCTGGTGCTCAGATGCAGCGCTGGTGCACAGATGCAGCACTGGTCGCTGGTGCTCAGATGCAGCGCTGGAGCACAGATGCAGTGCTGGTGCTCAGATGCAGTGCTGGTGCACAGATGCAGTGCTGGTGCGCAGATGCAGCGCTGGTCGCTGGTGCTCAGATGCAGCGCTGGTGCTCAGATGCAGTGCTGGTGCTCAGATGCAGTGCTGGTGCTCAGATGCAGTGCTGGTGCTCAGATGCAGCGCTGGTGCTCAGATGCAGCGCTGGTGCTCAGATGCAGTGCTGGTGCACAGATGCAGTGCTGGAGCACAGATGCAGTGCTGGTGCTCAGATGCAGTGCTGGTGCTCAGATGCAGTGCTGGTGCTCAGATGCAGCGCTGGTGCTCAGATGCAGCGCTGGTGCTCAGATGCAGTGCTGGTGCACAGATGCAGTGCTGGTGCTCAGATGCAGCGCTGGGGCACAGATGCAGCGCTGGTGCACAGATGCAGCGCTGGTGCTCAGATGCAGTGCTGGTGCACAGATGCAGCGCTGGTGCACAGATGCAGCGCTGGTGCTCAGATGCAGTGCTGGAGCACAGATGCAGTGCTGGTGCACTTAACTTCCATAAAATTGCCAGAGCCGCCGCCGCCCACCTAACAGACGGATAAAAGTTATTTTTTTCTGTCACTGGGCTCAGGGCAGGGTAAAAAGATTGTGCCCTGCACCAGGGGCGTAGCTAAAAGCTCATGGGCCCTGGTGCAAGAGTTCAGCTTGGGCCCCCGTCCCTCACTGCTTGTTGGCAAGGGGCAGGGGAGCACATAGCCTTTCTGCTGCCTGAGGCAAACATTGAAAGGGCACCCCCTCATACCAAATTCTTAACCTAACCCCTTACCTCCAGCCAGAGGGGTAACTTGACCAGCATACACTTTCTATAATGCCAGTGTCTTATGTGGCACAAGGGTCTTTGGGCCCCCTCAGACTCCTGGGCCCGGTAGCGACTGCTACCTCTGCACCCCCTATAGCTACGCCCCTGCCCTGCACCTACACAACTACATCTATGTCGATCGCTGAGTTCAACTGCAGTTCAGATTAAAGATTCAGTCCTTTTCTCTCCCTGAAATCACCAGCAGCCGCAGCGTCCTCTCCCTACACTACAAAGAGCAGAGTGAGGGGCGGCGCTAGGTGACACCAGCTTATATAGAGCCCGGGTCACATGCTGCTCTGGCCAATCACAGCCATGCCATTAGTAGACATGGCTGTGATGGCTTCTAAGGGCACACAGTTAAACACTTGTTGATTGGCCGCTCTGCAGTCTTTCAAAAAGTGCTGAGAAATCGCTGAACACCGAAGCCGAACTTTTACTGAAATGTTCGGGTTCGGGGTCCAAAAATCCTAAAGTTCGGTACGAACCCGAACTTTACAGTTCAGGTTCGCTCAACTCTAGTTGTACTGAGAGCAAATCCTGAAATGGTGGAAATTGCTACAGGGACCCATTACAGTGCTGGCAGAAGTACTGGGGGGCGACAGGGTGCATGGGGGGTATAAGAGAACTGCTGCCATCTCACCGGTGAGGGGAAGAGTTTCACTTTATCACAATCCAGAAAGGTGGGTGCATCAAGATGGCGTCCGGGTATTTCACACCCACAAACCTCACACGGAAATGGGACAGGCAAGTGCAGTCTCGGTCCCGGTAAGGGGGTCGTAGTAAGCACTCCTTAGGAAAGATGGAGAATTATTTGGCCCGATGGTATGTGTGACTCTACAATATAGGGGGTCTCTCTATATACTGCTCCCTCCTGACAGTCTCTCTATATACTGCTCCCTCCTGACAGTCTCTCTATATACTGTTCTCTCTCCAGCATGTCTCTCTATATACTGCTCTCTCCTGCATGTCTCTCTATATACTGCTCTCTCTTCAGGGTGTCTCTCTATATACTGCTCTCTCTTCAGTGTGTCTCTCTATATACTGCTCTCTCTTCAGTGTGTCTCTCTATATACTGCTCTCTCTCCAGCATGTCTCTCTATATACTGCTCTCTCTTCAGCATGTCTCTCTATATACTGCTCCCTCCTGACAGTCTCTCTATATACTGCTCTCTCCTGCATGTCTCTCTATATACTGCTCTCTCTTCAGGGTGTCTCTCTATATACTGCTCTCTCTTCAGCATGTCTCTCTATATACTGCTCTCTCTTCAGTATGTCTCTCTATATACTGCTCTCTCTTCAGTATGTCTCTCTATATACTGCTCTCTCCTGCATGTCTCTCTATATACTGCTCTCTCCTGCATGTCTCTCTATATACTGCTCTCTCTCCTGCATGTCTCCCTATATACTGCTCTCTCTCCAGCATGTCTCTCTATATACTGCTCTCTCTCCTGCATGTCTCTCTATATACTGCTCTCTCTCCAGCATGTCTCTCTATATACTGCTCTCTCTCCAGCATGTCTCTCTATATACTGCTCTCTCTTCAGCGTGTCTCTCTATATACTGCTCTCTCTCCAGCATGTCTCTCTATATACTGCTCTCTCTTCAGCGTGTCTCTCTGTATACTGCTCTCTCTTCAGTGTGTCTCTCTATATACTGCTCTCTCTTCAGTGTGTCTCTCTATATACTGCTCTCTCTTCAGTGTGTCTCTCTATATACTGCTCTCTCTCCAGCATGTCTCTCTATATACTGCTCTCTCTTCAGCATGTCTCTCTATATACTGCTCCCTCCTGACAGTCTCTCTATATACTGCTCTCTCCTGCATGTCTCTCTATATACTGCTCTCTCTCCTGCATGTCTCTCTATATACTGCTCTCTCTTCAGCATGTCTCTCTATATACTGCTCTCTCCTGCATGTCTCTCTATATACTGCTCTCTCTCCTGCATGTCTCTCTATATACTGCTCTCCCTCCTGCCAGTCTCTCTATATACTGCTCTCTCTTCAGCATGTCTCTCTATATACTGCTCTCTTCAGCATGTCTCTCTATATACTGCTCTCTCTTCAGTATGTCTCTCTATATACTGCTCTCTCTCCTGCATGTCTCTCTATATACTGCTCTCTCCAGCATGTCTCTCTATATACTGCTCTCTCTTCAGTGTGTCTCTCTATATACTGCTCTCTCTCCTGCATGTCTCTCTATATACTGCTCTCTCCTGCATGTCTCTCTATATACTGCTCTCTCTCCTGCATGTCTCTCTATATACTGCTCTCTCTTCAGCATGTCTCTCTATATACTGCTCCCTCCTGCCAGTCTCTCTGTATACTGCACTCTCCTGCATGTCTCTCTATATACTGCTCTCTCTCCTGCATGTCTCTCTATATACTGCTCTCTCCTGCATGTCTCTCTATATACAGCTCTCTCTTCAGCGTGTCTCTCTATATACTGCTCTCTCTTCAGGGTGTCTCTCTATATACTGCTCTCTCTTCAGCATGTCTCTCTATATACTGCTCTCTCTTCAGTATGTCTCTCTATATACTGCTCTCTCTTCAGTATGTCTCCCTATATACTGCTCTCTCTCTCCAGCATGTCTCTCTATATACTGCTCTCTCTCCAGCATGTCTCTCTATATACTGCTCTCTCTTCAGCATGTCTCTCTATATACTGCTCTCTCTTCAGCGTGTCTCTCTGTATACTGCTCTCTCTTCAGTGTGTCTCTCTATATACTGCTCTCTCTTCAGCGTGTCTCTCTATATACTGCTGTCTCTCCAGCATGTCTCTCTATATACTGCTCTCTCTTCAGCATGTCTCTCTATATACTGCTCCCTCCTGACAGTCTCTCTATATACTGCTCTCTCCTGCATGTCTCTCTATATACTGCTCTCTCTCCTGCATGTCTCTCTATATACTGCTCTCTCCTGCATGTCTCTCTATATACTGCTCTCTCTCTCCTGCATGTCTCTCTATATACTGCTCTTCCTCCTGCCAGTCTCTCTATATACTGCTCTCTTCAGCATGTCTCTCTATATACTGCTCTCTCTTCAGTATGTCTCTCTATATACTGCTCTCTCTCCTGCATGTCTCTCTATATACTGCTCTCTCTCCTGCATGTCTCTCTATATACTGCTCTCTCTCCTGCATGTCTCTCTATATACTGCTCTCTCTTCAGTGTGTCTCTCTATATACTGCTCTCTCTCCTGCATGTCTCTCTATATACTGCTCTCTCTCCTACATGTCTCTCTATATACTGCTCTCTCTCCTGCATCTCTCAGTATGCTGCTCTCTCTTCAGTATGTCTCTCTATATACTGCTCTCTCTCCTGCATGTCTCTCTATATACTGCTCTCTCTTCAGGGTGTCTCTCTATATACTGCTCTCTCTTCAGCGTGTCTCTCTGTATACTGCTCTCTCTTCAGTGTGTCTCTCTATATACTGCTCTCTCTCCAGCATGTCTCTCTACATACTGCTCTCTCTTCAGCATGTCTCTCTATATACTGCTCCCTCCTGACAGTCTCTCTATATACTGCTCTCTCCTGCATGTCTCTCTATATACTGCTCTCTCTCCTGCATGTCTCTCTATATACTGCTCTCTCTTCAGCATGTCTCTCTATATACTGCTCTCTCCTGCATGTCTCTCTATATACTGCTCTCTCTCCTGCATGTCTCTCTATATACTGCTCTCCCTCCTGCCAGTCTCTCTATATACTGCTCTCTTCAGCATGTCTCTCTATATACTGCTCTCTCTTCAGTATGTCTCTCTATATACTGGTCTCTCTCCTGCATGTCTCTCTATATACTGCTCTCTCCAGCATGTCTCTCTATATACTGCTCTCTCTTCAGTGTGTCTCTCTATATACTGCTCTCTCTCCTGCATGTCTCTCTATATACTGCTCTCTCTTCAGCGTGTCTCTCTATATACTGCTCTCTCTTCAGTGTGTCTCTCTATATACTGCTCTCTCTTCAGCATGTCTCTCAGTATGCTGCTCTCTCTCCTGCATGTCTCTCTATATACTGCTCTCTCTTCAGCATGTCTCTCTATATACTGCTCTCTCTCCTGCATGTCTCTCTATATGCTGCTCTCTCTTCAGTATGTCTCTCTATATACTGCTCTCTCCTGCCAGTCTCTCAGTATACTGCTCTCTCTCCTGCACGTCTCTCTATATACTGCTCTCTCTCCTGCATGTCTCTCTATATACTGCTCTCTCTCCTGCATGTCTCTCTATATACTGCTCTCTCTTCAGTATGTCTCTCTATATACTGCTCTCTCTCCTGCATGTCTCTCTATATACTGCTCTCTCCTGCATGTCTCTCTATATACTGCTCTCTTTTCAGTATGTCTCTCTATATACTGCTCTCTCTTCAGCATGTCTCTCTATATACTGCTCTCTCTTCAGCATGTCTCTCTATATACTGCTCTCTCTCCTGCATGTCTCTCTATATACTGCTCTCTCTTCAGTATGTCTCTCTATATACTGCTCCCTCCTGCCAGTCTCTCTATATACTGCTCTCTCCTGCATGTCTCTCTATATACTGCTCTCTCTCCTGCATGTCTCTCTATATACTGCTCTCTCTTCAGTGTGTCTTCTCTATATACTGCTCTCTCTTCAGTATGTCTCTCTATATACTGCTCCCTCCTGCCAGTCTCTCTGTATACTGCTCTCTCCTGCATGTCTCTCTATATACTGCTCTCTCTTCAGTGTGTCTCTCTATAAACTGCTCTCTCCTGCATGTCTCTCTATATACTGCTCTCTCTCCTGCATGTCTCTCTATATACTGCTCTCTCTTCAGGGTGTCTCTCTATATACTGCTCTCTCTTCAGCATGTCTCTCTATATACTGCTCTCTCTTCAGTATGTCTCTCTATATACTGCTCTCTCTTCAGTATGTCTCCCTATATACTGCTCTCTCTCCAGCATGTCTCTCTATATACTGCTCTCTCTCCAGCATGTCTCTCTATATACTGCTCTCTCTTCAGCATGTCTCTCTATATACTGCTCTCTCTTCAGCGTGTCTCTCTGTATACTGCTCTCTCTCCTGCATGTCTCTCTATATACTGCTCTCCCTCCTGCCAGTCTCTCTATATACTGCTCTCTTCAGCATGTCTCTCTATATACTGCTCTCTCTTCAGTATGTCTCTCTATATACTGCTCTCTCTCCTGCATGTCTCTCTATATACTGCTCTCTCCAGCATGTCTCTCTATATACTGCTCTCTCTTCAGTGTGTCTCTCTATATACTGCTCTCTCTCCTGCATGTCTCTCTATATACTGCTCTCTCTTCAGCGTGTCTCTCTATATACTGCTCTCTCTTCAGTGTGTCTCTCTATATACTGCTCTCTCTTCAGCATGTCTCTCAGTATGCTGCTCTCTCTCCTGCATGTCTCTCTATATACTGCTCTCTCTTCAGCATGTCTCTCTATATACTGCTCTCTCTCCTGCATGTCTCTCTATATACTGCTCTCTCTCCAGCATGTCTCTCTATATACTGCTCTCTCTCCCGCATGTCTCTCTATATACTGCTCTCTCTTCAGCATGTCTCTCTATATACTGCTCTCTCTCCTGCATGTCTCTCTGTATACTGCTCTCTCTTCAGTGTGTCTCTCTATATACTGCTCTCTCTTCAGTGTGTCTCTCTATATACTGCTCTCTCTCCAGCATGTCTCTCTATATACTGCTCTCTCTTCAGCATGTCTCTCTATATACTGCTCCCTCCTGACAGTCTCTCTATATACTGCTCTCTCCTGCATGTCTCTCTATATACTGCTCTCTCTCCTGCATGTCTCTCTATATACTGCTCTCTCTTCAGTATGTCTCTCTATATACTGCTCTCTCCTGCATGTCTCTCTATATACTGCTCTCTCTCCTGCATGTCTCTCTATATACTGCTCTCTCTTCAGTGTGTCTCTCTATATACTGCTCTCTCTTAAGTGTGTCTCTCTATATACTGCTCTCCCTCCTGCCAGTCTCTCTATATACTGCTCTCTTCAGCATGTCTCTCTATATACTGCTCTCTCTTCAGTATGTCTCTCTATATACTGCTCTCTCTCCTGCATGTCTCTCTATATACTGCTCTCTCTCCAGCATGTCTCTCTATATACTGCTCTCTCTTCAGTGTGTCTCTCTATATACTGCTCTCTCTTCAGTATGTCTCTCTATATACTGCTCCCTCCTGCCAGTCTCTCTATATACTGCTCTCTCCTGCATGTCTCTCTATATACTGCTCTCTCTCCTGCATGTCTCTCTATATACTGCTCTCTCTTCAGCATGTCTCTCTATATACTGCTCCCTCCTGCCAGTCTCTCTGTATACTGCTCTCTCCTGCATGTCTCTCTATATACTGCTCTCTCTTCAGTGTGTCTCTCTATAAACTGCTCTCTCCTGCATGTCTCTCTATATACTGCTCTCTCTCCTGCATGTCTCTCTATATACTGCTCTCTCCTGCATGTCTCTCTATATACTGCTCTCTCTTCAGGGTGTCTCTCTATATACTGCTCTCTCTTCAGCATGTCTCTCTATATACTGCTCTCTCTTCAGTATGTCTCTCTATATACTGCTCTCTCTTCAGTATGTCTCTCTATATACTGCTCTCTCTTCAGTATGTCTCCCTATATACTGCTCTCTCTCCAGCATGTCTCTCTATATACTGCTCTCTCTCCAGCATGTCTCTCTATATACTGCTCTCTCTTCAGCATGTCTCTCTATATACTGCTCTCTCTTCAGCGTGTCTCTCTGTATACTGCTCTCTCTTCAGTATGTCTCCCTATATACTGCTCTCTCTCCAGCATGTCTCTCTATATACTGCTCTCTCCTGCCAGTCTCTCTATATACTGCTCTCTCTTCAGCGTGTCTCTCTATATACTGCTCTCTCTCCAGCATGTCTCTCTATATACTGCTCCCTCCTGACAGTCTCTCTATATACTGCTCTCTCCTGCATGTCTCTCTATATACTGCTCTCTCTCCTGCATGTCTCTCTATATACTGCTCTCTCTTCAGCATGTCTCTCTATATACTGCTCTCCCTCCTGCCAGTCTCTCTATATACTGCTCTCTTCAGCATGTCTCTCTATATACTGCTCTCTCTTCAGTGTGTCTCTCTATATACTGCTCTCTCTTCAGCGTGTCTCTCTATATACTGCTCTCTCTTCAGTGTGTCTCTCTATATACTGCTCTCTCTTCAGCGTGTCTCTCTATATACTGCTCTCTCTCCAGCATGTCTCTCTATATACTGCTCCCTCCTGACAGTCTCTCTATATACTGCTCTCTCCTGCATGTCTCTCTATATACTGCTCTCTCTCCTGCATGTCTCTCTATATACTGCTCTCTCTTCAGCATGTCTCTCTATATACTGCTCTCTCCTGCATGTCTCTCTATATACTGCTCTCTCTTCAGTATGTCTCTCTATATACTGCTCTCTCTCCTGCATGTCTCTCTATATACTGCTCTCTCCAGCATGTCTCTCTATATACTGCTCTCTCTTCAGTGTGTCTCTCTATATACTGCTCTCTCTTCAGCATGTCTCTCAGTATGCTGCTCTCTCTCCTGCATGTCTCTCTATATACTGCTCTCTCTTAAGCATGTCTCTCTATATACTGCTCTCTCTCCTGCATGTCTCTCTATATACTGCTCTCTCTCCCGCATGTCTCTCTATATACTGCTCTCTCTTCAGCATGTCTCTCTATATACTGCTCTCTCTCCTGCATGTCTCTCTATATACTGCTCTCTCTCCTGCATGTCTCTCTATATACTGCTCTCTCTCCTGCATGTCTCTCTATATACTGCTCTCTCTCCTGCATGTCTCTCTATATACTGCTCTCTCTTCAGCATGTCTCTCAGTATACTGCTCTCTCTCCTGCATGTCTCTCTATATACTGCTCTCTCTTCAGTATGTCTCTCTATATACTGCTCTCTCTTCAGTATGTCTCTCTATATACTGCTCTCTCTTCAGTATGTCTCTCTATATACTGCTCTCTCTTCAGTGTGTCTCTCTATATACTGCTCTCTCTCCTGCATGTCTCTCTATATACTGCTCTCTCTCCTGCATGTCTCTCTATATACTGCTCTCTCTTCAGTATGTCTCTCTATATACTGCTCTCTCTTCAGTATGTCTCTCTATATACTGCTCTCTCTCCTGCATGTCTCTCTATATACTGCTCTCTCTTTAGTATGTCTCTCTATATACTGCTCTCTCTTCAGTATGTCTCTCTATATACTGCTCTCTCTTCAGTATGTCTCTCTATATACTGCTCTCTCTCCTGCCAGTCTCTCAGTATACTGCTCTCTCTCCTGCATGTCTCTCTATATACGGCTCTCTCTCCTGCACGTCTCTCTATATACTGCTCTCTCTCCTGCATGTCTCTCTATATACTGCTCTCTCTCCTGCATGTCTCTCTATATACTGCTCTCTCTTCAGTATGTCTCTCTATATACTGCTCTCTCTCCTGCATGTCTCTCTATATACTGCTCTCTCCTGCATGTCTCTCTATATACTGCTCTCTCTTCAGTGTGTCTCTCTATATACTGCTCTCTCCTGCATGTCTCTCTATATACTGCTCTCTCCTGCATGTCTCTCTATATACTGCTCTCTCTTCAGTGTGTCTCTCTATATACTGCTCTCTCCTGCATGTCTCTCTATATACTGCTCTCTCTCCTGCATGTCTCTCTATATACTGCTCTCTCTTCAGTATGTCTCTCTATATACTGCTCTCTTTTCAGTATGTCTCTCTATATACTGCTCTCTCTTCAGCATGTCTCTCTATATACTGCTCTCTCTTCAGCATGTCTCTCTATATACTGCTCTCTCTCCTGCATGTCTCTCTATATACTGCTCTCTCTTCAGTATGTCTCTCTATATACTGCTCCCTCCTGCCAGTCTCTCTATATACTGCTCTCTCCTGCATGTCTCTCTATATACTGCTCTCTCTCCTGCATGTCTCTCTATATACTGCTCTCTCTTCAGCATGTCTCTCTATATACTGCTCCCTCCTGCCAGTCTCTCTGTATACTGCTCTCTCCTGCATGTCTCTCTATATACTGCTCTCTCTCCTGCATGTCTCTCTATATACTGCTCTCTCCTGCATGTCTCTCTATATACTGCTCTCTCTTCAGGGTGTCTCTCTATATACTGCTCTCTCTTCAGCATGTCTCTCTATATACTGCTCTCTCTTCAGTATGTCTCTCTATATACTGCTCTCTCTTCAGTATGTCTCCCTATATACTGCTCTCTCTCCAGCATGTCTCTCTATATACTGCTCTCTCTCCAGCATGTCTCTCTATATACTGCTCTCTCTTTAGCATGTCTCTCTATATACTGCTCTCTCTTCAGCGTGTCTCTCTGTATACTGCTCTCTCTTCAGTGTGTCTCTCTATATACTGCTCTCTCTTCAGCGTGTCTCTCTATATACTGCTCTCTCTCCAGCATGTCTCTCTATATACTGCTCTCTCTTCAGCATGTCTCTCTATATACTGCTCCCTCCTGACAGTCTCTCTATATACTGCTCTCTCCTGCATGTCTCTCTATATACTGCTCTCTCTCCTGCATGTCTCTCTATATACTGCTCTCTCTTCAGCATGTCTCTCTATATACTGCTCTCTCCTGCATGTCTCTCTATATACTGCTCTCTCTCCTGCATGTCTCTCTATATACTGCTCTCCCTCCTGCCAGTCTCTCTATATACTGCTCTCTCTTCAGTATGTCTCTCTATATACTGCTCTCTCTTCAGTATGTCTCTCTATATACTGCTCTCTCTCCTGCATGTCTCTCTATATACTGCTCTCTCCAGCATGTCTCTCTATATACTGCTCTCTCTTCAGTGTGTCTCTCTATATACTGCTCTCTCTCCTGCATGTCTCTCTATATACTGCTCTCTCTTCAGCGTGTCTCTCTATATACTGCTCTCTCTTCAGTGTGTCTCTCTATATACTGCTCTCTCTTCAGCATGTCTCTCAGTATGCTGCTCTCTCTCCTGCATGTCTCTCTATATACTGCTCTCTCTTCAGCATGTCTCTCTATATACTGCTCTCTCTCCTGCATGTCTCTCTATATACTGCTCTCTCTCCAGCATGTCTCTCTATATACTGCTCTCTCTCCCGCATGTCTCTATATATACTGCTCTCTCTTCAGCATGTCTCTCTATATACTGCTCTCTCTCCTGCATGTCTCTCTATATACTGCTCTCTCTCCTGCATGTCTCTCTATATACTGCTCTCTCTTCAGTGTGTCTCTCTATATACTGCTCTCTCTCCTGCATGTCTCTCTATATACTGCTCTCTCTCCTACATGTCTCTCTATATACTGCTCTCTCTCCTGCATGTCTCTCAGTATGCTGCTCTCTCTTCAGTATGTCTCTCTATATACTGCTCTCTCTCCTGCATGTCTCTCTATATACTGCTCTCTCCTGACAGTCTCTCTGTATACTGCTCTCTCCTGCATGTCTCTCTATATACTGCTCCCTCCTGACAGTCTCTCTGTATACTGCTCTCTCCTGCATGTCTCTCTATATACTGCTCTCTCTCCTGCATGTCTCTCTATATACTGCTCCCTCCTGACAGTCTCTCTATATACTGCTCTCTCCTGCATGTCTCTCTATATACTGCTCTCTCTTCAGGGTGTCTCTCTATATACTGCTCTCTCTTCAGCGTGTCTCTCTGTATACTGCTCTCTCTTCAGTGTGTCTCTCTATATACTGCTCTCTCTTCAGTGTGTCTCTCTATATACTGCTCTCTCTCCAGCATGTCTCTCTATATACTGCTCTCTCTTCAGTGTGTCTCTCTATATACTGCTCTCTCTCCAGCATGTCTCTCTATATACTGCTCTCTCTTCAGCATGTCTCTCTATATACTGCTCCCTCCTGACAGTCTCTCTATATACTGCTCTCTCCTGCATGTCTCTCTATATACTGCTCTCTCTCCTGCATGTCTCTCTATATACTGCTCTCCCTCCTGCCAGTCTCTCTATATACTGCTCTCTTCAGCATGTCTCTCTATATACTGCTCTCTCTTCAGTATGTCTCTCTATATACTGCTCTCTCTCCTGCATGTCTCTCTATATACTGCTCTCTCCAGCATGTCTCTCTATATACTGCTCTCTCTTCAGTGTGTCTCTCTATATACTGCTCTCTCTTCAGTATGTCTCTCTATATACTGCTCTCTCTCCTGCATGTCTCTCTATATACTGCTCTCTCTTCAGTGTGTCTCTCTATATACTGCTCTCTCTTCAGCATGTCTCTCTATATACTGCTCTCTCTCCTGCATGTCTCTCTATATACTGCTCTCTCTCCTGCATGTCTCTCAGTATGCTGCTCTCTCTTCAGTATGTCTCTCTATATACTGCTCTCTCTCCTGCATGTCTCTCTATATACTGCTCTCTCTCCTGCATGTCTCTCTATATACTGCTCTCTCTTCAGTGTGTCTCTCTATATACTGCTCTCTCTTCAGTATGTCTCTCTATATACTGCTCTCTCTCCTGCATGTCTCTCTATATACTGCTCTCTCTTCAGTGTGTCTCTCTATATACTGCTCTCTCTTCAGCATGTCTCTCAGTATGCTGCTCTCTCTCCTGCATGTCTCTCTATATACTGCTCTCTCTTCAGCATGTCTCTCTATATACTGCTCTCTCTCCTGCATGTCTCTCTATATACTGCTCTCTCTCCAGCATGTCTCTCTATATACTGCTCTCTCTCCCGCATGTCTCTCTATATACTGCTCTCTCTTCAGCATGTCTCTCTATATACTGCTCTCTCTCCTGCATGTCTCTCTATATACTGCTCTCTCTCCTGCATGTCTCTCTATATACTGCTCTCTCTTCAGTGTGTCTCTCTATATACTGCTCTCTCTCCTGCATGTCTCTCTATATACTGCTCTCTCTCCTGCATGTCTCTCTATATACTGCTCTCTCTCCTGCATGTCTCTCAGTATGCTGCTCTCTCTTCAGTATGTCTCTCTATATACTGCTCTCTCTCCTGCATGTCTCTCTATATACTGCTCTCTCCTGACCGTCTCTCTATATACTGCTCTCTCCTGCCAGTCTCTCAGTATACTGCTCTCTCTCCTGCATGTCTCTCTATATACGGCTCTCTCTCCTGCACGTCTCTCTATATACTGCTCTCTCTCCTGCATGTCTCTCTATATACTGCTCTCTCTCCTGCATGTCTCTCTATATACTGCTCTCTCTTCAGTATGTCTCTCTATATACTGCTCTCTCTCCTGCATGTCTCTCTATATACTGCTCTCTCCTGCATGTCTCTCTATATACTGCTCTCTCTCCTGCATGTCTCTCTATATACTGCTCTCCCTCCTGCCAGTCTCTCTATATACTGCTCTCTTTAGCATGTCTCTCTATATACTGCTCTCTCTTCAGTATGTCTCTCTATATACTGCTCTCTCTCCTGCATGTCTCTCTATATACTGCTCTCTCCAGCATGTCTCTCTTTATACTGCTCTCTCTTCAGTGTGTCTCTCTATATACTGCTCTCTCTTCAGTATGTCTCTCTATATACTGCTCTCTCTCCTGACAGTCTCTCTATATACTGCTCTCTCCTGCATGTCTCTCTATATACTGCTCTCTCTCCTGCATGTCTCTCTATATACTGCTCTCTCTTCAGCATGTCTCTCTATATACTGTTCTCTCCTGCATGTCTCTCTATATACTGCTCTCTCTCCTGCATGTCTCTCTATATACTGCTCTCCCTCCTGCCAGTCTCTCTATATACTGCTCTCTTCAGCATGTCTCTCTATATACTGCTCTCTCTTCAGTATGTCTCTCTATATACTGCTCTCTCTCCTGCATGTCTCTCTATATACTGCTCTCTCCAGCATGTCTCTCTATATACTGCTCTCTCTTCAGTGTGTCTCTCTATATACTGCTCTCTCTCCTGCATGTCTCTCTATATACTGCTCTCTCTTCAGCGTGTCTCTCTATATACTGCTCTCTCTTCAGCGTGTCTCTCTGTATACTGCTCTCTCTTCAGTGTGTCTCTCTATATACTGCTCTCTCTTCAGTGTGTCTCTCTATATACTGCTCTCTCTCCAGCATGTCTCTCTATATACTGCTCTCTCTTCAGCATGTCTCTCTATATACTGCTCCCTCCTGACAGTCTCTCTATATACTGCTCTCTCCTGCATGTCTCTCTATATACTGCTCTCTCTCCTGCATGTCTCTCTATATACTGCTCTCTCTTCAGCATGTCTCTCTATATACTGCTCTCTCCTGCATGTCTCTCTATATACTGCTCTCTCTCCTGCATGTCTCTCTATATACTGCTCTCTCCAGCATGTCTCTCTATATACTGCTCTCTCTTCAGTGTGTCTCTCTATATACTGCTCTCTCTCCTGCATGTCTCTCTATATACTGCTCTCTCTTCAGCGTGTCTCTCTATATACTGCTCTCTCTTCAGTGTGTCTCTCTATATACTGCTCTCTCTTCAGCATGTCTCTCAGTATGCTGCTCTCTCTCCTGCATGTCTCTCTATATACTGCTCTCTCTTCAGCATGTCTCTCTATATACTGCTCTCTCTCCTGCATGTCTCTCTATATACTGCTCTCTCTCTCCAGCATGTCTCTCTATATACTGCTCTCTCTCCCGCATGTCTCTCTATATACTGCTCTCTCTTCAGCATGTCTCTCTATATACTGCTCTCTCTCCTGCATGTCTCTCTATATACTGCTCTCTCTCCTGCATGTCTCTCTATATACTGCTCTCTCTTCAGTGTGTCTCTCTATATACTGCTCTCTCTCCTGCATGTCTCTCTATATACTGCTCTCTCTCCTACATGTCTCTCTATATACTGCTCTCTCTCCTGCATGTCTCTCAGTATGCTGCTCTCTCTTCAGTATGTCTCTCTATATACTGCTCTCTCTCCTGCATGTCTCTCTATATACTGCTCTCTCCTGACAGTCTCTCTGTATACTGCTCTCTCCTGCATGTCTCTCTATATACTGCTCCCTCCTGACAGTCTCTCTATATACTGCTCTCTCTTCAGTGTGTCTCTCTATAAACTGCTCTCTCCTGCATGTCTCTCTATATACTGCTCTCTCTCCTGCATGTCTCTCTATATACTGCTCTCTCCTGCATGTCTCTCTATATACTGCTCTCTCTTCAGGGTGTCTCTCTATATACTGCTCTCTCTTCAGCATGTCTCTCTATATACTGCTCTCTCTTCAGTATGTCTCTCTATATACTGCTCTCTCTTCAGTATGTCTCTCTATATACTGCTCTCTCTCCAGCATGTCTCTCTATATACTGCTCTCTCTCCAGCATGTCTCTCTATATACTGCTCTCTCTCCAGCATGTCTCTCTATATACTGCTCTCTCTTCAGCGTGTCTCTCTGTATACTGCTCTCTCTTCAGTGTGTCTCTCTATATACTGCTCTCTCTTCAGTGTGTCTCTCTATATACTGCTCTCTCTCCAGCATGTCTCTCTATATACTGCTCTCTCTTCAGCATGTCTCTCTATATACTGCTCCCTCCTGACAGTCTCTCTATATACTGCTCTCTCCTGCATGTCTCTCTATATACTGCTCTCTCTCCTGCATGTCTCTCTATATACTGCTCTCTCTTCAGCATGTCTCTCTATATACTGCTCTCTCTCCTGCATGTCTCTCTATATACTGCTCTCCCTCCTGCCAGTCTCTCTATATACTGCTCTCTTCAGCATGTCTCTCTATATACTGCTCTGTCTTCAGTATGTCTCTCTATATACTGCTCTCTCTCCTGCATGTCTCTCTATATACTGCTCTCTCCAGCATGTCTCTCTATATACTGCTCTCTCTTCAGTGTGTCTCTCTATATACTGCTCTCTCTCCTGCATGTCTCTCTATATACTGCTCTCTCTTCAGCGTGTCTCTCTATATACTGCTCTCTCTTCAGTGTGTCTCTCTATATACTGCTCTCTCTTCAGCATGTCTCTCAGTATGCTGCTCTCTCTCCTGCATGTCTCTCTATATACTGCTCTCTCTTCAGCATGTCTCTCTATATACTGCTCTCTCTCCTGCATGTCTCTCTATATACTGCTCTCTCTTCAGTGTGTCTCTCTATATACTGCTCTCTCTTCAGTGTGTCTCTCTATATACTGCTCTCTCTCCAGCATGTCTCTCTATATACTGCTCTCTCCTGCATGTCTCTCTATATACTGCTCTCTCTCCTGCATGTCTCTCTATATACTGCTCTCTCTTCAGCATGTCTCTCTATATACTGCTCCCTCCTGACAGTCTCTCTATATACTGCTCTCTCCTGCATGTCTCTCTATATACTGCTCTCTCTCCTGCATGTCTCTCTATATACTGCTCTCTCTTCAGCATGTCTCTCTATATACTGCTCTCTCTCCTGCATGTCTCTCTATATACTGCTCTCTCTCCAGCATGTCTCTCTATATACTGCTCTCTCTCCCGCATGTCTCTCTATATACTGCTCTCTCTCCTGCATGTCTCTCTATATACTGCTCTCTCTCCTGCATGTCTCTCTATATACTGCTCTCTCTCCTGCATGTCTCTCTATATACTGCTCTCTCTCCTGCATGTCTCTCTATATACTGCTCTCTCTTCAGCATGTCTCTCAGTATACTGCTCTCTCTCCTGCATGTCTCTCTATATACTGCTCTCTCTTCAGTATGTCTCTCTATATACTGCTCTCTCTTCAGTATGTCTCTCTATATACTGCTCTCTCTTCAGTGTGTCTCTCTATATACTGCTCTCTCTCCTGCATGTCTCTCTATATACTGCTCTCTCTCCTGCATGTCTCTCTATATACTGCTCTCTCTTCAGTATGTCTCTCTATATACTGCTCTCTCTTCAGTATGTCTCTCTATATACTGCTATCTCTCCTGCATGTCTCTCTATATACTGCTCTCTCTTCAGTATGTCTATCTATATACTGCTCTCTCTTCAGTATGTCTCTCTATATACTGCTCTCTCTTCAGTATGTCTCTCTATATACTGCTCTCTCTCCTGCCAGTCTCTCAGTATACTGCTCTCTCTCCTGCATGTCTCTCTATATACTGCTCTCTCTCCTGCATGTCTCTCTATATACTGCTCTCTCTCCAGCATGTCTCTCTATATACTGCTCTCTCCTGCCAGTCTCTCAGTATACTGCTCTCTCTCCTGCATGTCTCTCTATATACGGCTCTCTCTCCTGCACGTCTCTCTATATACTGCTCTCTCTCCTGCATGTCTCTCTATATACTGCTCTCTCTCCTGCATGTCTCTCTATATACTGCTCTCTCTTCAGTATGTCTCTCTATATACTGCTCTCTCTCCTGCATGTCTCTCTATATACTGCTCTCTCCTGCATGTCTCTCTATATACTGCTCTCTCTCCTGCATGTCTCTCTATATACTGCTCTCTCCTGCATGTCTCTCTATATACTGCTCTCTCTCCTGCATGTCTCTCTATATACTGCTCTCTCCTGCCAGTCTCTCTATATACTGCTCTCTCTTCAGTGTGTCTCTCTATATACTGCTCTCTCCTGCATGTCTCTCTATATACTGCTCTCTCTCCTGCATGTCTCTCTATATACTGCTCTCTCTTCAGTATGTCTCTCTATATACTGCTCTCTTTTCAGTATGTCTCTCTATATACTGCTCTCTCTTCAGCATGTCTCTCTATATACTGCTCTCTCTTCAGCATGTCTCTCTATATACTGCTCTCTCTTCAGCATGTCTCTCTATATACTGCTCTCTCTCCTGCATGTCTCTCTATATACTGCTCTCTCTTCAGTATGTCTCTCTATATACTGCTCCCTCCTGCCAGTCTCTCTATATACTGCTCTCTCCTGCATGTCTCTCTATATACTGCTCTCTCTCCTGCATGTCTCTCTATATACTGCTCTCTCTTCAGCATGTCTCTCTATATACTGCTCCCTCCTGCCAGTCTCTCTGTATACTGCTCTCTCCTGCATGTCTCTCTATATACTGCTCTCTCTTCAGTGTGTCTCTCTATATACTGCTCTCTCTCCTGCATGTCTCTCTATATGCTGCTCTCTCCTGCCAGTCTCTCAGTATACTGCTCTCTCTCCTGCATGTCTCTCTATATACGGCTCTCTCTCCTGCACGTCTCTCTATATACTGCTCTCTCTCCTGCATGTCTCTCTATATACTGCTCTCTCTCCTGCATGTCTCTCTATATACTGCTCTCTCTTCAGTATGTCTCTCTATATACTGCTCTCTCTCCTGCATGTCTCTCTATATACTGCTCTCTCCTGCATGTCTCTCTATATACTGCTCTCTCTTCAGTGTGTCTCTCTATATACTGCTCTCTCCTGCATGTCTCTCTATATACTGCTCTCTCCTGCATGTCTCTCTATATACTGCTCTCTCTCCTGCATGTCTCTCTATATACTGCTCTCTCTTCAGCATGTCTCTCTATATACTGCTCCCTCCTGCCAGTCTCTCTGTATACTGCACTCTCCTGCATGTCTCTCTATATACTGCTCTCTCTTCAGTGTGTCTCTCTATAAACTGCTCTCTCCTGCATGTCTCTCTATATACTGCTCTCTCTCCTGCATGTCTCTCTATATACTGCTCTCTCCTGCATGTCTCTCTATATACTGCTCTCTCTTCAGGGTGTCTCTCTATATACTGCTCTCTCTTCAGCATGTCTCTCTATATACTGCTCTCTCTTCAGTATGTCTCTCTATATACTGCTCTCTCTTCAGTATGTCTCTCTATATACTGCTCTCTCTCCAGCATGTCTCTCTATATACTGCTCTCTCTCCAGCATGTCTCTCTATATACTGCTCTCTCTTCAGCATGTCTCTCTATATACTGCTCTCTCTTCAGCGTGTCTCTCTGTATACTGCTCTCTCTTCAGTGTGTCTCTCTATATACTGCTCTCTCTTCAGTGTGTCTCTCTATATACTGCTCTCTCTCCAGCAGGTCTCTCTATATACTGCTCTCTCTTCAGCATGTCTCTCTATATACTGCTCCCTCCTGACAGTCTCTCTATATACTGCTCTCTCCTGCATGTCTCTCTATATACTGCTCTCTCTCCTGCATGTCTCTCTATATACTGCTCTCTCTTCAGCATGTCTCTCTATATACTGCTCTCTCCTGCATGTCTCTCTATATACTGCTCTCTCTTCAGTATGTCTCTCTATATACTGCTCTCTCTCCCGCATGTCTCTCTATATACTGCTCTCTCTCCTGCATGTCTCTCTATATACTGCTCTCTCCTGCCAGTCTCTCAGTATGCTGCTCTCTCTTCAGTGTGTCTCTCTATATACTGCTCTCTCTCCTGCATGTCTCTCTATATACTGCTCTCTCTTCAGTATGTCTCTCTATATACTGCTCTCTCTCCTGCCAGTCTCTCAGTATGCTGCTCTCTCTCCTGCATGTCTCTCTATATACTGCTCTCTCTCCTGCATGTCTCTCTATATACTGCTCTCTCTCCTGCATGTCTCTCTGTATACTGCTCTCTCTTCAGTGTGTCTCTCTGTATACTGCTCTCTCTTCAGCGTGTCTCTCTATATACTGCTCTCTCTCCAGCGTGTCTCTCTATATACTGCTCCCTCCTGACAGTCTCTCTATATACTGCTCTCTCCTGCATGTCTCTCTATATACTGCTCTCTCTCCTGCATGTCTCTCTATATACTGCTCTCTCTTCAGCATGTCTCTCTATATACTGCTCTCTCCTGCATGTCTCTCTATATACTGCTCTCTCTCCTGCATGTCTCTCTATATACTGCTCTCCCTCCTGCCAGTCTCTCTATATACTGCTCTCTTCAGCATGTCTCTCTATATACTGCTCTCTCTTCAGTATGTCTCTCTATATACTGCTCTCTCTCCTGCATGTCTCTCTATATACTGCTCTCTCCAGCATGTCTCTCTATATACTGCTCTCTCTTCAGTGTGTCTCTCTATATACTGCTCTCTCTCCTGCATGTCTCTCTATATACTGCTCTCTCTTCAGCGTGTCTCTCTATATACTGCTCTCTCTTCAGTGTGTCTCTCTATATACTGCTCTCTCTTCAGCATGTCTCTCAGTATGCTGCTCTCTCTCCTGCATGTCTCTCTATATACTGCTCTCTCTTAAGCATGTCTCTCTATATACTGCTCTCTCTCCTGCATGTCTCTCTATATACTGCTCTCTCTCCCGCATGTCTCTCTATATACTGCTCTCTCTTCAGCATGTCTCTCTATATACTGCTCTCTCTCCTGCATGTCTCTCTATATACTGCTCTCTCTCCTGCATGTCTCTCTATATACTGCTCTCTCTCCTGCATGTCTCTCTATATACTGCTCTCTCTCCTGCATGTCTCTCTATATACTGCTCTCTCTTCAGCATGTCTCTCAGTATACTGCTCTCTCTCCTGCATGTCTCTCTATATACTGCTCTCTCTTCAGTATGTCTCTCTATATACTGCTCTCTCTTCAGTATGTCTCTCTATATACTGCTCTCTCTTCAGTATGTCTCTCTATATACTGCTCTCTCTTCAGTGTGTCTCTCTATATACTGCTCTCTCTCCTGCATGTCTCTCTATATACTGCTCTCTCTCCTGCATGTCTCTCTATATACTGCTCTCTCTTCAGTATGTCTCTCTATATACTGCTCTCTCTTCAGTATGTCTCTCTATATACTGCTCTCTCTCCTGCATGTCTCTCTATATACTGCTCTCTCTTTAGTATGTCTCTCTATATACTGCTCTCTCTTCAGTATGTCTCTCTATATACTGCTCTCTCTTCAGTATGTCTCTCTATATACTGCTCTCTCTCCTGCCAGTCTCTCAGTATACTGCTCTCTCTCCTGCATGTCTCTCTATATACGGCTCTCTCTCCTGCACGTCTCTCTATATACTGCTCTCTCTCCTGCATGTCTCTCTATATACTGCTCTCTCTCCTGCATGTCTCTCTATATACTGCTCTCTCTTCAGTATGTCTCTCTATATACTGCTCTCTCTCCTGCATGTCTCTCTATATACTGCTCTCTCCTGCATGTCTCTCTATATACTGCTCTCTCTTCAGTGTGTCTCTCTATATACTGCTCTCTCCTGCATGTCTCTCTATATACTGCTCTCTCCTGCATGTCTCTCTATATACTGCTCTCTCTTCAGTGTGTCTCTCTATATACTGCTCTCTCCTGCATGTCTCTCTATATACTGCTCTCTCTCCTGCATGTCTCTCTATATACTGCTCTCTCTTCAGTATGTCTCTCTATATACTGCTCTCTTTTCAGTATGTCTCTCTATATACTGCTCTCTCTTCAGCATGTCTCTCTATATACTGCTCTCTCTTCAGCATGTCTCTCTATATACTGCTCTCTCTCCTGCATGTCTCTCTATATACTGCTCTCTCTTCAGTATGTCTCTCTATATACTGCTCCCTCCTGCCAGTCTCTCTATATACTGCTCTCTCCTGCATGTCTCTCTATATACTGCTCTCTCTCCTGCATGTCTCTCTATATACTGCTCTCTCTTCAGCATGTCTCTCTATATACTGCTCCCTCCTGCCAGTCTCTCTGTATACTGCTCTCTCCTGCATGTCTCTCTATATACTGCTCTCTCTCCTGCATGTCTCTCTATATACTGCTCTCTCCTGCATGTCTCTCTATATACTGCTCTCTCTTCAGGGTGTCTCTCTATATACTGCTCTCTCTTCAGCATGTCTCTCTATATACTGCTCTCTCTTCAGTATGTCTCTCTATATACTGCTCTCTCTTCAGTATGTCTCCCTATATACTGCTCTCTCTCCAGCATGTCTCTCTATATACTGCTCTCTCTCCAGCATGTCTCTCTATATACTGCTCTCTCTTCAGCATGTCTCTCTATATACTGCTCTCTCTTCAGCGTGTCTCTCTGTATACTGCTCTCTCTTCAGTGTGTCTCTCTATATACTGCTCTCTCTTCAGCGTGTCTCTCTATATACTGCTCTCTCTCCAGCATGTCTCTCTATATACTGCTCTCTCTTCAGCATGTCTCTCTATATACTGCTCCCTCCTGACAGTCTCTCTATATACTGCTCTCTCCTGCATGTCTCTCTATATACTGCTCTCTCTCCTGCATGTCTCTCTATATACTGCTCTCTCTTCAGCATGTCTCTCTATATACTGCTCTCTCCTGCATGTCTCTCTATATACTGCTCTCTCTCCTGCATGTCTCTCTATATACTGCTCTCCCTCCTGCCAGTCTCTCTATATACTGCTCTCTCTTCAGTATGTCTCTCTATATACTGCTCTCTCTTCAGTATGTCTCTCTATATACTGCTCTCTCTCCTGCATGTCTCTCTATATACTGCTCTCTCCAGCATGTCTCTCTATATACTGCTCTCTCTTCAGTGTGTCTCTCTATATACTGCTCTCTCTCCTGCATGTCTCTCTATATACTGCTCTCTCTTCAGCGTGTCTCTCTATATACTGCTCTCTCTTCAGTGTGTCTCTCTATATACTGCTCTCTCTTCAGCATGTCTCTCAGTATGCTGCTCTCTCTCCTGCATGTCTCTCTATATACTGCTCTCTCTTCAGCATGTCTCTCTATATACTGCTCTCTCTCCTGCATGTCTCTCTATATACTGCTCTCTCTCCAGCATGTCTCTCTATATACTGCTCTCTCTCCCGCATGTCTCTATATATACTGCTCTCTCTTCAGCATGTCTCTCTATATACTGCTCTCTCTCCTGCATGTCTCTCTATATACTGCTCTCTCTCCTGCATGTCTCTCTATATACTGCTCTCTCTTCAGTGTGTCTCTCTATATACTGCTCTCTCTCCTGCATGTCTCTCTATATACTGCTCTCTCTCCTACATGTCTCTCTATATACTGCTCTCTCTCCTGCATGTCTCTCAGTATGCTGCTCTCTCTTCAGTATGTCTCTCTATATACTGCTCTCTCTCCTGCATGTCTCTCTATATACTGCTCTCTCCTGACAGTCTCTCTGTATACTGCTCTCTCCTGCATGTCTCTCTATATACTGCTCCCTCCTGACAGTCTCTCTATATACTGCTCTCTCCTGCATGTCTCTCTATATACTGCTCTCTCTTCAGGGTGTCTCTCTATATACTGCTCTCTCTTCAGCGTGTCTCTCTGTATACTGCTCTCTCTTCAGTGTGTCTCTCTATATACTGCTCTCTCTTCAGTGTGTCTCTCTATATACTGCTCTCTCTCCAGCATGTCTCTCTATATACTGCTCTCTCTTCAGTGTGTCTCTCTATATACTGCTCTCTCTCCAGCATGTCTCTCTATATACTGCTCTCTCTTCAGCATGTCTCTCTATATACTGCTCCCTCCTGACAGTCTCTCTATATACTGCTCTCTCCTGCATGTCTCTCTATATACTGCTCTCTCTCCTGCATGTCTCTCTATATACTGCTCTCCCTCCTGCCAGTCTCTCTATATACTGCTCTCTTCAGCATGTCTCTCTATATACTGCTCTCTCTTCAGTATGTCTCTCTATATACTGCTCTCTCTCCTGCATGTCTCTCTATATACTGCTCTCTCCAGCATGTCTCTCTATATACTGCTCTCTCTTCAGTGTGTCTCTCTATATACTGCTCTCTCTTCAGTATGTCTCTCTATATACTGCTCTCTCTCCTGCATGTCTCTCTATATACTGCTCTCTCTTCAGTGTGTCTCTCTATATACTGCTCTCTCTTCAGCATGTCTCTCTATATACTGCTCTCTCTCCTACATGTCTCTCTATATACTGCTCTCTCTCCTGCATGTCTCTCAGTATGCTGCTCTCTCTTCAGTATGTCTCTCTATATACTGCTCTCTCTCCTGCATGTCTCTCTATATACTGCTCTCTCTCCTGCATGTCTCTCTATATACTGCTCTCTCTTCAGTGTGTCTCTCTATATACTGCTCTCTCTTCAGTATGTCTCTCTATATACTGCTCTCTCTCCTGCATGTCTCTCTATATACTGCTCTCTCTTCAGTGTGTCTCTCTATATACTGCTCTCTCTTCAGCATGTCTCTCAGTATGCTGCTCTCTCTCCTGCATGTCTCTCTATATACTGCTCTCTCTTCAGCATGTCTCTCTATATACTGCTCTCTCTCCTGCATGTCTCTCTATATACTGCTCTCTCTCCAGCATGTCTCTCTATATACTGCTCTCTCTCCCGCATGTCTCTCTATATACTGCTCTCTCTTCAGCATGTCTCTCTATATACTGCTCTCTCTCCTGCATGTCTCTCTATATACTGCTCTCTCTCCTGCATGTCTCTCTATATACTGCTCTCTCTTCAGTGTGTCTCTCTATATACTGCTCTCTCTCCTGCATGTCTCTCTATATACTGCTCTCTCTCCTACATGTCTCTCTATATACTGCTCTCTCTCCTGCATGTCTCTCAGTATGCTGCTCTCTCTTCAGTATGTCTCTCTATATACTGCTCTCTCTCCTGCATGTCTCTCTATATACTGCTCTCTCCTGACCGTCTCTCTATATACTGCTCTCTCCTGCCAGTCTCTCAGTATACTGCTCTCTCTCCTGCATGTCTCTCTATATACGGCTCTCTCTCCTGCACGTCTCTCTATATACTGCTCTCTCTCCTGCATGTCTCTCTATATACTGCTCTCTCTCCTGCATGTCTCTCTATATACTGCTCTCTCTTCAGTATGTCTCTCTATATACTGCTCTCTCTCCTGCATGTCTCTCTATATACTGCTCTCTCCTGCATGTCTCTCTATATACTGCTCTCTCTCCTGCATGTCTCTCTATATACTGCTCTCCCTCCTGCCAGTCTCTCTATATACTGCTCTCTTTAGCATGTCTCTCTATATACTGCTCTCTCTTCAGTATGTCTCTCTATATACTGCTCTCTCTCCTGCATGTCTCTCTATATACTGCTCTCTCCAGCATGTCTCTCTTTATACTGCTCTCTCTTCAGTGTGTCTCTCTATATACTGCTCTCTCTTCAGTATGTCTCTCTATATACTGCTCTCTCTCCTGACAGTCTCTCTATATACTGCTCTCTCCTGCATGTCTCTCTATATACTGCTCTCTCTCCTGCATGTCTCTCTATATACTGCTCTCTCTTCAGCATGTCTCTCTATATACTGTTCTCTCCTGCATGTCTCTCTATATACTGCTCTCTCTCCTGCATGTCTCTCTATATACTGCTCTCCCTCCTGCCAGTCTCTCTATATACTGCTCTCTTCAGCATGTCTCTCTATATACTGCTCTCTCTTCAGTATGTCTCTCTATATACTGCTCTCTCTCCTGCATGTCTCTCTATATACTGCTCTCTCCAGCATGTCTCTCTATATACTGCTCTCTCTTCAGTGTGTCTCTCTATATACTGCTCTCTCTCCTGCATGTCTCTCTATATACTGCTCTCTCTTCAGCGTGTCTCTCTATATACTGCTCTCTCTTCAGCGTGTCTCTCTGTATACTGCTCTCTCTTCAGTGTGTCTCTCTATATACTGCTCTCTCTTCAGTGTGTCTCTCTATATACTGCTCTCTCTCCAGCATGTCTCTCTATATACTGCTCTCTCTTCAGCATGTCTCTCTATATACTGCTCCCTCCTGACAGTCTCTCTATATACTGCTCTCTCCTGCATGTCTCTCTATATACTGCTCTCTCTCCTGCATGTCTCTCTATATACTGCTCTCTCTTCAGCATGTCTCTCTATATACTGCTCTCTCCTGCATGTCTCTCTATATACTGCTCTCTCTCCTGCATGTCTCTCTATATACTGCTCTCTCCAGCATGTCTCTCTATATACTGCTCTCTCTTCAGTGTGTCTCTCTATATACTGCTCTCTCTCCTGCATGTCTCTCTATATACTGCTCTCTCTTCAGCGTGTCTCTCTATATACTGCTCTCTCTTCAGTGTGTCTCTCTCTATATACTGCTCTCTCTTCAGCATGTCTCTCAGTATGCTGCTCTCTCTCCTGCATGTCTCTCTATATACTGCTCTCTCTTCAGCATGTCTCTCTATATACTGCTCTCTCTCCTGCATGTCTCTCTATATACTGCTCTCTCTCTCCAGCATGTCTCTCTATATACTGCTCTCTCTCCCGCATGTCTCTCTATATACTGCTCTCTCTTCAGCATGTCTCTCTATATACTGCTCTCTCTCCTGCATGTCTCTCTATATACTGCTCTCTCTCCTGCATGTCTCTCTATATACTGCTCTCTCTTCAGTGTGTCTCTCTATATACTGCTCTCTCTCCTGCATGTCTCTCTATATACTGCTCTCTCTCCTACATGTCTCTCTATATACTGCTCTCTCTCCTGCATGTCTCTCAGTATGCTGCTCTCTCTTCAGTATGTCTCTCTATATACTGCTCTCTCTCCTGCATGTCTCTCTATATACTGCTCTCTCCTGACAGTCTCTCTGTATACTGCTCTCTCCTGCATGTCTCTCTATATACTGCTCCCTCCTGACAGTCTCTCTATATACTGCTCTCTCTTCAGTGTGTCTCTCTATAAACTGCTCTCTCCTGCATGTCTCTCTATATACTGCTCTCTCTCCTGCATGTCTCTCTATATACTGCTCTCTCCTGCATGTCTCTCTATATACTGCTCTCTCTTCAGGGTGTCTCTCTATATACTGCTCTCTCTTCAGCATGTCTCTCTATATACTGCTCTCTCTTCAGTATGTCTCTCTATATACTGCTCTCTCTTCAGTATGTCTCCCTATATACTGCTCTCTCTCCAGCATGTCTCTCTATATACTGCTCTCTCTCCAGCATGTCTCTCTATATACTGCTCTCTCTCCAGCATGTCTCTCTATATACTGCTCTCTCTTCAGCGTGTCTCTCTGTATACTGCTCTCTCTTCAGTGTGTCTCTCTATATACTGCTCTCTCTTCAGTGTGTCTCTCTATATACTGCTCTCTCTCCAGCATGTCTCTCTATATACTGCTCTCTCTTCAGCATGTCTCTCTATATACTGCTCCCTCCTGACAGTCTCTCTATATACTGCTCTCTCCTGCATGTCTCTCTATATACTGCTCTCTCTCCTGCATGTCTCTCTATATACTGCTCTCTCTTCAGCATGTCTCTCTATATACTGCTCTCTCTCCTGCATGTCTCTCTATATACTGCTCTCCCTCCTGCCAGTCTCTCTATATACTGCTCTCTTCAGCATGTCTCTCTATATACTGCTCTGTCTTCAGTATGTCTCTCTATATACTGCTCTCTCTCCTGCATGTCTCTCTATATACTGCTCTCTCCAGCATGTCTCTCTATATACTGCTCTCTCTTCAGTGTGTCTCTCTATATACTGCTCTCTCTCCTGCATGTCTCTCTATATACTGCTCTCTCTTCAGCGTGTCTCTCTATATACTGCTCTCTCTTCAGTGTGTCTCTCTATATACTGCTCTCTCTTCAGCATGTCTCTCAGTATGCTGCTCTCTCTCCTGCATGTCTCTCTATATACTGCTCTCTCTTCAGCATGTCTCTCTATATACTGCTCTCTCTCCTGCATGTCTCTCTGTATACTGCTCTCTCTTCAGTGTGTCTCTCTATATACTGCTCTCTCTTCAGTGTGTCTCTCTATATACTGCTCTCTCTCCAGCATGTCTCTCTATATACTGCTCTCTCCTGCATGTCTCTCTATATACTGCTCTCTCTCCTGCATGTCTCTCTATATACTGCTCTCTCTTCAGCATGTCTCTCTATATACTGCTCCCTCCTGACAGTCTCTCTATATACTGCTCTCTCCTGCATGTCTCTCTATATACTGCTCTCTCTCCTGCATGTCTCTCTATATACTGCTCTCTCTTCAGCATGTCTCTCTATATACTGCTCTCTCTCCTGCATGTCTCTCTATATACTGCTCTCTCTCCAGCATGTCTCTCTATATACTGCTCTCTCTCCCGCATGTCTCTCTATATACTGCTCTCTCTCCTGCATGTCTCTCTATATACTGCTCTCTCTCCTGCATGTCTCTCTATATACTGCTCTCTCTCCTGCATGTCTCTCTATATACTGCTCTCTCTCCTGCATGTCTCTCTATATACTGCTCTCTCTTCAGCATGTCTCTCAGTATACTGCTCTCTCTCCTGCATGTCTCTCTATATACTGCTCTCTCTTCAGTATGTCTCTCTATATACTGCTCTCTCTTCAGTATGTCTCTCTATATACTGCTCTCTCTTCAGTGTGTCTCTCTATATACTGCTCTCTCTCCTGCATGTCTCTCTATATACTGCTCTCTCTCCTGCATGTCTCTCTATATACTGCTCTCTCTTCAGTATGTCTCTCTATATACTGCTCTCTCTTCAGTATGTCTCTCTATATACTGCTATCTCTCCTGCATGTCTCTCTATATACTGCTCTCTCTTCAGTATGTCTATCTATATACTGCTCTCTCTTCAGTATGTCTCTCTATATACTGCTCTCTCTTCAGTATGTCTCTCTATATACTGCTCTCTCTCCTGCCAGTCTCTCAGTATACTGCTCTCTCTCCTGCATGTCTCTCTATATACTGCTCTCTCTCCAGCATGTCTCTCTATATACTGCTCTCTCTCCTGCATGTCTCTCTATATGCTGCTCTCTCCTGCCAGTCTCTCAGTATACTGCTCTCTCTCCTGCATGTCTCTCTATATACTGCTCTCTCTCCTGCATGTCTCTCTATATACTGCTCTCTCTCCTGCATGTCTCTCTATATACTGCTCTCTCTCCTGCATGTCTCTCTATATACTGCTCTCTCTTCAGTATGTCTCTCTATATACTGCTCTCTCTCCTGCATGTCTCTCTATATACTGCTCTCTCCTGCATGTCTCTCTATATACTGCTCTCTCTCCTGCATGTCTCTCTATATACTGCTCTCTCCTGCATGTCTCTCTATATACTGCTCTCTCTCCTGCATGTCTCTCTATATACTGCTCTCTCCTGCCAGTCTCTCTATATACTGCTCTCTCTTCAGTGTGTCTCTCTATATACTGCTCTCTCCTGCATGTCTCTCTATATACTGCTCTCTCTCCTGCATGTCTCTCTATATACTGC
Source organism: Bufo bufo (assembly GCF_905171765.1). Lineage (NCBI taxonomy): Eukaryota > Metazoa > Chordata > Amphibia > Anura > Bufonidae > Bufo > Bufo bufo. Next base: position 564,139,690 of record NC_053393.1, read on the forward strand.
TCTCTCTTCAGTATGTCTCTCTATATACTGCTCTCTTTTCAGTATGTCTCTCTATATACTGCTCTCTCTTCAGCATGTCTCTCTATATACTGCTCTCTCTTCAGCATGTCTCTCTATATACTGCTCTCTCTTCAGCATGTCTCTCTATATACTGCTCTCTCTCCTGCATGTCTCTCTATATACTGCTCTCTCTTCAGTATGTCTCTCTATATACTGCTCCCTCCTGCCAGTCTCTCTATATACTGCTCTCTCCTGCATGTCTCTCTATATACTGCTCTCTCTCCTGCATGTCTCTCTATATACTGCTCTCTCTTCAGCATGTCTCTCTATATACTGCTCCCTCCTGCCAGTCTCTCTGTATACTGCACTCTCCTGCATGTCTCTCTATATACTGCTCTCTCTTCAGTGTGTCTCTCTATATACTGCTCTCTCTCCTGCATGTCTCTCTATATGCTGCTCTCTCCTGCCAGTCTCTCAGTATACTGCTCTCTCTCCTGCATGTCTCTCTATATACGGCTCTCTCTCCTGCACGTCTCTCTATATACTGCTCTCTCTCCTGCATGTCTCTCTATATACTGCTCTCTCTCCTGCATGTCTCTCTATATACTGCTCTCTCTTCAGTATGTCTCTCTATATACTGCTCTCTCTCCTGCATGTCTCTCTATATACTGCTCTCTCCTGCATGTCTCTCTATATACTGCTCTCTCTTCAGTGTGTCTCTCTATATACTGCTCTCTCCTGCATGTCTCTCTATATACTGCTCTCTCCTGCATGTCTCTCTATATACTGCTCTCTCTCCTGCATGTCTCTCTATATACTGCTCTCTCTTCAGCATGTCTCTCTATATACTGCTCCCTCCTGCCAGTCTCTCTGTATACTGCACTCTCCTGCATGTCTCTCTATATACTGCTCTCTCTTCAGTGTGTCTCTCTATATACTGCTCTCTCCTGCATGTCTCTCTATATACTGCTCTCTCTCCTGCATGTCTCTCTATATACTGCTCTCTCCTGCATGTCTCTCTATATACTGCTCTCTCTTCAGGGTGTCTCTCTATATACTGCTCTCTCTTCAGCATGTCTCTCTATATACTGCTCTCTCTTCAGTATGTCTCTCTATATACTGCTCTCTCTTCAGTATGTCTCCCTATATACTGCTCTCTCTCCAGCATGTCTCTCTATATACTGCTCTCTCTCCAGCATGTCTCTCTATATACTGCTCTCTCTTCAGCATGTCTCTCTATATACTGCTCTCTCTTCAGCGTGTCTCTCTGTATACTGCTCTCTCTTCAGTGTGTCTCTCTATATACTGCTCTCTCTTCAGTGTGTCTCTCTATATACTGCTCTCTCTCCAGCAGGTCTCTCTATATACTGCTCTCTCTTCAGCATGTCTCTCTATATACTGCTCCCTCCTGACAGTCTCTCTATATACTGCTCTCTCCTGCATGTCTCTCTATATACTGCTCTCTCTCCTGCATGTCTCTCTATATACTGCTCTCTCTTCAGCATGTCTCTCTATATACTGCTCTCTCCTGCATGTCTCTCTATATACTGCTCTCTCTTCAGTATGTCTCTCTATATACTGCTCTCTCTCCTGCATGTCTCTCTATATACTGCTCTCTCTCCTGCATGTCTCTCTATATACTGCTCTCTCCTGCCAGTCTCTCAGTATGCTGCTCTCTCTTCAGTGTGTCTCTCTATATACTGCTCTCTCTCCTGCATGTCTCTCTATATACTGCTCTCTCTTCAGTATGTCTCTCTATATACTGCTCTCTCTCCTGCCAGTCTCTCAGTATGCTGCTCTCTCTCCTGCATGTCTCTCTATATACTGCTCTCTCTCCTGCATGTCTCTCTATATACTGCTCTCTCTCCTGCATGTCTCTCTATATACTGCTCTCTCTCCTGCATGTCTCTCTATATACTGCTCTCTCTTCAGCATGTCTCTCAGTATACTGCTCTCTCTCCTGCATGTCTCTCTATATACTGCTCTCTCTTCAGTATGTCTCTCTATATACTGCTCTCTCTTCAGTATGTCTCTCTATATACTGCTCTCTCTTCAGTGTGTCTCTCTATATACTGCTCTCTCTCCTGCATGTCTCTCTATATACTGCTCTCTCTCCTGCATGTCTCTCTATATACTGCTCTCTCTTCAGTATGTCTCTCTATATACTGCTCTCTCTTCAGTATGTCTCTCTATATACTGCTCTCTCTCCTGCATGTCTCTCTATATACTGCTCTCTCTTCAGTATGTCTCTCTATATACTGCTCTCTCTTCAGTATGTCTCTCTATATACTGCTCTCTCTTCAGTATGTCTCTCTATATACTGCTCTCTCTCCTGCCAGTCTCTCAGTATACTGCTCTCTCTCCTGCATGTCTCTCTATATACTGCTCTCTCTCCAGCATGTCTCTCTATATACTGCTCTCTCTCCTGCATGTCTCTCTATATGCTGCTCTCTCTTCAGTATGTCTCTCTATATACTGCTCTCTCTCCCGCATGTCTCTCTATATACTGCTCTCTCTTCAGCATGTCTCTCTATATACTGCTCCCTCCTGCGTGTCTCTCTATATACTGCTCTCTCTCCTGCATGTCTCTCTATATACTGCTCTCTCTCCTGCATGTCTCTCTATATACTGCTCTCTCTTCAGCATGTCTCTCTATATACTGCTCCCTCCTGCGTGTCTCTCTATATACTGCTCCCTCCTGACAGTCTCTCTATATACTGCTCTCTCCTGCATGTCTCTCTATATACTGCTCTCTCTCCTGCATGTCTCTCTATATACTGCTCTCTCTTCAGCATGTCTCTCTATATACTGCTCTCTCCTGCATGTCTCTCTATATACTGCTCTCTCTTCAGTATGTCTCTCTATATACTGCTCTCTCTCCCGCATGTCTCTCTATATACTGCTCTCTCTTCAGCATGTCTCTCTATATACTGCTCCCTCCTGCGTGTCTCTCTATATACTGCTCTCTCTCCTGCATGTCTCTCTATATACTGCTCTCTCTCCTGCATGTCTCTCTATATACTGCTCTCTCTTCAGCATGTCTCTCTATATACTGCTCTCTCTCCTGCATGTCTCACTATATACTGCTCTCTCTCCAGCATGTCTCTCTATATACTGCTCTCTCTCCCGCATGTCTCTCTATATACTGCTCTCTCTCCTGCATGTCTCTCTATATACTGCTCTCTCTCCTGCATGTCTCTCTATATACTGCTCTCTCTCCTGCATGTCTCTCTATATACTGCTCTCTCTCCTGCATGTCTCTCTATATACTGCTCTCTCTTCAGCATGTCTCTCAGTATACTGCTCTCTCTCCTGCATGTCTCTCTATATACTGCTCTCTCTTCAGTATGTCTCTCTATATACTGCTCTCTCTTCAGTGTGTCTCTCTATATACTGCTCTCTCTCCTGCATGTCTCTCTATATACTGCTCTCTCTCCTGCATGTCTCTCTATATACTGCTCTCTCTTCAGTATGTCTCTCTATATACTGCTCTCTCTTCAGTATGTCTCTCTATATACTGCTATCTCTCCTGCATGTCTCTCTATATACTGCTCTCTCTTCAGTATGTCTCTCTATATACTGCTCTCTCTTCAGTATGTCTCTCTATATACTGCTCTCTCTTCAGTATGTCTCTCTATATACTGCTCTCTCTCCTGCCAGTCTCTCAGTATACTGCTCTCTCTCCTGCATGTCTCTCTATATACTGCTCTCTCTCCAGCATGTCTCTCTATATACTGCTCTCTCTCCTGCATGTCTCTCTATATGCTGCTCTCTCCTGCCAGTCTCTCAGTATACTGCTCTCTCTCCTGCATGTCTCTCTATATACGGCTCTCTCTCCTGCACGTCTCTCTATATACTGCTCTCTCTCCTGCATGTCTCTCTATATACTGCTCTCTCTCCTGCATGTCTCTCTATATACTGCTCTCTCTTCAGTATGTCTCTCTATATACTGCTCTCTCTCCTGCATGTCTCTCTATATACTGCTCTCTCCTGCATGTCTCTCTATATACTGCTCTCTCTTCAGTGTGTCTCTCTATATACTGCTCTCTCCTGCATGTCTCTCTATATACTGCTCTCTCTCCTGCATGTCTCTCTATATACTGCTCTCTCTTCAGTATGTCTCTCTATATACTGCTCTCTTTTCAGTATGTCTCTCTATATACTGCTCTCTCTTCAGCATGTCTCTCTATATACTGCTCTCTCTTCAGCATGTCTCTCTATATACTGCTCTCTCTCCTGCATGTCTCTCTATATACTGCTCTCTCTTCAGTATGTCTCTCTATATACTGCTCCCTCCTGCCAGTCTCTCTATATACTGCTCTCTCCTGCATGTCTCTCTATATACTGCTCTCTCTCCTGCATGTCTCTCTATATACTGCTCTCTCTTCAGCATGTCTCTCTATATACTGCTCCCTCCTGCCAGTCTCTCTGTATACTGCACTCTCCTGCATGTCTCTCTATATACTGCTCTCTCTTCAGTGTGTCTCTCTATAAACTGCTCTCTCCTGCATGTCTCTCTATATACTGCTCTCTCTCCTGCATGTCTCTCTATATACTGCTCTCTCCTGCATGTCTCTCTATATACTGCTCTCTCTTCAGCGTGTCTCTCTATATACTGCTCTCTCTTCAGCATGTCTCTCTATATACTGCTCTCTCTTCAGTATGTCTCTCTATATACTGCTCTCTCTTCAGTATGTCTCCCTATATACTGCTCTCTCTCCAGCATGTCTCTCTATATACTGCTCTCTCTCCAGCATGTCTCTCTATATACTGCTCTCTCTTCAGCATGTCTCTCTATATACTGCTCTCTCTTCAGCGTGTCTCTCTGTATACTGCTCTCTCTTCAGTGTGTCTCTCTATATACTGCTCTCTCTTCAGTGTGTCTCTCTATATACTGCTCTCTCTCCAGCAGGTCTCTCTATATACTGCTCTCTCTTCAGCATGTCTCTCTATATACTGCTCCCTCCTGACAGTCTCTCTATATACTGCTCTCTCCTGCATGTCTCTCTATATACTGCTCTCTCTCCTGCATGTCTCTCTATATACTGCTCTCTCTTCAGCATGTCTCTCTATATACTGCTCTCTCCTGCATGTCTCTCTATATACTGCTCTCTCTTCAGTATGTCTCTCTATATACTGCTCTCTCTCCCGCATGTCTCTCTATATACTGCTCTCTCTTCAGCATGTCTCTCTATATACTGCTCCCTCCTGCGTGTCTCTCTATATACTGCTCTCTCTCCTGCATGTCTCTCTATATACTGCTCTCTCCTGCCAGTCTCTCAGTATGCTGCTCTCTCTTCAGTGTGTCTCTCTATATACTGCTCTCTCTCCTGCATGTCTCTCTATATACTGCTCTCTCTTCAGTATGTCTCTCTATATACTGCTCTCTCTCCTGCCAGTCTCTCAGTATGCTGCTCTCTCTCCTGCATGTCTCTCTATATACTGCTCTCTCTCCTGCATGTCTCTCTATATACTGCTCTCTCTCCTGCATGTCTCTCTATATACTGCTCCCTCCTGCCAGTCTCTCAGTATGCTGATCTCTCTCCTGCATGTCTCTCTATATACTGCTCTCTCTCCTGCATGTCTCTCTATATACTGCTCTCTCTCCTGCATGTCTCTCTATATACTGCTCTCTCTCCTGCATGTCTCTCTATATACTGCTCTCTCTTCAGCATGTCTCTCAGTATACTGCTCTCTCTCCTGCATGTCTCTCTATATACTGCTCTCTCTTCAGCATGTCTCTCAGTATACTGCTCTCTCTCCTGCATGTCTCTCTATATACTGCTCTCTCTTCAGTATGTCTCTCTATATACTGCTCTCTCTTCAGTGTGTCTCTCTAAATACTGCTCTCTCTCCTGCATGTCTCTCTATATACTGCTCTCTCTCCTGCATGTCTCTCTATATACTGCTCTCTCTTCAGTATGTCTCTCTATATACTGCTCTCTCTTCAGTATGTCTCTCTATATACTGCTCTCTCTCCTGCATGTCTCTCTATATACTGCTCTCTCTTCAGTATGTCTCTCTATATACTGCTCTCTCTTCAGTATGTCTCTCTATATACTGCTCTCTCTTCAGTATGTCTCTCTATATACTGCTCTCTCTCCTGCCAGTCTCTCAGTATACTGCTCTCTCTCCTGCATGTCTCTCTATATACTGCTCTCTCTCCAGCATGTCTCTCTATATACTGCTCTCTCTCCTGCATGTCTCTCTATATGCTGCTCTCTCTTCAGTATGTCTCTCTATATACTGCTCTCTCCTGCCAGTCTCTCAGTATACTGCTCTCTCTCCTGCATGTCTCTCTATATACGGCTCTCTCTCCTGCACGTCTCTCTATATACTGCTCTCTCTCCTGCATGTCTCTCTATATACTGCTCTCTCTCCTGCATGTCTCTCTATATACTGCTCTCTCTTCAGTATGTCTCTCTATATACTGCTCTCTCTCCTGCATGTCTCTCTATATACTGCTCTCTCCTGCATGTCTCTCTATATACTGCTCTCTCTCCTGCATGTCTCTCTATATACTGCTCTCTCTTCAGTGTGTCTCTCTATATACTGCTCTCTCCTGCATGTCTCTCTATATACTGCTCTCTCTCCTGCATGTCTCTCTATATACTGCTCTCTCTTCAGTATGTCTCTCTATATACTGCTCTCTTTTCAGTATGTCTCTCTATATACTGCTCTCTCTTCAGCATGTCTCTCTATATACTGCTCTCTCTTCAGCATGTCTCTCTATATACTGCTCTCTCTCCTGCATGTCTCTCTATATACTGCTCTCTCTTCAGTATGTCTCTCTATATACTGCTCTCTTTTCAGTATGTCTCTCTATATACTGCTCTCTCTTCAGCATGTCTCTCTATATACTGCTCTCTCCTGCCAGTCTCTCAGTATACTGCTCTCTCTTCAGCATGTCTCTCTATATACTGCTCTCTCTTCAGCATGTCTCTCTATATACTGCTCTCTCTCCTGCATGTCTCTCTATATACTGCTCTCTCTTCAGTATGTCTCTCTATATACTGCTCTCTTTTCAGCATGTCTCTCTATATACTGCTCTCTCTTCAGCATGTCTCTCTATATACTGCTCTCTCTTCAGTGTGTCTCTCTATATACTGCTCTCTCCTGCCAGTCTCTCTATATACTGCTCTCTCTTCAGTATGTCTCTCTATATACTGCTCTCTTTTCAGCATGTCTCTCTATATACTGCTCTCTCTTCAGCATGTCTCTCTATATACTGCTCTCTCTTCAGTATGTCTCTCTATATACTGCTCTCTCTCCTGCATGTCTCTCTATATACTGCTCTCTCCTGCATGTCTCTCTATATACTGCTCTCTCTTCAGTGTGTCTCTCTATATACTGCTCTCTCCTGCATGTCTCTCTATATACTGCTCTCTCTCCTGCATGTCTCTCTATATACTGCTCTCTCTTCAGTATGTCTCTCTATATACTGCTCTCTTTTCAGTATGTCTCTCTATATACTGCTCTCTCTTCAGCATGTCTCTCTATATACTGCTCTCTCTTCAGCATGTCTCTCTATATACTGCTCTCTCTCCTGCATGTCTCTCTATATACTGCTCTCTCTTCAGCATGTCTCTCTATATACTGCTCTCTCTCCTGCATGTCTCTCTATATACTGCTCTCTCTCCTGCATGTCTCTCTATATACTGCTCTCTCTCCTGCATGTCTCTCTATATACTGCTCTCTCTTCAGTATGTCTCTCTATATACTGCTCTCTCTCCTGCATGTCTCTCTATATACTGCTCTCTCCTGCATGTCTCTCTATATACTGCTCTCTCTTCAGTATGTCTCTCTATATACTGCTCTCTCTTCAGTATGTCTCTCTATATACTGCTCTCTCTTCAGCGTGTCTCTCTATATACTGCTCTCTCTCCTGCATGTCTCTCTATATACTGCTCTCTCTTCAGTATGTCTCTCTATATACTGCTCTCTCTTCAGCGTGTCTCTCTATATACTGCTCTCTCCTGCATGTCTCTCTATATACTGCTCTCTCTTCAGTATGTCTCTCTATATACTGCTCTCTCTTCAGCGTGTCTCTCTATATACTGCTCTCTCCTGCATGTCTCTCTATATACTGCTCTCTCTTCAGTATGTCTCTCTATATACTGCTCTCTCTTCAGCGTGTCTCTCTATATACTGCTCTCTCTTCAGCGTGTCTCTCTATATACTGCTCTCTCCTGCATGTCTCTCTATATACTGCTCTCTCTTCAGTATGTCTCTCTATATACTGCTCTCTCTTCAGCATGTCTCTCTATATACTGCTCTCTCTCCTGCATGTCTCTCTATATACTGCTCTCTCCTGCATGTCTCTCTATATACTGCTCTCTCTTCAGTATGTCTCTCTATATACTGCTCTCTCCTGCCAGTCTCTCAGTATGCTGCTCTCTCTCCTGCATGTCTCTCTATATACTGCTCTCTCCAGCATGTCTCTCTATATACTGCTCTCTCTTCAGTATGTCTCTCTATATACTGCTCTCTCTTCAGTATGTCTCTCTATATACTGCTCTCTCTTCAGCGTGTCTCTCTATATACTGCTCTCTCCTGCATGTCTCTCTATATACTGCTCTCTCCTGCCAGTCTCTCAGTATGCTGCTCTCTCTCCTGCATGTCTCTCTATATACTGCTCTCTCTCCTGCATGTCTCTCTATATAGTATAGTGCTCTCTCTTCAGTATGTCTCTCTATATACTGCTCTCTCTTCAGTATGTCTCTCTATATACTGCTCTCTCCTGCCAGTCTCTCAGTATGCTGCTCTCTCTCCTGCATGTCTCTCTATATACTGCTCTCTCTCCTGCATGTCTCTCTATATACTGCTCTCTCTTCAGCATGTCTCTCTATATACTGCTCTCTCTCCTGCATGTCTCTCTATATGCTGCTCTCTCTTCAGCATGTCTCTCTATATACTGCTCTCTCCTGCCAGTCTCTCAGTATACTGCTCTCTCTCCTGCATGTCTCTCTATATACTGCTCTCTCTCCAGCATGTCTCTCTATATACTGCTCTCTCTCCTGCATGTCTCTCTATATGCTGCTCTCTCTTCAGTATGTCTCTCTATATACTGCTCTCTCCTGCCAGTCTCTCAGTATACTGCTCTCTCTCCTGCACGTCTCTCTATATACTGCTCTCTCTCCTGCACGTCTCTCTATATACTGCTCTCTCTCCTGCATGTCTCTCTATATACTGCTCTCTCCTGCATGTCTCTCTATATACTGCTCTCTCTTCAGTGTGTCTCTCTATATACTGCTCTCTCTCCTGCATGTCTCTCTATATACTGCTCTCTCCTGCATGTCTCTCTATATACTGCTCTCTCTTCAGTGTGTCTCTCTATATACTGCTCTCTCTCCTGCATGTCTCTCTATATACTGCTCTCTCTTCAGTATGTCTCTCTATATACTGCTCTCTTTTCAGTATGTCTCTCTATATACTGCTCTCTCTTCAGCATGTCTCTCTATATACTGCTCTCTCCTGCATGTCTCTCTATATACTGCTCTCTCTCCTGCATGTCTCTCTATATACTGCTCTCTCTCCTGCATGTCTCTCTATATGCTGCTCTCTCTTCAGTATGTCTCTCTATATACTGCTCTCTTTTCAGTATGTCTCTCTATATACTGCTCTCTCTTCAGCATGTCTCTCTGTATACTGCTCTCTCTTCAGCGTGTCTCTCTATATACTGCTCTCTCCAGCATGTCTCTCTATATGCTGCTCTCTCTTCAGTATGTCTCTCTATATACTGCTCTCTCTTCAGTGTGTCTCTCTATATACTGCTCTCTCTTCAGCATGTCTCTCTATATACTGCTCTCTCCAGCGTGTCTCTCTATATACTGCTCTCTCTTCAGTGTGTCTCTCTATATACTGCTCTCTCTTCAGCATGTCTCTCTATATACTGCTCTCTCTTCAGCATGTCTCTCTATATACTGCTCTCTTCAGCATGTCTCTCTATATACTGCTCTCTCTCCAGCATGTCTCTCTATATACTGCTCTCTCTCCTGCATGTCTCTCTATATACTGCTCTCTCTTCAGCATGTCTCTCTATATACTGCTCTCTCTTCAGCGTGTCTCTCTATATACTGCTCTCTCTTCAGTGTGTCTCTCTATATACTGCTCTCTCCTGCCAGTCTCTCTATATACTGCTCTCTCTTCAGTGTGTCTCTCTATATACTGCTCTCTTCAGCGTGTCTCTCTATATACTGCTCTCTCCTGCATGTCTCTCTATATACTGCTCTCTTCAGCGTGTCTCTCTATATACTGCTCTCTCTCCTGCATGTCTCTCTATAAACTGCTCTCTCTTCAGCGTGTCTCTCTATATACTGCTCTCTCTTCAGCATGTCTCTTTATATACTGCTCTCTCTTCAGTGTGTCTCTCTTTATACTGCTTCGACCTTCAGCTGTCTCTCTCTGACCTTTGTCTCTCTGAGCTGTCTCTCTCTCTGAGCTGTCTGTCACTCTTGGAGCTGTCTCTTTCTGAGCAGTCTCTCTCCCTCTGAGCTGTCTTTCTGTGCTGTCTCTCTCTGAGTTCTGTCTCTGAGCAGTCTCCCTCTGAGCTGTCTCTCTCTAAGCTGTCTCTGAGCTTTCTCTCAGTTGTCTGAGCTGTCTCTCTCTGAGCAGTCTCTGAGCTGTCTCTTTGATCAGTATCTGTATCTGAGCAGTCTCTGTGTGCTGTCTCTCTCTGTGTGCTATCTCTTTCTGAGCTGTCTCCCTCTGAGCAGTCTCTCTCTGAGCTGTCTCTGAGAGGTCTCACTCTAAGTGGTCTCTCTGTCTCTGAGCTGTCACCCTCTGAGTTGTCCCTGTCTCTATGAGTTGTCTCCCTCTGAACTGTCTCTGTGCTGTCTCCCTCTGACCTGTCTCTCTCTCTCTCTGAGCTGTCTATCGGTCTCTGTTCTGTCTCTGAGCAGTCTCTCTCTGAGTTGTCTCTCTGAGCTGTCTCCCTCTCTCTCTCTGAGCTGTCTCTCTGTCTCTGAGTGGTCTCACTCTGAGTGTCCTCCCTGTCTCTGTGCTGTCTCTCTGAGCTGTCTCTCTCTGAGCTGTCTCTCTCTGAGCAGTCTCTGAGCTGTCTCTTTGATCAGTATCTGTCTCTGAGCAGTCTATCTGTGTGCTGTCTCTCTCTGAGCTGTCTGTCTCTCTCTGAGCAGTCTGTCTCTCTCTGAGCAGTCTCTCTCTGAGCTGTCTCCCTCTGAGCTGTCTCTGTGCTGTCTCCCTCTGAGCTGTCTCTCTCTCTCTGAGCTGTCTGTCTTTGAGCTGTCTTTCTCTGAGTTGTGTCTCTCTGAGCTGTCTCACTCTGAGCTGTCTGTCTCTCTGAGTTGTGTCTCTCTGAGCTGTCTCTCTCTCTCTCTCTCTCTGAGTTGTCTCTCTGAGCTGTCTCCCTCTCTCTCTCTGAGCTGTCTCTCTGTCTCTGAGCTGTCTCTCAGTCGTCTCTCTGTCTCTGAGCTGTCCCTATCTCTGTGCTGTCTCTCTGAGCTGTCTCTCTCTGAGCAGTCTCTGAGCTGTCTCTTTGATCAGTATCTGTCTCTGAGCAGTCTCTCTGTGTGCTGTCTCTCTCTGAGCTGTCTGTCTCTGAGCAGTCTCCCTCTGAGCTGTCTTCCTCTGAGCAGTCTCTCTCTGAGCTGTCTCTGAGAGGTCTCACTCTGAGTAGTCTCTCTGAGTTGCCTCCCTCTGATCTGTCTCTCTCTCTGAGCTGTCTATCGGTCTCTGTTCTGTCTCTCTGAGCTGTCTGTCTCTGAGCAGTCTCTCTCTGAGCTGTCTCCCTCTCTCTCTCTCTGAGCTGTCTCTCTGTCTCTGAGTGGTCTCATTCTGAGTGGCCACTCTGTCTCTGAGCTGTCCCTGTCTCTGTGCTGTCTCTCTGAGCTGTCTCTCTCTGAGCAGTCTCTGAGCTGTCTCTTTGATCAGTATCTGTCTCTGAGTAGTCTCTCTGTGTGCTGTCTCTCTCTGAGCTGTCTTTCTCTGAGTTGTGTCTTTTTGAGCTGTCTCACTCTGAGCTGTCTGTCTTTCTGAGTTGTGTCTCTCTGAGCGGTCTCTCTGATTTGTGTCTCTCTGTGCTGGCTCACTCTGAGTTGTCTCTCTCTTGAGTTGTGTCTCTCTGAGCTGTCTCTCTCAAAGCTGTCTCTCTGAGCTGTCTCTCTCTGTGCTGTCTCTCTCTCTCTCTCTCTCTCTCTGAGTGGTCTCTGTCTCTGAGCTGTCCTTGTCTCTGTGCTGTCTCTCTCTGAGCAGTCTCTGAGCTGTCTCTTTGATCAGTATCTGTCTCTGAGCAGTCTCTCTGTGTGCTGCCTCTCTCTGAGCTGTCTGTCTCTCTCTGAGCTGTCTCCCTCTGAGCTGTCTCCCTCTGAGCAGTCTCTCTCTGAGCTGTCTGTCTCCCTCTGAGCTGTCTGTCTCCCTCTGAGCTGTCTCCCTCTGAGCAGTCTCTCTCTGAGCTGTCTGTCTCTCTGAGTTGTGTCTCTCTGAGCTGTCTCTCTCTCTCTCTCTGAGCGGTCTCTGTCTCTGAGTAGTCTCTCTCTGAGTTGTCTCTCTGAGCTGTCTCCCTCTCTCTCTGAGCTGTCTCTCTGTCTCTGAGCTGTCTCTCTGTCTCTGAGCTGTCTCTCTGTCTCTGAGCTGTCTCTCTGTCTCTGAGCTGTCTCTGTGCTGTCTCTCTGAGCTGTCTCTCTCTCTGAGCTGTCTCTTTGATCAGTATCTGTCTCTGAGCAGTCTCTCTGTGTGCTGTCTCTCTCTCTGAGCAGTCTGTCTCTGAGCAGTCTGTCTCTGAGCAGTCTCCCTCTGAGCTGTCTTCCTCTGAGCAGTCTCTCTCTGAACAGTCTCTCTCTGAGCTGTCTCTGAGAGGTCTCACTCTGAGTGGTCTCTCTGAGTTGCCTCCCTCTGATCTGTCTCTCTCTCTCTGAGCTGTCTATCGGTCTCTGTTCTGTCTCTCTGAGCTGTCTGTCTCTGAGCACTCTTTCTCTGAGTTGTCTCTCTGAGCTGTCTCTCTGATTTGTGTCTCTCTGTGCTGGCTCACTCTGAGTTGTCTCTCTCTTGAGTTGTGTCTCTCTGAGCTGTCTCTCTCAAAGCTGTCTCTCTGAGCTGTGTCTCTTTGTGCTGTCTCTCTCTGAGCGGTCTCTGTCTCTGAGTGGTCACACTCTGAGTGTCCTCTCTGTCTCTGAGCTGTCCTTGTCTCTGTGCTGTCTCTCTCTGAGCAGTCTTTGAGCTGTCTCTTTGATCAGTATCTGTCTCTGAGCAGTCTTTCTGTGTGCTGTCTCTCTCTGAGCTGTCTGTCTCTCTCTGAGCTGTCTCTCTCTGAGCAGTCTCCGTCTGAGTGGTCTCTCTGTCTCTAAGCTGTCTCCCTCTGAGCTGTCCCTGTCTCTGTGCTGTCTCCCTCTGAGTTGCCTCCCTCTGACCTGTCTCTCTCTCTGAGCTGTCTAACGGTCTCTGTTCTGTCTCTCTGAGCAGTCTCTCTCTGAGTTGTCTCTCTGAGCTGTCTCCCTCTCTCTCTCTGAGCTGTCTCTCTGTCTCTGAGTGGTCTCACTCTGAGTGGCCTCTCTGTCTCTGAGCTGTCCCTGTGCTGTCTCTCTGCCTCTGTGCTGTCTCACTCTGAGCTGTCTTTCTCTGAGTTGTGTCTCTCTGAGCTGTCTGTCTCTCTGAGTTGTGCCTCTCTGAGCGGTCTCTCTGATTTCTGTCTCTCTGTGCTGGCTCACTCTGAGTTGTCTCTCTCTTGAGTTGTGTCTCTCTGAGCTGTCTCTCTCAAAGCTGTCTCTCTGAGCTGTGTCTCTCTGTAGTGTCTCTCTCTCTCTCTCTGAGCGGTCTCTGTCTCTGAGTAGTCTCTCTCTGAGCTGTCTCTCTTTCTTTGAACTGTCTCTCTGTCTCTGAGCAGTCTCTCTCTGCTCAGTCTCTGAGCTGTCTCTCTGTCTTTGAGCTGTCTCTCTGAGCTGTCTCTCTGTCTTTGAGCTGTCTCTCTGAGCTGTCTCTGAGCAGTCTCTCTCTGCTCAGTCTCTGAGCTGTCTCTCTCTCTGAGCTGTCTCTGAGCAGTCTCTCTATGCTCAGTCTCTGAGCTGTCTCTCAGTCTCTGAGCTGTCTCTCTCTGAGCAGTCTCTCCCGCACTCTTCTGTCCTGCATGTCTCTGTCTCCTCCCCCTCTCCCTGCAGAATCTTCCCATGATGCACTGCAGGGAGCGGCTGCAGCAGGAGACTCCCACAGACTGCAGGGTGAGTGCAGCGAGACGGCAGACAATGCAGGGAGACAGCCGCTGAACAAAGAGTGTTGGGGCCGACATACAGTGGCCGGAGAATATAGACCAGCCGGCCAGAGACTGCAGGGAGAGACAGCTCCTGACACAGGCTGCAGGGAGAGACAGATCCTCGCAGAGGCTGCAGGGAGAGACACTCCCCAGAGACTGCAGGAAGAAACACCAGAGACTGCAGGGATAGACAGCTCCTACCAGAGACTGCAGGGAAAGACAGCTCCTGCCAGAGACTGCAGGGACAATTACCAGAGACTGCAGGGAGAGAAACCAGAGACTGCAGGGATAGACAGCTTATCCCAGAGACTGCAGTGAGGAAAGCCATTCACAAGAGACTGCAGGGAGACTCCGTGCAGGGAGAGGTAATTACACACTGCAGTGGGAGAGAGACACTCACGAGAAACTGCAGGAAGAGACAGACACTCACCAGAGCCTGCAGTGAGAGACAGCCAATGCCTGAGATTGCAGGGAGGAAAGCCACTTGCCAGAAACTGCAGGGAGAGACACCCCCTGCCGGAGACTGACAGGAATTGACAGCCGCTGCCAGAAACTACAGGGAGAGACAATCACACACTGCAGAGAGAGACCGTCACTGAGCAGAGACTGCAGGGAGCGATTGCCACTACCAAAAACTGCAGGGAGAGACAGCCACTCCCAGAGACCGCAAGCAGAGACAGGTGTCACATGGTCAGAGACTGCAGGGAGAAGAATTCACATAGCAAAGTATACAAACAGATGCAGAAAGTGCAGGGAGAGAGACACTTACTAGAGAGTGCAGGGAGAGAGACACTTACTAGAGAGTGCAGGGAGAGAGATGCTTACTAGAGAGTGCAGGGAGAGAGACACTTACTAGAGAGTGCAGGGAGAGAGACGCTTACTAGAGAGTGCAGGGAGAGAGACACTTACTAGAGAGTGCAGGGAGAGAGACACTTACTAGAGAGTGCAGGGAGAGAGACGCTTACTAGAGAGTGCAGGGAGAGAGACACTTACTAGAGAGTGCAGGGAGAGAGACACTTACTAGAGAGTGCAGGGAGAGAGACACTTACTAGAGAGTGCAGGGAGAGAGACACTTACTAGAGAGTGCAGGGAGAGAGACGCTTACTAGAGAGTGCAGAGAGAGAGACACTTACTAGAGAGTGCAAGGAGAGAGACGCTTACTAGAGAGTGCAGGGAGACGGCAAATAACTCGAAAGTAAAAGGAAAGACAGAAAGTGCAGGAAGAGACAGGCAGCAGGTGGCCAGATAGTGAAGGGAGAGAAAAAGTGCATGGAGAGACAGGCACATACCAGAGAGTACAAGGAGTAACAGGCATTTACCAGTGAGAGTAGGGTGACCAGAGAATACAGAGAGAGGCAGAAGTGGCTGGAGATTGCTGTGAGAGACAGTCCACCAGTTACCAGGGACTGCATGCTCAAATAAGTGGAAAAAGTGATCTCCCAGATGACAAATATACTGGTGAGTCTACCCCTCTGCTCCTACAGCTCTCCTGGCCATCTCCTCCTACAGCTCTGGTCCTACCTCTCTGCTCCTACAGCTCTCCTGTCCATCTCCTCCTACAGCTCTGGTCCTACCTCTCTGCTCCTACAGCTCTCCTGGCCATCTCCTCCTACAGCTCTGGTCCTACCTCTCTGCTCCTACAGCTCTCCTGTCCATCTCCTCCTACAGCTCTGGTCCTACCTCTCTGCTCCTACAGCTCTCCTGTCCATCTCCTCCTATAGCTCTCCTCCTACCCATCTGCTCTTACAGTTCTCCTCTCTGCTCCTACAGCATTCCTGTCCATCCGCTCCTATAACTCTCCTCCTACCCCTCTGCCCCTACAGCTCTCCTGCCATCTCCTCCTATAGCTCTCCCCTACCCATCTGCCCCTACAGCTTTCCTGTCCATCTGCTCCTATAACTCTCCTCCTACCCCTCTGCTCCTACAGCTTTCCTGTCCATTTCCTCCTATAGCTCTGGTCCTACCTCTCTGCTCCTACAGGTCTCCTGTCCATCTCCTCCTATTGCTCTCCTCCTACCCATCTGCTCTTACAGTTCTCCTCTCTGCTCCTACAGCATTCCTGTCCATCCGCTCCTATAACTCTCCTCCTACCCCTCTGCTCCTACAGCTTTCCTGTCCATCTCCTCCTACAGCTCTACTGCCATCTTCTCCTATAGCTCCCCCCCCCTATCCCTCTGCCCATACAGCTCTCCTGGCCATCTCCTCCTATAGCTCTCCACCTATCCTTCTGCCCATACAGCTCTCCTGTCCATCTCCTCCTATAGCTCCCCCCCTATCCCTCTGCCCATACAGCTTTCCTGTCCATCTCCTCCTACAGCTCTCCTGCCATCTTCTCCTATAGCTCTCCACCCATCCTTCTGCCCATACAGCTCTCCTGTTCATCTCCTCCTATAGCTCCCCCCCCATCCCTCTGCCCATACAGCTCTCCTGTCCATCTCCTCCTACAGCTCTCCTGCCATCTTCTCCTATAGCTCTCCACCTATCCTTCTGCCCATACAGCTCTCCTGCCATCTTCTCCTATAGCTCTCCACCTATCCTTCTGCCCATACAGCTCTCCTGTTCATCTCCTCCTATAGCTCCCCCCCCCATCCCTCTGCCCATACAGCTCTCCTGTCCATCTCCTCCTACAGCTCTCCTGCCATCTTCTCCTATAGCTCTCCACCTATCCTTCTGCCCATACAGCTCTCCTGCCATCTTCTCCTATAGCTCTCCACCTATCCTTCTGCCCATACAGCTCTCCTGTTCATCTCCTCCTATAGCTCCCCCCCCCATCCCTCTGCCCATACAGCTCTCCTGTCCATCTCCTCCTAAAGCTCTCCTCACACCCCTCTGCTCCTATGACTCTTCTGTCCATCTTATCCTAACCCTCTACTCCTACAGCTCTCCTGTCCATCTCCTCCTACAGCTCTCCTGCCATCTTCTCCTATAGCTCTCCACCTATCCCTCTGCCCATACAGCTCTCCTGGCCATCTCCTCCTATAGCTCTCCCCCTACCCATCTGCCCATACAGCTTTCCTGTCCATCTCCTGCTATAGCTCTCCTCCTACCTCTCTGCTCCTATAGCTCTTCTGTCCACCTCCTCCTACAGCTCTCCTGCCATCTTTTCCTATAGCTCTCCTCCTACCCCTCTGCCCCTACAGATCTCCAGCCATCTTCTTCTCCTATAGCTCTCCTCCTAACCCTCTACTCCTACAGCTCTCCTGTCCATCTCCTACTACAGCTCTCCTGCCATCTACTCCTATAGCTCTCCACCTATCCCTCTGCCCATACAGCTCTCCTGCCATCTACTCCTATAGCTATCCACCTATCCCTCTGCCCATACAGCTCTCCTGTCCATCTCCTCCTATAGCTCTCCACCTATCCCTCTGCCCATACAGCTCTCCTGTCCATCTCCTCCTATAGCTCTCCCCCTACCCATCTGCCCATACAGATTTCCTGTCCATCTCCTGCTATAGCTCTCCTCCTACCTCTCTGCTCCTATAGCTCTTCTGTCCACCTCCTCCTACAGCTCTCCTGCCATCTTTTCCTATACCTCTCCTCCTACCCCTCTGCCCCTACAGATCTCCTGCCATCTTCTTCTCCTATAGCTCTCCTTCTAACCCTCTACTCCTACAGCTCTCCTGTTCATCTCCTCCTATAGCTCCCCCCCTATCCCTCTGCCCATACAGCTTTCCTGTCCATCTCATCCTACAGCTCTCCTGCCATCTTCTCCTATAGCTCTCCACCTATCCTTCTGCCCATACAGCTCTCCTGTTCATCTCCTCCTATAGCTCCCCCCTATCCCTCTGCCCATACAGCTCTCCTGTCCATCTCCTCCTAAAGCTCTCCTCACACCCCTCTGCTCCTACGACTCTTCTGTCCATCTTATCCTAACCCTCTACTCCTACAGCTCTCCTGTCCATCTCCTCCTACAGCTCCCCTGCCATCTTCTCCTATAGCTCTCCACCTATCCCTCTGCCCATACAGCTCTCCTGGCCATCTCCTCCTATAGCTCTCCCCCTACCCATCTGCCCATACAGCTTTCCTGTCCATCTCCTGCTATAGCTCTCCTCCTACCTCTCTGCTCCTATAGCTCTTCTGTCCACCTCCTCCTACAGCTCTCCTGCCATCTTTTCCTATAGCTCTCCTCCTACCCCTCTGCCCCTACAGATCTCCTGCCATCTTCTTCTCCTATAGCTCTCCTCCTAACCCTCTACTCCTACAGCTCTCCTGTCCATCTCATCCTACAGCTCTCCTGCCATCTACTCCTATAGCTATCCACCTATCCCTCTGCCCCTACAGATCTCCTGGCCATCTCCTCCTATAGCTCTCCTCCTAACCCTCTACTCCTACAGCTCTCCTGTCCACCTCCTCCTACAGCTCTCCTGCCATCTTTTCCTATAGCTATCCACCTATCCCTCTGCCTCTACAGATCTCCTGGCCATCTCCTCCTATAGCTCTCCTCCTAACCCTCTACTCCTACAGCTCTCCTGTCCATCTCCTACTACAGCTCTCCTGCCATCTACTCCTATAGCTATCCACCTATCCCTCTGCCCATACAGCTCTCCTGGCCATCTCCTCCTATAGCTCTCCCCCTACCCATCTGCCCATACAGCTTTCCTGTCCATCTCCTCCTATAGCTCTCCTCCTATCCCTCTGCCCATACAGCTCTCCTGGCCATCTCCTCCCATCACTCTCCTGCTGTCACTTTTCTCCTACAGCTCTCCTCCTATACCTCTGCTCCTACACCTTTCCTGTTCATCTCCTCCTATAGCTCTCTTCAAACCCCTCTGCTCCTACAGCTTTCCTGACCATCTCCTCCTATAGCGCTCCTCCTACCCTTGTACTCAAATAGCTCTCCTTTCCATCTCCTCCTATAGCTCTCCTCCTACCCCTCTGCTCATACAGCTCTCCTTTCCACCTCCTACTATAGTTGTCCTCCTACCCTTCTGCTCCTACAGCTCTCCTGCCATTTCCTCCTATAGCTCTCCTCCTACCCCTCTGCTTATATGGCTCTCCTGTCCATTTCCTCCTATAGCTCTCCTCCTATCCCTCTGCTCCTACAGCTTTCCTGTCCATATCCTCCTATAGCTCTCCTCCTCCTCCTCCTCTGCACCTACAGCTCTCCTGCCCATGGCCTCCTATAGCTGTCCTCCTACCCCTCTGCTCCTACAGCTCTCCTGTATATCTCCTCCTATAGCCCTCCTCCTACCCCATGTACTCCTACAGCGCTCCTGTCCATCTCCTCCTACCCATCTGTTCATACAGCTCTCCTTTCCATCTCCTACTATAGCTTTCCTTCTACAGCTCTTGTGCCATTTCCTCCTATAGCTCTCCTCCTACCCCTCTGCTCATATGGCTCTCCTGTCCACCTCCTTCTATAGCACTCCTCCTACCCCTTTGCTTCTACAGCTCTCCTGCCCATGGCCTCCTATAGCTGTCCTCCTACCCCTCTGCTCCTACAGCTCTCCTGTATATCTCCTCCTATAGCCCTCCTCCTACCCCATGTACTCCTACAGCGCTCCTGTCCATCTCCTCCTACCCATCTGTTCATACAGCTCTCCTTTCCATCTCCTACTATAGCTTTCCTTCTACAGCTCTTGTGCCATTTCCTCCTATAGCTCTCCTCCTACCCCTCTGCTCATATGGCTCTCCTGTCCATCTCCTCCTATAGCTCTCCTCCTATTCCTCTGCTCCTACGGCTCTCTTGTCCATCTCCTCCTATAGCTCTCCTCCTACCATGCTGCTCCTACAGCTCTCCTGTCCATCTCCACCTATAGCTCTCCTCCTACCTCTCTGCTCTCCTGTCCATCTCCTCCCATCACTCTCTTGCTGTCACTCATCTTTTATGGCTCTCCATCTTTCATTCTCCTCTTCTCACTTTCCTCCTATCGCTCTCCATGCACCGCTCGTCATCGTATCTTTCTCCACCTTTCACTCTCCTCTTATAACTCCGCAGAGAGCGCTCTCATTGTATCACTCTCTTATCACTCTCTGTCTATCAGTCCTATCGCGGACTCAGCTTCTATTACTCTCTATTAGGCCTCACCATTCTCCTCCCATCGATCACTCTGACCTCCACCTATCATGCTCCTCCCATCTCTCTCCATCCATTAAACACTCTCCTCCCATCGATCACTCTCCTAGCATTGTCCTCTTATGACTCCTCATCTATTGTTCTTCTTTT
Organism: Bufo bufo; assembly: GCF_905171765.1. Taxonomy (NCBI): domain Eukaryota; kingdom Metazoa; phylum Chordata; class Amphibia; order Anura; family Bufonidae; genus Bufo; species Bufo bufo. The sequence continues at coordinate 564,160,059 of NC_053393.1, forward strand.
TTCATTTTTTTTCCCTTTCTATCTTTTTTATTGTTATTTTGCAAAATTACAATGACACAAATAAAAAACAGCAAAATAAACAAAACAAAAAAATAAAGGAAAAAAAAACAAGGAAAATAAAGCAATACATCATCATAGAAACATAGAAACATAGAATGTGTCGGCAGATAAGAACCATTTGGCCCATCTAGTCTGCCCAATATACTGAATACTATGGATAGCCCCCGGCCCTATCTTATATGAAGGATGGCCTTATGCCTATCCCATGCATGCTTAACCTCCTCCACTGTATTTGCAGCTACCACTTCTGCAGGAAGGCTATTCCATGCATCCACTACTCTCTCAGTAAAGTAATACTTCCTTATATTACTTTTAAACCTTTGCCCCTCTAATTTAAAACTGTGTCCTCTTGTGGTAGTTTTTCTTCTTTTAAATATTCTCTCCTCCTTTACCGAGTTGATTACCTTTATGTATTTAAAAGTTTCTATCATATCCCCTCTGTCTCTTCTTTCTTCCAAGCTATACATATTAAGGTCCTTTAACCTTTCCTGGTAAGTTTTATCCTGCAATCCATGTACTAGTTTAGTAGCTCTTCTCTGAACTCTCTCTAGAGTATCTATATCCTTCTGGAGATATGGCCTCCAGTACTGCGCACAATACTCCAAGTGAGGTCTCACCAGTGTTCTGTACAGCGGCATAAGCACGTCACTCTTTCTACTGCTTATACCTCTCCCTATACATCCAAGCATTCTGCTGGCATTTCGTGCTGCTCTATTACATTGTCTTCCCACCTTTAAGTCTTCTGAAATAATTACTCCTAAATCCCTTTCCTCAGATACTGAGGTCAGGACTGTGTCAAATATTCTATATTCTGCCCTTGGGTTTTTACGCCCCAGGTGCATTATCTTGCACTTATCCACATTAAATTTCAGTTTCCAGAGTTCTGACCATTCTTCTAGTTTTCCCAAATCCTTTTCCATTTGGCGTTTCCCTCCAGGAACATCAACCCTGTTACATATCTTTGTGTCATCAGCAAAAAGACAAACCTTCCCATCGAGGCCTTTTGCAATATCACTTATGAAGATATTAAACAAAATTGGTCCCAGTACAGATCCTTGTGGAACCCCACTGGTAACATGACCTTGTTTTGAATGTTCTCCATTGACTACAACCCTCTGTTGTCTGTCACTCAGCCACTGCCTAATCCACTCAACAATATGGGAGTCCATGCTCAATGACTGCAGTTTATTGATAAGTCTTCTATGTGGGACAGTGTCAAAAGCCTTACTAAAATCTAGATATGCGATGTCTACTGCACCTCCACCGTCTATTATTTTATTCACCCAGTCAAAAAAATCTATAAGATTTGTTTGACATGATCTCCCTGAAGTAAACCCATGTTGTTTTTCATCTTGCAATCCATGGGATTTTAGATGTTCCACAATCCTATCCTTTAATAGGGTTTCCATTAATTTGCCTACTATTGATGTCAGACTCACTGGTCTATAGTTGCTCGATTCCTCCCTACTACCTTTCTTGTGAATGGGCACGACATTTGCCAATTTCCAATCTTCCGGGACGACTCCTGTTACTAATGATTGGTTAAATAAATCTGTTAACGGTTTTGCCAGCTCACCACTAAGCTCTTTTAATAATTTTGGGTGTATCTCATCAGGCCCCTGTGACTTATTTGTCTTCACCTTAGACAGCAAACTTAGAACATCTTCCTCTGTAAAGACTCATGCATCAAACGATTTATTAGTCATCCTTTCTAGTGGAGGTCCTTCTCCTTCTTTTTCTTTTGTAAAAACTGAACAGAAGTATTCATTAAGGCAGTCGGCTCCCCTTATTTGCTGCACAGTGGACCCCATCCCCCCATTCTTCATCTCCGACTGTAACCTTTACCGACTCCTCTACGATAGGTCTGGGTGGTTGAGCCATGAGGCCACAACGGCTCAGATATCTGATATTGGCCCTTTTCCAGATGTGTAGCTTTATTAACCTTCTGGGTAGGTGGGCTCTCGTTTATCCAGTATTGGCCGATGATGCCGAAATCTCAGGAGGCAATCCTAAGACACATAGCACGGGACTCTCTGGAAGGGTCAGCTATACCCAGAGTTAATTATTACTAGCACCACCATATGGTGTCTGCCGGCGGTAAGTGACATAGAGGAGTCTTCTAGACTCTATGAAGTGTAGCGAGAGTCTGCGTACGAAGTGTAGCGAAAGAGTCTTATCCCCATTTTTTCCATACTGAAAATCCCTTCACCTTTAGCAGTTCAGGTAACCGAGGGGTGGACCATATAGATGTAGGTATCGTACCGTCTCTGTCCATAGGTGATGGAGCAGGAGAGGTCTTAGCGGTTTCCTAAAGCCTCGCGCCTCCAACCAGATCATTATCACTGAAATAGAGGACACTTTATCGGTAGAACGGTCTGTGTCCCATCCCTTCAAGAGTTGCATAGAAATATGTCTCGGGATTTAGGTATTGTAATATCTTCAGTATTACAACAATTGGGTCAGACAACCCTAGACAACGTTACGTATCTCCACGGGAGCCCATCAGCGCTCGGCACCTTCTCAAACTCTCCCAATCACCACTTTGGTGGAAACATATTTCATAATGGTGATAAATTCCAGTATTGTAACCTGCTATATTCATAGAAACTATCAAATAACGAGGTTGTGTCCCTCTCCTCACCAGCAGTTACACACGTCTACGTCCTAGGAAAGACGAAAGCCTTTGCCGCATCTGATGGACATATTACTCTAGAACCATATTGACCAGAAGGGATCTGCAAATTAATAAAAAGCTGACGGAGATTTGTAGCTGTGGACTTGGACGGCATAAATCCCGTATAGATATAAGTAATTACTTTAGATGTGCCAGCACTTTGGCTAATATTTTATATCTTCTGGAAGAAGGGAGATCGGTCTGTAGGAATCGGGGATCTATTCCTGGATTCAAAAGCACCACAACCATAGGTTCCCCCATTAACTAGAGAGTCATTGCAGACTTCCAAAAACCTAGGCAACAATATATCCCCAAAACGTTACATATCTCCACCAGGGGCCCATCAACTTAGAAGGGTATAATGAGGCATAATAACATGGAAATCTCATTGGAATCGGACACCACCACCTTACAGATAGAACATGGGAGGGGCCAGTATGGATCCGGGCCAACGTAGCCATTGGTCGATCCGCCTTTTCCTCCTCTTCATAATATTTCTGATATATAGAAGGTCTCTTATATGTGGCAACATCTAGGAAAAAGGTTTCTGCGCCTCCTGCCAAGCCATGACATTCGCGGGGGAATAATCTGCCATCAGTCCTCTAAGTGAGGAGTCTAGATTGTCGTTTTACCCTATTGATCTGTTGTATTAAAGAGCCGCGACGCCTTCATAGCATCCCAGACCATTCCTGATGCCGCTGAGCCAATATTATTTATAAAATTGCATTTAATGTCCGTTATCACCCCATCTACCACTATCACATTAAGCCAGAGAGGATTGAGCCTCCAGAGACTGGTGTTGTGTAGTCTTCTTCTTACAAGTCCACAACTAACCGTCAAAGGAGAATGATCGCAAGGCCTCTAGTGAGGTCATCTGCCTCTGCCAATGTAGGTAGCGTCTGATCGATACCCAATGCCATATCTATTCTACAAAGGGTATGATGCCTGCTTGAAAAGTGACGAACACCTGGGTTTTTAATCCTCCACCGATCATACGTGTTTAATTCCTCCAGTACACAACGTACATGGACTGTCCAGCAAAGAAGAACAATTAGTGAACTTATCCAGATATGGCTGAATGTATCTATTAAAATCTCCCAAAATGATAAGGGGACGTATCGGAGAAGGAAACCCAAAAGACATTGCCCTGTTAGGCACGCTGTCCTCACAAGGTGGAGGTATATAGACTGCAGTAATATAGCCTACATGACAGACGTATCTCCCCTCCGCGTCTACTATTGATTGGGAAGGAATGACTCTGGGTATGAGAGGGACGTACGGACACAATGGTAGATCGCCCCCGGGCTTTTCTTTTTACTAAGTGCGTTTCTTGGAAACACACAATGGAGGGCCAAAATGTCTGATATCTAAATGCAGTGTACCTCTAAGTAGGGCCCCCAACCTTCCTTGTAAAGAACTTAACTTTCCCCATCATATAAATACAGGTTAAGTACTGAGTGTGAAAAAAAAAATAATAATAATATATATATATATATATATATATACACAGTACAGACCAAAAGTTTGGACACACCTTCTTATTCAAAGAGTTTTCTTTATTTTCATGACTATGAAGGCATCAAAACTATGAATTACCACATGTGGAATTATATACATAACAAACAAGTGTGAAACAACTGAAAATATGTCATATTCTCGGTTCTTCAAAGTAGCCACCTTTTGCTTTGATTACTGCTTTGCACACTCTTGGCATTCTCTTGATGAGCTTCAAGAGGTAGTCCCCTGAATGGTCTTCCAACAGTCTTGAAGGAGTTCCCAGAGATGCTTAGCACTTGTTGGCCCTTTTGCCTTCACTCTGCGGTCCAGCTCACCCCAAACCATCTCGATTGGGTTCAGGTCTGGTGACTGTGGAGGCCAGGTCATCTGGCGCAGCAACCCATCACTCTCCTTCATGGTCAAATAGCCCTTACTTTCAAAGTTTTCCCAATTTTTCGGCTGACTGACTGACCTTCCTTTCTTAAAGTAATGATGGCCACTCGTTTTGCTTTACTTAGCTGCTTTTTTCTTGCCATAATACAAATTCTAACAGTCTATTCAGTAGGACTATCAGTTGTGTATCCACCTGACTTCTCCTCAACGCCACTGATGGTCCCAACCCCATTTATAAGGCAAGAAATCCCACTTATTAAACCTGACAGGGCACACCTGTGAAGTGAAGACCATTTCAGGGGACTACCTCTTGGAGCTCATCAAGAGAATGCCAAGAGTGTGCAAAGCAGTAATCAAAGCAAAAGGTGGCTACTTTGAAGGACCTAGAATATGACATATTTTCAGTTGTTTCACACTTGTTTGTTATGTATATAATTCCACATGTGTTAATTCATAGTTTTGATGCCTTCATAGTCATGAAAATAAAGAAAACTCTTTGAATGAGAAGGTGTGTCCAAACTTTTGGTCTGTACTGTGTATATATAGATTGTCGCCACTTTCGGTAGAAAACCCACCCACATGGAGAATGAGACCCATTGTGCAGCAAAACAAAAATTCCCTTTTTTCCTTCACCCGTCAAAAAACTTCCAGGGCGAAAGTCCTTCTGATAGAAAAACAACTCAATGTCCATCATCACTAATAATAGTATGAAAAGAAGATACAGTCCCGGGCACATTGTACCATTCATCCTCTTAGCTAATCATACATTATGGTCTAACCACCGTAGAGCCGCTTTAGGATCATCACAAAAAGAAAGTCTCTCCTTTTACAGTAATTCTCGAGCTGGACACATCATAAAATGTAGCAGCTTCTTCTGAATCATAGAAGAAAATCTGGATAAAAAGCAATCTGGCTTCCATCAATGGTCACATCCTTCAGGTCTCTCTATCTTGGTACTGTAATAACATAATCAGGAGCGCCCTTGGCGGAGCACCTGGTGGTAATGGTCTCATTGGTGCTCGATGGGCTCTTTCTACTGCAAACATTGAGGACAAAACTGTTTTACCAAATATGTTAAGCAGCCATTTTTCAAAATATTATGTAGTTTGGGTCCCTTCGACTCTTCAATCTTCAAAATTACTGACGCGGCTTTCTACAGCAGTCGTACGTTCAGACACTTTTTCTAATGTTTCTTTAAGGAAAGCAAAGTCCTCCTTTAATGATGATTTGGGCCCCCAGCAAAGTCAAAGCGGTATCATTGTACACATCTCTAAGCATCGGCTGAGTTTCATTATATCGATCTTACTTTGATAAGGGAGGGGGACCAAAGCCAACTGGGACAGGCAAGGATGGCATATCAGCTCTCACACACACTCTCGCCACACTTTCCTCTGATCCTCTGGACCACTCTCCTCCCATTGATCACTCTTCTCTCTATTTTCTTATGACTCCCCATCTATCGCTCTCTATGCGCCACACTTTCCTCTGATCCTCTGGACCACTCTTCTTCCATCGATCACTCTTCTCTCTATTTTCTTATGACTCCCCATTTATCGCCCTCCTCTTTTCACGTTCCTCCGATCCCCTGGACCACTCTCCTTACATCGATCACTCTTCTCTCTATTTTCTTATGACACCTCATATATCGCTCTCTATGCACCGTAGTTTTCTCTGATCCTCTGGACCACTCTCCTTACATCGATCACTCTTCGCTATATATTCTTATGACTCTCCATCCATCGCTCTCCATGCACCGTACTTTCCTCTAATCCTCTGGACCACTCTCCTTCCATTGATCACTCTCCTCTCTATTTTCTTATGACTCCACATCTATCGCTCTCCATACACTGTACTTTCCTTCGATCCTCTGGACCACTCTCCTTCCATTGATCACTCTTCTCTATATTTTCTTATGACTCTCCATCTATCGGTCTCTATGCACCGTACTTTCCTCTGATCCTCTGGACCACTCTCCTTACATCGATCACTCTCCTCTCTATTTTGTTATGACTCCCCATCTATCTCTCTCCACGCACTGTAGTTTCCTCTGATCCTTGGGACCACTCTCCTTCCATTGATCACTCTTCTCTGTATTTTCTTATGACTCCCCATCTATCGCTCTCTATGCACCGTACTTTCCTATGATCCTCTGGACCACTCTCCTCTCATCGATCACTCTTCTCTCTATTTTCTTATGATTCCCCATCTATCGCTCTCCTCTTATCACTTTCCTCCAATCCTCTGGACCACTCTCCTTCCATTGATCACTCTTCTCTATTTTCTTATGACTCCCCATCTATCGCTCTCTATGCACCGTAGTTTCCTCTGATCCTCTGGACCACTCTCCTCTCATCGATCACTCTTCTCTATATTTTCTTATGACTCCCCATCCATCGCTCTCCATGCACCGTAGTTTCCTCTGATCCTCTGGACCACTCTCCTCTCATCGATCACTTTTCTCTGTATTTTCTTATGACTCCACATCTATCGCTCTCCATGCACCGTAGTTTCCTCTGATCCTCTGGACCACTCTCCTTACATTGATCACTCTTCTCTATATTTTCTTATGATTCCCCATCTATCGTTCTCCATGCACCGTAGTTTCCTCTGATCCTCTGGACCACTCTCCTTCCATCGATCACTCTTCTCTCTATTTTCTTATGACTCCCCATCTATCGCTCTCTATGCAATGTACTTTCCTCTGATCCTCGGGACCACTCTCCTCTCATCGATCACTCTTCTCTATATTTTCTTATGACTCCCCATCTATTGCTCTCTATGCAATGTACTTTCCTCTGATCCTCTGGACCACTCTCCTTCCATTGATCACTCTTCTCTCTATATTCTTATGACTCCCCATCTATCGCTCTCTATGCAATGTACTTTCCTCTGATCCTCGGGACCACTCTCCTTACATTGATCACTCTTCTCTATATTTTCTTATGACTCTCCATCTATCACTCTCTATGCACCGTAGTTTCCTCTGATCCTCTGGACCACTCTCCTCTCATCGATCACTCTTCTCTATATTTTCTTATGACTCCCTATCTATTGCTCTCTATGCAATGTACTTTCCTCTGATCCTCTGGACCACTCTCCTCTCATCGATCACTCTTCTCTCTATATTCTTATGACTCCACATCTATCGCTCTCCATGCACTGTACTTTCCTCTGATCCTCTGGACCACTCTCCTTCCATTGATCACTCTTCTCTCTATATTCTTATGACTCCCCATCTATCGCTCTCCATGCACCGTACTTTCCTCTGATCCTCAGGACCACTCTCCTTACATTGATCACTCTTCTCTATATTTTCTTATGACTCTCCATCTATCGCTCTCTATGCACCGTAGTTTCCTCTGATCCTCTGGACCACTCTCCTTACATTGATCACTCTTCTCTATATTTTCTTATGACTCCCCATCTATCGTTCTCCATGCACCGTACTTTCCTCTGATCCTCGGGACCACTCTCCTTCCATTGATCACTTTTCTCTATATTTTCTTATGACTCCCCATCTATCGCTCTCTATGCAATGTACTTTTCTCTGATCCTCTGGACCACTCTCCTCTCATTTATCACTCTTCTCTATATTTTCTTATGACTCTCCATCCATCGCTCTCTATGCACCGTACTTTCCTCTGATCCTCTGGACCACTCTCCTTCCATTGATCACTCTTCTCTCTATATTCTTATGACTCCCCATCTATCGCTCTCCATGCACCGTACTTTCCTCTGATCCTCGGGACCACTCTCCTTACATTGATCACTCTTCTCTATATTTTCTTATGACTCTCCATCTATCGCTCTCTATGCACCGTAGTTTTCTCTGATCCTCTGGACCACTCTCCTCCCATTGATCACTCTTCTCTATATTTTCTTATGACTCCCCATCTATCGCTCTCTATGCACCGTAGTTTTCTCTGATCCTCTGGACCACTCTCCTTACATCGATCACTCTTCTCTATATTTTCTTATGACTCTCCATCTATCGTTCTCCATGCACCGTAGTTTCCTCTGATCCTCGGGACCACTCTCCTCTCATCGATCACTCTTCTCTATATTTTCTTATGACTCCCCATCTATCGCTCTCCATGCACAGTAGTTTCCTCTGATCCTCGGGACCACTCTCCTTCCATTGATCACTCTTCTCTATATTTTCTTATGACTCCCCATCTATTGCTCTCTATGCACCGTACTTTCCTCTGATCCTCTGGACCACTCTCCTCTCATTGATCACTCTTCTCTCTATATTCTTATGACTCCCCATCTATCGCTCTCCATGCACCATACTTTCCTCTGATCCTCGGGACCACTCTCCTTACATTGATCACTCTTCTCTATATTTTCTTATGACTCCCCATCTATCGCTCTCCATGCACTGTACTTTCCTTCGATCCTCTGGACCACTCTCCTTCCATTGATCACTCTTCTCTATATTTTCTTATGACTCTCCATCTATCGCTCTCCATGCACCGTAGTTTCCTCTGATCCTCTGGACCACTCTCCTTACATTGATCACTCTTCTCTCTATTTTCTTATGACTCCACATCTATCGCTCTCCATGCACCGTACTTTTCTTTGATCCTCTGGACCACTCTCGTCTCATTGATCACTCTTCTCTCTATTTTGTTATGACTCCCCATCTATCGCTCTCCATGCACTGTACTTTCCTTCGATCCTCTGGACCACTCTCCCTTCATCGATCACTCTTCTCTCTAGTTTCTTATGACTCCCCATCTATCGCTCTCCATGCAATGTACTTTCCTTCGATCCTCTGGACCACTCTCCTCCCATTGATCACTCTTCTCTCTAGTTTCTTATGACTCCCCATCTATCGCTCTCCACGCACTGTAGTTTCCTCCGATCCTCTGGACCACTCTCCTTCCATTGATCACTCTTCTCTCTATATATTCTTATGACTCTCCATCTTTCGCTCTCCATGCACTGTACTTTCCTTCGATCCTCTGGACCACTCTCCTCTCATCGATCACTCTTCTCTATATTTTCTTATGACTCTCCATCTATCGCTCTCTATGCACCGTACTTTCCTCTGATCCTCTGGACCACTCTCCTTCCATTGATCACTCTTCTCTATATTTTCTTATGACTCCCCATCTATCGCTCTCCTCTTATCACTTTCCTCCAATTCTCTGGACCACTCTCCTTCCATTGATCACTCTTCTCTATATTTTCTTATGACTCCACATCTATTGCTCTCTATGCACCGTAGTTTCCTCTGATCCTCTGGACCACTCTCCTTCCATTGATCACTCTTCTCTATTTTCTTATGACTCCCCATCCATCGCTCTCCATGCACCGTACTTTCCTCTAATCCTCTGGACCACTCTCCTTACATTGATCACTCTTCTCTATATTTTCTTAAGGGGGTAAACTTGATTGATGCCCATTTTGCCCGCACTATGGGTTTGTCTCTCTGTACGCTGCAGAGACCTATTCCCGTATTCGCTATAGATTCTGCTCCTCTGTCTCAGAGAAACCTCACCCACATTGTTCGTAATTTACACCTTCGGGTAGGGGACCACCATAACGAGTGTCTTTCATGTTACGTTCTGGAGGGCCTTCCCTCTCCGGTGGTATTGGGTCTTCCCTGGTTGATAGCGTACAATCCAGTGGTGGATTGGCAGGCCAGGGAGATATTGGAGTGGAGTGAGCATTGCAGAGAGAATTGCTTAAATAACAATTGCTTAATCGCCTCCATAGCTTCCCTACCTACATTTATTTCGGACTTTGAGGACGTTTTTTCTGAAAAGGGTTGTCAGAAACTACCACCTCATCGTCCTTATGATTGCCCGGTTAACCTGATTCCCGGGGCAAAATTACCCAAGACCAGGTTATATAATCTTTCGGGTCCCGAGAGACAAGCCATGAAAGATTATATCTCCGAGAGTCTGGCTAAGGGACACATCAGACCCTCTTCTTCACCCGTGGCTGCAGGGTTTTTCTTTGTTAAAAAGAAAGATGGGGGCCTGCGTCCTTGCCTAGATTTCCGTGAGTTAAACCAGATAACCATCCGTGACCCATACCCTCTTCCTCTCATTCCTGACATTTTTAATCAGATTGCGGGTGCTAGGTGGTTCTCCAAACTTGATCTTAGGGGGGCCTACAATCTGATTCGTATCAGGGAAGGGGATGAGTGGAAGACAGCTTTTAACACCCCTGAGGGGCATTATGAAAATCTAGTTATGCCTTTCGGTCTGACCAATGCCCCCGCTGTCTTCCAACATTTCGTTGATGATATTTTTAGTCATCTCATCGGCAGGTTTGTAGTCATATACCTAGATGATATCTTAATTTATTCGGCTGATCTGAAAACACATGAGGTGCATGTCAGGCAAGTACTGCAGGTCCTACGGACGAATAAATTATATGCGAAAATTGAAAAATGTGTCTTCGCTGTTCAGGAATTACAGTTCCTGGGATATCTATTATCTGCTTCAGGTTTCCGCATGGATCCTGGGAAGGTCCAGGCAATTTTAGATTGGGATCTTCCTGAGAACCTTAAAGCCCTACAACGGTTTTTGGGTTTCGCTAATTTCTATAGAAAGTTCATTAAAAATTATTCAGTGATCGTTAAACCCCTTACCGACATGACTAGGAAGGGGACGGATTTTTCCAAATGGTCTGACGCCGCTAAAAATGCATTTTCCTCTCTAAAGGAGAGGTTTACCTCGGCACCTGTTCTAATTCAACCTGATGTCTCCCAGCCTTTTATTGTCGAGGTAGATGCGTCAGAGGTGGGAGTGGGAGCTGTATTGTCTCAGGGTCCGTCTCTTGGCAAATGGCGTCCTTGCGCTTTCTTTTCCAAAAAATTATCTTCTGCGGAGAAGAATTATGATATTGGAAATAGGGAACTGTTGGCGATTAAACTGGCGCTTGAAGAGTGGCGTCACTTCTTAGAGGGAGCAATCCACCCCGTCACGGTGATTACGGATCACAAGAACCTTCTGTACCTAGAATCGGCTAAGCGTCTCACTCCTAGACAAGCTAGGTGGTCGCTATTCTTTACCAGATTTAACTTTTGTAATCACCTATCGTCCTGGGGCAAAAAATACCAAGGCAGACGCGTTATCTCGTAGTTTCCCTGGAGGGGGTAATGTTTGTGATCCGGTACCTATTTTACAAAGAGGAGTGGTTGTCTCTGCTGTACACTCTGTTCTAGAGGGAAAGGTGTTAGAGGCTCAGGGGGACGCCCCGGCCTCTTGTCCCTCAGAGAAATTGTTTGTACCGTTAAACCTGCGTCTTGAATTATTAAAAGAACATCATAATTCGGCACTTGCTGGACACCCGGGTAGTAAAGCAACCTTGGAGCTTTTATCTCGTCGTTTTTGGTGGCCAAGGTTGCGTCAGGATGTAATGGATTTCGTGTCTACTTGTTCTACTTGTGCACGCGCGAAAGTCTCTCATACACGTCCAGCAGGGTCTTTATTGCCACTTTTCATCCCCAATAGGCCATGGACACATCTGTCAATGGATTTCATCACTGACTTACCGTTGTCGGCGGGTAAAACTGTTATTTTGGTAGTAGTAGACAGGTTTAGCAAAATGGTACACTTTATTGCGCTACTCACACTTCCTAATGCTAAAACTCTCGCTCAGGTGTTTATCAGTGAAATCGTGAAGCTTCACGGGGTCCCTTCCGATGTGGTTTCGGATCGGGGAACCCAGTTTATTTCTAAGTTTTGGAAAGCTTTTTGTTCCCGTTTGGGGGTACACTTGTCCTTTCCCTCAGCTTTCCATCCTCAGTCGAATGGACAGACTGAGCGTACCAACCAAAACCTAGAAACATATTTAAGGTGTTTTGTGTCTGAAAACCAAGAGTTGTGGTCATCATATTTACCGTTAGCTGAGTTTGCCATAAATAATCATTATCAGGAGTCCACTGGCAAGTCACCATTCCTTGGTGCATACGGTTTTCATCCCCAATTTTGTACTTTCAAAGAGGGGGGGTCTTCTGGGGTTCCCGAAGAGGAAAGGTTTTCTTCATCTCTTTCATCGGTATGGCAGAAGGTGCAAGTTAACTTGAAAAAGATGAGTGGTAAATATAAATGCATGGCCGATAAGAAACGGTCGCCAGGTCCGGACCTAGGAGTGAATGACTATGTGTGGTTGTCTACTAGGAATATTAAGTTGAAGGTTCCTTCTTAGAAACTGGGTCCTAGGTTCATTGGTCCCTATAAAATAGTAGCCGTCATTAACCCTGTGGCTTTTCGCCTGGAGCTACCTCAGACTTTTAAGATCCATAACGTCTTCCATAAATCGTTACTCAAGAAGTATGTTCCACCTCTAGAACCATCGCCGCTGCCACCTCCTCCTGTCATTGTGGCTGGTAATCTGGAGTTTCAAATAGCCAGAATTGTTGATTCTCGTCGGGTCCGCCGCTCTCTTCAGTATCTGGTGCATTGGAGGGGTTACGGTCCCGAGGAAAGAATGTGGGTTCCAGCGTCAGAGGTTAAACGCCAACAGGTTAATTCAGACTTTCCATGCCTCTCATCCGGAGAGACCTGGTCCTGAGTGTCCGGAGGCCCCTCGTGAAAGGAGGGGTACTGTCACGAGGGTATCAAGAGCCACGTCTGACTCCGTTATACCCGGGGTCAGGAAGTCGCAGCGGGTGGCTGCGCGCTCTATATCTAAAGATCACGTTGTTTCTTAGTGATTGTTTTCTGTGTTTGCCTTGCTATCCTTTTTGTCTCTCTCAGGGATCCGTAGCTTCTCCTCCTCAGCTGTTTCTTGTCTGCCACTCCCTACCTCCTTATATTCTCCCCTCACACTTCTCTAGTTGCCAGTTATAGAGCTTCCTGCCTGGACATCTATACTGACCCACTGGAGTGGTTAATCCTGGTTGTCGTTCCTGAGTGCTACCCTCCGGATCCCTGTTGGGCTTGTTGTTGTCTCCTGTTGTCGCCCACCTGGGAATATATGTTGAGTTTGTATTGTTTGTCCTTCCCTTGGTGTTTTCCCTTAGAGTTAGTGGTGCGGACTAGTGTTCCCATCGCCCTGTTCACTACCTAGGGCTCAGCTCAGGGAAAGCCAGGGCTTTAGGCACGTGATCGGCGTACGGGTGAGGAACCCGTCTAGGGACGTCAGGGCAGCCAGGTGCCAGCCGCCAGGTGAGTCAGGGGTCACCATCTTCCCTCTCACTTGGGCAGGGCCTTCCTCGTTCCCTCCCTCTGTGTCACGTATGTGATAGCCACGCCGACCGTGATACAGGCGATGTCCCCCTACTCACTGCTGTGGTACCAGGCTCTGTGTCCTCCCTGGCCGCCTTTGTCATTGTCCTCATCCAGCTACATTGCGGGGCAGGTAGCGGCGGTGGTCAGCTGCCAGTGTCTACCTATTCACCACCACAGACCCGGGCTCGGTCCTTGCAGGTGCCATCTTGCCCATGTGCCTCCACCATGGTTTTCTTCCAGCCCCAGGCGCAGCATGCCTTCCAGCCTGTACCCGTAGCACATTGTTTAATGTCAAGGGTTAAGCACGTGACCTATGCTGACCTTATGACCAATCTCTGCCTTCCTGCACCTATATAACTGGTCCAGCTCTCTTATCAAGTGCCTAAGCGTCAGAGGTCCTTGTGTCCTGCTAAGGTTCCTTCTGTACATGCTTGCGTTCCTGAACTCCTGACCTGTGCTTGTCTCCTGGATTCCGCTACCTCTCTGATCCTTGCCTGCTCATTTCGACTCTCCTGTTGCTGACCTGGATTGCCTGACCTGTACCTGTGCCGCCTGCCCTGACCTATTGCTTGTATGACTTCGCCTCTGCCTCATCCTTTGATCCTGCACTGTCACACCTGGTTACCTTGCTTTGGTACCCCGTGATCAGCCTGGGCCAGCTGCTTTGTGTGCCAACCCACCTGAAGAGGTAGTGACCTGGTGTTGTCTTCGGGAAAGTCTTCTGTGAGGAACGAGGGGTTCATTTAGGCAACATCCTCAGAGGAGTTTGGTCACATAGCACTTTAAGTCCACACCTGCTGGTTCGTGACACAGGGCAGAACATTGCTTCTCCTTTCTTTCACCTGATGAGTCTGGGTGAAAAAAAAACAGTTGCATTAAGCAGCAAATTTCCCACTTGACATCTCCCTGACAACTGCAACTGCAATGTAGTTTACGTTACCGGATCTACGCCAACACAAATCCCAGAAAGCTGGTCAAGAAAAGGTTCTGCTCTTTCTATCTTAAGAGGCAGCGGTTGACTTCCCTAAGGCACAGCTCTCCTCCATCTCACCGCTGTTTCCAATCCTTTTTCCAATCACTGATGTTATTTCCCCCTCCACACCTTTACCTTTGACTCACATCCAAAGAAAATATGAGCGAATAGTGAAGTACCGTTACTACACACACTTTATTCAGCTTACAATATAAAAGCTTTACACAAGCATATAAAAACTGTCTTTGCAGACTTGCCTGACCCGGGTGTCGCTCCATTTCTTCGGGAGCAAACGCTTCTGTGCAACGTAGTCAGCGACAATGGCAGTGTGGCTCCCAGGGTGGTGCTGTCACGGTCCCCCCAGTGACAGAGGTTAGAAGATCTGAGAGACTGGCTGGACGTTAGGTCATCTGTTTTCACTTGTTGCATTGTTGTTGTTGGTAATGACCACACCTCTTGTCTCAGGTGCAGCTTGTGGTCATTACTGCTCCTCTATTTAGTCTGGACTCACACTTCATACCATGCGGTTGATATTATCTGCCTGGAGTTGGAAGAGCTGGTGTGTGGTCCTCATCTGAGTTACTGCTCATCTATTTTCTATTGAAGATAAGTGTACTTCTCTTTGTATTGTGTTGTTCCCATTTGCTCGTTGTTTACTAGGCCTCAGCGAGACACTGGTTCGTTCATCTGGGAAGGAACCAGTGGTCTCAGACCCTGTCACTACTCCTAGGGATATTCAGGGTTACTAGGGCCTAGGTTTCCGGTGTATGAATATTCCCACCTTCAGGGTCTAGTTATACTGACAGAAGTCAGGGCTAGGTTTAGGGTTTCCTAGGTGGTGACCTTATCCCTTTCCCTAGCCGTGAGGCCTAGCTTCTGGTCATTTTTTTTCTGTTGTCATTCTATGTACCTCCCCTCCCCCTACATTGTGACATTATCAACCGCCAAAAAAACTCAATTTTGTTTGTGTCAGAGCAGCGATGGATACCATTTCTGCACTGGTCGAACAACTGCAGGGGCTGTCTTTGGAGGTAGCTGACCTCCGCACGACCATCTCACAGATCCAGAGACCACCGACGGTTGGTTCCGGTAGTGGGAACCAGGCCTGTCCTGAACCTAAGGTCGCTCTCCTGGATAGATTTTCAAGGGGAAGTGACAATTTTATTCGGTTCAGGGAGTCGTGCAAATTATATTTTAAACTACGTCTTAACTCTTCTGGGGATGAGAGTCAAAGAGTGGGTATAATCATTTTGTTACTTAAAGGTTACGCTCAGTCTTGGGCTTTTTGATTGCCGACCAGATCATAGCCACTTCGTCGGTAGATTCATTTTTCAGAGCTCTAGGTCTAGGTCTAGGATGACCCAGATCAGATCGCCCTGGCCGAGACCAAGTTGCATTGCTTACGGCAGGGAGGGCATTCTGCGGAGAACTATTGCTCTGAATTTAGGAGATGGGCTACAGATACAGAGTGGAATGATCCAGCTCTCCATAGTCAATTCTGTCAAGGGTTATCCGAGATCCTGAAGAACGCGTTGGTGTTTCATGAATATCCTGAGTCATTGGAAGCGGCTATGTCCCTTGCTGTACGTATTGATAGACACCTGAGGGAGAGATCTAAGGTTCCTCACTCTCAGGACGTACTATCATATAAGGTGGCGGCCTCCTCCTCCGACACTTTGGGTAGAGAGACACTTGAGTTCGTGTCTGGTGACAAACCAATGCAGTTGGGGGGAGCTACACCTGGACCTGGTGATAAGAACTTAAGGCTTAAGAAGGGACTCTGCTTTTTCTTTTTTTCTTTGGAAAAATTGGACATTTTGTTAACGTATGTCCCTATGTTCAGCGTCAAGGTGAAAACAAAAGAAAAATGTTTAAACCTCATCTCACTCCTGGTGGTGTGGGTGGGAAATCTGAGAATTTACTTTTGTCACTTACTTGTAGTACCAGATTTCTCCTATCTGCCAAGGTGGCGCTAGATTCCAAAACTGTGGGAATTGAAGTGTTTATTGACAGTGGGGCAGGGGTTAACCTAGTTGATAGTCAGTTTGTCCGTATGCATGGGTTGACAACAAATGCATTAGACAAAAATATTTAGGTGTTTGCAATTAATTCCGATCCACTCACACAGAAATGTTTGTCACAAATGGTGCAGAACATCAGTTTAAAAGTGGGTGATTTTCATCAAGAATCTATTTTGTGTGTTGTGCTAGAGAGTCTGCCTGCTCCCTTGGGGCAAGGTTTACCATGGTTAAGCAAACATAATCCGCCTGGGTTCAGGCTACAAGTAGAATCCAACTAGGTACCGTTATTTGTTTTCTGTGGGGAGATATGTATATCTCCCTTTCCTGGTATCCCACCACCAAACTAAGACAATGGGCATGTTCATTGTGGCCATCTTATAAATCGCTGATTCCATGCTGTCTGCTAGATTTTATTGAAGTGGGAATGGCTTACTCCTCTCATCATTCTCTGCTTATTACTCTCCTCCCATAGCTCTCTGCTTATTACTCTCTTCCCATAGCTCTCTGTTTATTACTTTTCTCCCATAGCTCTCTGCTTATTACTCTCATTCTGTCACTCTATGCTTATTACTCTCCTCCCATAGCTCTCTGCTTATTACTCTCCTCCCATAGCTCTCTGCTTTTTACTCTCCTCCCATAGCTCTCTGCTTATCACTCTCATCCCGTCGCTCTCCGCTTATTACTCTCCTCCCATAGCTCTCTGGTTATTACTCTTATCCCGTCGCTCTCTGCTTTTTACTCTCCTCTTATTACTCTCCGCTCATTACTCTCCTCCCTCTCTCTCTGCTTATTACTCTCCTCCCTTAGCTCTCTGCTTTTTACTCTCCTCTCATTGTTCTCTGCTTATTACTCTCCTCCCATTGTTCTCTGCTTATTACTCTCCTCCCATTGTTCTCTGCTTATTACTCTCCTCCCATTGCTCTCTGCTTTTTACTCTCCTCCCATAGCTCTCTGCTTTTTACTCTCCTCTTATCGCTCTCTGCTTATTACTCTCCTCTTATCACTCTCTGCTTATTACTCTCCTCTTATCGCTCTCTGCTTATTACTCTCCTCCCGTCGCTCTCTGCTTTTTACTCTCCTCCCATAGTTCTCTGCTTATTACTCTCCTCCCGTCGCTCTCTTCTTATTACTCTCCTCTTATGACTCTCTGCTTATTACCCTCATCCCGTCGCTCTCTTCTTATTACTCTCCTCTTATCGCTCTTTGCTTATTACTCTCCTCCCGTCGCTCTCTTCTTATTACTTGTAACGGACCGTTTCAGCAGACAAGGGGTTAAAATCCGCTTAGGCGATAAGCCCCTTTCTGAGAGACAGGCACAGCTACTGCAGGATACACCAAACTCCCGAACTGGATACAAAATAGCACTCCAAACTGGAACCTCACAATTAGCTGCTAGCAGACGAACAGGAATCAGCTTACACTCCTGGCAATTAGTCCCTA
Source organism: Bufo bufo (assembly GCF_905171765.1). Lineage (NCBI taxonomy): Eukaryota > Metazoa > Chordata > Amphibia > Anura > Bufonidae > Bufo > Bufo bufo. The sequence goes on from NC_053393.1 coordinate 564,178,311, forward strand.
ACAGCATACAGCGGATCCCCCCAATAACGAGACAAGGCTCCGTGTTGAGGGTCAAGCAGTGGTCTGACTGTACTTCACGGACAGCCTCTTTTATTCATAAACCACAAACATAGTACTGCCCACAGGGGTTTGAAATATAACCAATCAGTAATTTACAACACATACAATGTAACTACAGCAACCAATCGTTCACGCCCCCAGAGGACCAGAATGAAGACTGTGACATAGGACAAATACAACATATCCCCACAATGCATCATGGTTTCCTCCCCTCTGTTCCGGAGACAACCGAGGGGCAATCCAATTATCTCTCAGGACAAAGAGAAATCACCAATACACATGTGCAGACAACAGGACAGACATCACCATTTAAACACACAATGGGACAATGGCACAATAGAAACACACCCAGCATATTCCTCCCAAGCTGACAAGTTACACTTATTATAAATTGTTACAACTTTGTGAGTTTACATCGGCAATACATATAACTTACATCAATTTAAACAGTATAACTTGGGGACAAACCTATCCAAAATTCACTTGAATAGGTTCAGGGGTTTCAAAGTTAGTATGGGCCATAATCCTGAGGCAAGAGGCTGATAAACAGGCCTCTCCAAAACCCAGTGGCGAGGTTGGTTTCGCCACACATCTCCCCCCCCCAGGGAAGACTAACCAGATACCTGACCTCACGCCGGTCGGTACCTGAGTTAGTCTGGCAGCCCACCCACAACCCAATACTGGACCTGTTGCATTTGGTAGCCTGTCTCTGTCCAGTGAGTCCACCAAGGTTATGTTGGAAGCTGGTACTCCCGGTCTCTGTGTTGCTCCCTGGCTTAGAGTCTGGTTGTTGTAGGGGGAGACCGACTGTCTCTACCCCCTGTGCTGTAAGTGCAGAGACCACGGTCCCATCTGCACTGTTGTGGGGCTTACTGTCTCCCCCTGGTGCGTTAAGCTGCCGCTGGGGAGAGGAGGTAACGAGCTCCTCTCCCATACATACTTCCAGCCGCTGGGGAGGGCGACCGACCGTCTCCGCTCCCAATACAGTGTCCTGCTGCTGGGGAAAGGAGACTGGGCTCTCTATTCCCTGCTGGACACTCTGCCGCTGGGGGACAGGACCGACTGTCTCTGCCCCATGTAACTCCGCCTGCCGCTGGGGAATGGAGACTGGGCTCCCAATTCCCTGTACATCACACTGCCGCTGGGGAATGGAGACTGGGCTCCCAATTCCCGGCACATCACTCGGCCGCTGGGGAAAGGAGACTGGGCTCCCAATTCCCAAAAAATCATGCTGCTGCTGGGGGGCAGGAAAAACTACCTCTGCCCCCTGTAACTCAGCCTGCCGCTGGGGAGGGAGGACGCTGCTCTCCTCTCCCTGCATTTCACACTGCCTTCCCGGCATATCACTCTGCTGCTGGGGGGCAGGAACAACTACCTCTGCCCCCTGTAACTCAGCCTGCCGCTGGGGAGGGAGGACGCTGCTCTCCTCTCCCTGCATTTCACACTGCCTTCCCGGCATATCACTCTGCTGCTGGGGGGCAGGAACAACTACCTCTGCCCCCTGTAACTCAGCCTGCCGCTGGGGAGGGAGGACGCTGCTCTCCTCTCCCTGCACTTCACACTGCCTTCCCGGCATATCACTCTGCTGCTGGGGGGCAGGAACAACTACCTCTGCCCCCTGTAACTCAGCCTGCCGCTGGGGAGGGAGGACGCTGCTCTCCTCTCCCTGCACTTCACACTGCCGCTGGGGAATGGAGACTGGGCTCCCAATTCCCTGCAATTCACACTGCCGCTGGGGAATGGAGACTGGGCTCCCAATTCCCTGCTGGACACTCTGCCGCTGGGGAGAGGAGACTGAGCTCCCTCTGTCCCGCAACTGTAACTTCCGATGGAGGTCCACCCAACGTGGCAGCTGACCGTCACCTTCTGCCCGGTATAGTAGGGTCTTGAACACTAGACTCCTCACGAACTTCACGTATTTGTCAGCTGGATTGGGTCCGAAGAAGTTCAGCCGCAACCACATCATACGGTCAAATTCCTCAACAGAGTATCTGTACTCCACTGCTGGTTCCATCCTGGTGCTTTTAGGGTCGCTGTACTGAGACATGCGTTGCCCTTAAGTTGTAAAATACAAAGAAATGGTGTCTCCTGTAGCTGTCCTTCTGGCTGTAGGAACGATCCCGCTGCTTGCCACCAATGTAACGGACCGTTTCAGCAGACAAGGGGTTAAAATCCGTTTAGGCGATGTGCCCCTTTCTGAGAGACAGGCACAGCTACTGCAGGATACACCAAACTCCCGAACTGGATACAAAATAGCACTCCAAACTGGAACCTCACGAATAGCTGCTAGCAGACGAACAGGAATCAGCTTACACTCCTGGCAATCAGTCCCGAACAGCATACAGCGGATCCCCCCAATAACGAGACAAGGCTCCGTGTTGAGGGTCAAGCAGTGGTCTGACTGTACTTCACGTACAGCCTCTTTTATTCATAAACCACAAACATAGTACTGCCCACAGTGGTTTGAAATATAACCAATCAGTAATTTACAACACATACAATGATACAACATATCCCCACAATGCATCATGGTTTCCTCCCCTCTGTCCCGGAGACAACCGAGGGGCAATCCAATTATCTCTCAGGACAAAGAGAAATCACCAATACACATGTGGATATAACAGGACAGACATCACCATTTAAACACACAATGGGACAATGGCACAATAAAAACACACCCAGCATTTCCTCCCAAGCTGACAAGTTACACTTATTATAAATTGTTACAACTTTGTGAGTTTACATTGTCCATACATATAACTTACATCAATTTAAACAGTATAACTTGGGGACAAACCTATCCAAAATTCACTTGAATAGGTTCAGGGGTTTAAAAGTTAGTATGGGCCATAATCCTGGGGCAAGAGGCCAGCAGCCAGTCCTCTCCAAAACCCAGTGGCGAGGTTGGTTTCGCCACATTACTCTCCTCTTATCGCTCTCTGCTTATTACTCTCCTCCCGTCGCTCTCTGCTTTTTACTCTCATCCCGTGGCTCTCTGCTTATTTCTCTCCTCCCATTGCTCTCTGCTTATTACTCTCCTCCCATAGCTCTCTATTACTCTCATCCGGTCGCTCTCTGCTTATTATTCTCCTCCTATCTCTCTCTGCTTCTTACTCTCCTCCCGTCGCTCTCTGCTTATTACTCTCCTCCCGTCGCTCTCTTCTTATTACTTTCCTCCCATTGCTCTCTGCTTATTACTCTCCTCCCATAGCTTTCTGCTTATTACTCTCCCCCTGTCGCTCTCTTCTTATTACTCTCCTCCCGTCGCTCTCTGCTTATTACTCTCCTCCCGTCGCTCTATTTTTTTTTTACTTTTCTCCCATGGCTGTCTTCTTATTACTCTCCTCCCGTCGCTCTCTGCTTTTTACTCTCCTCTTATCGCTCTCTGCTTATTACTCTCATCCCGTCGCTCTCTGCTTTTTACTCTCCTCCTATAGCTCTCTGGTTATTACTCTTCTCCCATGGCTGTCTGCTTTTTACCCTCCTCCCTTAGCTCTCTGTTTATTACTCTCCTCCCTTAGCTCTCTGTTTATTACTCTCCTCCCATAGCTCTCTGCTTATTAATCTCCTCCCGTCGCTCTCTGCTTATTACTTTTCTCCCATGGCTGTCTGCTTATTACTCTCCTCCCGTCGCTCTCTGCTTTTTACTCTCCTCTTATCGCTCTCTGCTTATTACTTTTCTCCCATGGCTGTCTGCTTATTACTCTCATCCTGTCGCTCTCCGCTTATTACTCTCCTCCCGTCGCTCTCCGCTTATTACTCTCCTCCCGTCGCTCTCTGCTTATTACTTTTCTCCCATGGCTGTCTGCTTATTACTCTCCTCCCGTCGCTCTCTGCTTTTTACTCTCCTCTTATCGCTCTCTGCTTATTACTTTTCTCCCATGGCTGTCTGCTTATTACTCTCATCCTGTCGCTCTCCGCTTATTACTCTCCTCCCGTCGCTCTCCGCTTATTACTCTCCTCCCATAGCTCTCTGTTTATTACTCTCCTCCCATAGCTCTCTGCCTATCACTCTCCTCCCATAGCTCTCTGCTTATTACTCTCCTCCCGTCGGTCTCTGCTTATTACTCTCCTCCCGTCGGTCTCCGCTTATTACTCTCCTCCCATAGCTCTCTGTTTATTACTCTCCTCCCATAGCTCTCTGCTTTTTACTCTCCTCTTATCGCTCTCTGCTTATTACTCTCATCCCGTTGCTCTCTGCTTTTTACTCTCCTCCTATAGCTCTCTGGTTATTACTCTTCTCCCATGGCTGTCTGCTTTTTACCCTCCTCCCTTAGCTCTCTGTTTATTACTCTCCTCCCTTAGCTCTCTGTTTATTACTCTCCTCCCATAGCTCTCTGCTTATTAATCTCCTCCCGTCGCTCTCTGCTTATTACTTTTCTCCCATGGCTGTCTGCTTATTACTCTCCTCCCGTCGCTCTCTGCTTTTTACTCTCCTCTTATCGCTCTCTGCTTATTACTTTTCTCCCATGGCTGTCTGCTTATTACTCTCATCCTGTCGCTCTCCGCTTATTACTCTCCTCCCGTCGCTCTCCGCTTATTACTCTCCTCCCGTCGCTCTCTGCTTATTACTTTTCTCCCATGGCTGTCTGCTTATTACTCTCCTCCCGTCGCTCTCTGCTTTTTACTCTCCTCTTATCGCTCTCTGCTTATTACTTTTCTCCCATGGCTGTCTGCTTATTACTCTCATCCTGTCGCTCTCCGCTTATTACTCTCCTCCCGTCGCTCTCCGCTTATTACTCTCCTCCCATAGCTCTCTGTTTATTACTCTCCTCCCATAGCTCTCTGCCTATCACTCTCCTCCCATAGCTCTCCGCTTATTACTCTCCTCCCGTCGGTCTCTGCTTATTACTCTCCTCCCGTCGGTCTCCGCTTATTACTCTCCTCCCATAGCTCTCTGTTTATTACTCTCCTCCCATAGCTCTCTGCTTTTTACTCTCATCCCGTCGCTCTCTGCTTATTACTCTCCTCTTATCACTCTCTGCTCATTACTCTCCTCCCGTCGCTCTCTGCTTATTACTCTCCTCCCGTCGCTCTCTGCTTATTACTCTCCTCCCGTCGCTCTCTGCTTATTACTCTCCTCCCTCTCTCTCTGCTTATTACTCTCCTCACTTAGCTCTCTGCTTTTTACTCTCCTCTCATTGTTCTCTGCTTATTACTCTCCTCCCATGGCTCTCTGCTTTTTACTCACTTCCCATAGCTCTCTGCTTTTTACTCTCCTCCCATAGCTCTCTGTTTATTACTCTCCTCTTATCTCTCTCTGCTTATTACTCTCCTCCCGTCGCTCTCTGCTTTTTACTCTCCTCCCATAGTTCTCTGCTTATTACTCTCCTCCCAACGCTCTCTTCTTATTACTCTCCTCTTATCACTCTCCGCTTATTACTCTCATCCCGTCGCTCTCTTCTTATTACTCTCCTCTTATCGCTCTCTGCTTATTACTCTCCTCCCGTCGCTCTCTGCTTTTTACTCTCCTCTTATCGCTCTCTGCTTATTACTCTCATCCCGTCGCTCTCTGCTTTTTACTCTCCTCCTATAGCTCTCTGGTTATTACTCTTCTCCCATGGCTGTCTGCTTTTACCCTCCTCCCTTAGCTCTCTGTTTATTACTCTCCTCCCTTAGCTCTCTGTTTATTACTCTCCTCCCATAGCTCTCTGCTTATTAATCTCCTCCCGTCGCTCTCTGCTTATTACTTTTCTCCCATGGCTGTCTGCTTATTACTCTCCTCCCTTAGCTCTCTGCTTATTACTCTCCTCCCGTCGCTCTCTGCTTTTTACTCTCCTCTTATCGCTCTCTGCTTACTACTTTTCTCCCATGGCTGTCTGCTTATTACTCTCATCCTGTCGCTCTCCGCTTATTACTCTCCTCCCGTCGCTCTCCGCTTATTACTCTCCTCCCGTCGCTCTCCGCTTATTACTCTCCTCCCATAGCTCTCTGTTTATTACTCTCCTCCCATAGTTCTCTGCTTATTACTCTCCTCCCAACGCTCTCTTCTTATTACTCTCCTCTTATCACTCTCCGCTTATTACTCTCATCCCGTCGCTCTCTTCTTATTACTCTCCTCTTATCGCTCTCTGCTTTTTACTCTCCTCCCATAGCTCTCTGTTTATTACTCTCCTCTTATCTCTCTCTGCTTATTACTCTCCTCCCGTCGCTCTCTGCTTTTTACTCTCCTCCCATAGTTCTCTGCTTATTACTCTCCTCCCAACGCTCTCTTCTTATTACTCTCCTCTTATCACTCTCCGCTTATTACTCTCATCCCGTCGCTCTCTTCTTATTACTCTCCTCTTATCGCTCTTTGCTTATTACTCTCTGTAACGGACCGTTTCAGCAGACAAGGGGTTAAAATCCGTTTAGGCGATAAGCCCCTTTCTGAGAGACAGGCACAGCTACTGCAGAACGCCAACTCCCGAACTGGATACAAAATAGCACTCCAAACTGGAACCTCACGAATAGCTGCTAGCAGACGAACAGGAAAAGACTACAATCCTGGCAATCGGTCTTCTAACAGCATACAGTGAATCCCCCCAATAACGAGACAAGGCTCCGTGTTGAGGGTCAAGCAGTGGTCTGACTGTACTTCACGTACAGCCTCTTTTATTCATAAACCACAAACATAGTACTGCCCACAGGGGTTTGAAATACAACCAATCAGTAATTTACAACACATACAACGTAAGTACACGCCCCTAGGGGACCAGAAGGAAGACTTGTGACATAGGACAAATACAACATATCCTCACAATGCATCATGGTTTCCTCCTCTCTGCCCTGGCGACACCCGAGGCGTAATCCAATTATCTCTGAGGACAAAGGGAGATCGCCAATACACATGTGAGGACAACAGAACAGACATCACCATTTAAACACACAATGGGACAATGGCACAATAGAAACACACCCGCATATTCCTCCCAAGCTGACAAGTTACACTTATTATAAATTGTTACAACTTTGTGAGTTTACATTGGCCATACATATAACTTACATTAATTCAAACAGTATAACGTGGGGACAAACCTATCCAAAATTCACTTGAATCGGTTCAGGGGTTTAAAAGTTAGTATATGGGCCATAATCCAGGGGCAAGAGGCCAGCAGCCAGTCCTCTCCAAAACCCAGTGGCGAGGTCGGTTTCGCCACACTCTCCTCCCGTCGCTCTCTTCTTATTACTCTCCTCTTATCGCTCTCTGCTTATTACTCTCATCCCGTCGCTTTCTGCTTATTACTCTTTTCCCGTGGCTCTCTGCTTATTTCTCTCCTCCCATAGCTCTCTATTACTCTCATCCGGTCGCTCTCTGCTTATTATTCTCCTCCTATCTCTCTCTGCTTATTACTCTCCTCCCGTCGCTCTCTGCTTATTACTCTCCTCCCGTCGCTCTCTTCTTATTACTTTCCTCCCATTGCTCTCTGCTTATTACTCTCCTCCCATAGCTTTCTGCTTATTACTCTCCCCCTGTCGCTCTCTGCTTATTACTCTCCTCCCGTCGCTCTCCGCTTATTACTCTCCTCCCGTCGCTCTATGCTTATTACTTTTCTCCCATGGCTGTCTTCTTATTACTCTCCTCCCGTCGCTCTCTGCTTTTTACTCTCCTCTTATTGCTCTCTGCTTATTACTCTCATCCCGTCACTCTCTGCTTTTTACTCTCCTCCTATAGCTCTCTGGTTATTACTCTTCTCCCTTAGCCCTCTGTTTATTACTCTCCGTCCATAGCTCTCTGCCTATCACTCTCCTCCAGTCGCTCTCTGCCTATCACTCTCCTCCCGTCGCTCTCTGCTTATTACTCTCCTCCCATCGCTCTCTGCTTATTACTTTTCTCCGATGGCTGTCTGCTTATTACTCTCCTCCCGTCGCTCTCTGCTTTTTACTCTCCTCTTATCGCTCTCTGCTTATTACTTTTCTCCCATGGCTGTCTGCTTATTACTCTCCTCCCGTCGCTCTCCGCTTATTACTCTCCTCCCGTCGCTCTCCGCTTATTACTCTCCTCCCATAGCTCTCTGTTTATTACTCTCCTCCCATAGCTCTCTGCCTATCACTCTCCTCCCATAGCTCTCCGCTTATTACTCTCATCCCGTCGCTCTCCTCCCATAGCTCTCTGTTTATTACTCTCCTCCCATAGCTCTCTGCTTTTTAGTCTCATCCCATCGCTCTCTGCTTATTACTCTCCTCTTATCACTCTCTGCTCATTACTCCCCTCCCGTCGCTCTCTGCTTATTACTCTCCTCCCGTCGCTCTCAGCTTATTACTCTCCTCCCGTCGTTCTCAGCTTATTACTCTCCTCCCGTCGCTCTCTGCTTATTACTCTGCTCCCTTAGCTCTCTGCTTTTTACTCTCCTCTCATTGTTCTCTGCTTATTACTCTCCTCCCGTCGCTCTCTGCTTTTTACTCTCCTCCTGTCGCTCTCTGCTTATTACTCTCCTCCCATAGCTCTCTGCTTATTACTCTCCTCCTATCGCTCTCTGCTTTTTACTCTCCTCCCATAGCTCTCTGCTTTTTACTTTCCTCCCATAGATCTCTGTTTATTACTCTCCTCTTATCGCTCTCTGCTTATTACTCTCATCCCGTCGCTCTCTGCTTTTTACTCTCCTCTCATTGTTTTCTGCTTATTACTCTCTTCCCGTCGCTCTCTGCTTTTTACTCTCCTCCCATCGCTCTCTTCTTATTACTCTCCTCTTATCACTCTCTGCTTATTACTCTCATCCCGTTGCTCTCTTCTTATTACTCTCCTCTTATTGCTCTCTGCTTTTTACTCTCCTACCATAGCTCTCTGCTTATTACTCTTCTCCCATAGCTCTCTGTTTATTACTCTCATCCGGTCGCTCTCTGCTTATTACTCTCCTCCTATCTCTCTCTGCTTATTACTCTCCTCCTGTCTCTCTCTGCTTATTACTCTCCTCCTGTCTCTCTCTGCTTATTACTCTCCTCCCGTCACTCTCTGATTTTTGCTCTCTGCTTATTACTCTCCTTCCGTTGCTCTCCGCTTATTACTCTCCTCCCGTCGCTCTCTGCTTATTACTCTTCTCCCGTCGCTCTCTTCTTATTACTCTCCTCTTATCGCTCTCCGCTTATTACTCTCCTCCCATAGCTCTCTGCTTTTTACTCTCCTCACTTAGCTCTCTGTTTATTACTCTCCTGCCGTCGCTCTCCGCTTATTACTCTCCTCCCGTCGCTCTCCGCTTATTACTCTCCTCCCATAGCTCTCTGCTTATTACTCTTCTCCCGTCGCTCTCTTCTTATTACTCTCCTCTTATCGCTCTCCGCTTATTACTCTCCTCCCATAGCTCTCTGCTTTTTACTCTCCTCCCATAGCTCTCTGCTTATTACTCTCCTCCCATAGCTCTCTGCTTTTTACTCTCCTCCTATTGCTCTCTGCTTATTACTCTCCTCCCTTAGCTCTCTGCTTATTACTCTCCTCCTATTGCTCTCTGCTTATTACTCTCCTCCCTTAGCTCTCTGCTTATTACTCTCCTCCTATCGCTCTCTGCTTTTTACTCTTCTCTCATTGTTCTCTGCTTATTACTCTTCTTTCGTTCTCTACCAACTGCTCTCATTCTATCGTTCTCCACTCATGGCTCTCCTTCGGTCACTCTCCCCCTTTTGCTCTTCTGGTTGTATTCGGGGCAAATGGACTGAGGCCTGAACCACCTTCTGACCCTGATAATACAGCTGATGTGTGAAAATGGCAATAGATGTGATTTAATGTTCTCTCGTCTGCTACTCCAGATTCTAACATGATGGACAAAGAAATCTCGGTTCTGAGCGGATTTGGACATGAGATGTCATCGGCCAATCCGTATCACATGGAGGTGAAAGTGGAATTTGATGTGAACTGTAAAGAAGAGGTTCCCTGGGATGAGAAGGATCTGCAGAGCGTTGCTTCTGGAGAAGTAAATTCACCCTTTTACTGCCTCGTGTGTGGAAAAGTGTTTGGACAACGGCACAATCTAATCAAACACCAGCGCATCCACACAGGGGAGCGGCCGTACAGTTGTGACCAGTGTGGGAAGAGCTTCATCCAAAAACAGCACCTTACAAAGCACCAGAGGCTCCACACTGGAGAGCGGCCATACATTTGCCAGTTGTGTGGCCGTAGCTTTAGTCTGAAGCATAACCTGACAACCCATGAGAGGATCCACACTGGAGAGAAACCCTATCCTTGTACCGATTGCGGCAAGAGCTTCAGCCGACGAGAAAATCTTCGTGCTCATCAGAGATGCCACCTGAACAAAACAGCTGGCCGCAACACCATGGCACAGCTGAAAGAGCCAATGAATCCCTGCAGTCTTGTGCGCCCACTTCCGGCTGTAGTCAAACAGCCCACTGAAGAGAGAGTCACTGAGAACAATCCCCCTCCTAAGGTGGTCCCCAGCGGCGAACGACCAGTGAATCCTAGACCATTCATATGTCCTCAGTGTGGAAAGCGATTCTTCAACAAGCAAACATTCATCAATCACTACAGGATTCATACTGGTCAGAGACCGCACACCTGCCCTGAGTGTGGACGCAGCTTCATCCAGAAACAGCACCTCACTAAGCACATCCGCACACATACAGGGGAGAAGCCCTATACCTGTGGCGAGTGTGGCAGAAGCTTCAGCATGAAGCATAACCTGTGTACACATATGAAGACTCACACTGGAGAGAAGCCTTACAGCTGCTCAGCCTGTGGAAAGAGATTCACCCGGAGAAGCACCTATCAAGCACATCAAAGAATTCACTGCAAATCCAAATCGGAAGAAGGTCCTTCAGGAGACCCTCCAGTAGCATCCCATCGTGTAGAGGAAATGACATTTACACCTAAGGGCATCTACATTGTGGAGGTGCCAGAGCAGAATTTGATGGAGCAAATGACGCTACATACAGAAGAGAAGCCCATAACCTGTGGCCAATGTGGGAAGGATTTCAGTGATATCGGGGAGATACCCATTTGCTGTTCTGCCTGTGGAACAAACTTTCACCAAAATAGAATCCTAACCATGGACTTGAGCTCTCCCTCAGCAGGTCTACATGATGTTCCTGTCATCTCAGAGCAGAAGTCACTACTAATCACAGAAAAAGGGCAGAACCTTGACGATCAGGATCCTGAAGTCCAGACCTTAGGAAGTCCAGTGAGCCCGCAGAACCATGAAGAGTCTTATGTGGAGACTGCACAATTCTCCTGTCAATGGTGTGGACAGATATTTGGCCAGAGAGAAGATCTGGAACAACATGAGCCGCTTCACAGTGGGGAGAAAATCCATGCCTGTGATCAGTGTGGGAAAACATTTTTTCAGAAGAATCTGTTGATCAGGCATGAGAAGACGCACACCGGGAATAGATGGTCCTCACGTAATCCTCCCAGCAAGAACCTCACACATGTTCAACCGACCCAGAACAGGATGACCACTGTAAAAAAGCCTTTCTCATGCAACAAGTGCGGGAAAAGTTTTAGCCATCAAGAGACTTTGACTCTGCATTATAGAAACCACCAGAGATACTCCGCCAATACTACAACCTCAGAACTGAAGGACAAGCAATGCTTAAGAAGTAGCCTGAAACATGTCCATAATGGCAGCCAAGGACGAGTCTTCCCGTGTTCTGTGTGCGGCAAATCATTCAACCAAAAACATACCCTGATTAACCATCTGAGGATCCACTCAGGAGAAAGGCCATATTCCTGCTCCGTCTGTGGTAAGAGCTTTATTCAGAAGCAGCACCTGACAAAGCATGTGCGTCTCCACACGGGGGAAAGACCCTATTCCTGCCAGGAGTGTGGCAGAAGCTTCAGCCTGAAACACAACCTGACCACCCACCAGCGAATCCACACAGGGGAGCGGCCATATGCCTGCAAACAGTGTGGTAAGAGGTTTAACCGTAGAGGCATTTTACGAAGCCATGAAAGGATCCACCTTCATGAGGCAGCACAGACTTCATGCAATACTGAGGACCTGACTGTGCTGCCGGACAGAGAAGAAAATGCCCTGTAATGGAGTTGTGAAGATCAATGGACAGGTACGGAAGGAGAGACCAGTGAGACGGTGGGGAATACTTTTTAGACATTTCCAGGAACATGTCAGTGTCTTCAGAAATGCATTGGTTCTTCACTCCAGAGCTAGCTAGCTGCAAAAATCAAGGATGTTCCAAGATAAAGACCTCCATCGATCCTGGAGAATATCTTGGATAACGGCACATCAAGAGCCTCAGTGTCCTGAGATGTCAGGTTAGAACGGTACAACCTGGAGCATGGACTCCATGATGAGGCATACGAGTCACTTGTCACCACAATTTTCTTAGATCAGTTCTGGCAGGTGTAATAGACATGGACAACCTTCATACAGAGTGAAGAGATGGGGCAGTTGGAGAATCTATCGAGCAGAAATCTGAATATTTGCTACGCTGCTGTACTTGAGCCTGGTGGCCATGGTGGGGGTTCCTTTGTGTCTCCAGACATCCGCCTCTGTAGTTGTTGTGTGTGAGGTGGAGTTGACCTCTGAGATGTTCTGACTGTAATAACATGAACATTATTTACAAGTAACTGTGTGCTCATTGTAGACCTCACACTTAGGGCTCATGTACATGATGTGTGCCGCCTATGTCATGCATTGATGACCGTCCATGTGGCCTGCACTGGTGGATGCAGACCCATTCAACTATAATAGCTCCGCGATCCGTCTGCACCGCAAAAATATAGAGCATTTTCTCATTTTTTTGCGGTGCAGAGGCATGGACCGAAGTACAAAGCGCCTCCGTGGCCTTCCACTCCGTGCCTCCGCTCCATATCTTTTGGATTGTGGACCCATTCGAGCGGTCGGCACAGGTCTTCTTAACCAAATTTATTTTTATGAAAAGAATAAAGTACACCATACAATCACATACCATCATACTTTGATGAAAGGCAGTATGACAAGCATTTCATGGAAGTGACAAATAATGCAAATCAGAGCTGTACATGGTGTCTAAAATAGAACCATTAATGGAACAAATAATAAAAGTAGGGAACAACGGGAAAGGAATGGTAAGGAAGGGGGGGGGGGGAAATCAAGAGATATCCAACTCCGTCAAGTAAACTTTCTAAAGTTTTTCCATAGTAACCAGATTTTAAGAAAGCAAATGCGGGTGAAGGATTCCTAATGGGCCAGCTCTTCAAATCTATGAATCTGATCCACCTTGTCTCTCCACATCATTACAGTAGGAGGTTCAGCATTCTTCCAAAGCAGCGGTATCAGCAATCTCGCCGCTGTGATGAGCATAGTGGGAATATCAGATCTACAGGGGGACAGCGAGTCATTGGGGCACCAAAGTAGGATCAGTTTGGGATCTAGTTTGACCTGCGTAGCACAAACCTCATTGCTCAATGCTTCTATGCTTAACCAGAATGCTTTGATCCTCTCACAATACCACCAAATGTGTGATAGGGAACCTATATCCTTCCCACACCTCCAACACTCACTTGGGATGTCTGCGTTGAGCTTGTGTAGAAATTCCGGGGATTTGTACCATCTGGTAAGTAGCTTATATGAATTCTCTTGTATCCTAATACAGCGACTAAAGCCATGGGAATGTGAGAGGATAAAAGCCCTTTCCGGTTCTGAGAGCCGAATAGAAAGCTCCCTTTCCCAAGAATTGAGGAAGTGTAGCTCAGGAGGGGAGGATGAGAGCAATTCTTTATATATGGTAGACAGCGGTTTAGGAATCTTACATGTGTCTGAAATCCGTTTTTCTAACCAAGAAGGGGGGGCTAGTGGTAGTTGAAGGTGGAAGTTTAATTAATTTAATATCCTTCTGCAGGGCGAACACCTGAAGAAAGTGGGCATTTTTGACTTTGAGGTCATTCAAGACTGGGGTCCGATCTAGATTCCCATCTGGAGTCTGGATCTCACTAATGGGAGTCTCAGCCAGGAGAGGCCAGATGCCTAAAGGCGTCTTAGCTTCCGGGTGAACGTGGAACTGTAAGGAGGAGAGTGGTGTGCCTGGGATAGGAAATGTAAGCACTTTGGCTTTGAATTGCCTGGCCCATTCTACCAATAGGCTCTTCCATAGGGGCAAGAAGGAGGAGCTACCAGTTGAACAAGGGGATAGACCCCAAAGGATCCGTCTCATTTTAGTGGTAAGCAGAGAGCGCGCTAGACGCACATATGGCGCATCATAGGAGTTATTAAGAAGAGACAGACCTCGGAATAGTTGATAAGCCACATAGTAGGAGCGCATGTCAGGCAGACCAAAGCCGCCAAACCTTTTCTCTCTGGTCAGCACAGAATAAGCAATTCTGGCAGGTTTGTTGCCCCACAAAAAGAGTGAGAAAACTCGTCGAGTGTCGACAAAAAATGAGTGTGGCAGCCAAATAGGCAAAACTTGTAGTAGGTACAAGAATTTAGGGGCTATAAAGGTCTTGAGGTAGCTCCTCCTTCCACACCAGGAAATAAACGGGAGTTTGATAGATTGTAAGTGTTTCCTAACCGATGAGAGTAAGGGGGCATAATTAAGAGCAAACAAGTCCTTTGCTTGAGCCGGGACATGTACTCCTAAAAATACTATATCTTTTGTAGCCCATTGAAAGGGGGTAATTTTCTGAAGGGTCTCTTTCACCGAGTCAGGGCAGGTGACATTGAGGGCCATGGACTTACTATAGTTGATTTTGAAGTTTGAAACAAAACCAAATTCCTCAAAAAGGAACAAGAGCCTAGGGATAGAAGTTTCGGGATTAGACGTCATTATTAATAGGTCATCAGCAAATGCGGCTGTCAAGTGGGTCTGAGAATTGATGCTAAGGCCCCTAACAGCCGGGTCCTGCCGGATCCTACAGAGCAAAGTCTCCATAACTAAGACAAATAAAGATGGAGAGAGGGGGCAACCCTGCCTCGTCCCGTTGGCGAAGGAGGGAGAAAGCGTACCGTTTATTTTGAGTTTGGCAGACGGGGCTGAGTACAAAGTGAAGATCGCGGATATGAACGAGTCTGGGAAACCAAACCTCGACAGAGCCCGCGACATATAATGCCAACCGACCCTGTCGAAGGCCTTCTCCGCGTCCGTGCTCAACCTTTGTGCCCAGCCGCGCCTCAACTGTCGCTTCCTAGCGCCGCCAAGCTCATTATTATTCACTGGCTAGGCGGCTTTTACAGTCCCCGATCCTCACGAGCCAACGCAGGCGCAGCAGGAGACACTGGCATTGAATAAGGGACGCAGGCGCACTGCGAGTGAGGGTGCCGGGCAAGTTATCCGGCGCACGCGCAGAAGGTACAAGTGAGTTCAATGCCGGGGTCTCCTGCTGCGCCTGCGTCGGCTCGGGAGGATCGGGGACTGTAAAAGCCGCCCAGCCAGTGAATAATAATGAGCTTAGCGGCGCTAGGAAGCGACAGTTGAGGCGCGGCTGGGCACAAAGGTAGCAGTAAAAACGCCCCTTGGGCATAAAGGAAGGTGATTGACAGATGATTATAAAGTTGTTTTTACATGGTTTACAATGCGGACAGGGGGAACCCTTATGTGATTGTAATACCCTTTAATAGACCTATGACTGCATAGGAATAACTAAATATGTTTATCGGGCCTGTCAGTGTCCCTTTAAACTGTATCCAAAAGACGTAGCACAGATCTCTGATAGGTGGCGGCACATTTCTATCCCCCCCCCCCCCCCCCCAATGTGAGAACTTACAAGGAAAGTCCTACACATCTATCAGAACAGATCGACAGAGGGACAACACTGTATATAATATATAGGATCTGACTATAGGCGGTCATTATATCACCTATGGTATACGATCCCTACACTGACATCTGTATACTGGGGCTCATCCTCTATCCTCACCCTATATACTGTATATAATATATAGGACCGGACTATAGGAGGACATTATATCACCTATGGTATCCGATCCCTACACTGACATCTGTATACTGGGGCTCATCCTCTATCCTCACCCTATATACTGTATATAATATATAGGACCTGACTATAGTAGGTCATTATATCACCTATGGTATCCGATCCCTACACTGACATCTGTATACTGGGGCTCATCCTCTATCCTCACCCTATATACTGTATATAATATATAGGATCTGACTATAGGCGGTCATTATATCCCCTATGGTATACGATCCCTACACTGACATCTGTATACTGGGGCTCATCCTCTACCCTCACCCTATATACTGTATATAATATATAGGACCTGACTATAGGAGGTAATTATATCCCCTATGGTATCCGATCCCTACACTGACATCTATATACTGGGGCTCATCCTCTATCCTCACCCTATATACTGTATATAATATATAGGACCTGACTATAGGAGGTCATTATATCACCTATGGTATCCGATCCCTACACCGACATCTATATACTGGGGCTCATCCTCTACCCTCACCCTATATACTGTATATAATATATAGGACCTGACTATAGGGGGTCATTATATCACCTATGGTGTCCGATCCCTACACTGACATCTATATACTGGGGCTCATCCTCTATCCTCACCCTATATACTGTATATAATATATAGGACCTGACTATAGGAGGTCATTATATCATCTATGGTATCCGATCCCTACACTGACATCTATATACTGGGGCTCATCCTCTATCCTCACCCTATATACTGTATATAATATATAGGACCTGACTATAGGAGGTCATTATATCACCTATAGTATACGATCCCTACACTGACATCTATATACTGGGGCTCATCCTCTATCCTCACCCTATATACTGTATATAATATATAGGACCTGACTATAGGAGGTCATTATATCACCTATGGTATACGATCCCTACACCGACATCTGTATACTGGGGCTCATCCTCTATCCTCACCCTATATACTGTATATAATATATAGGACCTGACTATAGTAGGTCATTATATCACCTATGGTGTCCGATCCCTACACTGACATCTGTATACTGGGGCTCATCCTCTATCCTCACCCTATATACTGTATATAATATATAGGATCTGACTATAGGAGGTCATTATATCCCCTATGGTATCCGATCCCTACACTGACATCTGTATACTGGGGCTCATCCTCTACCCTCACCCTATATACTGTATATAATATATAGGACCTGACTATAGGAGGTCATTATATCCCCTATGGTATCCGATCCCTACACTGACATCTATATACTGGGGCTCATCCTCTATCCTCACCCTATATACTGTATATAATATATAGGACCTGACTATAGGAGGTCATTATATCACCTATGGTATCCGATCCCTACACTGACATCTATATACTGGGGCTCATCCTCTACCCTCACCCTATATACTGTATATAATATATAGGACCTGACTATAGGGGGTCATTATATCACCTATGGTATCCGATCCCTACACTGACATCTGTATACTGGGGCTCATCCTCTACCCTCACCCTATATACTGTATATAATATATAGGACCTGACTATAGGAGGTCATTATATCACCTATGGTGTCCGATCCCTACACTGACATCTATATACTGGGGCTCATCCTCTATCCTCACCCTATATACTGTATATAATATATAGGACCTGACTATAGGAGGTCATTATATCACCTATAGTATCCGATCCCTACACTGACATCTATATACTGGGGCTCATCCTCTATCCTCACCCTATATACTGTATATAATATATAGGACCTGACTATAGGAGGTCATTATATCACCTATAGTATCCGATCCCTACACTGACATCTATATACTGGGGCTCATCCTCTATCCTCACCCTATATACTGTATATAATATATAGGACCTGACTATAGGAGGTCATTATATCACCTATGGTGTCCGATCCCTACACTGACATCTATATACTGGGGCTCATCCTCTATCCTCACCCTATATACTGTATATAATATATAGGACCTGACTATAGGAGGTCATTATATCACCTATAGTATCCGATCCCTACACTGACATCTATATACTGGGGCTCATCCTCTATCCTCACCCTATATACTGTATATAATATATAGGACCTGACTATAGGAGGTCATTATATCACCTATGGTATCCGATCCCTACACTGACATCTGTATACTGGGGCTCATCCTCTATCCTCACCCTATATACTGTATATAATATATAGGACCTGACTATAGGAGGTCATTATATCACCTATGGTATCCGATCCCTACACTGACATCTGTATACTGGGGCTCATCCTCTATCCTCACCCTATATACTGTATATAATATATAGGACCTGACTATAGGAGGTCATTATATCACCTATGGTATCCGATCCCTACACTGACATCTGTATACTGGGGCTCATCCTCTATCCTCACCCTATATACTGTATATAATATATAGGACCTGACTATAGGAGGACATTATATCACCTATGGTATCCGATCCCTACACTGACATCTATATACTGGGGCTCATCCTCTATCCTCACCCTATATACTGTATATAATATATAGGACCTGACTATAGGAGGTCATTATATCACCTATGGTATCCGATCCCTACACTGACATCTATATACTGGGGCTCATCCTCTATCCTCACCCTATATACTGTATATAATATATAGGACCTGACTATAGGAGGTCATTATATCACCTATGGTGTCCGATCCCTACACTGACATCTATATACTGGGGCTCATCCTCTATCCTCACCCTATATACTGTATATAATATATAGGACCTGACTATAGGAGGTCATTATATCACCTATGGTATCCGATCCCTACACTGACATCTATATACTGGGGCTCATCCTCTATCCTCACCCTATATACTGTATATAATATATAGGACCTGACTATAGGAGGTCATTATATCACCTATGGTATCCGATCCCTACACTGACATCTATATACTGGGGCTCATCCTCTATCCTCACCCTATATACTGTATATAATATATAGGACCTGACTATAGGAGGTCATTATATCACCTATGGTATCCGATCCCTACACTGACATCTGTATACTGGGGCTCATCCTCTATCCTCACCCTATATACTGTATATAATATATAGGACCTGACTATAGGAGGTCATTATATCACCTATGGTATCCGATCCCTACACTGACATCTATATACTGGGGCTCATCCTCTATCCTCACCCTATATACTGTATATAATATATAGGACCTGACTATAGGAGGTCATTATATCACCTATGGTATCCGATCCCTACACTGACATCTATATACTGGGGCTCATCCTCTATCCTCACCCTATATACTGTATATAATATATAGGACCTGACTATAGGAGGTCATTATATCACCTATGGTATCCGATCCCTACACTGACATCTATATACTGGGGCTCATCCTCTATCCTCACCCTATATACTGTATATAATATATAGGACCTGACTATAGGAGGTCATTATATCACCTATGGTATCCGATCCCTACACTGACATCTATATACTGGGGCTCATCCTCTATCCTCACCCTATATACTGTATATAATATATAGGACCTGACTATAGGAGGTCATTATATCACCTATGGTATCCGATCCCTACACTGACATCTATATACTGGGGCTCATCCTCTATCCTCACCCTATATACTGTATATAATATATAGGACCTGACTATAGGAGGTCATTATATCACCTATGGTATCCGATCCCTACACTGACATCTATATACTGGGGCTCATCCTCTATCCTCACCCTATATACTGTATATAATATATAGGACCTGACTATAGGAGGTCATTATATCACCTATGGTATCCGATCCCTACACTGACATCTGTATACTGGGGCTCATCCTCTATCCTCACCCTATATACTGTATATAATATATAGGACCTGACTATAGGAGGTCATTATATCACCTATGGTATCCGATCCCTACACTGACATCTATATACTGGGGCTCATCCTCTACCCTCACCCTATATACTGTATATAATATATAGGACCTGACTATAGGAGGTCATTATATCACCTATGGTATCCGATCCCTACACTGACATCTATATACTGGGGCTCATCCTCTATCCTCACCCTATATACTGTATATAATATATAGGACCTGACTATAGGAGGTCATTATATCACCTATGGTATCCGATCCCTACACTGACATCTATATACTGGGGCTCATCCTCTATCCTCACCCTATATACTGTATATAATATATAGGACCTGACTATAGGAGGTCATTATATCACCTATGGTATCCGATCCCTACACTGACATCTATATACTGGGGCTCATCCTCTATCCTCACCCTATATACTGTATATAATATATAGGACCTGACTATAGGAGGTCATTATATCACCTATGGTATCCGATCCCTACACTGACATCTATATACTGGGGCTCATCCTCTATCCTCACCCTATATACTGTATATAATATATAGGACCTGACTATAGGAGGTCATTATATCACCTATGGTATCCGATCCCTACACTGACATCTATATACTGGGGCTCATCCTCTATCCTCACCCTATATACTGTATATAATATATAGGACCTGACTATAGGAGGTCATTATATCACCTATGGTATCCGATCCCTACACTGACATCTATATACTGGGGCTCATCCTCTATCCTCACCCTATATACTGTATATAATATATAGGACCTGACTATAGGAGGTCATTATATCACCTATGGTATCCGATCCCTACACTGACATCTATATACTGGGGCTCATCCTCTATCCTCACCCTATATACTGTATATAATATATAGGACCTGACTATAGGAGGTCATTATATCACCTATGGTATCCGATCCCTACACTGACATCTATATACTGGGGCTCATCCTCTATCCTCACCCTATATACTGTATATAATATATAGGACCTGACTATAGGAGGTCATTATATCACCTATGGTATCCGATCCCTACACTGACATCTATATACTGGGGCTCATCCTCTATCCTCACCCTATATACTGTATATAATATATAGGACCTGACTATAGGAGGTCATTATATCACCTATGGTATCCGATCCCTACACTGACATCTATATACTGGGGCTCATCCTCTATCCTCACCCTATATACTGTATATAATATATAGGACCTGACTATAGGAGGTCATTATATCACCTATGGTATCCGATCCCTACACTGACATCTATATACTGGGGCTCATCCTCTATCCTCACCCTATATACTGTATATAATATATAGGACCTGACTATAGGAGGTCATTATATCACCTATGGTATCCGATCCCTACACTGACATCTATATACTGGGGCTCATCCTCTATCCTCACCCTATATACTGTATATAATATATAGGACCTGACTATAGGAGGTCATTATATCACCTATGGTATCCGATCCCTACACTGACATCTATATACTGGGGCTCATCCTCTATCCTCACCCTATATACTGTATATAATATATAGGACCTGACTATAGGAGGTCATTATATCACCTATGGTATCCGATCCCTACACTGACATCTATATACTGGGGCTCATCCTCTATCCTCACCCTATATACTGTATATAATATATAGGACCTGACTATAGGAGGTCATTATATCACCTATGGTATCCGATCCCTACACTGACATCTATATACTGGGGCTCATCCTCTATCCTCACCCTATATACTGTATATAATATATAGGACCTGACTATAGGAGGTCATTATATCACCTATGGTATCCGATCCCTACACTGACATCTATATACTGGGGCTCATCCTCTATCCTCACCCTATATACTGTATATAATATATAGGACCTGACTATAGGAGGACATTATATCACCTATGGTATCCGATCCCTACACTGACATCTATATACTGGGGCTCATCCTCTATCCTCACCCTATATACTGTATATAATATATAGGACCTGACTATAGGAGGTCATTATATCACCTATGGTATCCGATCCCTACACTGACATCTATATACTGGGGCTCATCCTCTATCCTCACCCTATATACTGTATATAATATATAGGACCTGACTATAGGAGGTCATTATATCAACTTTGGTATGATCCCTACACTGACATCTATATACTGGGGTCATCCTCTATCCTCACCCTATATACTGTATATAATATATAGGACCGATATGGGG